>NC_140088.1:89674105-91012855 GCF_964237585.1 Gallinula chloropus | reverse complement strand
AAGGGAAATAGTTTTCCCTTTTCCATGTATTGAAGATGCCAACAATTGTTTGTGTCGCATGGAGAAGCAGCTTTGAGGTGTGTTTTACAGATGGAACATCTGTAAACATCTTACAGAAAGTTGCAGTCACACCAGCTCTGTAGGTTGGGGTCTTTTGCATGTATTTGCCCATTTTTTTTAATCTGCAAGAAGTTTATATGGAAAATAGCTGCAAATATGCAGGATGCCTTGGCTTAGTGATTTGGGAGGTGTAAGTGCACCTGCAGATGATATACAGGTCCCTTGACAGTCCTGCAAGCACCAGTAATTAGCTGGCAGCAAGGCTGAAATGGCAGAAGACCCTTTTATAGGGATGTGCAATTTTGTGTAGATTCATATTCTGGAGATCAAGCCTAAATTAATCTATAGCATAAATTTGGGAGTGTGTTATCCAAACAACAACAACAAAGCAAACCCCAAAACCAAAATATATCAAGCATCCTGTGAAGTTCCAGTGATGATCACACTAACTGTTTCTATGGTATTTTAAGAACCTCCTACCTGTGTAGAGAATTCACTGCTTTGAGTACATGTGACTCTACCCCAATAAAGCTTTAATGATCACAGCAATTGTGGCATAAAAAAGGATCAACATTTATGCCAGGAAATGCCAGGAGTGGAAGGGAAGTGATAATTTATATTGCAGCCAGACAATAAAAAGAACCTTCTCCAGAGTGTGCCTGGAAAGAAGGCACTTGGAAGATGTAGTTTGGGTAGGATTTTTAGTATATATATATATATATATATGTTACCTGAGACACATTTAATTTGGAACTAATGAATGAACTATCACCTTTTTGTTAAAAACTATGACTGCAGTGTAAGTCTAAGTACTCAGAATACACCTGGAATTGAGTGTATTGCAGAAGAAGTTGTTGTTACTTAGGTCTGTGGGGAGATGATGCACAGATGGTGCTCAGGGTGTTACACTGAAGTAGCCACATCCACAGGAGGAGTCTGTTAGAGGCAATCAGCTTGAGATCAAAGTAAGTCAAACTTGCAGCTATCTAAAAGCCCCTTGTTAATGAGCTGAAGGGTTTATGTTCATTTCCTCACGTTGAAGTGCAGGGCTTCACTAGCAGTGTACTACAGACCACCCCATGATTTAGGTAAGGGTTGCAGAGAAAGCTTCATATTTACTTTTCTGTGGTTCTTAAAAAAAAAACAAAAAAAACCAAACCCTACCTGTTTAATAACAGCCTTCAGATTTTGGGAAAATTTAGTTGCCTAATGGTTGGTTGTGCTCACCACAGTGGTGGGCATAGATACACAATGCACTTGGACATGCCCAGAAGGAAACACGTGAGGGAGGAGTCCCTTTAGGAATGTGGCTGGAAATATCTTAGTTCCAGTGAAGCAATATAAATGTAGAACACAGGGTAGACTAAGAGAATACCATAAAGAACCTCATTTCTGACCAGTGTGCTTGAAAATACTACTGATGCAAACTGTCACCTTCTTTCCTGAGTCCAAAGTACCTTTCTGTTTAGTGTTCACATCAGTCTTTTGAAGTCATCTAATTTGCTGCTGGTATGCACAAGAAGTGGGGCAGAAAAAAGCAGTAGCTTGCTCTAAATTCTTCTAATTCACCTTAACCTCCTGAAAAGAGGCATCTTGATTTTCTGCCTGTCCAGCATTTCCAACCAATCCTCATGTATCCTGAGTTTACCTGCCTGCTGCTCATCTAGGACTGCAGAGATGAGCATGGGTGTTCTCCTTGAAAATATTAAAATAACTTTTAAATTACACTTTAGAATAGAATTTTTTTTAAAGTTTCGAAATTATTTATTAAGTTTGCTTTCTGTTTTTTAATTATGAACCTTTCCAGTGGAGAGCAGACCCCTTCATACATTCATCCAGTGATTGGTACCGGGCAGTGCTGAGCCTGACTGCTGCCCTCAGGCTGTCCTCCAGCCTCTTCGTTATTTATTTATTGACAAACATTTGAGAGCAAACAATCCCCCTGGTTTTCTTCAGTATCTCTGTGTAAACTTCCTTGAAGACCCAAGATTATCAGATACTACAAGAAAGCTGGGAAAGAACTGTTCCCAAGAGCACGGAGAGACAGGATGAGGGGTGATGGGTTTAAACTGGAAAAAGGGAGATTTAGGTTGGTTGTCAGAAAAAAGCTCTTCAGTCTGAGGGTGGTAGATCACTGGCACGGGTTGCCCAGAGAGGTGGTGGGGGCCCCATCCCTGGAGACATCCAAGGTCAGGCTTGCTGGGGCTCTGAGCGCCCTGCTCTAGTGAAGATGTCCCTGCTCATTGCAGGGTTGGGACTAGATGGCCTTTGAAGGTCCCTTCCCACCTAACATATCCTGTGATTCTGTGATTCCATGATTATGCTTTTTCCAGAGGTTACCCCCTAAAAGCATGTATCTGAAGACCACACAAACCTACATGGCAAACCACACATGAGCAAAAGATGCACATAATGGGTGCAGTGCTGAATTCCTGATGTCACAAGGTCAAAGGGATGCTTGACGTGGAGCTGGACTCACTCAAGAGCTGAGACATCACAGGTGGGGCTGGTCCAGCCAGTCTGCTCTAAAGACTTGGGACATTTGGCTTTGTGGTGTTACCAGAATGAAACCAGAACAGCACTGTACCTGAAGAAAATACAGATTCCAAGGGTTCTGGGTTATGTGTTTTTTCTCTTTTCATGTATGGTGCTCAGGATCTTTATGCATCCAGTACAGAACACCTGTACACATCAAGCTTTTTACATGCTTTCAGGCTCTTCCTTTGTGGGAGACAGATGGGAAGCAAGACCCACACCCATCTTGCCTGTTCCAGACTCTGACTGTGCTACTATAAACAGCTCTGTCCTGGGGTGTTTCTTAGAGAATGGCCATCTTATGGTGTGAGAACACAAGTAACAAACACGACATTAACGATGGCTGGAAGGAAACATTACCATTGGCATTGCTATGTATTTTCATGCACCTTAAGCACTACAGGGACATGAGAGTGATCTGTTCCCACCCCTGGACTATGCACACCTTTTGTTACATCTCTCTATGTGTTACATCACTAAACATTAACAGTTCTTAAAACACTCAGAATCTGGAAAATCCGGTCCAGCTGAACTTGCATTCTGAAAGCCTAAGGTACACCAAAGCCAGGCTTAGAAAGGAAAAGAGATTTGCAGGATCTATTCAGACTATTTGAAAACATTTTGGCCAAAACTTCAGGCAATGTGACTAGATTTCTGCAGCAGAAGGAATCAGCGCTGGATTTGAACTTTACACTGCCTGTTCTTTTTGCACTAAATGTAAGACCATCCTAAAATCAGACCACTTGAACACAGTACTCACTACTTGCTCAAGGTTTTCTTTTGGAGCAGCGTTCGTTTACTCTGGAACCTTTTCTGTTCTCCGATGTAAGTATGCTAGTGATGAAACCCACCCTCCAGTCGTTTGTTGACTGGAAAAATGTAAGAGAACCCCAGAGACCAGTGTTTTTATGGAGGTTTATGGGTATTAGGTGAGGAATAGCACTTCACTCCTGTGCTTAAAACTTACTGTATAACCCTAGGATTTGCAGAATGGCAGATGTTGATCTCCTTTAAACCAGTGCCTGTTTTATTCTAATGCACACGCTACATCAGTTCCTCGATCTGCAGTTACCTTCTCACAAAGTACTGTAATATAAAACCAGGGCTTTCTGACATACAGTTTGGTTTCAGATCAACTATTTCTGGAGAGTGTTAACAGTGTCAAATTTTAAAAGTTCTCATGGAGTATCTTGGCAGCATGCTATTTTAGGAGTTGGCCCTCTAAGTGTACCATACTTGGCGGGACAACTGAAAGCTTCTTAGATGCAAAGAAAATGCTTGCACTAAAGTATCTTAAGTTATATTTCATTTATTATAAAATAAATTTTTGATTTTATAAGAAATGTAAGACAAATATGAATGTGTTCTTTTTGAGAAGCAGTTGCTGTATTTTGATTTAAATAACTGTTATGATTTTATAGTTCACGGCCGTAAACCACAGAGACCAGTTCATGCTGAAGTGGCAAAATAAAATGTGATCCAGCTTGTAAATTGATCATTGTTTCAATAAAGAATTTGCACAGACTCTGCGGGGTTTGTACACACTCAAGACCATAGTTTCCTAGTACATGTGCCATGGCTCTGGTTCAAGTGGAAGTAAACTACTTCTTTCATTGTATCACTGCTGATACTCCAGAAAATTTGACTGGGATAAAGAGTGATTTACCTAGAAAGGGAGTTTTCATAAAGCTCTGAAAGGAGCTGTCATCATTATTCAGACTACAGCCCCAGTTGTTAATTGGGGTTGTTATCAATAGCCTGGCTTGCTACTGTATATAAGATCTTCCACATGTAATCCAAAGGAGATTTTTGTCAGCTGTTACCTCTCTGAGCCCTGGTGTGGGGCCTTATATAAAGCCTCGCTGCTGCTCCAGAGTTGAGGGTAACAGAATAAGCATCTTTTCCAACAAAGGCACCCTAGTCCCAAGAGAAAATAGAAGTGTGGGTTGCCATCACTGCCCCCATCCCTTCATCCACCCTACAAGGATGAGGGGAAATGACTTTCCTGGTCCAGAGCAGCTGGACTGTATCACTCCCTCAAAGTTTTCAGCAGGACTTAGTGGGAGCAGATGCTGTAATACCCTGTCCTGGCTCTGCTGGGGCAACACAGCGAGCAGCCAGGGCCTGTCACTGACAGAGGTGGAGTGGTGGGGACTTGCCCTTTCACACATGAAGGATTTGCTCTTGCCAGCTGCCCGTTGCAGCCTGGAAAACACCCAAGAGCAGGGAAACAACAGGTATTTATTTCACATTTTAATGCTGCTGTGTGAAAGACTGCTCCAATTTTGAACAGTATTTTCAACAGCATTTTTCTCCAACAGTTTCATCTGAGTTAAGAGTACTTCTTAGGAGGAAAAGGTGTTTGTCATGAGGAGAAGCCTGCTTTACTTCCAAAACTAAAAGCTGCTGGTGGGTAGTATGTCCTCAGAAACAAGATGGGGGCAGGGGGTGCATCTCGGCTCTGCTGCTAAGACCAGAGTCAGGAAAAGCCTGTGCATGCTCAGGGCTGGTACCTCAGATACCTGCAGTGCTCTAACACCAATTCCCCACAGGCCTGGACCTTTTCTAGCCCACGGCCTGCACCAGTGCCTGGAATATCCAGCTGAGAGACTTGAGAATGAGTTCCCTTGCAATGGCCACTTACTTCTTCCACCTCTTCCTCTCCCTGCTGTACCTTCCTGCCCTTTTGTCTGTCCCTACCAGCTCTGCAGTGCTGCTTCTCAAATGAGAAGCCAGTAGCTGGGGGCAAGCGTTGCTGTGCTCCCGGCACCTCTGTTCCAAAGTGACCTTCCAGAAGTCCCAAAATGGATTTTTTTCCCCCAGCTGCACCAGGCTCTGATGTGATGTGCTATATTTAGCTCTCTGGCTCCCAGGCCCGAATTGAGTCATTAAACTCTTACAGTAAAGGCTGACTTGTGAATCCCTGGTATCATCCCTAAGCCTATAAATTGGCCAAAGATAGAAACATCATCTGAAGTTAAATGACCAACTTCTCATTCTAGCCATGTCTTCTTTGCTGTGATAAAAGCTTCTTGTTAAATAATTTGGGTGTCACATTTGTTGGCTGCCATACGCTCTGATTTGGAAAAAGAAGAATGAACAGCCAGCCTTGTGTAGCATGGACAATGCAAGTAAAACCTTCCTTACGATCGAGTAGAAACACAGCGTAAGTATCAAATCAACTTACCATCCCACAGCCACTTACTATTGTGAGCAGAGATTCTCTTAACTCTAACGAGACCATGGAAATACAACAAGAGCCATCAGGAGGAGCCTTGTCTCCTTCATCTCCATTTTTGAAATGCTTTTCAGGCCCCTAGCTATGCATCAAAGGCCAAACAGAGGCTGCCACCCTGTCCTGTTGGTGGGCATCGGAGTGTGGGAGCTCCCACTTGAGATGCACAAGCTGACTGTGCTGAAATACCTCTGTCTTCTCTTGCCTGGGTTTTGATTACACCACCCAGTAAACCACACCTTTTTATTAACAGCTGAGGCCCAGGCATTCCCAACTGATAATCACAGAGAAGCAAAAGAAATGCCACCACCACCACTTCCTTCCTTCAGAAGCCTCTCACTGCTTCTGCCTCACGATGAGCCCCGATGCAGAGAGAGCTCTTGAGTTGCTTGGGCATCCTGTAACTCCTGCCTGCTGGGGAGCACTGCCTTAGTCAGAAAAAACAGGATTTAAAAAAATCATTAAAAAATCCCCAGCCAGAAATAGAAGCTCCCTTCTAAGGAGAGAAGCTTGGATCCTGGCTGTTTAAAATGCTTCACTATCCTTCTGTCTAATATGTGCAGAGTAAACAGCCTCAAAGAAAAGATGGTAAAAATACAAGAAATTTAAGAGGATTTCAATGGAAAAACTTTCTCCTAGTTTTAAACAACCACAGGTGATTTATCTTCAAAGTGTGTGAAATTCTAACTCGTTTACTCATGTGTTCATTTGGTTTTAAACATGCTTAAGTAGAGAAATGGTAGATTTCTAAACACAGTAACATTTTCACCCCAACCCCAAAGCAGATGATCACAAGAATATGGAAAATATTTCCCAGTCCCACTCTCAGAATTTTTCTAGATCTCTTTATTCTTCTGCTTAGGTGACCCTGCAGCTTCCCTAAGGGACTGGCAGAATTGCTTTTGTCTTTCTCTTGGTCAATTATTGTCTCCCCGGCGTGATCTCCTCTTTGTGAATAACAATCAATATTCCACTGAAGGGTTATCTTCCTGCTTCCTTTCCCCACGGTAGAATTCCCTTTTTATACTTTTTTTTTGGGAGGGAGGGGCTGGTTTATTTTACCACTGGATTTTATTTTGTTTGCCCATGTTTTAAAATCAGAGGATCCTATAATGTTTTTTTCAGTTGCCTGTTTTGGGGCTGGATCACTCACACTTTCCTATGTAATATGCAGATGTACAATTAACTACGCTCAGATTAGTGCAGAAGGAACTAATCAATAGGCTGAAGCAGATTTCTCATCATCCACAGAACAAAGCCATAACTCCCAAGACACAAGTGAAGTAAGTGTCCTCAATCACAGGTGGGTCTATGTAGGTGTCTCTTGTTTTTCATGCCAAAGAAGTCACATATGTCTGTGTTAAATAATGTGATTCTTTTTGCTTAGGCTCCCATTGTGGATGGATTAGCACAGTCCCTACAGTTATGTAAATCTAGATTGGTTTTATTCGTTGTGCAAGGGCCTCTCTAATTAGTTATCTTTAAAGTGTCCCTTTTTGGTGACAGTAGGTAAGTTATAGTCATTTAAAATGCACTGATAAATGCTTTTTCACTTTTTTTAATGGAAATGCTGCATTTCTATATAGGCTGACAGCTACACATTAACAGGGGCTGGGTTTCTATGTCCTTTTAACCAGAAAGTCTGGTTTCTCCTAAGTGTGCAGCAGGATGGCAATAACCTGCTGATGAACAAACCTGCTTTTTGCAACTACAGGTTCTACATTTCATAAACCCTGTGTAACCTCTGCTAAACACAGAGCTTGGTCTTCAGCAGCACAAACGAGGCGCAAGGCTCCAAATCTCTGTTACTCACTGCATCAGGCTACTAGTTATTTTATTAGAACCCATAATAGACCTACCCTGACACTGTAATTCCTGTTGTGCTTACCAGAAATAGTCCCAGCACATTAGCCAAGGGTTATGTGATACAGCTCTGCTAGGAACTACATTTCAACTCTACACCAAGTGCAAAAAAACCTCTGGAGAAAACCCATCCCTTCTCAGCAAGGAAGCAGGGACTTAAAGCCTTTGAAGTACTTCGTGTTTCAGATGTTTTTTTCCAGGGGAAAGGAAAAAAAGGGAGTACCTAGGGAATCACTGGGGATCTGGTTTGTCAAACTGATGCAGGAGCTAAAATATCACTGCAGGCAGAGCTCAATGCAGGGTGGGAGCGCAGGGACATTCCAAGCCAAACCATTCTATGATCCTATGATAGGATTCTATGGTACTGTAACCAAAGTACTCTTTTTTTTTGCTCTAGCACCACCTCATAGTTCAAGGGAGAATAAACATGGGGTCTTCAGTGAGGCAGCTGCTGAAGCCCATGAAATGCAGAGAGGAATGGACAGCTCAGCTGTACTGCCAGGTGTGCACCTGCCTTTGCAGATAAAGGCTCTCCCAGAAGCCAGCTTTCTAGTGGGGCAGGGCTGTGATACCGTGACCCAGAGAGGCCTGGAGCAGACAGGAGCAGGCAGGTCAGGATTGAGCTAGAGGCAGATGGAGCCAGTTCCACAGACATGAAATTAAGATGATGGTCCCACACCTACTACTGAAAAACATCTCCTGCAAAATCAGCTTCCCAACCCTACCCTCTCTTCTCCAAAGAACTGTCACCCATCATCAGAATCAAAGCTCCTTGCTCTTCTGCCTGTTCAGGCTCTGACCAGCTGGGTTTTGCCTCTTACTGAGCAGCTACGAGGTTGTCTGACCTTAATGGAGCTTTATTCTGGTTCTTCTTGCCCTGTCTCTCCTCATTAACAACCTACAAGGAGGCACTCGAGTAAAAAGCTAGTCCTCAGAGAGCTGCCAGAGCACCTGTTGTGTTCTAAAGGAGGATGTGTGGAAGCTAGGCATGTCAAGGTGAATTAATAGATTTAAAGCCTCTGCCTGGTTAAGCTTCAAATGCTTATTCATCTTATTCTGTAATGGCAGGAAGCTGGCCAGATTTAACCAAGTACAACTTGACCTACTGTTGTGTCTTAAAGGAGAGTTTTATATGTTGGGGTTTTTTTAAATCTCTGGAAATTGAGCAGTGAAGGGTTAAGAGAACAGATTCCAGACTCAATCACAACACTTCCTTCTCACAAGGGTATAAATTGCATTCTGTGGCTATTTGCAATCTGCAGAACAAACACCGGATATCCTAGAGAAATCAATATCTTCTCGATGATGGTTGACCTCAGCTTGCCTCCAGGTACCAGGATAAAAGGGTTTAGGGACTGTCAGCTGGCAGAATTGATGGCAAATGCTTTCCATCAGGTACCCAGTTTGGAAAGCAACAAACTGGGAATTCCCAGTCTGTAACTGAGGTCTGCTGCCTTTATACTGTCTTGCCATAGAATGGGTTGTAAAAGACTGATTTTACTGGACCAGTCCTACACCATCTTCCTAAGTCTGGCCTGGTACTGGACCTTTTTTCTTTTCTCTTAAGAAACCAGCACAGAATATAATATATACTAGAAAACTGCAATGCTCCCCATGCAGTGAGAGACAGCTGATTCAAACACCGAATCAGAAAAGAGAGTGTCACCCTTGCTATTTTTTCTTTCAAAAGCTGTAATCGACAGCACAAACACTGAGACAGATGCTGGTAACATCTCACAGAATCCCAGAACGTTGGGAGATGGAAGGGACCTCAAAAGCTCATCTAGTTCAACGCCCCTGCCAGAGCCAGGTCACCCAGACTAAATCCCACAGGAACACATCCAGGCAGGTTTGAATGTCTCCAGAGAAGGAGATTCCACAGCCTCTCTGGGCAGCCTGGCCCAGGCCTCCATCACCCTCACAGTGACAAAGTTCCTCCTTATGTTCACATGGAACTTCCTCTGCTCCAGCTTGCACCTGCTGCCCCTTGTCCTGTCACTGCCATCACTGATAAGAACCTGGCTCTGTCCTCCTGACTCTCTCCCTTTACATATTTATAGACATTGATGAGGTCACCCCTCAGTCTCCTCCAGGCTAAAGAGGCCCAGCTCTCTCAGCCTCTCCTCATAAGGAAGGGGTTCCACTGCCTTCATCACCTTGGTGTCCCTGCGCTGGGCTCTTTAAAGGAGTTCTGTGTCCTTCTTGAGCTGAGGGATCCAGAACTGGACACAATATTCCAGGTGTGGTCTCAACAGGGCAGAAGAGAGGGGCAGAAGGACCTCTCTTGACCTACTAACACACCCCAGGATGCCATCGACCTTCTTAGCCACAATGGCACACTGCTGGCTCATGGTCATCCTGCTGCCCACCAGCACCCCCAGGTCCCTCCCCCCTACGCTGCTCTCCAAAAGACCAGCCCCAACCTATGCTGGTACCTGGGGTTGTTCCACTCCAGATGCCAGACCCCACACTCGCCCTTGTTAAATCTCATTAAACTTCTCCCCGCCCAGCTCTCCAGCCTGTGCCACACCACTTAATTAGAGTGCAGGGAATTTGGTGGCTTTAGAGAGGCCAAAGCATGTATTCTCAAGGGACTGAAAGGAAAGTGTTCCACAAAAGCCAAGCTGGAACTTGGCACCATGGTCACTCGGCAAATGAATGGCACTGTACATAATAAACAAGCAGAGAGAGGGAGCTTAAGTTCAAAATACCCTCTTGAGAAAAGATAGAAAACAGTTCCTAGGAACAGCGAACAGAAGCTGTCAGAAAACGAAGATCATTGATTTTTGTCATGAATGAGTTATGATTATGGCTGTGTGGTTGGCACAGGAATGGAAGACTCGGCAGTACAAAGCGCTGCATTCTCCAATCTCATGTGAGATTTCATTTACACTCATTAGATAAAGCACAGTATCCCATTTGTTAGATCTGCTGGGCTCAAATATTGTATTTTACACGTTAGTCCAATTATCTTCCTGTTTCACTACATCTTTAGATGACATTAATGTACCATCAATTAATAAATGCTTCTTCTACTTCCATGTATATCTGCGTAGAGGAAAATACGGTTTAGAATAGCCATTAATTTTCCACTCAGATGAATTATCTGCTTCAAAATTAAACTGGTCAAGCTGCAATTTCATTTCCACACCTCTCATTTCATTATGCAGGACACAAACAGGAGAAAAAAGAAAATGCATGGCACAGAGCTCAGGCTGCTGGCTGGCCACTGGGTTAAAGGACAGGCTAAGCAAGGGGGCAGGATCTCTGATCCAGCAGATGAGCGAGCTGTATTCTGCCTTTGGCATACAAACACCACTCAGCTCTGAGGGGAACACACTGGGACCCACGTGCACTTTAGTTCGACCCAGTGCTCAAGATATTCACCAAGGTGTTACCACAGCCTGTACCTTCGGTACCAATCACCATCCATTCCAATTTAGGGGTTCATAAAGTGCTCTTATGAAAGCTTCCAAAGCCTTATTCTGTGCTGAAACAGGAGTCAGCCTCCCCAGAGACCAAAATACAGCCTTACCCTTTACCCCAGAAGGGCTCCTGCCCACATCCAGGCCTGTGCCCTTACAATTCAACCAAAGATTAACTGAAGGGGGAAGAAGAACCTTCAAGCTCACCAAATAAGCATCTTCAAATATAAATAGCAGCACTAAACCACCACTGTGTGGTCACGCTCTCCTCTTTTCCAGGTCTTTTGCAGCCTTCCCTTATAGAGCTTTGCTTTCTGATTGTGGGCTCAAGCTACACCCTCCAGTGTAATCTAAGTTTGTCTTCTGCTTTTTCTTGCATTTACTTGTGGCTTGAAAGGAATCCAGTTGTGCAGTCAGGCCCGGATCCAGGAACACACGTAAGCACATGATGTATATATATGAATAGGACCATTGTGAAGGGTGCAGGCTCTTCCCTGCTATTACTTCTTTCTCCCCCATTACTGCATGCAGCCTTGCTGTTAATTCCAAAGTTTTCCAGTAAATTTGGGGTCGGGTACAGGCTATCCCCCTGTCCTGGGTTCAGCCAGGAGAGAGTTAATGTTCTCTCTAGCAGCAGGTGGGTGCCGTGGTTGGGAGCTGGGATGGGAGCTGTGCTGGTAACACACTGATGGTTGAGTTGCTGCCCAGTAGCAAAGAGCTTTTCAATTGCTCATCCTGCCCTGCTAATGAGAAGGTGGGGGGCAGCCAGGGAGCTGGGAGGGGACCCAGCCAGGACAGGTGACCCCAACTGGCCAAAGGGGGTATCCCATGCCAGTTACCTCATGCTCAGCATAAAGGGGGGATGGTGGGGGGCACACACAGAGTTTTTGGGGATGGTGCAGCTTTGGTGAGGCTCTGAGCTGTGTGGGTCAGTGAGACACTGCATTGTGCACCACCAGTTTAAAAAGAAGGCATGAATCTTAAATCAGTCAATGTTTTAGTGCTGACAACTTACTAAATGTTTCCAGGCAACAGAAAGAAAATATCAAGAAGTAAACAATTCCAATGTGCTAGAGAGGAACAAGCTGATAGAAAACCACAAACCCCACTCCTGTATGGAGCAATATGAAGTCCTTTTGTGTTTCATGCATCAAGAGGAAGCCCAGAGCCTCATAAAACAAGGGGCAGTGTTTCTCAGAGTTTTTTGGCTGTGTTATTTTCACAAAGGGTTCTTTTGTTTCCGTTCTACACTTCAGCAGACAATCGCTTCCAATTTCAGTCACCCCCTGAAAACCACCACAGCCTCCAAAGACTTCATAAAGCCACTGGGGCAGGCTCTGCACGTCTCCTTGTGCCAGCCATACCACTGAGATGTGTGTCGGACATCACATTTCCCTATAACCGCTCGTGTGTGGCCCTGCATACGTGGCACAGAGTCTGCGCTTTGTGCCTGGTGATACTCCAGCTTTTTACTGCTCCAGCAAACTAGAGGTGCTGAAATTGCAGTTTGTGCCAGGGCAGAGCAGTTGCTGGCTGTACTGAGCTCCCCTTGGCCAGCCAGAATCCAAGGGTGCTCACCAGTATTTTTCTAATCATCAGCAAGCTCTGCAATATGCTCTAACCCATCACCAGAAAGCCCTTCTTCCTCTCTAGACCCCAGTAATCTATATTCTCCAGAACACAGAGGCACCTGCTCCAATACCCCTTCATGTTTATGCCTTGATAGGCATTTAGAGTTTAGGTTTACAGTTTATAGGTGTGATGGCTTTAGAGGCACCAAGTTCTGAGTATGTAACATCTTGTTACCCAACTACTTCAAAATCACTCATCACAAAACAGGTTCAAGACACCCATAAGAGCATCTTTCTCCCTGCACTTCCCTTTCACCACAGAGTGGAACAGTTGCAGTTTGTCCTAACAAAAGGTTCCTTCTTTCAGTGACACACACATCTCGGGTTACAACCATTAAAGAGACTCATCACACTGGAGAATTACAGGAAGGCACCTTTAAAGTGCCACTGGTTTAGTTAACAGACCTCAGTAACAAAATTCAAACTACAGAGAGAGGTTTGCAAAGGCAGACAAGTCAGCATGGATGGACAGCAGCTCAGAATCGCAGGAATCAAAGCATTCCAGGCAATACCAGGAGCTTGGTCTTACACCACAGGCACCTGGTGACATGTTAATACGGTCCAGGATATTCCAAAGTAGGACCATAGGTGTTTGTGTGTCCAGAAACCTTAGTAAAGGTGCAACTTGCTGACAGAGAGAGAAGATTCTGCTAGCAAGGCTCAGTACAGCTTCAGTACCAGAGCTGTTGTGGGAAAGGACGAAGACAAATCATGAATAAAGTTGAGCCCAGGAAGAAGGGAGGTGTAGGGGGAGATGCTTTAAGATTTGGTTTTTATTTCTCATTACATGACTGATGGGATTGGCAATAAATTAAAATTTCCCAAGTCAATTTGTTTTGCCTGTGATGGTAATGGGAGCAATCCCTGCCTGTCCTTATCTTGACCCATGAGCCTTTCACTGTATCTTCTCTCCCCTCTCCAGTTGAGGAGGGCAGTGGTAGAGCAATTTTGGTGGGGACCTGGCCCCCAGCCAGGGTCAACCCACCACACAGCTCCTTCTATCAACAAAGGGTAAAATTCATCCCTTGTCCCCATTGGTGACTCAGTGCACGTGTTTCAGGTTAAAGCATCTCCCACCTGAACCTTACAGCCCATATTGTGTATTTGTAGCAACAAAATAAATAGGGAGCTTATTACTAGCTCTGTACTGCAGCCATGGTAATGTCCTCACGCTGGGCTGACAGTTGGTTTGGTGTGATCTTCCCCACCTTCCTCCTGCAAAGCATCCCATAAACTGACTACACAGAAGGGTATTCTTCAGGAGGCCAGTTTTAAATTTCACTCCCTTCCCCAAACTCCTATGATGCTGCTGCTCAACTTAATGCACTTTGAAAAGGAATTAAGCTATAAATGAGACTTGTGTTAATTACAGAGTAAGACCCACATATGGAGTTACTCAGGAAGAGCTGCTCTCCAATAACATCGTGTAACCAAGCCTGGGATGTATTTTTAAGGTTTTCTTTGCAGTCAGGACAAGTAGAGCTTTGGCATTTTACTTTTTTTTGGCATTGTTTCGGTTTCCCATCTTTTAAAATGTAACCAAAACCTCTGTGGCACAAAACTTGCTCCAGATACATTGTTCATAAAGTGCCTGAGTATTTGTATCTGAGTTCCATGCTAAATGTCAGAGAAAGATACCTACTGCCACGGGATTAGGAACCCAGAATAATTTCCCACATTCCCAAGAGCATAAAAAGTGATATAATTTTAATTCTATCAGGAAGTGTCAGTTCAATGCACAATGGGAACACGATGCTGGTCCCTGATGTTAGGTTGGTGACTCAGGCACCATGGCAGGATTTCCTTCCCTATAAAAATTCTTTAATTGGCGTGAATGAGGCATCTGTTCCGTCTCCTCTGGCCTCAGTACAGCCCTCTCTGGAAAGACCCGAGTGTTTTGGGAAACAGATGATGGAAAAATCTTTTTGACCAAGTACAAAAGGCCAACAAACAGTAGAGCCAAATTCATTCCTGACATCCTCGACAAGTTTCAGTGGCACCGTGGCAGAGGTTACTACAGCCTACGTGCTGGATACGCTGCTACAGATTGAGAGCACTGGAGTGACTTTGCAGACCTGACTCATGGAAGCAGCTAGCAGTTAGGACATCTGGCTCTGGGCTAACGTTCCACTTCAAGGAAAACACTGTTCACTTTTTTTCTTAGGAAGACAGTTGGCTCTTCAGCCTTGCTCCCTCTTTCCCAGGCCCCTCATATCTAACAACAGAACAATCTTGTTACAGCAATATTGCAACATAGTTAGCCATTCTGGAAAAAAGGGAAATATGTTCAGAGACCAATAACTTAAATGGTGTGCCCTTCATAGCCCTGCGTGTGCACAGAGAGCAGGATGCAGTAGAGAGTAAAACAGGCAATTTAGAAATCAGCAAGGAGCACTCACACAACCTGAATGTAAGTTTAGTATTGGGTTTTTAGCTTTCTACAAATTTTTATTAAAGGTCCAAACTTTTATAGATTCCACACTTCCCTACTCCAGTGCTTAACTAGCTAAGGAGGTCTGCAAGCGCACGCATACACACACCCTCTTAATCCCCCATATGTACAACGCTGCCTTTCTCTTGGGTTCTGAACTGACACACACGTTGTGAGGCCACCCAACAGAGACTATGAAACCATCTGAGATGATCAGGAGTCTGTATTGAAGACAGCTTGTAGCTCAGCACAGTAAGATATGGAAACACATGCATCACAGTGAAATCTTGCATGGCAACTTGGCAATAAGTGGGAGGGGTGAGCCTTGTAAGGCACATACACAGACTGATTTGGTTCTGAAGTCTGTAATGCTGTCTGGAAACAGCACTAAAATTATTTCAGTAGGAAGTTATACCATCCTCTCCAAGATTTATTGAAAGCTGCTATATCCATAAAGTATGGCAGAAACACACATAATATTCAGAAGTACTAAAGTCATAATCCTAAGGATAAATGCTCCTGCAAATTCCTGAGAAAGTCTAATTTTAGCCAGCTTTCCAATAAAAAGAGATAGAGAGAACAAAGTAGAAGATATAACAGCAGAGCTGTGCATAGTTTTACATTACTACTATTATGAATACAGAGAGGTATCAGACTAGATGGGATTTTAGGCAGGAGAGGATCTCCTAAATATCGTTTTCCTCAAGCCCCATCAGGAATTAATGATGCCTCAGGCAATATTAACTCCTGCAAATGTCTTTCCACCAGTGCTCCTGCTACATGACTGTGACAACACTGCGGCTCCTACCCAGCCCGTGCTATTAGGGGAAGGGCTCTGCAGCAGCAACAGAGAGGCACCGATTCCTTGGGGACATCCTACCGATCTGCACATCACTTGACTCCATCAGCCACATATCTGGGATTCCCAGACTTCAACGTTCCCACGGAGCGCTCCGTCTTCCCTAAGCTCTGAGCAAATGTCAGCTGAGCCTCCTGAAAACTCCTGCTTTGTTTCCCTTCCTGTGGGATGCTGTTCCTGGGGTTCAACGATACACATCTTTGTGTGAGTCTTTAATTGAGCATAGATCTGTTCCACCAGCAAAATATTAGGTTGATCAGAATAAACGGGTGAGAAAACTTTGCAGGATTAATGGAAGCTCTCAGCCTTTTCTAATTATACACTACATTAAACTTTTATGAGAGAAGCCACATAAAAATGCGCTGCTGTGAGTGTATTCTCAGAGCAGCTAATTTGGTTTGGTCAGTTGAACTGATCAGGCAAACAAAAGTTTAACCCTATGGAGTAGCAATATTTATGCAAGGATGGAATCCCACATTAATCTCTGAGAAGAAGCAAAACAAGGACTAAAGCTTGTTGCTGGTTCCAAGAGGTAATAAAGAACATGCTGCTGTATCATAAAACCCCACTCTAATTCTGAAGCAAAACATTGTTCTAAGGCCCTATTTCCAAGCACACATGTTTGTCTTTTACTTGTTTTATTTCTCTGCCTTTGCCACAGCAGCTGATGCTGAATTTTATTTATATTGCTCTGTTTATTTCTGCAGCCTCAGCTCAGACACACGTCCCTGCTGTGCAGTGCAAACATGTACATAAGATCAGCTCTGTTTGGGAAAGCAGAGAACTTGAGGGCTAAACAGACAAGGGAAGAAAACTGTCAAGGAAAAAGATAACTGAGAACATTGGTCTTACATCATGCCATTGAGGCACAAGACTATGATCCAGCTGAGCAAGAGAGGGCATTCTGCCCCTCTGCTCTAGGGACAGCGCACCTGGAATATAAGGTCCAGCTTTGGAGCCCCCAGCACAAGGAGGACAGGGACCTGGTGGAGCACGTCCAGCCACAAAAATGATCAAAGAGCTGGAGCACCCCCTATGAAGACAGGATGAGCTGGGGTGGTTCAGCCTGGGGAAGAAAAGGCTCCAGGGGGACATAGCAGTAGCAGCCTTCCAGTCTCTGAAAGGTGCCTATAGGAAAGCTGGAGAACTGTTGCTAAGGCCATGGAGTGACAGGATGAGGGGTGATGGGTTTAAAACTAGAAAAGAGGAGATTCAGGTTTGTCGTCAGGAAAAAGCTCTTCACTCTGAGGGTGGTGAGACACTGTCACAGGTTGCCCAGAGAGGTGGTGGAGGCCCCATCCCTGGAGACATCCAAGGTCAGGCTTGCTGGGGCTCTGAGTGACCTGCTCTAGTGAAGATGTCCCTGCTCACTGCAGAGGGTTGGACTATGTGGCCTTCAAAGGTTCTTTCACACCCAACACCCTATTGTTCTGTGATTCTATGATCGTACACCTGTCAACAGCAGTGATTTTTTGTCACTGAGGAACCGGGGATAGGGCTGTATTTGACACTGTACCTAGAGGGACATGGCATAAGAGCCCCAGAGATGCTGACACTCTTCCTTTGACTGTTACCAGCACAGAATACTTTAGTATAGCTCAAACACACACATTATAGCTCCACTCTATACACGGAATAGAACACACTATTCATAACACAGTACCATTCATACAGTACAATAAACATTATGCTTGCCCCCCAAAAAAGCCCAACAAGCTGAGAGCCAGTGGGTTTGATGCCTGCTTGGTATTTGCCTTGTAATTTTTGCTGCCAGTGGACTTTGGAGAGTTTGCTGTCACTGCTTTGTGGCAGATGCTGGTGGGTTGGTGGGTGGGCAGCCACCCCTCCAGAACTGGGAGTTCACCTTTAGAGAACTAGGAAGTGTGTGCAGTAAAATAGAACGTGGGCTAAGCTGACCTGGCTCCATCCTCAAACCTTGCACTTGGAGAAGTCAGTAAAAGCTATTTTACATATATAAAATCATGACATCAGTGTTATTTAAGGAATACTTGTAAATTTTAGTATTGCTGTCACTGCAGCCCAGTCCAGAAGAACATGCCAATGCCAGGAATCAGGATTTACAAGAGAACAAAATGTACTCTGTAGAGAAATTAGTGGTAAAAGCTGATGAACTTGTTCTGAAGAAGGTTTTAGTATGTGCCCTTTGAAAATTATATGCCCTGCCATTTACAGCTACAGTGAGTCAGAGATGAGATCTGGGCGAGGCAGACTCCTCAGAGAGAACAATGACTCACCAGAATCTGCTTAGACCAAACTCCCTGGTCCTGACTTCCAATAGGAAACACCACCATGGGAGACACAGGTGGTCAGCTGAAGAAACATTTGCCCTAGTGGCACCATGCTTTCCTGGCCCTTAGCTTGTGTCTTCATATGTGGAGTTGTAAGATGAGGAATTCTGATCTCACTGAAGGAGCAGGTACTTTGGAGGAGGATAGCAATGTTTCAGAAAGAAAATACAGATAAAATGAAGGGCAAATTCACTGGCAAAATTAGCAATTACTTGATCACCTCAGCGATGGCCTATCCTAGGGAGGAGAGATGTTCATACATGAGTGCTATTTGCAGTTAACAATGGTTTATTCTGTACTGATCCCCTTTTTCAGGAAGGCCAGAACCCCCCTTGCTGTGCTGCAATGACAGATGGCCAAGGCTGGTCCTGTGCTTCTCTACCCAACTCCATAGGGTTTACACACAAAACCTAATTCAGCCTGAAACTGTAAAGTGTCTCCAGAGACACACTTAGGGACAAAGGCTCTTCAAAGCTGTTATCAAAGCACTCCAACATAAGGAAGGAGGCCTTTGTGTGGACTTCACTGTGGAAAAACATGAGGACCATCATCATCCCCTACTCCGTGGAGCAATGTGGGCTAAACTCTGGAAAAGGAAGCCCATAAACACCTGTTCAAGAAGGAGCTCTGGCACTGCTGGGTGAGGAGCTTGCTGGAGGGACTGATGCCCAGGCAAGTTCTTAGCTGAGAACCAAGTTGAACAGAGCCAAGCTGTCTCTGAGGTGACACAGCTGTCAGTGAATCAACACAGGGGCTGCTTATGACAGCAGAAAGGAGAGGCTTGCTCCTTCCCAGGGCAAACACGACCATCCCCAACCCAAGTAGATTTAACTAGTCACCATGCCGCAATGGGACACGAAGCTTCCCTCATCTTCCCTCCCCCCCCGAAGTATTTTAGTCTTGGTACAAACTCATTCATTCAAAATACTTCCCCCAAATATTTCTTTCCAGAGACTTTACCTGTGGGACTATGCTGCTTCTTGACAGGAATGATGGGAGACTAACCAGAAGTGGAATTAATTCTTCCAGCGCATAAAAGGGAATCAAGGCAACCTTGTAATTCAGTTTACTGGCAGAATATTAGTGAGGGGTTTCCACAGGCCCCTGATATCATGTTCTGCAAAGAAATCCAATTTATTTTAATATGATCCCTTCTATTGTGAGAAATAGTGCAGGTTTCAAGCTGCCACTCAGCCCCAGCCAAAACCCAGCACTGGCTTTTCACCACACTTTCTTTGTATACGTACTAAATATAGTTACTTTATGTGGTCTGGGGGTTTTAGTGTTGTTGTTTGGGGTGGTTTTTTCCCCTAAAGCAGTAAAAAAATAAGTTATACCTTGCTTTCAGGGTTGATAGGCAGTTTATTTCATTACTGGCATTAACCATAGTACTTGAATTTCCTGCTGTTTAGCAGCATCCGAGCTGATTAAAACAGGGGGAAGGAGAACACTGAGTGCCTCCGTGGGAGGCTGCCTGCCCTGTGTGAAATTAATGACAGATCTGCTGAATCCCAGCACTTCTCTGAAGAGCTTCACACAGACGCTGCCTGAGGAGAGCAAAGGTCTGGAATGAAAAAAAGTTCCCAGTGTTTAGTTAATCCAGCATTTCTCCTCTTGTTTGGAGATCACTTTGGTCAGAGGTCACTCATGATGCTTTTTTAAAAATCACAATTGAAAATGGTGTTGGCCTTCCTTTAACTATGTTATTTGATTTAGTAAGATGTTATGGGGTTTTGACTGATGGTTAACAGATTTTATCAATGAGATTATCGCAAAGAAAAACACCTGAAAAAGCACCAAAGCTTTGAAAACACCTTGTGAGATGCCCACTTCTCCACGTTTATGAATTTCATTTTGATAGTAGCATTTTTCTTTAAATACAGGAAGATGTGAATTAGAGATAAAGCCACTGCCAGTAATCTGCAACTGATGTCAGAAGTTCTGGAAAGTAGTTCCATGCTCTTTATCACCTTTTTTTTTTTTTATCTCACCACTACAGAAATACACTGTTGCCTAAAGGCAATCATCTCTGCAGACATCCTATCATTCTGATAATGCAAGGGAAGGACAGAAAATTAGCACTTCATTTTCAGTCACCACTCTTCCAGAAACTTTGTATTTGTCATGCTTTGAGCAACCAGACACTGGAACTTGTCACAGGGGGATGAAATCTGTATTGAATCACAAAATCTTTCTGATCACCTTCAAAGAGCAAATTCTAACTCCCGTTTGAATGAGATACGGGGTCACTAGAAGCAAAGTCAAACCACAGGTTTAAGTAAAGAACATATTTCCAGGAATCTAAGTATCAGTTTTGAGTAGATCAGCATTCAGAGAATATTTAACTGAGCAGGGGATGAGGAAACAAATTAATTCATGAAGATGATCCAAGGCAAATGAATGAGAAAAAAGCCAAAATCCTTGGCTTTGGTGCAGTAGATGGATATTGATTGTACCTCTTGAGATCTGGGACAGTCTTGATCTGCTTTGTTCCCATCTCTCTACAAGCTAAATAATGGACACATGGGATGCTTTTAGCTACATCTGTGAAGCTATTGACTTGGAAGCTGAGAACAAAAATAAAACACCCCAGCCTGAAGTGTTTATTCAATTATTCTCTAGAGAAACAAAGGAAGCCTATAGACAGTGCTGCCACCTTGGAAAGGCTACTTCTTCCTGCTACGTGTAACTCTTCTCAGATACAAAATGTCCTGAAATGGGAATGTGGAGCATTTAATGTAAAAAAAAAGAAAAAATAAATATCACAATTCAAAATACTTTGACTTTTGATGAAAACCTTTGAATTTGACAGGATCTCTTGACCAAATTGTCGAATTCACACATGGTTCTGCTTAACCTAAATCCTAGTGTCCTAGACTGTATGTAGTTTGTTAGCCTAACACCTTGGCCTCTATTTTGAGCCCTGTATTTCTTTAAATCCACTTCAAGGTATTTATTGCTCCCATTAAGGTAAATATCAGAAAAAAGTTCCCCTTTATATGTAAGTGCAGGTGAACATGCATCTGCATAGAGAGACATGCCACACATCACAGTATCTCTATTTACTATGCTTGGTTCAGACCCAAACTGGATGAATCCTTTCCCCACCCCACCAAAAGGCACATAAGGAGAATAATCTTAACCCTCCTGCTAACAAAGCAGCAGCAGATGCAGACTGAAGGAGGAAAAATGTGCCTTGCTTTTGCAGTGGTGTGCCAGCAACATGCAAGCTGTGCTAGGGAACAAATTCTACAGAGCCTGAACATTAGCACGGGGGGGGGGGGGGAATAAAGCCATCAACAACACAAAAAAGAAACTCCTGATATTTAGAAAGACAACAATGAGAATGAAATGTTCTGTGTACCAAGTTTTATGAGCCCAGCCCAACTCTGTGAAGTCAACAGGAAAATTCTGCTAGCTAGATGTTATGAAACAGGGCAGAACCCTGGTAAAGCTACTTTCAAGGCACAGTCCTTGTTCTGACTGAATAAAACACAATATGGAAACAAATTCCTGTATGAAATCTATTCAGGCAACATTAAGTTGTGTCCAGATGCATCAGAGAGCTGATTTGGCTTTCATCATATTTTGCCAAGCACTACTGTAGTTAGGACTGGTACGTAAATGTGTCCTTAAACATCTTTACTTCAGCACAGTGCTTCTACAAAAATGCTTTGGTGGCCAAAAAACCCCCCAAACCTATCCTAAGCTGGTTATCTTTACTGGTTTTATTTTCTACTTCATTTTTCTGCCAAACTAGCAGTTCTTCAGGGCTCCATGCTGCTGCCTCTCAAATTCCCATCATTTATTGAGAACCTGCCTGAAGGCTGAACTCCTGGGCATGGCAGCAGCCCCAGCCACTTACCAGCCTCTCAGAAACGCAGCATGAGCACAATCTGAACAGCTGAGAGCGGATGGAGAACCCCGGCTCTTCCAAATAAAGGGTGTGACTAGGAGCAGGTAGTACAACCAGCGCATGACCCAGCGGGAGGGGGTGACTAATGTGTGGCTGCATGACAATTAAAACAGGCTGCCTTGTATCTCCAGCCGGCAAACTGCTGGCTGTACTCATCACAGTACTTTGGGGAAATAGATTTATTTCTTTGGGTTGGTTGGTCAGTTCAGGGATTTTCCCCCCCCCGGGTTAATCTATTCCTGTATCCAATAATACACAATTTGTGCTTGCCATGGAAGGGAGTCCCAAGAGGCTCTGAAGTCCATCAGGGAACAGCTGCTATTACAGACACAGGCACCGAGCACTATCCTCCTGCAGAGAACTTCAGGTAGCTGGGACTGTAGTGAATTATTTACAACCTGCTTTCTATTTTACAATTCAGCTAACCCCAGGGGGAAATACAACTCCACCCACACAAGGAAAATCTTCCAAACCCTCCCTCCCCCCAGCCCTTGTCTTTTTCCTATTATTTGGACTGCTCATAACCTACACAAGTTTTCATATAACATCTATAATTTCCCCTACATTCCCATTTTCCTGTGTTGTCCTCTAAACCAATATGCAATTAGAAGTTTCCAGGGAATTTGGATGATTTTCTCTCCTTCCATATCTGATTGACCTTCCCTGCTTTTTCTTATTTGGTTAAGTCCACAGTGCCATTTCAGAGCTTCAAGCAGCTTCCCCCTTCCTAGTTAACAGTTGTGGGTTTTTTTCCCTCTCCTCAAATGTGCCACTGCCTGAATATTTCCTCTAGCTGTGTTTGTTAACTGCTTTATTATACCTGGGTTATCACACTCCCCTTTCCTCTTTCACTGCTCTTCATCAGTCAGCCCAGGTCACAACTCCTGGTGGGATCCACATGAGCTCTGGTAGCTATGGCAGACCCTTGAGCAATTAGACCTTTGCTTGGTTTTGACATCACAGGCAGGAAAGGGCTGCCCAGATAGAAAATGTGACTGATTTAAACTGGATACATATCTGTGCATTCAAACATCCCTTTGCATTCCATCAGAGACAGCAGAAACATGAAGAATGGCTTCACCTGTGGGTCTTACACCAAAGCTTGCTTAGTTCAACTCTTTTGAATACCATCACTGTTGCCCATCACATTTTCTGTTGTTTATACTGTTCGAGCTATAAGCTGTGGCTATTTTTTTCTCTTTAGGACCAATAGTCCACTGGAAAATAGTAGACATTAAGAAAGAGAGCATCCCTAGCCCTACTAAAGACATTTGTGCTTATCAAAATTTTACTTCCAGTTTCATTGACCAAATCAGGTAATTCCCAAAGTCAAATGAAATTTTCCCTTCAGTGTCTACCATCCATCCTTCAAGGTAATCTTAGAACTAGTTTTAATATTCCTTTTGACTGTTAGACAAGAGTTTTAGGCACACAAGCTAACCCTGAGTGAGTACATCTTGAAACAATGTCCAGATAATCTTTGCTTTTTGTGATGACTGGCTGGAGAAATATTCACCACACCATCAGAGAATATTTATTGGTGTTTTAATCTATGTTACCTGCCCATTATTTTTTTCAGAGGATTAATTTCTACTCAGATCAGCTAAGTTAAGTTTTAAGAGGCTTTCTCTTAGGAAATCTGCAGTGAGAAACCTGCCTGACAGCTTTTATGAGCTTCCTTTACAGATTGAAACCCAAGGAAACACACCTCTTTAAGACATTGCTAGAAGCTAACAATTTGGGGTTTGTTTCTCTACACTCAAGCATGAGTCTGGCATTCATCAAATTATTCAAATGTATCCAAATGATGAGAAACACCCATGTATGGGGCACAAGAAACCACTGAACTGAGACAATGAACAAAGAGAGGTGGACTCCAAAAAAAGGGAACGGAACAAAAAGCAAATTAGTAATTCAAAACCAGTAAGTCATCAAGCCCAAATGGGGTATCTGAGAGTGCACAGGGAGTTCATATAATAAATTGCAATTACTAAAGGAAATATGCAATGCTGCATTAAAAAAAATCCTGCAGTGTGACAAAGTGTCCTCATACCAAGCTACTGGAGCTTGTAATGTCCAGGGAAGACTGTAGGGAAGTGCAGAAAGACCTAAACATGAGCATTATGATGGCATAATTGGGTATTTAATATTCACACTGAAGATCATAGAATGATAGAATTGTCTTGGTTGGAAGGACCCTTTCGAACATCAAGTCCAACTATCACCCTACCCTGCCAACTACCACTAACCGACGTCCCTCAGCACCGCATCTAACCATCTTTTAAATCCCTCCAGGGATGGAGACTCCACCACCTCCCTGGGCAGCCTGTCCCAATGCCTAACCCCCTCTAGGAAGTTTTTCCTAATATCTAAACTAAACGTCCCCTGGCACAACTTGGGGCCATTTCCTCTTGTCCTATCACTGTCTCACTAGGGAGAAAAGGTCAGACCTCACTTCACAAACTCCCTTCAGGTAGTTAGAGAGCAATTAGATCCCCCCTCAACCTCCTCTTCTCCAGACTAAATACTCACAGTTCCCTCAGTCGCTTCTCACCCTCATCGCCCTTCCCTGGACATGGTCCAGCACCTCCATGTCTTTTCTGTAATGAGGGGCCCAAAACTGAATGCAGCACTCAAGGTGGGGCCTCACCAGTGCTGAGTAAGGGTGACAATTACTTCCCTAGTCTTACTCACACTGTTCTTAATCCAGGTCAGGATGCCATTGGCCATCTCCACCGGGCACACTGCTGGCTCATGTTCAGTCAGCTGTCAACCAACGCCCCCAGGTCCTTCTCCACTGGGCACCTTAATTAACAAAACACTGTGAAGTTCCATACCCTGGAAATTAATTTTTCTTTCCATGTCTAACACCAGCCAGAGCCAACTCTCAAAAGGAAGCAGAGGTACTAAACCAAAGACTTTCAGTGCTCAAACACTCAGGAGAATGAAATGCCATCTCCCCACCAGACCTGGCAGCTGTAGGGTGGAGCTGTACATCAGCACACATATGTGAGCCTATGCTCACACAAGAGAAGGGCATTAGTGAGGAAACCTATTGCAGCTTCAAACTCTCCAAGGATTGCTCCAAAGCAAAACCTTATTTTAAATGTTAAAAACCAGCTTCTTGAGAAATAACTACTACCTTCTAAAACAACAGTGCCTTCACCCAGTACAGTCAGGAAAGAGCATGAAGCATAGCTTCTGCAGCTGCCTCAGAAGGGAAAGAGGGAGAAGGAAACCCCAAGGAAAAAAACATTTTCAGCATAAAAATCAGGCAGGGAGAAAAGCAGCACTGTTAATCAAAAATAATTTGTGCAAGTCAAATTTTGCAGCTTATTTGAGATGCAAACCAGACCCACCATGAGTCTCCAAGTATCTCCATTACATTGGACTTGGGAAATTAACCACACTTCTCTTCTGAATTAGCTCATGGTATTTAATTTTTTCAATGCATCATGATTTTGTGAAATACATTCTCAGTATATCAGATACTAAATGTATAGACACTATTATCTGTTGTTTAAGCACATCTTTCAGGAGTGAAAAGGGAACCTAACTGCAGGGCAGTCAGATGCACTCATGCAGAAATCACTTTGTTCATGTGTTTCATCCTTCCATTTTCAGGAAGGAAATCTTTGTAAAATGGGTGCCATGAAACCTCCTCCCATCTCCATCTCCCAGGTTGGACGGGGCTTTGGGCAACCTGGCCTAGTGAAGGTGTCCCTGCTCATGGCAGTGGGTTTGATTTCATGGTCCCTTCCAGTCCAAACCAGTCTGTGATTCTGTGACTCCATCTGGCTTTGATCCCCTACAGCCATGAGGGCCAGCTACTCACAGCCTTTCCGGGGTGAAAATCTGAGCTGGGGTACAATCCCACAGTTCCCCACCATCAGCCTGATGCTTGTCACACACCTGATGTGCCAGTACCAGGCTAAGCAACCAATGATCCACCTGAGTTGATCTATTCAGAGTACTGTGAAGATCAGACTAAAAGCTCTGGGAGAAATAACGAAGAACAGATGCACTCCATGAGACTATTTTTAATACTTTTGCAAAAATAGCTACAAAGTCATTTAAAATCAGGCTCCATTACAACTGAGAAGCGTATAACTCCTTCCAAAAAGAGTGATTTTAATTGATTTTCACATGTACTCTGGATTCCCTTATCTAAATTTGAATATTTTGCTATTTTTGGACAACAAATTATTAATCTCCTTTGGGATTGCTGATGTTGACAAACTAGCTAATGAAGCTCAAATAACATCTTTCTAGAAAACTGAAATAGAATGAGATTAATTATGAATATTCAGCTACCAGATTTCAGATTTATTTTGTATTATTCTTAACACCCACCTTCTGTCATTGCTGATTTTGCTGCTTTTCTCTCCATCTCCCCATGATTCATTGTTGCTCACAAAGCTATACAAACTGAAAATCTTTTAATACAAAAATGTCACCTCCCTTCAGAGATGTTGAGCCTTACTCTCTGTTCTCTTATCTTCCTATTTTCCCATTTATTTCTGCAGAGGTAGTCTCAATCATTTCCCTCATTTCAAGGCATTGCAAAGAACACCAGTTAGCTAGGAGCGATGGAGTCAAACTACTTATTTGTGCTGCAGCAATGATGTATTGTCAGCAAATGCTATTTTAAGAGTGTTTGCACCTCCTGCAAGAGAAATTAATAAATCTCAGACCAAAGAGATAACAAAGAACACTATCACTCAGTTATGCTATTTTAAAAGTAAATTTTAAAAGTAAAAGCAAACTTTTAAGAGTGGGTTAAGTGTGTACGGTGACTGCTCTAACCATTTGTGTATCTGCCTTAGAAATAATTTTATGCTGGCTTTCTGTGTGGCTTGCTTTCCTCCTGGTTTGAAGTTGAGCCTGTTTTGCTGTGATATCCAGCAAAAACCCTGCTGGGATATCACAGTCGTTGCGGAGCTCTGCCAAACGAGCGAGCCCACACAGAGCCCATGGGTCACTGCCATCGCACAAAATCACCTGGATGGCTTTGAAGACACATTTTTAATCACATTGCATAAGACAAATTGCTCATATGGTTTCTTTGACTCTAAAGAGGGTGGTCAGGGTGGGTGCATAAATATGTCAAAAAGCAGCAGAGTTCCATGAGAACCAAGCTCAGAGCATACCTTTATTTTAGATCCTATTCACACCTGCACATCACAGATTATCTGGGCTGGTATAATAATAATAATAATAATTTTTCTTCTGAAAGCACCAGTCCCTTCACAATTTTACTTAGCAATTTAAATAACAATGCTCTGGCACTATAAGCAACCAGACAGGTTTTGATTCAAGATGATGACCTTACAAGAAAGTAAACCTTGAGGGCTGTGGAAAACAATAGAGGGGAAAAAAAATACAAGTCCTGAGGTACCGAGGGAATAGCATCGAAGCTCATCTGCTGAGGTGTTGGCCTTCCACTGCCCCAGAGAGCCACTGATGTGAAGATACCAAAGTCAATGTGGTGACAGAGAGGACAGAGAAAGATAGACAGGGAGACACATAGCAGGAATTGAATGCCATTAACAAGGGTTTAAGCAAAATTCAGAAAGAAAGAAGGCTCCTTAGGAAGGAGACACTGAGACAGCAAGGGATGGGATTTGCCCTTTCTGTGAGAGTAGTGGGAATGTACAGAGCTCTGCCTAGGGATGGACATGAGCCAGCTGACAACTCACAGACTAGTGAGCAGACCATCATGGGCAGCACCACAGTGGGCATCAGCTACAGGCTTCCTGTTCAAGAGGCAGATGAGATGTTTGTCATCTCGCTAATAGCCCATGTGACAAACCTATGAGAGTAAAGGAGACGGCTACCCTGTCTACAAATACACCTTCTTCTGCTCATGCATGCTAAAGGCAAACCCAGACCTGCTCCAAGTGTTTTTGCAGACTAATGGGAATCTATACTCCAGCAAGAGCTGAATAATAAATATTGCACCAAGGATGTACAAGGCAGACTCATTGTGCAATATATTCCCAACAGTGACATTTTACTGAGCTGCAATGGCCATGAGTCACGTACTCCCAGATGTAATACTGAAGACAAAAGATGTTATACACATAATACAGAGGAGGAGGGAGGGATACAAACATTGTGAAGAATAACTGAAAATTAGATTTCTCCAAAAGCCACAGAAACCACAGTATTATCCAGCCACAAGGCTGTGAGAGCAGTGAAATTTTTAAAGACTCAGTAAATCAGGAAGGCAGGAATTCTACACCAAGCCATACAGGATAGTTAAGTTGCACGATACCTGACTGTTCTGAAATGAAGAAATGACAGCCTGATAAAAGCCTCTTGCTCTGCAGTAGGTTGGAGTATTTCCCCTGTGTTTGCTAAATACAGTGCCAAACAGGTTCAATATTCTAAAGCATGTGACCAACTACAGCTCTGTCACAACTCCTTAACCACAGACTCATGCATGTAACCATCAAATATCATCAGTTTAGTGACCAGAATCCATTTACACCACTTTGTCATTTCTGTGAGTGCTTCCATTTGTGTTTGAAGCAGCAAATGCTGGTCAGCCATGAAAAGAAGTGCAAGTGCATAAGGAGAAGGTGACAAGAAGCTGATTAGAGGGCTGGAGCACCTCCTCCTATGGAGAGAGGGTGAAGGAGCTGGGCTTGTTCAGCCTGGAAAGAGAAGGCTGTGGGGGGACCTCATTGCAGCCTTCCAGTCCCTGAAGGGAGCAGAGGAACAGGAGGGGAATCAGCTTGTTAAAGGGCAGAGACTGGCAGGACAAGGGGGATGAGTGAAACTGAAGGAGGGAAGGGTTAGATGAGAGATTAGGGGGAAGCTTTTTTACAGAGAGTGGTGAGGGGCTGGGACAGGTTTCCCAGAGAGGTGGTGGATGCCCCATCTGCAATGAGGCAGGGCTGAGGCCAAGCCAGGAAATCAGTCTTCAGGGTAGGGTCTCCAACACAGCCCAGGCTGCGGCTGAACTGCAGACCAGTGGTTCTCTGACGTAGCTCACGTGGAGACTGAAGACTCTGGGCTGAGCTGGAATCAGGCTCCCATGCCCATGGGCAGGGTTGTGTGCAGACACCCAAGGTGAGGCTGGTCTATTAGTACCCTAAAAAGTCTGTTTCTTCACCAGCAGCGAATTCAAAGATTCAAAAACAAAATTCCTAAACAAGTAAATTTTGACCCCACTGAAATCAGTGACAATCACTGTAATTCCCTGTTGTTACAGTTAGGTTTTAATTTTTTAATTAAATGTTTTACTAAAAATCAGCAGATAAAATAGGCAACTCTTACTACATTCACATCTGGATCTGGGTTTCATTAGAATATTGTTAAAATATTAGGCAGATGGATTAACCAAGACCAAACATTACCCCATATAAATTAACCCTACAATATAATGAAAGCTCTCTTTCATGCATGCTACTATAACGCCTTTGTTAGTAAGAATTGCCCTTCTTGGACACTCAAAATGAAGTATTGTTCGTTGCCATATGGCTCATATTAAATACAAGGAAACAAACAAAACCACAGTAAGTCTTTGACATTTTAATGACCATGGATTAGCTACTCCTACCAGAAGCTGCTCTATTGGCTAATTACACTCCCTGGTAAAAACATTAACTTTGCTTCAAGCCTGATTTCAGCTCCTGGCTTTTCCCGTTAATTTGGAGTTCAAATCTTGGTGCTGGAAAAGGTTAAGGGCTTCTGATAATGCATATAAAGACCTCATCTGAGATGAGGGTCCCTTTGGCATTGAATAATTAGAATGTAAAGGAAAGCTCTTGAATGAGACTGCACAAGACAGGAGGAGAAATGCTGGAAGGGAATAGACATTACGATGCCTCCATTTTAGGGTAGAGAGCTTTCTCCTGTGGGGGAAAGGATTCTTATGGGATCCATGCTGGTGGTCTGGCTGGTCAATAAAACTTCTCACAGGCACAAGCTTCCCATTAATCTTAGCTTTTAGAATCCAAGTGAGTTACTGAATGGTGCCAGCTCCTACTGCTACCAGGAACATCTGTAGGTTTGCAGTAGCTCATGGGATCTACTCTCAATCTCCATTTGAAAAGCTGAGATTTGCTACTGAATCTAGATGAGACAGAAAAGATCTTTCTGGTACAGTATTGTGTTAACTGTGAATGATTTAGCTTTCCAAGGAGAGACATGGTGATCAGACTTAGGAAGCACCATCTGATTAAAGAAAACGATTGGTCCACACAGAACGGGAACAGAGTAATTCGTGTAGGTCATATGAAAGTCAGTCAGGTGAAAGAAGAGACACCACTGGATTGCTGCCAACCATGATGTCAAGAGTACTACCTTATACTAGGGGATGGCCCCTGTCAAATGAGGACAAACCACAAGGCAATGTTATTTAGTTACTAACATTCTCCTGAGATCAGGCTAACCAGGGTTAGCACCTTCCCTTGTAAACAGTCCCATAGAATGTGAAGGAAATTAATAAACCTTCATGCATGGACACACTGAGGTTGGGTACCACAGAGTTACAGATATGAGAAACAGAGTAACAAAACACTTCTTACACTACAGACCTATTAAAAGAAAATATTTTGAAGGCTCTAGATGATCCCACTTTCTGTAAAGGCAGATTCCAAGAGAGAAAATATCCCATTTTAAATAACTCAAAGCCACACAAGCAGAATAATTTTCCTGAATAATGGTGTTGAGAAAAGAAGGCATAGATGCTACATGAACCCACTGGTGATGAAGGCAGCTGCAGACACTTGACTGGGGCTGCTAGATGCTCAGAGCCCAGGTAACATACCAACAATTTTAATAGAGAAGCCTGTCCTCATCATTCTCTGTAACCCACACATTCACTCTTAAACAGACATAGAGAAAAAAGCATCTATTAGCTGCCTCCCTAGTCCCAGCTAGCACAGAAGACAGCCAGCACAGAAGACAGCCAAGCAAGATGATTTTTACTCAAACTGGAGTCAGCATTCATTTCTACCATTTGGAAGCTGTATGAACTAGCAGAGAATAGTACAAGCTGCAATAGAAGCATCTCTATTTCCTTCCACAATTCTACTTTTGAGGAAGTATTTAGGTTAATAATTTATGAATATACATCAGTGCCCTTAGACCTTGACTAGACCTCAGAATACCAAAACATCAAAGCCTGTAGCCACGCTGCCAACAAATTCAATTGTCGACATCTAATTCACAGGCCACCCTTAAGTTACCACAGCAGGAAAAAATAATAATATAGCAATTCTATTTCAAAATAATGGTAATGGAGAAACTTTCACCTGTACATCCTAACTCAGAGATGATGGAGTACTATGAATGTAGTTTATTAAGACCTAGTCTATGTGAAATGAGGATCATATTTCAAACATGACAGCACATCATATGTCAAAACTGAACAAAGCCCCAGATTTCTGTAGTTACCTTCCCCACAGATCAGGAGTTTAACAAATATGAAGCCAAGTCTTTCATTCCTTGAGACATGTTCCTCCAGCACAAACTCCTGCAGAGCTTTCTCATTCCTGTACCTAACCCCGTGAGCTAACAGGACATCTCTTTCTAGAGTAATGTCCACCCACAGCTAAGACAGGGAGTTAAAAAGCATTGGGTAACCCCAAATAAAATACATATTTATCCAAATGCTATTTGGTTACGATATGCCACGTGCATTTTTAAGATATGCAAACTTCTGCCAGACTCAAGTACCTGAAAAGGATTCCCTCTCCACAAATACTGATAGAACACACAATTACCTAAACCTCTTGAATGAATGCATAACCACTTACAAGATTTTTTTGCATTCCCTGCACATCACAATTTGTTGAAAATAACATGAGGATACAGCAACTGCCTGCTTGCAATAAACAATCTACAGCCTAGGTTTTAACAGCACAAAGAACATCTTAAGCAGTTTTTTCTCATCACCCAAACTGCCTCGACCCAGTTTTTTCCAAATGTCACAACTGAAATGTTTGAGATGTACACACAAATTACATGTTTTCTTCAGTCTGCTCCAACTCTTAGAAAAAAAAAGTTGTTTCTCAGTTTGCAAATAGAGATGAAATTTGTACATGGTGCTTTTTTTGGAAAGCAAAGAATAAGAATATCCCTATTTTTTTTTAACAATTTTGAAGGTGAAAAATACAGACAGAACAACACTCCAAAAGGACAGTCTTCTTTAAATGCTGAATTTGTAGCAGAACTAGCAGTATGGGATTGCACAGTAAAGTTTCAGTCATTCCATTAATGTCAACTGCTATGCTGCTGACATCGGTGAATTATGCTGCAGAATCATTTGCCACCTGGATCTGTCTTGGGGGGCACTTACCTCACTGCTGGGTTTGTTACCACAGTTTATACAGCATACCTACCTGCTTTTAGCTCTTACAGATAACAAAGTCATCTTTCAACAGGTTTTTAACTCACACAACCATCCATTCTAACACTCACCCCTTTCACAGTCAGGATGAGGTATTGAACTGCTATTTTTAAGGCTCTGGGTGAGAGCAATAAGATACTCCCTCAAACTCTGTTTTGTCCTCCAAGCAGCATGTATCTGAGTAAGGTTAACACAAAACTGACTAAATTGATCCTCAGTTAAGGGTCAATCAGCAGGAATCCAATCCCTCTATAGGTGAAGTCAAGTCTTACATTTCATTTGATTCTGTAAATACATTGGGGTCTTGCAGTTACTTTAGACACCCAGTTAGACTCTCTGTGCTCTTCAGAGACACAAACACATCCATACACAAACCTCAGCTCTCAAAATACAGACAACTTGGCTGAGTTTGTGGCTGTAGAGTTACAGCCACACCCAACCTTCACACAGGTTGTTTCATGGGTCAGTTTCCTTCTGCAGGAAAGTTATTTAAGTGAACACAGATGCTCCCCTCGCTCTGTGCAAAAGTGATGCTCCACTCTGGTATTTTCTGTTTGCACATCATTTTTTCTCTAAGTTAGTATCTCTTTAAAGGAATTTTATTTACTGAGTTTCACTCAACCACTTAACTGGATCTACTCAAGTGCCACATGGCTGCTGAAATTTGACCAAAATTGCATACTAAGCATGAGCTTTGCAGACCCAAAAGGGGAGTCCATCCTTCTGAAAGCCTGTATATATCCGTTATTTTAGTATTTTTGCTTCTAGAAGGAAGGATCAATATACCAGGAGGCAAATAAAGGAGCTACAGTTCCTGCTCAACCCCACTTTCTCTGCACAGACTGACGTGCTCTCCATGTCACATGACAGAGGATGTGTTGTGCTGTTCAATAGTGCCCTTATTTGCATCCTGACTGCATCAAGCCCTGATGTATAGCTGTGCTGTGTGAACAGATTGCTTTCATAACAGTTTTGAAACTCAGAAAGAGACAGCTTGAATTGCAATTTTATTTTTAACCATCCTACAAGTGATGTCTAGAATCTAAGACAACTGTCTCCAACAGAGTGTCAGTGTAATTAGCAGACAGTTCTGAATGGCTACCCTATATATCCCTATATAGCCATGACCCTGCAGAGATTCATAGTCCTTGTATGGAGTTAAACAATCCTGCCATTTCTTTTTAGTTGCCAATTTCTTTCTCTTGCTGTACCTCCATGAAAATGTGATGAATTTAGGTAACTGCTCCAAAACCAATTTTTTTAGTATTTTTAGTCCTTTTAGCACAAGGACACATGTGCAGCTTGAATTCTGAGTTCTTGGATAACCAGAACATTATGATTCAGAAGACTTGATAAGCTTTCCAATCATCTATTCCACAAATGCACTTGAAGTACTTCTTAAACATTCCCAACTACGATCGTGTGATTATTTTAGCCCTTTGCACTTACACAGTGAAATATTCAAATTAAACAAGGCTAATTATATATTCTTTTTGTACAGGATGATATTATCTCAAGTGGTGTAATTGGTGCTGCGGTTATGTGTACACTGTGTAATGCAGTGTAATACAGAGGTACTCAAGCTAACAGGAAAGAACACGACTGTGATAATTACAGCAAGAGCACAGACAATGTGGAAGGGAGGAGAAATTGGAACAAAACTATCTTCTGGAACAAAACTTTCTTCAGCTTCCACACTTGGTCTCCTCTAAATAGCTTTAGAATATTTTTACCAGTGAATAAACAAAAGTGCCATGCCCCAATTGTCTTTGATAGACAAGAAAGAGTGTTTATATCTCATTATTGGATCCTACCAGAGCAGCTTTCCTTTAATCAACAAATGCCATACTCCTTTACTAGACAGAAGCCCAAATCTTCCAGAATAAATGGCCACCTAATTACACAGTCTCCAGGGGCTTTATTGCTCTGCCCAGATAAAAATCATCCCATCAAGGTTTCCACGACAACTTTTTGCTCATGAAGGACCCTAAGTAACACCATTCATTTAAAGCAATAAAGCACATTTTGGCTCAAAGCTAGATGCAATGAACTTTCCATCTTGTTCTATCTACTCTAAGAGGCTACTCACAAAGGATTCCCAGCTTCTTCAGCCACACGCTGTATTCTGCACTGGATTAAGGCTCCCACAAAGTCTAATCCACTTTCACTTGTGAAACGGCTCAGGGAAATCCAGAGCTACTGTCAGGACAGAACAGGAGAGAGGCAAAGATATGAATCTCATGGAAATAAGACTACATGCAATGACCATACACATGCAAGAAGTGCCAGATACCATGTCATTTACCTACCTTTTCCCAAAAGCAGGTGGACTCTTTAACAGTTGTGCTGCATTCCATGGGAGGCAGCATCATACAGGCAGAAAGAACCATCCAGGGAAGGACTTCTGAGAAATGAAAGGAGTTAGCAATTAACTACAAACTGCTTGCTTAATTAATGAAGAATAAAATTATGACAATAATTAATCTTGTGATACAGGACTGATTTAAGAATTGCTGATAAGTATTGTTATTAGTCAGAATTGCTGCCATATCATACAGTACTAATTGCTTTAGGAAAGGTGAAGCTCAGTTTTTATGCATTTCTGATGTACAGGAATCTAAGTACTTGTCTACAATTGCCTACAGCAGCCATGTGGTTAAATCACTACAATTTATTTTAGAGGGAAAAAGATTTGTTTAATGATTTCAATTCTTCATTTTATCATAAAACTCTCCATTTTGTGGTTATTTTGGCTTTTGTGTTCTAGAAAAAATACTTTGTTGTCAATATGATGCTATTCATACAGTTGCTAACGAGCATGCAATCAACTGTTGGGTGAAGACAACAACTGTATGTTGTGTTTTAGAGCTGTTTTCAAGTACATGCACACACCATAACTGTAATAATCCTGCAGACTACAAATTGTGTTTCTGGTTTAGTTGACTCATTCTGGATTTTTATTTTTTCTTCAAAAAATAAAATAAATTTTAAAACTGTTTTACATAGATTGTTAACTTAAATGTTGTGATGATATACTTTTGGGGTGATGGAAGAGAGGAAAAAGATATTAGCCATATCATAAAGAAAGTTAAGATATTAATGGTCAAAAAACAGTCAAGAGAAGACAACGGCATAAGTAAAGAATAGCTTGTTACAAAATAAAGATCACAGAATTACAGGCTGCTGTAGGTCAAAAGGCACCTTAAAGATCATCTAGTTCCAACCCCCTGCCATAAGCAGGGACACCCTCACTAGCTCAGGGTGCCCAAAGCCCCATCCAACCCAGCCTTGAACCCTGCCAGGGATCCAGGGGCTCCCCCAGCCTCCCTGAGCACCCTGTGCCAGATCAAGATTTATATTTGTGCTCTATTTCCAACTCTCATCTGAACTGTAAGTCAGATTGCCCTATTTTCTCCTTAATTTTGATTCACTTTGCAAACAGTATGTTCCAGTCTTCTCAGCCCCATCAGTCTCTTCGGATTCTTGATTACCAGCTTCCATCAGAATCTAGCCCATAACAGGTAAAAACTATCAGTGACTTTTGGGGTGGTTTAGCCCCAGCAGACAAGCACCACACACAACTCTTTTACTCCCAGAGAAGAAAGAGACAGAGCCTCCCTGAGTTGGGATGAAGACAGTTTACTAACAAAAGCATTATGTAAGTAGAACAACAACAACCAATTACCCTCACACCTGGTGATAACACAGAGTGCTTCAGAAACCTGGCAATTACAGAGTGCACAATACAAGGAGGGATGGACAGATGGATGACCAGTCTGACGACCCAACACCCCAGCCACACTCAGGCTGTTCTGGAGACACCAAGCCCTTACCTCAGCCCAACCAGCCCCTTTTATGGGGCAGTGATGTCAGGGGGTATGGAAAACAGCTCAGGGTAACTCAGCTCACCTGGGCTAACTCAGCTCACCTGTACTGGCTGCTTGGGGAGGTTGACTCTGGCCTGGCCAGAGTTTCAGTTTTTCAGTTTCAGAGGCCACCAAGTTTCCAGAGGTGCTACTTGGAACATCTATCTTGTCTGCTGCTTTTCAGCACTTTGCATTTCCTTAGTTAGCTCCCTCTAGTTGTAGAGAATTATTTGAATGGTGGGATCAATGTAAGAAGCGTTTCTATTCCTTTAAGTCAGCCTTGACACTGTAACAAAACCAAAGACTTGCAACTGTGATGTTAATGAGTACATCTGCGATGAGGTCCTTTCAAGGTTTCCTCCTCTTCTTTTTCAGAGGAAATTTCACACCTGTTATCTCTTCTGATAGACAAAGGTGGGAGGAGAAGTAAAAAGAACTGCAACAAGTGAGGGGAAAATAAGGAAACTGTGTGGGAAACAACAGGTATGGTGAGTTATAGTGTACTTTTGGGAGCACTGCAAATTCCTGAAGCTAAGTCCTGCTAAAAAAAATCTAGAATCTTAAACTCCCTTTTTCCAGATACACCTGCTGCAAACTGGAACCAGAAAGGCAGAGATTAAATGGTGAGGGAGTAGGTACAGCTGAGGCCCTGCAACCCATCAGCCAATGCTGGTAAAAGCACCCCCATGTGAAAGACCAAACTGTGTCAGCTCTGCTCTGGCTGTTAGTAAGCCACATAGTGTTTCCTGTGAAGTTACACGTTTTGGGAGTGTTCTGGATTTTTTTTTCTTCTGCAATGGTAAGAATTTTCACTGAGAATTGTTTGCTCTTTCAACCTGTTGGGTTGTGTGAGTATTTAAAAGGCAGTTTTGATTTTTTTTTTCTCTGAGCAGAAGACTTGAGAGTTTGTCTAACAATAGCTGGTGTGTTTACCTTTCTGTTGAGAAAACAACAACCGCTGCTTGGGAAAGAGCGGTACCAGCTATGCTGTGCTGAGATGAGCTGTTGGTTTAACTTCTCTATGAAGTATGGGAAAGAAATACTCAAAGATGCTGATCAGTTAAGAACATGGCTAAGCTGTAGCAATTTGGCTCGAAATATAAAAGAAATACATTGTGTCTGCTGAAGCTGGTGGTTCTTAAGCTTAGAAAATATTTTAAACATAGGAAAAAAAGGTGAATTATCAAACTCTCTTGGTGTAAATACAGAATAAGAAGTAAAGTGAATGAAGAGTTGCTGCACTGTAATTCTTCATTGATGCAGCCTGGGGCTTATTGTTCTTCTGCTGTCCATTGTAAAGGCTAGAGTTGATAAGACAGTGGAAAATAGACACCTCTGGATATAGGGGTTTGTGTTTATGTAGTACCTGGGTGACACTCTTATGATTTTGGCTCTTTGTGTGAGTGTTTGTATGTGTGTTTTTGTGTTGTGGAGGGTTTTTTTTCTTGGTTCAGGACTCTGGTGGGTTCTTCTTGTGATGTTTGTTTGTCGGATTTTTTGGGGGCAGAGGATTATTTTCCTTAAAGCAGTCTTGGCTAGCTGGTACTAAAAACTGTTTACTCAGGAGTTTCTAGGAAGAGTCCTGCATCAGCTTTCAAGATAGAGGCAAAGCCTGTGTATGTTTTGCTCATATGTTAAAAAAATGCTTCATGTTCACATCATGCTGGTAATTGAGTTGGTGACTTAGAAAGTTGACGTGATACTAGGAGTAGCTGATGAAGTGCAACTTCAGTGTACTCACGAATATCTCCAACCCCTGTGAGCTCTGGGCATTTGTGTTTTGTAGTAGTGCATCTCAAGAAAAACAAAACTGAACTTCCCACAGTCTCAGCAGGCAATGGACGATGTTAAAGACAAAACCCTGCTGGGACAGAAATATTCACTCTTCTTAGGGGCTATTAGCCTATTTCTACATTTCAGTGTTGATTCTACAGCTGTCTGAATTACTTGTATGTATCTTTTGTACCTGTTCAAAAGGTTGGAAGACCTAGGGAACTGAAGTTACATAGGAGATATGTTGGCTCCTGGAAGCTGAGGAAGCATGTCAGTCTCTTCTTGTGGTGTGAAGGCTGGTCCCTCAGACCTATGCTCTTTTCAGCTCCCCAGCTGTGTCTGTGGTAACTGTACTACTGCACCAAGGGCAGATTCAGCCCTGATGTTACAGGCATGGCAAGCCCAAGACTTTTGCAGGTCTTCATCAGCACCTTCTCTCACTCTCAGCTTGATGAGAAGACGGTTGTTTACCAGTACTTGATGCTACCCTGCTGTAGACATTGTTTTTGCATTTGCTGTAATGATGGGGGAAGGTGTTAGACATGTATGTCCCTGCTGTAGCATTTGTTCAGGGTAGCTTATAGTATCAAGACAGATGAATGGGAAAGGGGATTGTGTAAAACAGAGGTGGATGTATTGTCAGACAAAAATGATCAGAGGGCTGGAGCAACTCTCTTACAAAGACAGACTGAGAGAGTTGGGCTTCTTCAGCCTGGAGAGGAGAAGGCACTGGGGGCACCTTACAGTGATCTTCCAGTCCCTGAAAGGTGCCTATAGGAAAGCTGGGGAAGAGCTGTTCCCAAGGGCATGGAGCGATAGGACAAGGGGTGGTGGTTTAAATTGGAACAGGAGAGACTTAGGTTGGGCATTAGGAAAAAGCTCTTCCCTCTGAGGGTGGTGGGTCACTAGCACAGATTGCCCAGACAAGTGATGGAGGCCCCATCCCTGGAGACATCCAAGGTCAGGCTTGCTGGGGCTCTGAGTGACCTGCTGTAGTGAAGACATCCCTGCTCACTGCAGGGGGTGGGACTAGATGGCCTCTAAAGGTCCTTTCCAGCCTAATGCACTCTATGATTCAGTTCTACCTATGTTGTGTAATGGCACAGGAACAATCCTAGGTGAGCATCACCCTTGACTGGTTCCAAATTTGGAAGCAGCAGAGCTGTGTCAGCAGAGTGCTGCACCTGAATTAATTAGCCATGCTTATAGACAGAAAGCTTGCTTATCTGGGAACAGACTGTGCTAACGCTACGCAGCTCTAGGCACTGAAGCTGTTAGCTGGGAATGGCACAGTGAGAATATGCCAGGTTCCATGTTACTAGCGAGGAGAGGTCTACTGCAGAAGCACTGTTGCACTAGAAACCATATGGCGGGGAAACATCCAAGCAGGTCTGAGGGAAGAGCCTTAAATATGAACAGAAATCCAAAGTCAATATTATCCTTTAGCACTGCCTCTAAGATTTATGCTAAATGCAGCGTTTGTTCCTTTTTTTGTGGTTGCCAGGGTGCCCAGAAAAACGCAGTAAGAAATAGCTTAGTAAATGCAGTAAGAAATTTCTTAGCTTCAGAAGCTGGTAAGTATAACTGGATTGTTCACCCGAAACCATACACTAAATCCTTGGACTTAGGGACTCTGACAGCAGCAATGACTACAAAAGTTATTATTTGAGAGCAGTTTAACTGAAAACGTAAACTACTGCTGCTCAGAATGTTAAAATACAGAAATGGATTTGCTCTGTTTCTAAAGGAGACTCACCAGGCAGTTATAGCCAGAAATTCTCTGTCTCTAAAGACCAGATAATAGGAATATCATCAATTCACCCAACTTTACACCCTGAAGAAAAAGGAGAGAAGGAATCATACTGAGTTACTTGCCTCCTGACTCACTCTAGCTGAAGCTGAAATGACTCAATGCCACTATTTTTCCACCCCCTCACCCCATTAACTGTTGGGGGAGGAAAGCAAGGCATGTGCACTACATGAAATGGGAACATCATCAGTCAACACTTAGTGAAAGCGTATTGTTTCATTATGTGTACTGATTGTCACCCTAACATCTGGTGACAGCACAATGTGCATTGCTCAGTGTGTTAGGAAACAGAATAACCAAAACCAGGCCTCTGACACAAAAGGACTGGGAGGTAGAGTGTGTGTACATGTGTATATATATATGAAAGACCAGTCAGTCTTAGAAGTGGCTAATGGTTTGTCTTGAGGGTAAACATGTTTACTCAGTGATGGCTTTCATATTAAAGATGTGAAGGCTCACAGGGGAGTTTCTACTAAGCAGCCACTGACTAAAATAACGTGCTGTTAGCTGCTGTCACTTTTGCCTATCAAACCAAAGATTTTTTTCACTTATTGACTCCAGTGGCAACTATTTGACCTTATATGTTTTATTGTCACTATAAACCTTTTTATCATCTTTACTTGTGCTTTGTACATATGCAGGGAAGTGTTTAAGGTGAAAAGTTACATGTTAAGAGAAGCACAATACCTGGAAAAGACATAAGAACTTAACTAGGAAAATTACTCGTGTACCTAGATTTCCTGGCTTAGAAAACTGTCATGCTTGAAATAAAATGAGACTAGACTTGCTATTTACTCAGTGGTTCTGTTTTTGTTGGGGAAACACTTTTTTGGGATAGCTGTTCACATTAGAAGCCCCTTATAGGTTTTTATCTGAAGAGTCTTTACATTCAGCTGAACAGGGCCACACTGCTGCTCTGAATGTGAATAGCTGTGCTTCCAAGTAAGCCAGGCAGTTTATTATGTCTATGGTCAGCTGTAAAACTTAACTGGTAGGCATGGCAAACAGTCCTACCTAAATTGCAGTTCTGTGTAATCAAAGGACTAACAAGTAAATTTACCACAGAATAGTATAGGTGTAGGGGTCAGCATTCCAAGCACTAATTTAGACAATCAGAGTGGTTTCCCTGTATTCAAACTAAAGCAGAAAGACAGACTTTGGCTTAAATAGTATTGCCACCTTAAAATCATAGTCTACTGCTAACTGCCAGATCTGAATAGCAGTTCAAAATGCTGGATTGCTCACAGCAGTACCAAGCTGTGAGTTTACATTCGTGTCAAGAGCAGTTATTGCACAGCTCACTGAACTGATGCCAAAATAATATTAATCACTGTACTAAAATGTATATCTAATGTCAAGTCCTTCACAGCAAGACTACTATGTATCTCTGCATACTCTGTTTTAAAAAGTCATAATAGACAGCAACCTGAAGCCTCCAGGATTTCTCATGAAACTTATGTCCTACAGTATCTTGATGAGCTTTCTGCTTGTGATGTGACTTCCCACTCACCCCCTCCTCCCACTGCATTGTCTCCTTTCATTCACCCTGATGTACGCAGCCTACCTCGCAGAGCTGCGAGGGGAGCTGGGAGGGACCCCGAGCAACCTGTCAGCACAGGCAGCAGCGAGGTGGTGACTCAGCAGAGGCACTGTGTGTGTCTTTGCGGTCTGCTTGCTGCAGCACTGTTCGCTCCCAACCTTCCTGGAGGCAAATCTTGTCTTTGACATTGAATGTGTCCACAGTTCCTGCTCATCCTTTTAATGGAAGGGAAGGCATGTCCTCCTCTGAACCCAAAAGCATGGTGCTGCCCTATACAAGCTAATAACCCAGGGAACAGAGGCTCTGTGTCAGCTGAGGATTATTTGAGGCTTAACCTGAGAAGGCTGGCAACTTTGTAAAGCAATTCATTAAGAACCAGACCTTCCATTAAACTGCAGCGTTAAAACTATTTTAAATAGCATGATTTCATGGCATTTGTGTTAGACTGTATTTCATACAACCTGATAGCTGACACACACAAAAATCCAACATTTGCTACGTATGCCTGGGTTCTGCAGAATAAATCATCTGGTGTTTAGAAACAAGCTGTCTGCTTTTAGAAAGGAGTTACACTGACATCAGGACATCAACGTGGCCAATTGTGTATTAAGATTATTTTTTTTTTTTTGGCCTTCGTTCCTCAAGCTGCCTTTTTAATGACAAGAGTTTAAATAGCTCCCTCCCGTGGCAGGCAGTAGCATGTTCTTCGGCAAAAATTCGCCTTGAATATAAGTTAAAGAGTTTTTATATATTTATATTGCATAGTCTAGTCATCAGTATGTTGTGGTGACTGATGAGGACACACACCGATCCCTTGTTGCTTAGGTGTTCTTGAAACTACTTTTAAAAAACAAAGTCCCTAAGCAGATTTTAAATTGTTACTTTCAATCGTATACGTGGAAGGGTAGGGAAGCTCTGAACCATATGCACTGCATGCCATCTAACTTGGGAATGCAGACTAGGCTATCTTGTGTCTCATGGAGAACTCTGTAAATATAAACCTCTGGAACATCTTTGCACAGAATACCTGGACAGCATTGCTTAACTTAATGTGAATGTTTTGCATAGGTGAGCAAATCCAAAGCTTGTAAGGGGTGGGAAGTAAGCGATGTGAATGGCAGTGAGGTAGCACAAGTTTCAGCAGCCTTTCAAGTTTTCTTTCCTTCTTTCTGGTGTCTACCAGTTGATAAAGATTTCACTTTAGCCTTTGACTCATGAAGGCTTTCTTCACCATAATTAGTAGCTATAAAACTCTGAAATGAAGAACTGAGATTTTGTCACAGCACAGGCACACTTTGGTAACTTCAGGTATTAAGCAATAATCCTGGAAACAGACATAGGAAAAACCCTCCTAAAACACACTAAGGTAGGAGTGACCTCCGGGGGCAAATTAAATATACACAAGACATATGGACCATAGCCTTTGAGAAAGCAGGTCTGGAAAGGTCTGTTTCAAGACAGTCTCCAGCTCTGTGGCTTCTCACAGACTCTGCTACTGCACAGTTATGGATTTAAAAAAGCAAGGCTTGCTGCAGAGTAGGACTAATCCTGTAGACAGCTTTACAGCTTGGTAAAGCTACTTTGCAGATTAGTCTCTTGAGATAATCTCTGCATGTCCTGACTCAGCAGCCTGGTATAAGCACAGGAGCCTATGGTAACTAGTTTGAAGAAGTGGGCTTTAAAATACTGTATTGTAAACTCTGCTTCAGTTGCCTGTCCTTCTATGTAAAAAGTCTTCCATGGTACAGCCCTACAGGTTGGTAACAGAATGAATGGCAGTATGACTATCGGTATTGAGTGAGATGATGTGAGACCAAATTATTTGGATGTACATAAATATAGATGGAGTTACTGCTTTTCCACTGAGACAAAAGTTACTATAATGCACTGAATCTCACTCAGTATCTCACAGCTTCCCTTTTAAGGGCTTGTGTGGTGGTACCCCACAATGTATTTCCACACTTCAGAGAAGAACTGATGAGGATAGAGTTCACTGAAGAATAACTGAAAGGGTTTATCAAACCTCAAGTGTTCAAAACTGATTTCTGAAATACATCCTACCACCTGCCACCTGGGACTACATACATCTAACCTCAAAAATACTCCTTTTATCTATCCAGACAGGCAAAGTTAGTTTTCTGAACATAACTATCATTGTGACCTTAACAGAACCAAGCTAGCTGCCTCATATTTCAAGCCTGATGGGATAGGATGAGGCAACTGCACATTTCATGCCTATTTCTCATGAGGTACTCATTCCAAAATTTTTAGGAAGCTTTCTGTAAAATGATTGTGTTGTGTTACTTAAAATAGTCTTTGATTTATTTTTTTCATACATGAAAATATCCTAAGTATAAACAACAGTGCTACTCTTGGCCAGTCATCTAGTGTCTGAGGTACCTGCCTGGAAAGTGAGAGGCTGCATTCCTCAGATGGAGAAGACTTGAGTATCTTGCCTCCTGGATTCTGTGTCTCTGCCTCCTGGGGTATCTCTGAAGTGCAGGCTGTTCTAGAAGACAGGTGTTCTTGGAGACTTGGGTGGAGAAAAGGATAAAAACCAATACAAACCTAGCTGATCAATGGATCATAGAAGAACTATATCTTACTCTACAACTGCCTGACAGGAGGGTGTAGCCAGGGGATCTTAAATCTCTTCTCCCAAGCAATAGGACAGGAGGTGTAGGTTGGTTATTAGGAAAAATTTAATCTCTGGGAGGGTTGTCAAGCAGTAGAACAGACTGCCCAGGGAAGCCACCATCCCTGGAGGGATTTAAAAGACCTGTAGATGTGGTGCTTGGGTGCATGGGTTAGTGGTGGCCCCAATGTGGGGTTAATGGTTGGACTTGATGATCTCAAAGGCTGTTTCCAACTCTAAGTGATTCTGTGGTTCAGTGAAGTGGTAAAGGCCTTCCAAGTTAGGCTTTTGAGACCTAGCACTAACGTTAACAATAAGCCAGTGCAGGTGTATTTTTCTGTTTAACTTGAGGTTTTTTCTATCATAGCTCTGCCTTGTGAGACAGTGGCATACCTAAAATGGGGCCACTGCAGGCTTATTTCATGTCTCCATTAGTTTTTTCTCAGTGCTATACAATGCAAAACATTGGAAGAGGCAGAGGTGGCGCTTGTAAAAAGGTTCTGTTTCCTTCTTAGGTAGAAGTTGTCATGCTGGTGTTTGGTGGCAGAAGACTAATGTGGTAGGAACAAACACTTCAGGCTCCAGGCTAAGGCATGCAGCATGCTTGTGCTATCCTTCCCATGTAATCTTTTGCATACACCTTAATATTACCCGTGGAACTGAAAACAGTTACATGAAGGAATCCTTTCAGTAAAAACTCAGAACAGGAGGGCATGACAAGCATCTGCAAAGCTACAGGTTTGAGGGTGAGGTTAAGTTGTTAATTAACCTCACCTTGCAATAGGGAAAAGCTTTATCCTGAAAAATGAATGACTGAGCTTAGCCTTTGTTAGTTTCAATACTGAAAGGGGAAATGTTGGTACCTTTGTTGTCACCAAACCAACTGTCTCCACGAGGTTGAAATTCAGGTAAGCTAAGATATAAAGTGAATATTTTTTGGGGGTGGAAGAGGTATGCCTTTAGGATTTTGAGGTCTCTTAGAACACTTACCACCAAGTTACCGAGGAAAATGTCATTCCTTTGGGTGCTATTTTGTACACCAAGCTTAAGGTTTGGTATACTAGAAACTACCAAGTGAGACTAAGAATGGAAAGCATCTCCCAAAGAAACCTCAGGGCAATACTCTTCGTGCTTTTCAGGAAGAAAATTAGGTTTGTAGTTTGTTAGTGAGCTTTTGTACCTTGTTTCTGCTTAACCTCAGGTTACAAAATGTAATTCATACCTCAGTGTTCAGACTAGAAATTTAATATTCCTTCCTTATGCGTGCAGGACTCTATAGGCAGGCAATTTAATATGTATGTTAATTTAAATAATTTTTCCTGCTGAAAGAGGAGACTTTGTCACTGATTGTCCTGTATTTGTGTATCAACCCATGGTTTCTATGAAGTGCCTGGCTGTTTTTATGTACAGGAAATAATCATCCTCAGTCAGGATCAAATTTCCTGTGATACTGTGTGTAACTCTTGTGGATAGACTTAAATTATCATGGTTTTGTGTTAGCTGTGTAACTGTCAGTGTCATATGTGGCTGAAAGGCACTGCAGCTTATTCCTAGACCTAAGGTGATGACCTATACCACTGCAAATATTTCAGAGAATCACTAGGTTGGAAAAGACCTTTGAGATAGTCCAACTATATATATATCTTTATCTTGCAATCCATTACACCCTGATGGATTTATGCCATATATGCATCTTTGCTGTATGCACACCAGAAAGCGTAATACAGTTAAGCTACTGGAATTCTTCTTTAAAACCACTGCAATCTAACTTTTTAAAATAAAAACTCAAGGCTTATACATAACCAGCTTCCCACCACCACCACCTCCTGTGCTGTTGTGTTTTTTTTGTTTCCTAAGCAAAGTGCTTCAGAAATATACTTAAACTGAGTGGATGCTGCCTCACATGATTATATGCTGTTCTATATTGAGGAATGTGTCTGTGTGCTACACATTGCTGCCTTGATTCTTCCATTGCAAGAGAAATTGTGGGATGACGCTTCTAAGGATGGATGAGGTACTCAGGGACGCGGTTCAGTAGGAAATATAGGTGGTTGGTTGGGCTAGCTGAGCTCAGAGGTCTTTTCCTACCTTCACGGTTCTGTGATTCTATATTCCTGGCAGCTGCCAAATGCTGAAGCAGAAGCTTGGGGGATTGGTTGGGTTTTTATCCTTTCTCTGTGTACTGAAAGCTAGTATCACGCACTCCCTCATGCTTTGTAGCTGTGAAGGGAAAGATAACATTTGATTTGGGTGATCTTTCCTTTTTTTTTATTCTTTTATGCCTCACCCCGCTGTTCCTAACCGGTGTTACAGGGATCCGCACACCTGTGCGGTTAGGGCTCAAATCCTGAGGGGAAATGTGCCTGGAAGCTTGCCTAGTTCCAGCCACAGCCGTGCCCGTAGCCGAAGGTTAACCGCGTCAGCCCTCTCCCTCAGGCACCGCGGCGCTCCGCCCAGCGTGGGGCTACCACGGCCCCTCTTCCCGCCCTCTGACCCTGCCTCACGGCCGAATCGGCAGCAGGCGGGCTCCGAGGGTGCGGGTGTAACGCCGCGTACCGCCCGCGCGAACACGCGCATCCACCTTTGCGGCGAGGCGGGGGCGGGCGGGAGAGCCGCTCTGCGCGCTCACCTTTGCGGCGAGGCGGGCTGGAGGGAGGGAGAGCCGCTCTGCGCGCTCACCTTTGCGGCGAGGCGGGCAGGAGGGGGGAGAGCCGCTCTGCGCCCCCCTCGCGCCGCCTCAGGCGGGGGCTCCGTCACCTCAGCGGGCGGCCCTCGCTCTTCTCCCCCAAACCCCCGCTAACCGCCTCGGGGGCGACCCCTCGTCGCCCCTCCAGGGCTGTACACACAGACTCCTCCTCACATCGGCCCCGCATCGGGACCGGGGGCGCCGGTAGCCACTTCGCCGCCGACCGCCCCTCCCCGGCCGGCTTCAGGGGAGGGGACAGGCCCGGCCCGCTCGGCCGCCTGCGCACGCGCGGGGGAGCGGCGCGCGACCTCGGAAGCGGCGGGAAGGGCGGGAGCATGACAGGTGGCGGGAAGCGGAGGCCGCGCGGGGCGGCGGGCCCGGCCGGCGAGCAGGTGGCCGTTAGCGGGCGCGCGCGGGACCAGGGCGGCTCGCGGGGGAGGCGGGATGGGGGACGGACGGGGCACGAACCTGCGGGCGGGCCCCGGCCCTGCGGGGCAGCGCTGAGGCGGGCCGCGGGAACAGGCAGCCGTGACCTGAGGCGCAGCGGGCCCGGGATGGGGTGGGGGTGAGTTGGGGGCGAGCTCCGAGGGCCGCGGTGGCGGGGCCGCAGGCCTGAACGGGCGCGGATGTTCTCCTCACAGCGGTGGGCCTCTCGTCTCCTCGTTCTGGCTTGCTCCAGAGCTCCCGGGCCCCGCGTTCCCCGTCGCGGGAGTCTCTCCTCTCCACCCGGTCTTCTCCGCGGGCAGCGTTTCAGGTGTGCCACTGCAGAGCAGCAGCCGCCGCCTCGTCCTGCCGGGAGCAAGTACTCGGGCTGTAGTCAGGCGCCTGATGGCGGCCCAGCGCGGGGCTGGCATGTCTGCCCCGGTGTGCTGGCCTACCGAGAGGAAAGAGGTGGATTTACCCCTTTAAAACTCAGGGCGATGCTGCCTGCTGGCCCTTGGAGCCTTGCGTGGGGATGAGGGAGCTGAGTTTACACCTTTAGCGGTGTGGGTGCTCAGATGCATCGTTTCACGAGCGTATCAGTTGATGTGAGGCAGCTTTTGAAAGTCTTAAGTTCCCTTTTTCAGCTGCTTTTGGGACAAGGTGGTGTGAACCGCACTGGCTCAGGTGTTGACTCACAGAGTAGTTTAGATTGTAGTGACTTGGAGGGCTTCTGTCATGTTTCTTAACCCAGGTGTGACAAAACGGTATCTGAGGGTTTGTAAAGCACACGAGTTCCTTGGATGCAAGCTGCTCTGTGACTGGAAACAGGCTTTATAAAGTAAAGGAGGACGTCACTTAAACTTTGGGATTGATTAATTCTCTGCTTAATTAACTAATAAAAGTGCTTCTCTTGGTGTGTTGACCCGTTACTATCAAACTAGCGCATGGCTAATTCACTCTTTTAGCCCTTGTCTCAGGGCACTTAAGGGCTTCTGCCCGAAATACATGTTTTGATTGGTGTATATGCTGGTTTCAGTAACAAGTGTGACTCGATGGTCGTCTTGCCTCGTTGTTGCTCTGTTAATATGGAAGCTTTGTGAAATTATGCAGTAGAACTGATGGGAAGTGACTCAATGAATGCTGGTGGGTTTGTTTTTCACCTGCAGTGTGAAAAAAACGGCGATGTCAAGAAGAGAAAGTCCAACCAGGCAGATATCCCCGATCATCTTCATCAGGAAGCAGAGACATGCTACCGGCTTAGGCTGCCTGAAGACTTCTACCAGTTTTGGAAGTTTTGTGAGGAATTAGATCCTGAGAAGCCAAGTGGTGTGTGTTTCATTTTACTTTGCCTCTTCTGACTTTTGCCCTCAAAACCAGCCTGAAGGCAGGCAAACTAGAGGTGGTCAAACACATTCTAATCCCAGTGAAGGGTATTTATATGAGTATAAACAAGAACACTAGAGGTAATCACAAAGGTTTTGTAATGCTTCAAGCTTTCTAAAATATAATTGTTTACATCATGTGATGCAAAGGAACCGAATATCTCAGTTGTCCTTTTTTGCAAGTACATTTAAAATATTTAGTATGGAACTAAAGCTTCTTCGTATCAATCCGGGTTCCATCTTCCCTAAATTTATTATATAACAGAATTTGCCATCCCTAGGTGCTCTAGAAATGTCAGCTGCTTCTTGGAATCATGGAAAAGTTTGGGTTGGAAGGGGCCTTGAAATGTTGTCTAGTCCAACCTCCCTGCAGTGAGCAGAGATAAGCTAGCTCAGGTTGCTCAGAGCCCTGTCCAGCCTGACCCTGACTGTTTCCAGGGATGGGGCATCCACCATCTCTCTGGGCAGCCTGTGCCAGCATTTCACCACCTTCACCGTAGAAAATGTCTGTTTTCAGTCTGAATCTACCCTCTTTCAGTTTAAAAACCATTACCCCTTGTCCTGTTGCTGCAGACACTATTAGAAAGTCTGTCCCCATTTTTTTTTACAAGCCCTATTCAGGGACTGGAAGGCTGCTATAAGGTCTCCCCAGAGCCTTCCCTTCTCCAGGCCGAACCAGCCCATCTCTCTCAGCCTGTCTTCATAGGAGAGAATCACTTTTGTGGCCCTCTGGGCTCTCTCCAACAGCTCCATGTCCTTATATTGGTGACCCTGGAGCTGGACACAGTACCAGCTTGGGTCTCACCAGAGCAGAGGGACAGAATCCCCACCTCAAGCTGTGGTCACACTGCTCTTGATGCAGCCAGGGTGCAGTTGACTTTGTGGGCTGCAGGTGTTACTTGCCAGCTTATGTCCAGCTTTTCATTCACCAGCACCCCCAAGTCCTTACCCTCGGGGCTGCTCTCAGTCCCTTCATCCCCCAACCTGTATTGATACCAGGGTTGCTCCAACCCAGGTGTGGGACCTTTCACTTGGCCTTACTGAACTTGATGAAGTTTTACATGGGCCTGCTTGAGCTTGTCTGTGTCCCTCTGGATGGCATCCTGTCCCTCAGGGGTGTGGACTGTGCTGCTCAGCTTGGCATTGTCTGTGAACTTGCTGAGGGTGCTCTTGATCCCAGTGTGAAGCTGTCAAACAGTACTGGTCCCAGTACAGAATCCTGTGGGATACCACTTGTCACCGACCTCCACTGGGATGTTGAGCCTTTGACCACCGCTTCTTAAGAGAAGGGTAATAACCCAGCTCTGGAATGAAAGCTGACTGAATGAAAAGATGTCTCTGCTTTCCTTGTCTGATAAACATCGTTTGACTCGTTAAATTTATGGAGGCTTTTGATACCAAAGGGATACAGGAACTTCTGGGCTTAGATATGCACTCATCAGAAAATAAACCAGTTCATGCTTTGCTTTTCAGATGCGCTTGTGTCAAGTGTTGGACTTACCCTGGTGGGACCATATGATATTCTTGCTGGAAAACACAAAAAAGCAAAATCAACAGATGTGAACTTCAATCTTCATTGGAGGTTCTTCTACGATCCCCCAGAATTCCAGACTATCCTTGTTGGGGATAGCAAGACACAGTATCACATGGGCTATTTCAGGTATTTTTGTTTAATATGTGCTCTTGAGAAAAAGCTATGCAATTATATTCCAGCCCCTGCTTTCCATCAGACAGGGCTTGAGTTCTGTGTGCTATCACCAAACAAGAATCTTCTGTACTAGGATATTGACACACAGGCTGGTACCTTTATTAAAAAAAGATCAAAGATGCTGGAGTTGAAGACTAGATTTAAATGTTTATCAAACTACCTCCCCTACCCCTCTGGAGCATCTTCACTTATTAATCTTTAACTTTTGTCATGCTGCTCAAAAGAAGTCATGCTCTATCAAGTAAAGGGGACCTGTGTTCTGCCTGCATGTATTGATACCGGCTCCTTTCAGAACCCTGCTGTAAAGCTGTAGAGCTCTAGATCTAAGGGGGAGTGTTAAGCTTCTGAAGGAGATGGCAGCGTGGCAGGAAGGCAAATGAATTTTGCTTTGAAATGAGAGATGCAGCTTGACTGTTTGTGTTTTTTTTCATAAACAGGGATGTGCCAGATGAGCTTCCAGTGTGGGTTGGTGCGAACGAAGCCAAGAAAGGCTGTGTGATTGCACAAGTGGGTGATAACATCTTTGCTGCGGTCAAGTAAGGTTCATGTTTACTTTCCTTCTCCCCTTATAAATAAACTGTTACTTTGGGGATGCAATGTGGACTAATGCAGCTAACTTACTCTGCATCACTAAGGTACTCTCAAAGCCTCAACAGGCTTCTTGACAGGGTTTTCTTCTTGCAAGTAAGATGGGTGAATGTTAATTATGTCATTCTTTAAATATATTGGAAGGGATAAGCTCTATATATAGAAAGCAAGCCCACTGGGTGTGTGTAAAATACTTGTAAGTGAGGAATAAGTAAAGAAAGGGCATCTCAAACAACAGTGGTTAAGGAAATCCAAGTATCTCGTGAAATGAGAAGCCTCTGATATTAGGGAAATAGTTCTTCACACTGAGGGTGGTGGGTCACTGGCACAGGGTGCCCAGAGAGGTGGTGGAGGCCCCATCCCTGGAGACATCCAAGGTCAGGCTTGCTGGGGCTCTGAGCAGCCTGCTCTAGTGAAGATGTCCCTGCTCACTGCAGGGGTGGGACTAGGTGGCCTCTAAAGGTCCCTTCCCACCTAATGCCACCTGTGAAAATACAGTGTTTTTGTATATAAAAACTACCTACAAGAAGTAGCACTCCTGACCCAAGGCAGGAGAACACTTCTATGGATCTGTCAGTCAACATGATTCCTGAGCTTTATTTACACAGTCCTGCATCACAAATGTAAACAACAGATTCCACCACTTGTCAGTTGAAAAGGAAAAGCTCTCTGAGGACAGCCACGTGTCAGTAAGCGAAAGCACACCGAGGCACAGCTCCTGCAAAAGAACCCTTGTGTAGTGCAGAGCTAGATGAGGACATTTGTTTTGGAAGCACCGTGATGAAACTCATGAATATGTATTACTGTGCGTGACTGGGATGACAAATAGGACATATGGCACTGAAGCTGCTAAACCAAGTTCTAAAGATAGAAAGATGAACAGCTCCCCAGGCCCAGAGAATCTTCAGCACCTGCAGATTGCATAAACTATATTGTCATGCAAATACAGACAAGAGATGCCAGAGTACTGTCTGTACCAAACTTCCCTTTTTCCCTCCTCCTTCAGAGGCTTCCCAAGTCTAAATGTAGAAATAAACCCATGACTGCTAACCTTCATTACAAGATTTGGAGGGTCAGCTATTGGAAGGCTCTTTGTTTGTCTTATGCTAAGCTCTTTTTAAGACCTGTTTGTTCTGTTTGCAGATTGTATTTGTCAAAAAGAATTAAGGAAGTGACTGATAAAAAGAAAAATGCTATTCTGAAAGACATCGATGCAAAACTAACAAGAACAGCGAAAGAACTGGGCTATTCTCTGGAACAGAAAACCATGAAGATGAAACAGAGAGATAAGAAAGTATGACTTTCCTGATCCACTGGAGAGAACTAAGTTCTGTTAATTTTATTTTTTTTTCATTTACTTGCTGTACTTTTAAAAAATCTTACCTTTTTTCCCTCCTGGTCGGTGAGGAAGTTTCACTTAAGAATGTCCAGAGCTAATCAGCCCCCTCTCTAAAAATGTAGGAGAGGGAACATATTAATACAAGTGTATTCTGAATAGGAGGGTGAAGTCAAATCACTTAGTTCTTGTAAATCATAGCTTGTCATTCAGTTAAAGGGGAAAACCCAACCAAACGAAACCCAAGCTAAGTTGTGTACAGTGCTACGCAAGGGGATTCATGGATTTCAGAACCTGACTGAAGTGGAGTTTCAAATTACTTTTAGTACTGAAGTTTATTTTAAACTATATTCTCAATAAGTTGCTGTCCTGGAGCCTGGATACTCTGGTTTGGCCACCAGCAGGCAGGTGCTGATGTTCAGTGGGGTGAGTGGTTTTATGTTGCCGTATTGGCTTACAGTCTTCTGTTCCGTTTAGGTGGTGACCAAAGCATTTCATGGAGCAGGCCTGGTTGTTCCTGTAGACAAAAACGATGTTGGATACAGAGAACTTCCTGAAACAAATGGTAAATACCTCATTTACTGTATGCTCGAAGTAAACAGCCTTCAGTCACACTGCGGCTCTGCACAAACCACGCTGCATCCGTACGTCCTACTTCAACATGAGAAATGGGAGTAAGAGGCAAAAGTCTTTAACAGTTGCACTTGAGCTCAAAATATTTAAATAAACTGGATGAGAGTCAGTGAAATGTCCTAAATCTGAAATAATCCTGAAGCAGTAGTACAGGCAACCTTCTCTTTTGTATTGGCACAGCTGTGTGAGAAGTAGATCCAAAAAACCCTGTTCTCTATTCAGGGATTTGTGGGTTTGTTTCTTATTCCCCCTCTTCTCCCAGTCCTGTTCTAACCAGGATTAGTTCCTTGCTGCAGATTGACCACACACATGCTTGTCGTCTTATGGGGCACTTCAGTCTTCATACAAGCTTTTGCCACACACTGCTCCCATGTGATACTGAGCCTCTTTGTGACCATCAGAACACTTCTGCTTTTGCAGCTAACCTCAAAAAGATCTGCAAGGCCATTGTTGATGCCCCCACTGATGACGAGCGACTGAAGGCCTTTGCACCCATCCAGGAAATGCTGACCTTTGTTCAGTTCGCTAACGATGAATGTGACTACGGAATGGGATACGAGCTGGGTATGGACCTGTTTTGCTATGGATCACACGTGAGTACTGCAACAGTCATTTCACATACACGTGAGACAAAGACTGGGAGCTTTTCTGTCTCATAGCTCTTTATCCTGTACCCTACTGCACAGTTACCCCTGTCTTCCCATGCTAAACGTAGGCTGGAAAAGTTGTGTGAAACACTAGTGAAAATATTTGGCTATTGAAACACAGGAGAATTCACTGCTCCTGGACTTAAATGACTCTTGTTTCTAACAAGACCAGAGCAGGAAACTTAAGTTCCCCATACCATCTGAGAATGGCTTTTACCCCGATACCTTGCTTGTTCAGGACCCTGTGTTGCTTCTGCTGCTTACTCCCTCCCTACAGCTGGAAGGGCAGCAGAGGAGAGAGTTACTGCCAGTTGGCTGAGTAGGTGGAGGCAACCCCCTGACTTCTGTGCTTCTTGGCACATGAGATTAATCACTGACAAACACCTGCCATGGGTAATTACATCTTTACAGCACGGTGACACAGCCTGATACCTGCCTTGCGCAGCAGTTTGAAACAGCTATTGATTTTGCAGCTGCTTTCTGGAAACAGACACCTTGTTGCCTTTTCTAGCTTAGTAAACAGAAAGGGCAAGCCCTGGCTTTGCCTGTTAGTAACAGTGCTGTTGGGTCCCTGAGTCTTTGCCTGGCTGTAGACAGTTAAAGCTGCTTTCTCCTCTGCCTTGGAGAAAGGCTTTGCATACAGTGCATGGGCGCTTCAGCCCAAGACACAGAAACCCCTGAAACTTCTTCCCATTCATGGGAGCGGGATGGTGGGCTTATGTGTGCCTAATGCAAGACATGCTTCAAATGTATAGACATAGGAGCATTTAACTGGCTCCTCTAAGCACTGTCGTCATCCCCTTGAGCTGTGTAGCAATGCCAGGGTCTGGGCCAGTGGCTGTGTCCCTTAGGCAAAGTTGCCAGCTCTTGCTCTGCTCAAACAGGGTTCCTCCCTCTCTGCACAGTGGTTGGGTAACCCAGCCTCACCTTGCTGCATGTGTTGTGACACCACTACCTGCTCAGTCCTGGGGGCGGAGGAGAGGGCGGGGGGGCGTTGGAGAAAAGGGGAGCCTTAGAGGTCAGGCCGTACAGCTGACCCCTGCGCCGCTCTTGTTCTCCCTCTCGCCTGCAGTACTTCCACAAGACGGTGGGCCAGCTGCTGCCCCTGGCTTACACCCTGCTCAAGAGGAGCCTCTTCGCCGAGATCATCGAGGCGCACTTGGCCAGCCGCCGGGAGGAGCAGCTGGACCAGCTGGCGCCCTGAGCCGGGACGCGGCGGGATGCGGGGCCGTGCGCTGCGGGGTCGGGCTGCTTCTTGTGCGGGGTGGCTGCCGGCGTGACGGGTCGCGTTCGCGCTCCGCGGTCAGTAAAGCTTTTCTAAGGACGGCAGCGCTTCCCGTGCTGGCTGCTCGGGCAGGGTGTGTGGGCAGGGGGGCGAGGGGCGGGTGGAAGAGGGGACACCCAGGGGGTGGAGCCCTCCCGCTGGGGCCGCCCGCGGGCAGCGCTGGTTGGCCCCATGGCTCGGGGCCCTGTGCCGTTTGCCAGAACGAAGTGCACGGTGGGGCGGGCTCCCCTTCACGGTCCCCAGGGAAGATGTAGGAGGGGCTCAATTCTAAATCTATGAGGAGCGGCTGAGAGAGAGCTGGGGCTTTTTTATCCTTAAGAAAAGGCGGCTGAGGGGAGACCTCATCACTCTGCAACTACCTGCAAGGCGGCTGCAGAGATGTCGGGGTCGGTCTCTTCTCTTGGGTGACAAAAGGAGAGGGAATGGCTGCAAATTGCCCCAGGGGAGATTTAGGTCGGATATCGGGAAGAATTTCTGCCCTGAAAGGGCTGTCAGGCGCTGGCACAGGCTGCCCAGGGAGGTGGTGCAGTCACCATCCCTGGAGGGGTTCCAAAGCCGTGTAGATAAAGTCCTTAAGGACATGATCAAGAGGTGGGCTGGGCAGGGTCAGCCTGTGGTTGGACTCGATGACCTAAAGGGTCTCTTCCAGCCCAGGGGATTTCAATCGCAGACTCACTCGGTGTTCACGATGCCAAGCAGCTGGTTGCTCACACTGAGCCCCTTGGTTTGGTGGTGGCTTTGCAGTTATTTACTACACATTTCCTCAATTCTGTCCCTCTGTGGAGGTAATAAAACCTGCAGGTACAGCTGGATTCCCCTCTGCACTGTAACAGAGCGCTAAAGCTGGGCTCAACTGGGGGGGATCTGGCTGAGAGGAAACAAACAGGACTAAAAACAGCCGATAGGATGAGGTAAGTCAGAAATCCCACTGCTACCTTTACTAGCTGGGTGAAGTCACCCTCTTTTCACTAATCCAGGCTTTGAGTCTAGTTTTAAAAGTCACTTTGCACAAGATGCAAACTAATTGTTTCCCAGATCATCAGTCTCCTCCTCCATTTGGTTTGGTTTATTCTCAGACAACTGAACTAAATCCAGAAACAGATGGCAAAGTAACCTTTGCTGCTCCCCAGCCCTGCCCCGGGAGCAACACGAAGCCCATTGCAGCAGCTCCTGTCGCTACTGATGACAGTGGCACCCTGGGCTTAGTGAGGGTGTCCCTGCCCATGGCAGAGGGTGGGAACTGGGTGATCTCTGAGGTCCCTTCCAACCCAAACCTTTCTATGGTTCTACAAACACCTTTTCAACAGAGATCTAGCTTTCTTCAAAGTCAGAGGTACCAAAAATGTACCATGTAGAAATTCAATAATCCTGGCTTTTAGAGAATAAATTCATAACCCACTTAACTCTTTTAAATCAGGGAGCCAACTATTCTAGCATTAAAACAATGGTTAAAATGCCCATTTTGGGAAAAAAAAGCCTGATGCTGATCTGTCTGGTGGGAGTGACTGGGCTACTGCTGTGTAGCCGAGCACTAGGCACCACCAAGCCCCCATCTCTTCTCCATATCAATTCTCCTCGGTACTTGCTTCCTAGTTTTGTCTGTCAGATTCCTGCTGTTGATTCTCTCTCAGGGGAAACAAACATCAACACAAAAGTTTCATGAGGAAAGAGGACAGGACAAGGACTGGTCATACAGAAGTTTTTAATGTTTGATTAGATCATCACAGTAGTCAGAATCGGTACTGTAATGACACGCAGCTCTACCACACTATTATAAATAAAAACATTAAGATCAATATTAAATACAGCTCTAGGCAACATCACAGATTAACAAAGAATGCATTCTTCATGAACCAGTAACTGAAGGGTGGGGGAAAAAAAAAGATAAAGAACCTAAAACCCCCAAAACCACTGACACTCCCCCCTCCCATCCACCACTCCTTCCTCCTGTTCAGATCAGGAACTCGAGTAAGGCGCTGCGAGTTTCACCTCAGAGAATTTCTGTTGCATGGCTCAGGCACACAAACTGCATTGTCAGAACATCGAACGTTTGCTGGGAGATGTTGGAAATGTCAACTGGGAAAGCTCAGCAGGTGAGAAGGAAGAAGGGAGATGCAGGACTTGGCTTGGGATCTGTGCTGAAGTTACAGCACGTGGCAGGGTGGGAACCGTGTTTTAATCCCACCAGTGTGGTCAGGAGAACGGGAGGTCTCAAAGGGATTCAGGGCACTGTTCAGATAGGTAGTGAGCCTGTCTGCTTCCACTGTAAAATCCAGTGCTTGGACACTGGTGTCCCAGACAGCTTCCAGAGCTGCCTTCCATCACTGGGCCTAATCCTGCTCTTTGGGAAGTGTCTTCTGGGAAGTGTCTGCAGGCTCACACAGCGTTCCAGACAGCTGCTGACTCCACTCCATGTGGAAGGACTCCTCTGCCTGCACCGCTCCCCTTAGAGCACAGCCCTGAGCCCCACTTCCACTCCAAACCTGGTGTTAATTACAGGGGCTCATCACCTGGGGCACACTTCTGCCTCATGCTTGTTCCAGTTGCTGCAGGAGGGGAGATGAGGAGCTTCCTGTTCCCAAGTCAGCAGCGCTGGAGCTTGCCAGAAGCAGGAGAACCTCGGTTCAGCACATTACCACATGTCAGATGAAGCCATATCATGTAACTGCGAATGGAGAGGTTTGAGGTAAGGGTGCTGAATGCCTTGGAGAGACCTGGGATTCCCAATTTGGATGTTCACTGCTCATTTTTGCAGTCTCATGGGCATAACTGTTAGGAGGGAATTTCCTCTACCGCCGTGTTGTGAAGTGGTCAGTCAGGTTGGGGGATTTGGTTCTTCCCTGCTCGAGGCAGAGCTCATGTTGCCTTTTTCCTCTGCACATGTTTGTGGTGGTGGATTAAAACGAGCATGAAACCAACTCAGCTAGTGACTAGGAAGGGGAAACAAAGAAGTTGAGGATCCCTCTGCTCACCTGCCAGCATGGGTGTTGCTGCTGAATTTCACAGTCCTGTCAAAGTTTCAAGTACTGGATTTGATTCAGCCCTGCTGCTCATCTGTGGCTACAGTTTACAACTCTATACACCCGGGGTGGGGGGGGGGAATAAGTCAAAAGCAACCTACTCATTAGAGTCGCTTTCTTCCTATTATTTTTTTAGAACCCTGCAGATTTTTAAAAATAAAATAGTAATATTTCTGTTCCAGTTTTCTGCTAGGAAAGGAAAAAGGAAATCTCAAGGTAAGAGCAATGAAAGTTACATCTGAAAAATGGTCTATGCACGTTGGATCATAAAGAAACCATGTTGTTGAAACCCTTCATCTAGCTGTAAACATTTGCTAATCCTCCGCTACTTCCAGAGGATTATGAATTATTCTATAAAATCACATTAAAAAGGTAATTAGTTATGTGAGATATTAACCGATTCATATTTAATAGATTCTTTTTAATCCATACAAATATAAATAAAGAATGGTAAAACTTCAAGAAAAATAATATACATTTAGTGCAAGTTATGAGTTACGTTTCTTCCTACCGTGTCAGCAGTGGAACGAAGGGCTTGTGTGGAGAGGAGAAAAGAAAAATGACCGTTCCCAAATCTCATGGGGGTGGGGAGAGGGGAAGAGATCTCCAGTGTTGTAGCATGCAATTTTTACCAGATACACGTATACAGAATTGTTCCAGCTCGTAACTAACAGAACAGCAGTATTGTTTTCCCTGTACTGCACGACATCGGAATACATCATAGTGTTTCCAAGGATACAAAAATTGCATAAGACCAGGTCGCGTTATTGAGAATTTCTGCAGCAAAACCAGTTGGTTTCCTTTGAAAACACCAGTTTTGTCTGGCTTTTGTCTCCTGTCACACGACAGCACACGGGTTGAAAGGAGTCTCTCGCGTGGTTCCTGCAAGGGGACCTCTCACCTGGCCCATCGGGTCTGAACTGCCCCAAGCGCTTCACGACGGACAAACTGACGGCGTTTAATGGCACGAGAAGAATCCTCCCTTCTTTGTGACTGAAGCCCAGTAACTCCCAGTACATCTCAATATGAGAAAACCGCTTCGAAAGGGTGCACCGATCTTTCAAGAGGCTCTGTTACGGCTCAGGAGAGAGAGAAATAAAGCTCTTCTGGAATGTAGAAAGGTGACGTGTGAGAATTGATCGCTCCGTGAGTTAACACAACAGTTCTCAATGGGAGAAAGGGCAAGACCTGTCGGTCTCCACTAGGATGGCTGCGCTTCAGAAGGATCCCTCCGGCAGCAGGGACTAGGAACACATCTCTTCAATGCTGAAGTACCGGGCTGGGGCTGGAGAACCACGCCACCTCGCAGGGCTCACCCCCTGCACTATCATGGCAGACCTGACGCCTCGGGACGCATCCAGTGCAGGACAGCAGCTCTCCCTTCCCACGCTCCCATCACCACGTACTTCCCCCAGAGCAGCTCCCGATCTCCAGCAGCGCTGTTCTGCAAACCCCCCAGCTCTCGTCTCTGATTTTATTAGAAGTATTCCCCAGCCTAAAGTGTTGTGCTATTCAACAAATGAACCTCCTCTTCCGCTTCCTCTCTCTCCTCAGCTATGGGTTTCAGTTGAACATGATTGAGGCGGGGTCTTGGTTTGCCGTCTGGGCCATATGACGGAGGATATCTTTTTTTGTTATAATGCCAAGGAGGCGCCTGGAAAGGATAAACGAAGAGGGATATTAATCCAAGCAGGGAAACAACCCAGCACAACACAGCTGTAGCCAAGTCCTTTTTGTTGACAGGGACAGAGCAAAAGCCAATGGCCCGATTTTCTTATTTAAACAAAAAACATGGTGTTTGTCAAAATAGCGAGGAACCACGGGTTTGTTAAGAGACAGCAATGCTGAGACACCACCTCAGCTGGTCTCTGAGAGCTGTAGTCTGTTTTAATGAAATACAAATGATCCAAGTAGAGCCCATGACAATTTTTATTTAACTTTTGTTTCTACATAACCGAAATTTTGATTAGTGTGCCAACAAAAAAGTAACAGAGAGGGACAACGAAAAGAGAGAGGTATGAAAAAGGAGTGATATTGATCCCATTTCGTAAGGGAGGCCTGTTCCAACCTCGCCATCAGAAGTCACGTACTGCCTGATGGCCCCAAATCCTAATTAGCAAATCACAATCCCCCCCCTTCCCTCTGTTTTTAAATCATAAGGATCCTTCCAGCCCAAGGCACCAGCTCAGGCTGAGTGAGCGTATCTGTAGGAGCACGCTGTCTGAGCCATGAAACTTTTGTAGAGCAAGCAAGGGTTAAGCAGCTTTGGAAGCTCCCAGCTTTGGGAAAGTCAAGTGTGACTAATAAAAGGAAGCTTTCCTTTCCCAATTTAGATACTGTGCTCTTATCACAGCAGCTTCATGGCTTTTAAGATCAGAACTCTGCAAAACACCAAAAAAAGGGTGAGACTGTCCAAAAGGATAATATCACAGGAGAAGCAAAGAGCAGGATGAGTGAGGTGCTGCCCTTGTTATGCTGGTTAGTACATTTTGGTTTGTCTTAGTAAAGGACGCATGAAATACTTGTGAAGTATTAGCATAAAATGAGAACATAATTAGCATGTTTTGCACATAAGCAGCTCGACTTGGTGGGTCTGTTTAGCAGAGATGCAACGAGCAACCCGTGTCCAAATTAAGACAAAGTCTACCCTCTACCTAAGGTTAGTTCACAAGGTGGTGGTTAAAGCAGTGCCTGGGTTCTGAACTCCAAAGGCACCGTGGCGGCGTGCCCTCAGCACTGGGTAAGGGTGTACAGTCACTACCACAGGGAGCAGCAGCAGCACAGGGCTTCACAGAAAATCATGGGATTTGCTAAAAACGAGAGTACTTTAAAAAAATCAACTTGATAAAGGGGATTATAGGGACCATCTAGTGCTGTGAGACAGGGAAAGCGTGCTGGGCTTTGCCTCCCCAAAGTCCTGATGCTCACTTTGCTGTTAACAGCTGCGTAAAGCTGTTGGGATCAGGCAAATTTTGTCTCCCCAAATCTTACTTTGCACAAGGCAGGGAACACATTGTCCCAGCAGCACGCTTCCCACCAGGGGAAGTCAGCAGGCCAGGAACAGAAGGGCCATCGTTTCCTTTCCTTTAATGTTGTGACTAACAGCATGTCTGTATTAACTGCTGCATTTCTCTCTACAGGAGGATTTGGCACATACTGTTTTACAGTTTAATAGGAAGTTTTAGCATAAGATGATTTAATTGTTCAGCTGATGGCATAAGAGCCCTGATCAGTTCACAAGTTTCATGCTTCCTGACTTCTAACGTGTCTAATTATGAGATCTGATATATCTAATCACCAAGGGTTCGACGTGCTGCTTTAGTTGCTCGAGATGCTCTAATATGTTCTTCTTTGTGATGATCCCCAAGACAATCCTGAAACAGATCATGTTATGCTAATAACTGTGTGTGAAATCAAACGGGAAAAAACTTCTAATCATAACCAAAAAGGATTAGAGAAGAGCACAACTAAAAAGGAACAACAACAAAAAGAAGAGAATGGGTGCAGGGAAGCTAATGAGATAATTAAATGAAAAATGAGTCCACGGTCAGTACCCTTTCCCAGACATTGGCTTTTTTACCCCTTTCTTTCCCCAAACGCAGACCACAACCAGATCTTCAGCCACCCCTGAGCAGTACATGTCTCCTATCACAAGGACAGGCCAGGGAAGCAAACTTCATCCCTCCTCCCCAAATTCAGGTCTCTGGATTTTAAAGGCACCCAAGCTAAAATGTACTTCAGCTCCTTTCTTTAGCAGTTAGTTCTCCTCACACATACAGAGAGTTATTCACATTTATCACACCACAGCAGAGGAACGAAGTAGTAAAGTCAGAGCTCTGGAGCTGCACCAAGGAGCAGGGTTATTTGGTGTCCTAAAAAAGATCAATCCAGGCAAATTTCTCATTCATGAGAGTGTAAATCAATCAACAGCAACTCCCTGGAATGGAAATTCTGCTACAACTCAGGGAGTCCTCCATCTCTCTCTGCCATCAGCACCAAGCTCTGCACGGTTCCTATTCCAGCCTACACTGGAACCAGTAAGTGGGGTGCCTATAGCATGTGCCCAAATGCAGGTTAGTCCTGGCTGGGCACGTGGCCACACGCCTCAGCCAACTGCCACTGTCACTCCTGTTTATCTTCTGCAATGGAACATCCTGGGTTTGTAACCCAAAGGAGAACAACAAGTATCAGCATCTGAAAAGAGGGAACTGCCCAAGCCACCCCTGCTCACTGCTACATGATCATCAGACAGTTAGAACTGTATTAGCACCACCTGACACAGCTTTGCATGGTGGAGCTCACTTGACATCAAAGTCTGAGCACTCAGCTACAACAGACACTAAGAAAAATAGATCAGGGTAGTAAATATTCTTCGTGAGGTTTTATAAACTGAAACGCCTCTCCCCAAATCAAGAATAACTGCACTGACTTCCAAGTGTCAGGTGATGTCTCCTTTTTTCAAGTCATTTGTGCTTCTGAAAACATCTACTGGCCTTTCAGCGCAGGGAGGCATTGAAGTGGGGGGAAGTACAAGAACATTTCAAATCAATGTGGTTTCAAATACACCTGAAAATATAAACTTGGGAACCAAGAGGCTGTTTGGAAGCTTGTTGCTTCTCCCAGCCATCCCTTTGCCTGCAACAAACCACTGAAAGTCGCACCCTGTTTCAGGCTTCTTGGGATCAGCGTTCACGGGCCAAACCCCCAATAAGGTGGATTCACAGACAGAGTCTCACTCCTCAGTGCCTGATGAGACATGCTAGAGAGAAAGCGAGAGCCATGGCAGGCGCTGTGAGGTGGCGGGTCAAGCGTTGAAGGCAGGAGATACAGGAAAGCAGGATGTTAAAGGAACAGCTGCACAGAGAGGGATCATGGGCAAGAGGAGTAGTTTAAGAGGAGTAGTTCAGGTAAGAGGCAATTACAACCAACATTCATCTTTCCATGCCCGGGGGGAGCTATTTAGTGGGCAATCATGGGGCAGTTACCTCCAGTCTCATTTACAAACATGCTGAACCTTAAAATTCCTTTCTTGAAATAACCCAAAGGGTAGAAACAAAACCCATGGCTTGAAGTTCCAGCACTAGTCACCGTTACTCAGCTGTTACTACCCCAGGAACTGGAGCTTAGTGGCCACGACCATCATGGAACCACCTAAGAGGCGATGCTGACTGGCTTTGTATGACCCCAGGTACCTTGTAGGTGTCCAGCAGGCGGTAAGATTGCCTGCTGCCAGAACACAGGGAAGGAGGAGGAGGAAACCCAGGCCTCACACACACACACACAAACACACACACACACACACGACTAAACTTCTGTGAGATGAGTCTTAAGGAAGAGGTAAGGTCCTCAGCCACAGTGCCAGGCTGAGGGGGTCCAAACACCACGATCCTGGAACGTATCCCAGTTCTGACACTCTGATCCTAGGATGGGAATTTGATCCCAGAAGTGAGAACCAGGGTACCTAACCAAACCACGGGCGCTGCCGCAGCTTTACTCACCCATTGTGTGTTACAAGGCACTGCCTCAGACCCAGCTTCCGGAAAATATCCACCACTATCTCCATGGGCGTGTGGTCTGTCACGGTGAAAGGGCTCATGTCAAGGATGCTTCTGAGCTTCAACGGCCGAGGGCTTTCTGCCGGCAGCGACGGGGTATGCTGGGCAAAACAGACCCTGGAACTGCCAACAATCCCTTCCTGCTTCTTTCTAGCACTTTCTTTAGGGAAAAAAAGAGGAGGGGAGGGGGAACAGCAAAGGAGAAAGGAGTTAGATTCTTGGGGTATGACAATTTCGTGCAAACAGATCAATTAACATCACCAGACTCTGACATCATTCTTCAGATGCATTTCCACAGCCACCACTTTATCCCTTCCAGGTGCAAAAACCACAGCCATGTGCCACAGACCTTTAAGCTGTTCTCTGGTTCCTGCCTGTGTCACCCCAACACCAAACTTTCTGGTGGCTAAAAGAGGTGGAAAGCCTCAAAAGCTGACGTACAGGAAGCACACAGGTGGCTGCTGCAAAAGCTGCCGAGGGGGAAGCCGAACTGCCTCCCCTTCATCAGCATCCTCCCTGTACCCTGAACTCTCTCACAAAGACTCTCTCTCAAGGCAGCCAAAGTCCAAGACTAAGCAATGTGAGCAGCTGAAAGGCGTCTTACCTGTGACAGCCTACTAAGAGAATGTTCTGCTGCTCCCTGTTTACTCCTAAGGGAGCACAAACTTACACCAGTACGGTGCCTGTCAGAACGTCCAAGGTTTGGATGCTCCTGAAGCACCTTACAGAGTGTAATACCCTATATAATAATAGATGGGCCTGAGCTTTACTGCAGTAAACAGTGTTGTGTTCACAAAACCTTTCTTTTTAAGCTACTGGAGGTTTCTGCCCCCCCCTCAAGTGGCTCTGTTAAGATTCTACACTAAGAAAAAAGAGGTTTGAGATGCAACTCCCATCCTTGATTTCACGCACCAAATGTTACCGTTCTGTAACTTTTTCTCACATGATGATTTTTCCCCTCTGGTTAGGACAGTATCCTCAAAATCCACAGTTTTTCTTGCCAGTGCATGAGGAGCTGTCCCAAATATCACACAAATTCTAATACCCACATGGAGGAAAAGAGCCCAAACAGGCTGGCAGGCCCAGGGCTGCATTTCCCCTTGCACAAACAAACTGAAAACCAGAAACCTAGAATAACTGTATTTGACTTCTCTCTGAAAAGAAGAATTTTTACATTGTGATTCTCACAGAATCCTGCTGTGCCAAAATGAGAACTGGTCCATTCTGGAAAAGAATGGTGATGGTGCAGCACTCAGGGCAAAGAGGTGCTAGAAAATGCCTCAAAACCAAACAAAAATGCCCAGCTAAACAAGGTTTGGCCAGTTCTTGTGTTTATGACAGGCGGATTAACACTGAATCCATTCCAGAGCCTGCTACTGAAGGCAATCACATACTTCAGTGAAGGAGCAGTGCGAGGTACCTGAGCCTGATGTAGTCTGGAAGCACACAGAGTAGTAAAGCTGTAAAATGAGGTCATAAAGCTCTCTGTTGGTGTACAGAGCCGTGCAACACCGGCAGGTCATTACCTATTGCGATAGTTAAATCTCTTCTGAGAGCAAAGCCCACCAGTCTCTGCGATTCTTTGGACATGATGACAGGGAAGCCGTTGTAGCTGGTTTCATTGATCAAGTTCTCTATGTCCTCCACTGTCATGTTGTCCTGTGTCAGGACGGCCAAGGGCGGGTCGCTCCTCCGAGGCCTCATGACGTCGGCCGCCAGCGTGGTGTGCGTGAACTCCTCCTTCGCGTCCAGGAAGGGGTACCCGTTCAGCCGGATGTGCGCCTCGTAGATGCCTTCCCTGCCAAAGGCATCTCCTACCCACTTACTGGTCATGACTGCAGCCATTAGGGGCACAATATATTCCAGCCCTCCCGTTAGCTCAAAGACAATAACTACCAGGGACACAGTCATCCTTGTCACACCACCTGCAAGAGAAAGGGTAGCCGGTAACAACCCAGGGGTAGCCAGTGACATCCCGGTATCAGACCATTATCAATCCAGAGCTTCCCAGTGACAACTACCCATGTAACTGCCATTAAGGGTCACACACATCGCTCAAACAAAGCTTTGAGGAGTGAAAATGGGCTTTGAGAAATTTTCCTAGGGAGCCAGAGAATAAAGGGGTCTGAAAAACACACGCAGTTCTTTCACGTAAACTAGGAGTAAAGCTATTGTATTGCTCAGTACCACACCTGGGGTAAAAATACAGAGATGTGCAAGAACAGAAATTGGAAAAAGAGTGTGGAACTAATGGGCTTCCACAAAGCCTCTACTTCACACATGGGTATGAAGGGTTTTCCCTGCTGGCTGGTGTAGTCATGACACCACAAAGCAAAAGCTTTACACCACTGTGTAAATTCCATCTCATATCAATTTATGTTTTGCGTAAATATACCCATCTGGACACCTCCTTGTGCGACCTGTCCTAGAGACCCTGCTTTGCCAGGGAGTTGGACTCCAAGAGCTCTGGAGATCCCTTCCAACCCCTACAACTCCACGATTCCTCAGATGACAAATGTGAATGTATCACTCTCAGGAGTCCACCCAAAAAGATGTTCCAAACCCCCACACCTTTCTATCTCCACCTTCTATTGTTATTTTGGTGCCACACAAGAAACCAGATCACTTCGTTCACTTGGTGTTCAGTTACCTAAGCAAGCAGCAGCTCCAACCATGGCGTAGAGACCAGGGGTAATACAGTCGGCTCCCACTTCACACCACTCCTTGAAAATGAACCAGTCGTGATGGTAGTAGGCCAGCTGCTCCACGGCGATCCCCACGATCCTCCCCGCTATCGCGCCGATCGCCATGCTGGGAATGAACAGCCCAGATGGAACCTGCAGAACAGGAGAACTGCTGTCACGCTGGTGGGAACACACCTGAAGCACAGTTTGACAAGGAAATCCTTGGGGTTTTTTTCCTCCCCCAAGGATGCAAATGATCAAACTGCCACATGGGAAACAGCCTGTTCAAAGGGCAACCACTGACAGGACAAGGAGGATGGAGTGAAGCTGATGGAGGGAAGGATTAGAGAAGATATTAAGGGGAAGTTCTTTCCAGAGAGAGTGGTGAGGGGCTGGAAGGGGCTGCCCAGAGAGGGGGTGGGTGCCCCATCCCTGGCAGTGTTCAAGGCCAGGCTGGATGGAGCCCTGGACAACCTTGTGTAGCTCCAGGCCTGGAGGTTGGTGGCCCTGGCTATGGCAGGGGGGTTGAAGCTCTGTGACCCCTGGGGTCCCTTCCAACTCAGACCAGTCTATGATGCTGTGATTCTATGGCTTTGTATGAAAGCAGCTTCATAAAGAGTGAGGGTTCAGCTAGGAAACCGCTGGTGTGTCTCTCCTCCTCAGGAAGCTAAACTGCTTTCCAGAAAACATCCCAGTCTCTGACCATCTCATGAAACTGGAAATGCCCACTGCTACTCCTCACAGCAGCTGTTACTATCAAAATTCTTTCTACCATGACTGAGGAACAGATCTGACTGCCAGGAAGTAGTAGAATCTTTACTGGGTGTCTAAACACAACAAAACCCATCTAGTAAAGGTAACTTTATTCAAAAATTGCCCTTCTAGTACAGGACACAGGATTTAATTACTGTACAGCTGTGACATTTCAGTATCGTGGCATTCCAGCTCTGGATTGTCACCCCAAGCAGGGTCAAGCCCAGAGGTTGCAGAGGATTGCATCCAGCCTGGTTTGGAGTATCTCTGAGGATGGACACTCCACAGGCTCTCTGGACAAGCCCTGCCAGCATCCTCACAGTACAGAAGCACTGCCTTACGCATGCAGTTCCAGGGAACACATTCCTACTCAGCTGGAGAAAAGACTAGCTTGCATTTAATTAAATTCAATATTGTTTCCTACAAGAATCACTTACTAACCAGCAAAACAAGGGCATTTTAATACAGGAACGACACATGAAAAACATCCCAGAAACAAAGGTACTAACTTTGAGAGTCGGCAAATGAGAAAGGCAGTAATGAATACCCACAGGAGATGATGCAGCCACTGCATCCACACTCACCTTGATGCCAAAGGTGAAGACTGTCATGATAATTTTAAATATGAGCGCTAAACACAGCTGCCATATGGCTGAGTAGACGCCGGTGCCTGCTGGGCGGTCAGGAATATCATCCACTATTTTGCTCGCGTTCATATCGTTTCTGTAGTCGCAGAGGGAGGAGGATTCCAAGGGCCCACAGTCTGTGAAGAGCTCTTTAATAAGCTCACTGGTGTTCAGCCTTGTGTACGGGTTGGGGAAGGCGATGACAGCGGTTATGGCAGCAACGATGATCACCTCCAGCACAGGGTACTTCCCAAACTTCGTAGACTTACGTCGGCGACACCACGCGATGTTGGCTCGGATGAAAAAGGCTCCCCAGAGCCCACCAAACACTCCCAGGAGAATAAAAGGAAGCAGTTCAAAAAGGTACCAAGGGGTGTGGTATTCCACATAAAAAAGAACTAGGCGGCTATTCCCAAAAGGATTGATGGACCTCAAAACGAAGGCAGCTACCAAAGCAGCAAAGAACGATCTCCATAAAGTCTTCAGTGGGAAATAGTAACTGACCTGCAGAAGGTGATACACAAGAATTAGTAGGGATTCAATTAAAAACTCTGGGAAGACTGTTCTACACAGGCACTCTGATGTTATCTGATTACTCCTGGCACCTGGAGTGTTGGCGTTCCCATAACTGCTATGTACAATTCCTACCTGCAGCAGTTTTACAGACAAAGCTAAAGCAATACTGAAACCACTGCTGGTTTAAGACTGTTAGGAAATAATGCACAGGAATTTCTGGTTAAAAGAATCTTTTCCTGGCATTCCTAAGCAGCAGGATGGTGACTAGCTGCTCTCCAAGCTTTCTACTAACGCTGTTTTGTCTCAGCTCACCCAACATGGAAAGGTTTCTGGCAGAGGCATCATGTTTATGAAAGATGATTAAAACATTAAAAGGCAAATCCTCAGAAGAGAACAGGCAGTTTCATACTTAAGCCACACCAAGCCTGGTTCGAATTTTGAGAGTTTTCTTCTGGGCTTTTCAAAGGAATTCCTAAAATTCCCTTACCCATACAGCAAAATTCTATGTGAAAGGGTATTTTGCTTCCTTTATCAATTCTGAGATGTTTAGGAGGGCATTAAACATCAGTTTTCCTTAAAAATGCAAATGATCTAAACCCCATTCCTCTGTGTTGTGAAAACAACTCATGAAAATTAATTTCATAAAGCATTTCCTGGAGAAGAGGGTCGGATTGCCCTGGAAGTCAAGTTTTATAGCATATTTGCTTGTTTTAATAATTAACACGTTCCACTGTGGTTAGCATCTGAGATTTTAAGATAGTTAACATTTAAAAACTTGTCTCACAGCTGTCAAATGGGCTTCTAAAGCTTCTCACAAAATGAAACTGAGAAACCCAGTTATTTTTGTGGAATACACTCCTAGAGGGAAAAAGCCACTGTTCCCCTACGTGTATGTAAGCTGTGATTATTAGCTGACTCAGCCCTTCCCCAGAAGAACGTGACTGAGAACAAGGCAAAGCTGCCACTCAGCCCATAGACAAGGAAAACACATCTTGAGCCCCGCTGGTAACGGGACTCTGCTCTTGAAATGTGGGTTCAGAAATAAACTCCTCCTTAAGAAAAGACACTGCAGCTTAAAGGAGTCTGGTCAAAGGAGGGGATCCTCCCCCTCTGCTCTGCCCTGCTCAGGCCCCACCTGGAGTGTTGTGTCCAGTTCTGGGCTCCCAGGAACAAAACAGACAGGGATCTCCTGCAAAGAGCCCAGCAGAGGGTACAGAGGGGATGAAGGGCCTGGAGCATCTCCCTTGCGAGGAAAGGCTGAGTGACCTGGGGCTGTTCAGCCTGGAGAGAAGAATCCTGAGAGGGGATCTGATCAATGGGTATCAATAGCTGAAGGGTGGGACACAGGGGCCATGGGCAGCCTCTGCTCAGTGTCTGTGGGGACAGGACAAGGGGCGATGGGCTCAAGTTGGAGCCCAGGGAGTTCCCCACCAATGTGGGGAAGAACTTCTTCCCAGTGAGGGTGAGGGAGCCCTGGGACAGGCTGCCCAGGGGGTGTGGAGTCTCCTTCTCTGGAGAGATTCCAGCCCCGTCTGGACACAGACCTGTGTGCCCTGTCCTAGGGACCCTGCTTTGGCAGGGGGTTGGACTCAATGAACTCTGGAGGTCCCTTCCAACCCCTACAACACTCTGATTCTGTGATTATTCATGTTAATAGTATCTACTTTATTTTTTAGCTAGCTATCTTCCAGTGCCATGTCTGGACATACCTCCTCCAGGCTGAAAAGGACTCCACCAATCGGGGCACCAAAGGCTACGGACACTCCGGCTGCTGAGGCAGCTGACAACACCTGGAAAAGAACATGGAGAGAGACTGTTGTTATTTTTGACACCCGTGTTACGCTGTAAACATGAACAGCACCTTACAGTTCTCAGGTTGCTCTATGCTCCTAAGGGGAACATGCAGGTTTGCCAACAGCACAAACAAGCGAGTGCTTCAGAAGGCTCCTGAGAGGTGGCAGTGGCCACAGCAGCCACCGCCAGGTACTTGCCACGGTGAACACCACTCCAAGCCTCCTCAGCAAAGCACCCAAAGGAGTTTGTTGTGCTTCTGGATGGAGCTGCTGAGATCTCATTTTCAGGAAACTGCAGTAAGCTTTATCTGGGCTAGATGTGTGCAGCAGAGAAGTCCTGCAAGCACAGCTATCATGCAAGGTCCAACAGCTGATGGCAGTCTGCACAGCTCCTCTAGATAGCCCTGGAGATCTGCACTCTGTAGACTTTGAGCACAAACAGGGAAAAAGGATCTGAGGTGAACTGAAACTGAGGGAGATACTGAAAGGAACTGAATCAGCAGCTGGTCCTCCAGCAGCATGGATGCCTCATGTTCAGTCTATGAAGGTGGTGGAAGCGTGTGCTAATTTAATGATATTGGAAAAACTCCTTGCAAGAACACTGACTGCCACGCAGTCACCCTTACACACCTGTGGAAGAACACACGGAGACGCTCAAAGCATCACTACACTATTCTGAGGTGGGTGGCTAAACCAGAGGTAGGTAAATGATTTAAGAGTACACAGCTTTGAAACTGGATGTTGTGATGATGTGCTCCCCACCACACACCTTAAACCATAACCACGAGTAGGGGGTGTGACGGCAGCAGCCGGTTTATGTTGGACTTGTGGGGAGGGATCCAAGAGGGTGGCCAAGGGCTGTCCGGAACAGTGACTCAGAGGTCTTGCTGGTATGCAAATGTAAGTCAATCATCTTAATGACTAGGGGACAGCCTAGACCTGAGGGGCTCTCTGGCACTGCAGCTACCTGCCAGGATCTCCCCTGAGCAGGGACACCTCTCAACGTGACTTCTCAAGGCTGAGACTCTGCCACAACAGGTCCTCAGTACGTGAGGAACAGCAAGCTAAGCTTTCAAATCCCAGCTAAATGATATGAAGGATTGATTGTGCATATCTAATCCTTTATGTGTAATCCATCGATCAAGGCTGGGACTGGGACTGGATCCACCCCCCAGGATCTGCATCCTGTGGAAGGGGCCCATGCTAAAGGAGCTTGGGAAGGACTGCCTCCCATGGATGGGACCCCATGCTGGAGTCACAGAAGAGCAGTGGAGACAAAGCATTGCAGCTTCACTGCAGCCCCCACTCCGTGTCCCCTTGTGCCACTTTGGGATAGAAAGGTTAGGAGTTAAGAAGGGGAGTAGTGGCAAGGTGGTTTTGGTTTGGTTTTTATTTCTCACTATCCTGTTCTCCCATTAACTGGCAATAGTGTTCCTCAGGTGTAGTCTGTTTAGCCCATGATGGGAATTGGTGAGGGATCTCCCTGTCCTTATCTCCACCCATGAGCTTTTCATCTTACTTTCTCCTGCTGTGTTGCTGAGGAGGAAGAGGGTGAGAGAGCAGCTGGCTGAGCACCAAGGCCACCACACACACAGAAATACAGCAGAAACACTGTTACCATCAACCCTTTTCCAGGAATACTTTGTTTACAGGTTCAAAAGTCCTCTGCTGCCCTCACAATCGAAGGCACTCACCAAGTACCAAAACGTAGAGACAAGAACAGAAAGAAAAAGTAAAATCAAACGGTCTTTGAGGTGGGAGAGACTTAAACCTACTCTGACACGGAAACAGTTTACCTTGGAGAAGCTAGGGATAATCCCTTGTTCCTAAGACAATAAATAACGACTGATAACCCAAGCCCAAACACTGGGAGAACAAACACTGCCTTTTCAACAGACCCCTGTAAATGCCTGGATATTCAGTATGTTCTAGCAATGCTTTTACAAGAACTTACCTCTCTTTTCTTTGCTTCATTTGTGCTGTACTTTGGGAAGAGGTAGGAAAAAATATTCCCACAGCAGCAGGCAACGTGTACCAAGGGTCCCTCTTTTCCTAAACTTAAACCTGATGCCACAGCCAAGACTAAAGTAATTGTTTTTATCATCAAAGTCCATTTCCCCAAGTAACCTCTGATGATGAAGCCACTCAAAATAGTTTTGATCTGGAAGGAAGAAAAAACATTGTGTCTGTTATTGTATTCTGCTTTCTCCAGAAAACAATTAATTTTATCATTTTCTCTGAGTAACTTCAAAAATACCCTTTTCAAATGACTAACTTCATTTGAAATGAGGTGCTTAGAGATATGGGTTAGTATAGGACAGGAATGGTTGGACTTGATGATCTCAAAGGTCTTTTCCAACTGCGTGATTCTGTGAATTACTCTTTGGAAGTCTGCTCTCTTAAGCTAAACACCTCTTTAAAAAGTAGTCCAGACAGAAGCATGCAGGAAAATCTACAGACTCAGGAGGTTCTCTGAAATTTGGGCCCTGTTTTTGTAACACAGCTACATTATTTCAATTTGCATACTTGTATTAAAATATTTCATCAGTCACAGGGTGCTCCCTCTTGCCTCTCCCCCCTGCCCTGACCCTGTAAGGTCACAGGGATTTCCACACTGATAAGAAACATGGATAATGCATCTGTTAGTCAGACCTCACCTCAGGTATTCCCGAGCCACAGGCGTAGGGAGCAAATACCTTCACCAGGGAAACTGCTAAGAAGGCAAAGCTCAAAGCCCAGAAAATGTACATGATGTAGTTCATGATGTATGAACCTGGACCCTAAAAGCAAAACACAAACCCAAGTCAGAACGTAAATCTGATGTAGGAGCAAAGTTACCACCTACAGTAACCCAGAAGTGCTCATGCTGCAGGGATACTGCAGCAGACACTTTGAGGACCAGCAATTATTAACAAGGCAAGATAAAGTTTCCTTTGAGGAACACAAAAGTCATGATAGCTGCACACCAGAAAAGGCTGGGGTATACAGGGCACAATGCCTTCTCACACTTCATCTAAAAAACTAAATAGAGCAGGTTGGGTTTTCTAAAATAATAGCTATTATCTGCTAAAATCTACTGAACACTGAGGAAAACTCTGTTTTAAAACAAATGTGGCAGAAAACCCAAACCCAACCTATTCTTAGTTATGAGAAAACCCCATAAATTGTTTTTTTCTTTTTTTATGTGTAGCTATGATGGAGAACAGAAATACTTCTGTACTCAACAGCTCTGTACTCCCATAACCCCCTCCACCTGCTGTATGCCAGGCTGCCCTGCAGTGTGTGATATGCAGGTTTATTACACTGTAACCTGTTAATCGAGCCAAATGCTGAAAAACAGAGTGGGCAGCACAAAGTCCTCTAACCTCCACACCATTATTTTCCTCCACATCCAGCTGAGCTGTTTGGAAGGACCAAAGAACAGGGGTATACTTACTTCTGCTTGCCCAATGATTAGCTCTGCCCATGTTTTCCACTGTGGGCATTTATCTCTTTCTTCAAACGTGGTCTCATTTGAGCCCCAACAACACTGCTCGTGGTTGAACCACAGCGCGCTGAGGCAGATGCCTTCCTTTAAGTCAGTCATCCAGTCAGCAGCAATGTCAATCAACCCCGCCAAGGCCCCTGTGGGAACAGTTCTGGATTAACAACGTTCCGGTGAGCAGGACCCCCACATGCAGGGAGAACAAAGAATCACACTGTGATTAACTGATGGACACTGAAGTTCAGATCACCTGAAGATGCAGACACGTAAAGCATTGCTGCTTTCCAGAGTGGCTCCTCAGAAAACAGGCATGACTTAGGGTATTTTAAAAAAGCATTTAAAGCTCCTTGATTTCACAAAAGCAAAACAGCTTCTCATGGTCACAGTGTACTGAAAAGCTACTTTTAAAGCCAGTATTGGGAGCAAGGAATTACCTCCTGTTTACTAACTTAGACTCCCTGATCCTGACAGACCCCAGGTTTGAGATCCTGGGCCAAGCAAAGCCAAAGGCAATGGTTCAGTAGAACAAATTTCAACCAATTGAATTAAAATATGTAACCAGAAGATCTCCCAACAGCTCAAATTGAGGTTGTACCATTTGAGATTCACTAGACTGGTGTAACAGAAGGGAATTGATATGGAAACACCTAGAAATGGCTGTTTGCTCTGTTGCTCAGACACACAGTAAAGCAATTTACATGTACACAGCAGCTTGGGGGGTGGAAACACAACACTCCACGTTCCCACCCAAATTATCCCAAGCAATTTCCAGTAATTACACACTCCCAGTTTGTAAATTCAGAGGTATGTAAACACACTGCACACTTCACATATCTATTAATTTATATGTGATTTGTGCAAGTGATTATGCATATGTCTAAGTGGTAATTACACAGTTACCATGCCTTTTTAACGGGCACAGCCACACTTTGCACCTACTGTAAAATAATCTGAGATTCCTGTTTGGAATACAGTTGTGACTTGCCACCCCTGAGAATTCTGGTCGCTCCAAACTCTGCTGATAGAAAGCAGCACTGCATGACAGCAAGGCCTCAAGCTATCAAGATGATTTTATCTGTAAAACTCATCCTAAAATACACTGTTGTGGTTTAGGAACCCAGGACAAACATTAAAAAAAGACAAGACAGACTTGAAGTGGAGGGCAACAAACTCTACCTGTGTCTGGGTTTGGCAGGGATGGAGTTAGTTTTCTTTCTATCAGCTGGTGCAGTGCTGTGGTTTGGATTCAGGGGGAGAGCAATGTTGAGAACACACTGATGTTTTTGGTTTGGATTCAGGGTGAGAGCAATGTTGAGAACACACTGATGTTTTTGGTTTGGATTCAGGGTGAGAGCAATGTTGAGAACACACTGATGTTTTTGTTGCTGCCAAGCAGTCAAGGACTTTTCAGCTTCTCACACTGGCCTGGCAGGGAGGAGGTGGGAGGTGCAGAAGGACTTGGGAGGGAACACAGCCAGGACTGCTGACCCAACTGGCCAAAGGGATATTCCATAGCATATGGCATCATGCTCCCTATACAACGTGGGGTTGAGGAGGCAGAGCAGCTCAGGACCTAGCTGAGCATTGGCTATGGGTAGTGAGAAACTGGGCTGTTTGCTTCTTGCTCTTTTTATTACTGTTATCATCATTAGCAGTAGTGGTGGTGGCAAGTATTATTAGACTTCCTCTCCTGTGCCATTACACTGACCCATGAGTTTTGCTTTTTTTCAGTAGTCTTCCCCATCCCACTGTGGGGGCAGAAGGGAGCAAGTGATTGTGTGGTTGTTTTAGCTGCCAACTCGTCAAACCACAACCACCTCTTAAAGCTAGTATCTTCAGTGTACGAGGTAAACATACAGCTAGACTTTGCTCATGTCTAAACACATCCTATTCATACACCACAGCTACTTTTTGGTCCTGTTCTGTAAAGTTCCTACCAAAAAACCCCTCCAAAGAACCACAGAACCCAAACTCACAGCAGAAATAAACACAACCTACCACAATCAATTAACACACTTTCATAAGAAATCCTACAGGAAAAAGGCAAAAATGAAAGGTAAACACCAGTATCTCAATCACAGGATTGAGGAATTGGATAATTTACCAGGTGGAAGTTCAATAGCTCTGTAAACTCCAGTGAGGATTTTGTTTCCCATTGGGTTAGTACAGCCTGTACATAGAGATAGTTAACCTTTTCCTTCTCTCATGGAATTAGGGTAGCAGTTGGCACCAGCTCTTACCCAGGCTGGTGAGTAACATCCAAATGAAAACACAAGAACTACATTTGGAGAGAAAAAAAAAATCAAATCTGTTTTCTCATTTACCTGAAGCCAAACCAGTGAGTGTGACCACCAGCCATCCTGACCATGCATCGTACAGACTTTTTGTCATCTCCCATGCTGATTCTTTCTTCTTGCTGTTAATCTGCAAAGAGAAATCTTTATTTATACTTGTGTGTGTTCCTGTAATATGAATAGGAGGAAAAAAAGCAAGCATGAGGTACAACCTGCATGATGCAAGCTGCAGGCAAATATATCCTCTCTTTAAACCTCAAATATTCTCCTTGTATTTATTCAGCCACCAAACAACTGACAGAGGAAAGTAAACTTGTTGTATTTAAAGAATTAAAACCCACAAAAATGCAATATTAGGGTGAATGAATACTTCCTATGACACACATCTATATAATTAAGTACTAATAATAAACTATTCCATATGACTCAAATTCCTAAACTTCTACTTCAAATCTAAACATCTTTCTTCTATCTTTAGACTAAAAAACACACAAAAATAAAACAGAAACAAAACTACTTTATAATCCTTCTAGACAACTATTAGTAATGGCATCTAAAACTATTGTACTGAAAAAATAGTCATTTTTATCTTGGCCTTATTTTCTGTGAGTACTTTGCTGAAATCTCTGCAGAACTTGTTCCATGATCCAACCTTCATCATGTAACTGGATCTTTAAAAGGAGGGAGAAAGTACACGCAACAAATAGCAAAGAACCTTCCAGCCCAGAAAGTACAACAGGGGGCAAGGAAACAGAAAATACATCACCCCTAAAGCAAATAAATATATTTTATATTTCACTCTACATTTGTTGAGATTCTCAAACTTTTTTTTAAGTAAAAAAGAGTTGTTTCTACAGTACCATGTCTTCCAAACCCACCATGAACTAGTCCTCAGCCCTTCCTCTTTCTACATCCTTGATCGCACGGTCAGTATCCTACATTTCAGGGCACGTTTATGGATTTGACAGTAGTTCTGCAACTAGCAACTGTCAACTCTCTTGTCTGATGACTTGTCAGTCATTAAGACGAGTAACAGCTCTGAGACTCGCCCCTAGATAACCTATTTCCAGGTGGGATTTGCCTTGCCAGGCTCTGGCCAGGCCTAGCATTCTATACGACGGTGCATCCACTGGACACACGGCTTCCTGGCAATCACTGCTCAGACACCACGTTCTGAAACGAAGCATTTCATGGAAACACCTTGACTTTCATTAAAAGCATTCATGCAGAGTATGTGTTCTCAGATCCATTGCCAAAGGACTTCTTTTCCTTAAAAAAAAGCACTAGATAGTGCGATTGTGAGTGGTTTTTAAACTAGTGTAAAATTATCCTTAATGATTTATGACGAGGGTGGGGAGGCCCTGGCACAGGGTGCCCAGAGAGGCTGTGGGAGCCACTACATCCCTGGCAGGGTTCAGGGCTGGGTTGGATGGGGCTTTGGGCTGGTGAGGGTGTCCCTGCCCATGGCAGGGGGGTAGGACTAGGTGATCTTTGAGGTCCCTTCCAGCCTAAAGCATCCTGTGATTTTATCTTCTGAAGGGATCAATTGGAGAGAAAAACAAGTTCTGTGAGCGGAGTGGACAGGTGAGCGTGACAATGACACCCCACACACACTGGGACTACTTTTCTGTTAAGCATTGTATCACTTAATGCTGATGGGAGTATCACAGGTATGAGAACTGTCACTTCTCACAACCCAAAGAACTGCAGCACTACCTAGCAGTAGCACAGGTATGACATTCCTGTGTCAAAAACCATGTAGCAGGGCTCACTTTTTCTGTACAAGTGCTACCACAAGAACTACTGTCCTATTACAAATATATCTACACTGGGAAATAGCCTTAAATATACTAGTATAGAAAACTGGCAGCACCAGAAAACCGTGGCTGTGGTGACAGGGAGCTATTCCCACTCTATTATCCTGTTTCCTTTCCAAGCTATAAGACTGTTGCAGGACTGCAGGTGAGACTGTGCTATTTTAACAGCACTCAAGCACTTCCAGCTAATGTAACGACTTCAAAAATGTAAAGCCTGCACATATTTGTATGTGCCACTAGATCAGGCCTTAACCCCAACACACAAGACAGTCCCTCCCAGGTATTGTTATTTATCTCCAGTACCCGTCGATGCCTCTCTCTGTCCTTGCACTTCTCTCGGACCCAGTCAATGGTATGGAAGTCATCATACGTTCCTACTCCTGGGATTGGCTCGTCCAGAAGATCCAGTAAATGTGTTGAACTGTTGATACTTCCTCCATTTGTCATTGTATAATGAGTTCCTGTGGCAGAGGAAAGAGAGGAATTAATTAATTCTGCAATAAACTAAGTATTCTAATTTTCCTAACACTGTGGCGCATGAAATTTCTGGACAAGTAATTAAGACTCTTCCTTTAATATGCATATTGGACTTCACTGAGGTCTCCCAATGTTCTGTGTCGCTATTTTATTTCCCATCACTCATCTGTAGGTTAAATTTGCACACCAGTCTCTGGATTTGCAGAGGTTAAATATGAATGTGCCAGTCCGAGTCACTCAGATAGGCGTCCAGATGGGTCTTGAATATCTCCAATGAAGGAGACTCCACCACCTCCCTGGGCAGCCTATTCCAGTGCTCTGAAGGCCACAAAAATGATCAGAGGGCTAGAGCACCTCTGCTGTGAAGAGAGCCCAGAAATGCTAAGGCAGTGGGGCTGGTTCAGCCTGGAGAGGAGAAGGCTCTGGGAGGACCTTATAGCCCCTTCCAGTCCCTGAAAGGTGCCTATAGGAAAGCTGGGGAAGAACTGTTCCTGAGGGCACAGAGAGACAGGATGAGGGGTGATGGTTTAAACTGGAACAGGGGAGATTTAGGTTGGGCATTAGGAAAAAGCTCTTCACTCTGAGGGTGGTGAGTCACTGGGACAGGCTGCCCAGAGGGCTGGTGGAGGCCCCATCCCTGAAGACATCCAAGGTCAGGCTTGCTGGTGCTCTGAGTGACCTGCTCTAGTGAAGATGTCCCTGCTCACTGCAGGGTGGGACTAGATAGCCTTTGAAGGTCCCTTCCCACCTAACACAGCTCTCTCTTACAAGTCCAAATCCAATCTAAAATGCATTATCAACAGATTACCAGCACAGGTAAAAAAATAACAGAAAGCCAAGCAAATCCTTTTTTTTTTTTTCCTGTTTATTTCAGGTTCCTCACCCCGAGTTACCTGCCAGCCCTCAGTCATGAAAAGTTGGAAATACTGTATAAAAGTCTTCTACTGATTTGTCATCACTAGCTAGCTGCTCTGCAGGCAGCTTGCATAGTAACATCCCCAACAGGATTTCTTCTGGTTATCACAGTAAGCAGAGAACGACGAGTGCCGAGAATTTTTCCATCTTCACCAGTGATCAAGAAAATTTAGGTTTTTCAGGGTTTCCCATGTCATCAATGCTGTAACATCTTGGCTTTTTTGGGTTGCAATGGTGTATTCACAGACCCCACGTATAGTTTCCTGCTGCATGGATGTGTAAATGTAGCATGGCCACCCCTTGCCCACCCAACACAAAGTGCTTCTGCTACAGTAATTGCTGTAAAGGGATCACTTACAAGGAGGTTAAAGCAGACAATGATTTGAAGAGTGATTATTCTCACTTGTTTGGCTAACAGCAAAGTAATTTGGCCAACAGCATGTGGCACACTCTGACAATCTACAAGTCCAAGCTGGCCAAGACTTCCATCTGTTCAGACAGGCACTAGAACTTCTTTCACTAGACCGACCCTGGGATGGTTTGGTAGGTGGGCTTTTTTGGTTTGAGTTGGGTTTTCTTGTTTGGTAGGGTTTTACTTTTAATTGCAGGCTTGCTTAGCTTCTCAGTGCTGGGAGGAGAAGTTTCCAGCTTATCAAAAAAAGTAGTAAAAGGTCAACCAATTCCTGTAAAGTCCTTCCAAACGCTACACGTGTGGAGCTCACCTGCCCCAGCTCTCACCAACACCTGACAGCTGCATTTATACACAGGTAAAACATGCTTTTTTCTTTTAAATTTGTGGCCTGAGATCTCGCACAAGCAGTGGGACACCTGGCATTATCCTCAGACCCAAAGGTGTGCCCCAGCCACCTACTGCTTGAGAGGTTTCGTTCATGCCTGATATAGGACACTGAATTTATTGGGCCACTTCGATAGTGGAGAAAGACAACTCACAAGAAAACAGGGCAAAACACCTGCTAAAACTCAACACAATCAAACATTTTCAAGATACACAAAATACTATTCATCACATACTCACATTACATGTAGAAATGCTTAACAGTCTGTAGAAAGCTTACTTAAGAGAGTGCAAATCCAGAGGCAACTCCTCACCAATGCCAATCCCATTCACTCATGCCAGCCTGGCTCCTGTCTCTTAATACTGGTTTTTCCCCAGTCTATGCCACATTAATTTCTCCCTCATCTATGCACCATAGCTAAATCCTGTAAATCTCTTCCCAAAGCTGCTGCTAGTCTCTCCATGGGCAGATGTAAAGAAGCATTACTTATGCTTCCATTAATAAAAGGCTAACAACAACAAATTAAACCAGATTCGCAATTAGAGATGATTGTGCAAACCTTGCTTTAGGATGAGGGATTCAATTCTCTTGCCATGTCTAATTCTGAATTCCAAATAACCAGAAGGAATAAGATACATGTCTGGCTAGCTGAAAGGGCAAGCTGACAGTGTGGAAGGAGTAACAAACTTCACACTGCAATGATTAGTCTAGCTCTCAGAACTAATAACAGAATACATCCTGGAAATGTATTTTTTAATATGAAATTAACTTCATTTGCAAAGCAAGGGGATGTGAATTCAATTCAGCCACAGTTTAATTATTAATCTCCTACACAGTTACAACGTGATCAAGACTGATGAGGGAAGGAGAAAAGCTTGCCTTTGCCCCAGGGGAGGTGGTTTTATGCCCTGCTATATATGGAGCAATACCCAACTATAAGGACCTTGCCGTGCAAGGCAAAGGAGAGTTGAGAGTTACAAAGGTATCCCAAACAGCACCAGATGATTTTGTGCCTATCACAAGGTGCTGGATTGGAATTCCCTCCAGGGAAACCATCAGGGACTGCACCATGCTCGCTGCACAAGACCCCCAAGCAGAACTTGGAGGCTACAAAGAACGGTCATTGCCTGGATACAATACCCCCCCCCCCCCACACACACACACACACACTGCATCAGCTTCCCAGCATCGCTGGCACACCAGATCCTGGGATCTAAGTGGTTATTGTATGATGGAGAGGAGACACAGAACAAGCTGAAGAGGTGGTTGTCCTGAACACAGAGCTGAATGCCGAGTGCCTGACGCAGCTGAAGAGCTCTAACACTGTAGCAAGTGAGAAAAGGCAGCAGCGACAGCCTGTGCTAGTGGAACAGCTGTCCTACAGAGGAGCACGAGGAGGACAACTCTACAGTCTGATGCTCAGCATGTAAGACACACAACTCTGAGAGCAGTGGGAGAGGACTCCAGCTAGTATGTGTGTGCCACATAACTGTTCTAAAGGAGGATTTAGAGCAATGTGCCTTTATCAACACCCAACGCTTTTCCAAGCATCCATTTCCCATCCTTCCCTTCTTTCTCTAGCCTATCACACAATAAGATGCTCCTTCCAGCTAGCACGATAATGATTCTCATCACCAGTATAACCACATGCAAATCCTCATTTATTTATTGCCAGGTTTTATAACTGTTATCAGATTTATTTTCAGCTCAATAGATTTTGTTAAAATCCTTACCATAATACAGATTTTTTTCACCACAACACTGACCTCCAAGCAGGAAATCATCCTCACCCTGATAAATTGTAGCACTTAGCAAATGTATTTGCTCTTCTCTCCTCCCCCTTTCCCCCAGTCCTGAAGTTTGAAGACTCACAGGCTTGGTTGGATGGGACCTCAAAGATCAGCTAGTTCCCACCCCTTGCCATGGGCACGACACCCTCCACTAGCCCAAGGTGCCCCAAGCCCCATCCAACCTGACCTTGATTGTTTTCAAGGAGGGGACAGCCACAGTTTCTCTGGGCACCCTGTGTCAGTATCTCACCATCCTCATAATAATTTCTTCCCAATATCCAACTTAAATCTACCCTCCTTCAGTTTAAAGCCATTTCCCCCTGTCCTATCCTTCCATGTCCTGGCAAACAGTCCCTCTCCAGCCTTCCTGTAGGTCCCTACTGGTACTGAAAGGCTGCAATAAGGTCTCCCTGGAGCCTTCTCCTCTCCAGACTGAACAAGCTCAACTCTCTCAGCCTGTCTTCATAGGAGAGGTGCTCCAGCCCTCGCATCATCTTCACAACCCTCACCTGGACTCACTCCAACCATCCATGTTCTTGCACTGGGGACCCCCAGAGCTGGTGGCAGCACTCCAGGAGGGGTCTCATGAGAGCAAAGGGCAGAATCCCCTCCCTCAACCTACTGATCACACTTCCTTTGATGCAGCCCAGGATGTGGTTGGCTTTCTGTGCTGCAAGTGTACATTGCTGGCTCACATTGAGCATATTGTCAATATGTCAAAAACACTGACAAGCCCTTCTCCTCAGGGCTGCTCTCAAACCACTTTCTCAGGCTACAACTCCCCGTGTTTCACGTTAATACAAGCAGCCTTGGTCTTGAAAACCACAACAAGCACTTAGCACACAAGGTAGACAGGCACAGGCTCCATTGTCTGTGTGTACCCACCTGAGTCATTCTGCAGCTGTAAAGAAAGCAAAGCTTCTTTTTGTTACATAGGAGTTTGCTTAAGGCTTTGTTAAGAATGGGAAGCAGATGGTAAACATGGCAAGTAGAACTTTGATTATTCCTGTGATTCCAAACTAACCCTTCTTTCTGCAGGGAGGCAACCAGAAACATGGTGATGCTCTCAGAGGCTCGACACAACTCCTGAGTAACAATCCTTACAAAGCAAATTCAACACAATCCTTCCATACTTTGCAAAACTAAGGCAGCTGGGATCCCTTTACTTGCAGTCTCCTTGCCAATAGCATCTTTACCAACCCTGTATTCTCAACACAGAACTAGAGAGCTGCTGCAATCACAGTTATCTAAACACAGTTTCAGACAAGAAAGGGGTTTTGCAACATACTTGTTGCTCCTGACTCCTGCAAAAACTGTTCCACAGTCCTTCATGAATCTTTCCTTGTGTGCAGTGTTCCTTCTTTTCTCATGAAGAGAAACATTGAGATTTAAGATCCTGGTTAATCAAATGGTGCATGTTAGATTTCTGTGGGGTTCCCCCCCTCCATGATTATCTGAACAATGACTTAAGATCACCTAGAGAACAAATTTGTGCAGCTACAGCCTCCACAGAGGGTAAAGGACAGAACTGAGACACAAACAGGGTTCTGAGGGCGACTAGCAGTTTACAAGGGACTGTAATGTCATGATAAAGTTCGAGACCCCTTCTAGAAGCTATACAGCACACAATACTTCTGAGTGCACATCCCAAAACACACTGCTCCATTTCTAACCCAGCAGGTGTCAGCTTACTCCATTTTAAGAAGTGAGACGCGTCTCTCAGGACACAATCAAGCCACTAAAACTGAGCTGATGGAACAGATCTCGCTCCCCTAGTCCTCCCTCCCATTCTTGGTCGCACCCCCTACACTCTCACCCCAGGATCAGCTCCCTCACCCTTGCATCTGACTGCACAGTAAACCTATCCAACAGGCTAATCCCACTAAGCAGACAGAAGGAACAACAACAAAAACCTGGCTGTTAAACAGAACTGGGATCCAGCTTCTGTGCTGGCAGCCAAGAAACAGAGCTGGGGCGAGAGCAAGAGCTGAGGGAGTGGATGGGGAACAACAGGCAGATTCACCCCCTTCCACAACAGCAAACTGTCAGGGCAGTTGTACCAAAATACAGAAACACACCCTTGGGGTCTTGCTAGATCTTAATTATGTCATTCTGCTGGAAACAATTCAAAGCTTCTGCATAAATATTAATATCCAGACAGTGTAGTGAATGAAACTGGTATCACTGTATATAGCTCAGTGGAGCTCAAAGCTCCCAAAGGTGACTATATTTAAAAACATTTCAGAGTTGGGAACACAACAGAGAGACATCATCAATATTGGAGTCAATGGCAGAACAATAGGAGCCAATTTCTCAAAGGTATTTATTCCCAAGCACATAACTCTTAGAGTGAGGAAATACTTGCTGCTGCTCACAGCCCCCGTGTTCGAGACACTGCCCAACCACACTGTACCCCTCCCAGCTGCATGACAGCAGCACAACCCCTTTCACTTGTGCTACTCTGAGCAGTGTGAAAGGACGGGGAAAAAATGCCCCTCTGTAAGGGAAAATGAAGCTAATCAGTTTACACCAAAGGCTGGAATAAGCTCTCCCTGACACAACCATCCAAACCTGCTGAGTGCTAAAATCAGCCGGGGCTGCAGCTTCCCAGAGGCCTGATACTAATCCACAGCTTTGCTTCACCCCCGTGTCCTTGGGCATTAGGTAGCAAGGGGAGAGGAGGTGGGAAACCACCCTGAGTGCAAGGCACACCCTAGGGATCATTTACACTTGAACAAAGATTTGTATATGTCAAACGTATCTTGGAATATATATCAAATATACACATCAAATATATCTTGGAACAAAGATAAGTTACATCAGTGTCCGAGCTTCTCTCTGTCTCCATGCTTAGAGCTCAAAATATGGGGTTCTCAATTCAAAAAAGATCACCAGAGCATTTAAATTTGTCTGTAACCACTTCAGAAGAGTGATTAAGCACTAATGTCTTTTCCTGGCTAGCAATGGTTTTCAAATTTCAGGATCAAAAGCACAGCGAGCCATGCCAGAGCTCTATCATCCGCTACTGTTGATGATCAATGATCATAAAGTCTTTGTAATCAACTCATCCATTCCTCTCTGTGTGCAACTGAATTTTCAGCCAGTCTCTTCAGTTGGCTTTTTGAAACGGCTTCAAAAGCTTAAAAGCACAAATTGGTCTCTGCATTACAATCAAAATGCATACAAAAGTGACAAAGCTATAGATTTGCTGATGGAAAAAAAAAAAAAGTGGGAGAAAATCTGATAGGTGGGAAACAGGATGACTCCCAACAAGGTCTGAAGAACAGGGAAAAGAAATAAAATGCTTTACCAAAGTACTGAGTGATAAAATCCTCTCCTCTTTCCTATGCAAAAAAAAAATCCAAACAAAAACCAAAGGAGGTTTAAAAATAACCTTTAAAAAGTAGGAGTTAAATGAAAGCTGAATGGTAGCACCTCAGAGTTAATCCAAGCCTGTTGAAGACTTGCATCCACTGTAAAAGCATGGGAATCCAGGAAGGCAGCAGAGAAGTCAAGTACTGCCCAGTGTGTACACGCAGCATAATTTAAAAGCAAACCAAAAAAACTCCCACATAAATAGGTCTGGTTTTTTACTTCAGGCAGAAGCACTTCTGATTCTGTGAATCAGCAGAAAAAGATGGCTTTATTATTATATATTTCTTCTCCTGCTGTCTTAGAGGCAAAATGGACTGTATTTATTTAGTTATGTCTGTCATAATCAGGGACTTCAGATATGCAAATGAAGAGTTACGGGGAGCCCCACGCTCCCTAATTTACACCGTACACAGATGATGCATAGAGCAGGAAAGAGGTAAGAAAAAGAAAAGGTATGGCAATAGATAAAGTAAACATTGCAAGGGGGAAGTAAACCTATTGTCTAACAGCAGCGAGCCAGTGAGAGTCAGGAGAACAGAAATTTAGATAATCAGATTTCTAAACGCTGCTGTGGGTACGTAAGAGCTACTTACACATTGTTTCGGAGGGCAAAGACAGGATGCAGCAAAGGTAATAATTCTGCTAATATGATTAGGCCCATCAGGCCATGTTCAGGCCCAAGGAGGGCAGAATCTTGGGGTCATTAGCTCTCTAATATCAGATAAACAGAAGTACCTCTCAAAATGATGTCCAAAATTGAGGAATACAAGCCCAATCAGTCACACAGCACAGGCACGCAGATAACCTGTAACTACCTACAAAAGACTGCAGTTATATCACATGGCACTTTCTGTTAACCACCCAAATCAAATATGCTAAAGCTGTAATTGGAAAATCCTTATTCTCTTTTACACAAGGAATCTTACACCGACGTGCCCCAGGAAGCCAGTCCCATACCTACGCCAAGTCTCCCCAAGCACTGCTTTCTGCCACAGCACTTGGTGTCAGACAGCCATCATCATCTCGACCACATTTCCTGTTGTGAGCCTGTAATTAGTCTAAAAATTAATTTTATTACTCTCCCTCTGCTAGCAATGAAACGTCAGGATCAGACTCTAGCTCTGAGCTTTTAGACACAACTTTCACACTCATTTCCCTGAAAGGTCACGCTGGGAACTTCAGTCCCTACCGGGTTTTGATTTACCTACTAACTCACAAACATAAGCAGCAGGACAGCCTAAAATACTAAGGTGTGACTTTAACCACTTGGAAGATGTGAAGGCTTGCTCTGCATTTGAGTGGAACTCCTCCTAGGAGATCATTAAGTATCCTCTGCCCCAATGGATATGCTTATGGTAACGGGAGGAGAGAAGCTTCCCCAATGTTACTATTAATAGTACAGTCTAAGCAACAGGAGGTACACTTATGTGCAGTGGTGATTGGTGCACAATAAATTAAATTGCGAGTTATTTTGTCTCAAAACCTCCCAAAAGGCAGGTTTACTAACACTAAGTAATCAGTACATTTGGTGTGCTCTTTATGTATTGTGATTTTCCCATGTCCTGGCTGCTGACCTCATGGCAGTTTATTAGTGGTACAGCATTTCATTAGTTTTGCTTGAGGACTTCCAAAACCTGAAATCTAAGATGTGCTTACATAGATGGAACAAATAAAAGGGAGTTAACAACCCTCATGCTTGCTGATGCTCAAATAATCAAATCAGAATTGTCAAGGTTGGGAAAGACCTCCAGGATCATCAAGTCCAACCATTCCCAGACCACCCACATCACTCACTAACCCACGTCCCCAAGTACCTCATCCAACCTCTCCTTGAACACCCCGAGGGACGGTGACTCCCCCACCTCCCTGGGCAGCCCCTTCCAATGCCCAACCGCTCTTTGGGAGAAGAAATGTCTCCTCATTCCTGACCTGACCCTCCCCTGGTGCAACTTCCAGCCATCTTGCTACTGGTAGCCTGGCTGCTGGCATGTGCACTGCTATTACTCAGCTTTCAAATGCTTAAAGAATGGTAAAACAAATGCTTATTTAAGAAAAAAAAAAAAAAAAAGAGGTGGGGGATAAAAAGCATGAGCATGGCTGTGAATGGCTGGAAGACAAGCAAGATGCTGGTAATACGGTACTTTCAAAACGGTCCTGCTAGCAAAAATGATGCAAAAATCAATCCAAAGGCAAAGAATTAAGTGACAGAATTTAATTACACAACACATATTCCAGCACACATTTATCATATTAAAAATTCTTACCAAACAGTGTAATAGTCAGTTACTTATAAGGCCCTTAAAACCCCTTCTGAGGAGAAATCTAGTACTTTTAATTCTCTTAGTAATAAAAAGAGAGTAGATGTGAACTGTCTTCCTGTTGCGTTATGTCAGTCTATCAGGGGGAATAAGGAAGCCTGGAACAACGGCTTTAGTACCACATAAAGAGAAGTCTCAGGAAGTTAAAGGAACTCCTGATAAGAAATAGTCCAAAATACCTGGGTTGGGTTTTTTTTGAGAAGATAACGACTAATCAACATTAAAAGATAAACACAATTGATAAAAACATATTCTAAAATCTTTCTTTTTGATGTTTCATGGTGTATCCGCACTGAAAAAAATAATACTTCTTAATGCAAACCCAAGTGTCAGGCTTTTAATGATAATGTATTATAGGACTTTGCATTTCATCTCACTGAGCGTTAGCAAAGGCCGATAATTAAACCTCAAAGACCCCTAATGATTTAAACAGCTATTTCATCATTGCCGAGGTACAGCCACTCAGGGTGAGCCACTGCAGTCAATTAGTGCAACAAACGCTTTGATGTTACAAAGCAGTTTTGCAGACAGGAACATTACTCTGCAGGACAGAAGAGCTCTCAGGATGCGAACAGGGGAAGAAAATTCCACAGGCTTTAACAATTAAGCTTGAATTCTCAAAATACATTTATCTATTTTCTTGTCCTTTGCCAGACTCACAGGTAAAGGAATGTCAAGAATTTACTTGAAATCCCTGTTTTTCCCTGCACTGTTTCACCACTGATTTTGATCACTAGATGACAGCAACAGATTTTTTGCAGTGCTGTAAGCGATCAGGAAATACAATTTTTGATGAACTCTCTAGAATACACTGGTTTGGAAACTCAGCTCTCTTATGAGTCATGTGCACTTAATTTAAGATTTGCAAGAGATTATGGTCACGCTGGTGGTTGTTGGATTTTTTTTCATCTAAACCCACTACAGCAAAGTGAAGCAGCCCCAGTAACACGGGGGTTTGACACATGGTGTCAGAATACAAACCCTAATGGAACTCGGGGAAACTGGGAAAAAGTGACAAGTCACAACTGAGAGCTTTCCTGCAGGCTCCTAGTAGGTGTCACCACAACCAGAACACCTAGTCAAAACTCCTTTCATTGCAGTATTTGTAAGCTGTATATTAAATAGCCATGCTCCGTTGTGCCAGGCAGCGTTGTGCACTGCAAACACCACTACTGGTATTGTAAAATCAGCCAGTCTGGTGATTTCCAGCAGTACACAGCTGACTGCATTTCCACATCTGACTGTAACCTGCAGTTTGAAAGAGGAACAGTGGGGCTGTTTTGCAGGTTTCACCTCTAAAACTACCTACAGATCTACACTTGCATAATGGTTGAGGTTGGAAGGAACCTCCGGAGGTCATCTGATCCAGCCCCCTGCTCAAGCAGGGCCACCTGGGCTAGGGACCACAGCCAGAGGGCTTTTGAGTAGCTCAGAAGATGTCACCAACTCCCCGTGCCACCTGTGCCAGTGCTCAGTCACCCTTACAGTAAAACCCTGTTTCCGGATGTCGAGAGGGAACCTCCCATGCTTCTGCCTGCGCCCACTGCCTCTGCCCCTGTTCCAGAGCATCCCAGACAAAAGCCTGGCTCTGCCCCCTGCACCTTCCCCACAGGTATTTGTATAACTTGATAAGATCCCCAATTCACATCTTGCAAAACTTCTAATAAGATACCATCCTCAGAAGTGATTTCAGAATCTGGTTTAGAGAGCTGCACAACATTTGCTGTGCAATAACAATCTGGGCAGAGAAAAATTTGCTTGTCTTAAAATACTCTGAGCCATACTAGAACTTGTTGATACTGGCAACCTACGCTGATAACGTTCTGAGAATCAGAAAAAGGCAAATAACCTTTTTATGCAAACTACTAAACCAGATTAAAACACTAGATGAACGTTACAAGTGTGACCTGAAACGATAAATTAATGTATATAAAGACACCCTATCTTTATTCTCAGCCTCCCTCCTCCTCTAATGCTCTCACCCGCAGCCATAGATGTTGATAACTAATTTTAGATCAGCCATTCTAAAAACTAAAGCAAGCATTTACTACAATTATTGTTCTTATACACCAAAGGGACTGTCAAATCCAACAAAACTGAAAGAAGGGACTTATGTCCTTGTCAATTGAGGGCATAACTTTTAATTTACTCCTAGTAGCACTTCTCCCAGTGCCAAACCAAACCTGCATGGAATATATTCTGCTCTAAAGTTCTAGTACGAAACAAAAGGCAAGCTCAAAGGAGGATATTTTTCCCTGAACACTGATAACACTGTTTTCTCTGTAAATCTGCTTCCCTGCAAGCAACAGTGTAAAGAGCCGACCACAAAGCTCCAGCCTCTTAAGAGCTCATCAATACAGCCCTGACACGTTACAATTGTAATTGCTTTCCCTTCACGTATCCAAGACGTCAACAAAGAGTCGAGTCTAAAAGCACGTAGGGCGACTTCAAAGCTCGACAAACACCGTTCCCAGTCCAGTTACCGAAAGACCTGAAAATCGCCCACTTCATAAACTCCGGCCAGTTCTGCCGCGGTCAGTCACAGCCGCGATTTTCGGGGTTTACGGGCAAAAGGGTTTTACTTGTTTGTCTTAAAAGGAGGGGTTATTTGCTTATCTTAAAAAGAGGAGGAAAAAAACCAGAGAGAGAAAGAGAGAGGGAGAGAAAGGCAGGGCTGCCACATATCGAAGATGGAGTCACCAGCCGATGAGATGCGAAGCAGGGCTAATCTGCCCACCGAGAAAACAACCACTGGCAGCACGGGAACCAGCCGGAACCGAATTCCCCTCCTACAAAAGGATCGGGCCGGCAAAACAAAGCCATGCGATAATTAACGAGCCTGTAACATCTCCGCTCCGGAGCCCCACAGCAACCTCGCACGCCCAGACGTGCGAATAAGTAACTCGAACGTAAACCCCACCATACCTACCTCGTTTATGCAACTCCCTGAGCGGAATGCCGTCCCCGCCCCCCCCATCGTAGGGCAGGTAGGGATCCGAAGAGGCATCCATGGAGGCGAGGCACCCCCGAGCCCGTCCGCCAGCTCGGAAGGGCCGCGGCGCTTCCTACCCAAGGGCGGCCGCGGGGGACGCTGCCATGTTTGACCGGGATCCGGCCTGCGCGCCGCCGCCTTGGCGCAGGAGCCGGGCTCTGCCCCGCCGCTGATGTCAGCGCGGGGCGGCCGCAGCCGCTGCCAGAGGCTGGGCGGGCCCCGGGAGCGGCGGCCCCGCTACCTGCGCGCCGCGGGGCGGGGGGACACGGCGCGCTGCCGCCGGGCGCTGCGGCGCTTCCCCGGCTGCGCGGGAGGACGGAGGCGGCGGCGGAGGGAGGGGAGAGCGAGCCCGGTGGCCAGTTACGGCCGGAGCCGCGGGGCTTCAGCCCCGCTCCGGGCACGGGGACAGGGACGCCGGGAGAACGCACCGCAGCTCGGTCACTCCCCGCGCCGAACGGCCCCGGCCGCCCGGGACAGCCGGTGAAACGGCGGACGCGGAAGATCGTCCGCGGCAGCTGGCGGGCCCCGCTCAAGCCGCACCGGCCGAGCCGTCTGACACGGTTACCAAGGCGGCTCCTGCGGCGGGCACAGTAAGCGACCCGTGGCTCGGCCCGGGGGCAGCGGGGGAGGGGAACTCCAGCTCCCGGTAGCTTTATTTACTCTTCAGCCATCAAAGGGATTAGCGCCGAGAAGGAACAGCGTAACCGGCTCTGCTACACAGGGTCAGCGCGCCCAGCCGTGACCTCCAGCCCCTGCCCCGCCTGGAGCTTCCAATTCTACCCCCGAACACGGCAGATTTGACATGTGTCACCAAAAACATTCGAGCGAGACTTAATTACACTTCCAACTAAGTCATCCGCTGTCTCCAACTTATTCTTGGTGGTGATGCTCCTGGTGTTACAATTGTGTAACAGCCATACCCCAAAGGCAGGAAGGTGGGGGACAGAACGGCAGGACAAACTGCAATAAACCACCTCCTACTTAAGCTGGAGTTACCCTACACATCGACCAAAGGCTCCATGTCCCTCAAGTGTCACAAACCCAAAACAGGCAACAACCCCCATGAACACCAACTGTGGCCTTCACGTGATACATCAGGGGCTGTGGGAGCTGTGGCAAACCCCCAGCGCTTGTAAACCAGGGTATCTGAGCACAGGAAATCCTAAACTGTCTCAGTAATAACACCCACAGCACATGTAAGCAGTTATACGTTGCATCCCTGTATAATTTATGCTTACTGTATGGTCTTGTGCTGGTCCTATCTTGCAATTAGTGATAAGAACTATTTTACATGAAAGTTCCAGTTAGCTCAGTTGTAATGAAATACATGTGTAGGATGCCTTTCTTTCCCCTCCAGCTGGTAATATTATTGTTCCTTGATCTATTATTCTTAGTCATTACGCGTTCTGCTTCAGTGAAGCATGTCACACACTCACTAAGCTCCCACTTAAGTTGCTGAGATTCATTTTTGTCAAATTATGTAAAAGCAACAAGTGCTCTGGAGAGCTGGCAATGGACACACAAGTCACTACACATCCAGCCTCAGCACGGCCCTATTATGTGTCTTGGACAAAGCTGTGTCTACACACACAAACGTGCATGATTTAAGTAACGGGGGTGAGCGGGTCCCACTGAAGTTACTGAGATCACTGAAGCTTAGCACAGCAGAGAATGCCACACACCAGCAGCACCAAGGCCCAGCTTCAGTTTCATCCCCACCAGAAAGGGATTCATTTTACTAGGTATGCCTCTTCACCTCCCAAGTGTGACAGACAGGCAACTTCTACTTTTCAAACACATTCGGTTCTTCAATAATTTTCCAGGTATGTTCTTAAAGAAGTTACTTCTTTTATAAAGCCAATGCCAATGTTCCAACCTGTGTACTGGAAGTGATCTTTTTAAGCACAGCAAACATAGAATTTACTTCTCAGATCTGTTAATATATTAAATAAAAAATACAGTTCTAATACAAGCATTGAGAAGATGCTGGTATCTCTAGAGATGGGAACATGAGTAAGAATGAAGGAAAAAAAAGAGCATATGGCAAAACATCACCTTTTCAACAAGAGCAACTGAATCTAAGATCTCAAGTATCCAAACACTGTGTGACATTCAGAGCCATTACACATTCTCACCATTTATTTCTGCCTGTAAAAAATCCAAACCCAAGCACCTCTGAAGTTTAAATTATCCACATTGCTTTGATTTGAAGAGTACAACAGAAATCCCTGAGCATTCTCAACTCCTTATCTCAACCTGGAAAGAGCCTGTAATCTTAGTGCAAGGCTCTAAAGAGAGTGTAATTCACAGCAAGAAGCAACACTACAATTTCTGGAATCTGAAGAAAGAATTATGATAGAATGAACTGTTAGTGTATTTATTATATCAATTATAAGGCAACAGTAGAAGTTCAACTCCATATTTTAAAGAATAGGAAGTAAAGGATATAAAGGACTTGTATTAACACAGCCTAGAAGATCACTGCTAGTTTAATAAGAGTTTGATGTGGTTACCAAAGGTCTGGAATATCTTTGAACTGGTAACAAAAATTGCTCTCAGCAAAGAAACACCTCCTAACTTTTTGGCCTGAACTTGTTCACTGGACTGAGGCACATGGAGAATTTCCACACAAGTCTAACAGTCTAAGTTGGAAAAGATAAAGGGTATAGAACTAGTTCAGAGTGCATATCTGGTAACAGATATGGCAAGAAGCCTCTGATGTACAGGCACACACATGAGTTATATAAAATGTCAAGAGTCTACCAAATCCTGAACAGTGACAGCTCCACCGAGGTCACCGCTGATCGAGTGGCTGCCAAATATAGTCCTTTTCTTTGTCTAGTCTTAAGGAGCAGAACAGTCATTTTCCCTTCTCAATTACTAGCAGCTTGTGTTCTCTTTGTTCATAACCACTACCACTGTGTGTATTCCCTTTCCTGTAACACAAAGAAAAGCTGCTTGTGTTGTGTTTGGGGCTTTTTAAACCTGAGAAAGATACCATGCATGCTAACCTGACCTAGTTAGGCCAGTCTTTAATATGTAAAAGTCTACGCAATTTCATCTTTCCGAATTACTCTTTTTCTATCTGGTTTGAAATAGTGTCCCATTTTAACTGTCTGGTAAGTTTATATTCAAAAGAGTTTGACAGTTACTTCTGCTGTGAAGTTCAGCAAATGCCAGCACTGTAGTTAGTAAAATGGTGTCTTTAATTAACCAGGTGCTTGGGGTATCAGAGAGTACATAACATTATGAACACCCATTGTAAGGCTAAAACTCAGTTTTACAGTAGCTTTATTTCCAGTGACTGAGGGCCCCTTGGAATGGCCAATTCGGTTCTCACATGAGAAGAGCAGGTTTGTGCAGTGGTTTGCTTTGAAGATTTCATCACAGTAATTATAGACTAAGGCCTCAACCCCAGAAATTCTCCATGCCCAAGTAACTTCACACATCCCAGTGCTCTTATTGTTCTCAGCAGGCACAGACTGTGGTTAACCAGGACTTAGATACACCTGTCTTTGCAGAAAAGGGCTTAAAGTCCATTGTTAATGAAATATCACAAAGCATACACAGCTGACATAACTTTAAAGCATACTGAAAATAAAGATAACCTTAATTCTCCCTCCACACTATCTTTTCCCTTTTAGGGAGAGAGAAGAAACTCATTAAAGATAAAAGTATCTGAAAATATAAGAATAAAACAGAGATTAGATAAATCAGGTATACACCCAGGGACAGGTGTTCTGAGGTGACAGAACAAGGCCAGTGAAAAGAAGGGGAGTGTCTCAGAGGTATTATGGTCTCCTTCAAGGCAGGAGGGAAGACCTTAACTCTGAAGCCCTGTTCCACCCATTCATATCAAAAAGCCAGCTATGTTTAAGGATGACAACCGAACATCATCTCTCAATTCCCTCAATTACTTGGTTTATTTGATGACAGAACAGGTAATTTCATTGCAGCAGGTAATGCAAATTGTGTCTTCCCTGAAATTCCAACTGTAAGATTAGGTATGCTGAATGATTTCATGAAAGGAACAAGAGATGCCAAAAATGCAGCTGATAATTACAAATGCTAGTGTGATGCAAGAGTTTGGTGATTCTTAACTGTCACTTTCTTTCCTATTATTATTCAAAACTCAATCTTCTTCAGCAGAGCTAGAAGATAATGTTCTCTTGAGAAAATGCTACATAATAGAGCACTCCTCAAAGCAGCTACCATCCCCAACCATTCTGAAAATAATTTCACTCACCCATGCCTTCAGTTGAAGGTTGGGCACGAAAGCATCCATTTACAACAGGGTGCTCAAAGAATACACAAAATGTCTCAAAGCCTACTCTCTCTCATTCCTCTTCCTTCCATTTCTTTTCTTTGCAGCTTTATTCCCCTGCTTTTTTTCCCCAAATGCTTCTTTCATTTACCCTCTTGTCAATCCACACAGTAGGCTTAATCCTTCTACTAGCTTGACTTCTCACACTTAGTTTGCCTCAGTTTATTGTTCTCGAAGGCCCTTCAATCTGACTTCATTTTTCTGCATAAAATCATACAAATTTCTCATGTGGGTCAGACAGAACCAGCAATGGGATCATGAAAGTCAATTAAAGAGAGACAGACACCCTTCTCCCAGTTCCAGTACCCAGACATGGTCCAGGATGAAGTCAGTCAAAGATGCAATCACAAAAAAAAGGAATTAAAAAAAAAAGGAAAAAAGTTCCATTATACATAGCTTCACAATAATATACAAGAAAAAATAAATAAGCCTTGCATTAGAGTTCCAGACTTCATTCATTCATCAGCAGTATACAGAACTTTGTGCTTGATCATAACAGCGTTAGCAAAAGGCTCCCAGCTCTGTATCGAGCCGTACACAGAAGACTCCATTAAGCTGTTTCCATTGCCACCTCATCAAAAGCCTCAATGAGGCAGACAGACGATGGCAGGAAAAATTTCAGACCAAATATAATGTAAAAGCAAAAGAAAACAAATTTATAACACATGCTGTTGAGTTGTTGGAGGCAGATGGGGCTCAAACAAAACAGGAGTCCAAAAAACCCCAGAGAAACACACTTAGCAGTAGCACACAACAAGGTTTTCTCTATTTGCATTTTATTATACGGCTTCTTAATCATGGTTTCTCTTTTTGTAACCATTTGTTTCCCACAAATTAGTTACCTAATTTTGCTCATAATCCTTTGACCCAGCAGAAAACACTTTATTCCAGGATCCAGCCTAATAAGCTTGCTCCTTCATATGCCAACTAGAGAGTCCTGAATTACACTTCTACAACACCATGTAACTTCCAACGGTGCTTTTACTCACTGTCCAGACACAGAAGATAGGAAGTGAAGTCCAACACAACCAGCAAACAGAATGCAGTAGAACAGGTCATATAGCTGCAGGCATGTTGCATAATCAATTTCCCTCTGGAGTAGCTGCACCTTCCCCAGTGAAGGAGTGAAATGCCAGTAAAGACTCCCCACTGCCATGCAAAATGCTAGGGCAGGTGAAGAAACAGACAGGAAAACTGGGAAATGATGAAATCATGATGTAACATTAGTGCCTAAGACCAAAAAGAAACGGGGGAGGGAAGTTTGGTCCTTAAAGACTGCTTTGACATCTTGGCCCAAAACACTGAAGGCTGCAGTTTTCTTTCCACTTTTCCATATAACCCAGTGATGCCTGGGAAGAAAATCCTTGAGGATCAACAGACCACATACAGCTATCAGCTCAGACAGGTGGGGTTTTCCTTTGTTTTCTTTTTTTCATTGGTCAGCTTCACACTGAGGCTAAAAACACCTACGTTCACTGTACACTAACTATGCAAAGAGAACTCAGACAGAAAACAAGTCTACTTTCTGCAAATGAGATCCTTCTCTGATTCTTTAAGAGCCTCTTAGCTGCTTCCTTCCCCCCCTTTCTTGTTCTTTCCAGGGTAGGCTTTTATGAAGGAATAAAGTCCTGCTGCATTTTCCCCTTTGCATACATGTCCTTTCTTCACACTCCAATCTACCAGAGCTGTAATTATAACTCATCGACAAAAAGATTTGGCATCCTCAGTAGGAAGCAACCCTGGTTTACTCAGAAGCTTCCTAAAGGTTACTTCTCCCTTTCCTAGGACTAGCCAAAGTTCTGCTACAGAGATCTTTCCACTTTTCCTCTTACCTACACACACATAAGGAAATTGGTTTTATCTGCTAAATTGCCCTTATTCTGGTTTAGGGTTGTTTACTTTTGGCCACTGTTTCCAACTTGCTGTTCAAAGTACACCAGGGGGATGAAATGACAGGATCAACGTGTATTCTTCCCTGGATATGTCACATATATTAAGTTTTTTTCCTGTCTTCCTGTCTTCTCCATAGATAGACAAGTTGTGTGAACCAAGTACCAACAACAACTTTTTACATTGTTAATACATAATACTGTACTACACCAGGTACACTTGAATTCTGTGAAGCTGTGAGCTCAATACTTACTAGTGGTCACAGTATGACTCACTACTCTGTATCTATGACATAACCTTCTTCCAAATCCTGTGTGATGTTCTAATCCCTCCCTGAAGTTGCAGATACTGGAAAAGATTCAGAAAGGGGAGCTAAAAAGGATCCAAAGCATGGGATAGCTGCAAGTTCCAACTGAACAGCACAGAAGTCCTTAACCTGGAAAAAGAGATAACTGAGGAGGGAAAGAAACAAGTATGAACAGAAACCACCATCTGTTCTAATAAAGCAGCTCTTAGGACAGTTATTGTTTTGAGAATCAAGACCACTAACATGCCAAAGGCAAGGAGTACAAGAAGTTTTTGTTAGTGAGTATAGCAAACCATAAGCTAGAAACAGTTTGGTACTCACACTGATGATTAATATACCTGCTCACTGATCTGCTGTAATGAAATCACTGCTCTGATGCAGTCCTTTTTGGTGGGAAACGGGATTTTAATCCATGATTCTTTCTTCTCTCCTCTTTAAAGCAGGAGAGTCACAGCACCACGCTAGCCACATCTTCATCTTCATTAGTTTCTACACGCGTGTGGCCAACGCACGACAGGCCTTATCACAGCACGTGTATTTGGCAAGACAAGCAAGTCACCCTACTTGCAAGTCACCTTGCTCTAGTTTCATATCAACCCTTTGTGTTTCAACAGCAGTTTCAGTTTGGTAAGCTAATAATACCCCTTAAAAACACAATGTATGAACAGAAAGGTTTTTCATAACTACCAAAAGCAATAGCTGAAAAGAGCTTAACCATTTATGCTGCACACAAGGGTGAAGGACAAGGAAGTCCATGTGTCAGTCCATGACAATGCATAGGTTGCCTCTGGCAGTTACAGTTTTTCCCAGCAGCATTTATACCTGGATTTGAAGGTGGTTCTTCACAAAAACACAGTTAAGCTGTTAAGAGCTTGCCAAAGGACAGTTTGGGTGCTAATTAACTGCTTCAAGAAGTCAGTGGAAGAAAAAAAAAAACCACTGCTAAGTGCTAAAACTCTAAAAACCACCACTCAGTTGTGAGAAGCCTTCAGCCATACACAGCTGCTGCACAAACCCTCAGATGACTATCACTTACCCACCCCGCTCTTGCTCTTCCATAGGCACTGACTTCTGACCTGTCAGAGACAGGATGCTGAACTAGAAGCAGTTGTGGTTTGACCCAGGACAGCTGTTCTTGTGTTTCAGCGGCATCGTGACATCATTTGTTTAATAACATTTGTTTAAACCCCAGCAGATCAAACAGCTTTCACTTCAGAAATGCTGGTAAGCAAGAATATTCTCAACTGTAGAAACCAAGAGTGCAGCCTGATGTCAACATGTCTCCGAACAGGAGAGAAGAAATCAAAGGTGAAACTAACAATAGGAAACATTAGTAAAGCTGCAGGGAAAGTTATTTAGTACTTGAAGACTTTAAACTTGTATCAGAGAAAAGTATTTTACTGTCCACTTCAGAATCCTCTTTCTACATACATGCCATAACATTTCCTCAGCTTACCCATGGCATGCCTGGGACATACTTCTGATAACACTACACCAGGCTGTTGTCAGTAATAACTGCCTCAGCAGCATCTGTGAGCAAAGCCAGCCTGCTTTGAGCACTTCAGCAGAGCTGCAGAAGGGAACCAACAAGATTATACAATATCAGAAAGCCGGAAAAATGAATTACTAGTATTATGATTCATCTTCCAGAAAATCAGGCTGGGAATGCAAATGTATATGATGAAATGTAATTCTGTAAATATTAATTTAGCAGGAAAGACTGGTGAGATTGTTCAAGGACTCCTGGTGGCTTTTAAAACAACACAATTCTCATATCCCCACAACCAAGCCTTCAAAGAACTGACCCTGGCATTTGTGACAAATCAAAGTGGTCAATATTTGTTTTTAAACTATGAAAAGAACAAGAAATTAATTGGTTACTAATAGTCTACATACACACTTGCAAGCTTAATGCCACACCAATGCAATTACCATCTGAAGAGCCAGGCTAATGCTGTGATGCTGTTACGGGCTGTTCAGCTCAAACATCAGCAAGTGAATTTTGGATGATAATTGTATCTAAACCCAAGCAGAGTGCTGGAAAAGCAGTATCATGACAAGCAGGTAAGATGCAAGACACTTCAAACACCTGCAACTCATTCAGTAACAACAGCCAGTGAAGAAGATAAAATATTTTTACCCCTTTAACTTAAGAATCTTCCAGTCCACTTCTTTGTTTTCTGCCAGGAATTTTGAAGTCTTTGAGTGGAAAACTTTGTTACTCAGGCCAGTTATCCAGGTGAACACAATGTATAACAACTTGTGTTCCAGACAGATAGACAAAATTAAAGAAAAACAATAGTTTTGTACTGTCCTACATCCTGTGTTCAGCTGCACTGGTACTATGGAGCAATGTATCTGCAGCTCTAACTAAAATCCAACAGAACAAGTGTGATAACCAGTTACTGACAACTTAACTATTCAAAATAAACTAGCTGTGCCTCCTGCTTGACCTTGTGATCAGAGCAAGACATGTTATCTCGTGCTTCACACTGCACAGCATCATTTGAGAGTGAATATATTCCTTACCTATGATGAACAATGAGCTGTCAATGCAAACATTGTAACTTGGAAAACAGGTTGTAACTTAGGCAACAGATATGTTACGCTGTCAAAAATGACTGTTCAGTCAAGTCAGTTTATACCACAGGCATGGAGGAAACAATGCCAAGGGTCCAAAATTACTTCAATGACCCCTCTTCATATCATCTGTGGACAACAGGAAGAATCCATTAAGCTACTGTTATATTCTTTATATTTGGAAGCTGTATTAAGGTCTTTACACAAGAAAAAAAGCTATTTTACCCTTTTCTTTGCATTCTTTCTTTTCTTTCTAGCCAGCAATAGCTAAATAGAAAGAAGCACATACGTAAAAGGACATTCATGTATTGTTGGAAAAGATGCCACATCTAAATCTCACTTAATTAAGCTCAGATGCAGTACAGCTTATACAGAACAACCTGCATCTGCTGAAAACTACATTCTGTCCCCCAATTAATGCCATAATAACACCACCAGACAGTGAACTAATAATGTCAGCAGTTAGGCACTGGAAATGGACTGGTTTGGTCTCTCACTTCAGGCAAAGGACTCCAACTCATGGGTAAGGGCAGTTCAGGAGAGCTGCAGTGTTTCACACCGTGACCTGTTGGCATATTCTTGTTTTCAGTGGCACCACTATCACTGCAAGAAGATAGCAGCGGCTGTAGCAGCAGCTTCTGAAGTACCAGTTTACAGGTTGTCATATTAAGGTTAACTATTGCCAATTTGACGTTAACACCATATGCCAGACTGTAAACTGTCTCCTCACTGAAGTCACAATACAAGCAACCAAGTATCTTCCACTGAAGCAGGAATCCCTGTAACTAGAGAAAAGAATGCCACGCTCATTCTGGACTCCCACAGACAGATCAAAGTACGTGTAGATGTAAACATCGGTGAGATCATTTGTTTGCCAACCATTTTACCTTAAATAAGATTTAATCACCTGACTTCTGCCAGTGCCTTGAAAATTTTGCAGTATGACAACGTTACAAAGATCCAAAGATCCACATCCTGCTGAGCTTGCCCTACACTTAGTAAAAACAAAATAAACAAACAATGAAAAGACCTGAAAACTAGTGCAGTCCTCTCTTGCAGGGCTCTCATATAGAGAGAGATCACAATTCTGAGCAGAATTATGGACACCTCTCAGTTTTCCCTAGCCAAGTGTCTAATGCTGTGTCATAAAAGGAAGAAGTTTGAGCTTCTGAGCCCTTCAAGCTCAGTCAGTAGCCAAGAATCGTGTGTCTCAAGCTTTAGAGACAGGTAAGGCAAGCCTATGCTAAGAAGGAAAAAAAAAAAAGATCAGACATTCCATCTTCTCATTATATTCCCCAGATAAAATAATTCTTTCTAAACAGAAGTGAAAACTCATTAATCTGATAATCTATTTCAATTAACATGTTTTACTCCCATTAAAGTAATGGAAAACAATGAACTATCTCAGCACAACATTTTTTAACAACTAAATAGTAGAGATACCCTCCTATAAAACGTAACCCACTAAATATTAGCTTATGTGACTAAACTTTTAAAGAACTGATAACTTCACAATGGCAAGTACCATGTGTTTAAATTGACCTAACAAGAAGCCAACTGTCTAAAACAAAGATAAGTCCTGATGAAATTATCTCCACAGATTACATACACCGAAGTGCACCACGTGTATGCAGAGCATTGGCAAGATCAATAGGTAAGGTAAGGAGTTGGTACGTCCTCTCTAAAAAGTGTTGGATACCATCACCGTTCTCATTAGACAGCAGTTCAACAAGGAAAACCACTAATTTCAGTACTACAAAGAGATGTGTTTCAATAAGCAACAAAAGCAAGTCTTCAGTCAGGCTTCCAGGCAGCATCCCTTCTAGGCAGGGCTTTGCTGCGAGCCATCCAAGCCTCCACATGCACAGCAATTTCATTATTTAGCATGTTAAAACACTATGCTTGAAGAATTTACCATTTCATGATATCTACTTGTTCTCCATAATGCTGCCATTAAAAGTCTGAAATCTATGCAAAGAAAACAGCTACTGGAGAACACAAACATTGATATTATATATACCCAAATAATTTTATCATTAGACACTAAACATAGATATCTGTTCACAATTTATGTATTCTTCTCAGCCACCACAGCAAAGGACAGGTAACATACGTGCTTTCAGAGAAACAAGATGGTTTCACATCACTGTTTTTAACATAGTGGTGAAACACCCCCACCACCCCGAACTACACAGAAGGATTCAAATTGCAAATCAGAGGGGACACTGAAAAGGCAAATCTCTACTAACTGAACATTAAAGCTACTCAGTAGTCTAGGTCATAAGACTTCCTGGAGACTGGTTCCAGTTAACATTCACTTGTATAGTCCCATATAAAAGATTTTCCCACAAAAGACAAGTATATATTGTTAGCATTCTTTCCCAGTGTCATCCAGTTTCCACATGCTTTCACAGAAAGCATATTCACCATTGAGTAACAACCTCGATGGCTTTGTAAGCCTCAGTTAAGTGCTTAAGTGTGAGGGGTGATGGTGAATGGCAGCACTGTGCAGGCTTTACAGAACTGCTGTCCTGACAGCTGAGGGACTTCCCAAGCCTACTGAAATGAGCAGACTTCTTCCCTTGTCACTGTCTGAATGAGGAGGAAAGACTACGACTGCTTTAGAAACTCTATGTAGTTAGCTTTTGACCTGTGTGATACATGGGCAGTATATGGTTCCAGTTTCATTAGTCAAAACAAGAAAAAAAGAAGATAGATTCCTTAATTTCTTACTTGTTCTCCTTATTGCATGATTTTTTAAAATCTGTAAAACTGTGATGATATATTGTCCATGGCAATTTATGCTCCATTTGCACTCCAAGCTTACATCCTGCAGCTATGCAGCTTTCCAGGTAACCACAACATTTCCACAATCATTTTAACTACAGATCCATTACTGTAATTTTGTTCACGTTACCAAGAAACCACACTCAAATTCTTCCACTCCTGCAGACTTAAAACATAAACTATGCATTTACACAGGTCTCCTGATGCTGGCAGCTTTTGCCAGCTAAAGGGCCTAGCTAGGCCTAACACCCCTGCATTCACATCGTGCTCTGCAGGGCCTGCAGTGCTGAGACACATGGGATTTTCCAGTTACCAGGATGATCCTGCCTTTCCTCAGGAGCTGGGACAGGTTCTGGATAGTGAATTAATCTATACTTAACAGTCAGCACAACTACAAACCAACCAGCTGATGCCAAGGAGTAACACAAGACTTCAAAGAGAACGTGTAGTCCAGCAATAAACTACTTGTTTGGTCTTGTCAGTGGGATTCACTGAGTTAAAAGCACACAAGGAAAACAACCTTACAGGCTAGGAGACCCAAGGAATGATAAACACAGATGTTTACTCCCACTGCATGTAAGTTTCAAATAAACTTTTTTGGAAGCATGTTCTTACCACCTTGAAAATTTATACCAGATTCTTATCTATTGCCAAGACATTTACTGTAATTTACTGTACAAGAAAACATTTTTCCATGCCTGGATACACATAAATCACTGTTCACTGAAATAATAGGACTCATTACTATGACTGCCTCTCACCAAGTGACCAGAATTGTGGCAAGCAGATATGACATTAGGAGAAATTCAACTCCAGGAAAGAAAATACATGAATATTTATGTTCCATTGCACATTCTGGTACTTCAGCATTACAATGAGACAGGGGCTGCTGGAACGTGCAGCAATTTACATTACTTCTGACAGTGCAAACAAAACCACCACTTCAGCTGTTTGGATTCAATTTACTGGTGTAATTTCACAACAAGAAAGGGGCAGAACACTGGCTCTGAAACTATTTATTTTACTGCAAACTTATCTCTCTTAAAAGCTTAAAGTGAAGGAGAGAATTTATATCAACAATAACCAAAGCTACTTTCAGTACAGGTTGCAAATATTATGTTAGACAAGCAAGACACTGACTTTTAATGAGGTGCCAGGTATTCAGAACAAACTATTACACAGAAAACAGCTGTTCACTTAATTTCCTAACTATCAAGTGCTTGACTTCATCATACTGGTGTTCTCTAAATAATTTGGCAGAAGGAATTTTTATATAGATTGAAGATGCCCTAGTTCTTGATACCTGTATTGGTATATAAGCTAAATTACTGCACATTCAAGATATATCTAATTAGACAGAAGGAATACAGACGGGTGCAACTTCTGTTTGTATCTAGTATACAGCTATCTAGTAGAGTGCCAATATCCAACTGCCCAGTGTGGGAAAGGAAAATGCATGATGGAAGAGACTCTGCAGTGAAGGAATACAACTGAATGTTAACCAGTGAGGAAAGAGAGCCCGTTAATTTCTGCCCCCTACAAATACTGAAGGCAGTGAGACCTCCAAAATCCTGCTGCAGCTAAGAAAGACCAGGTAGCTACAGAACAGCCATCCTTCCCCAACTGGGCAAGAAATTTGTCATCTGCCAGAAGTGGCTATGTGCCTTCTCTCAGAAATTATCTCATACAACTGCAACTGTTAGGCAAGCACAAAAAACACACTCATCCATTGCCAGATTTAAAGCATCCCCCTGAAGGGCAGATTAGCTAAAGAAGAACAAAATAAAAATGGTTTGGTGTGTTTATTTTTAAAAAGCAAGACAGAAAAAAAAAACCCAAACCCATAACCCAGATAAACTTTTAAGCTGAAATTAACATTTACTTACCAATCGATGCATCCCCATCCAAGAGATTGTCATCTTCAGAGGTCTGAAAGTCCATAATTACACCTGCTCCATCTAAAAGCTCCTCATCGCTGCTTGCACTAGTGATGCTGTTGTAGCTGTTTCGATAGTAGCCTCTATGAAACAGCTGCTCAGACTCCATTTAGCTGCTTTATAACCTGCGTAAAGAAAATGAGGTATTTTCTATTAGAATATGCACAGAAGACTGAGAAGTTTCTATCAACACACACACACACACACACACCCCCCCCCCAGTTATTAAAGACAGCACCCCTGGACATGTTGGGCGTTAAGAGAGCATTCTGGAGACATGGCATGTATTTATTCCACTCTTATCTTCCCTAAAAACCTGCCATTGAGCAAGACAGGTCCCTTGGGCTTTACCCATTGCCTTAAAAAAATATTTAGAATATTAAGTTTAAAACATGCTCTCTCTTCAAATAAATGTCTTCCATTCATCTTTATGTGAACATTCTTTTTAACCTTCTACTATTTTACAGGCACTGAGAAGAGCTTCTGTCATATGTTGAAGTATACAGCATTTGAACACACAGTTATTTACATCTGGAAACAATGTGGCCATCTCCATATTTTTTTCCCCCCAAATAGATCAAATCACAATTTATTCACAAGTTATACTTGAAACTTTTCAACAGGAATTTATCTTTCACATGAAGTCATTTTTGGCATTCCAAATAAAATGATACCCAAGCAAAAGTCAGGTCACAAACAGTCTGACTATTATGCTCCCAGGGAGTCCTGTCAACATCATTCTGCCTGTACCGGTTGGGTACTGTCATAAACGGGAGCCACAGCTAAAAGGAAACACTGAGACTTCTTACAAGCATCACTCAGGGCTTCGTTCATCACCTTCCTCCACCTGCTCCATACACCAAAATTTATATTCTGGACTCTCATCTGCCAGACAGCCTGCTGCTTGAGTGAAATCTTTATCACATTGACATTCATCTCATTTGTCCTACATTCTGAGGAGGCTTGCCAGGTGAAAGAAAACCGTCCTGCCTTGTCCCTAAGAGTAGCACTAGAAGGAAAAACACACGGGACAATCCCGTCCGTGCAGCACACAAAGTTTTAGTCTATTGTGTTCTGTTCCCATCATATATCAGACTTTTCAAGAGTTCTTTTCTTCTCTTCTGTAGGAATCTTTGCTACAAATACCAGGGAACTCAAAACTGCAACTTTTCCAGGAACTCCCGAGGATCCTTAGTGTTAGTGCACAAAAGCATCTCTCTTGTGAGCCACTGGCAGAAACACAACCAGCAGAAGCGATGATGGGCTCAGAGGGAATCAATCCCACAGTGTTAACAGACACAAATTCAGGAGGCATAAGCAGTGAACTCTGTTAATATCACTTTGTTACTATGATGCACACTGAAGGCACACCTACAGCCTGCTTAGTCTTTACTGTAGCAAGTGTGGAAGCCACATTCAGATTTTTTCATCTAATACAGACATTTTCCTGTACCAGTCTCAGCAGATATATTTAATACATTATCAAGTTAGAACATGTTAAGTGTGTCTCTCAAAAAAAAAAAAAAAAAAACCAACAACCAACAAGCCCCAAAAAACCCAAACCAGAATTTTCTTCACATGAAGTTCCACAGCTTCAGTTGCTCTTACTACAGACCTGCTACTCAGAATAAGAGAAATAGCTCTCCCCTTGGATGCCTTTTTAATCACTTGAGAGAAATGTCAGGCCGTGGATTACAGATACTAAATCTTCGAATAATTGAGAAAATGCTATCAGACTGATCTACAGTGGAAGAGAAGCTTTTATCAATCACTTGGGAACTGACAACCAAAAGCAATCCCATGGAGCCAGACCAAGAATACTGCTGAGAATCCTTGCATCATCTCCCCAAAACCACGATCCCAAATTCTACCTCCTCTGGAACACACGTGCTTGCAGTTACAGGGCAGGCATGATACCACAGCCATTCTTTTCTTGTTTTGGAACACAGCACCTCCTGCTGCAGAGATATTGCTGCTCTCAGACCTCTCCAACAATCAAGCAAAGCCCTAACACCTAAACCCTTTCTTCTGAGGGCCTTAACCATGATTCTTAATAACTATACATTAATTCTCTGCATTCACAGAGAGTCAAGTACCTGAAATGCTTTGTAACTGGCACCATATCACAGGTACTGCCGTACAGCAGCACATATCAATAGCAGGAATGCACTCAGGGAAGACCCTGAGAATATTACTGGTTCAATAAGCTTCACACAGGACTGAAACTTGATTTCTTGTGAGCACATCAGTCACTTCTCCACCACTGCCTGCAATTGATGGGAGGGGTGTGGAGATAGCTTAGGTCAACATCCCATAAACGCCCCTCTGCGCCTTTAAGGAAAGTGTTTAACCAACTAGTGCATCCCCAGCTCTGTATCCTATCTCTAGCTGTTCAAGACGAGTTAAGAGCACATGCTCATGCGACCCTAAAATGCTGTTAGCAGGCAAGATCTCTGCCTCGCCTGAGTGAAGGGAACCGAGTTACGTGGACACAGAGCAGACTCCTCCAAAGCAGCAGACTGCTGGGAACGGTACTAATAAAGAAAAGGAAGAGCCAGGAAAATGTTTCTTTCTATGGCTACAACAGCTAGAAGAAAACCAGTACTGTCCCTCACCCAGCCTGGTGCAGATACTGGAAGAGTGCATTCATTCCAGGGACTCTGCACAAGTGTTTATGGGGTTGTGAAGAGAGAACCAACCAACCAACTCATCATTTTATATCATCAGATTCGTTCCAGAGACTCTGTGTCCTATTCGAATGGGCACTGAAAGGCAAGTGGGGAAAGATGGAAGCTACTCAAGAGAAATGGCCAACAGGAAAAAAGGTACTGGCTGAACGATAGCCAAACCCAATATCCTGATAAAGCAAACAAAACATCCCAATCACCATGAGTTACAGGAAAAACTTATTAAGCTTTTTTTTTTCCCCCAACCTAGACTATAGTAAAAATCCAAGAGGCATTACAAAGGATAAATGAGAATATTAAAGTTATTACACGTAACTTATTTCTATGAAGCATTATAATTTTGATCCAGAGTCCAGTCACCTCAGAAAGTAAACCCAAAGAATGCTTCAGATGATCTTTGAAAAACCACAAGAATAGGGATGGAAAAAAGTGGTATTTGGGGACCTCCCGGAACAGGGGAAGAGTTTGACTCAACTGACATATCCACATCTTCTATGAAAAGACTTAAAGCCAAAGAGATGCAATTAACTTTTGTGGGACAGGAAAGAGAATGGGCATCCAAAGGTAAAGTGCATGGTAGGGGTAAGGACAACTGACTGACACAGCACAGGGAGAGAGAAACAACAGCAGAGCTTATGACAGATCATACACTAAGAAAGATAACACAAGGCACTTACTCCTTGACTAGCCCCCTTTGATGGGAAGCGGGATGACACATGGTATGGAAAACATCCTTGGCCAGCTCATGCTGGCTCCTTAGGAAACTCATCTCAGGACACTAACCCATCATGCTTCCATTGCTACAGTATTTCTAAGATGCCCTGACCTATCAAAACTCTTCTACAAAGCAGGTTAACAGAGAAGTCTCTGACACTAAAAAAAAAAATAAACAACAAAACATGTAACAAAAAAGCCCAAAAACCAAAGAATGGGCAGGGAAAACAGGATGAAAACCTGATCTATAGGGAAAGGGAAGAAAGTAGTAAGAATTGTGAAAGATTTAATTAAACACAACACAGACAGGAACTATATGGGTAAGGAACAGCAAAGAAACAGCTACATTAATAGTGGAAAAAGCATACAAGGCTACTACAGTTTTCTGCATAGTCTGGTACCTCAGGCACTTTTTGGGTCTCAAATACCAGACATCATGCTTCTCTTTCAAGCTCTACAAACAAAAGGTCAAGCAGAGAAGGGAGTCAGCTGAGGGAACAACTTCCAATGCAGTGAAATGACTCTGGAGATGTGCAGGGCTGTAAGAAGTCCTATGTACAAGCCATTTTTTGTTAGGCAATCTAAGTAATCTGTAAATCTCCTCCACTGTCCCTTAAAGACACAAAAAACCAGCTTCCTGTGTCTCAAGTTTTCCCACATTCACTCTTCCCATCCTCTCCCCCAACCCACAGGAGCTGGGGGGGGAATAGAGTAAGCAGCTATATGTGTGGAGCACAGTTGCCAGATGGGGTTAAACCCCATCAGTTTGTTATTTTTCTGGGAGGGCAGTGGAGTGAAAATTTAGAAGTACTCTTCCAGATTATAAACTGTGTTAAATAATTGAAAGGGGGGGGGGGGAAGAAAGGAAAAAAAAATAAGCACAATGTTGAAAACTGATGTCATTAGCAGAAGAGTTTTCCCAGAGCAGGAAGAATCTTGATAAATCCCCCCCAAAAAATCAGTGTGTAATAATCCATTTTTCTTTTCAGCCCTACGAGCTAAAATGCAGTCATTTGTCCTCTCACCCACACATACCTTCCCACAAACCCTACAGGAGGATAGCACCAAGTAAGAAATGCTATGCAGACGTAAACCAAGCAGATGAAATTATGAATACAATCTTTACACATTAGAACCTGTTCCACAGGAGAGGAAGAGTAGTTATAGCAATAGGGGAGTCATTTCCTGAAAAGATCTGGAAAAAAAAAAAAAGATTAGGATTTTACAAGTTTTAATCCTTATGAAGCTTCAGAAGTTATTATTTGTTAGACAGTAGTCGGGAAATATATCTACCTCTACATGTACATATCAATTCCTTGGAAAAACCATCCAACTACCATACCCGTTCAGAACAGATAAAAGCACCCCCAATACCCACACTGAAACTAAAAATTTTAACATATACATTAGAACAACTGCCCCAAAGATGGAAACGGCCAAGAACAGCTTTGAATGATTAATTCCAAGCCTCCCATATTACTTTAACTTGAAATAGGACGTTGACAGCTTTTGCTTTATTTTTAAAATAAACCTGGCCTTCGGAGAAGAGATTTTGAGAAGTGACAATCCTTATGTAACAGTTAAACAAGCTGAGAACATCACTTATCTTCCAAACTTCAGGTTTGGAAAAAGGGTGAATGAATTGTGACAACTTTCTCTATTTTTTTTTTATAAAAAGACTAAAAAGAAAATCCTACCCTTCATATCAAATACAGAAGAGGAGTGAAACAGCAGCTTTCCTGAGCTTTTCCTCAGACCACAAAATTCTTAAGGATACTCAAGAACCCAAACTGTTAAAAATTAGGGAATAGCTATGCTAACATTACAAAAATAAATACAGAGCAAGATCATGTTCTGTGGCATTCAAAAACACCTATCTGAAGCTAACAGCTGATCTGAAGAACAGGACTGCTCCCACTACAGTCATTTAGTGAGAAAAGATCTATAGTTGGAAAAACAAAAGTCACAAAGGAGCGCTGTCAGTTGACTGAAGCTATTGGAGTTTTAAAAACAAAGATAAATAAAGGAGTAAATGTAGTAGATACTCTTGGAATGAAAGACAAAGTCAATTTCCAAAAACATACAATAGGTAAAACTTAGTCTAGTTCCAGTCCCTATATTCAACTACTTCCAAAATAAGATTAATGTTTGTAGTGGAAAGAGACACGTGCTCAAATATTCTTTAAACAAGTAAGGACAAACCCAGAAACCCAGACAAAACTAGGAGAAAAGATAGCACTTGCAGAGCACAAAGACAATCTTAACTTTAAAACTGTAACAAGAAAACAGTAGTCCCATCTACTTCCTAGATTCTACCGATCTTACCACTCAGTGATAAGTAACCACAGGCTGGAAAGGTTTTTTTCACTGCTGATACACACCAATACAGAGTATCACCGCTGCATCTCATCTTTGCAAAAGCAGAAACAATAATAAATACTCATTTTTAATAGCACTTTTTCTTTTCTCAGCTTTAAAGAGATAAAAACAAAGAGCACAACGTGCAACCAAAACAACCCCGCGCCCACCCACTCCAAAAAAACCCCCAACCAACCTCTGATCTGACAGCTCAGCTCCAGGATGAATACCCAACTCAGCATTTAGTCATATGACTCCAAACACTAAGGGCACTGACTTCAGCTCCTACAAAGCATTCAAAGCTATTTCATGCCTGCTCTCTAAAAGCTCTTAGCTGCTGAGGCTCTGGCTACCCGTGGTCGTAGACTCGTCCCACCTGGCACACAGGTATCAGCTTGCTTGTTGGAAGGGATTGCTCCTTTCACATTTACCAAGTTACTTCCATGAGTGCTTTTTAATTGCTTTCAACACAAACTGGACAGATGAACTCAAACCTCAGATTTAATCTTACTAAACTAACCTCCTTTGTCGATATATTAACAAAAACTCTTCACTGTCAGAGTTGGAGAAGTCTCCCACACAGGCACAGCAACAAGCAGTTACATGAGTGGTGAGGACTTGAAGGGGTCTTCAGTAAACAATTTGCAAAGAGAAAAAAAAGTTCCAAACATAATCCCTTTAGCATGAACCTGAACTAAATATAAAAGCAAATATAACTCAAAAGCTTAAGCTTCACAGGCAGGTACTGATCCTTAGCCAAGTCATGGTAAACAGCTGCGTCCTTGGCTGCCACTTCAGAGCAAGACTAAAACATGTATGATACAGCATCAGGCTCTTTAATTCATGGGTCAGCATCTATAGCTGCACATATTCTGTCCTGGAAAGAAAAGCTGGAGTCCCTTTAGCAAACTAATCGCTGGTATTCCTTCTGTGGTTGTATTCAGATTAGAGGAGAACTGCAATTCTTTCAGGCAACTGAAGAGTAAACCCCAAGCTCTTCTTTTGAGGGGCAGGAACTAATGACCACAGGGTCCACTTCAGACAACACATCTCCTGTCTGCTGAGTCTTTGGCCAGTGTGCAACCTTCTCTCCACAGTGCTTAAAGGCTCTTGGCTCCTTTTTTGTGTGGACTTGTGTCACAGTCATTTGAGGGTTACACAAGCAAGGGAGCAGACCTTCTACACCCCTCCCAGAACGACCACAAGTCTTGCTATTCACGTTTCATTTTCTCTTTTCAGATAAATGCAGTTTGCTATGTGACAGTCTCCTCAGTTCCAGGTCATACCTGAGTTGGGTGCCTTTCAGACAATTTTGTTCAAGCTCAGTGCACTTGTATCCAAATGATCTGAAAGTACTCAAGGAATGAAAACGAAACTTTAATATAAAGGAAAGGAAAGCATCACAGAAGAGAGGCTGGCAAGCCAAGACAAAGTGCATATGAGAGCCCAGACTCCAGCAGAAACACAGGAAAAGCGGTAATTCTTGACAGGCAAAATTGCAGTTCGGGATTGCCCCAGCTTCATAATTTTTTCAGTAACAGCAGCTACTCTGAAGTTCCTTTTACTGAATTCCATTTCCCTTATAAACACACTAGAGAGCCTGAGATGAAGAAAAAGCCTGCAGGGTTCTATGAAATCCAGCACAGGCCTATGACCAGGGCTTATGACACCACATTGGGCCCCTCTGGAGGTTCTTCTTCACTTACTCTCCCTTGTAAGGATTTTCAAAGTGAAGGAGCTACAGTGAATATGCTCCACATCAGTTGGTACGTTCTGGTTAGAAGTGAAAAGTCTTTGATCATCAAGAAATCATAGAATGTTTAAAGTTGGAAGGGATCTTAAAGATCATCAAGTTCAGCCCACTGCCATGAGCAGGGACACCTCTCACCAGCCCAGGCTGCTCAAGGCCCCATCCAACCCGGCCTTGAACCCTGCCAGGGAGGGGGCAGCCACCACCTTCCTGGACACACTGTGCCAGGGCCTCACCACCCTCACAGTGAAGAATTTCTTCCTAATATTCAACCTAAATCTATCCCCTTCCAATTTAAAACCATGTTTCACAGTCTTACAAGCCTTGTTGGATAATTTAAAAGAATACTCATGTCAGCATAAACCAGAATCAAGCTGTTAAGTCTGTAAGACTGATCATGACTGTAAGTAGTGCTCCTTCTTGTATTGTTCCACATGAGAATAAAAGGTTTCTGCAAGACAAGCAGGAAGAAGTCACATAATGATTTTTAAAAATCTTCAGCTTTCTTTCCCTTTGTAAGTTTGTGGTTTCACTTTTCTGAGTCAGAAAATAAGTGTGTTTAGGAGCATATGGAGAACTGTGGGGGTTTTTTTCTCCCTCCCAAGCACATACACAAGAGACAAATTAATAACAGAAACCTGAGGGGAAAAGCTGTAGTAGATAAAGAACTGCAGATAACGCATCCAACCCAACAAATCTGGCAGAGAACACTTACTTGGAGATAAGAGTAGTAGGAACTCAAATATAAGCTTATCTTTTAGGACAGTGTGTACATGAATTCCAGCTGGTAGGATGTCACAATATTAAGTCACCTCAGTAGCTCTATCTGTAATTTAAAAATATTACTGAAATGACTTTTTTAATTATTTCCATTAGGAAACGTTTCCTCATGATACTGTACTGCAGTATGAACATGCAGAAAGCACGTTGAAGTGCTTCCTCTTTCATGAACTCTGTAGAGAAATTTATCAAAATATACCAGGAAAAAAAAAAAAAGTAACAGCAGAGGTTATTTCTATCAGAGAGGGTCAGTGGTTCAGGACTGAGCTTAATTCACTGAGCTTAATTCACTTTTTCATTTACTATTCTTCCTTGCCCTCCCAAAGTAAGCAAAGCTTACTCCTGTAACTAGGAAGCCCAAGCAATATGCTTAAACACAACAGTTCAAGAGGAAATACCTTGAGTCACTGCAAGTCATTTAAAAATACCCACTGGTACCCACTGTGAAGCTATAAATTCTCTTCTTTCCATTTATTTCCAGGGAGGTGTAGCCAAGATTATTCACTACACAATAGAAACCAATAAGGATACTCCAGATGTAAACAGATTTACAACAATTTTAGCAGCTTTGTCCAGAAACCTTTCCCTTACACATGAAGGCTGGAAATTACTTTGCCAACTCTTCTCTCTGACAGTAACAGGTATTACTGGCTCACCAAGTGTAACCACAATCTCAACCCTTTATGTTGATTTTTCACTTTCGATCTGAGCATCTGTCCCTGCAAACAGTATTTTTAGTCTGTTTACAACTGTCTGATCAGAAGCAATATAAATAAGCATTGTTTCCTTTAAGCATTATACTCAGATGATTTTATAAAGGCTTCCAAAATTTGTTGAACACCTATAAAAATTTACAGTTGTCAACTTTCTAATATTCTGAGCACCTTTAGTTTCCAAAGCCTGGCATGTAAACAAGCACAAAGTGCTACGTGGCAGAGCCTAAAGCTGCAAGCCTCAGGTAAAAAGATGGCCTGGCACCTGAGCAGCTTCAGGAAGCCAGGCAACACAGAACCTGCACCTCCAGGTTGTGACACAAGGGAAAGGCTGACACAGGGAGCACAGGATGGGGAACTTGCTCTCGAAGCATATGAGTATAAAGGTGAAATCTTAGTATGGGCAAAGCAAGCAGGGATGGTGTATAAGCAGTTTCATGCTGTCACTGCTGGCCACCTTCAGAGATTACTGGGATACTGCTGCTGCCAAGGAGATATGAAAGCATGAAGTTGAGGAACATGAAACCTAGAGTTCAAGAATTAGGAAATTAACTCCAAGCAACTCCAGCCAGCATGACCTGGACAGGCTGGAGAAGTGTGACCATGAACTCATGAGGTTCAAAGCCAAGTGCAGGGTCCTGCTCCTGGGTCAGGACAACCCCCGCTATCCATACAGGACAGGAGATGATGTGCTGGGAAGCAGCTCTGAGGGAAAGGACTTGGGTGGACTCATGGATGCGAAGCTGGACCTGAGCCACCAATGTGCATCTGCAGCCCAGAACGCCAACCCCATCCTGGCTGCATCCCAAGGAGTGTGGCCAGCAGATCCAGAGAGGGGATTCTGCCCCTCTGCTCTGGGGAGACCTCACCTGGAGTGCTGGATCCAGCTCTGGAGCCCTCAGCACAAGGAGGACGTGGAGCATGTCCAGAGGAGGCCACAAAAATGATCAAAGGGCTGGAGCACCTCTGCTATGAGGACAGGCTAGGAGAGCTGGGCTGGTTCAGCCTGGAGAAGACAAAGCTCCAGGAGGACCTTATAGCCCCTTCCGGTCCCTGAAAGCGCATGGAGCGACAGGACAAGGCGCGATGACTTTCAAGTAGAAAACGTGAGATTTAGGTTGGGTATTAGGAAAAAGCTCTTCACTCCGAGGGTGGTGGGTCACTGTCACAGGTTGCCCAGAGAGCTGGTGGAGGCCCCATCCCTGGAGACATCCAAGGTCAGGCTTGCTGAGGCTCCGAGCAACCTGCTCTAGTGAAGATGTCCCTGCTCACTGCAGGGGTGGGACTAGGTGGCCTTCAAAGGTTCCCTCCAGCGTAACACATTCTGGGATCATTTCTGGCACAAATCTCTCCAACAGCAGGGCTTTTATTCCATTTTCTTATCACCAAATTAAAAATATACCCACCCATTATTAGAAGACTTCCAAGAAAGCTTGACCTGCACAGTAACACCCATCTACATGCATAACAAGTCACTTAAATAAGGGGAGGGGGGGGTGCGGACAGGGCAGTGGGAAGTTCTGAATATTCCTAGAATGCCTTTTGGCAGCACTGTGAATTTGTAACAGCTGTCCCAGCTTCAGAGTTTACATTCAAAGACACATACACACAGAGGCCCTCAAAGCAAAGCGAGGTAGGGGAAGCCAAAGTGTACAGGAGAACACATATCTCACAGGAGACCCAGCTGCTGAGAGATGAACCAGCACACAGAGGGTTCTCACTTGCAGGTTACCAAACCAGCAGTGTGTGACAAACATTAGGTCTGGGAGAGAGCACTAGAAGAAGTACAGAGGTGCAAGAGAAAGATGCAGGCAAACTCCTCAGAACAATGCAGTCATGAAGAGCAAAGACCAACAGCTTCAAATGTCTTTACCAGCTCGGGATTTGGATAGGCTTGTTCTCATCACAAGGACGATATTTAATTTGCAAGTAAGGACCACAGAGAGAACAGTGGTACACTCATGGACAGGATGCTGTAAAGATTTCAGCAAGGACAGCCGTGACAATGAGGATATCTTTCTAGAAATACTGCAGAATGCCTTGTGCATGACCCCTACTACGGTGATTATCTTAGGACTGACATACCAATACTAAATGAAAGTAAACAGGAAACAAATTCCACTTCTCTGGGCACTACATACACCTTCCATTCTCCACAGGTTGCTGCAGATAAACACAAAGTAGTGTTGTTTCATGCAGAGTTTCAAGCTCAATGCAGCTTTCCCATAGTGGAACTGCTTCCCATTTTGACAACTCAAGAGTACTGAGCAGCAAGCTGACACCTCTTTGCCAACCAAAGAGACAAGGCATCAAATTTAAGGCAGTTATCCAGTGAAAGACTTCTATCTTAGAAAAAAACAACAGTGACAGTTGATGAGCTCTCCAGGGGCTTATTGACTTCACAAAGGTAAGTTTCCTATAACGTGTAAATGATTTCCTCAACATACTGAAGCTTCTTTAAATAGAGAAACAGTATTGATAATTATCTGCTTTCCAAGCTGTCATACCAACACATCCTTCATTCAAATCACTGTTTTTGCAACGAGGCATCTATGTTGCCAAGGGATACACAACATAAAACCCTTCACACATCCACTAAAAAAGAAAGGTGCCTGAAAGGAAAAAGTACCAATACATCTGACAAATAATCACAAGCTTAACTTCTTTCCCAGACCCTGCACCGTGAACTTGAGAGGTCCAACGACCTCAAAAAGGAGGTACAAGTCTTAAAACTCCAATGGTTACCACTTTGGGGCACTTGTCAAAAACATTGTGTCTATTTTAGCACAGTTTAGGTCCAGAAACATTTTAAGTTTGCTTTTAATCCCTCGTTTTGCCTGGTTCAGTACTTTAAAGCGTGACACAGCAGATTTACCATTCAACACCAAGGGTACTTCACTAGCAGCATACGATTTTCCACTGTCACCCCTGGCGATGCTCACCTGAGGTGAGAAACACCACGTACTTGTTCCATGGAGAGCTCCACTGTTCCAAGGGGGAAGGGTTTTGATGAAGTAGGGAAGGTAATGTGAAAGAACGTGGCCAGTCTGGGGCTTTACCCTCGCTGACCTGCACCCTCCTCGCCTAATTATAAGAGGCTCCAAGAAGAGCCCATTACTTCCCTCTCTTGTGCAACAGCAGCCTTACTAACCGAACCTGTGAGGCAACACAAACCGCGCAACTCCAGCGCGGAGCAACACCTCCCGCGCTGGTTACTCGGGACCTTCCCGGCTGCGGAGCCCCTCGATTTCCCCTAACGGTGGAAGACCGGGAGCAGGCGAGGAGGTTACACGGGGTGTAAGCACGCCGGGAGCACCCCCCCACCGCCCTCACCCCGGCCTCCGCCGTTCTGGGCCAGGAGGAGGGCGGAGAAGCCGGGAGGTCGGCGAGAAACCACCATTTCCGCCCCTTCCCGCCTCCCGGCCGCAGGACGGAGCGGCTCTGCTGAGGCGGCCGGGCCGTGAGGCGGCCGGGCCGTGAGGCGGGGGCTGCCTCCTCTCCTCCTCCCGCCACCGCGCAGGCAGCGGCAGGGCCGAAGCCGCCACCTCGGCCTGGCTCGCTCCGGCGGGCAGGACCGAGCGGCGTTCCCGCCACCCCTTTCCTGTCACGTCGGGGTGCCACGGTCGCAGCTGCCCCGTGCCGCGGCCCTCGGCCGAGGGAAGAAGGGAAGGGAAGGGAAGGGAAGGGAAGGGAAGGGAAGGGAAGGGAAGGGAAGGGAAGGGAAGGGAAGGGAAGGGGAAGCCAAACCGAACCGAGCCCCGCCCCTACCTCTCCGGGTGGCGCCGCCTGCTGCTCCCCGGGGAGGCGCTGGCTCATCCTCCTGCGGCGGCGGGGCGGGGTCGCGGAGACGCCGCGGACACCGGCTCGGCCTCCAGCCCAGCGGTCGCTCCTCCGGCCAGCCCCGCCCCTCGGCCCGGGGGGGGCGGGGCTTCCTGCCACGCACGCACGGCGCCTGACGGGCCGCCGGAGCCGGCGTCAACGCTGCTACTTCCGGTTCCCTCCAACCCCGAGACACGTTTCCCGCCTTCGCCTGAGGGGCGCGGCTCGCGGGCGGCTCCTGAGGCAAGCGGCCGTTAGGCGCGTGCTCGGCCGGGCGAGGAGCGCGGGGCCTGCGCGGCGGGGGCCGGGCCTCGCCTCAGCGGGGGGCGGGCCCCGGGCCCGCGTGACCGCCCGCCGCTGCGCAGAGGGGGCGGCCGCGGGGGAGCAGCAGCGTCCCGCGCTTCAGAGGGTGGAGTGGCCGGTGTCCCAGGTGAGGGGCTTCTGGCCTGGCCGAGACGCGTCAAGGTTTGCTGAATGCCTCACGCTCAGACTGCGGGACCCTGAGGGTTTCCGAGCGGGGCTGGTCGGCCAGAGGAATCGCCAACCGCACCCTGGGGCGAATCGAGCCCAGCACGGCTGGTCCAGGGAGGGGATTGTGCTGTGCTGGGGAGGCTTCACTTCCAGTCCTGGGGGCAGGTTTGGGCACCACAGGACAAGAGGGACACAAAACTATCCAAGATTGTCCAGAGGAGGAACCGAGGATGGGGAAGGGTCTGGAGGGGAAGGCTTAGCAGGAGAGGCTGAAGGCCCTGGGTTTGTCCAGCCTGGAGAAGAGGAGGCTGAGGGGAGACCTCATGGGGTCTGTGGCTGCCAGCCCAGGGGAGCGAAGGGGCAGCGCCGGTCTGTCTCCTCTCTTTGGGGACCAGGGACAAAACCCCAGGGAACAGCGTGAAGCTGCCAGGGGAGGGTCAGGCTGGGTGTCAGGAAGAGGTTCTGTGCTGAGAGGGGGGTCGGGCGCTGGCACAGGCTCCCCAGGGAAGGGGTCCCAGCCCCGAGCTGGGCTGAGGGCAAGAAGCGCCTGGACGATGCCCTCAGTGCCACCTCTGACTGGGCTGGGCTGTGTGGAGCCAGGAGTTGGGCTCCATGGCCTGGTGGGGCCCTGACAACTCAGGAGGTTCTGTGACTCTTAGGAAATTGAGTAGTCAGGTTGCTTGTGATTCTCCCATGCGCCATCATCCCAGGGCATTCACTAGGCATTGCAGTGCCTGCTGAGATGCGAAGGCCAGTGAAGAGTTTTCCTGACGTTTGTAGAGGGAATGAAGGTTCTGGAAAAATACTCTAGCAAGTTAGGGATTTTTTTCAAGAAATAAATGATAAAATATTTGCTTCGTTGATTTAAGATTGAGCAGTGCCTGTATAGCATGCGTGGTCGGGACGATTGGAGCGAGTACCGGCTAAAGAACGGCAAGCCTCGCCTCGGACTCGTCACTAGCGAGCAGAGGAACTGCAGGCGCCTCCTCGGAGCCAGCTGCTCGGGGCAGCCCGGCCCTCCTGAGCGCGGTGGGCTCCGGACCCCCAGCACAGCTACCCCCGGAGGAAGACACGCAGCACCGGTGCCGCAGTTGCCCGGTGAAAGATTTACACCTGGTTTATGCCTTCTTTCCCCCCAGGGCGCTTCCGCCTCGCTGCTGGAGCCCCGGCCGCGCGTTGCCACGGTGAAGCACCGCTACGGCGGGCGGGGCGGCCCGGCCGCGCTCAATGGGAGCCGAGCCGCGGGGTGTGCCCGCCAATGGGGGCTCAGGGGCGGTGCCGCGCCGGGAAAGGCTGGGCCGGGCTGGGCCGCCGTGGCAGCGGTGGGCGCAGCGCAGAGGTATGTTGCGGTCAGGCTGCTCCGCTGCTGGCTTGGGGGTAGGCTGGTGGCGGGCTGGTTCTCTTAGGGGGGTGGGGGTTCCTCGGCCGCGTGTATCGCCTTGGTGCCAGTTCCCCAGCTGCGCGGGGGCGGCGGCCTGGAGGGGCCCGGCTGGGGAGCGCGGCCCGGAGCTCGGCCTGGGGGCATCTCTTGCCGGCAGGCCGGGGCGGCGGGCGCTGCGCCGTGCCGAGCCGCTTCTCGTCCGCCTGGCCGTGCGGTTCGGCTGTGCCTCCTCCTCGGCACGCAGCGGGCGGCCGGGGCGCAACTTGTGCGTTTTCCTGCGTGCCCGTGATGGATGAGATGACTTCTTGCCCGGGGCTGGAGAAGCCAACGCCCTGTCAGCGCCGAGATCCTTTCTGCGGGCAAAAATAAGCCATTAACTCTTGCAGAATTGCATACCCTGTCAGAGTGAGGTGTACCTTCTTGCTCGGGGGCTGCTTATTGATTGCTTATATTTGCTCAGAACACTATGTGATAGAAGCCCTAAGCTATCCCCTCACGGAGCTGGTTTAGCAGCATAGCTTGTCACGTAAACAAAACGGGTAGGAAGAGAGCTTTAGTAAAGCCCTATGAAGTTAAAATTGTGTCACACCTGCTATGTTATATCATTGCCCAAAAGGTGATAGTGATGTTAATACCTAGTCTTTCCTTTTTTAGAAGTGCAACTTCACACTATACCTTTCCATGCTTCAAAAAACTCCATCAAGATGTTGCAGGCCTGGTGTTTTTGCTTTTCTCTTTCCTAGTAGTTATTCTTCGTCCTGGTTGTTCCCTCACCTTCTGTTTTGCAGAAAAGATTATTTCAGTTCTCTTGTGTTTCATTTTGTTATGCTCATCAAGCATACTCATTTCATTCTGCTTCCATGGTTTGGGCCCTGAGACTCCTTAGCAGCATCATCTGTCCTTGGTGCATGGTAGTTCTATGACAAAAGTGATCCCAAATCAAGGAGAGGAGCCTCACCTAAGATGCGTGTGAAGAGTGGACCTGGACTAATAGGGTCTTCTGTTGGAAGGAAGCTGGGTAAAGCCACATATAAATGATAATTAGTGCTTTCAAGTGAGGCTTGGGTATAGAAAGGCTTGAGAACCTTTTGTCATCTTCAGTTTATGGGAAATTCCATAGGATACGGAAGTCCTTTCTACAGTAGAAAGGATGACCTTGTAGTCCACTGTGAATTTGTTTTGATATTTATCACTTCTGTCTTTGTTTTGCTGATTGTCTTTGCTGTTCCCATGCATCTCTGTTGTCATACCTCCCCCATGCAGCTCACTAGTGTCGTATTTTTACCACGGTGTTTTTTAATATAGAACCTTAACTGCCACCAGCATTCATCTGACTAATCTGTTTAATCTGAAAAAGTAGTCAAAGTGGTCAGTACATCAAAATCAATGATTTGCACCATTTTGTAATTAATTCTTTTTCTATGCAACATGGAAAAAATAAATGATCTAAGTTTTCAGTCATTAAGGCAACAGCTTTCTATACTGAGTGAAGATTCTAAACTTAGGGGAATCTCTTGAATTAAGTCAGTTTGTGGCTTCATTGTAGTGACTAACTTCTAAAGAAGTTGATTTAATGCTTCTTCAGAAACAACAGGTAGGGTTTTTTTCCCCTATTATTGTGGTTCTTGCAAGTAGCATTAACTGGGTGCTATAGCTCTTTATGATTGCTGATAGCTGAATCAGAAGTACTGGTACTGACTGCTTGCTTTACTTAGACAGCTGCATCTTTCTCTGTTTTTTTTTTTTAATACTGTCTATCAAGATAAAAGTTTAAACCAGTCTCAGCATTGCACCCCTTTTTCAACACCAAGTGAGCCAACTGTACTGCAATGGGATTGAGACTGAGAGTTAATTTATATCTACAAAGCTACAGAGCACGTGGTGCAACCAAGGAGACAAATAGGTTGACATCTTGAGTGGTAAAAGCATAGTGTGACTTGGCAGGCTGGATGACTAGCTGTGGCTAACTACATCTCTTCTGTGGGGTTTTGCCTAGTGTTCGAGTAAGGATGCCTTAAGAAGATAACTATGGATAAATATATTAAAGTGCGAAAGATTGGAGAAGGGTCCTTTGGGAAAGCCATTCTTGTAAAAGCTAAAGAAAATGGCCAACACTATGTTATTAAAGAAATCAACATCTCTAAGGTGAGTGATTATTGTTAATTGCTGATGCATTATTTTTGTATTCCTGTATCAAAAATAACATCATGTGAATAATAATAAAAAAATCACTCTTCTCTTTTTGAAGATGTCAAATAAGGAGAGAGAAGAATCAAGGAGAGAAGTTGCTGTGTTGGCAAACATGAAACATCCGAATATTGTCCTGTATAGGGAGTCATTTGAAGGTAAGTTATTAAGTGATACTAGGTGACTGTGCACTACTTACTGCACATAGTTTGAAAGTCAGCATGCTTTCTCCCTTTAATCAGTCTTTTTCATACTTTTATTACTTGCTTCAGTTCTTTGGGGTTGTGGGTTTTTTTACAATTCCCCTGCACACTTAAAAATAATGGCAATTAAAAAAAAACCTGTAACAATTACACAGAAAGATTCATGTGTCTTCTTTAAATGCATCAATTTGGATTGACACTTAGGGATTATGTTCTTTTGTTTCTCCTGTGTCTATGTCTCCTTGAATACTTGTGTCTGCTGTAATGACTTGAATACTTCTATATGCTAAATATGAATATGGGTAAATCCAGGGATTGATAATCTGGCAAGAGTGATTTTGTCTGGCGGCCTGTTGTCTTAAAATGAAGTCTTCAGTAATTAAAATCATGTCATTGCTTTTAGAGCTGGAAAAATAAGTGGGACTTTTTCATCAAGCTATGGAGGAAGGAAAAATGTAATTTCACATTGTTTTCACAGTGAATGTATCAGAAGATGAGCAGAACAGATAAAAATTCCAAGACCCTATCATATAGGTGAAAATACTATTAAGAAAGCTAAATATTTGAGACACTATTTAGGAACACTGCTTTATTACTCTTTCCTCCTTTTCTGCTGACTTCTGTATGTATTTTGATTTGAGGCTTTTACTTTTTCTATTAGGCTATAATTGTGTGCCATAGTCGTATTGCACAGCCACAAGCCATTTATAAAGCCATGCTTCTGCCTTCTCTGTAACAGAGGCATACTCTTTAAGTTCCTCTTATAAGGTAGATCCTGTAATCTGTAGTTCAGAGGACTTCATGTTGAATTGTCATTGCTAAAGCACATTGGCTTTGAACATACTCGTCTGGTTTATAAAAGAGAATTATTTCAGCACCAGGTCTGTAAGAAATCCAGACTCCCAGGATCACCTTTTAAAATAATGCTGATTAGAAAGCTTAGCCAGGGTACAAACAGCTGTAAGCATGAAAGAAAAGTCCTGGGTTTGGAGTTTTGAAAGACAGATTTCAGAAGCATTCTGTGGGATTTCAGAAGCATTCTGTAGATAATTTTAATTAATTTTTCACTCTTTTTAGACTCTTAAAGTTCCATGAGTAATTCATACAGTAAGAGATTTTCTTTTGAGCAGCATGAGATAGATTTCACGTTTTTATTCTGCTCTTCTCAAAACCATTCCTCATACACAATTGTGGTTTTGGGAACTTGCAGTTTGCTTCTGCCTGATCTTTTTTGTTTTTCTTTTTTTCCTCCATCCTTAACTGGAAAAGATTACACTGGGGATCCAAACTGAACCTTTGCATGAAATGTGTTCCTCTTGCACAGGGTTTTTGGAAGTCTCCTCAAATTAAATTTAAAAATGAGAAAATAATTGTTTCCATCTATCATTGCCTCCTGGAAGTTTAGTTACCATTCTTCAGTCTCTGAAATGAACTGTTTCTCTGGTATGAGGGCTGATGAGTGTTGCTCTCTTGCACTTAGTGTGGGTAATACCTTGTCCAGGTAAAGCTCCAAGAAAGAATTGGGCAAATAGAGCTGATTGAATTAGAAATTAAGATCACTGTTTTTAGGGTGTATGTGGGGGGGTGCTCTATAGGATATTTGAAAGCAAGTTATAAAATGGGTTTATATTGCATTAATAGATGAGACTTTAATTTCATTGTGATTTTGACCTCTATTTTGGGGCATTGGTTCAGAAGATGTCTCTCTCCATATCAGAATAGTCTGATGGTACCAGAAATGAGAAACTCAGTAGAACCATCACTTAAAATTGGTTTTGCCTTTTGTTTAGTTTTATTTTAAAATGCTTTTGTGTTTTATTTTCCAGAAAATGGCTGTCTCTACATAGTGATGGATTACTGTGAAGGAGGAGACCTATTTAAAAAAATAAATGCTCAGAAAGGAATCTTATTCTCTGAAGATCAGGTAACAACAGCAAACTGCTACTGTAGTGTTTTGTTGCATGATGTTTTTTCATGAGTTTTAAGTTATTTTGGTTCAATTTGGTAGATACAGTTGCTTAATCTAAAAGGAGGTTCTCAAATTGGAATTCCTGTTGCCATCAGTCACAGTAGTACCTTAAAAAAAAGGAAAAAAAAATAACCTGACAGTCCCAGGGATGTTAATTGGGGTTGTATCTGTATCTGTAAGATGCTGGGAAAAAAAGGTTGGATCTCTTACAAAGCAAACCAAATCTGAGAAATGAAAAATACTGAAGGACAACACAAATGTTTTTAAACTTATGAATTATTTATTTATTTATTTTTAAATACAATGGCATGGGATTTTTTCCTTGATTCTCATGTATCATAAGGATATTACTTAATAATACTGATTTTCATTTATCATAAGGATAAAAAACACATGCTTTGTAAATATAGCAGTATGAAATATAGCAATATTTACATTTGTTGGGGTTTAACCTGGCAGGCAGCTAAGACAACTACACAGCTGTTTGCTCACTCCACATTCCCAGTGTGATGAGGGAGAGAATTGGAAAAGGAAAAAAATGCCAACCTCGTGGGTTGAGATAAAGACAATTTAATAGGGGGGAAAAAAAGGGGGAAGATTATATAAAATACAGAAATCGTGATGAGCAGCACAATTTCTTACCACCCAAAGCTGATGCTCTACCAGACACTGAGCTGTCCTACCCACCCCCAGTTATCAGCTGAACGTGACGCCGTATGGTATAGAATATCCCTTTGGCCAGCCTGACACAGCAGGTGTCCCGGCTGTGTCCCCTTCCAACTTCTTGGGTGCCCCCCACCTTCTCACTCTCAGGCCAGTATGAGAAGCTGAGAAGTCCATCACTGCTTGGCAGCAACTAAAACATCAGTGTGTTCCCCATATTGCTGTCACCCTAAATCCAAACCACAGCACTGCACCAGCTGCTAGAAAGAAAACGAACTCCATCCCTGCTGAAGCCAGGGCAAAATCATTCAAGTTTGTTTTTTCCTTTAGGAAATAAATTATATTGGAAGATTTCCTTTGGGAAATTTCCTTTAGGAAATAAATTATATTGGAAGATTTTGTTTTTCCATGATACTGGTTATAAAGTCATTTATACAATGGGAGAATCCAAAATTAATGAGAAGATTTTATATACAGATTTGATTTAATGAGGTTATATAACGTAGGATTCAGATTTAGTTAGAACTGATGCATTCCTTGTTTATCAATTGGTTTTGTTTCTGTGGTTTTGTGTCTGCATCCAGCAGAGTCTCAATTTACCTGTGGCTGGACAGACTCAGTAGTGTGTTGGGTCTGGTGATGGTATTTAGAATAGAGCAATCATGAAATGTTTTGCATGTAATTTGTAAAACACTGCATTTTTCTAAATTGGGATCACTTTTAATAGAATAATTTGCAATGAGAAAGTGAAAATTACACCTTGTGTAAGTCTTACAATGTAGGTACTTCTGCGTTGGGAATGTGAAACCACTATTCACATGGAAAATTTCTAGCCATTAGTCCCTTTTTATATTGTGGTTTTTACAAGTTTATTAAGAATGGGCTTTGTCAGCTTGATTGTAACTTTCCAGTTATATGTTATTTGTTGCTTTTCTCATTGAAATCCACTTTGTACTATTTTTCTTCTTAAGGTAAAATATATAAAACTACTGGATGAGAAAAATGAGTGGTTTTTGTGAACAGCAGTATGGCTTTTCAGGACTCTTGGTTGGTTACCTGACTTCAAGACTTGTATTGGTTACAGCAAAAGAACAATTATTAAAGACCAGAGTCCCATATCTTAAACATTTAAGCCAATCAAAAGCCTATTTCATACTTTCATAAGCTTTATAATATGCAAGGAAGCTAGTAGTCTCTGACTTAGTATCTAATTGGGTAATAATTAAGAAGTTTGCATTGTAGTGACATTACTGTCATGTTTCTAATTATTCAGTGGTATGAGTGAGGACAGGTTTGGGGGAAGAGGGCAAAATCTTGAGTTACAGTTATAAAACTGACTTGGTAGTATCTTCAGTTACATAACCAGGGAAGCTTTCAGATCAATAATGATGCTGATGTCACATTTTCTGTTGTACATAGATTCTGGATTGGTTTGTACAGATCTGTTTAGCACTAAAACACATACATGATAGAAAAATCTTGCATCGGGACATAAAGTCACAGGTATGTAAGTAATTATTTAAGTAAATTTACTTCCCAACTGTTTACATTCATATCTTGCTACTGCAAGTTAGTCTTTTTACATAAACCCTTATCTCTTCAGAATTGTCTGGAGGAGGTTTATATGTTATTTGTACAGAGATGAGACTTTTGATGAAGCTGCTTGAGTATTACTCATACTTACACATGGGGACAGAAAAGGTTATATTTTAGAATGTGTAACAGTGTTTCATTTTGATGAGGTAGCACTAGAATAAGTTTGGTGTTTCATAGCAGTCAGTAACACCACTGCTGCTGACTTCAGAGTGATTGAATGGTAGAGAACTTCATTCTTGCCCAAACATGCTGAGAACAAAAAGTGTGCAGTTGTGTGAATATTTTAATTAACAGCCTTCTTAAAATTTCTGTATCAAGAATATTTTTTTAACCAAAGATGGAACGATACAACTGGGAGATTTTGGGATCGCCAGAGTTCTTAACAGGTAACTCCTTTTTGATCCTGTTTTCTCTGACTTAATCTAAATCCCCTTAATGTAGGAAAACAGAATCTGAGCACTTCATGGGAGTTAATTAGTTATTAACACTTCCTGTTTATTCCTTAGTACCGCCGAGTTGGCTCGCACTTGCATCGGGACGCCATACTATCTGTCGCCTGAAATATGTCAGAACAAACCTTACAACAACAAAAGGTACTAATAAGGGTTTTATCAAACCTTTCTGGTAAGGAGGAGAAAGTGAGTTCTTGTGAAATCTAAAGCTGTTCTGTTTGTATGATGGTAAACAGCCATTAGTTCATCTCTTGCCCAAGAAGGCACTACGTCTCGCTGTGTTAGTGGGATGTGAGCGCATCTGTGCAGTACAAAGCAATGTGAGCTAGAGACGTCTTAGCTTAATGCCCAGAGTTCTGGATCTAGCTGGGTTCTTAGTTATTTCTCTGCTTTTGCCGATCTACACAGTAGCTGTACTGCCTTAATTTACACAGTATGAATGTGAAACCATCTTAAGGATGAAATCGGAAACACGGTAATTGGATTCTCTAAGCACATGCATAGATCAGTAGCACAGCTTGCTTCCCATAACTAAGTCAGACAGATACCTTGCTTATACGTCTTCTGTCCTGGCAGTAGGCTGTATCTGGTAACAGTATCCTTAATGTAATTAACGTGGTTGTTATCAAGTTAGTCTTCTGCTGCTGCATCCATTGCTGTGAGTGCCTTGTATAAATCTCAGTTGGTTTCTTAAAAGATAAAGGTTATCACAGTTCCTTGTCCCTTCATTTCTCCAGTTTATTGTGGGAATTTTTATCCAATGGTGTTCTAACCAAATTCTGTAATCTTATAATGAGTGAGGGTAAGCTAAGTCAATGTTAAACAGAGTAAATTGACTTTAAGATTTGTACTTGCTGAACTGGGTGGTGGTTTTGGTTGGCTTTTTGTTCAATTCAGAGACCTCAGGCTCTTAAAGAAAACAAAAGCTTTTATCCATGTGTTGCATAATTTCTTAATTTTGGGGTGGGTGGTTCAGATTAAAAGGTCTAAATGGAATCTGGAGCCAAAATAACCCCATCTGGTTTTCAGGTTGGGTTTATTTTCCATTCTTGAATTCTTATATCTTTTATTGTTGTTTGGGGTTTTGGGGTGTGGGAGTGTGGAATATACAGGAGAGCTTGTAGGTACTTAAAATACAGCCTTTTCCTTTTTAAACATTGACTTCACAGATGTAAGTTACTTGGCAATGTCACACCTGGAAGTAATTCTCATGTATTGTTCTCTTTGATTTAGTGATATCTGGGCCCTTGGTTGTGTTCTCTATGAAATGTGCACGCTTAAACATGCAGTGAGTAGAAACTTATTTCATTAAAAGAATAGTCATTTCAAACAAGAGGCTTTTCCTGATGTTATGCAAATGTGTTTTAGTTGATAAAAGCTTTTCTTTTATCAGTGACTGTTTAAAATTACCTTGAATGTTTTAATCTCCTTTTCCTATTCAAACCACCATTTTCTGTCTGTGTTTCAGTTCATGCCAATCTCTTCAGAAATTTTAGCACTGTGTAGTTTCAGTGAAGGCTTAAAATGTACTGTGGTGAGAAAAAACCAAAAACATTGTTAGGTGCTGTAACAAACAATCCTGTGACTAGTGTTCCTTTCTTTCCAAAAACGTTATATTTTCATTGAAAGTCTGGATTTGGACTATTGACTTTTGTACAGATAGATTAATGCATTTCTGTTTAGAGCAGAAATAGTACTTCAACTCACAAAGTGATAGAGTTGCTTTGTTGTGTGTGGTGTCTTGAAGAATACATCTTTATCATCCATTTAAATAGATATTTTTATTAAAAGAAGATGAAAACGTGAAAATCAGAATAATTATATAATTATTTGGTCCTTAATTATGTGTCATTCTCAGTCTAGATATGGAGGGAAAGAGTTACTTGTTAGCAAAATTTATGTCTCTGGTATGAAATATCTGTATTATGATGTATTTATAATCAGGATGCTTGGCAGCAGATTATTTTAAACTGCTGTTCTAAACAGTTGATGGGCTTGAAAATTAGTTTTGGTATGTCAAGGCAAGGGAAGGTGTGTTGTTCTTTTCTTTCCCTCATCATCTTTACACACAGTGACAGTAAGTTACAAGTAATAACTGTTTTCTTTCTTGTGTGATACAGTTTGAAGCTGGTAACATGAAGAACTTGGTACTGAAGATAATCTCTGGGCCTTTTCCTCCTGTTTCTATGCATTACTCCTATGACCTACGTAATCTGCTGTCACAGCTGTTTAAAAGGAATCCTAGGAACAGACCATCTGTAAACTCCATATTGGAGAAAAGCTTTATAGCCAAACGGGTTGAAAAATTTCTCACACCACAGGTATGGAGCCATCCTGGAAAGGACAGAGAAAGTAAAACCACAAGCACTGCTAGGGGACTGTTTTGTGACATGAGCTGGCCGAGAATTTGAAGTGAAATTTGGCAACTATACAGAAATCTAAAATGAACCATGCATAGAATGGGGTCGATGCTCACGTTAACTTGCTTCTGGAGTCTTGGCTAAGTTGAAATGAGGTAACACAGGCCACCCAAGAGTCACACTAAATTTCTTTTTAAAAATTAGAGTAGTTATGCCAATAATGGTTGAAAATTCTTAATTCCTCTTCATAGTAATATTGGTGGTAGGACACCGAATAGGTGAAGTTTATAAACTGGTTTAAATTTCAGTGACAGTAAATACTACTAGTTAGATGCTTACTGGGAGTGGCACACTCCTCTGAAAAGGAGTTTTTAGCTTTATACATAAATACTGTTGGGTAACTGTTGAACTCTTTCTTAGCTTATTGCAGAAGAATTCAATCACAAAATCTTCCAGAAGTTTGGGCCGCATGCTGCTCCAGGTGAGTAAGTATGTAGAGTGCTTTTGCTTTCAGCTCTGGCAAGACTTCCTCTTTCTCTCTCTCTGGGTTTTTTTTTTTTTTATTTGTTTTGGTTGGCTGTTGTATCTAATTCTGGAAGTTTCAGGGGAAAAAGAGAAGGAAGTGATTTTCCGTTCTCTTTTGGGGAGCTGGATCTATGTAGAGTACAAATGATGCAAGTATAAACTGTGATCCTGTTCTGGTTTAGTTGTACTTTCTTCTCTTGCATTATACTACGCTTCCAAAGTCTAAGGAGATGCTGAAGACTGCAAATAATGGAAAGAATTTATATGTTGTTGTATGGTGGGTTTTTTCCCTCTCACTAATGACAAACTGTGACAAATAACAGTGCTTATAAAACTGTAGGAAGTTCTATTAGAAATCCCAGTATTAAGCCCTGTCTTTAGCCCAGAGTAGTAGAGTTTCTACAGCTTGTAGCAAATTAGGTCTTTTTTCACTTGGTTAAGATGGTTTCCATTTTCCTGAATTGTTTTACCCTTTTTTTCGTAGATTTTCTTTCCGTCCTTTTATTTTGCTTCCTTGTCATTACCTGAAGCTATGGCAAGTGCTTTGGTGTCTTTTGATAGGGTTATGTTGGTGTTTCACAGCTGTCCTGCTATTCTGTAGTAAGAGAGCCCTACTAGCACAGAATCAAATCCCTAACTGTGCATAATGTCAAGAAGACAATATTCCTGAATGCCACTGTGGCTCTTCCAGCAGCAGCATCTTCTGCTGACATGTTGCAGACCAGTGTCATTAGTGGAAGGAGGCCAATCCTCTCTGTTCCAGGAAGACTCTTCACTGTGTCCACAGCAAGCAGATAATAAAGCATGACAGCTGAAATAAGCTTCAATTCTCTAGTTTCAAGTGAAGTGGTGAGAATGAAAGGCTTAGGGATCGTGTGTTCTGCTGTTTCTTATCAAGAATGACATTTTGAAGAGCTGTCTTGGACAACTGGGTATATTGCAGTTATGCATCAGCTCATGAGAAGGAAATGTTAGCAATTCACCCCTTTTCCTCTAGCTTTGCTCTTCCAGGACCTTGGGGAAAGGAAATAGAGTACACTGGCCAGCCTGAATAGCTGTTAAAACAATTCCATTGTGGGTTGTTTTTTTCCCCTTTTTAGCTAAAAGACCAGCTCAAGAACAAATATTGGCTTCAGTTTCACCAGCTCAGAAAATTACCAAACCTGCTGCAAAATACGGAGTGCCTTTAGTGATCAGGAAGTCTTATGATGCACCTAGAAAGGCTAATGAGAAGAAGCCATTAACTAAATCTAGACAGGTAAGAAGCTAAGTTTTGCTCATACCTTATTTAAATGCTATGAAAATTACTGTGCATTTCTTTTCAAAATCCCTTTTGTGTAGATGCATGCATCTGCAGAGAAAGTGCTAGTAGTTTAAATGCTTGGTTGTTTTTTGTTTCCTTGGTTTTAATGTAATGATTTTTGGAGACTGCTGCCTAAGGTTTGGTTTTTAATTCCACTGCTGTATTAGACGTGCTTTGCATGTTTTCAGTTCTTCTGTTGGTGTTGACCTTTCTTAAGAATATTGGAAATCTGTCAGATATACCAAGATCATTGACTGCATGAAGATCTTTGCAACTTTCTTCCTTGTTCTAGAATAATCTCAAATTTCCACATCACAGAAAACCTTTTTTTAGTTGTTTTCTGAAGTGGTGTCAGCCAGAGAAATTGTGTAATTGGGTGAGGAGTTTCTCAGACTTAATTCCATGAGCTAACGAGAAATAGTCTTCTGTATACCATCATACAGTACTTCTGATCTTCCAGTCATCATCTCTCTATCCACCTCTCTTTACTATCCACCTAAAAACCCCCTAAAATCCCTGAGATACAGCTTACCCTTGAGTTTCAAAAGTTGTTGGAGGTTTAAGGAAGTACTCATTGATCACACAGGTTTTGTTGGCTTGTGATGTACACTTTGGAAAAGAGAGCAAAGTGTGAAACACACAGACTTCTTGTGTGTCCTTGTGAGCCCATGAGGGCTGTATGCTTTAGGGTTTGATTGTGCAACCTTCTGCTGCTCTTCATAACCAGTTTTACCAGTTAACACCAATTCAACTTGCATAGAGACTCAAAATAGCCAGGAAATACCCTTTTGCTGTATGTAAGGATTCAGTAACACTACAGTTTTAAGATATGTGCATTGTGTGGATTGCACCTACTGATAAGGCATAAGATGCAGGATAGAAACAATGACTGCAGTGTCATATAATTTTCTTCTCCTTGCTGCTGTTCCAGGGTGCTCTGAGCTTGCAGCTCTCAAATGGTTTTTCAGAGGAGCATGTAACAATCATCTTTAAGTGATACTAAATTAACTCACTGTAGTTGAACTGCATTGATTGAAGTCTCTGAAGGCTTCCATTTTCTGAAATCCTTGATTTTCAAGTACTCCTTTGATAGTAATTTCTTCTGCCAGTGTAAAATCCTATGAAGCTCTCTAGCCTGGTATGGTCAGGAAAAAAATGTTTTGAATAGTAACCATCCCTTTTTTGAGAAGACTTGAGTAAGCAGCGTGGTTTATTACATGTAGATGCTTCTTTCCCAGGTATTCAGTAGTAGCTGCGTTCCCTTCCATGGGTAACAACCTTAGGTACCCAAGTGTAAGAGCCTGAGGCTAATGCTGCTCTCCAAATCAGAGAATCTTAATATCTGGGGACCCTCAAATACTTATAATAGGAACAGATTGTAATGCAGAATGGTCTTACCCAGACAAAATTAAGACAAAAAAGGTTTAAAAATTACTGCCTTCAGCTTTCAAGACAGAGTTTACAGTAGATGATGAGAAGTACAGTAGCATTTACCCCAAGACCCTAGCAGTGCTTTTAATTTAAAACCTCCTGAGTAATTATTTTAAATTCAGTTTTGCACCTACTAAGTTGTGGGTTTAAGAGGTTTTGGTTATGGTTTTTTCTGATTGGAATTTTTCTCTCACTGTGGCATTGTGCTATCTATTTTGAAGTTTCACCTTTTATCCAGACTTTTTCAACTCCAATGAAGAAAATTAATCCAGGGGAAGAAAGGAGGAAAACGTTTGAGGTATCATTAAATCACCTGATGATTTTCAGAGTAGTGAAAACCTAACTGCAGAACAAGAATGACAAAATAAAACCATCAGACATTTCCTTCTTACCTTTTTTTCACAAACATTATGCAACACTGATTTTTAAGTTACTATTCTTTAAAAATCTTTGTGGACATAGGCCAGCAATCAGAGCACTAACCTATCTTGACAAAAACTGCACAGATTAATGGTTCACTAGTAAACATCAAATTATGTGCTTATTTTTCAGGAACCTTCAAAAAAGAAAAAGTTTGAATTGCCTGAAAAAGAAAAACGCCAGAGAGATCAGGTAGACAATTCTCGGGCTTTTTTCTCACCTGTAGTAATTTTAATGAAATATCTTTGTGGTCTGCTACACGTTGTGTAAGAATACAGAGTAGTTCCATTTCCCAGTTACTAAATGTGTTTAATCCTTATGCACTGCAGGTGAGTTTCCTGAAGGCAGATGAAATGAGAAGATTGGAAAAAGAAAAGGTAAAATACGTTTAAAAGATGTGAATAGTGAAGTTCAATTTTTACTTAGTGTTTCCTTGAATTATGTTTTCCTGTATTGTTTTCTCCTTCAGATGGAACGAATAAACAGAGCCAGGGAACAAGGATGGAGGAATGTGCTTGGTTCAGGTGGAAGTGGTGATGTTAAGGTTGGCAGCAGATGCAGAAATGTGGTGTAGTCTGTTTCCCCTCCTTTGGTTACCTGGCATGGTCTTCTCTTTTCAGAAAGATCTGCTCTTGGAGGTCAATTCTTGGGCCTACCCATTATTAATCCATGGTCAATTTAAGGCAAACTTTATAACAAACTCTCTTCCCTGGCTTTTTGGAGATCGTGTACAGCTTTGATTTTTAATACTTAATAAGCTTCTGAATCTCTTCTCTTTCTGCCAGCAATGGTTTTCGTGCACCACCTTTTTTTTTTTCCACTCCTGCTTTTGCTACTTCTCCTGTGCTGAATCTCTGCATGAACAGCTTCTTTCACATTCAAATTTGTTCTTGAATTCTTTTGTTGAAACCTTTTTCCAGGTTCTCATATGATGATAGTGGGCCTCTTTCCCTGGTGTTAAACACCTGCTTCGAACAGCCTTTGGTAGTTAGCATGTTTATAGCCACTGGTAAATTGTTCACTGGGGGGTGAGAAACGCTGAGTAAGCTATTTTTTTTTTAGAGCAGTACACTCTTTAGTCCCTTGCTTCTTACAGAATTTAATCTAAAGCCTATCACAGTTTCTTTTGGCCTGCTTGTGTTGTAGTTTCATGAAAACACAACTATTCTGGAAAGCAGCCTCACAGAGTTATTTCAAGGTCTGGATGCTTTCATCAGACAGAGCCAGGGCAGGAATTTAAATTTTGCTGTGGTGTAAATCTGTTTGATAATAGAAAATGGATTAAAACACAGCTATTTGTTTTGTGGTTGAGTCACATCCTGGATGTGTTTAAAAAAAGGGTAGATCAGGTACTTAGAGGTATGGGTTAGCATAGGACAGGAATGGTTGGACTTGATGGTCTTAAAGGTCTTTTCCAACCGTGTGATTCTGTGTGATAAAAAATCTTAGAAAACATGTTTAGTAGGGTTTTTGTAAACAAGTTCTGACCATGCAGTAGAGCCAAAATGAACAGTGATTTTGGTTTCTGTTTCTTGTACAAGAGTATGAGAAATACACAAGTGTTTGACTAGTTTTCAGTAGCTGTTTATTAAGTATATCCTTTCAAAATAGGCATTATCTTTGATGGGTGCCACACATCCTATAAGTCAAGTTTAAATATAAAAACAAACTTAAGTATACCAGTCTTTAAAAACTACCAGGTGCTGATTTAATGGTAAAATCTAAAATGATGTTTTAGTGCCTGTGCTGTCCTCCGCTGTCCCTCGCAAGGTGAAACCAGCAGGCACCAATGCAGGCTTCCATACCACACCATGTATTGTTCGTTTGGATCCGAGCTCTGTCTGTTCCTGAAAACAGACCTGCTTCTGATTTCACTTTGAGAATTGTGTTGGAAGGTCCTTGTACAGTGCAAACATCTGAACTGTTCTGTTGTAGTTACAGCTGCCTTGTTATCAGGAGTCTTAGTCAACTCGGGATACAGATTCAGTGGCTGTGGATATTTTCACTGAGTGTCACTGGTGTAAAATGTCATGAGACATGCTTTAAAATTCACTGAAATGTCTTCTCCAGATTGCATAGTTACAAGTCCTACTGCAGGCCACCAGGTTTTCATTACTCCAGGCTTCCATGTGCTACTACAGTATCCTTTACTATAAGGGTATTCATTACCCTTTTCCTTTCTCCATCATGAAAACAGTGCATCCAGTAACTCCCTGATGATGCTGTCAAATAGCATTGTTCAAGCTTTCTGATAGTTTTCTTCAAAAGCTGCTGTGGGGTCACACTCTGCAGGAGTTTCTGCTTCTCTTTTGGGCTTGGCACGTGTTTCTGAGGGAAAGTAGACAAAGAGATGGTGAGGATACGGCTTTGGGATACAGCAGGGGCTGTAACTGGTGGGCACCTGCTCATAGCATTCGTCCAGAGACTGATCCTACTATTTCTTTAGATAATCCTTTTGAAAAGTGAGCTCTAAAAATGATAGGCAAACCCTTGAGTAGTGTCTGAAGCACCTCTGCCTTCTGTTTGTAGAAACCGTAGTCTGGTATAGTGCATTATATTTATTCAGGTGAACAGCATACCTGCATATTTGTTTGAAAGCTGGGATAAATCTTTCATGTGGATGATGGGGAGTATTGATGGGTGTTGAGCAACTGAAACTCAGAATGTGAGCTAAATTCCATTGTCAAACATCATCTGTTCAAGGACTTTTAAGCAGGCAACCTTAAACCTGTCACATCTGCACTCACCTATTTGAGTTTATTTAAAACACTTAAAGACTGCTCTGGAAGGGATATTGATATTATCATTAAACAAATTCTGTAGGTTCACTCCCATGGGCTATTTGGCTGCTTCCCCCAGGTTTAAAGGGACTGTTTTTTACGCATGTGCTGACAACCTTAACCTTTTTTTGCCAGTTTTACATTTTCTGCATCCATCCTTGGCTACTCCTGTACACAGCTGCTTTGCAACATTTTCTTTTCTTTATTTATTATTATTTTCCCCATGAAGGTTCTGTAGGAACTCTGATTCTTTGAGAATAACAGAGATAATTTGCATACAACAGTGGCTTGTTGTAGATGCTCTCCTGATCTGAGGTTTAGTAAGGAAGCATCTCACTTGTGGTGGTGCAACCAAATTACAGGTTGGTAACAATGGGGATCCACAGGTAAATCTGCACTTTGTGCTGTTTGGTGACTTAAGTGTGCTTGATTCCAGCTTTGTGGGAAAAAAAGGGTGTTTGGCTACAAATCAGTCAGTACCTCTGTTAGCATGGTATCACTTTTAGCTTTTGTGCAGTGTAGACCAGCTGTCTCCAATGACACTGTAATGGATTTGTTACCAACAACTTCCAAAATGTGTGACACGTGTTACCAGAGGAAGGTGAGATGCTGTGTTACTTTGCGATGCTAACAGAAAAAACAGCTTTCAATTTAAAATAGGGGCGTGCCAGGATTAAAACTAGGACTAATTCAGCCTCTGTTGCAGGACATAGTAATGCTTTTATTTTGCTGAGGAGGTGAAAATTTGGAAGGGCTTGTTGAAAGCAGTGTTTGAGATTTCCACCCTACCCCTTCTGATTTCCAGGCACCATATTATGGCGGTGGAGGTGGTGTTGGTCCTTTTCCCGTGTCTTCCAGAGGACAGTATGAACACTACCATGCTATTTTTGACCAGATGCAACAGCAAAAGGAAAACATTAGAGTAGCTGAAGAGAGGGAAGCCAAACTGAGGGCGAAAATACAAGGCCGAGAAGTTGTTGAAAGGTATGGCTACCTTCCACTAGAAGCTGCATGTGGTCTGTTCTAGATGAGAGCAATTAAAAGTTACTGTACGTATTTATCTACAGAGGAATTCCACCTGGAATACGTCCAGGAGTTCCTAAGGGGCCTGCAGGTCATCACCATTTACCTGATGCTGGTGCAGTTAGGAAAAAAATGAAAAGATTGAAGGAGGTGTCTAAACAAGCCAATGCAAACAGGTTGGACTGTGATAATCCGTAAATCTGTCCCTACGTGTTAGATGCCTGTTCTGTGTCTCGTTCCATTTCGTAGTCGGACGTGTCTCAAAACCCCTTTAGCCATTGGCACTGTGCTGTCTGTTTCTGTGTTAGTCCCCTGCAGACTACAGTTCTCTTAGAACCAATGGAAACCTTGGCTTCCCCCATAGTGGGGAAAAGCAGATTGCTAACAACTAACTAAACTAGATAGCAGGCAAAATTCTTGGCTTAATGCACTTGCAGATAATATTATAAGCCTCCTCCTTTGCTTTTTTCATAGTTCCCCTTTTTGTGTTACCTGCCAAGATGCTTCCTTCTCATCTCATTCTGCTTTCTCTACATCTCACTGCTTGAGACTCCAGCGTAGGAGAGTGTCTAGAACGCTCCCAGTATTGCTAGCTCCTGTTCATCCATCAGTTGAAATCTTGAGGAGCTTTCTTCACAGGGGTACAAATGTGTTACAATGGTGTGCAGCTTCTCCTTTGGTGATGCTTATTCTTTACAATTACTAGAAACTGAATATTTTATATATAAAATTATTGTATATAAGTATTGATTTTATTTTTTATGATTTCACCTCTTCAGAACTTCTCTGGTCTCCTTAAGATCTGTTAATGTTGCCCAAAGAACTGTGTCTGCATTTGTGAGCAGGAAATGGGAAGATAACTTTTTTCCTGAAGTTTAATATGTGACTATTGCTAACTTTCCTAGAGGGACAGATTTTCTCATGCATTATTCAAACTCCTGCAGATCCAGTGGTGTAACCCATGGAGGAGAAAAATGGAGTTAATGTGAAGAAAAGAAATTGGCCACAGAAAACTAATCTTATTGAGTTTTAAGATTTAATGTATTTTTGTTTCGTAGATTTTTCCCCCTATTTTAAAACAGCAATAACATCACACATTACAATTTTGCAAGCTACAAGGTATATTTTATTTCATTTACACCAATTTGGGCTGTTGTGAGCTAATTCAAAGTCCTCCTGGTACACCCCACTATTGGAAGATCTGTTTTCCCAGCTGATCTAGACTCATTTTCATCCTCCTCTGTTTATTCTCAGTGCTTCGCACAAAATGCCACGATTCCCTGTCTTGCTTAGATTAGGAACCATTCTTTGCCTTGCACATTTGACAATATCAAATAATACTTGGCTTGAACTCAGAAGCTCTGAGTGAAAATACTGTGCAGAAATGTCAAAATAGAATTTATTTTTATTATCTTTATAAACAGTATTATCTTTAGTCTTCAGTTGAGGAGCTGTTTCTTAGTGTTTAAAGTGTGGTAAGTGTTTGTGCTTTGTTATCTAGGAGCAGTTTTATTCTCATAGCTAGCCGAGCTGGAGGTAACATAAAGATAAGTGTTCAGGATGTGTAGCTCAACCAAAGTTTTTGAGTAATTGCAGCTTTTTTAAAAATAAGCAATTTAGGGTGTATGTAAACATTGAGAAATCCTCAAGTTGCAGTCTTTGTTTACACTACTGATGCTAACAAGTATTTTCAATGCTAATAATCTTTAGAAATTGACTCTTGGACAGAAATGCAGCCCATAAGAAATTGAGTTGAGCTGCTTAGCTTTAAAGCAGGGAAAACCACTTACATAAAATTTAGTGAAAATAAATTTTTCTTGTGAAATGGGTTTGGGGTTTTTTTGTTTGGTTGTTTTTTGCTTGGGCAGCAACCTGTCCTCCAACACTGTAAGGTAAGCTTCAGCTATAGGACACGAATTTGGGCTGATTCCACTTGAGTTCATATGGAATGAATTGTTATAGTAAAAGCATTGCAGTGAGTCAAATGTGTATACAAAAATTATCCTTTGCTTGTTTATCAGTAACACTAGTGTGGATCCTCTTCCCTTTTCAGAGCAGCTATGGCATTTGTTTTCTTGTATCAAAGTAATTTTATCCCTTGTCTTCCTCTTAATGAATTGTAACATAGGGAAATATTTCATTTCCTTGTTGCCTGTGCAGCAGGTAGGTGAGGGAAGAGAAAAAAAGATGCAAGGATGTTTAATTAGTGTGCTAATTCATTAATGAATTGCTAGCAACAACACCTCTATTCCAAAATGGTTCTTTATTTAACTCTTTCAGAATGATGGGCTATTGCTACCAGCCCATTCCAGTTACTTCCTGCCTGTTACTGGATCCCCAAAGTCAAACCAGGCAAGGGTTTTCCTTGGGAAGGGGGGTTGCTGCCTCATTCCATCACTTTTTTAATATCTTACACCATTTCTCAGTGGGTTTTGTTGGGGTTTTTTAATACCAAGCTTCCCCTGAGTCTGCTTCTAACCAGTTTTGTAAGAAACTGGACCTTCTGCAAAATGTTTGCATGGATGTAGTAGGAGACTTGTCAGGAGCTCAGTTAGGGGGACTTGAATGTAGCCTCCTTATCTGCCCCAGGAGGTCCCTGACCTGGGGTAGAACATGTGAAAAAAACAACAATCTTGTTCTGACTAATTCGAAGATGGGAACATTCCTTCATGGTCCCTTTAAAACCAAACAGAAATTCCCCAGAACACTCTGATAATACCAGCACTGTATTAATTATCCAAGCAGTAGAAGCTCTTACTCCAAACATAGGTAGGCCTTGAAAGACTGCTGCAGTACTGACCTTACTGACTGGCTCATGTGATCAGTTCTTGCTCATCTCTGAAGGAAAACTGTGAAGGAAGCTTCTTGCTCACAAACAGTAATGAAACAAGCTGAGACACTTTCAGGAACAATCGCACTAAGATGGTGTTTTCACATTCATTTTTGTTTTGATGACCAGGATCTGGAAGGACAGAAAGGGTGTTTTGGGTTTGATTGAAGGTTTTTTAATTGTTCGTTTACCTTAGTTGAACCTGTTTTCCTCTATTCTGTGGAAGTCTGACATGTATTTTGGCTGATGAAAGGCATTTTCTGAAGATGACTTACTCATAGAAAGCTACTTTCTTTTGTGTGTCCTACTTAAAATAATTGCAGGGGGGTTTCTTGAGTGTCATCTTTCTGAGACTTTCATCTTGCTTGCAATTACTCAGGCAGAAAGGATGGATAGCTGCAGATAGAGCAAAGCAAGTTGAAGAATTCTGGCAGCGAAAGAGAGAAGCCATGGAAAACAAAGCTCGAGCTGAAGGACACATGGTATGGAATCTTGTCTTCCTATGTATATTACTGTTTCAGCATGCTTTATGAAAATTAGAAGTACCATTATAACCATGAAATGCTGGCTAAATATTTCCCTTAATTATTTAAAAAAAAAAAAAGGAGAGATAAAATGGGAGGTAGGTGGTTTTTGCATTTTTGTTTTTGATTTTATTAACGCTCACAGAATTGTGCAATACATTTCTCACCACTGTAAGTTTATTAACAAAGGAAATCAGCTTTTTTTGCATGTGTCTAACCTGACATCATGATTTTTAAAACGTTCATTTCATTTTTTTTCTGTTTAGAGTGTTGAAGAGTTGGTTAAAATTAAGCTTTGTTTAGTGTTGAGTAGCCTGAACTGAAAATGAAGTTTGATTAAGCTGATATAGATAATGACCAGATGCAGTAGTGTATTACAAACACCACGTTCTGCTTATTGAGAGGTTATTATGAAGACATCCAGCTTTGTTGGGATTGGGGTTTCTAAAGCCTTTACTCTTTAGAGATTAACTAGTGGACAGTGTCATGAAATATTATTTGTTCTTTCTGCTTGCTGTTCTAAAGTCAGTATTGCTTTAGGAAGTTTGCATTGCAGTACAGCTGTCTTAGAAGTGACTGATTTGCACTAGGACTTTGTGTTAAACTGTGTTGTAACAATGTGAAGAGTTTTGGGGTTTGAGTGCTTCCTCACACTGTTCAGATACCACTGTGTCATGGTATCACTGTCAGCTGCTGAAATTAAAGAGCTGTGCAGCATAACAGTGAGGTGAGACCAACTGCAGAATTATAGAACCATCTCCTGAGCTACATCTGAATATCAGATCCTGATTTACAGCCACGTCTTTGTTTCAGGGTTTATTTCACTTAGGAATTCATAGATACTTTGATTCACTGCTCTGATGGTTAAGAATCCTTAGCTTAGTGTATATGTTTTAAAGCACGAGTCTTCCACTTCAAAAGGTGGCTTGTTTGTTTAAAAACCTCTAAGACCAGTATATTGTTTTGAAAAAATGAACAATTCGTTTTAAGCCTGTCTCTTCTTAGACAAGTCCTCAGTAATACCTGCTTCCATTTTGTTCTTGACTCTGTTGGCATTAAATGTATGAGATCAATAAATGCAAGATACCCAAGTATTCAGGTTCATGTTTCTCTAACGCATTCCGCTGAGCCCGAATGTTTTAGTCTTAATTGGCTGCTGTAATAAACCAGGGAGGTCACTGACCAGCTGTAAAAGTAACTTCCAGGTGTTTAACACATGTAATTCAAAGCCAGGATTCCAAATTCATGTACTATCATTTGCCATTGATAGTGGAGAAATTCTCAGCAGGTTTCTTCTGTGTGTGCAGGATTAAAATTTGACTAGCTGGCAGGAGTTTTCCTGTGGGGATGGGACTGTTGTCCAGACCATGGTGACCTGAGAGGAAAAATTGTTGAGAATCATCAACTAGCATGCAGCTTTTTGTTGTATAAGGACTTGTAAGTCAAATGACTTACACTAATTTCCCCAACTTCTGTTGTAGTTGCTCTTGATTTTGATTTTTAAGTGGCAGTCTGAGGTTTGATGATACTTCTATCATAACTTAAGACAGCTGCTGATCTAATTTGCTACTCACTGTATCTGTGTGGTATTGTAAAACATAGAGCCCTGCTCTTGGGAAATGTTAATGTATGCAGATGAGGAAAAGTTAACAATCTACAGAAAGAAAAGCAATTCTCAAATCTTTCTTCAGTTTCTTGCTTGTGTAAGTGCAGTGATGTAAATCTCCTTTATTTCGATGAAAATACCTAAACGAACTTGAATCCCCAGTCACTAAACCGCAGAAGTGAAGAAATAAGCTCATTTTTTGCTAAGAGAGTATTTATCCAGAGTATTTGGCTTCAGTCCTCCCCATCCAGAACTTAACTGGAGCAATTACTGATGGTTCCCTACGCTAAAGCTTGAGTAAGGTAAAGCCCAGGTGTTTTATAAGGCAGAAGGTCTCTGTGACTATCCCGTGCATGCTTACTGTCATTATTGTATGTTGAGTTAAGAGACAAAGGTATTTTTCACCTGTTCAGCAGAGGCTTATAGCAGTGCATCATTACCAAAATAATTTCAACATTTTGAATTTTAATCCAAGCAGGAAACCTGGAGTTGAATGATTCTTGTGCTGTTTTGTATTGGACTTCCTTCAGGGTTGGAATCCTTTCGGTGACAGTTGGGGTACTGAGCACAGCACCCTCACGAGACTGTACGCTGTGAATGCACGTGTAATAGGCATTTAACACAGCTTCTTGGATGTAATATGTATAATGAAGTATTTTATTAGGTTTTTGAGTTTGCTACTTATCATGTATTTTAAAGTCACCGTTGTGGAAGAAGCTTAATCTAAGAATGTTAAAAGATTCCACTTCTATTTTAGGCTTGGCTCAACAATGGCAGAAATACCAACTCTGTGCCATAATTTGCATACAATACAGATGTAGAAAAACTCATGCCCGTTGGAATTTAGGCTTTCTAATGCTGGAAATCATCAGAATCACAGGGAGAAGGCAACTGTATTCTTAAAGCTCTAGTCTCTCTCTTTGGCTGCTCAGGATTTGTAGTTACCACTGTCGTATGCCTTGCTTAAGTGAAAAGGGGCTATCGGTGAACTTCAGCGCAACTGCAGATCATTGCTGGGTTTCGTTTCTTATAAGTGAACAGTTACTGGATAAAGCAGATAATTTTAACTCCCTCAGCCACCTTAAATTTGATACCATTAAATGGCAAACAGGGCACACTGCAAAGCGTGGCAGATATCTATGGAGGCAGGCCCATTTCTGGAAGAGGAAGGAAATCCAGAAACAAGGAGGAAGAGGTATGCTTGCCGCATGTTCGCCCCTTGGCTCATCACACAAACAGCACTAGTTTGACCTTGACTGTGCCCAGTTTCCCTGCATGGTTCATCTGTGTAACAAAGTAAAAGGTCTTTATAAATTCCTAGGACATATTTTACTGTCTAAAGTTCAGGGGTTCAGGTGTGTTGTTGTTTTTTTGGTTGTTGTTGAGCGTTTTATTTTAGTAATCGGTAAATATCCACATCGGTCTGTCTCAGGTTCTTGAATGTATAGATATGACTCTGTATCTTAATCCTTAAATATAATTGCTCCTAGACTTTAGTGATATAAAATGTAATGATAGCTTAGTCCTGGGGAACATAAATTCTGCTTTTCTTGATTTCATTTTTCTGGAGATAAGCGGTTGCTAATGTGGTGATAATGTGGTTTTGCTTGTTTGGCTTTTCTCACCCATTGTGATTTTTTTTTTTTTTAAATGGAATTTGATGTATTTTAAGTTAACCATGCTGGAGACACTTTCAGTTATACTGAAACTTATTTTCTTTCTTTGCCTTAGGAATATTTGGCAAGATTGAGACAGATTCGGCTACAGAACTTTAATGAACGTCAACAGATCAGAGCAAAACTGCGTGGGGAGAAGGTTGGTTGAAAAAGAACCTTAAATACTTAAGGAAGTCATCTGTGGGATGTGCTGTCTTATCCCTTTTCACATAGGCAGTTCATATATATAGACATATATTTTTGACATTTAATTCTGTTCTACAGTTTGTGCACGTGTATCTCTTCCCAAATATGCAAAATCTGTTTGTTATTTCAGTGCTGGAGGTGCAACTTCAGTGCCTATAAGATAACAGTGTTTTAAAAACAAGACAATATAAGGTTCCATCATCTGACACACAAATTTTTCATCAAGCACTAGCATGTTTTTAGTTCTTTGCTCCTAGTTACAGGGACTTCTCTGGAATTCCCAGTTTGACAATACTCATATGGAATGCATGTGAACCAATTCTTTTCATACACACAGGAGGCTTGGATTAAAGCTTGAAACTCTTGGCATGAGCTCAATTTAATCAATACCTCTTTTCAAACATCACTCTTCCAAAATACGGTCATAATGCAACAAAACCAAAATAATATGTTCATAAAGTGGATTTGAAATGAACAATTCCTAAGGTGTCAAATGTATAACTTAAGGCACCCTTAGAAGCAATCCATTTGCTGCTTTAAGAAAAAGAGTTTCATTCAAGAGGCAATCAGTGGTGTAAATATGGGCTGGAGTTTCTCTTCTCATTAACCTACTGTGTGATCTTGCATTCCTGTGTGTTCCACATCCTGTGTCACTGGAGTGTTTGGGTTTCCTCAGCTGATTACCGGCTTCTAAATTACTACTTCCAATACTCTTATACTCCAAGAAGCCTACTAAGCAGGCCTTCTAAATAGTTTAAGTAGAAGGTCTGCACAAGCTGGTCATGACCAATGAAACAATCCTGTCAGAGCTCTTATTGTCTGTTCTGTAAATAAGAAGAGAGTTTGAGAACAGATTTCAGGGGTAGAGAGATATTGTTCTTGCTTAACTCCATTTCCCCCCCTCACCCACTGCACCTTCCTTGGAGCATGTACAGTGGAAGAAACTGGAATTCCAGACCTTCAAAACTGGTTGTATACCTTACCTGCAGAGTGTGCAGCGGTGACGTGGGGTGGCAGCTTGAGGGGCCAGCATTGATAGGTCACTTCCCTTGCAACAGCAGGCACATTACTTTATTCCTACCTTGTAAAAGCTTCCTATTTTTAAAATGACATCAAACCCTCCCTCAAACCAAACAAAAAACAGACCCAACCCCCCTCCCACCTAAAAAAAACCCCCAGGAAAATCCTCACCAAACCAGAACCCAACACATCTCGAGGATGAAGTTCTGTTCCAGTATACGTTAAATTTGAGTGAGGAGTTAGGAGTGAAATTGCCCCGTGAGTCATACAGTCACACTGATCTGAGTAGTCACTGAGATTGCTCAGCTTTTAAATACATGAATTAATGATAATTCTTTGAGGACTCTTACTTTGCAGAGTGATGCTGCCAGTTCTGATGGACAAGAGTCAAGTGAGGAAGTGGAACTGAAGCGCAAAAAGATAGAAGCGCAGAAGGTAATGGTAGTACTCTCCTCAATTTCATATTGCTGTCAAGAGTTTATTCATACATCCAGTAAAAGGGTTTTTTATTTTAACTGCAGTGATGTAACAACTCTGTTTTATCTCAGTAGTTTTCAAACATTTTTCCCATCCTTGCCTTTGAGATTTCTTTCTAAGTTAGCTTTAAGTCTCAAAGACAATTTGGTAGAGCTAAAACAGCATTTCCATAGTGAAAGGGAAAGGAAGATGAACCTTGACTAAAACCAACTTTATTTTGGTTAAAAGAATAAAGGCAGGCAAAATGACATGTGCTGACATATGTTACATGTGGATTGGAAGGTGAGCTATATACCACTGTGATGAAGTGGACGTAAAACAAACATGTTTCACAGAAATCCAGGGTTTGATTGGAACTTTATTCCATGTGGTGTTTTTATATCAGTAACTCTCTCTACCATACAAGGCATAGAAAGTATTACTCTCTCTGTTCTGTCACTTTTTTCCCATTGCCTTCCAAGAGCAGTGTGCAAACAAGCTAACCTTAAAACTAGAGGTGAAACAGCAATTGATGCTTTTTGTGTTTGTGCTGAGTAAGGTTGTAAAGTTTAAACCAAATGTTTAATATTTTGTCCTTAATACATTTGGCTTCAGAACTGTAAGTAAATATTGTGGCATTGCTGTTGTTTCAACCTTGAAGATTAGATATGGTACTTGCGTGGTGATGTTGAGTGTCACCGGAGTCCTCCCTTCACATAGACATACAATAGACTGTGAGAGAAGTGAGATAAGTGATAGAAAGGAAGATGAAGTAATCCCAGAATGTTTCTTCTTTAAAACTCTGTGGAATGGGGTACTAATGCTTTTTCTGGTTTTAAATTGGTCTTTTTTTCTCCCTCTTTGTTTACCGTAGGCCCAAGCAAATGCTCGAGCTGCAGTTCTGAAAGAGCAGCTAGAGCAGAGGAGAAAGGAAGCATCTGAAAGGGAGAAAAGAGCCTGGGAGGAACACGTAAGGAAGCAAATCTGTTACACACAGGAACAATGTAGTGCCATATCTCCATATAACTGAAACCCCATATCTCTTTTTCAAACTTAGATCATTAAGCTTGTCTTCTGAAACTGAGGAGAGCGTCTGTCAGTCAGAACTCCCTCATCAGCAGCCTAACCTTAAGTAAATTGTAAAGAATTTGGTTCAAGAATTTCAACACATCAAACCTAAGAATCCTTATCATGACCTTAAATATTCTATTGATGATCTGTAACTTACAAAAGCCTACTTCATCTTTTGCTTCTGTGTGCTGTGGTGTGACAAGTCCGACTAGCAATATATCCCTACAAAAACCAGGGTGATGTGCAGCTGATAAACTGGAAACAGTTCACATGTGCATTGGCAGTGTATTTGTATGGAAACGTGGTGTTCTTGTCCTTTTCTAAGGTTTACTCAGCCTTTTCGATAATACTGTGTTTAATGTGCAAAATCTTAAAGGTAACTTGTTTTCTTGTTTGTTTTTAAAACTGAATCTCTCCAGCTGATAGCCAAAGGGGTAAAGAATCCTAATGTGCCTTTTCATGTGGGAGCTACAGAACACAGTCCAGTGCATGGACTGCAAGAGCCTGGAGCAGCTCTTCCCAAGCCACAGCTTCCAGTGAAGCATGGGACACCCGTCATCTCTATGACTTCTGCTTTGAAGGAAGTGGGTGTGGTAGGTACTTTAAGAGGGTAGCTTCAATTAGAAAAAAGAACCCAAACCTGATTTGAAAAATAATTTTTACAAGAACATGTAGATTAGGTAGGTAGAAATCATGAGGATACCTGGTTTTTCTAATTGGGGAAATAAAAAATGTCATAAGGAAACAAAATTTGGAAGCTGCTGAAATACATCTATTGAAACCAAATTCAGTCAGTTTTGAGCAAAATGGCTTATGATGGACCCTAGACTGCAGTTTTGATCAGTCATGATTAGTGGAAGATTCTGTTTCAGCCTGTCCACACTCACCAGTGGAGAAGTTTGAGATGAATTTTCATTATTACACCTATTAATATTCTCAAGTGTTTTTTTTTCTGACATGTTCTACCACTTTGTATTTCATGCTTCGTGGTCTTGAAGGATGAAAATGTGACTGCTGTCCAGGAAGCCGAGGAGATAAAAAAGCCAGATGCTGTAATGCAAGTATGTCAAATTCTATTTGGTTTCATTTCATTTTCCTTTTGAGCAAGGCACTGTTGGATGTGATACCTTTTGCCCCTTATTTCAGAATAAACGAGAAATTCTGAGAAGATTAAATCAAAATCTTAAAACTCAAGAAGATGAGAAAGGAAAAAAGGAGTGTAAAAACACCTCTGGATCAGCTGGGCCTGAGGGTGGTAAGGAACAAGAAGAAGGTGACCATCCACTCCTAGGAGATCGCAAAAAGTGGGAACCAGGGGCATCTGAGTTGGTGGTTCCTCTAGCTCAGTTATCCATGGAAGATTCTCTCTCTGGAACAGACAGTAAGTCCTTTTTTTCTGGTCACTGTGATACTGGCAAATCAGTTTACCATGTGTAGTGTCTGATTTTTATATAGCAAATACTCATTATTACAGTCTTGTTACCTGTTGTTTGTCATCTTCTGAAAAGCAGTTGGTTCTGTATTCCCTTGGATAAGGAGTAAGACACAGACTGAGGAATTAATTGGCCTGCAGGAGATAAAACAAGTAATTTCCTCATTTCAACAAGTAGTTAGCTGAGGAAATGCCTGGTAGCTTTCTTTGTGTCTCTTAAATAGGCACGGAAAGAATAAAAACCACTTAAAATCTAGGGAAGTTTCTTTTTTAACTTGAAAATCCTTTTATATAAGTGGCAAAACAATAAAAACTGAGAGGCTTCTCATTTATATCAGTTACTTTCATTGTGCCATTCATCTATCTTGGTGCTTTTTGGTTTTCTTCCCCTTGGTTTCCTTCCCCTCGGTTTCCTTCCTCTCTCTTCTTTATAGCCTCTGTTTTCCTTGGAGTGAGAAAGAACGGAAACATCAAAGGCTAGCAGGATGGGAGTATTTAGTTTCCCATTTCAGGTAAAGCTAAGCCCATCTCGTGCCAGGTTGAAACATTCCTCCTGGGAGAGAGGAAAATTATTTTGGTGAAGAAAAACACTAGACTTCTGAGGAGGGTCTTTAGGCTGGCTGACTTGGAGTGAGGTGGCATGAGTCTGACTTCATAGTTTTACCTCTTACAGAGTTTTTCTTCATTGTATAAAAAGTCAATAGAAGTTTCTAAGTTTCTGTATGTGTGTTTTGTGTCCCAACAGTACAGACTCTGGGGGAAGTAATTAAATTGGATATTGGTGAACCCCACAGGAAAGTCTGGGGCAAAAGCCCTACTGATTCAGTTCTGAAGATCCTAGGAGAAGCAGAGTTGCAGCTGCAAACTGACCTCCTTGAGGACGTAGATGTAATAAATGGTAAGTGCAGCTGGTGATTACCTGCACTGCAGGTGTAGGAAGTGCCAGATTGCCAGTTTGTCACAGTTCTGAAGTCACAGAAGCATGTTCCATCCTCACTCTTGCTCCCCACATCTGGGTGTTGCCTCAGTTCTCAGTGTTCTAAATGTCAGCACAAGTTGAATCTGTGGGGCACAGAAATATTTCAGTGAAGTGCTAAGAAATGAAGGATGCACAGAAAGGGAAGGATCATCTCTTTGTTCTAATGTCTTGGACTTCTGATAGAAAAACCCTTTGAAAAGGATGTCATCAGCCAGCTACTGTATTCCATCAGTCCTGTTACCTTCCTGTTAGCCTGTGACTTGTTGGCATGTGGCTGATTTTCTTTCTGGTTGGCTCCTGCATTTTGTCCTTTCCAAGAATAAAAGGAATTATGTGTATTCCAAGTGTAAACATGTATTAATGCTAATGCAGCAAGTCAAATGAGAACATTAATACGCTCTTTCTTTCTTCTTTATCATAGTTACACTAAAAGCATGCACACTTCCCTATTTTCCTTCAAAGAAACAAATATTCCTAACTTACCTGGTAGTCACGTTGTAGTTTATTATCAAACCATGTCAAAGCACTGTTTAAATAGAACCCATCTGTGTTAGGTACTCCAGAGCTTCTTGAAGAAGATCATCAGTCCTTACTTGTAGAAGAGGAGAAGGAAGCGAAAGCTGCTCCTACTGTTGGCCCTCTGCCTCCAGTACCTGTTGGTGTCACAGAGTCTGACGTGACTCTCCCAGCAGAGTCTCAAAGCGCTGGACCTCCCCAGGAGCAGAGCCAGCCGGTTACGCTGGACGGTACGTCGTCTCAGTAGTAACTCTGATTGCAGTCTGCTCCCTGCTGCCAGGCAGGAAGTCCTGGTCCTGGATGTGTTTAAATCTTCCTGCAAGCAATGTGCAGGTTTTTAGTAACATCTTTTCAGCTGGATCGAGTGCTTTCTGTGCCTGTGTTGTGATTCGATGTGCTACAGTGTTTTGTAAACTTCCAGAAACCCTTTTTGTGTTTCTAGAAAACTCTAGAATACAGGTGGTTTGCAACCACCTTAAGAACCTGAACATACAAGAGTCTATGGGACCCAGTGAGATGCATCCCAGAGTTCTCAAGGAATTGGCTGATGTGGTTGCAAAGCCGCTCTCCAGTGTGTATGAAAAGTTGTGGCAGTCGGGGAAAGTCGACTTCCTGGTGACATTTTTGTATTGGGTTCTTGTTTCATCCAACCAGCTGGGTTGGAATCTTTTCCCCTCTATGATGCCAGCACCCTGATGACATTTGGGGGAGTGCTACTGAGGTTTGGAGAGAACACAGTTTGTTAGAGCTTTAAGGTACTTGTATCAGAAACAAACTTCTAAGTTTAGAAAACTGAAGTTGTTTCTGTAAAATGCAGTAAAGTGTTAAAGCTAAAGGATTGAAAGGTAATCTTTAGATGTATAGTTCCTCTTGGGTTCGTGTGTTGTTTTGGATTTATTTTTAATGAGCTGTATGACTTCTTCATTTTTAGAGCCTCATGATTTGGAAGCAGAGATGTTGGAAGAAACAGAAGATAAGAAGCACCAGAGTAGGGAGAGTAAGGAATTTCCCATCACTGTTAACGAAGTGTGGGTGAAAGAGAAAGAGGACAAGTAAGTACTCTCCTCTTCTGATCCCCTCCCTCTACTTCAAACAAGTAGCTTTAACCAAGTAGAATTTGGTACATCAGTTAAAACATTAAGGTCAGTTAAAGCTTCATGATTTCTCTGCTGTGTTAGTTTTACTGCCCTTAGAGACGTTTTCCAGGAGACTAATGACTGTTTTTACGTGGTGTTTCCCCTGGATGGGCTGTTTTATGACAGAGCACAACACGACACAAGAAATGAGTCAACTTCTACGAAACCAGCGCTTGACAAGGTGCAGCCACAAAAGGAAGCTCCAGAAGGTCAGTTGGAGGCTCGTTTGTTGTAGCTGCTGGTATGGGGTGTTTGAGCCATCCCTTTTCTGTTCTCCACTAACCCTGAAAGAGCAGGTTTTCTTGTTTTCTTCTGTGTGTTGGTCTTTTTTTCTAAAATTCATACTTCTAAAAAGCAAATTCCTGATGGATTAGGAAGACAAATCGTGGGTGGGGTTTTTTTGCCACTTGGGAAGAGGACCTGTAGTAACACAGTGATACTTAAAATTATATGAATGTCAAGTTTCTGAACGTTCCAACCTTTTAAAATTACTATTTAAAATGTTCTGAGACCTGATTATTTCCTTAATGAAAGTGTCGCTCTGTTTATAGACATCTCAAATTAGTACTGAGCTGCAACTTGGGTAAAAAAACGGTTTTAAGCAGGTGCTAATAATAATCTTTTCTCTTTATTGCATAGAAGAATTGCCTGCTCTTGGAGGTCTTTGAAATAATTGCAGGTTTGCATATTTTGAGTAGAATAGAAAGTATCTTGGCAATACTGTCAAGTACCATTGGTGGTAAAATTGCATCTACTTAAGGATGGCTCAAACAAGCTGTTAGGGTTTCTTTCCCCCAGCGCTGGGGTGAATTATGCTGAGGTAGCTTTGAAGCAATCTTGTGTAAGGCAAGAAGCAAGAGATGAAAGTGTATGGACACCATGATTTCAGGCATGGGCACAAACTAGAAGGTACAAGAACTGAACGGGCTTTAACTGAAGCCTCTATATTCTCAAAAAGTTCACATTATGAAGTGATTTTGATACTTTCACAGTGCTGCTTGCTTTCCCCTTCAATTGTACAACAGAATCAAATTAGGTTTATTCACTGTAGTTACCTTCTGCTTAAGACCTTGGGAGTTTTACTGTATTTAGGTTTGTAACAGCCTTTCTTTTCCCACATCAGAAACTTGTTCCAGTGACTCCCTGCAACATGAACCCTTATTCCAGAGGGTACTGCAGCCCACAGTGGCACCAACAGCCTCACCAGTGCTGTCAGCTCAGTCTTCACAGGAAGAGCCTTGCGTACCTCGTTCACGTTCCATATCACCAGCAAAAACTCAAGGCAAAAGTTCAGTGCTGATTGGACTTTCTACGGGGCTTTTTGATGCAAATGACCCAAAGGCAAGTTTAAAGCACAGAAAAGGAATGCTTGTGTTTCTGCAGTAACATTCCTGGTGTTTTCTCACTGAGGCTGAGTGAGGCCAGGACAGATGGCTGAATGTTTCAGTGGGTGTGGAACTGCCTTGAAATATGCCATAAACAAAAGTGACTGTTTTCAGTGACCAACCTAGGGAAATGGTAAAACGTGTCATTTTAAAACCAATTCTGTACTTAAAATGGTTCTAAGCTGGCAGTGATTGACATACCTTCACTGTAAACAAGGGCACATATGTGTTTATCCACCACAATGTTCCTTTTCTTCAAATAGCCATCAAGGTAACAAAGAAATGTGTGCAAAACCGGAATGTGTACGTCTGCTGATGTTCCTGGAGCTGTTTCAGTGACCATAACCCATGGAGGCAGAAGGAATGCTTTCCTTTTAGCTGGCAGGCAACCCTCAAGATGCCAAAGTTTCAACAATTGGATTATCTGCACTGGACTTTGACATGAAAAGGGACCCAAAAAAATATCCCTCATTGTAAATGATTTGGTCACCTCAGATGGTCTTTGGCATTGTCACCAAACAGGCTCTCTCTTCCCTTTGCAGATGTTGAGAACGTGTTCGCTGCCGGATCTTTACAAACTGTACAGAACTCTAGTGGATGTTCCCAGTGTAGCAGATGTGCAGCATCAGCACAATGTCGAGACAGACGACACGGAAGATGAGCAAGCCAAAGAAGGACCCTCTGATTCTGAGGATAAGTGAGTTGATCAAGTATTTCAACATCAACCATCTTTGAGAATATTCAGAGACCTGATCAGACTGGATCCATGGGCTGGGACCAACGGGATGAGGTTTAACAAGGCCAAGGGCAGAGTCCTGCACATGGGACATAACAACCCCGAGCAGTGCTACAGGCTGGGGGCAGAGCGGCTGGAGAGCTGCTGAGGAGAAGGACCTGGGGGTGTTGGGTGACAGACAGAACACGAGTCAGCAGAGTGTCCAGGTGGCCAAGAAGGCCAATGGCATCCTGGCTTGTGCCAGACACAGTGTGGCCAGTAGGTCTGGGGAGGGGGTTGTGCCCCTGGACTGGGCACTGGTGAGGCTGCACCTCAAGTACTGGGTCCAGTTCTGGGCTCCTCACTCCAAGAAGGACATGGAGGTCCTGGAGCGAGTCCAGAGAAGGGCAACAAGGCTGGGGAAGGGGCTGGAGGGCAAATCCTCTGAGGAGCAGCTGAGGGAGCTGGGGGTGTTGAGCCTGGAGAAGAGGAGGCTGAGGGGAGACCTTCTCCCCACCTCCCCTGCCCTGCCAGGAGGGTGCAGAGAGGTGGGCGATGGTCTCTTCAGCCAGGGGACAGGAGATGGGACAAGGGGCAATGGGCTCAAGCTGTGCCAGGGCAGGGTCAGCTCAGCTGGGAGGGAAAAGCTCTTCCCTGGCAGAGTTGTGGGGCTGTGGCACAGGCTGCCCAGGGAGGGGGCTGAGTCCCCACCCCTGGGTGTGTTTAACAGAGGGGAGATGAGGTGCTCAGGGATCTGGGTCAGCGCAGGATAGGGATGGTTGGACTTGATGATCTTAAAGGTCTTTTCCAACCGTGTGATTCAGTGTCTGAGCAGAAATCACACACAATCAATCATGCACAGCATACCAGCCTGGGGTTTTTACCTGTTTTCAAAATCCTGCTTTGAATCACACTTGCTTTAGCCTTGTTCCAGAGAATTGAGAAGCCAACAGGATTACAACTGCTTACAGTAACAGTCAGAATTTCCAGCATTCAGAGTTTCTGTTGAGGATGCTATTCTGTCTGGCTTCTGTACCTTGCATTCCACTGAAGCAGATCAAAGTTGAAGGGTACAGCTTTTCTAGGGATAAAGACTTCTTGATTATTCCCTTTCTTCATGTGTTCTGGGTGTCTCACTCGTTTATCTTCGCTACTGTTGTATTGGGATGCCCTTCAAAGTCCCCCAAATTCTTTCAAGTGTTTCAAACCTAACCTTGGCTCTTGACTACTCCCTGCAGCTTGAGTAGTCTGCAGGGATAAGATCAGCAGGTGTGTCCATTCCGATGAGATGTAGATCTCTTGCTGCTCCAGGCACATTTTTATCTGGGCTGGGGATGTTCTACTTGCCAGGGTTCTATGACAGTGCACGACTAGGAAGACTTTGAACTTCTCTTACTGACAAAGTTGAATTGAGACCTGATCATCATCTTGTTACGAAAGGGTCTGGTATCTGTTCAGCCAATCTTTATTCCCCGTATCTTGGATGATGTGATGGTATCAGTGGACTGAGGACACTGATATCTGTGTCTCTTCCCTTTGTCCCACCACATTGGCTTTGCAATGTGTGGGCTTGAGGAGGGAATCGAGCTCTTGCGACAGGGTTTGTCTCGTAAAGTATTAACGATGTAAACTCTGTGTCGCTTCCTCTTAGCATGTTTGGGGAGACAGACACAGATTTGCAGGAGCTCCGGGCCTCAATGGAACAACTGCTTAGGGAGCAGCCCAGTGAGGAGTTCAGCGAAGAGGAGGAGTCCACTTTGAAGGCTAATGTCATGGAATGTGTGACAAACGGCACGGAGCTGGATGAAGGAGGAGATGAAAATAACCCCAGCAGCGAAAGTGCGCTCAATGAAGAATGGCAGTCAGGTATCCTTCCCTTTATACCTCTCTTACAAGTTACTTACTGGTGGTAACAGTTCAAACACAGAATAATCTTTCTGCTCTGTACTGAAATAGAATAGTGTTCACGTTGTAGTGAATCAGAGCTCTAATTAACAGTTTAAAAACAGAGAAGTTTTTAAAAGTTAGACAGTATGTAGACCTTGTGAATGTTGAGGTCAACATCTGGGCGACATCCAGTGTTGCAAACTTCTTGCTGGCTATTTGTTAGGCAGTGAATAGAAGTCACTTCTTCTCTAGCTGCCTGAAACTCGTCTCCAAGGAGGATCAGAGACTCCACGTCACATGTTTTACATAATTCCTGACTGCAGTGTAAGAGTGAAAGTGACACAGCAGTTTGACATGACTGGACTCTCTGGGGTCACACTTATATTACAATTAAGTAATTGAACGGGCAGCTGAAAAGAACATGGAATTACTAACAAATAGCTGTTAACACAGGCAGACTAGAAACGAGATGGGAAAACGTATCTCTGCCTTTAGCATTGTGTGTTAGCCACACGCAGCGGTGTCCTGAAGCCTCACTTCTGTCTTCTCAATCCTGGTTCAATGTAAGCATTTCAGCACTGCCACAGACTACTGTGGGTTTAGAGACGGGTATGAGAGGATGTGGAGAAGCAATGCCTAATATAAAACATCCCCCTTCTGTAGTTTTGGTTTATTGACAATAACTTAAACCAAACTGGAAACCTGTGACCATACCTGAGCAATGTTACCTATATAACGCATTCCAGTGAGTCACTTAAGGTACAAACCCCTTAGGTAACAGCACCAGCTTCCATTTTTTGGCAGCGCTGGTGTTACACACTGGTAACATACAGTACTGGCTGTGGCTGCGGTGGTGGTGAAGGTGTTGCACTGTCTAAGTGGATGGAACAAGAAGGGCAGGGTTTGTTGTTAGGGGCAGGAGAAAGGCAACAGGCAGAACCTGAAACCAGAGTTTGAGATCCAGAAGTTAAATACCGGATTAGAAGTCAGCTAATGGGGCTGTAACCCGTGTACAGCTCTGCTTCCTGTGTGAGTTCTCATTTCTTATCGATTTGACAGCCGATACTTGGATCGGGGGTATGGTTTGGTCAGGGTTACACCTTAGACTAGTTGTGCACAGGAACTGAAAGCCACAGTTTTAATACTCATGAAGTCTGTGACCTGCCAGGCAGTACTGGGTATTATTTTAAAAGATTTGATAATATGAGAGCTGAAATCTAAAAAGTGGTATTTTTTCCCCCTGGGTGGGTAAGTTCTGTCATAATTCATGTACATGGGGTGCAGGTCCTGCCAGGAGCCTGCTCCAGCATGGGCTTCCCACAGCAGCACAGCATCTTCCCCCTGCTCCAGCATGGGGCCTCTCCATGGGCTGCAGGGGCATCTTTCTCTTTGGTAAATAAGTCTGCTTTAAGAGAAACCTAGTTTTCCTTCAGCATATGAATACCCTGACAGCTCGATGGACCTGGGCAGGGTTTCAGAGGAGATCGCTACATGCTTCCTCTTTGGGGTTCACAATTTCTTTGCTGGCAAGAGAGGGACTGTCCCTGTGTCCTTGCAGGTTGTTCAGAGCATCTGCCAACATCATGTGTGGCTCTGAGCATGCCTGGTTTTCATCAGAGGTCTGGGTGGATATTGAGTTTGGGGACATAGAAACAACATGAAGAACGCAGGAAAACCAAGGAATTTGTACTGTTGTTTTCTTTCTCTCTAGATAACAGTGATGGAGAGATTGCCAGCGAATGTGAAGACTGTGACAGCATCTTCAGCCATCTGGAAGAGCTGAGAGACAACCTGGAGCGGGAAATAGGCTTTGATAAGTTCATTGAAGTTTATGAGAAAATAAAGGTTTGTGGAACAACCTGCAGCAGAAAGTATTTTAAGAAAGAAGTACCTGGGGCTGTTAGAGTAGCAAATGGCATTGTGTGAAGAGATGAATTCCTTGTTAAAGTCTTTTATTCTGTTTTAACCCACTAAAATATTGACAGAGAAAATGCTGTGGCAGTGGATTAGAGAGGAAAGCCTGGGTTCTAACCGTGCGTCGCGTTTAGATTCACTGGAACTCTTTAATTCTCTAGTTTCCACTTTGGCAACACAGATTGTCTTTTCTCCCAGGCTATACATGAAGATGAAGATGAAAACATCGATATCTGTTCGACCATAGTTCAGACTATTCTTGGAAACGAACACAAACACCTGTACGCCAAAATACTTCACCTGGTAATGGCAGACGGAGCCTACCAGGAAGGTAAGTAACCTCACTGCTCCCTGGCGACTGCCACACGGCTTGTCCTCTTTCTCTGTCGGATATGACAGGCTCTAGCGTGCTTCTAAAGCCTGTCTGGGCTTTGTTATATTGATGCCTAAATTGGTAAAAATAATGGGGTTTGTTGTGGGTTTTTTTCCCCCAAATGGTAATTTTCCTCCCGCAGCAAAGCGTGGCAGGAGCAATTAAACACGTACATGGCGCTCAACTGTAACAGTAGTCGTCTTACTCAAGGTGTGGTGTAATAATAGCTTCAGTCCTTGAAAATGATTACAGGGATTGGGAGGATGGAAATGTAGAGCAAAACTTTCTGAACTAAACCCAACTTCACCTCAAGGAGGAGCAAACTTTTAGCTAAAATCACCTTGTTCTTTCCAAACCTACTTCTAATGTGTGTCACAGCTTCACCAAATATCTTGAGCCTGTAACTGTCACTGTCCAGCAGCACTTCAGGTGGAGGTGCTACCCCACTTGGTTTGCAGGTGCCTCAGTAACACCCAAAGAAGGTTTCCCTTCTGGGAGCCCTGCACTGCACAGGTTACTGGACAGAGGGATAGTTCCTGGGTCTCCCAGAATTACTCTGAAGTACCACACAGACCACTCGCAGTGAGAAACAGGGTGGGGGTTTTGTTTTGGGGTGTTTCCCTCAGTCCCATGTCAAAGATTTAACTGCAGTTATGTAATTCTAGGTTTATGATGAAGTCTTTACTGGAGAGAAAGAACATCTAAAATCTGAATTATTTTTAATCTAAATCAGAAGTGGTTTATACTGCCTTTGTTGTGTGTAGTGATCATTATTTAATGGATTTCAGTCTTGAAAAGATGTTCTAATGCACATGAACATCTCTATTTCCACCTCTCACATTCCTTCATGGTAGCAATGATTAAAAGGTCAAATACTGAAGATTGCTGTTTTCTACAGGGTTTGTATGTAAATGCTGGAGCAGGGGGGAAAAGTCTTAAAAACTTGTTTTAAAACCACAGTAATTAAAGAAAAATCACATGGAAATTACATTTCCTGCTTAGCCTTTGCTGCTGGTACAGGACAGCTCGGTAAGAAGGACCAGTCCCGGGTTGGTTTCACGCTGTGTCACACAAAGGCTGAGGGAAAAGTGTCAGATGAGTAATTCTTCCAAGCACAGTTCCTTGCTTTAATGACAGAACAGGAGAGAGATGTGGTGGTGGGTAATTCTTTGGGTGCCCAAAGGGCTGGCAATACAGACCCAGCAGAAAATGGTAGCAGCAGTGCTGGCACTTCCTTTTCCTTGCTGCTTTGCTGTGAGGTTGTATTAAAACTGGTATTCAGAGGCTTCAGGGGCAAATGGTGAGCCCTTGTCTGAGGGAATCCTGTTAAAGTAAGCTGGCTTCCATCTGGGGAGATGCTGGTGAGCAAGTGGCTGGTTTTAAAAGCTTCAGTTCTGCTGCTGTATTTTAGAGATCTGTGACAGCCTATAAACACGTGTGGAGAAAGCAGTTCTCCACACAGCGGGCGTGTGAAGGAGAGGTGGTGCTTTAATACCAATGTGCATTAAGAGCTACATATAAAGTAGTTCTTGGAATTTCAGACACTTAAAGGAACCCCTCCACCCCAATGCTAATCAAGGTGACTGGAGGACCACTGACAGCCAGAGGCATGTTTGTGAGCTTTGGTTGCTGAAGTTTAGTGCTCTTCCAGTTAGGAGAGAGATCTGCGTTGCTCTTCATTGAGGGGATTGGCCTAACTTGGGATGAAACTGTTGCAAGCTCCCGGATCCGGGACAGAGGGCTTGTCATTGAGTATCAGTTCGTGGAGTATACTCATTGTTCAGTGTTAGTACATGGAGTGCTTTCACAGCAGGTTGGGTGGTCAACTCACTGGCGACCAGTGGAGTGAGTTCTTGTACTACTGTTTCCTGAACTGTGCTTTCTAGCTGGTTCTTTAAGCCTGGCTTGATTTCGTGTGGGTGCATTTGTCATTCCTTTTCATCCCACCTCACCCCCTCTCCTGCTTTTTACAGATAACGATGAGTAAACCTGACTCAGGAATTTCCTTCGTGCTCTGCTACGTGTCGGTGTCTGAAGTCTACACAACCGAGTAACAAACGGCGGTGGAGACTGTGCTGTGGGGCAGGAGAAGCAGGACTTGAAAAGGATGTTGAGTGTATGAGGAAGGGAAACCACGCCTTTGAAACTGAGATACCTTTACACTGCTCTTGTTGCGCTTCGTATGCCGTCATTAAATATTAGATGCCCAAAATAAGTAAACCCCAAACAAAACCCACATCCCAAACCTGGAATCTCTCGAATTCCGAAAGGAAAACCTAATGCAAACCGGAGCCCTGTGCTGTCAAAGAGAAGCTCTGCCCTCCCCACGCTTGGAAGTGTGGTTAGGTGACAGCAGGTGTTCCTGTGTTGTGGGAGTACCCCCGTTTAGCTGTTGACTCACTTCAAAGAGCCTCTCTGGACACCTACATAAAGAAATGGCTTCGTTTTTACTGACCCTCGTGGTTGTCTTTTAATACCATCTTAATCTCGTGGCTCCGGTCTGAGTATTTAACTCTTTCGTAATAAAACAAGTTGGTTATTTTGAAGACAAAGGCTTCTGTCACTTCTTTAACCTGTGCTGGCTGAAATATCTTAGTGGTGTTCCTGAATAAAGGCACAAAGGCAGAGGGCTCCTGTTCAGTCTGATGGGTGTGTAAATGCCCTCTGTTTACCCAAATTCTTGTTCTCTACTAACCCTTTTGTTCTAACACTTTACAACCTTGCCTAAACCTCTTGAAGACTTACAACATCTCATTCCTGAGGGTCTTCTGTTCCTACAAGCTGGAAGACAGTTCCTTGTAGAAGGCCATGTGCTGAAAACCTGGTATGTAAACACAAGTCTTCCCATCTTTAGGAAACGTTGTTATTCACAAATTCTTTAAGGATCTTAAGTACAGAGAAGTGTATAGAGCATGAACACAGCCACTCAGCTCATCACACCATCCCCATGCTTCTCTCCCTGGGGGCTGGGGGTGGCCTGGGATGTCCTGTTTCCCCCAGTGACTGGCTGCTCATTTAAATACAACAAACCATGACCTTTTAGAGCAGTCAGGATGTTGTGTGTGGTGGGAGCCTGGGTCAGCCTCCCGCCTTGGCACAGGGCGGGCAGGGTTGTGCCCCTGGCTAAATCACAGCCTTGACTTTTCTCTCCCCAGTAAAAGCCCCATACCAAGGCCAGAATGAAGGTAGTTTTATTGGCTCTTCCAGATTTAATTTCCGAGACATTTTTAAAGGGAGATAGGATTTAGCTACTTCCATTAACTCTCTTTTTATCCACAGGGTTTAAAACCTCACACAGATCAGGAGAGTTCTTTTCCCCCAATGCAAGCCAGAGCCAGGTAGGTTGCAGCAGGGAGACTCCAGGGAGGCAGCAGTCATGAGGCGTAGCATGTCTCTGCCAGCTTGTTCACAAGTCATCCCTGAGGCTGACTGTATCCAGGGATCCCTGAGGCTGCCCGTATCCAGCATCCCTGAGGATGAGTAAACTTGGAGTAAACGCTGCATGTGCTTTTGTGCCTTTTTCATTCCAAGATCTACCACTGTATTTTATTTTTTCATGCTTAATATTTTTATAGCCTTACTTAGTAGATCTGTCTTTACTCTTAGTAATTACACGTGGAGAACTATTTCCACACCTCTAATGTGATTTTTTTAGCTACTAATGATATCACACTTATTTTCCAGCTGTTGAAAAGCCTGACTGCGCTGAATTGTATGTCCTGGTTCACTGTGGCCTTGAGTACATCGAGTGATGATCACATTGCCCTGAGTAACTTAACTCACCATGGTGCCTCCTCTCCTGAGATGACTGTGGTTGCTTTATCTGCACCACGCAGTCCTGCTCATCCAGGAGGAGACTCCAGCAAGTTCTACTCTGACTGGCAGCGTGATTATTAAGCACTGCCAGATCAATCCTGGCCTGCAAACTTCGTTAACCATGCAGTGACACTACGGTAACCAGGCTGCTCAGGTCAGTAACAGGCAGATTTTACACCACAACTACCAGTATCATCCATCCTCTGGTACTGCCCATATGGCTGGAGCACGGGTATAAGGCCTCCCTCCCCGTGGTCAGGCTTAGGGAAAGCTTGAGTCAAATCCCGCTGTGATCCGTCACGGGGCTCCCATTCTCAGCTGTCGATCTGTTCCCCCTGCTGATGACTCTCAGGCCCTACAGAATGAAGTGCCCACCCTGGTCTCACCCGTTAAAGGGCCGAGAAGGTGGGTTTGAGCCAAGTCACCAGGCTCCAAGCTGCAGCTGATGAGGGTATGAACACATCTTCCATCCTGCTTACTCTGCCGCGGTGAGAGTCCTCTCCTTCAGAAGGATGGTGTGTAACAGATGGAGCTTTAACTGAAACCTCTTTGTAAGAGCTTCTGAAGCTCATCTGCCAAGGATGGTGCAAGCCTGCTCGTGTGGTGTTAGGAGGAGGAATGTATGCCTGCTGAGGAGCAGCAGCTCTGCAGCGCATTGTATTTATCTTGCATCAGTCATGATGTGCTTGCTTAACACTATTTTTGTTGAATCTGCTGGCAAAACGTCCCACAGACGTTTGATTCTGCCTCACAGCAGTTCAGAAGGTGGGAAATGCCTAACTGGATGAGATGGGTTTTTTTAAAAGCTCTAGTAATTGTGAAATTGTCTGGCTTATCATACAATAAACTGTGAGGGCCTGTTAGAGGGATCCCACTGACCCATAGTATGGAACAGTGTCTGCAGTCACCAGCTTCCCCAAAGCTTTGATACCTGCCTTTGATACCCAAACTCAGGTATTTTCAGCTTAAATTCTGAAGCCTTGCATGCATGGCCTGTAGGATGTGGGGTGTCCCTCCTGCCCCTGCCCCTGCACTCCCATCTCAGCAGTGTGTGATAAAATGTGCTGCTCAGGGTTAGGTTAGTTGGTTAACCATGGGCACCTTATTTCTGGGAATCAACCCCCAGTGCTTTCTCAGCCAGAGGGAACTCTATTTGCTTCCCCTAGGTTAGCAGAGAGGCCAGGAAGCTTTGTGATCCCTGGACAGAAGACTGTGGAGAATAATAGAGTGAACTATGAGTGAAAAAAGGTGCTGGAAGCATCAGGGAAGCCTTGTGTGCATGGACTGTATATTCTATGCTCACTTTCTGTGGCTTAGTTTACCATTACTGAGGTCTAGAATGAAGGATCTGGAAGGTCAGGTCTGTAATGTGTCCTAAGTGGTGCAGATAGATGAGCAGCTGAAAGAAAAAGGAGAAGCCATTGTACAAACCTACCTAGCGTGCAGTCTAACCTTTAGACCTGTTAACATTTAACTGCACAACTGGAGAAAGCCAGTTCCTGAGCTACAGGTGGAGCCAAGTCACCAAGAACGAAGAGTAACAAGATGGTCAACCAGCGAACACCTGAGGAAGACTGTTGTCTTCATCCCTTGACCACCAGAGGACCCTCCGCGCCCTCCGGAAAGAACTAGCATGCATGCAGCAGAAACTGCTACAGATACAAATGAATTCTTAGAAATCTAATGTTCATGGAGATCAGCTCTTGGGAACTGGACTGAGCATCCGTGATTTTGCAACAGAAAGTCTCTGTTACCTCCCTGAGTCGCTGGAGCGCTGGCGGTGGGGTGATCTGCAGCGCTGCAATAAAGAATCCCTGCTGGTCTCCCGGCTGCGCAGTGAATTTACCATGTTTCAAGCACGAGCCAAATAAAACAGCAGGGAAGCCTTCTCCCTGTTCCTCCCCTCCCTTTCTTACTAACATTCCCTCTTCTGACGGAAGCCGAGGAGAAGTGCTGAGTACAGTGCTGATGACATGAAGAAAAACACTGAAGGAAGCAGCAAGGAGGCCAAGGGTTCAACCACTCTCCCTCCCGTGCCCAGAAACGTTTCAGTGACCTCTTGACACCTCCTTTGGGGAACCGTAAATCGACAAGACTATTTGCCAAGCAAATTTTAAAAAAAGGCACTAAAATAGTATTGTTTGTGACTTAATCCTCCTGAAGTTGATGAAAGCCAGTTAAGATCCCTGTAGCAGCTACACCACACCAACCTCATTCCAGACAGATGGGGCTCTGTGTGGATATGTATCAGGATCGATTTAAAAACCCTTCCACGCACTCACCCAAGAGATATTTGCTTGGGAAACTGAACCTGAACATGCCAAAAATTAAGTTACAGCTTGTTCCTGCATTATCCTTGTTACACAACGCTACCTGCAGTCAAGACATTGTTCATTCGCCCTATGGGAAAAAAAAATGGGTGGGGGGAAGGCATTTCACATTAGTTGTACCTCAAGTGTTTATTGTGCTGTGGTTTTGCTGGGGTAAGTTACTGCAGAATGATTCTTTGGGCTCTTGGAAAATTACCTGCTGTTTGCTGATTCCTGTTCTGCAGTCTGATGAGGAATGGAGGGATCTGCTGCATCTCAGGCAGCTCCACACCCAGCAGGTCATGACTGACCCTGCTCATTCAGGGGGTTCCAGGAGACAAGGCACTAGGCTGCAGGTCTGGGGCTTAGTTTTGGGAATTGTCCCATTGCTTCCTCCAGCAAATTATTTAATTAGTCCTGCAGAGGTAATCAGAATCACAGGATGCTTTAAGTGGAAAGGGACCTTCAAGGGCTACCCCCTCCTACCCCCTGCAGTGAGTAGGGGCATCTTCATTAGAGCAGGTTGCTGAGAGGCCCAGCAAGCCTGACCTTGGATGTCTCCAGGGATGGGGCCTCCACCAGTTCTCTGGGCACCCTGTTACAGTGTCCCACCACCCTCAGAGTGAAGAGCTTTTTCCTGACACCCAACCTAAATCTTTCCTTTCCTAGTTTGATAGGATTTCCCCTCTGCTCTGCTCTGCCCTGGTCAGGCCCAGCTGGAGTGTTGTGTCCAGTGCTGGGCTCCCTGGGACAAAACAGACAGGGATCTCCTGGAGAGAGCCCTGCAGAGGGTACGGAGGGGATGAAGGGCCTGGAGCATCTCCCCTGTGAGGAAAGGCTGAGTGAGCTGGGGCTGTTCAGCCTGGAGAGAAGCAGCCTGAGAGGGGATCTGATCAGTGTTTATCAATAGCTGAAGGGTGGGACACAGGGGACATGGGCAGCCTCTGCTGAGTGTCTGTGGGGACAGGACAAGGGGCGATGGGCTCAAGTTGGAGCCCAGGGAGTTCCCCACCAATCTGGGGAAGAACTTCTTCCCAATGAGGGTGAGGGAGCCCTGGGACAGGCTGCCCAGGGGGTGTGGAGTCTCCTTCTCTGGAGAGATTCCAGCCCCGTCTGGACACTGACCTGTGTGGCCTGTCCTAGGGACCCTGCTTTGGCAGGGGGTTGGACCCCATGGGCTCTGGAGGATCCTTCCAAACCCTACAGCTCTGTGATTCTGTGATTCACATTTTCAGAGCTGGCTTCACAAAGAGCTGGAGGGTTGGGCTTGAGGCTTTTGTTTTTACTCTGTGTGTGTGTGTTAGCAAGTAAATATTTTACAGCCCAAATTCCCAGTTCTACCAAATCAGTGACTCCAGGCTGTGGGACGATGGAAGCAAGCACAAAGGCTGGAATTTATTGCTAGCAATGATCTATGAGATAAGATTTTCAACTAAGGCAGCGCAGAGAGGTCTCTTGCCAGATGTGTGGGAGTGAAAGTGACACAAATTGAAAATGAAAAAAACCCACCCCAATCTTTGGCAATCCCAGAGCGATTACACAGCCTCGCAGTGCTAGTGGCCTCAGAGAATTAATTTTGTGTCCCAATGTCTTCATCAGCTTAAAGGCCAAGCCCCAAGCTTTAGAAAAGCAATCCAAAACAGTGCCATGAATGCTACATAAATTCATCTCACTTCTTTAATCTTATGTTGAATGAGGGAAGTTTTGGGGTGGGTTTGGGTTTTTTTTTTCCCTACTGTGGTAGCAGAATTATAGCTGATGCTGCAAAAGAATCACTGGGGATCTTGTCCCTTTGTTCCCTTCCTCCCAGTGTAATTCCAACTTTCCTTCAGAGTCAAGCTATGTAGAAAACCTGACACAAAGCCAATGGTGGTGGTACGCTGATCATATTCAAGCCTCAGCCTACATCCTTCGGGAAGCCTACTATAAATGGCAGGTAACTGAAGCTGGGAAGGAGCTTCTGTGCCTTTCAGGCGACACAAGAAGTGCTGTTTGTGGTGATGGGAATGCAGCTTTCCCTGGGACTGAGGTGCTGTCCAAATTGGGACACTTCAGGCAAAGGAAAGCTTTGCCTTGGTATAAGGACGCTGCTTTACTGGGATGGGACGGAAGTGTCAGCACCCTGTAGACGCTGGAACAGGGCTTAGTTCTGTGTGTCCCAGCACACGACCCCTTACAGAGCCCATCTCGTCGCTCCTGCGTGTTCGATGCCGCAGCAGAAGGGTGGAAGTGCTGCAGAGAGGTTTGAAAAGTACACACACCGATAAGGGTACCTGCCTGGCAGCTCTGCCCAGCAGGCAGTTCTGGTAGGGGAATGCGACTCTAAGGGAAGAAATCTCTCCCAAAAAGCCCAGCTGAGCATGCTTTTGAGAACTCACATGACAGTGCTTTTTTTCTTGTTTTGTTGTAATTTAAACAAGGTAGCACATTTTTTAGTAGATTTTGCTGTAAAAGCATGAGTTTCATATGGACAGGTGTCACAAATTGATCCAGGATAATCTTATCAGTCCCTGCTCCTGAGCCTGGGAGCATGGCACTGATACCTTCTGACTTTCCTGGGACAAAATCCCAACTGAGTCTCACCACAGAGATATAGGTAAAGGGAGTGCAGTGCTTTTCACCAGCTTTCCTGATCTGGACAGTAGGAGGAACTACAGGACCATAAAGCACACCCAGACTGCAGTAGAGGCATCATCACTGTTTCTACACGTTCCTCAGGCTACAATGACCACACAACCAGAAGCAGTTTTTTGGAGTTGTTCCTCTGTAAATGCACCTCCAGTGACTGCACTTAGAGTGAGGTGTGTGTTAAAACCCATGGAAACGTCTGAGTTTTCGTTATGTTGTGGTGGGGTTGTCCAAAAGAGAAATAACATCCCATAAATCATCTATAGTAGAGCCTATGCTCTGAGCAGACTGAAAATTTCTCCTCCAGAAAGACCAAAGGGGTTGCTCAGTGTGCTCTGAAGATGCATTTGGCCTGAAAATGGGAAGAGGTCTCAGGTTCCAGCCTGCTGCTTTTTGGAGGACACTTTTCTGCAGATAGGACCCCGAGGCTTTAGGCCAATGATGTTTGCTCTGGGAGGGCTGATGGGAGTGCTGAGGCCCCTCAAGATGGAACAGCTCAGTGCTGGGATTTCTTTTTCATTCATGAAACTTTGTCTCAAGGACTTTAGCGTGACACTCTGGTGCTCTTCTAGAAATACAGAATACAGCAAAAGACAGAATCTAGGAATTATAGATCTGACATGACATCTGGTTTGATTTTTTAAAATAAACATTTCCTGTTGGCTTTTTCTTTAACCTTGTTTGTAGTAAGGGTAATTTCAGGCTTGCTGGTGTAGGCACTTTGTTCCTGTCAGTATAATGATCACTGAGGTCAAGTTCCTGACCAGGTAACACACCCCGACACCTCAGTGCATTTCTACAAGGTGCAGCAGTGGATGCTGCAGCCAGGCCACGCGGATCATTAAGCACCAGTAAGCCCAGTGTGTTTCATCAAAAAGCATCAAAGGTACAATCCCAGCTTCATGTTGGCAGAGGGAGCTAGTGCACAATGCTGAAACACCAATGATACTCTGTCTCCTGAGGTTTGAGATGCAGCTGGGCACTTTTGGTCCATACCCCACGCTAGATGCCACGAATGCAGAATAAAGATGGAAAACTAGAAGCCAAAATCACAGAATCACAGAATGTGTTAGGCAGGAAGAGGGACATCTTCACTAGAGCAGGTCGCTCAGAGCCCCAGCAAGCCTGACCTTGGATGTCTCCAGGGATGGAGCCTCCACCACCTCTCTGGGCAACCTGTGCCACTTTTCTACTGAAGAACTTTTTCCTAATACCCAACCTAAATCTCCCCCGTTCCAGTTCAAAGTGCAGAAGTACAGAAGTACAATTTACTACACAAAATGTAAAATAGGTTTTCACAAATATGAAAAAGTATTCCCTGTAGAAGGCCTGGACTTTGAGTAACTGGAGGGACTCTTCCTTCAAATCTGTTTTAATGGTTTGCTGTGCTGTGTGATCTCTCCTTTGCATCAATTAGTACATGTTGTGCAAGGAACTAACGAACTGCATGTAAGAACGGACTTATCCCAAGGAGAGAGGTCTCCCCATGTGCAAAGTGTACAGTCCCCAGCTTGAGGCTGGAAGCAAGAATGAGTGAGTGTCCCAACGTGGTAGCAGCTCTGTGCCTTTCAGTCCTGGCGTCAGACTGCTCCAGCCGCCCTGAGAGAAACGCTTCATCCGTAAGAGGGCAGTGGCGTCCATCAGCACACACAGATTGTACCTGGGAATTAACTGCTGCTCAGGAAGTGACACTCATTTGGTACTCCCTCAGAATGTTTTACTGCTTTGGCTAGTCTCCCACAATGTATTTGGTATTTGACAGACTTGATGTAAAACATTATGGAAGACCAGCCCTGATAAAAGGCTAATCTTTCTATCCTGCTTCCCTGAACTTTCATCTTGCATCCCTGGTATGCCACCTGTATTGTAAATTCCTCTACTCTTTTAACAGCTATTTTACATTCCTTAGGCAACAAACTAGGTTTAGGCAACACCAGATGTACTGCTGGCAAGGCTGGCAAATAAATTATCACTGGGTGACCTCAGGGAGATCTTTTAGAAAAGCTACAGCCAAAAGGGAAATCCAGTTCTGAGGTGGACTTCTTAGATCTAACAAGTCCTTACTGAGAAAGTTGGGGTGGTTCAGCCTGGAGAAGAGAAGGCTCCAGAGGGACCTTATAGCGGCCTTCCAGTCCCTGAAATGTGCCTGTAGGAAAGCTGGGGAAGAACTGTTCCCGAGGGCATGGAGCGAGAGGACAATGGTGATGGTTAAAGTAGAAAAGAGGAGATTTAGGTGTGTATTAGGAAAAAGCTCTTCACTCTGAGGGTGGTGGGTCACTGGCACAGGATGCCCAGAGAGGTGGTGGAGGCCCCATCCCTGGAGACATCCAAGGTCAGGCTTGCTGGGGCTCTGAGCGCCCTGCTCTAGTGAAGATGTCCCTGCTCACTGCAGGGTGGGACTAGATGGCCTTTGAAGGTCCCTTCCCACCTAATGCAGTCTGTGATTCTATTCTATGATTTTAAATATACCAATTATCCTTCTTTCTGCAGCAGCAGCGCTGACACAGCAAGAAAGAGGAATACTACCGGACTTTGGAATATTCTTAAGTATCAGATGTTTATACTCTTCTACCGGTGTTGCAATACCCCCTGGAAAGCATAAACACAGACCAAATCTGTATCTGTTTTCCTGAACTCTGGAATTCATGGGGGAGGAAACCCAATTTCTGAATGAACTGCAGATATTTAGCACTTTGAATATTTCTAGTCTACTACTAATAATGCATTAATATGTATATATATAAAGAGATGCATTCAGTGTGAGCACATATTTGGAAATCCTAATGTTCACAGACTATCATTTCTGTAGGATAGGACCAAGCTAACAGATCCAGAAAGCAAGACAAGCCTATCAGTTCACGAAGCTACACAATGTATTAAAAATGGAAAAAATAAGTTAAAAAAGCTTTTTATGTGCTCACAATTCGGTAAGGAGATCAAATATGAACAGCTCAGAACTACACACAAGAAGAGAGCTCTCAGGTTGTTTCTTTTTTGTTTGATCAGGTAAGATCCTTTAGGGGATTTATATCAGAACTCAGGCATTTCTCCAGGATTGTCTCACAAAAATTGCCTCATGAAATTAAAGATTTGTTTAATCCCTTTTTGCTGAGGGCTTTTTTTTTGGTGGTAATTTGTACCTGAGGGTCTACTTCCTCCCTCACTCCAACAGCCTTGTGAAGAAGAAATGCCTCACAAAACCAGCCTCAGCAGCGCGCGCTCCATCTCCTGCACAGAAAAGGGTGTGTGTGTGTGTGTGAGGAGACAGTTGCTGACTCACTTCATTATTTAATTGAGCAACACTGACAAAAAAAACCCCAAAACTTTGTCATCCTGCGAGAGGTGGGCACGGCCGAGGCCAGCGCTTTATGCCTCATCCCAGCGCGGTCTGCAAGGCCTTGGGGGCAGCGCCTGACGTGACGAGGCACCCACCTGTCTCCCACCACCGCCCTGAGGCGGGAAACGCCGTCGCTCCCCCCGCCCCCCGGCCTCGCCCCTTCACGCCGAGAGAAGCTCCGTCGCCTCACGCAAGCCCGCTCCGCGCCAAGAGCGTTTCCTCGGCCGAGCGGACGCAGGCTCCGGGCACCTCAGCTCTGCAGGCGAGGGGGCGCCCGGCTCCTCCTTCCGCGGGGCCTGGCAGCTGCGGGCTCACAGAAACCGGGGGGGGTTCGGGTGAGTGTGTGGGGGGAAGTCCTCTGGCCGCTCGTCCCCTTCCCGCGCTGCCACCCCCGCGGCTCTCGGCTGCACGCCCAGGTGCGTGACCGACCCTTCGCCGTCACGAAACGGGCGGGAAACGCCTCCCTCCCCCGCCTGCCGCCACTCCGCTGCACCTGGCGAGGGGGCGGTGGGGAGGAAGGGGCGGCCGTCGCGGTCCCCGCGTCCCGCCCCTGCCGTGAGGGGAGGCGCCGCTGCTGAGGGGAGGTGGCCCGGGCCGGGTCGGGGGCCGCCCTCCCCGCGGCCCCTCGGCGGGGCGGTGCCGGGCGGGGTGGTGCCTCCCCTCGCGTCAGCCCTGCGCGGCGGGGCGGGGAGGGGAGCCTCGGCGCTGCTGCTGCGGCGGCGGGAGAGACACCGGTGGAGCCGGCGGCGGTTCCTCACGGGAACAAAGCGGGGGCGGCGCAGCTCCCTCCGGCCCGTTGCGGTGCCATACGGTGAGAGTCGGGTAAGGGACGGGGACGGTGCTCGGCCTCCTCGGGAACCTCCCGCGCCCCCCCGAGGGGCGGCTTGGCGCGGCGGCGGCACCGCAGGCCCGACCTCCCCCCCTCCCTTCCCCTCACCGCCGCGGGGCGGGGTGACAGCCCTCTGCCCCGGGCCTGCCCCCCGCCCGCCTCTTCTCCCCCGCCCCGCAGCGGGATGCACCTCCCGGGGGTGCCGGCCCCGCTCGCCCGTCTCCCTGAAGGGCTCCCGGAGGTGTGCGTGCCGCCTGGCCCCGGGTCTGCCTGCCTGCGGACCGCTCGTAAGGGGAGGGAGCGGGGAAGTATAAACAAATAGAGGAGCCGGTACGGGCGCGGGGCCCGAACGCGGGTAGGTGCAGGGACGGGGCGTCTCGACACGCGTCCGGCTCCCGCGGAGCCCAGCGAGCCGCTTCTGCAGGCCGGCGGCGGGGGCTGGGCGCAGGCGCTCAACTTCTCCCGGAGCCTGGCCTCGGCAGCCCCCGAAGGGGTAGGACGGGGCTGCGCGGGCGGCCGGGCCCCCCTGCCGCGCTGCCGCGGGGCCAGCAGCCGGGGCCGGGGGCCGCCTCGCCGCGGCAAGTACGCGGGCGCGTAGCGCTGGGCACTGCCGCGCTCCGCGAGCCGTTCCGCTCCCCGGTGGGTGAGATCGGTACGAGCTCCCGCAGAGCGGTGTGATGAGCTTTGGGGTTTTTCCCCCTCCTCTCCCTTTTCCCAGCCCCTCGGCGCGTACGCTTGGGCCGGCTGAAGGCTGGTCTCCGCGGCTGCATACGCAGCCCGGGGTTGTCCTGGCGATATGGCAGCGGCCGCTTCCTGCTGTAAATCACTTGGCGATAGTTTTTTTGAAGCGCTTCGTTAAGGCGGCACTCACTGCAGCGAGCCCTCCGTTCGCTGCCTGTGGGAAGCAGTGAGCTCTACAGGCTGTTTTCCAGGCTGGTGTGTGTAACGAGCTGCTCCTGCTTCTCAGAGACACGGCAGGGATGTAGCCAGCTAGTACCTTACTCTCGGCATAAACGTAATTCCCCTTGCTGTGCCGTATTGGCGTAAGGGTTGCTGTTTTGGACCCAGTTGTGGTTACCTGTGGCTGTCTGGCAGTCGTCTTGTCGTGGAAGAAGCTTGTTTCAAATAAACATTCAGCAGCACAGGTGTATTAAGAGCTGTGGGATGTAAACCTTGTTGTAACGCTGTGCTGGGGGGTAGCTCTTCGTTTCAGGAGCAATTTGAGAAGATAAAAATCAATCAAAATGCAAATTTTGGGGGGCTTGAACTTAAAAGCCTTAGTTATTAGCATTTGTAATGATATGTAAGTGAATGGATGTGTTAATGTAGGTTGCTGTTAATGTCAGTTGCTATTACTGCATTTTTCATTTATTGAAAGTATTAGTTTGGAAGTCTTCCCTTTTGTGCTTTGTATGAACATCTTCATATAAAACAGTCTTGCTCGCTCTTTTTTTCCAGTTTACTAATTCTTTTTTCCCCCCCTCCTCGAAAAATTTCAGAGCACAGTCAGCAGAGGGATGGATGTAACATGATATCCTTGGAGCGCTCAAAACACGCAAGTTCTGTCAAGATTTGGGTTTTAGTTAAGTAATACAAAGAAAATGGATGAATCGGCTTTGCTGGACCTGTTGGAGTGTCCTGTTTGCTTAGAACGCCTTGATGCTTCTGCTAAAGTCTTGCCTTGCCAGCACACGTTCTGTAAACGCTGTCTGCTGGGCATTGTGAGCTCTCGAAACGAGCTCCGGTGCCCAGAATGCAGGACTCTAGTGGACTGTGGTGTTGATGAACTTCCCAGTAATATTTTGCTCGTCAGACTACTGGATGGCATCAAACAGAGGCCTCGGAAACCCAGCGCTGGTGGAACTGGTAGCACGAATGCTTTAAGGGTCCCCATCAGCACCGTAGCCAACTGCGGCTCAAAGGACCTGCAGAGCTCTCAAGGTGGACAGCAGCAAAGGGTGCAAGCACGGAGCCCTCCTGTTAGGGTAAGTACCATGTAGTGGTGGTGTTTTGCTGCAATAGTATCTTTCAGAGGCTGTTTCAGGACGCCTCTGCCTCAGGGTAAGGGCAGTCAGACAGTAAATATGGTAAAATGGTATTTTTGAGAACTGTTGAGTTTCACTGAGGATCTACCTCAGTGTCCTTACCAGTATTGGTTTACTGTCATGGAAATACCGGTAATGAACCATCCTTATTAGAACTCAGAGGTAAGGAGAAGAAAAGCATCTCAATACCTTAATTGTCTTATTAAAAGGAAGTCAGATAGAACAAGATAATGTACGTGGAGAGCTTAAGTAATTGTTCAGGGTAAACAACTTGTGAAGAACACCTGAAACTGTTGTTTGCCAACTACAAGATTAGAGATTTTATTTTGCCTCTTGCACTTCTGGTAGTGGCTCTGACTATCAGTAAATGTAATTTGAATTAGATTTAATGGATGTTGAACATGAACAGGGAAATTAAGTTCTTGTTGAAGTTGAAGGCTTTGCTATTGGCTTCTAAGGAGCTACATTTTTACATCTCTCTCTTTAAAAAGAAATCTTTGCATTACTGTGGTCTGGTAAGTTATTTGTACTCTCAGTCCTCATCCTGTCTCTAATTAGTTTTTCTAAATCACTCAAAAAATACTTTGAGGAAAATCTTACATACTGTGATGGGGGAAATTGCCTTCTGTTTGTACTCCTGATCCTTCCTGGGATCTGTACAACCTGTAGACTCCATTGTACCTTATGGTCAAGACTCAGTAGCCTGATTTATGATTGTTCTAGAGCCTGTATTGGGAATCACAAGGCCGGGTTGGATGGGGGTTTGGGCACCCTGGGCTAGTCAGGATATCCCTGCCCATGGCAGGGAGTTGCAATTAGATGAGGTCCCTTCCATCCATTCTATGATTCTATCATTTTATGAGATCACTTGACTTTGTGTTATCTAATAACAAGGCAGAAGAGCTCCTCTAAAGGATCCTGCTGCACACTTTGTGTTTCTTGTGTATGCAAAATTCCTGTGTTGGAAATGGAGTTTCTGAATGGTTTGGGTGATTTCTTGCTTTGCAAAGTTTATTTTTAGGAAGTGTGTTAAGGAGGTCCAAGGAGAGGGCTTAATCGACAGGACTGGTCTTGAAAGTTTTAGTTTACTTACCCAGTGAAGGGATTGGAGTCTTTAAAACATTTTAAATACACCTCTTAAGTTTGCATGAGGATTTAAAATACTGGTGTTCTTCCATTAGATTTTGTATTGTTTTCTCTGCTTGGTAGAGACTCTCATTAGGTTCTTTAGAATATAAAACAATTATCATGACTCTTGCTGTTAGTGAGTCCTGTTCTGTGTATGGATGTAGTTGGTAAGGGAGGAGAGAAGGTGATGTGGATTTTTTAATTTCAGAAGGTAAATCTGAAAAACTACTGCAAGGAAGCTTCAGCTGTATCAAAACTTCTCAGGTCTTCTCCAGAAGTGTGCCTTGCATTTGCAGAAGCTCTTTGATTTAAAACAGATCAAAACACCTGTATTATAACTTGTTTATCTATTTTCTCTGTCCATCTCTGTAAATAACTGTGTAGTTTGAGTGCCTGCTGCTCTTCCAGAAAGGCTTCTGGTGCAGCACAGTGCTGGCTGTGTGTGCATGACAGAGTTTCTCAAAGTCTCAGTAGAAAAAAAAATCAAACCAAATATGGGTATTCTCTCTTTTTTTTAATATTGCATAATACCCTGTTGTGCAACACTTGCATCTCCAGATGTTGCACAGTGTAGAGAGTGACAACATATGGAATGCTGCTTCAGTTTAGTAGTTGAAGGTGGACTGGGTGCATTTTTCATGCAGTTAACTGACACTCAGTGTGAATTAGTGATAGATTTCAACGTTGTACATGAAGCCTGGATACATCCTTGTTTCTGGGGTTTCACAGGCGTTCTTGTGTCCCCCTTCCTCTGGGAGATGGGGAAAGATGATCTTCTTGTGTTATGTCCTCAAACCCTTTTCTACTAGGAAATCCATAATTTTAAGAATTCTGAGGGATAACGGGGGAGGAAGTGGAAGAATAAGGCAAAGTTTTTATTTTTCTATATGCAGAGTGCTTTGTTGTTGTTTGGGTTTTTTTAAGTCCAGAAAACAACACCAATTTAATGGACAGTGTTGAAGTGAATGCCCTGCTTGTTTTGCTAACTACAAGATAGAGATAGTTGCAAATACAGTTCCTCTCTGGGCATTGAAGAGGAAAATCTGTTTCTAGAGGAGTGGCAGAGTCAGATTTCCTAAACTAATTTTGCTGAAGGGAAACTAGTAAATGAAAGTTGCTGTTACGTTAAATGAAGTGAACGTGGATGAAGGCTGTCAAGTCATAAACATTCAGCTTATACCCTGAAGTAATACTAAGCTCATAAATGCCCTTTCAGAGGATGCCATAATTTCCAGCAAAGGTTAATACAGCATGTACTGCAGTGTGATTTCCTGAGCTGTATCAATGACTACGGAGCTGCCAGCCCTTTTATTGGACACTACTGTGTATATTGCGTCCTCTGGATGTATGTGGTGACACACGGCCATAAACAAACAAATGGCTCCTTGAGTCTTAAAACTAATGAAGCTGGGTGGGTGGTGGGGCTTAACAAATCTTGTGCCTTAAATTTCCCCCACTGCAATAACCCTGTCTCTTTCTGTAACCTCTGTAATCTTTCACCGCTGTAACAACTGCAATTTCTGCCTGCAAGTTCTTAGCCCCTTTCTATTCCCTGCTACTTTGCTGCAGAAAGCCTTCTGTGCTCTTCCCTGGATACCATTTGGACAAAGGCAGTGTACTGCTGTACCCCATGGACAGCTCTTGTTTACTGGCTGCCCAGCTCTTGTGTTCTGAGCAGCTAGCCTGCCCAGGAGAACAAGTCATAGTTATGTTCTGCTGTTCTCTCTGATATGGATACTCATTTAACGCTTTTACCTTTGTTTTTTTAAGTGAAAACATTCAGCTAGGCTGAATGAGCTTTAGGAGCCACAGCCAGCTGTCAAATCTGCTTGGGACTGGTCATCAGGAGTGAGTGATTGAGGGTTGTTGAGGGAGCACATGATCACATCAGCCTTGTTCCCTTCAAAAAGGTGTATGAAATTTTTAGGGTACTTAAAAATTTATGCTTGTATTATTCATCTTCTCATTTTCACAAAGTCTGTCAAAGGGGTGTTGTCTTAAATTCCTTATGGTGGTTTTACAAGGGTGTGCTTATTGCAGGAGTCCTTAAGCGTAGCTGTGTACCTTGATAGATGCATAAGTTGATGTTGGAAAGCAGCTCGAATTTCTCTACTAGAGTTTAAATTTAAGACAATACACATTGAATTTGCATTTTCCCTTGAATTTGTATGTGCCTAAGACATACCAGCTCTCCTGCTGGTTTCTTTATAGTCCAGGTTTCTGAAGTTAGGGCTGTTCTCTCAGCAGAACCTAGCGTGGAGCTGTCTAGGCAGTCTGAAATCTCATCATGTTTCTTTTAATAATGTTTTCAGCTGTTCTCTGGACCAGTTGTAGGCAGGAAGAGATAAGCAAAGGATTCAAATGACTTTGCTTTGCAAGAGAAAAGCATGAATAGCTCAAAAGTTGGCCATGCTTAATAGAGTTGGCACTTACGCTGAGTAAGTATTGATGGTGTAATTTGAGTATATTATACTCTGTCAGTGGGAAATCTTATCAAGAAGTATTACAGTGCAGATAATGGGAGAGGCCTAAAGCTTTTCCCTTTTTTTTTTCTTGTTTTTATTCTGGAAAGCTAATAGAGACCTCTGGTAATACTGCTTTTGGTGAGGTCTTGAAACAAGTGGGGAAGTGAGTGTTAAAGGCTGTTAGAATGTGCTCATTTAGGTTTACAGGGGGCTTTGTAGCTGCATCAAAAAATTCTTGCTTGGTGCCTTCCTAAAACTTCATTTTTCTGTTGGGAAGTGCTAACACTTGCAATAAATTCCTGCAAACTGAAAAGGAAAGACCAACAAACAGAAGGTTGTTCCCTGAGCTTCTAGTAACACTCAGCTGTGTCTCCATCAACTCATGTGTCTGTTCTCCTGCTTGTGTAACATGGGGAAACAACAGTAAAACTTTAAATCCTTGCATGCATACTGCCACAGCATCAGTCATCTGTGATCCAGCAGCCTGCCTGGGAGCTGCTGGGTCATCTTTAAAGCCAAAAAGGAAAATAAATGGAGCCAGGTTCTCTTCCACGGCTCAGCCTGGCACACAAGCTGGGGCAGCTGGGACAATGGACCACCTTCTGGTCTGTGAGGTCAGACTTCTCTCTGTTGTACTTGATTCGTGAGGTTAGCACTCAGTTTTCTTTAATCCCAATCACTTTGGAGAAAAGAGCTCAGGGTGGTGGCTCAAGCAGGTTGACTGTTCAGCAGGACTGAAAAAGCCTGATGGGAGCTGAAATGAGTGCTGCTGTTGTAGCCGTGACGTTCGCTGGCCTACTGAGGTTCTGGCAGAACTTAATTGTCAAAGGAAGCTTCTTAATTATTTGAAAACAACAGTGGAACAGCAAATGTCTGTTCTTAGATCAATAACTTTATTAAAGGATTGAAAATAAATATGGGAATTGTCAGGCATAGCAGCAGGTGTAGATTGAAATGGGTGTTTACATTGTCATTGAACAAGAGTTAGCAGAATAAAACAGTACATGGAAGTGTTCTGTCAATAAACATCTTCTGGAGAGGTACTCTGGGAGTTGCATTGTGATAATAGAGCAGTTTGTAAAGTGTGTTACTTTGGGGGGAGAAATGGTTGTAGAAATACGCAAAAAATGGTGATGAATGCAGTTAATTTCAGGGTTGGTATTTGTGATGATAGGCTGGAGAATCATGCTCTGTCACCCTTACTGTGAAACAGTTCTTCCACATATTGGTGTGGAATGCTGTTGGCCACCTGGGCACACCCCTGGCTCATGTTCAGCTGGTGGCTGACCAGCAGCCCCAGGTCCTTCTCCACCAGGCAGCTTTCCAGCCACCCTGCCCCAAGCCTGTAGCTTTGCCTGGGGTGGTTGTGACCCGTGGGCAGGACCCAGCACTGAGCCTTGCTGAGCCTCCTACAAGTGGCCTCTGCCAAAGAGATCACATTTGCACGCTTTGGATTCACTCTTTCTGAAATCCTTGATGCTGCTTTTATGTTTACAATTGATTGTACAGTTTTAATTACTTCTTTGTAACACTTCTGTATCCTGTGCTAAGCTAGATGAAATTTAATGGAGATTATACATATAAAAGGAAAATACACTGTCTCTCGTGGTGTTAATCTGTCTCCTCTCTGAGATAAGTAATTAAGTAAAGAAAGGGAGGATAAGCAAAAGGAGGAATTGTCTCAGTGTCCAAAGGCATTGGGCTGGGATTGAGAGCTTCCGGGCTCAGTTCCTGGCTCTGCCACAGATATCCTTTATAACCTTGCACAGAGTCATTCAGAGCTCTTTGTGCTTGTTTCCCATCTGCAGATATGACTGATAGTACTTGCTTTGTTTGGCTCACTATTTAAACTGTATACTCTTCAGGGCAGAGAGAGGGTTTTTTTTTGCCTTGGATGTATCTATAGGGTGTTTTACAATGGGTCCACAGTCTCAGCTGAGGTCAGTAGATAACTGCTGTTCACTCTTTAAATCGTTGCCTTCCACATTTCTGGAGAGCTGTTCATAATTCATTTCCTGTGCCAAAGATGTCCTAGTGTTGCACTGTGAAAAGGATTCTATTTTGTGTTTGGATGTTTAATAGGGAATCATGTAAATGCCCCTGTGAGGAAAAGCCAGATGCTTAAAACAGCCTGTGGAAGCTGGTGGCCCCTTCTTCAGCTAGAGGGGTCTGTGTCCGACTGGCACACTGGTGTGTAGGCTGGAGTGTGTTTTGGAAAGGGTGAAAGGAGAAGATCTAAGGGGAATGGTGTTGGTAGCAGAGAAATATTTAATTCTGTACTTTGAACCCTGATAGCGATCTTTAACCTGCCAGCTAACACTAATCTGCTTGATAAAATAGCTGTGAAACTAGTGTAATCCCTTTACCCAGGAAATTGGGTTTTGAATTAAGTTGATTCATAAACTAAAAACCAAATCCACAGCATTTGTGTGCCACTTAAATCCCTTTTTTATTTTGTTTCCCATACTTTTTGTTTGTTTGTATGATTGCTTTGCTTTCTCAGGTGGAAGAGAGGGCTGTTTCTTATTTCCCTTCATTTCCAATTTAATATTCTTCCATTTCTTTGGATTCATTTAAAACTCCTTGCCTGAAACAAAATGGTGCCTTTTTATTCTCCACTCTAATCTGGCCAGTGAGTTACAGGTTAATGCTCTATGCAAAAAGCTTTGATCATTTGAAAAGTTAAACTTCTGCACAAAAAGGAAGTCCAGGGCCCTGATTTTTAATGGGCTCATTGTCAGTGGGGACAGGGTTGGGATCTTTTTAAGGAATAAAAATCTTCTCATTTTTCTCCCCTTGCCACAGAAATCAAATACCAATAACATTGCTGTATATGGGTGGCCCAGGGGCTGGTTAGGAGGTCAGTCAGTAGTGCTGGTGCTGTTTTCTGCATGCAGGGTGTCTGCCTTTCTGCAGTGGGTACCTCTCCTTTGGTGGCTTGATGGGCATCCTGTGTGGTAGGAAGAGCTCAAGGGGCTGGCTGGGATGAGTTCAGGTAGAAATCCTTCTCCTCTCCTCTACTTGAGTGAAATGGTTTTCACGTGGTGCTTCCTCCTTTTCCCCCTGTGTTCAGTGGATGGATGGGGACTGTGGAAAACAGCAAGCCTGGAAGTGCAGCTGTGATAATAAAACTGCAAACTTGTTGTGTTCAATTGTTTGTCTGTCTTTTGGTGGACTTCCCCTTTCAGTGCATTTGGCCTTCTCCTTATGATGAGCTTAACACCTTCCTTGGTCTTTTCTTTGGCTCCATCCTTTATCCAAATGATCTCTTGCCTCAGATCTTGGTGTACTACTTCCAAGAAAAAGAAAACATAGATCTTTTCTCCCCTCTTGTGTCCAATTTGTCCCAGACTGTGTCAAACATAGGGAAGATTAAATAAGCAACAGGAAAAGTTCTGCTGAAATATCTGGACTACAGACACTCTTGTGGTATTTATAACTAAATCTGCTAAATGAATGAAGAGCATAACATGCAGGTTAATTGTACTGCATTGCTTAGCCTCCCTTGGTTTAACAGGGTTGTTTTGGGGTTTGGGTGGGGTTTTTTCCCCTTCTCCTTTAAATCACTGTCTATATGCAGATCATAGTGTGGGCAAGAGTATGTCTTGGTAATTAAAGCTGAAATATCATCTGGTCAGCCCTGTTCATACATACACCTCGTTACTGGGTGAGCAAAGGACAAGTGTGCATCTGTTACATCTCAGTTCCTGTCAAATACTTCTGTGTTAGCAGACAGAAAATCAGCAGTGAGTTATTGGGTCAGTGGCATTAGATCAGTTTCTTTGCTTTTCTTTTCATATCACCCAGTCTGAATTGTTCCAGAGGCAGCCATTCTTGGGCTGAAAAAACCTGCTTTGAGGTGAGCTGGATTAACTTCAGGAAACAGGTGGCCCTGAGGTGAGAGAACCCCACATCCCAGGGAAGTATTGTTCTCTTCTCTGCACTTCCTATCTTTCTTCACCTTCCAAGCTCACAAAGGTAGTTCTACCCTTTTTCATCCTGTCCTGACAAGCAGATACCTTGACTCTGACATGTGTTCAGAATCCTGGGGGATAGTGATGCTGTGTGTGTTACTTAGAGATTTCCAGCCTCCTATAGATCTATAAGAAGGAAGGGGTGGGGGGAAAGCTGCTTCAGAGGCAGCTCCTAAGAGATGGTGTGTGCCCCGTTGAGTTCTGTGTTGCAATTTGTTCTAACTGCTGGACTTCAGTTATACTTCAGTGTCTGTAGTCGAGGCCCTGAAGCATTAGGGCAAGGAAGCAATAGCTCTACTTCTTGAGAAGTCCTTTGTTCTCCTTTGGTTTCCAACTGTATCAAATTTTGGCCCAGCAGTGCTGGTGGTTGAAGTTACCATCTTGACAGATACCTCCTAGAGCTTGAGCTGTCTGTGTAACAGAGAGAGGGAGGTGGCAGCACTGTCCTCTGATCATCAGACTGAACAGTGGGGCTAGTCCTGGGGCTAGTCCTACTGCACTGAGCGCTCCAATCACAGCTTTCATTTATCCTTGTCCTATGAATACTGCTGGGGCTGCCTTGCAGTTTGGGCACAAAACCCTGGCTGGTCTCAGCACAAACAGGTCTGTTGAATTTTCCGTATGCTCTTAAATGTCAGGGAATAACTGGGGCTCAAGAAGATGCTCTGGAGATAAAGACAAGGCCTTGCTTGCACAGAGGACTGAGAGGATCAATACTGAATAATTGGAAACGAGTCTCTTTGATTGTTGTTAATCAGTGTGCTATGTTAATTCTTTAGGTTGTAGTCTGCATTTTATTTATATAAAAATTGGGGAAGAATGAGGCACTTCTGACTGATTAAAACGTGTTAAGGCACAAAGTATTCAAAGATAATCAGATGACGATCTGAGTTGGCATATATAGGGCATAGCTGCTCCAGAAGCTTATTTAAACAAATCCAGTGAAGATGAATTCAGTGTGCTGTGGTAATGTGCCTCTGAGTGGAGACGAAGCGTTTGTTCAGAAGCTGAGAGCTTGCTAAAAGAAAATCAGCATCTTGTGGGCCTTCTCTTGGTGCTGTGTGTGCCAGTGCCCTCCTCTCTCACATGGTTTTTTTCATGAGCTGGATAAAGATCTGAGCAGAGACTCTTAAATCTTCTCCACACTAGCAGAGTTAAGCCATCTTCAAAACCTGTTTAGTTTAACACAGTTTTAAATCCACAGCCTTGTTAAGTTAACAAGCCTTCAGCCTTGCCACCAGGTTCCATAATCTCCTTAGATCTTCAGTCGAAGCAGGGCAGGGATAGTCAGTAAGGAGATGAATAGATAATCCTTCAGAAGGAGTATAGGTCTTCCAGAAATACGCGTTGATATCCGCACTGAGCGCTGAAACACTCAGTTTTGGTGTGTTGAGGAATGCTGATGTGAGCTTTCAGTGACTGTTACAGACACTGCCACAGTACCTCCAGCTAGGGGAGGAAGTCGGAAAGGCTGTCCCTTTGTTTTCTTGGGGGCAATAAAGGATTTACTTTTTTCTGATGCATTAATTCCTGGTTTATAGCCAATAAAATTAGGTTAGGTTTTAAATATAGGATGGGGGAAATTAACAGTTTGTTTCCTTGCAGTTATGCATATGCAGATGAAAAGCTGCTTTGTGGTTGTCTCACAAGCTATCTTTGAAAACCTTTCAGGCAGTCAGTAGTCTGTGGGCTGGAATTTAAAACCACTGCTGCAGGTGATGTGGCATTGGCCATTTCTGCAGGCTGCATGGTACTACTTCTCAGCTCTGGCTCTGTTGACCTTAAGCTGTGTGTGTCTTCTGAGCGGAGCTGCTGAGGTAGCGGAGCTGAAGGAAGAAATAAACCAGTTTATGGAGGAAGAAGGCTAACCCTGAATCCCTGCCAGACATATTCAGCACAGCATGGGAGCAGAGGAGGTAGATGTGGGGTGCAAGCCAGGTCTGGGACATGCCTGTGTTTGGAAGGGGAGGCAGAAGAGCTGAGCACAGAGTGAGTATGAGGCATGAAAACAGTCACTCATCTACTTGAAAGAATGGGAAGGTATGATTTAACAGCAGAGAAACTTCCAGCACTGATGGATGATAGAGATCTGAAGGGGCAAGTAACAAGGGAATGGAGGATAGTGAATTATGCTGAAAGAAAACCACCTGTGGTAGTGGATTTGGAATATAGCAATAGTCAGACTGGGTAAAAAGTGACAGAGAAGGAAATCGGATTGAGCAAATGAGTCTGCTCACTGGAGTTGAAGTGGAGACCTGGTGAGGAGGAGATGCTGAAGGAGTTGAAGAGGTAACTTCATGTTTAAGGCATGTTTTGGAGAGCATCAAACCAGAAAAGTAGATATGGATGAGTTGGGTAGACAAGAGGTGAGAACAAGAATTAACTGTGTTGGCTCATGTGCTCTCTCTATTCCTCTGTGTGTGTTCATTTCAAAATAACTGTGTATTTTATTTTTCACTGTTTATTTTTAAGTAGTGTCTCCTGTACTATGTGACATGTAGACCATTTAAGTTCCAAAATGATTGAAGAGCTTCCTGTTCAGGACTGTGAAGATTATTTCTGGTTTATCTCTCAAGCACTTTGAGATTCTTCCCAGGATTCTAAAAATGTTGATTTATTTACAGATAAACTACTCTGCTAGTTCTTAAGAGAGCAAATCAGGCTACAAATTTAAATCTCCCATTCAGTGAACTCAAAATGATTATAGGAAAAGGTGTGCTAGTGTCGTAGGAATCACTTGGAAATCAGAAAGATTCTCAAAGAAGAAAGGAAATAGAGCACTTGTGACTATTCTGATTTGGCAGCATTTTCTTTCACCTTGCTTCCAGGCTTCTTTTGTCTTCAGTGTAGTCCTGCACTTGGTAGTAGCTGAGAAGGATGTAAGCATCCTACTGACACGACAGAGCATGGTTACAATGTGAGTTGCTCTTCTTGTGCCATGACAGATAGGAAGGCTCAATCTTTGTGGGGCTGATTCTCCAAGCAAAGTAGTGGTCTATTTTTGGTATGTCTTCTGTCCTCTGGAGCAGCCCACCTTTCAATGACAATTCAATGCTCAAAAGGAGAACCATCTTCTTAGAATGAAGCTTTCAAAATCCATTGTTTTGGTTCAAGTCAGGGAGATGAACATGGGCAGCCTCTGCTGAGTGTCTGTGGGGACAGGACAAGGGGCGATGGGCTCAAGCTGGAGCACAAGGAGTTCCCCCCCAACCTGGGGAAGAACTTCTTCCCAGTGAGGGTGAGGGAGCCCTGGGACAGGCTGCCCAGGGGGTGTGGAGTCACCTTCTCTGGAGAGATTCCAGCCCCATCTGGACACTGACCTGTGTGCCCTGTCCTAGGGACCCTGCTTGGGCAGGGGGTTGGACCCCATGGGCTCTGGAGGTCCCTTCCAACCCCTACAGCTCTGTGAGTCTGTGATTCTGTGGAAGTGATTTTAAATAGCGCAGAAGAAGAACTGGTTATTCTATGTGAGTGTAAAAAAAAATCCCAACCAACTCTTCCTCCCAGTGTTCTTGTTTCAGATTTTCTCAGTTTGCCCTAAAGGATCCAAGAAAAAAGGTGTGAGATAAACCAGCACGAGTGTCAGGGAATGTTGGTGCCCTTGTTTTCCTGCAGCGGTCACAGAATTTTACCTGCAGACTCAGATGCCATTTAAAAGATATTCTCTGAGTAAAATTGTTACAGGGCTTCCTTAGTTTTTTTTAGAGCTTTTGAAATGTCTGTAGTGTACATGCAGTCAGGCTATTCCACACAATTCCTGAGGTTTTTTGTGTTGATGGGAGTTACAAAAGTTAATGAGATGGGTTGGTTGGTGAAGTTTGTGCCCTTGTTGGTTGATTTTTTGCAGCCTGTGTTTTTTTTAGTAGATCTGTATTTTTGGTTAGAGTGTGCTGCCCATCTCACAAATAAAGAGACTCAAGTAGGAATGGCTAAAAAGGAAGAAACATAATGATTTTCAAGCTAGTGTGGTACTTGGAGTAATAGAAGGGTCTGGATTTATAATAAGAGGCACAGTCCTCAGAAGAAATCTGTGTGTGTAGAATTTTTCACCTGCCTACAAGGATAAGTTTGGTGCAGCTTTGCTTAATAGTCAGATTGCAACTCAGTTGCTCGCAGCCAGAGTGAAGTTCAAGGTGGGTTATCTGAATCAAGCAGAATCACTAACTTGATTGATGCAATTAGACAGGTCTTACAGCTTGAAAAATCTTGTAGCCCAGTATGAGTAATCACAGCACATTCCAAGGCTGCCCATAGTACGTTTTACTCATAATTTATGGAAAGCCAAGTATTCCAAATCATGTGTTCCAAGCAAATGTTAAATAGCTGCCTCCAGGAATTGGGTAAGTTTTGCTTGCATAAGTTACCTTCTGATGCTGGAGAAATTCTCTTCATGCTTAGCAGATACTCTCACCCTCAGACTGCTGGCTTCAGTCTCGTTCAGGGGACCACAATGCTCTCTTCTAGCTGCTATTTACAGTGTAGGGTTGGGACCCCACATCTTCCTAGAAACAGCATTTAATTCCTGGGATTCGAATGCTTCTGGTTCTCAGAGCTATGAGTAGGAATCTGTAAGGTCAACTGAAATCAAGTTATGTGCTAATTTTCCAGGTTTAAATGTCATGAATGTGTTTAAAAACCTCAGATTCAGGCTGTTTCCACACACTTCATTTTGGGGAGAGAGGTGTAGTCAGTGACACTTCTGGTAGAGCGTGGCTTTCTGATGTAGGGAAAACCAAAGGCAAACCAAACCTGGACCAGGATTCCAGTGGCTTTGTCAGCACCACAGAGCTCTGGCTTTGGGTGCAGGCTCCATTCACTCAAGTCTACACTGAATATACTGTCAGATGCCAAACTGTGCTTTGTTTTCAGAGAAGGCTGTTGATTGGTATTAGGGTAAATGAATCTGAATGTCCTAGTAGGGGTACTCAGTGATGAAAACAGCGTGTGATTTATGCTGCCTTTTCAAAAAAGAATACTTTTTTCAGATCTCTTTCTTCTGTTCAGCATATTAAGTTTAATAGAAGAAATCTGTCCAAAGGGGCTTTACGTAAACTCTGGCTGAGTTTATATTTTTCAAGGTCTTGTAGCTATAGAAATAAAATTGCAGTTTTGAACTTTGCTATTAAAATACACATTGGAAAATACTCTGATGAAGTACAGAAGAGTGTTAACAGCTTCCATGAGAAGAGATCTGGTAAAAATCAGCAAGTGCAGTTAGATCTCCTTCGTTAGAGGGACATTGATCTTCGTGTTCCCCTGCTAGCTGAAGCAGTAGAAACTGCTGCTAGATCAGCATAATAGATCTGGAAAAAGGCAGACTGCCCTATGAGGGCTGATAAAACTGACCATAAATACCACAGCTGAGTCACTGGTTAGTGGAGGGCTGAAAAGAAGGTAGAGAAGAAGCAAAGGTGTGCATGAACCACACAGTGCCCAAGGGAGCACAGGACCTGCTGGGAGCAGTAACACTTGCAGAGTATGTGGGTGCTGATTCTTGGTCATGTTATTTTCAAAGATTGATGATTTTAGGAATGTTCTTGGTAAATACAATTATGAACTCTTTTTGTCTTTCTGGTAGAGATAAACCAGCAAGACCCTACATTTTGATCTCAAGGGATAACATGTATTTTATCACAGAATTTTAGGAGTTGGAAAGGACCCCAGAAGTTCATGTAGTCCAACCCCTGACAGAGCAGGGTCACCCAGACTAAATCACACAGGTACACATCCAGGTGGATTTGGATGTCTCCAGAGAAGGAGACTCCACAACCTCTCTGGGCACCCTGTCCCAGGGCTGTGTCACCCTCACAGTGACAAAGTTCCTCCTGACATTCCCATGCAGCTTCCTCTGCTCCAGCTGCACCTGCTGCCCCTTGTGCTGTCACTGCCATCCCTGAGAAGAGCCTGGCACCATCCCTGAGAAGAGCCTGGCTCCATCCTGACTCTCTCCCTTTACATATTGATAAGCATTAGTGAGGTCACCCCTCAGTCTCCTCCAGGCTAAACAGGCCCAGCTCCCTCAGCCTCTACTCACAAGGATGAAGGGAGTGGAACCCCTTCACCTTGGTGTCCCTGTGCCGGGCTCTTTCCAGGAGTTCTATGTCCTTTTTGAGCTAAGAGGTCCAGAACTGGACCCAGTGCTCCAGATGAGATCTCATCAGGGCAGAGCAGAGGGGGAGAAGGACCTCTCCTGACCTAGTAATAACCCCCCTCCTAACACACCCCAGGAAGCCATCAGCCTTCTTAGCCACAAAACCAGTTTTCTGTTTGGCTTTGCATGTAACTTTCTCAAAAGACACTGGAAAAAATAACCCAGGATGCAGAAGTCCCATGTCCTTTCCATTTAGTCAGTGTGCATTAAACCTGTCTTAAGTGAATCACCTTAATTAAGGCCTTTGGTTCAGTATTCAGTGTACTGTGAAGATTGGTACTTGTGATTGTAGTGGCTTAATCACGTAGACTTCCCCCCCCTTTCTGAAACTGGAGTAGTTCTGCTCTGTGAAAAAGAAAATATCCACTGGGGAAAAGGATTAAAACCCAACTGCCCCCATCCCAAGGAAGTGCCTGGGTGGCTGGGCTGGAGGGTGGCTTTGCAGTCGCTTCTGGTGCTGTCATAGAGGTTAAGGAGATGTCCCTGGTTCGGTGCTTGGATCTCATGTCATGTTGGATCATCTGTTCGGGTACTAATGAAACTTTTAAATTGAAATAGCACCTCTTTTTTTAATTTCTTCTTTTTTGCCTTAATCTTGTTTATGTCCCCAGTGAATTATTTGGTGAGATTTTATATTAAATATATATTATTCTCTCACCATAAGGAAGACATCTAGGTCATGGAGTGTGTCCAGCAAAGGGCAACCAGGCTGGGGAAGTGTGGTTTTTCCCTATTCTTTAGTTATCAGATGGGGAACATAACATTGAATGTTTATGTTGGCTTAGCTGTGATATTTCTCTTCTCATTTTTCTCTGTAATGTAAAGAGAGATTAATTATGAGAAAATAGTTTCTTTCTAACTTCTGTTTTTAATGAGAAAAGAGTTTCTTTCTTGGATCAACTTCCAGATGTTGGAACATAAATATTAGTTTATTTCAAAATAAAGCATAAATTGAGTTTGTTTCACAAGTTAAACAGCTGTTAAAAAAAAAAAAAGCATGCACAACTGACTATTGCATTTCAGGTTAGCTGTATCCCACAGCCTTGTGGGCGTTATGTGTCCCCTATTGAATTTGAAGGGGGAAAAAAAACCCCAAAAGTAGTAATTTCATTGTAATGTTATTCCCTTTTTAAAAATAACAAGTAGCAAATTAATTGGAGGTGTATGTGGAATTCAGGTTTTTGCACGACCCTGCACGTTGTGTGTAGCCTTTCCCCTTTTTCCAAATCCATGTCCTCCATAAGAAATGAGGGTCTGACACCACCTTTCTAGGTGGGAGAAAAAAATGCTTACATTTTACATGCTTTATGTTATAGCAATGAGTGCTTGGAAGCCTGAGCAGTGAGTCAGTATTTAAGAGAATCAGAGCAATGCAATATTCCTTTGTTTCCTTTTTATTTATGAGAAAGCAAAGTAGAGCCAGAGCCTTCTCCCTGCGATGGGCAGAGTGTCACCGAGAGATGCAATACGCACTCACATCACGGCTCTACATGAAGAGGAACTGTTCTACTTGATGCATGCAGATGAGGGCATAAAAGTGACTGCAATGTGCTGTATAAAATGTTGGTGCTCAAAGGCTGAACTGCTGGTGTGTAGAAATCATTTCTTTGTTCTCTTTCCACGTTCTTAATTTACGTTGGGAGGTATTTCACTTAAAAAGCAAACCCGGGGTTTTTATGCCTGTATTTTACTGGTTTGCCTTTTAAAAAATGAAAATACCTTTTAATTTACAGCTTGATTATTTTTTCTTTATGCAAATTACTTTCATGTATTCCTTGAGTTAATTTTTTTAGCCTCTTGTGTTCAAGGTGTTTTAGTTACAGTTGTCGCATCGCGGCTGCGACGGTCGTTAAACTCACAGCCTTGTTGTGATTTGTGTTGGGTGTCAACCGTCTCGTACAGTTTTGAGTGTGGAGCTGTGCTCACCCAGCAGAGTGCACAGAAAGGGCTGCTGGCCTGGCTTGGCGACTCGCTGGTCTAATCTACTCAGGAATAATTAGTACAAGCATTACAGATAGTTCCAGCCAGGCAGCATTAACACCGAGTTCCCAAGGAACCTCTTGTGTCTAGTTCTGTTTCATTAGTATTGGCAGTGATAGAAGCAGAGGAGCGTGCTGCCAGGGCTGTTAGCAGAGCGTGACCTGGACTGTTCTTGGCTGGGGAGGGAACTCAAGCCACTGGAGTCTAGTTCACATCAGTACTCTGCTTTACATGTTGCTCAGACCAAGGGTGGCAAAATTATAGATGTGCGTTGGAGCACATCCAGAGGAGGCCACAAAAATGATCAAAGCACCTCTTCTGTGAAGACAGGCTGGGAGAGCTGGGCTGGTTCAGCCTGGAATAGAGGAGGCTCTTGGGGGGACCTTACAGTGGCCTTCCAGTCCCTGAAAGGGTTGCAGGAAAGCTGGGGAAGAACTGTTACCAGGGGCATGGAGCAGTAGGATGAGGGGTGATGGTTTTAAGCTGGAACAGGGGAGATTTAGGTTGGGTATTAGTAAGTAGTTCTTCACTCTGAGGGTGGTGGGTCACTGGGACAGGTTTCCCGGAGAGGTGATGGAGGCCCCATAGACATTCAAGGTCAGGCTTGCTGGGGCTCTGAGTGACCTGCTCTAGTGAAGATGTCCTGCTCACTGCAGGGGTGGGACTAGATGGCCTCTAAAGGTCCCTTCCCACCCAATACATTTGATGATTGTACAAAAATTAGAAGTAATTCTTACTGTAAGTGAAGTCGTGCTGGAAGTTTCTCTGAAGTGACTCATCCTCGAATGGGCAGGACCGTGAAATGCTGAGCCCATCCGCCAGCATTTTTCTGTGTGTGCTTTTAGGGTTTGGGTTTTTCACTTTGTAATGGTCACAGTGTCATAAAATGTGCCACCAAGGTGTATTACCAAAGCTGCTGGGACTTTCAAAACCTAAATGTAACCTCTAGCCCTTCAACAGTACAAGGAAGCTGTTCATCTATCTCCTAATAGAACACGTTGCTAATATGAGGAGGAGCTGTTAATAAGGAGGAGGGTCTTTGTGAGTACAGGCTTAATATATGCACTGATAAAGTGTATTAATAGGAGCCTTGCTGTCATTAAAACTCAGTGTGCTTTCCCTGACAGTTCTTGGTGAGAGATCTTATTTTAATGCTATTTTCTGAAAGTAACTTTGGGCACGTGTTTTGCAGCAGACAGGTGTTTATCCCCTGTGCTGTTCCATAGAGAAACCTGGTGTTGCAGTCACTTGGATGACATCAAATTTGGCTCCCTGACCCAACTGCCTTGACATTCTTGAGTTCTTTTGCTAGACTGACAAAAACCCATTGTGTTCTTAGCAGCACTTCTAAGTAGAGAAGCTTATGGGAAGTTATGTTTCTTTACAGAAGAGCTGGTGTGAGTGTCCCTCGGATTTTGTGGGGAATGTGTTTTTCAGCTTCACCTAAGATCAATCACTGTTTTTTTTTCCTGGGTTGTTTTGGGTTTTTTAGGGGGAGCTTGGTGTTCTATTGTCTCTCTTGCCATTGGATTCTCTGTCTGAGTCTGAGCCCTTGGTAGAAAGATTGTAATATCAAAACAGTGGATTAAATATATTTTATGAGCTGGATTGCCATTTAGATCCTGTTTCCAGCCTGTGGAGAGATGAGGCCCTTATTTCTCAGCAAATACATGAAGACTCTCTCCAGCAGCGTTTTACATACCCATCCTTTGCTTTTTAACTTTCCTTCTCTGCTAAACTTTTATCAGAGGAGTTGACCTTCCTGCCCGTTGCAGTCACTACAGCAGGCTGTGAAAAGAGCCTGTTGTTTTCAGAGGTATGAATGAAGCCCATTATTTGCTTTCAAACAAATAACAGGTTGTACTACGAACTTGTTTTCACTTTGGGGTGTGTGTGAAGCTGGAGGCACAGGAAGACTTATCAGTATATTCCTTTATTTAGAAGTCAGCGTATTCATAGATTCAACCAGTATGTTTGTGTTCAACTGATGTTAGGTGCATGAGGTACCTCTTAATACGCTTTCTGCCCTATGCTCTTCCACTTCACAGAATCATTAAGGTTGGAAGAGACCTACAAGATCATCTAGTCCAACCATCCCTCCTATCATACTGGCAATTGTCTCCCATGTTTTGGTTTTACACGCCCGTGGGGACCTTTCTAGTGCTGCACCTTGGGGTCAGGATCCTTATATGGTGCTTTTCTTTCTTGTGTGCTTTCACTCTTTGAGAAACCAGCATAGATGAATCACCACCTCCCAGTATAGTTCTTGCTGTGGTAAGTGCAAGTACCTGTATTAAAGAAATGTGGTATGTTTTTGGAGCAAATCATGAAAACTGTCATGAAATTAGGTAGTCTTGTCTGGTTATTTGGAAAAAACCCCACCCTGTTAATCTTTGTCTAATGCTATATCCAACAAACTTCCAGGGTGGTTCTATAACTTAGTTCTGTTCATTCACATCTAAGGTTATTGTTGCTTTTTTTTGGTTCTTGATTATCAGAGGTTTTTATTTTTTCTTTGCTGATGGACTAACACGGGGTTTTTTGAGGGGAAAAAAGCAAAATAAAGGTATTTTGAGGAAAAAGACTTAACTCCAACTGAATTTTCTGAATATGACCTTGTATCACAGCTCTGGAATGAGTCTAGCGGTATCCTTTCATGTCAGGTTCATGTGGCTGTTCCCTAGCCAGGCACTGTATGAATTTGATAACACATGTATCTTGCAGGAAAGAGTGTCCCAGGTAAGCTGGGGAGTTTTTGCAGCTGTTTGTAGGCTTGGGCTGAGTTGTACACTGTGGAAAAGAAAGGCTAGGGAAAAATCTCCAAATTCCAGCATGGATTGGGAAACTTCATGCTTTGCCCTCAATAAAATGCTTTCAGGAACACTATCTCATAGTGAAGTCTGTGAGATACTGCCAAGTTCCAGCTCTTACGTGTAATATACGGCACTGGGAAAATCACTTAGTATCTCTGGGAGCTGAATCATGATCTTTGACAGGTTTATCTGTGGCAATTGAAGCTGTTATCACTCCTGCCTTCTGCTGAAGGTTACTGAGAAAGTCATTTTAGGCTAATGGGCAGGTTATGAACTCTGCCTGCTGATGAGCTAGCACAGCGGGGTTCTTCCTGGTGACCTTGCCAGACGGACAGTCACCCTGAGCAGGAGGAGTGAGAAGAAAGTAGAGGCAATAATATTTTAGGTGCTGTACTAATGGCTTCCAGAGAGGCTGAATTCATCTTTAGTTCTTGATCTGAGAAAGGAATAAACACCTGTTTTCTTCTTTTCTCTTTTCTTTGTTTCAAAGTCTTTGTCCACTGCTGCTTTAGGCTATACCTGGGATCCACAGTGGGGTCAGGAGTCAGCTTGTGCTGCATTTAGGTACTGGAACTAGGGAATGTCCAGCTACCCTGAAAGAGAAACAATGCATTTCTCTAACTTAGGCAGTTACAGAAGTTATGCAGCTTGCTGAAGCCAATTACCTCTCATTTATTAAGTACATGTAATGTGTTTTCTTTTATGCAAAATGTTTAACTGAAATTATTACACCCAAAACAAGTCTTCAAAGTCATATGGCTTTACATAAGCAGAGATGGTGAATTACTGACTGCAGTAGTAGACTTGCACTGCTAAAGCAATGACAGAGATAACCAGTCATAGCAAACAGAAGTAGAGCTGGGTTGTTTCTTTCACATGATTTTTCTAATTGTATTGAGGCCAAATTTGATTTTTAAAAAATACTTTTTCAAATAGTAAGTGGAGCTGTTCTGTATTCTACTGGATATTTGTCATGCCATGTGTCCTCCCCATCTCCCCCCTGCATGTCTTTCTGCTTTTTAATTAAATGAGCATGTATAATTTGTTTACTTACAAAACATTTAGTTTCTAACACATTTAGATCTGCTTTGTGGGTGTAATAGATAAGAAATCTCACGCATGGAAGTGCTGCATATTGATGGTGTTTATGCTGGAATATTGTGTGGTATTTTTTAGATGATGTGTTGCTCTTGAACTGTGTAACACAAGAAATTAAGGTTGCTTACTCATAAATTAGTTTTGAAAGATTGTATCTACACACTTGTTGGAATGGAAATCATTGTACTGGTGAAATGGAATGAATAGAAAGCAGAGGATTAAAATAACTCGGGCAAGTCTTGGCAAAATTGGTTACAAACCCTTTGTAACCAATAGCAATCAAAGTCGGGGGGGGTTATCATAAATTAGATAACTGTATAGAGTGCTGTGTTTTATTTTTTTAATTAATGTTTAAGTATTTCTATTGTATGTTCAGTAAACAGAAAAATGATCTTTTTCTTACTCCAGCTTTATGTGTACAACTCCAGGAATACACGGTTGAGTATTCACCTCAGCACGTTACAAGTAAACTAGCTTGCAGCCTGTGTTCAGCCTTGCTCATGTGCAGTCCTTGATTGCATCGTGTTATCTTGTAACAGTTTTTAAACCCGGGGATACACGTGTGTTTTGATTTACTCTGCTTAGATCGATAAAACCCTAATCAGTCACGTGCTTGCTGTGGGTTAGGTGCAGCACCTTACAGCAGCTGTAAAAAATGGAGGAGAGATTACTCAGGCTTCAGCATGAAGTTCTCTGCATGCTTTAACATCATGGAAGAGAATCAAACTTCTGCCTAGTTAATTTCTTGATCTTTTTGAGAGTTCAGCTATGTGAAGTTAACTTTATAACATAGATTTAACTTTATAACATAAATTTAACTTTATAATATAGATTGGTAGTCTATATATATAACATCCAGGTTTCTTCTAACTGGTTCACTTCCATTGTACAGATAGGATTTTGTTTCCTTGGCCAAGTGCTTTTTTGAAGGCCAGATATTCTTAAATGAACCAGTAATAAGCATGATTTATATACCCACAGAGCATGATACTTTATTTTGGACTGGTTAATGCAATCTGGAGGTTGAATATAGAAAATTTTATCCTGTGGCGCAGAAAGAATTGAAATGACCAATTGTGTGCATTCCCATGTTAGTTGTAAAAATTCTGTAGGATGTCAAAGGGTGTCAAAGATGCTACCAGGTTTCGCTCAAGTGATGAGAGGAAGCACCACAAGCACTATGCCCTTTGCTACTAACAGTCATGCCTGATAAAATCCAGAGGTTTTGCTGTCCTTATTTGAAGTCTTAATTACATGAGTAACTACAAATACCTAAAATAGGGATAAATGGTTCAGGTTGTTCTAGACGAATTTTGATGCAGAAAACATAAATGCACACACTGTGGGATCTAGTATGCTTAAACTGAGGGTGGTTTTCTATAAGCTTGTTTACTACTTGAAGTTAAGCCTTTAAATCACCAAAATCAAGAGGTTGCTGTACCCTGTGAAAACCTTTTCAGTAACTCCTACATCTGACTACATTTTGTGAGGTCGATTTCACTTTTGAATTAATTTTAATTTCTTAATTAAAAAGTGAAATTTATTCTTCACTGAAACACAGGAAGAGTGTAGAGTCTTGTCAGCTGTGTGCCTCATACTGCTGTCTTGTCCCTCAAAAGCAGACCAGTTTCCTAAGCACCGAGGACTTCCAGCAGGCAAATCCCATGTAGGTCGACTTTTTCAGTTTGCTTTTGAAGTTTCAGTTTAGTTATTGTGAATTAACAAAATACACTTAGTTTTTTACTTGTGCCCAGTGTTTTGCTTCAAAAAGGTGTCATTTTTATTAAAGGAATAAAGCAAAGTGATTCTTCATTAGACATTCTTGTGGGTTTAGCTTACGTTGCTTGTCAGCTGCTGGCCCTTTGTTAGAAGTAGTTAGAACAGATGTGATACTACAAGGAGAAAAGTACCTGCTGGCTAAAAACTAAGTACAGTGCAAATCTCACTAGATATGAGTAGAGTTACTTTGTCTCATAGATTGTATGTATGTTGCCTAACATGGGGTTGTACAGAAGAGAATTAAACAATTGACAAGTTTTAAAAATCTTGGTTTAAATCATTTTTGGTTGGAGGTGATCACAACGTGAAGGGTGTATCAGCCTGAGTTACTGAAAAGGAATTTAATCCTCCCTCATTTCCGTGTTGGAAAAGGGACTAAAACCTTAACTTTTCCTGGCTGGGCAGAGTTGTCCTTAGTTGCAGGAACAGGTATTGTCACTCCCTTTCTGAACCTTCCTCCTACACATCCTTCAGACTCTTTTGGGAGCGTTTCAGCCTGTGCACGTCTAATCCCAAACATTCACGTACCAACACCAAAATTTAAGCCTGTAATTGTAAAATGTTATTTCATTTTCCCCCCCTTCTTGATTCCTGTTAATCTGAAGTGAAATGATGCCCTCGAAGAGAGTGACTCACACTGTTGTGTTACATCATCCAAAAGCTGAATAGTTTTCCAGAAGGAACTCTCCTAAGAGCAGGTTTCTGTGCTGCTGGCAGCAGGGCTGTAGAGAAGACACGCTGCTTCTCCTCTAAAGCAGCTGGAGCCTCTCACTGTTCCATATAAAACATGAAAGCTGCTCTTAAGTCGAGTTTTGGTGAGTATGTAGGAGGCTATTTGAATTTTTCCCCTGAAGACAGTAGTTCAAATGCTCCTGTCAGAATGGGAATTGGTCCCCTTTTAACTTGCACTCTTATTTGGTGCCCTCTGATTGAAGAGCAAGATGGTAAATATTGCTCATCCCAGAAGGCAGCTGGAAGGCAGACGAGAAGAGCAGCTCTGCTGAACTTGCCAAGGGTTTTAGTCTGAGGAATGAGGAGCTGGTTGGCGAAGATGTAAATCATTTTGGCTGATCTTTGCACCTCTTTGCAAAAGTTGAGATGTTCTGGATTGAGGGATGGATGGTGGGAGGGCCTGCCTTAAATACCAGTGTTAGCTTTGGTGGCCAGAACTCCAGCTCTGGACCTCTCAGCACATGAAGGACATGGACCTGTTGGAGCTCCTCCACAGGAGGCCACAAAAATGATCTAAGGGCTGGAGCACCTCTCCTGTGAAGACAGGCTGAGAGAGTTGGGCTTGTTCAGCCTGGAGAAGACCCCGGGGGGACCTTATAGCGGCCTTCCAGTCCCTGAAAGGTGCCTGTAGGAAGCTGGGGAAGAACTGTTCCTGAGGGCATGGAGCGACAGGATGAGGGTTGATGGTTTAAACTGGAAAAGGGGAGATTTAGGTTGGGTGTTACGAAAAAGCTCTTCACTCTGAGGGTGGTGGGTCACTGGCCCAGGTTGCCCAGAGAGGTGGTGGAGGCCCGGAGACATTCAAGGTCAGGCTTTCTGGGGCTGTGAGCGACCTGATCGAGCGAAGATGCCCCTGCTCACTGCAGGGCGTTGGAGTGCATGGGCTTTGAAGGTCCCTTCCCATCTAACACATTCTGTCATTGCATGATTAACTATCGAACAGGTGGTGTGAAACCCCCTTGCTGGTGACTTGGTACCATGACTGACAGCTGGGTTATTAAGTGGGACCGAAAGAAGCAGAGAAGGAGCAGGATAGAGTGAAATACCATCTTCAGCCTATCAGCTCTCCATTTGTATGACAGGCCTCTGGTTTCCTGCAGCAAGCAGCTTGACGTGACATGGAAGTACCTCCTTGTGTGACTTGATGTAATGTAATGTTTCCAGTGGCAGTTTTCAGTGCCTGAGCCTGTGAGCTCTTGGAGCTACAGAACTATAAATAAAAGGGAAAGGGGAAACAAAGACTTCATTTTTCTTGCTAGTGTGTAGCACAGGCAGAGGGAAAAATATCTGGTGAACTAAAAGAAAAGAAGAAACGTTTTTTCCTCTGGGGTTCTGGTTCACAGTAGATAGTTGCAAACTTGAATCGTTTCAGCATCTCATCAACACCCTCCAGGGGTTTTTTTTTGTTGTTTTTGGGCAGTGATTTCAACTGTGCCTGTCTCACTGGGTGGACTAAACTGTCAGTGTTTAATTAAACAAGGCTGTTTAAGAATGATTTTATCATTTTTTTTATCATTGTTTTCCATAACTGTTTACATGTAAGGACTTTTTTTAGGTTTGCTCAGAACACTTACTTAAATCTTTGTATTCCTACTTTTTAGATTTCTGAGGGTTTCTTCTTATTTATCAAAGAGTATTTTAGTGTTTAGGTGTTCTAGTGTTTAAAACTTTGAGCTTTCCTAACTGCAGATCTCCTGTAATCCTGAAATGCTGTTGCATTTTATTGCCAATATCTTTCCTACTCTGTGGTCACAGATGATTTATTAGCTCGTTTGACTGGCTGTGAGTGCCATTTTTTTGTATAGCAGTTGAAGAAATTGAAGATGCTTTTCACTTTAGACACCTTTTTAAGGGAAAATCAGTCTTTTGGGGGCACTTTCTTAAATGAATTTTGAACAAACATACTGTACCTCTGTATACATGAGGAGGAGTTATTACAAAGCAGTTCTGCCTCTGCTAATACTGGCCCGCTGCATCCGTGCGTTACAGAGGTGGGAGGTCTCCCTTTGTTCTTCAGTGCTGGTGTACCAGAACTGGCAAAGGCAACAGGGCAAATACCTTGTGTAGGTAAGCATTATCTCTCTGCTAAATAAAGTTCCCAAAGAAAGGTGCAAGTGTGTGAAGAATTTAGGTGTGAGTATATAGGTTGGTCTGGGATTGGTGGGAGAGCAACCCCTTCTCCCATATGAACTCATGTATGAAGGTATGGGAGCACCAAGGAAGGAAAAACAATGAGAGGAAATAAAGATGCTTAAATTGTGTGTTTTAGTGTGGAATTTCAGTGTCTACTGTTAATTCACCAAATGGCTAACTACTTTGGTAAGTTTTTTGGGTAAAAACTCTTTCAGGTTGCACTGGAGTACAACCTGAGTGTTTGTCACCAAGCATTCTCCAAAGTCCTAACTATTTCCCTTCCATTTATTTTCCTAGGACTGAAAGAGTGGATATGTTCTCTTGTAAAGACCAGAACAAAAGTGGCAGGAAAAAATAAGGCAATAATGAGTTGCAATGTGGTACAAAAGGATGAATGACATTCCTAAGGGAAACAAAGTAGGAGGGCAGGGCAAAGGTCATTTAAACGCTGGACAGTAGCAGCTATTGTCTGCTGGGAAAAATGAGGGCCAATAAAAAAAAGCATATTTCTTCTAAAATGCCTTTATTGTCTGCAAGAAATATTCAGAGAAAACAAACTCTAACCCCTTCAGCATTTTCTATGTGCCGCCTTCCCAGACTGGCGGCTCTTAGTTCCATTTTAACCCTGTACATTCCTTTCTTGAACCTGTTCGATGACATATTTGGAGGGATCAGGATGGAGAACTTCTAAAGCTTACATTGCTTATATATTTTAAGAAACAGAAGAGTAGGAGATGATTTTTGGTGTGTGCCTGTGCCTATAACAACATGCACAAAGCGTGCTGCAGTCGGGATGCTGGCTACCCGTGTAATAAACAATTTCTAAGGTATGTCGCTGTTGCCGTAAATGCAGATGTGTGTGTGAGCACTTTTACATCATCATTTGTGATTTTTAAAAGCATTTTGCAAGCCATTAAGAGTTGCATTAAGTATCTCTAGTACTTGGACTTCTTGACGAATCGCTCGGGTTCTTTTGGGGTAAGCCAGAGTCACACTGTACATCTGGAGATGGCTGATTTTGAATTCAAAGATCCTTTGAAATGCTAATGCACAAACAGTGTATAGAAAGGAGCTGGGCTGATGGCGTCAGCTTGTCCCCTTTCAGTTGCCTGCCTCAAATACTGTAATCCTAACGATGAGTCAGACTTCAAAATACTCTATCAGAATGGGTGTGTATTTAACATCATTAATATAAATGGTCCATTTATATATATATAAAAATATATATAACATAACCAAATGTTAACTGCAGTAATTTTCTGAATTTTCTTGATTATTCAACACTGGGAAATATGTTTGCAGAGCATAGTTTTCAGCTGTTTTTGCCTTAGAGTAGGATGTGGAGGATAAGGGTAGAAATGTGTACACTTAGATGGTTCTTATCATCATCATCGTCTAGGAAGTATACCAGTTAAAGCTTTAAACTTTGGGTTTAGACTTTCATGTTTTAAGTTATACCTGAGATTGTGCTGATGAAAGTACAGATCATGATGGCATATAAGCCAAATCATGGTATTTGACCCAAACCTCAGTTTCCCACATGTGCAGGAGTGGAGCTCAGTCAGTGTGGAGGAAGGACAGAGTGAGATTGCTCCTGAGATGAAATGAAGAATCCTGGCCAGGGAAGGTAGAGAGTAACAACAACAAAATGTTAAGTAGGTAAAAGTTGTATGTTGCAGCCATTTTCTCCTGGGATAGATGTATTTTTATAAGATTATCTGTAGTTAACTAAAAGTAAAGGCTAAATCAGGGGAGAAGAGAGGAGAGGGTCTTAAAGCAAGGAACAAATTCTATGATCTGATACATTCCTATGGGATATAACTGGTGCTTTGTTTTAAAAACCCGTGGCTGAGTTACTTGAATGATGCAGTTGCTTGTGAGCCTTCTTTCCTTACCTATTCTCAATGGTCGTCCTGTAACACCTCTCACAAATTGAGACTGGTGAGGAAGTGGTGAGGAGGTTATGCCTTAGCACTGGTGATGGGTGTTCCATCCCCTTTCTAGGGAAGGGACGCAGCCATTGCGTGGGTAGCCACAGGGCTGCCGGGCTCTGGATTTCCATGCTCAGCTGGAAGCCCTTTCTAGGGAGGCTGGGTTTGTAACTCCTTTTCAAGGCAGATGATGTTGGGTAACAAAGCAAGGGTAAGATACTGGATGTTCACAAGTGAACAAAGCCACATGGTCCGTGTGTGTGCACTGGGGTATTCCGGGAGCATGAGTCTCTTCTCTCGCCAGGTGAATCCCATTGCCTCAGCTTGTGTGTTTCTGAAGCTGTGGTTGTGCTGAGACTTAGCTTGGCAAGCTGTCTGGATGTTTGCTTTCTAACTGTTTTGCATTGGTCTTTGTTCAATATCTGGTGGTCCTGGTGGGTGACAGGGTGACCATGAGCCAGCAGTGTGCCCCAAGAAGGGGCCAAGAAGGTCAGTGGAATCCTGGGTGGCATTAAAAGGAGCGTGGCCAGCAGATCAAAGGAGGGGATCCTCCCCCTCTGGGCTGCCCTGCTCAGGCCCCACCTGGAGTGTTGTGTCCAGTTCTGGGCTCCCTGGGACAAAACAGACAGGGATCTCCTGGAGAGAGCCCTGCAGAGGGTACGGAGGGGGTGAAGGGCCTGGAGCATCTCCCCTGTGAGGAAAGGCTGAGTGAGCTGGGGCTGTTCAGCCTGGAGAGAAGCAGCCTGAGAGGGGATCTGATCAATGGGTATCAATAGCTGAAGGGTGGGACACAGGGGGACATGGGTGGCCTCTTCTCAGTGTCTGTGGGGACAGGACAAGGGGCGATGGGCTCAAGTTGGAGCCCAGGGAGTTCCCCACCAATGTGGGGAAGAACTTGTTCCCGGTGAGGGAGCCCTGGGACAGGCTGCCCAGGGGGTGTGGAGTCTCCTTCTCTGGAGAGATTCCAGCCCCGTCTGGACACGGACCTGTGTGCCCTGTCCTAGGGACCCTGCTTTGGCAGGGGGTTGGACCCCATGGGCTCTGGAGGTCCCTTCCAACCCCTACGACTCTGTGATTCTGTGGTATGAGCTAACGATAAGCTGCAACACTCAAACCTCTGAACCCAAGGGAAAGAAAGAACTGGATTTGTACCTTTGCTGCTTTGGCAGGGAGAGACTAGTAGGCCATCTACCTTCTCTAATTTGTGCACATGCAGCTGGCTTGAAAGGCATTTGAACTTGAAGTCTCCTCTGGTTATGAAGGCTGCTTATTGTCATTCGACTAGGTTTTAAGCCTGTATCAGCACTGCAGTAACCTGTGATGTCTCTGCACGTCCCACAGCGTTTGGGATTGCTGGTGACACTCCCGTGTCCCCTACCAGCCAGCTGGAAAAAGGGTGCCTGTAGCTGGTGTCAAGTGCCACGTGTCCCCAGTGAGCAGGCAGCAGAGGATGGCACTGAGGTGGCACTCTGCCTGCTTACGTGTCTGCTTGGTTTAATGCAGCTTGATAGAGAGGGGAGCAGAGCCGGCCAAGGCCGTGGGGATTCCTTTTCAGATGTAACCAAGCTAAAAATTGCCCTTGGCTCCACAGCAGACATGGAGCATTTCATACAAACTGGATGGCTTTTTCCCCTGTAAAGCCATGATGGGGTCTTGGAATTTCCATCCATGTTACTGAGGTTTATATATAAGCTTGTCTTAAAAACAGCAGTTATTGTTTAGAACAAGTTTCTGAAGTGAGGTGCTTTTATTATTGCTGTCTTTAATATTTCAAAAGAAAATCAATGACATGCCTTGGCAATACCTTCTGATTCGTCATGATGACAGCTGTGATGGGTAAAATACAGTTCCTTCTGAGAGGTTTGTGTTAAGCTCCTCTGTACCCTATTCAGAGGCTCACATTGGATTTAAACCAAAGGCTTTTGTGTACAGTTGATGTTAGGGACAGTGTAACAGGTGTGGAGTGAATCATTGAGGAATAATTTATTGTGTTTAATGAGCGTTTCTCACGTCAGCTGCACAGAGAATTTCAGAAACGAAGCTGTGCTATGCTTTACACCCTTACTTGTACCCAGTTAGCAGTGTGTTTGCAGAAGCCATGTAAGGCAGTGCTGTTTACCTGCACAGAACAGTTTAAACATGCTCCTAGAAATACCTCTGGTTTTTGTAAGCAGAGGAAGGAAAAGGCAGTGTCTGACCTGTCTAACATCTAAATAATTGAATTGGAAAAGCCAGCTGTCAAACCTTGTGTTACTAAACTGTTGAAGGGTGTATAGCTCTGTAAAGCCAAATAGGAACATGTATTTAGCACTCCCAGCTGCAAGTTTGGGAAGCACAAATGGCGTGATGCAAGGACCACTGGAGACATCACCTTGCCAAGGCTGGTCGTTTTATATGGAGCTAATCATTCACTGCTCATCTGGAAGGTTAAAATAAATATAAGCTGCTAATGTGGACTTAAAAGCCTGTAAGGAAGTTAATTTTGAATGCTTTAATAATGAGATAAAGGGTTTGATTTCCTTCAGGTGGTGTAATAAATTTGCAACATGTTTTCTGGTGCGTGGATGAGGTGTGCAGAAGCCGGTGCATGCGACGCAGCGGGGTACGTAGAAGCAGGATGGTGTCATGCTCGTTCTTTCTGAGGGCTGGTCGTGCTAATAATGCCCAACTACAATGAGGACATGTTACAGGGAAAGCAACTCTGTTCTGCAAGAGACTTTTCTTGGGGTTCCCAAAACCCAGTAAATACAAAATTCAGTCATGCTTTAGAAATAAATCTAGTTTTATTCTATACAGACACTGTACAGCCTTATTTTTTAACATTGTCAAGAACTCTTCGTTATCAACACACTATTTAAAGACATCTTCTGTTTCTTAGTGTTTTAGTTGGTGCTTTGAAAAAGCTGTGGTAGCTGTGCCTTGGCATCTTAAGCTGTGCTTAAATAGAAAAATCCATGTCTTCTCTTGTTGCCTTTGGATTTCTTCCTCAGTCTGCAAAGTTTGTGAGTTGAATCCAGGGAACTGAGCGAAGTAGTTTCACGTGGAGAGCCATCCAATTTTAGTAGGTAGGGATTTCTGTTACAATCATTGTCACACAAAGTTATATAAAAACTGTTAAGGGATCCGGAGGAAACTTCAGTCAAGTCTGTGGGGAAGATTTGAGGTGCCTGTAGAGGAGAGAGAGCATGCTTTGAAAGGTGCACTGGTGGTATGTGGTTTGCTTGTTTTTTTTCTTGTACCCCAGTGTCATAAATAAAGACTACTGAGTCTTTGTCACCAGCAACTCAAAGGATCCAGGATCGTGGTTATGGGGCCCTTTCAAACGCTTGTTTAAAGAAAAGAAGAAAAGTTAAATTTGCAGGTAACTTTAATTAAACTTTCAGATTTTGAAACTGCAGCGTTACCTTTTTGGCCTTTTTATTTGGTAGCTAGAAGAGTTTTAAATTTTGTTTGTGAATATATCAGAGTGTACATGTAAGTCAGTGTAGAGCCCAGAGTTGTGAAATAAATTGGAAGACTGAAAGACACAGAAGCTGGAACCATGTTGACCAAATTATGGAAGCACATGAAAATTAATAATTACAAGTGTAATTATTCAGATGCCAGTTCTGTGTAAGTACTGCAGAGCTGCAGGATTTGGGCTCATGGGACCTGATCCTTCTTTGATACCGAGGGGATCTTACTCTGGTGCAGTGCAGCGGTATTAACAGCGTCATTCATGTAACCATTCTGATCTGATTATTTTCAAATGCCCTCTCAGAGTTTCCTTCCAGTGTAGAGAATCCTGGGAATATATTTCTTTAACTGGAGCTACTTGCAGATAGCTGGTAAACAATGTGGTGTTGTACTGAAAGGACTTTGAATGCGTTGCAGAGTAAATCCAGAGAGCCTGAGAAGGCCTCCTCTTGCAGCCTGGCTTCTGGCTCATCCAGGGTTCGTAACCCTCAGATGATGAAGTAGGATCAGTGTGGCTTTGTACTTGAGAAAAGTTGGTCTACTGGAAAATGTGAGAAGACCTTAAAGAAGAGAGCAAAGGGAGATTATAGGTAATTAACTGACAGCTCTTCACTAGAATTTTTTTTTTAAAAAGCTTAAGAAAAGAATTATTTGCTCCTGAAGCACTTGATGTAATATAAAGGATGAAATGTCTCAGACTGAAATTCTTCAGTGTAGTAGTAGTCTTACTCTGAAGAGCTTACACAGCTTGTGTGAACGTAATGTTGGTCTCTAAAAATACCAGTAATTATTTTACTTTATGGAATGTATTGAAACATATAAAATGTGATCGAAGTATAATTTCCTAGTCCAGGAATTCAGTCATCTTGGGCTGCAATAATGAAGTTCAAGATGAAGTATTGATTGCTTAGAAAAAGAGTAAAATTACGTTCAGTGTAAGCAACCCCTTGTGTTTATGTTCAGTGACTCAAAAGGGCTACTTTCCCAAAGCTGAAAAAAACCCCCAAAATGAGCAAAAATAGTCTCTCATGACAAGCATCAGAAATAAGGGATAGCAATTAGTGCAAACTCCAGCTTTACATAATCAGTATTTCTATACCATACTGTACTATACTGTCCAAAACTCTGTCTGGGGTCACATCAACTCCTAAACCTTAGCCGCTCTACAGAGAGAGAACGGAGTTAATAAAGAGGAGAACTGGAATGTCTACAAAACTTGACAGGAGAGACAGGAGAAACATGAGGGGTTCATTGCTTACAAGATATTTTGGCTTGGAGATTTGAGCTCAAGGCAGCAGGTTGAGGAGCACTTACCTTGTGGGGAAGTTGTGTGTGTGTGTGACAGCAGTGTGTCTGATGGCTCAGTACTGATGTTGTGCCGACATGAAGATACATCGAGAGCTTTTTATTGAAGGACAAGGAGGGGATCTTTCCCCTCTGCCCTGCCCTGCTCAGGCCCCATCTGGAGTGTTGTGTCCAGTTCTGCACTCCCTGGGACAAAACAGGGATCTCCTGGAGAGAGCCCAGCAGAGGGTACGGAGGGGGTGAAGAGCCTGGAGCATCTCCCCTGTGAGGAAAGGCTGAGTGACCTGGGGCTGTTCGGCCTGGAGAGAAGCAGCCTGAGAGGGGATCTGGTCAATGGGTATCAATAGCTGAAGGGTGGGACACAGGGGACATGGGCAGCCTCTTCTCAGTGTCTGTGGGGACAGGACAAGGGGCGATGGGCTCAAGTTGGAGCACAGGGAGTTCCCCACCAATGTGGGGAAGAACTTCTTCCCAGTGAGGGTGAGGGAGCCCTGGGACAGGCTGCCCAGGGGGTGTGGAGTCTCCTTCTCTGGAGAGATTCCAGCCCTGCCTGGACACCGACCTGTGTGCCCTGTCCTAGGGACCCTGCTGTGGCAGGGAGTTGGACCCCATGGGCTCTGGAGGTCCCTTCCAACCCCTACAGCTCTGTGAGTCTGTGTCAGCACCAATGCATGCAGATGTGCTGAGGGGAACAATTACAAAGCTGAGGGCCATGTTAACATGGGTTAACATTTGCAGAGGTTTTACTGCATTTTTGTGTCTCTCAGGAGCTGTTGATTGGTTTGATTCTATATCAATAGGTACAGTCTTGCAGAGCTGAGAAGCACCAGCTCCATTGGTGGTGGGCCTTTGGGTGTAGGCTGTCCTGCAGAGGTGACAAAAGGTGGTGGAGTTTCAGTTCATTGGTGTATCCTGCTCAAGGAATTGTCTTCCATGAGGCCTTGCTGGTGGCTGAATCAGAGAACTTTGAAGCAGCGTGACTGAATTCTGCTTTCTAAATATATCCCAACGAGTTCAGTAGCGTGAATAGTTCAGAGAGAATTAAAGAGCCATCAGCCTTTCATTAGCCTATCTGATTCTCCACTCCTGGCTCCAAAGCAGTGCTTTCCCATAGCAATGCCTTACCATTGAACCGCCTCATTACAATGCTTTTTATCTCAATGAGAAAGTTGTACTACTTGTAAGTTGTTCTTGAGAATTTATTTGTGGAAGGTAATTACTCTGTGCGTTCCCTGGTAATGTGTGTAGGTGGTTATTAACTTGCTTGCTGTGGCGTCTCAGAGGCAGGAGGTCCTTATACAGTAGGAGCTTACAAGCTCCTTCAAGTTTTAGAAGTTAAAATTGCCCAAGAAGGGCATCATCTCAGCACTGTGGAACTGCTTACTGTCTCCTACAAAAGTGTTTCTCATATTTACTCCCTTCTTGTTGTTAGTGATTTTATCTGAGCAATTTTACTATCCTCAGGAAGCACGTTCTTGAAGAAATCTATCTGGATATCATGGAATTTACTTTAATGGAAGAAATTTTTAATGGGATTAACCTGGCTGGAGTGAGAGCTGTTTTAATTATTTCAAGGAAAACACTGAGATAATGGCATGCATCACATTTTATAACCAGGGCTCTAAAAACCTCTGTAGGTTGGGAGATGTTTGGCTGTATCTATATTAGAGAGTAACCTGCAGTGCAAATGGATCCACAGAAGAAAAGCGATGGGTGCTGGCTTGGTGGCCACAGTCTGTATTATCTCTGAAAACACTTGGAGTGGGCTCTAGTCTGATTACAGGAAATTGCTGTAGGAGCACATCTTCCATTTTCATTTCATCAAAAAGCAGTGCAGCCCATGGACCTGAAGACTACTGCCAAAATGGCAAAAAAAAAGTACAATATCCTACTTACTGCAGTTGATCATGCACACAGGTTAGGAAATGTGCTGGAAAGCAGCCCTGAAGAAAAAGGACTTGGGAGCACACGTGGATGAGAAGCTGGACATGAGCCACTGATGTGCATCATCTGCAGCCCAGAACGCCAGCCCCATCCTGGGCTGCATTCCCAGGAGCGTGGCCAGCAGATCCAGAGAGGGGATTCTGCCCCTCTGCTCTGGGGAGACCTCACCTGGAGTGCTGGATCCAGCTCTGGAGCCCTCAGCACAAGGAGGACATGGAGCTTTTAGAGTGGGTCATGATTAACTTGTTACTTTCAGATTCCCCTTTCTTTCTGCAGTGAATGCAAACAGTTGCTGAAAGACCTTTTATTTCTGTACTTTAGATGCTTCTAGTTTCTGTGACAGTGACATCTGCTCAGCTTGTTGTGACCAACTAATAATACAACATCAGTAGTGCAGGCGGAATAGAGGAGCACAACTGCTGTAAGCAAACTCACACCTGCTAGACCTAAGTTCTGGTAGTTCATCTGCACTAAAATACTGCTGAGTGAATGGGTCATCCTTTTGGTGTGAGCCTTTTATTGCCTAGCAGTTCTAACCCTGGTTAGAACCATGGAATTGTTTAGCTTAGAAAAGACCTTTAAGATCATCAAGTCCAACTGTTAAGCTAGTCCTGCCAAGTCCACCACTAAACCACAGCCCTAAGCACCACATCACACATCTTATAAATGCCTTCAGGGATGGTGACACAACCACTTCCCTGTTCCAGTAATCCTTTTGGTGAAGAAATTTTTCCTAATACCCAATCTAAACCTCCTCTGGCACAACTTGAGGATGTTTTCTCTTGTCCTATTGCTTGTTACTTGGGAGAAGAGACTGACACCTCCTCCTCTACAACCTCCCTGCAGGTAGTTGTAGAGAGCAGTAAAGTCTCCCCTCAGTCTCCTTTTTTCCAGGCTAAACACCCTCAGGTCCCTCAGTTGCTCCTCACAGGACTTGTGCTCTAAAGACTTATTTGCCCAGTCATCATGCCTAAAACCAAACCAAACCTCTTGGGTAAGCAACTGCATTTGGAAGGAAAATGGAGAATCCTTTCCCATCTATCCTGAATTACTGAGTTCTACACTGTGAACCCCTTACACAGCTCTCCCTGCCTCTGGAGGGGGATTTACAATATGGAGAGAGTTTGCTGTACTTGAGCTGACAGTTTTAGTGAAAATTAAGCATTGCTGTGCAGTGAAGGACAGTTGGGTAAGTTGGGAGAAAGCGTGGCTAAGGATCTGCTGGAGTAACTGAGTTTGGCACATTGGTTAAGTGTTAGCTACCACCTACAACCAACTCTTAATGGAATAAGAACTAGAACTCCTTGAAAGAGTCCAGTGCAGGGCCACCAAGATGATGGAACCCCTTCCTTATGAGGAGAGGCTGAGGGAGCTGGGCCTCTTTAGCTTGGGGGAGAATTAAGGGGTGACCTTATTAATCCTTATCAATATGTAAAGGGAGAGAGTCAGGAGGATGAAGCCAAGATCTTGTCAGGGATGGCAGTGACAGGACAAGGGGCAGAGGGAGCAGCTGGAGCAGAGGAAGCTCCATGTGAATGTCAGGAGGAACTTTGTCACTGTGAGGGTGATGGAGCCCTGGGACAGGCTTCCTGGAGAGGTTGTGGAGTCTCCTTCTGTGGAGACATTCAAACCTGCCTGGATGCTGTCCTGTGTCGTTTAGTCTGGGTGATCCTGCTGTAGCTGAGGGTTGGACTAGATGATCCTGCTGCTGTTAGCCCCCCCTGTCCTCACTGCTGGTATCACCATGCTACTGACTGACCCAGACCTCAGCACCACATTCTTTGGCCCTGCCGGAGGAGGAGACCCAGTCCTATATCAACACCTTCCCTGATTCTTTGGACACCCAGAAGTCTGCATCTTAATCCTGCCAGGCTTCGGAATTGTTTCATGCATGGGGACACAGGAGAAGCCACTTCAGGGGCAGGGCCAGGCAGGGGTGGGTTCCCAGTGAGGATGCTCCCTTGCAGAAAGTGGCAGCGTGGGGAAGGTGTGAGTAGGGGAGGACCGTGCTGGAGGAGTTCAGAAACACTGAGCACAGAGGTGTGGGATTAACAATAGCAAAGTTCAGGCAGAATAGAGGCTGTGGAGGTTATGGAGGTCAGAGGGAAGGGCTTGTGAAGGCACAGAGACAGCAGAGAGGAGTGTGGTGATGCAATATATGGCGAGGAAATACCTCTGTATGGATTCACACCTGATAAGCACAAGATGGGCAGATTGGTTTTGTTTTCTCCACTGCTACCTGTATGCTCAAATGAAAACATTAGGAAATGTGAAGCACAGGACTCCATGGAGGCATCAGGGGTCCAGGCCTCTCCTGGCAGTAACACGCTGAGCAGAAGGCTGGTTTACACCGGGCTGTTTGTCTCCTTTTACAGTCTGGATGGAATAACCAGGAGGTGCAAACTCCAGCTCGTCGTTGCACAAGAGATAAATGTTAATGTAGCACACTTTTGGCTTGCTCAGCTCTTTGGGTATAATGAAGAGCAAGGCAGGAACATTTGTCTTGCAAAAAAAGAGGCGTAATTTCAGCTAGAATTAGTTGCCTTTTCAAAAGGCTGACCAGCTGCTTCAAGTAGGGTACCATAAAAATATTTTGGGAAGAAAAAGAAAAGAGAGTTGTGAGGCAGAAAAAATTTAAAGGAGAAGTAAAAATAAATAGCAAATAGAGATTGTAACTTACCCTGTGCATGCAGCAGGCGTAAATTTGCTTATACTACAGTGACACCTAAAATTAGCACCTTTTCTTTTCCACAGTAAGCAAGGGGCTGTTTGAAGTCAGGGTGTTAAAGGAATTGAATTGATTCCCTAAGAACTTCAGGGGACTGAGGAGGGGATTTCAGGAGGAGGACACAGTACCCCAGTCCTAAATCAAGCTTAGGGAAAGTCCCTCCAGACCCTGTCCAGGAGTTTGCAGGGACTCTCTGAGAAGGATGTGTGACAACGCTGCGTTCACACAGGAGGCTGGACAAGCACATCAACACGTAGAAAATAGTGGAGGTGATGGAGAATAAACCTACAGCCACTTTCTCAGCAGGTAGTGGAATGTCAGATGCTATCTCAGATATTTAAAACCCAATTCAGCTAGGAAAGCTGGATGTGGTTACTCCCTTTTTTCTTCACTGCCATCCACAGGGTCATTTTAATTTTAGACTGTTTTGGTGAGGGACACGTTAGCACTTGGTCATAACGGAGAGCAGCGCGTGCTCAGATAGTCATGCCTGTCAACCTGGAGAGGGTTTCATCAGAAATCCTCTTCATGCGCAGCTCCGTGTTTTCCCATTGCCCAATTGTTGGCAGCAAAGTATTTGAGAGATTAAAGGAGCATTTCTTCATGCTGATCTCACAGAGAGTAATCTTACCAAGTCACTCCCTTGTTCAGAGTCGTTGGCTGGCTTTGCTCCTTCTGTATCATGTTCAAACTGCTTACCTTCAAAGCACAGTAAGAGTTTGCTCTTGGCAATCTCAATTCTCATTTATTCTTTTCATTTTTTATTTCTAGTCTGTCTTCTCACCTGGAATTCCCTCTCCTTTTCTTGGTGCAGCAAGTAAACATACTCATTTTCACATCACAGCCAGGGAAGCTTGTTTGTGTTCGTTTTCAAAGCACAAAAACCTTTAGAACAATACAGATCATTACTCTTAAATTTTTCCCTTGCTGATAAAGCCTCTGGGGCTTTTCATACCTGTGCTAAAGTCCCAGCTCCCTGAAGCAGGGACAGGGCCTGTCCTTGATAAACCAGGCGTTCCAGTCTGCTGCACTGAGCATGTAAACATTTCCTTTAAAGCGAGCAAACAGCACGTGTGGTATGAAGTCGAGTTATAAAGTGCAGCAGATTGATGAGAGAGCTTTAAATGTGGTGGGTACAATAGATCCTCCTTCAGTACTGGTGGCCTGTGTGTAATGCAAAAATGGGAGAGAAGTTTTGTGTCTCTGCAGCCATGTTAAAACTGGTGGAGGGTAGATGGAGGTATTAGATGTTTCTGTCTAACACAGGTATTTCTATTTGTTTCTTACCTTTGTTCAACTGGCTTTTGTTTCATGGAATCCCAGCCTGGTCTGGGTTGGAAGGGACCCCAAGGGTCACAGAGCTCCAACCCCCTGCCACAGGCAGGGACACCAACCTCCAGGCCTGGAGCTACACAAGGTTGCCCAGGGCCCCAGCCAACCTGGCCTTGAACACCCCCAGGGACGGGGCACCCACCCCCTCTCTGGGCAGCCTGTTCCAGCCCCTCACCACTCTCTCTGCAAAGAACTTCCCCCCAGTCTCTCCTTTCCCCCTTCCCTCCTCCAGCTTCACTCCATCCCCCTTGTCCTGCCAGTCTCTGCCCTTTAACAAGCTGATTCCTTTAAATTGTGTTTATATTCTTTCAAGGATCTGTTTTTTCAAAGTAAAACAGGCTTGTAGTAAACAACTAATAAAGAGCTTTTAAAGCCTCTGAATGAAATTGATATGCGTTGGCTTTCCTTTTCAAAATCAATGGCAACACAGACCCAAAATTCTGTTCTGAAAGGTACCTTGTCAGCTCTTTCTGTGCAGAGTAGTTTCCTTGTCCTGCTCCCCCCTCCCTTGGAAAGAAACAAAATTTAACCTGCTAAGTGTAGACAGTTACAATACCTGGGGACAAGCAATGCCCAGGAGATATTTCTTTTCTCCTCTATCCTATATTTTTTCCTATTTTGTTTGGTTACTTTGAGAAATGTGTAGAACATTTATAAAATGTCTGTATTTACCAAGCCTTGGAAGAGTGAAGAGCTGGGAGTTTTGCCTGTTGGATAGGCAAAGGGAAGAAGGTGGCATTCTGAAGGCACTTAAGTTTGGGGTTTTTTTGGTTTGGAAAAGTTTTCAAAAACACCAGCATTGCCCAGAAAGGGACAGGGCCAAGTGCCTCTGGAAAGCTTTGTGTATGTCCCTTTCTAACCTTTGGTGTTATTAGTCTGTTTGCTTAGGCCTTAAGGCAACAGTTTTAAATTCCTTTCATTCTCCTGTATACTGGCTTTTAATTTCAAAACAACTTAGTGGGAGAGAGTTGCTCATAGTTATATTAAACCACCTTATATTTATTCCTTGACATAAGACAAGAAAAAAAAGCCAAAATATTTTCTTCTGAAAGCTGGTAAGGCAGAGGAAGCAAAGAGGACTTTCATAAACTGGCTGCTTTAAACAGGTCATTGATATTTTACCTTGAAAGAACATATAAAGGTGGTGTTCATGAGGAGAGGAGTTAGAAAATGCAGGATTTCTTTGAGTCTGTGCTGTGAAGCTCTTCTGCAAGCTACCAAGAGCCATGGGAGCTGATGGAGTCCTCAAAGGAGTCAGGCAGAGGGCTCTAGGAGCACTTGGCATTTCAACCAGGAAATGAATAACAAGTATTCTGTCACACCTAGAGTTACTACTGGTGGTATTTGTCATGTATAAGGGGATTTACAGATTCTCATAATAGTTTGCTAGTAGCAGAGAAGCTACAGATTCTCTTAATAGTTATCTAGTAGCAGAGGAGTTCTGCAGGTCTGATTAAATCTGAACTTGAGGGTCAAATGAAATAATTGTAAAATAGCATCCCATTTCTTCATGGATCAAGAACCTAAAATTGTCACGGGTTGTGTTTATTCAGCTTTTCCAAAAGGAGAGCGACTGCCTTGGCTTGATTGTGGGTTTGGGGTTTTTATCTTGGGTCCTATTTCTTCCCCTGGAGTAATCTTCTCTCAGAGTGATTCTGTAGGTCACTGGGAACTCCCACACAGCTGGGTTTCAAACCTGGTCTCTTTAACCACGGTAACCTGGCTGACTATGTTCCTCTCAATGCTGCCCCCACTTCCCTTAACATCAGGAACTGTACCAAGCTGTGGCTGCCCGTGTGTGGATATGGCACTTCAAAGCAGCTGCAGGTGTTTGGGGGTGTTGAGGAGAAATGGGATTTAGTACAACTACACCATCAGAAACGAATAGAAACAAGTACACTTACCAGTTGCTCACTCCCTTCGTCTGCTCAACCATCTATAAACCACTGTGTCGCTGCATTCAGTCGAGCTGTAGTAACTCATCTCAGATGGTACCAAAGGTGTGTGTTTACAGTTATTACAGCACACTGGCAACTTGACACAGCCTCCTGACATAAAAATCTCTTAGTTTTCATCCTTCAGACACCAGGAACCTCAGGGATGCTGTAAGCAGAAGTAATTGAATTTGCTCTGATGACCTCTGCAGGCTGCCAGGACAGCCCTGATGGCAGGAGAACGTAAAATTGATTCCACTTAACGATTTAGTGTCAGATATGGATTAAAAATGCTTGACTTGGCCTGCCTTTGAGCAAATCTGACCATGCTTGTGGTGCTCCTTAGATAAGAAGGGGGAAAAAAATATAAAATGCAGGGAGCCAGCTTTTCACATGCTGCTTGGCTTGTGGAGGAGACACTTCATGTTCTGGAGGCTTAGTTTCAAATGTTACTGTCCCCAGGTTGGTGGGTTCTGCAAAGCCAGGTATTGAACGTGTTCAGGTGCCAGTGGTACACCTATAGCCTAACGCAGGGAGCATGGTTCCTTCCTTGAGAAGGCAATCCTCCTGAAGGAAACATACCTGGTCATGTAAGCAGTGTGAGAAGGTCTTCAGGGACATATTCTGATGCGCTCCCTGTCTCCAAATATGTGAAAGCTTAAACGCAGGTTCAGAAAGAACAAAGGAGGCTGGAACACAGAAAACTGACCCAGGCAGATCAGGTGGCTTTAAACTGAGACTTGAAAGGAGGTATTGGAGCCAGCCAGGTGAAAGAGACTTAAAAAAACTCTAGGTGCAAAACAAGATGTTCTCACACATAGGACCAGACAGCTTAGTCCAGGGCAAAGAAGGCAAGAAAGCAAAAACACCCTGTTGTAAGAGGGATGTGATGGAAAGATTTGAGTCAGGAAGGCAGCAGTATAAAAGAGACTGAACTAGAAGATTAGGAGGAGCAATACTCAGATTCAGGAGCTCTGGATGACTAGGAGTCTCAAGAGGAAAGCTTGTATACCTGTACCTGCTGTAGAATGTCCGCATCAAGATCTCTCTTGACCCAAGTCTGCCTTGCAAACACCTTGGCTGCAGCACACAGGCAATCCCCTTTCCTTATGTGAAGGCAGCTTTTATTGGGAAGCAAGTATGGTCTCTGACAGTACCTGGGGAGGGCCGGAGTGTGGAGTGCTGAAAGCACCCCTGTAGTGCTTGGCTTTCTGTGCTGGCAAGAGCCTGTAACTGGAGATGGCTTCCTTTGGGCCAGGAGCTGTGTGGGAACAAAACAAAACCAGGAAGAAAACCAGTTTTTCTGTCTTTGCTCATATGAAAACTGCAAATAGCTGACGTTTGTTTAACATCCTTTATAATACGAATCAAACCAGTAACAGACTCCATCTTTAGGCTTTGTGTGAGGAGAGGCAGGCAGGATTCAGGAAAGCCAGGTGTGGAAAATGCCGGTGAGGTGTCCGAGCAGAGGCCAACTGCTTTGGAGGCTGTTCTGTGCACAGACAGTTCCAGAAGTCATTTTTGTCTGTCCTACTACCAACAACAGTCCTTCTGGGGAAAAGAAGGCTTCCTGGCCTCTTGAAGACAGTGTCTGGGAACCTCAAACAGGTGAAAGCAGCGTAGATACTCCAGGTGAATTCATCTGGGTCACAGGGAGGCCCTGGCTGTGTCCCGATTGCACAGCTGGAGAGCAGGGTATGCCTTGCTTGGAAAAGGGACACTGGCAGCCCTGCAGCTGGCAAGGCTTGGGAGGAAACAGAGATGCAGATGACCCAGTATCTGTTTCATTCATTTCCTTGGGAGGGGATTTACTATTTTTGCTACTTTAGCTTATGCTGGTTCTCCAAGTGCAGTAAGTTATACAATGAGCGCTGGTTTATGCCAGTGCAGGAGTATTTACATTTGGGCTTCTGCCACAAAGTCTCCTTTGAAAAGGAAATCGGCTCTTGTGGTTCTGTGCAGGCACAAGGTTCTCCTGGCTTAAGCTCATGTAAAAATCCATACAGTTGCATATTGTCCTTTAAAAAAAAAAAAAAAGGCAAAATTCAGAATAAGGTGACTTGAGGGCAGAGTACCAATCCACTAGGAAAACTGTAACCCAATTCTGCAGGTTTCTAAGATAAAATACCTGGATTGGGGAAGAAATCTGAGGCACGAGAACCTTGTATGTAGGAATGAATATGTGTTCTTTTCATATCCTTATTGTTAAGCTGCTTGTTTTGATGTCATCATATATCACTAATGATTTTCTTTAAAGGAATCTGGCATATGAGATGCATGTACATCCACGCTGTAGCTAAAGTAAACTGGAACAGCTTGTGCCTCTGCAGTAGCATTAGAAGTTTGGATAGATTTTGTGTAAGGGCTGAGGAAATAATTTGAAGAAAGCTATTTTGTGTGAAGTCTTTCTGGGCTTTATATTTTAATTTCCTTAAAATGGTGTTTGTAGGGTGGTGTGTGTGTGTTGTTGCTTTCTCAGGGAGCTGGCAGGGTAAATGGCAGCTGGAAACCTAAGGGTAGGCTGCAAAGTTTTTCTTCCAAAGACTTCCTTTCATGTTTAGCCAAGTGAAAGACACGAAGTGAAATGTAAACTCCAGCTCGGCATATCCTCCTAGCCTTCTCTCCTGGGGAACAGCCAGAGGGGAAGAAGGGGGAGGCTGGTGCTGCGAACTGCAACGGCCCGGAAGGCTCCAGCCTTGAGCCGTGGCTCCCAGGTCGCTCAGAGGACCGGGAAGATGCTACTCATGGGGGGGAGCCTTGGTACCCCTGAGAACGGTGCTCCCCTTTGCACCCCAGCCTTCTCACTTCATCCTCCCCTGGGAAAGAAGGCAAAGGCATTCTCTTTACTTCTCTTCTGAGCCATGTAACCGTGTCTCTCTAAGCCCTGGCAGTCTGAGGGAGAACTGAGCCTGTATTTTGTTGAACTTTGCTCTGTTCTGGACTGGAACCACTTCTGTTTAACATGGGAACTGAGCTTTGCAGAAGCTCAGCCCGTGCCCTGGGAAGGGAACTCCCTGTGGAACACCAGCAGATGTTTGCAGGGCTGAGTGCAGGTTTGTTCATGGGAGGCTCTGTGATAAACTGCAGAAAGGCAGTATCAAGTTCTAACAATGAAACAATGACTAATGGATGAGTTTGATCACTTTGATATGACTTCTTGTGCTGGCACTCCTGGTTTGTTCTGGTGCTGTTTGCTTTTAAGAAGTTGGGTTTTTTCCAACTGCATTTTATACACGCAGCTGAGTTTCCAAGTTCCTGCTCAGTACAGGGGCATGGAAAGCTTTCTCCTGGGACAATGGAGTGATCCCTAGGAGAGCTCCAGCTGTTCCCTCTAGTGCAAGAGCGATGTATGTGCCTTGTAATTGCTTAGAGCCCTTTTCATACCACTTATTTCTTGGGTTCATAATCAGCAAAGGGCCATAGTTTGTTTGTTTCATACTGGGATGGAAGTGGGTAAGCAAGCATTTCCTCTCTTACAGAGACGTGTTTCCTTTTACTTCCCACTTGTACTGTCAGTCCCCAAACCCCCAGCTTTCTCTGCACTTGTCCTTGCTACACAGAATCACAGCATGGTTTGGGTTGGAAGAGACCTCAAAGATAACCAAGTCCCAACCCCCTGCCATGGGCAGGGACACCTCTCACCAGCCCAGGCTGCTCATGGCCCCATCCAACCTGGCCTTGAACACCTCCAGGGAGGGGGCAGCCACCACCTCCCTGGGCACCCTGTGCCAGGGCCTCACCCCCCTCACAGTGAAGAATTTCTTCCTAATATCCAATCTAAATCTACCCCCTTCCAATTTAAACCATTCCCTCTCATCCTATCACTCCAGGCCCTTCTAAAATGTCCCTCCCCAACTTTCCTGCAGCCCCTTCAGGGGCTGGAAGGTGCTGTAAGATCTCCCCACAGCCTTGTCTTCTCCAGGCTGAACAAGCCCAACTCTCTCAGACTGGCTTCATAGGAGAGGTTCTCCAGCCCTTGGATCATCTTCATGGCCTTCTCTGGACCTGTTTCAACAGCTCCATGTCCTTCTTGCATTGGGGACTCCAGAGCTGGACCCAGCACCCCAGTTGGGGTCTCAGAGCAGAGAACAGAATCCCCTCCCCAGACCTGCTGCCACGCTCCTTTGGATGCAGCCCAGGACACATTTGGCCTTGAGGGCTGTGAGCTCATTGTCGGCTCATGTGGAGCTTCTCCTCCACCAGCACCCCAAGTCCTTCCCTCCAGGGCTGCTCTCTAGCACATCTACACTGCTTCCTTATTCTGACAGTTTACTCTGTGGAGAGCACATAGCACTAAACATATACATATAAAACCCCCAATATTTTCAAATTCTTCTAATATGGCCATGAATTTCCCCCTCAATCAGTTGGAGCCCCCAAATTCTCAAGTTGGTGTCTTGCTGTTTTTCCCTACCCAGGTCTATACCCTGTGTGCCTGTGGTGTTTACATTTGGCACTGATGTGGTGACGTCTGATCATGCAAAAAAGTACTTTTTGCATTGCTCTGAAGGGCACCAATTTTGGGGAACAATTGAATGGATCCTGCTAGTACAGCATTTTTAATAACCCATCCCAGGTGCAGTAGGATGCCCTGTGATGTGCCAGGATTCACTCAGTCATCTGTACCTGTGTATGCATACATGGTCACCCTTTCACTGTTTGGTATAGAAAGACAATAGTTAAATAAGCTTATCTTTAAATTATTAATTATCCATCCATTAAATTATCAATGTTTATAAAATAATACATAGAAAATAAAAGCATCCAAACAAAATGGATGATACTGAAAGACAATACTTTTAAGTGTTAAGGTTGTGTCATGAGAGGGGGGTCGGGCGCTGGCACAGGCTCCCCAGGGAAGGGGTCCCAGCCCCGAGCTGGGCTGAGGGCAAGAAGCGCCTGGACGATGCCCTCAGTGCCACCTCTGACTGGGCTGGGCTGTGTGGAGCCAGGAGTTGTGCTCCATGGCCTGGTGGGTCCCTGACAGCTCAGGAGGTTCAGGTATTCTAGGATCCTGTGATTAAATGGGAAATAAATTGCAAAGCACTCCATCTTTTGACTAATGAGACAGACTCTTAAGTGGTAATTAATTTTGAGATCTTCTTTGCACACTGTGTGTACCTCTCAGGATACTGCAAGTTCAACTCCAGGTTACAGTCTGAGCTGGTGGAAGGCTGGAGAGGAGACCTACTATGGTGTAGGTTTGGTAAATAACATGGCCAACCGTGAATTTAATTAAAACTTGTCACTTCTGTATGGGATGGCATGAAAAATGGGAGATACTGTCTCGTGACCCATCCGTGCTGCCTTTGAGAGACTGCCAGACTGCCTTGGCAATGCAAGTTACTGGTGGTTGCAGGGGGAGCTCCCATCTAGGTGTTCCAACCGGGAGAGGAAGGAGAGTTTTGAAGGCAGCAGGCTTAATATGGGAGTTGTAGACTTAGGTGGCTCTGTCTTGCAAACTGTGGAAGCACCAAAAAGTAAGAAGGGGTGTCTGGAGAAGGGGGGGTGGTACAGGGTTGTATTGCAGCCCTTCTGTTGGGTGCAGGAGCAGCAGCAGAGACTTGTAGTTTCAGACATTATGGAGGAATCAAGTGAAGAAAACCCAAGGATATGTACCTTCAACTGGTTTAAAATAAATAAATAAAAAGGGTGGTTCCAGGATGAACCATTTCACTTTTCACAAAGTCCAGTTTGGTTTCCAGGCTGGATAATGCCTCCTGTACCTCCTCACCCATCCTGTGCCTGCGAAGTAAGGCAGCAAGTGAGGAAAGTAAGAAGCAAGTCAGGCAGAAAACATGCCTTGAAGGTATCACAGCAAATTTCTTGTTCTAGTGATGAATTCGCTTGTAGCATTTCTCTGTTGGATCTCTCAGGTGGTCAGGATACTCTGCAGTTTGTTCGTTGGGGCTTCTTTTTAAATGTTTAAGCTTAGTGAGTTAATACACGCAGGTTAGAGTATTACAGGGTTTTGCCTCTTGTGTCCAGCAAAATTGTTGTGTTACCGAAAATCCCCATGGATTTCAGTGGGAAAGGATGCCAGTACTATAGAACTGAATCTCTTCCTGCATGTTTAGGTAAAATCAGAATTCTTCCAGTAAAATGCTGTTATGTGCAGTTTTATACAGGTTCACTCATAGTCTCTCAACAAATACAAGTTCTGTTTAGTAGCACTGACCTAACTCTAGGGATTTTTTCTCCTCTTCTCTAGGGTGTACCTCAGTTACCATGTGCCAAAGCATTGTATAACTACGAGGGAAAAGAACCTGGCGATCTGAAGTTCAGTAAAGGAGACATCATCATCCTGCGTCGGCAGGTGGATGAGAACTGGTACCACGGGGAAGTCAACGGCGTCCACGGCTTCTTCCCCACCAACTTCGTTCAGATTATTAAACCTTTACCTCAACCCCCGCCTCAGTGCAAAGCACTTTATGACTTTGAAGTGAAAGACAAGGAAGCTGATAAAGACTGTTTACCATTTGCAAAGGTAAATACAGAATAAAATTACTAATTTCTTCTTCTAATCGCTTTGTTCTCTTGGATAAGTAGTGAGGTGACTGTTATGCAGCCCTGTCTGTGTTTCTTTTCTAATGGAACTGCACAAATATGAAAGGGGCAACTAATCCTGCAGGTATTTCTCCTATGCTGATTAGTTTTGCCTTCCCTTCCTAAATTACATGTAATTTCTCTGAGGTTTTATTTTGGAAAATGCTGTTTTTCATAATTACATAGCAATGCTCTTAATTTATGAGAAATACCTTATGCCATGAATCCAAAGGGTTCTGTCTTTACAGAAATGCTCATTTTAAACTGTTGAAGCTGAAACTATTTTCAGCTTTGCATTCAATAGGTGACAATCTTAGGATGGAGATAGTAGGCACAAAGTCCTACTCAACTTTGCAGTTCTGTAGTATTGCTAATAGCCCTTTGGAAAATAGGTCATTTCTCATATCAATTCTAGTTTCTGGCTCACATGATGATACAGGAAGGAGAGCTCTCCCATTTTTTTCAGGCTCTGGTTCTCTAGTTTCTCAAAATCCACACAAATTTGGCGCTTTTCTGCCCTTGCCTGTTAAAAATCAAGAGGATGGCTAAAATTCTGAAAAGGAAAGTTATTAACATATGGACAGGGGGATTCTTAGAATGCAGAACAGCAATAATACTGTTGAGGATGATTGGCATTAGCGTGCATATTATCATTAGCTTGTTGGCACACTGTGGGTGTTTTCAATCTGCAGTCTCAGGTGAGTAAGATGTGTGTTTCCAAATACTTTAACTTGTGTATGAAACAACTACAGGTCTGAGTATCAGCAAGAACGGTGATAACTCACATGTAAATCCATGTGACATTCCCCAAACCATATCAAAACCAAAGGCTCCATGTAGATGTGAAAGAAATCATAGCACTTACCAGTGTTCTTAAGTACCTGGGGAGGTAACACCTGTGGAGGATTAGGTGGTGAGCCGGTTGAGAAGGAAGAAGGTTGAGGTTCTGTTGACTAACGTCAAGGACTGAAAGGGAGGCTGATGAACGCACTGGACTGAACGCAGCAGGAGGTCTGGAGCTGAGGGTGAAGTCAGATGGCTGAGCCTGACTGTGGACAGTTAGCTGAACTCTGACAGAAAAGGATTGGCTGGAACTGGCTGGAACCCCACAGCAGCGTGTTCCTGTTCCCGAGCGCCGCCTCTGCGGCTCTTGTCTCAGTACCACCTCCTCTGGTTACCTCTGCATTATGGAGGGGAATTAACTTAGAGGTTTAATTGCAGCTGGGAGACATAATCACTGCATGTTCACACAGGATGATGTTCTGACTGTAATTCGCCGTGTGGATGAAAACTGGGCAGAAGGAATGCTGGCTGACAAGATAGGAATATTCCCCATTTCATATGTTGAGGTGAGTAGAGTTGTGACCTCAGGAGGGCTGTGCCTACTAGTATTTAGCTTTCTGAAAGGAAAAACAATCAGTACTGGGGATGATAAAATAACTGGAGACTGTGTGCTTAGTTTAAGCAAATTAATGACCTCAGCAGTTGAAGGAGTGGTTTTTCCTTCCCTATTTGATACCTATTTTCATTGAATGGCACGGGAATGAACGTACTTGGAGGCAGTCACTGTGCAGTGTGGCCAGCAGGTCGAGGGAAGTTCTCCTCTCTCTCAGCTCATTGTCATTTTACACAACTGCATCCATCAGTTAACACCACGTTTTAATCAATAAGGACATAAGATTTTATGAACCTAGTGTTCAGGTTGGGGTTTTTTTATGAGCATCTCTTCCTGTACTAAGCAGCAGTGTTTCAAAACATAGTTATTTTTTATTGTGCCTGTGCATTTTTAGATTGGATTTTAAGCTGGGTTTCTAGAGTGGTCTTTTTAATGTTGTACTTACTCAGCTAAACACAGGGCACAAAATTATTGAGCGCACATGATCCATGTCCAGGATTAGCAGGAAGGAAAAGCTGGCATCCACCTCCTTCTTAGGAACATTTGGCTCTGTGACGTTGTCTTCTCCAGTCCTCCTAGGTCTCTTCAGCTGCCTTCTGAAGGACCAGCAATAACATTTAGGAAAAAATTCTTCTTTCTCATCTCTGTATCCTTTGTCAGATCTCCCATTGTGCCTCTCTTCCACTGCAACACGTTCTAGGTGGTTCTTCCTCTTCAAGCACTTCAGAATTTTCATTTTCCTGCTGTCACATCCTGGGAGGTTTTTGTGTCAGTTCCTCATGGTTCTGGGCGTTCTAGAACTTTCTTTGTTGCTCATCTAGAAATTCCTTCAGGGCCTGGAACAGGCTGCCCAGGGAGGGGGCTGAGTCCCTGCCCCTGGGTGTGTTTTAACACACGTAGATGAGGTGCTCAGGGATTTGGGTCTACTCTGTTATACTATGAATAAAAGGAAAACAGATTAGTCTTATAAATTAAAAACCCCACTCACATGTGACTGTCTTTTGTAGTTTAACACAGCAGCCAAACAGCTGATAGAATTGGACAAGCCCTCAGGTCCTGCTGTTGACTCTGGAGAAGGAACCTCTGGGGCAGCCCACAACAACTCAACCCAAAAGCACACTGATACTAAGAAAAACACCAAAAAACGGCACTCTTTTACCTCCCTCACCATGTCCAACAAGTCTTCACAGTCTTCTCAGAACCGCCACTCCATGGAAATCAGCCCTCCTGTCCTCATCAGCTCCAGCAACCCCACCGCAGCAGCCCGCATAAGTGAGCTGACGGGGCTTTCCTGTAGTGCCCCTTCTCAGGTAATTAATAAACATCCTCTGCATTGTCTTTAAATAACTATAAAGGTTTCTGATCTTGTCAGACTACTTGAAATTATTAATTACATGTAATTAATATTAACGTACACTTTCACAGTTTGTCTTCTAACTGGGCAGCATTTAAGGAAAGCATTTCTAACGCTTCTTTTACAGTGATAGCAAATAGTTTTGGTCTCCTGGGTTGCTTTGTATTTTTTTCTCCACAGTTGGTAATTTCTGAAGTGCTGCAAAGATTTATATTAAACTGTGGCAAGTAGAAGCTGGAGTGATTTAATTTCTTGGGGTTTTTTTCCTCAGTTGAATACGATATTGGATATTAACAAACCACATGCAAGTAAAAGGTAAATGCAGCCTGACAATTACATGAATTCCAGAAATGTACCATGTTAATCTGTAAGGAGAAATATTTATCTGTGTTTATTTTTTAATCTCCTGTTTCTTCAACTACTTCAGGGTAGGTTGTGAACAGTTGGCTGTTGCACACAGAGATTACATTTGGGGAACTAGTCATGGAGACATAGGGAGTGGTGCTGTCGTTTGACATGAGCTGGGAAATACGTTTTATTTGCATCTCTCTGGGATCTAACAGACTTATGGGAAAAATAAGAGAACTGGCCTTGGTAGAAGCATGCTTCACCCTGCTAGTTCAATAGATCTCCTAAGTTTCTGAAATATCAGGGGAAAAAAACAGAGTGAGCAGTATGATCCAGTGGAAGTATCTAACAAAAAATTAGTCTAAACTTACTGAAGTACTGGTGGTTTTGACTGTGAAGCTCACTTAACTGCTGTAGCAAGCCCAGCCCTTATTAAACTACTCAGAACTGGTCCCACTGTTGTTTATTTTTTGTCTTTGACAGGTTCATATTGGTACTACAGGGCTAATTGTGACTCCTCCCCCTAGCAGCCCAGTCACCACGGGGCCTTCATTTACCTTCCCATCAGAAGTTACCTACCAAGCTGCTCTTGGGGTAAGTACCTCAGAACTCAACCTTCCCATTTAACTTTGCTCTGGACTGTCTGTTTTTATTCTTTTCTTCTTCTCCTCTGGTTCTGATGCACCGATTAGAAATGATGGGTTTATGGTGATGTGATGGACAGTGGTGTAAAATGAACTGCAGCAAAAGCATTATTGATAGAATAGTTTGTATCTGGTGATGCAAATGTTTCTCCAGCTTTCCTCCATCATTTCTCCATAGCAAACACAAGGAACATGCTCTGTTCCAGCTCAGTGCTGCTTCACAGCTTGAGCAGGAAAGAGATGATGCTGAGGGTGGCGAGGTTAGGGCAAACAAGGTCTTAGAAAAACCCATCAACTCATGACCACAGCTGGCAGATATTTTTATCTCACGTATTTCATGGAATCTTGACAGCATTAAGTTTCAAAACTCTGCTTTCTCCTAATTAAATAATATTATTTTACCCCTGTGGCACATGAAGAAATAAAGGGTCTGAGTTAGGTTCTTGGAGATTAAAGTGAAAAACTGTTGGGAATGGCCATCTTTTAAAGGAAGGAATACCTGAGAAATAACCTTGTCTTCAGAAATCTTCAAAAAGTGCAGGATTTCATTCCAAAACTAACTGTAATTCTTCATTTTGCTATGCTTGTGGTGGAAGAACTGGGATGTCCTGTATCATGCCACACTTAGCAGAGCTGGACCTTAGCTACAGTAAAGACTGAGGATACCAGTTTTCCGAGATCTTCAAGAGAACTTAAGGAGCTCTTATTCTGATCAGAGGAATCTTCAAAATACAATTACTTTTCAAGTCCAGAAAGTGTGCCTCTGACCTTTGTGAGGTCGGGGCTGGGGGAAGCAGTTAAATAATAAATTTCCACTTAGCTTAATTTAAAAAAAGCACAGCAAAACCAACAACAAACATCCCAAAGGCTTGATCTGTTTAGGTGTCTAATTGTCCTTGCAGTCAGTTGAAGCAAGCACAACATGACAAATAGCCTTGCTGCTAAAATTGTCTGGTTTTGTTTTCAACTTTGGGCACTTGGATCATTTTACACATTTTTCTGCAAAATCAAAGGCAGAATTGTCTGTCTCCATTAGCAACTTTCTGTTGTTCAAGTCAATGCTTAGGTGTGGCTCGGTCGCAGCTCAGAGGTTGCATTTTGACAGCTTTTGGTTTTCAGTCTTTAAAATTAGGGTGCTGTTACCTTTTGAATGATCTCCAGTACTTCCTTGAGCATGGTAAGCACGTGGCGAGTGCATTCCAGGAGCAGGCATAGTACTGCATGGTCATTTTCTGTGGTGAAAATGATGATAATATCACCCTTTTGCTCTTATCCTGTGAGATTGATTTATATCTTATGAATTTGTGTCCATTCATTTGGCCTGAGTGTAGCAAAAAGTTTCTGTTCAGCTAAATATCCACTGTGATCCCACAAATTTTCATCATCAGCAGTGATGTGATAATTGCTCTTATCCAGATACATGGATTTCACATCCTTTGCTCTTCAGACAGGTGATCTCATTATTGACAGCTGTACAGTCGGTGTGCTTTTGCCCTGCTCTATGATGTCATGCAGGTTGTGCTGTAGTGATGCTTTGTCCTTTGATTGTTAAGGACTCCTTCAGTCTCTGGATCACCTGTGCAGTCCTGCTGGTAAACGTATGCTAATCTGGAACCAGTTCATAGTCTGCTTGCATTTGGATTCATAATTTAATGTCACAGAGTGGTTGATGTTTGAAGGGACCCTTGGAGGTCCTCTAGTCTAAGCCCCCTACTCAAGCTGGGCCACCTAGAGCCAGTTGCCCTGGAAAGTGTCCAGACAGCTCTTGAACATCTCCAAGGATGGAGACTCTGCAGCTTCATTGGACTGTCTGTACCAGTGCTCAGTCACCCTCACAGGGAAAAACTTCCCTGACATTCAGACCAAACCTCCCATGTTTCAGTTTGTGCTTCACTGGGCACCACTGAAAAGAGCATCCCTCTGTCATCTTTGTACCATCCCTTCATACACAGATGAGATCCCCCTGAACCTTCTCTAGGCTAACCTGGCCCAGCTCTCTCAGCCTTTCCTCCTAAGAGAGATGCTCCAGGCCCTAAATTATTTCAGTGGCCCTTTGCTGGGCTCTGCAGAATGTCTGTGTGTCCCCTGTGCTGGGGAGCCCGGAGCTGGACACGGTACTCCAGCACAGGATCCCCTGCCTCAACTTGCTGCCAAGGCTCTTCCTCATGCAGCCTGAGATACCATTACACTTCTGTGCCACGAGATCACAGTGGTGGCTCGTGCTCAACATGGTGACCACCAGGAAGAACCCCCAGGTCCTCTTTTTTTTGCATAGGAGCTGTACATCTAATACCAGAAACAATTACCTGCTTATAACAAATCCATATAATCTTTATACTGCCATCATCTCCTATCCCTCAGACAACACCTGTGAGACCTGACCAAGCAAGGTCAGTTCTGGTACCACTTGTGCCAGTCTAGTTAACACATGTGCTGCAGATGCTGAGGAACTGATTTGATTTGAGGCCAGGACCCGTTTTGGAGAGTCTGGGGTAGGCAGGATTTGAAGTGTCATTTCAGAAGTTCTCTCAGAAGTTGTGTTGTGGGGTTTTTTTTCTCCTCAGTAACAAACACTTTTGTTTGTTGTTAAGAATCACTAGTTCTTTCTTTGATGCCAACATGGAAAAAGGCTTCATTTTGGTGGTAGTGCAGAGTCATTAAGCCACCTCGGGTGCTTTAGTTGCATAAGCTTGTTCAAAAGCGACCTCCCCGTTGGTACCCAGGGGAATTAAATTACACTGCTAAATGCAGCATGGAGAGAAACTCCTGCCACACGATCATCCTGTATCCTGGAGTGCTGCTTCTCTTTGTGATAACCATGTTCCTGGTTATGTTTCTAATTAGGCATATAATTCCCATTGAGAATCGGAATTATTCTCTGCCACCCTCTTTAAAAGTCAATAACCTTCTGTACATAATGTTCTGTTTCTTCTTGACTTGTTTTCAGCACGACTAAAATACAAGCTGGCAGCTCAGGCTACAGTCGGGTCGTTCCTGTGTTCTGTTACCACAGCTGATATTAGATGGTGATGCAGTTCATAATCCCAGGCTCTGAAGTGCATCTTCTATGGCTGCTTTTTCCTCTTGCTTCAGAAAGTCTGACTTTAATTTTAGAAATGTGGAAAATGGTTCTGACAGGTCAGGATAAAAAGTGATGTTCTCATCTCTCTAGATGTTTCCCACTCTGGAAACACCCTCCCTGACATTGTGAGCATTAATTTGTAGCTGTGGAACTATTGTATGCTTTAATACATCAGGAGAGGTTGGCTTGAGTCCTCTTGCTTTTGCATTATGTTCTTTGCTTTTCTATGTATAAAGCCCTGTGTTTCTATAAGATGCTTCTTTCAGTGTTTTCTTCATTGCTGAACACCAAGCAAATGACTGGGCAGTTGGATTGGAATGAGAAGAGTTTCCCTTTAGCATGAAGATGCTTTAATTGGATCCTACTGCCCATTATTTTGGCATTTATTAATGCTGTTCAACATAATCAGCTGTTCTTTGAGAGCAAGCTGTTCCCACAACTTCTTTCACTTCCTTGAGCAAGTGCAAGAGAAGGGCAACCAGGCTGGGGAAGGGGCTGGAGGGCAAATCCTCTGAGGAGCAGCTGAGGAAGCTGGGGGTTGAGTCTGGAGAAGAGGAGGCTGAGGGGAGACCTTATCACTACCTACAACTACGTGAAGGGAGGTTGTAGAGAGGTGGGCGATGGTCTCTTCAGCCAGGTGACAGAAGATAGAACAAGGGGCAATGGGCTCAAGCTGTGCCTGGGCAGGTTTAGATTGGATACTAGAAAAACATTTTGTACTGAAAGAGTTGTCAGGGCCTGGAACAGGCTGCCCAGGGAGGTGGTTGAGTCACCTTCCTTGGATGTGTTTAAAAAAGTGTTGATGAGGTACTTAGGGATATGGTTTAGCATGGGATAGGAATGATTGGACTTGATGATCTTCAAAGGTCTCCTCCAACCTTGTGATTCTGTAATGCCAACCTCAGATTAAGGGAGAAAGAGGAAATTGGAGAGGATGAGTGTGATTCCCTATCTGGGAAGAAAAGAAGGATGTATTCCTTTACAGTAATCCTGTATAGAAATCTTTTCTACCTCTATCTGGCTTGAATCTAGAAGCAAGGAGTAGCTACTGTCTTATCTTCTGTAAGAAAGTTTGGGTTTTTTATTGTTAAGAGGAGATATTTTGAGCTGCCTGGTTAGGTAGCAAGTTTCTCTAAGAGAGCTGAGATGAATTCCTTGCCCAAAGGAGCCTGAGAGCCTTCTATCTGTGTCTGTATAGGAGGATCACATGGTAGTTTGTTGTGTTATTTGGGGAAATATTAAAAACATGCCAGTTGTATTAATTTTATTTCTCTCTTGTAGAAGCTGTTTGGTACCAGATGTTGTACCAAGTAGGCAATTTACAAATTTGCTGCCAAAACTGACACAAATAAGACCTGGGGCTGAGGGTGCTTGTGTCGTGTGACCCGTACGTGCTATCTGCTGCTTGTAAATTAAGCAAATTCTAATTTACATCCTGAAAACCTGTGGTAATGTCTTTAAAAGTCTAATTTTACAGCAGCAGCTCTTCAGCTGGCAGTGTTACTTCTTGTTTTGTGTTTTGAGGTTTGACTCTTTGAAATGGAAGAAGCTATGAACTGAGACGAGCTGCTCACAGCTGAGGCTTTTGGCTGCGATATTATCACTCACGTTCTTCTCTGGGACTTCAAACCACAACTTTGCCCTTAATGGCATCCTTAATTGGTCTGCTCTTCTTGGCCACTGGCATTTTTGAACCTTGTAGGTGCTTAGTGTATTTGAAGCTCTTTATAAAATATAAATAGCAGATGTCGAGTTCAATACTTGTTGGGTGAAAATATGCACGTACGATTATGTCAGGCTCGTTTACTGGGGAGGAAATTCTTGGCTGTAATGTATAAGGAAGTTATCTAATGGAGGAGATCTAGTTGCCATAGATTTGGCTGAAAGAGCTCCTGAAGGAAATATGTGATGGGAACCGCGATACGGGAGAAACAGAGACAAAACACTCTGCAGCTAAGTTGGAGTTGCATTCAGAAGCATCAGGAGGAAACAGAGTAGAAACACCAGATAACTTGCCTGCCTTTCACTCTGCCTTTACAGTCTCTTGAGAAGTTAAAGGTATTTTGGACAGCAGTTGACCTAGATGCCTGTGTTGCTGTGCCACAGATGAAACACGCTGGCTTGGTATGCGCACCTCACTAGCACAAACAGGTGGTCTGGCTTTGGATGGTTTCTGTTTGCTTACACACTGAAAGCTTCAAAAACGACAAAATCCCTGGGTTTTTTTCTTGTCTTGTCCCTACACACACGCTCACAAACGTGCTCCTCTGTGATAAAGCACATAAGGTCACCTGGATTATTATTAGGGAGGCACAAGCTGTGCAGGTTACAGCCCAGCGATGACATTCAGCTCTCCAGCTGATTCAGTAGCATCCGTCAGTCAGTCAGGAGGTTTGAAGAAGAACTGAGTTCCAACCAGCTTTTCTTGGGAAGAGGAAGCAGCTGAAAGAAATAATGAGGTTTTTGTCTGAGGGGCCTGTTCTTGATAACATATACTTATAGCTTCAGGAATTTCGTTAAACATGAGCCTTAATTTGTTGGCCCTCAGGGAACTTTCCAAGCCTCATATTTTTTTCTTAGACCATGTGGGAATGAAGACAATTAATGTTGGGTTTTTTTTTTCAACTGCTGTGTGTGTTGTTATTCTTCAGGGTGAGCTGTTTATTGCTCTTGGGTTGACTGATACAGGAATGCAGCCTGATTAAGATAAAAAATAAGAATGAATTTTTAGAGTATGAGTATAGGTACTATTTGAAGTTTTTACATAGATTAAGTATCAAATGATGCAATGTTTCATCTCCTGATTTAAAGAAAAAGTAATTTATCACATAAATGGTAAAGTACACTGGTCTGAAAAACAGCTGCAGTTCCCCTCCCCCACCTAAAGTAAAGATACTCATAATTACTTTGGTAAGCATATCTTAATAAATCACATGGAGCTTGCATGTATTCTTTCACAACACGTTGAATATGGGAGCCATCAAGACTAGCTTGTGCTGAGGAGGTAGGTGTTTTTTGCAACAGCTAGAAAAACGGTTGTGTGCCAGAAAATGTCTTGGAAGCTGGGCTAGAGCATTTGGATCTGTTTTGTCAAGTTGTAGCAGTGCAAGCTGAGGAGTGTTTGTCCTCTACAGCCTATCAGGTAGTTTATTTGGGTTTCTAAGGACTTGCCAAGTCTTTAGGAGTTGAATTGGGCTGTGGCTCACTGCAGGTTTCATTACCACAGTAATGGACACAGGGAGGGGAGTGGAACCTGAACAAAGTAGAATAAAATAGAGGTGGGAAGGTGCCTTCACTGCAGCTAAAAATTCAGTGTATGTTGTGTGTTCAAAGGAATAGAATACAGCACTTGGCCCTCAGAACTTTAGAGATGCAGGAAGTGTGGGGTTGTGACCACCTTGATACTGGGCATGAAGAGGTTTAAAATTAAAGATCTCTAGCTAATCATCTCCTGATGTGGATTTACAGGTTCTACCATGTAGAAAGGCTTCTAGATACCTAAAAAAAAAGAAGACAGGTTGCCTGAAAGTTACGTGCTCACACTCAGATTGGATTCAGCTAAGGCATCAGTTAAAGCTGAGTGGGAAGGCGAAATCAGTCCTGCTGTAAAGCAGCTGGAAGAGAAATGTTGGTATTTCACTGGGAACGTTGAGAGATTGTAAGAAAAATTGTAGGATGTGCAGCGATGTAGAATGTGGAGCACATGCAATTGCTGTTCTTGTGCATAACTGTTGGTATCAAAGCTCATAATACTGTTTCTACAGGAGGCCTAGTTGGCATTAAGGAACTGTTAATGTAGGAGTAAAAAAAATGGAGTATTTCACAAGAAATGGTGCAAGTTCTGTGATAACTAAGCACAAGAACTGTGAAAAACTGTGAACTAATCAGTTTTCTCCAGATTTGAGAGCTGTTAATCAGGCAGTTCTTCACTGTGTCCTGGCAGCCCAAGATCAGTTGGGAGCGGGGTCTTCTTATTCACACTTCAACCGAGTGCAGTGAGGTAACAGTCACATGGTGTCCAACGAAGACTTCTTTTCCACATAGGTTTGTGTTCAGAAAAACAAACAGTAAAAATCCCCCAAACCCACTACCAAAACACCCAAACCCAACCACCTTAGGGGTGGGCTGTTTGAGGAGAATTAAAACAACTTTCAATTCTATATTTTCCAAACCGATACTGTAATGCTGTACATTTATACACTGACATATTGGAAGAGCCAGATGGCACTTCAGGGCATTTTATTAATTTATATCTTTGTTATTTGGGGTTTTTTAACCCCAAGTGATGTGGTTTAGAGTTTTGCTTCAGTATTAAAGGGTTGGGTTAAGTCAAAGACCATGTTGGGAACAAATTCAGTTTTCTGTTTTCAGGTTGGAGGTTTTCTATTGGTCTTTCCTATGGGTGTTGTAATATACACAGTTATTTTTGGAAGGGGGGGGAAGGAAAAGCTCTCCTTTCTTGAGAGACATTTCCCAGGAGTGTCAGTACACATGGTCCTGGAGGATTGTCTGAGGCTTTGCGGAGCAGAAGGTAACAATCGTGCCATTGATTCTCAAAAGGCTGGAGGCCTGTAGGCAGGACCCCTGTCAGGATTTCCCTGCAGAGGAACGGTGCCTTTATACCAGGGGGTTTGTTAAAGATTACCAGTCCCAATAATACTGAGTTTTAAAAGCTAACTCCTGAAACTGGGAGAATAGGAGCAAGCGGTAAGAATAGCTCAGCGACTGCGGCCCCATATTGTGCTGGCTTTTGTTACCCCGTACAGCAGGAGAACGCTTCCCTGGGAAGGGGTGGGTTTGGGTACACCACTGCTGAATTGTATACTGTGTTGCAGCTTCAGATTACAAAAACAGTCATGTTTTGAAGTACAGTCCATGGTAGGATGCAAAATCTGCCTCCTGGAAGGCATCTGAATTTTTGTTGAGTCCTATCCTAAAGGTGCTCTAATTAGAAACAATGCTTTCAGTTTTCCCCAGGCTGAGAAATTGCTTGTTGTTTGTTTAATTACCTACCAAGACTTGGCCATTTCCAATTGGAAACAGAGAAATACAGGCAAATCTCACTCCCCAGTTACATAGTCAGTAGGTAAAGGAATACTGCACCTTTTCCCATTTCCTTGGAACATCATACTTTTTTTTTTCGCAGCTGATTCAACCCATCAAACTGTATTGATCATCTATTGCTGTTTTTTTCTGTTCTCCTAAAATCAGAATATGAACCCCCCGCTTCCACCACCACCTCTCCTGTCTGCTGCCATCATTGCGTCGGCCTCTTCTGGACCTCAGTCTGCAGGTGTAATACAAAGGCCCACGTCAGGAGCAGTTGACCAAATGGCACATTTGCGGCCCCAAAGTCGTCCAAGTGTGTAAGTAAAACCGAAGCTTTTCACCAGTCAGGAAGAGGGGATGAGATGGGGAAGGTCACGTGTTCTTGTATCATGCATTTGGCTAGAATTCCCAGAAAGCCAAGCATACAGCTTGGGACAAAAGCCACAAAACATATGTAAAGGTGACACCCCTAAACAGCCTTCATCCTGAGGGTTATTTATGTCTTGGGTAAATATAATCAGCTGTTGCTGTGTACAGAAAGGACACGCTTCAAAAATACCAGGTGTTTAGCAGGAGGATGAATGAATCCTTGAGTTAGGGATGAAGACTGCGTAACTCGCACGAGGCAAGCTCTCACAGGGAGTTTATTCAATGCTTTCAGAATGAAAAGGCTATTCTCCTACAGAATAACTCATGCCCAAACACACAAAGTGCTGTATTTCATTTAGACTCTTGTATTAGCATGTCATCGGCAGACTGCTTGTGTTAAGTTGTGATTGACATTTGTCTGAAGATTCTACAGTTCAGTTAATTAGTGGGTGGCAATTTGGAAGGCAGGCAGAAAGCTGCTAGTTAGCATTATGTCTCCACACTTGTAACACAAGCAACTGTGCGTCATCCTTCTGGGTGAAAATATTTTGTGTATTAACATGTGCTGCTGACAACATCTTTCTTCTTGGAAACTTCTTTGTGTGCAGCCTGGAGAGTAAGGATAATGAAGGGAGAAATGAAATCTGAGAGTGACTGAGCTGTCTAATAGGACAGGTTTGAATAATGCAAGGGCCACTTTTGTACTGTGTCTTTGTTTTTTATCTTCCCACTGGGTCTCCTCCCACTACAGAAGAAGCACCCTTCTTGTATAGCAGGTGCAGCTGGGTTTGGGCTGTTCCTCTGGTGTCAGGCGCTGTAACGCTGCTTCTTACGGGTTATTGCGCTTAGCGCAGTCAGTCGAGTTCCCATCTCATTTATTGCCATCCTCCCATCTTCAAAGGGCTGCTCTGTGTGAGGATACTAATGAAAACGGGAATGTTTTAACTGAAAGGGAAGTTAATGAACACCAATTAAAGCACATCCCTTGCTTTCCCATAGAGCTTCAGTACGTGGCTTTGTAGATCACCCCTAAACCCCATACCAGTGAAGCCTTTTGTTGCCAGTACGTCATATGTCGCCTTTAAAGCGTGTTTCAAACTTGTCTGACCAGGTACCTATATTGCCTTGAAAGCATTTTTGTAGGTAATGCAGATTCCTGGGTGGACAGTGAGGAACAAAAACACAGTGCAAAAAGCAGCAGGATGGAGTTAGTGTTGTCATTGCTGGGCACAAGAGATCGTTTTCATGAGACTGCTTTGAAAAACCGCTTTTTTTTTACCTGTGGGGTAACAGGGCGGGTGGGAAAGACCTCTCTTGTTCTCTTCTGGTGTTGGAAGCAATTGTGGATCAAGCAGTGGGATATGCTACCTGTCTAACCTATTTGGCTACCTCTCCTGAAAAGTATATTCTTTTTAAGAAAAAGGGGTTAACTAGAACACTGGTTTAGACAGCTTTCTTCTCTTCAAACTGTGGCACAAAGCAGAACGCTGATGGTTAAAGCACTGTATCGTGGTAACAGGAAATTGCTTATTTGAAGACTTCCCTAGGAATATTCCAGCATGCAACTGCAGGAGCTCCAGCTTTATTTATACTTCCCCCTCCCCCTTTTTTCTAAGAATGTCTTTTTTTTAAAAAAGAAAAATGCAGAATATTTCTGAACTCTCAGGATGGTTTCAGATGCATTAAAGTTGCTTAGTAGGAAAATAAAAAGGAAATAACCTTTACAAACAAGTAACTGCTAGCCACCTTCACTTCTAGTGGTGTGTCCTTTTCTTCTTGGCATTGCAGTTGCCCAGGGGGATTCAGGTTTTGTGGTTTGAGAAGTAGTTTTAATACTGATCATTCACTACCAACTAACAGGACTTTGCTGTGCTCCCCACCTCCGCAAAAGAAAGAGAAGTGGGCATGTCACAGTGTGTAAGAGATACTAGAATTAGATGTAGAGTGCTGTGTCCAGTTCTGGGCTCCTCACCATAAGGAGGACGTCAAGCTCCTGGAGCATGTCCAGAGAAGGGCACCCAGGCTGGGGAAGGGGCTGGAGGGCAAATCCTCTGAGGAGCAGCTGAGGGAGCTGGGGGTGTTCAGCCTGGAGAAGAGGAGGCTGAGGGGAGACCTTCTCCCCACCTCCCCTGCCCTGCCAGGAGGGTGCAGAGAGGTGGGCGATGGTCTCTTCAGCCAGGGGACAGGAGATGGGACAAGGGGCAATGGGCTCAAGCTGTCCCAGGGCAGGGTCAGCTCAGATGGGAGGGCAAAGTTCTTCCCTGGCAGAGTTGTGGGGTTGTGGCACAGGCTGCCCAGGGAGGGGGCTGAGTCCCCACCCCTGGGTGTGTTTAACAGACAGGGAGATGAGGTTCTCAGGGGTCTGGGTCAGCACAGGACAGGAACAGTTGGACTTGATGGTCTTAAAGGTCTTCCCAACTGTGTGGTTCTGCAAGAGCTGAGGGCTGTGCTGGGATCTGTACCCCATAAACACCTGTTTAATCAAGCTCACTCAGTTAAGAAAGTGGTCAGTGTTATTAGAAGTATTGTATGCTTTGTTCAGTTGCAGTTAGGAGGATATTTTTAATGGCCTTAATATCTTAACTTCTGTTTTACTGCTGTAACAGTAGGATGAATCCACTCACATACCCCATACTACTGCACCTTCTCATTTCAGACTGAACCCTCTCCACCCCAAAACACCAGTGAGGTTTTCAAGGAGTTTACCAATTTCACCTGCTTGCTTTCCCTCTAGGTATGTTGCTATCTACCCTTACACTCCTCGAAAGGAAGATGAGCTGGAGCTGCGGAAGGGGGAAATGTTCCTGGTGTTCGAGCGCTGTCAGGATGGCTGGTTCAAGGGCACCTCCATGCACACCAGCAAGATCGGTGTTTTCCCTGGAAATTATGTGGCTCCAGTTACAAGGTACATTTGTACACAAGTGATTAAATAGCTCGTTTACTTTCAGGCCCAAAATGACTCTGTGCTTATTTAATGCTAAGCCTGAACCACAGAGGAGCTGTGGGGTTCAGAAACAGGCTTGTTTCAGTCCTGCTTAGTGCTTTGCTTCCAATTTTGGCAGGACAGTGACAAGCGCCTCTCAAACAAAAGTCCCCATGTCTACTGCTGGCCAAACTGGACGAGTGGTGACTATGGTCAGCCCCTCCAGCGCTAGTGGGACGTCTCAGAAGCTCCAGGGGAATGGTGTGGCAGTCAACTCCAGCACGGTACCGACGGCTGTGGTTTCTGCAGCGCACATCCAAACTAGTCCACAAACCAAGGTCCTCATGCACGTCACAGGACAAATGACAGTCAACCAGGCTCGCAATGCAGTTAGAACAGGTAATTTAAAAATTAGTTTCAACAAAGCCAAAGCTTTTTATGTGTGTTAAACAAACTGTGGGGGTTGTGTGGGCGGGTGGCTGGAGTCAGGGAATGTGTTGGGATTTTTAAGTCACATTTTAATGTCGTTTTTTAGAGTTGAATCCTTTCTGAGGTGACAAAATACGTATCTCTGAACTGTTGAATCTTTTATCACCTGTGTGTACATACACACTCCTACTGCTGAGAAATTTACCTGAGTGCTTAGGTGGAATGTATTTTTTTCCAGCGGTATCTGTGGTAGGGGCATTCTTGGAGCTTCCCTGCTCACGTACAATTCATGTATTAAGAAAAGTGATAAGAGCATCTTCCGAGTCACAGCATGTTTTTTCATGTTAACTGCACAACAGCTACAGATTCCTCTGATGTAACATTCACTTTTAAGTTCTCTCCTGACATCTTTGAGCACCTTTAGTATTTGTTCCTCCTTTTTCAGGTCTGTAGCTCAGGGTCGGTCCTTAGGCATTACAGTTTGTTCTCTAAACTTGACTACAACTTCTTCCAGCTTTGGCTCTGAAGCACTAAGTCTGTACTGGTTTCAAGATCCATGCCATCTGTGTCATAAAATCATGTCTTTCTGACAGGTATGGCTGCCTTTACTGTCTGGGGCAGGCCACATCATAGTGAAACATTCTTTTTTGGTATTTAAGCCCAGATCCAGAAACACTGATAGTGGTGTTTTCAAGCGTTTTTGTTTACCAAATCCATGCACTCCTCTGTGGATTTGCCAGGCTAGGAAGGCACCACACAACTGGAGCCTCATCTGTTCCAGTTGCTGCTAGGGCATCAGAAGAAAAGCAAAGGGGGGGGGGAAGCCCCACCCCTCAAAAAACCAAACCTCCCCCTCCCTCTGTCTCTGACTATCCCAGTGTTGTGGTTTAACCCCAGTTGGCAGCTAAACCCCAAACAGCCCCTCACTGATTTCCCCCATGGTGGGATGGGGGAGAGAATCAGAAGAGTGAAAGTGAGAATGCTCATGGGTTGAGACAAAGACAGTTTAACAGGTAAAGCAAAAGCTGTGCGTGTAAGCAAAGCAAAACCAGGAATTCATTCCCCACTTCCCACGGGCAGGTGGTGTTCAGGCATCCCCAGGAAAGCTCCAGCACAAGTAGTGGTTACTTGGGAAGACAAATGCCATTGCTCTGAACATCCCCTCTCTTTCTCCTCCTTCCCCCAGCTTTGTATGCTGAGCATGACATCATAAATGGTGGAATATCCCTTTGGACATTGGGGTCAGCTGTCCCAGCTGTGTCCCCTCCTTGTGCACCCCCAGTCTCCTCGCTGGTGGGGTGGGGTGAGCAGCAGCAAAGGCCTTGGCTCTGTACAAGTGTTGCTCAGCAGTAACAAACACACCCCTGTGTTACCCACCCTGCTTTCAGCACAAACCCTAACCAAACCCTTGCTAGCTCCTATGGAGAACATCAACTCCATCCCAGCCAAACCCAGCACACCCAGTGATCCTTCCATCTTTCAGCCTTCAATTTGGGTCCTACAGTCTCTTGGCTGAGAGAATCGTGACTGAAGGGTTTGGTTTTTTTTGATTAAGATATTCTTATTGGCAGAGCAGAATAGAAAGCAGAAGATGCAGATGGTGTTGTCTGTTATCTGTTTCTTCTGGTCTCGAGATCCATAAATTAGCCCACCCCCTCTTCAGAGTCATGCATCTCCTGCAGCACCCTCTGCGTGTTCAGATGTCAGCACCAGCTTTGCTTTCGGAAGTAGGATAGAACATTTATAGATGCTCTATCTATAGATGCTCTATCTATAAATGTTCTCTCATTTTAGATAATTTGTTTCCTTAATTGGCTGCATCTTCCTCCAGTCTGATCTTAGGCTGAAAGGGAGGCAGTAGTCCTCTGTGGCAACTTTATTCTTTACCTTTAAATAAAAACAACCAGGTGCTGTTGGCAGCTGGTAAGACAACCTAAGCAAAGCATCTGTACTTGCCTGCCTCTCAGGCATAGCAGGTTTCTACTCTGAATCCTTCTTTTAAGCTGCCTAGAAGCTTGCAAGTGACAGCACCAAGAGAGCTCCTGTGGGCTCCAGAGGCCATTCTGTCCCCACATCTCCACACCACTGTCAAGATGAATAAGCTTTTACTGTTCCATTCAGCTGAAAAACACAGGAATATGCTTCCCACCAACTTTTGGAGGTCTGAAATGGGAAAACCAAAAGGGGCTGCACTCTGTTCCCAAAGAACCTAGCATTGCCTCGCAGTGTGAAGGTGTCCTGCTTGGTCACAAGCACAAGTATGTCCCTCATAAGGGCTGGAAACTGAGGCAGTAATGGCTGCTTTATGTTAAATGCTGCAGAGAACTTTGTAGTCAGCATCTGAAACTTGATCATCTTGAGCTTTCCCTTGCACCTTTGCTGAGGGTTACGTTCTGGATGAGGCTTCTGAGGTCAGTGCTGCATTATGCAGAGCTGTTCTTGAGTTTCGGTTCAGCTCAGGACTTCCAGGATGCTGCTTCAGATGATTGTAGTGAGATGCTGTTTGACATCGCCCTCACTGAGGGGTATGTGTGCATTCTTGGGTTGAAAGGAACTGGGAAGAAAAGGTAGATTCTGCCAGTTTCCTTAAAGGGTGAACTGTATGAAAATGGGCTGAGTTCAAGCGTTTTCCTTACAGATTCCATCAGGAATAAGAAAACAACACCAGAAAGCTGTTCTGTGCTTGTACTCCATCGATTGTGCGTGAGCATAAACATACTCTGAGGAACAGCAGCTACTTGCAAGAAGACTGACTTGGTCTCCTGAACAAAAGGCTGCATTAATAATGGTTTTTCACAAAAAATCTTGCTGCACTCTCCTTATCTTCCTCTTTGAAATGTTCATGGTATTCAGAGTTAGAAAGGGCCTGCTACAGGGGAAGGGGTTACATACCAAATATAGACATAGTGTTTAGTGCTGCTTGCTTTTTAAGAAAGAATTTGTGTTTCTTATCTTAGGGATTGTAATTGGGTTTAATACTGTAGGATAGTTCTATCAGATTTGTAAACTTTGTGGGCCTTCTCTAATACACCATCGATAAGATCTACCAAATTACCAGGGGAATTTGCAGAGAGTAGAATAAAGGGAGCAAGTGCTGGAAGCTTGATACTGGAATATCACTTCTAAGAAGCCTGAAACTCTTAATTAGTTATGTGCAAGATGGGAATGAATCGATACGTTTGAGATACACATGCTCCAAGCTAGAGGGATAACCCCTCCTTAGATTTTTTTTTTGGAACCTCCTTAGGTTCCAGAGTGGTTGAAGGGAAGAGGCGGTGCAGCTCTGCGTCTCTGTGTTTTCCCTTGTATCATTTGGGCAAGATGCCTGCAATTTGAAGAGAGGGCAAATCCTCTGAGGAGCAGCTGAGGGAGCTGGGGGTGTTGAGCCTGGAGAAGAGGAGGGTGAGGGGAGACCTTCTCCCCACCTCCCCTGCCCTGCCAGGAGGGTGCAGAGAGGTGGGCGATGGTCTCTTCAGCCAGGGGACAGGAGATGGGACAAGGGGCAATGGGCTCAAGCTGGGCCAGGGCAGGGTCAGCTCAGCTGGGAGGGAAAAGCTCTTTCCTGGCAGAGTTGTGGGGCTGTGGCACAGGCTGCCCAGGGAGGGGGCTGAGTCCCCACCCTGGGTGTGTTTAACAGAGGGGTAGATGAGGTACTTAGAGATCTGAGTCAGCACAGGACAGGAACAGTTGGAGTTGATGATCTTAAAGGTCTTTTCCATCCTTGTGAGTCTGTGAGATCTGAGCTGTGGGAATCACCCCAGAGCACCTACTGTTGACCATACAGACATAACGGCAACGCTGCTTCTCGGAAGCGGTGAACGACTTCATGCAGTGCTCCTTGTTTTGCAGCTAGGCTGCAGCCCTGATTAGCATGTTCAGCACTGTGCAGTTCTCTGGCTTCCAGCATGGATGTTCCTTTTATTTCACAAGGGTTTGAGTAAATTCACTTCTATATTTAAACATCCCCAGAGACAATAGCTTACGTTTTCTGAGAAACCACTCACGGCAGTAATTGCCACTGTACTTATTGTTTGAAAGACCCACTAAATCTGTTGTAGATTTTGTGAATAGTTTAGGGAAAACAATCCAATTATATTTTTAGCAGCTTCTATACAGAGCGTTTCTTCCTACATTGTTTTATGTGCCCTGACAACCACGCAGCGTATTAAAAGGAACAAACAAGTTCCAGGCAGGATTTCAGCTAGCTCACATGAACTGAAATGTAATCTTCACTGTGAATCTCCTGCACGGGAAGCGTTTTCCTTGGCAGCTTGGGTTTCTCTGCAGCAGTTGCAGTGCTGTTCCCCTTGTGCTGCTGGTTGGATAGTGTACGCCGCTGCCTTGTTCCGGTGAGGTAAGTTCAGTGCTGTGTAAGATGCTGGTACGGCAATATAGATGGACGTTGCAGAGATAGGAAGGGAGCTTTTTGTGACTGAACAGCTGTAACACCATCTCTGTGTCTCACTCGGCGTGTCAGGTGAAAAGAGGCCCTCTCTCATGCTTTATTCTCTTGTTCTAGTTGCTGCACACAGTCAGGAAAGACCCACGGCAGCCGTCACACCCATCCAAGCACAGAGCCCAACATGCCTTATTCCTGCAGCTGTGATCATTCCCCACCACTCCGTTGCCTCCCAGCAGCTCCAGCCCCAGCTCCCGAATGCCGCTGCTTACGTCACGGCTGTGAATGTCAACCGTTCCGCCATCCCGCTGGCATGTGCAGCAGCTTCTCTGAATTCTCCCAGCGTTGCTGCTTCATCTTTGGAGGGAGACATGAGTGGAAGAACTGTAAACACTCACCCTGGAGCTCCTGCTTCTCCAGAGGGTTCTTTAGCAGCTGGTGGAAATGCTGCTGTCAGTAAAGTAGACAAGGACGGCAAGGTGGGTAGAGAGTAAAATCACTCCCTTATATTCTCCCATTTCCTCTGTGCAGACATTTGAGATCCATGTTCTTCTCTTACATGCACTGAATAGCAGTATTGGAAGGTTTTTAAGGCTGAGCTTGAAACTCAGGTAGTTATTTTGTGACTACAGCTACAGGCAAATGTATTCTCAGCCATACAAGAATAATTTAGAGTGGATAAAATACCTTGGGGAAGGGTTAAAATAGGGTAGGAGCATCATGCCTTAAGTGAGAAAAACACAAGGTAAATGGATGAAATTCAGAGCACTATTAGATTGACTGTTGGTATTTGAAGTATATTGGTTTCCTTTACCTGCAGCCATTTTCCCAAGTACTTGAGGAAGTTCTATGGTTAGCACATGGTACCAGTAAGCAGCAGTAAGTAAGCAGTAGTTACTAAACCATTATCACAAAAAAACCCCAAACCCATGAACTTGCAACAACATAAAAGGTTCAGTCTAATAAGGCAGACCTAATATTTGGTGAAAATCAGTATTGCTTTGGGTTGCCTTCCCTCCTCAGCACAGGACAGGAACAGTTGGACTCGAAGATCTTAAAGGTCTTTTCCAACCCTGTGATTCTGTGATTACGTTATGTCGTAGGCAGAAGCATTCCTCCAGCTTTCTAGGTGGTTTTGTTGGGCAATTGTGGTGTAGGGTTGGGTTTTTTCCTTCTCCTTCTGTCAACTTTCTTTACATCTCAAATGGTTTGGACTTTGCCTTGCAACTTTTCACCCACGTGAACTCCTTAATGAAGTTTGTGAAGGTTTTAATCATAGGCTGTACGCTAATCTCATCTGCTTTTTAATTACTTTTGTTGATTGCTGTTGAATGGAGGTACCTAGAACTTCATTTTAAAATGACTTTAGTCACTGAAACCAGACTGAGGTGCCCTTAGGCAGGGCTTTTATTGAACTTTTTATAGCTTAAGGTTAAAGATGGTAACGTATTTGGACTGTGTTAATTTCTTGGAGCTTCTGGTTTGCCTTGACATTTGCAGTTCTTTGCTGAAACAGCTTTGAGTTACTGGAGGCTTTGAAGAAGGTCAGAGGGGTTTTCATTCACAGCTCACCAATTCCACTGCATCCCAAGCTGTAATAAAAATTGCTCAGGCTTTTCTCTTTCTGGGGTTAAATACTTTGCCTTTGTCTCCAGGCCTTACAGTCTGGCACCTCTCTCAAGCACTAAATTCACTCAGGGAAAGGGTTGGTAAGAAGATCACTGCCACACCCCTTCTTAGGAAAAAAAAAAAAGGAAAAAAATCAAGAAACACAAAAGCTACTTAAATAATTCTCTTGAGGGTAAGTAACAGTCTTCAGGGATTCCTGCCTGGACAAGCGAAAAGAATGTTTACAATGCTCCCCTGCAGCAGAGCAGCGAAACACAGCACATTCCCCACAGCACATTCCCCTCCTGGCATAGTTCTGTGGAATGACAAGGTCTTCCCTTACTGAGGGAGGATAAATAAAAGGCACTTATCTAAACAGCAGCCTCCAGGGCAGGCTTTTCTCCCTGCTTGGTTTGAAATGAGGCTTTATGCCTACCTAAAAACTGGCACGTTAATGAAATGTTTTACTACATAGATTCCCGTTGTGGGACTCTTAACTCCTCACTCCTTCCTCGAGACAACTGTTTGGGCCATTGGCTTGCAAGGTAAGCCTTAGTTAACTAAGCAGGACTTAGCTGGCTTATTATGGTCTAAATGACTCACTGTTTTTAGAATTTTTCATAATTATCTTTTGCTGTTAACGTTTCCATAATTACCTGCCTCCGTTTCTACAATCTCCGGTGTCTCCTCATAATGGACAGAGTCCTCTCTGATCAGGATGGTTCAGCTCTTTCCTGGGAGACTTCTCTGTTCTCAAACAGGGTTCTGCTTTTGGTTCACAGAAAGAAAAGAAAGGTTTGCTGAAACTGCTTTCTGGAGCGTCCACGAAACGCAAGCCCCGACTGTCACCCCCGGCGTCGCCCACGCTGGAGGCTGAGCAGGCCGCCGCGGAGCTAGCCCTGCAAGGTGCAGTTGGGCCAGAGCTTCCATCAGCAGGGAGTCACAGCAAAGCTGGGCCCTGTCCCACTGACAGCGAGGCCTCTGGGCTGGCACAGGAGACACTGCACCGCAAAACAAGTTCCCTGGATTCCTCTGTTCCCATAGTGCCGCCGCCTCGGCAGCCTTGTTCATCCCTGGGTCCGGTCCTGAATGAATCCAGGCCTCTTGTCTGTGAAAGGTAAGTTCTACAGAGCTAGGCTCGGGTCAAACAGAGAAAAATCCCACTCTCTGACACTTGCAGTGTATATTCTCTCTATAAATACTCTCTTTCTCTAATTCTCTGACATTTGCAGAGTTCAAAGCCAGGTTTGGATGGGGCTTTGGGTACCCTGGGGTGGTGAGGGTGTCCCTGCCCATGGCAGGGGGTTGGAACCAGATGATCTCTGAGGTCCCTTCCAACCCAAAGCACTCTGTGATTCTAGAACCGCTTTAGAACACTGAGATTCTACACCAAATAGAGCCTTGGGTGTTTTAAACAATGCTTTATATCCTTGTGTGTGCTTTGTTTACCTTCTGTATGGTGATCACAGGGTTGGTGTGAGAGCTGAGGCAGATAAAACAGGCCTGGTGTTTTGCAAAACACACTCTAATACTGTCCTTAGCAATATCAGCTTAGTCCTTTAAAGTTGTTAGCAGTGCACATATGAATGAGATCCTTATCTGAGTGGCCTGTTACTGTGTGCTCCATGAGCATGATCTAGGGCAGCCTCTGTGTCCTGGTAAGTGAGCCTGAAAAACACATACTTGCCTGGCCTCTGAAACTGCCAGGCAGCTGCTTTAAAGCTCTGTCCCTTTGCTTCTGTGTCCTCCTACTCTTTTCAAATTTCCGAGTCCCCTGTAAGTTGTTTGGACTGGGAAGGAAGTGGCAGTTGTCGAACTACTGCCTCTTTTTATTACTCCTGGTAGTAGACAAGCAATCTGAAGAGCATCACAGGCTTTGTTCTGCAGCAGCTACAGGATTGAGTGGCATGCAGGGAAGAAAGTAGTGGAGTTGCAATGTTAACAGCTCCAGGACTGAACTGATTCCTGCTGACTGTTGTAGGCTTTGTTCTGATACTGTTAACTCACAGTGTGTGGGCATACTGTTGTATTTCTGGAGGCCTGTTGATCTTCAGCTACATCCATGCATCAGGACCCAGAGAGTGTGCAAGCTTCTAGCTTGTCTTTTCTTCGACTTCTGTTACACCTTTAATATTTTTAACAAGGTTATTACTGTTTCTATGCCATTTCCTCGCAGGAAATTTCTGTTTCATACTGAATTTCTGAAGTAGATTTACATTTACAGATGGAAAATAACCCCCCAAAACATTATCCTAAGTCTGTTTGGCACAGTAATGTGTTTTTCTGTGTTGAATGGAGAAATAATATCAAAGTCATTCTGGCATGACCAGTGGATATTAGTGTAAAGCCATTTGCATCTTCACTTCCATGGTGGGAGATTTGTTTTCTTAGAATGGCTTTCAGAAAATGATGCTGTATAATTTTATTGATCTAGTAATAGCATATACCCAAACATTCTTTCTAATATATCTCTGTATATATTCTTCATATACACTATATGAAGTGCTGCCACAAGATCATTCACCGTGGCATTCACATAGAACTGTTGTATTTTGGTCAGTGTGTTTAAACAGAACTTCATCTGGGTTCTCTTCAGGGTAGGGTTAACACTTCTTCTGCTGATATGCTCTCAAGTTTCCATTTCTTTAGGCTGAATTGCTTAAAATGTACTGCTTAGTAATACTTACCACTTAGCTTGTACTCTGGATCTTCAAAGTAATTTAGAAGGAGCAATTAATCTTCATCAGTCTGTAAGAAGGGTGGGTAAGACAGGTACCCATGCAACAGTATCCTCAGTGAAATTTGGGGTTGAGGAGGAAAATACTGATGAGAATAAACTAAGGAACAGAGAAATCTCTTGCTAGGATGGTTCTGCTCATAGGTACTGTGTTTCCAAACACAGGCTGTGTGTGATCTGTTTGGCAGCAGAACTCTTCCTGTTCCGACTCTGGCTTTGTGGTATCGTTATCTGTGTTCAAATTTGATTTTCAAAGGTGACCAGAGGATTTAAGGGTCAGGCTCTGCTGGTTATTCGGTGTGAATTGGGAGCAACTGTAGCTGGCTCAGCTCTGGAAAGCACTTGAAAACGTTCCCTTTAGATACAGGGTCTGCTTCCTTTAAGACACAGTACCAGATTGCAGGGTGTCTGGGAGCACCTCTGTCCTGTGTGTCCTAAGGAAAACTGGAAGTGAAAATTAGGAGCAGAAAGAAGAAAGCACAGTGTAGTATTTTACAGGTATGTGTAAAATCCTATTGACTAGGTGACCATAAAAGATCTGCAAATTTGACCTTCAGACACTGCAAGAGTTTGCAAATACTGAACAGGGAGATAAAGAGGGAAGGGTTTTGTGGAGTCTCCTTCTCTGGAGAGATTCCAGCCCCGTCTAGATGCCGACCTGTGTGGCCTGTCCCAGGGACCCTGCTTTGGCAAGGGGTTGGACCCCATGGGCTCTGGAGGTCCCTTCCAACCCCTGCAGCTCTGTGAGTCTGTGCTCACATTGCACTCGTTAATTTATGCCCAGTTACTGCTGTGAGTGATTTGGTTATTTTTGAGTCACGCTGGCAGGAACAGTCTGCAGAGTTACATCTAAAAATATATTTGCTGTTTTCTCCTGTTATTTAGCCATTTAATGTATTTTTTTACAGGAAAAAAACCCACTTGGATGAGAGATGCACAGATTTGGCTTAAATTCGTTCAGCTCAGTTGCTACTTTGTGCTCAGGATGTACTTTTGACATTGTTACGTGCTCAGCAAACAGTTGTAAGCAGCTTCGATCAGCCTTAACTGCACAGGAGTGGTTTAAAAAGCAATGGTTTGAAAAGAAAAAGCACCTAAACTGAGGTATATACTTTTCTCATTACACAGGTACAGAGTTGTGGTGTCCTATCCTCCTCAGAGCGAAGCAGAGCTTGAGCTGAAGGAAGGTGACATTGTTTTTGTCCACAAGAAGCGGGAGGATGGCTGGTTCAAGGGCACTCTGCAGCGCAACGGCAAGACCGGCCTTTTCCCCGGCAGCTTTGTGGAGAACGTTTGAGGAGATCCCTTCCAGAGCCTCCAGTCATGCTGGACTGTCAAATAGCACAAATATTTTACCAGGAAAAGCACAGTCATGGGATATTTTCAAGTGACTGTAACGTAAACAGACATCTACATATTTTTTACAGTGTCTATAGCACAATTACACCAGCGAACAAAGAAGATGAAAGCATCTGCTGGTTTTATCACTTTGGATTCTTAAGTGTGATGTGTGCCTTGTACTGTCTGATTTATTATATAGAGGAACTTCCCCCCTCCCCTCCCCAAGTATGTTACATAAATGAACAATTGTTTACAAGGCTGTAACTAATTTATTCTTGGTTGTTTTTTTTAAACTTGAATTTTGTGTAATAGCTAACATTCTTGTGACTGATTTTAACAAATTATTAATTTATGAAAGAATAGCTAAGGGGAAGCTGGATTCTCTCCTTAGGAGCAAGTGAGTATATCTGGTAAAGAGCCTCCCCTTTATCCTCCGGACGTTTTTCCCCTGCTGTGTCTGACAGTGGAGTAAGTCTCTGTTTTACGAGTTCATGTCGAGTGGTGGTGATGTGATGTCAAATAGAATTTGCCAAGTGGGGAAAAATGTGTATTCTTTTCTTTTTTTTAAAAAAAAAAAGAAGTCAGTGGCGTTCTTGAATCCACTTCTTCGTAAGTCACCCGAGTAGAGTAACGTTTCCAGGAGGCACGGATGTGTGTGAACAGCTGAATAAAATTCAACCAGCTCAAGGTTAGGATCATCTCAAGGTTAGGAAGGAAGGAATTTAGGAGTGCCAATAAGAATTCCCCTTTACCTCCTCTTTACTTACTAACTTGGCTCCATGAACAAAGCTTAGCTTTGTGTATTCGGCCAGTTCTTCGGGCATTTACTGCTCAGGATCCAGCTAAATTGGAAGGGATGTTAAAAGCCCAGTGCTTAGAATCATTCTATCTCAAAAACCATCTGTTTGATAAGACTGATCATAAAAATAAAATTATAAGCTGTACTTAAATGTCTAAAAATGCCTAAGAAGTGTAATTTGCTGTTTTCTTCTCAAACTGATCTGCATGGCCAAGAGATGTTTTAAAATGTCTGAGCAATAGTGGTGGTAAGTGATGCACTTGTGTTAAAGTAAAAGGCTGTATGAAACACTGTGAAAACTTTGCTAACTTCTTACCCATTGCTACTTTGGTATGTTCTGCCCTTTTCTTTGTCCTGCATGTGCGACTCAGTTCTTGCAGCACTGTAACTCTGCATGCCTGGCAGTTTCCATCCCGCTTTCCTCTTGCTGTGTTATTTTGCTCTGAAACTTTCCCAAAAGCCACTCGACCAAAACTAGTGAGCAACTCGCCTTCCACCAGAGAAGGTGACCAGTGTTTGAAGAGAAGATATTGTCTCCTTGCAGCTGATGGATAGACAGGCTGTGTTGTTAGTCCTTCAGGGTTTTGTTGGAGATCTCGCACTGGTGAACACACGCTACTCCGCTGACCTTGGTTGTTCTAATTTTGATTTAATTGTGTGATTACAGCAGTCAAATTCTGATTTCTTTTCCTTTTTTGCAAGACACTGAGCATGGTCACCTCCAGTTTAACCCAATGTAACTTGGCTGGTACTCGGCACTTTACGAAGGGAAGCAAGTAGTGTGGTTCAGTGTCTCACAGCAGGCAGAAATGGTGATGAAAAGCACACAGTGATGTGTTAAATCCTTCTCATTTTTAAAATTTTGGGGTTTTTTAGGTTATACGTTGAAAAAAAATGTTAATCACAAGGATTTCTTGCAATATCAGGTAGTATCATGATGGTCTTAAAAACTAAGAAAAAAATATATCTATAAATATATGTAGTTGGACATTGACAGCATTCCCAAATTAACCAACTCTCTGAAACACTGTACAATTCAGTTTTTGTGTTTTTAAATATTTTTAAATAGTTTACTTGAATATTCATGTAATATATAAAGGTTTTGTGAAATGAATTTTAGTTAGAAAGAAGCTGATACCAGCTTTTGTCAGCAAAAATTGGCACTAGCGTGTCATAATATTCTTATTTTGGAAAAATTAGTGCATTTTATATTAAAGACTACTAAAGGTTAATTTTTTTCTATCTCTGCTTTCCATATTTTAAACTAAGTGACTAAGGTACCTCTATTAATAGAATTTCATGGTGTAAAGTCAGTTTAAAACAGCTGTTAATCCAATAGTTCTGTTAGATGGAACACATTTTTAATTATTATTTTTTTTTTAATATTCAGTAAATGTTTGTAAAAAGGGCTTTATTACATAGCAGCTCAACGACGACACCACAGCAGTTTATCATGCCTTTTTTGTGACCGTTTAGGGTTGGTTGTGGGGGTTTTATTTTGTTTGGTTGATTTTTGGCTTGGGATTAATTCAGTGTAGAACCAGACGAACCCCGTGCGTTTGTGTCGTGTAATTCCATAAACAATTTTGTAAGGTATTTTATATCTCTGTTTGAAGTCCAGTGAATGTTAAGTGTTTGATTTACTATGTTAAACTTCCAAACCTAATAAATATTTTCTTAGCAAAGAGCTAAATCAACACGTGTATGCAAGCGTTAAACCGGAGAGACCTGTAAAGAATCTGACAATAAAATGGCCAGACCCTAATTTCAGGATTCACAGGAGGATATTTCTGCTCCTAGAGGAAAAAAGCCTTCAGATTCCATACTGTTACAAGTTTGGAATGATGAAGGTAGTGCAAGGATCGTAGAGAGGACTGAGGATATGGCTGGTCTCTTCCATCTCCTTATCTCTGCAAGAAACTTCGGAAGAGGTGGGTAACTTCCATCTCCCTCTGACCCACACACACTAGTTTGCTCTTGGTAAGAGCATATTGGGTGGGTGATAAGTGTCAAGTGCTTTTCCTTTTGTGTTGAGTGTCCAGCATAGAGGATCTGCTGGGTGAACATCACAATACAGTCCCCAGCCCTGAGGGTGAAGCCTGAACTCTCACTGGGGGCAGAAGTGTTGGGTGGCAAGCAGCTTGTCTGCCCTCGAAGTTTGCTGTCAGACCCGAAGTGCCTAGTGAAAATACTTGAAATGTTTGTATACAGGAAGAGCTGAGAATGGTGCTGGTGGATGGTGAGTACATGAGCATGAAGCGTGGAGAGAAAATGGCAAAGAAAAGCATTCGGAAGACTTGATACAGGACACGAAACTTACCTCCCTTCCTTAGGATGTTACCTCAGTTCCCAGCTCTGTTAAAGGACCCAAGAGGAACTTGGATGTCTAAAACTGCAACCCCCAGTCTTTACCTCATCTCCTAAGCTTCTATTTGTTTGCTGCTTGTGCCTAGAACAACTGCTGTTGTGGCAGGCCCAACCTGTGTTGTTCTCATGTCAAAACACACCCCAAATCCAGAACTGGGCACCTGTATTCCTGAATGACCTGAAAGGCTTGATAGAAAGGGTGTGCTTTGAGAATATCTGTCTACCTACCTATCTAGCTAGCTATTTTTCTCACTGAGTACTGGCTTGAAAAAACCCAGTGGGAGTTGCAGGTTGGCATTAATAAGCAAGTGTAGCATCCACATTCTACATAGTCTGTGCAGTCACAGGAATACTGGAGGGCTCTGTTGGGGAGTGGTATGGATGCTGTGCATTGTCCTTCCCCAGTATTAGCCACGTTGCTTTTACTTTCTAGGGGACAAACTTCTCGAGAACCTTGAAGTTAGAGGCTGCTCTTGAAAACCTGAAGTCTCACCTCTTTCAGGCTCAGTGAGTTTCCTCAATGCCAAAGTGATGGTTCCCATTCTGTCCAGGTATGTAATGTTCAAGGAGAGGTTGGATGAGCTACTTGGGGATGTTGTTCAGTGAGTCATGTAGGTGGTAGGGGGACTGTTGGACAAAATGATCTTGGAGGTCTTTTCCACCCTTAACAATTCTGTGATTCTGTGAGTTCTTAACTTCTCTGCCAATCCTACTCGGTGGAGTAAAGGTAATTTAAACACAGTAACAAGCCCCAGATTTCAGTTATTTGCAGTTATAGCTAACTTGTAAAAATTCCTCTTAGCAGATGTCAGTGAACAGCACACAGCTGTGCCCTGCAGCCAGCTCTGGTGCCTGTGGTATGGCTCTGTTCACGTGGCACGTAGAACCCAAAGGTCTTTTGCATCTAGTAGTCATTTAGATAAAAACCAATTCAGGAGATATGTCAAAACACCAGCTACAGTCTAATTTCAGGGAGGCAGGAACAGCCTACTGTACAGGGGTGTAGAGAGTAGAAATTTGGCTGGCACAGCAAGGAAAAGCACCCTTTAATTACAAAGGCAGAAAGAAAAACATCAGGCTTTTTAAATATCGGTACAGGTGTTTTCTTGTACCTGCTATCTTAGATGGAACCCATTCCACAAAGCAACTGGACTTTGATTTCCCCCTTGTGCCCCCCTTTCCCAGAAAGGAAGCCAGTATGAGCCTTAAAATACCCAGATTCTTTGGCATTAGAACACAGGGTTGGACTCTCAATTACTGCAAATCAGTGCTACTTCATTGATTTCATTAAACTTTCCTGGCACACACTGAACGTGCCCCCTACTGTTAAGCAGGGAGAGAAAATATCTCGTCCTCCCGTCTGGATAGGACTGAAAGAAACCGAGCTGGATGATTTTCATACTTGGAAAATGCCGAGCTATTCGGGCTGTGTCATCCTTTCCTCAAGGAAACAAAGCCAGTCCCACTGGCAGGGCTGAGGGCATCGGAGATGATGCTGTTTGGCAGCTCTGTAAAGCACTGGAAGGCTCGTTGGCTCTTCAGTCACACGTATAAGTTTCCGACCCACAATTGCAGAGTGGGGTTTGGTTGGCTGACAGCTGCTGGCCCCACAACCTTCAGTGGTTAGTCGCTGCTGTATTTTCTCATGCTCTATCTCTGGATGCTGGGGGAGAAGATGAGTCAGCAGCAGAAGGGCTTTCAAGTGGTCGTTGACTTTGTTCTGCACAACAAGGGACGTGCCCTAGGTCAGATTTCTTATTTCAGCTGGTTGAACTTCCCAATAAGCTGAAGAATGCTAGCTCTGAAAAGCCTGCAGTTCAAAGGACTTTCCTCCGCTCCTCTGGCAGGCAGGCTCAGGGTGTCTTTGGAATGCACACGGATTAGGAAAAACCTGCTGATTTATTTGCTCCTTATCAAAGGTTTACTGTATGCCTCTGTCCAGCTTCTAAGTTTCCAGTACACAAGGAACCATCTTCCCCTGCATATCACCACAAAATCCTTTGCCTTCAATAATTTCAGGGATCTGCATTGCTTGTTACAAGGATGGAATGTAATAGCATTTTAAAATAAAATGGAACTGGGCTTTGTAAAGACCATGGAGGATCAGAACACATGCAAGGGCAGACATGTTTTAAAACAAAATGAGTGTTCATCCTGCTGACAGTATTTCTCATTTATCCTTTTTCTTACCAGAACACTCTGTGATAAGCAAATCCACATCAACCGGGTGTAAACGCAGAGGGAAGTTGGCTGTAACAAGAGCACTGTGGTGTGCTTGTGATTTGGGTTCTCTGACTTGGTAGGGTTAGGCAACACTTAAGGAAAATGAAAACCTAAACTGCTGTGGGTAACGTTTCTCAACTGTTCTGCACAGCACCAGATCAGGCTCGAATACCAGTTCCCCAGCCTGGGAAAGTTGCTGCAGCTCCCTGGGTAAAGATTGACATGTCAGCAGTGAATGTGCCAGTGGGGAATGGGTGGGAGGAGAAACAGCCCTGTAATTAAAGAGATCAGTGAAACACTGTCTGGTCCAAACACAGCTGCTGCTTTTTTTTGACACTGAGCTGTCCCTTGGTAAATTGCACTAAGGCTCCTCTCCCACAGAGGAGTGGTGAGGTTTGTTACGGGATGTGACCGTGCGTTCGGATGTCTGGGAGGTGAGGACTCCAACAGAACCCAGCTAGGGATGAGTCTGCGGGGCTGCAGCGAGAGCTAGGGGGCTGGAGCCCCCCTGTACAGGCATGGCTTAGGCTGGAACAGCTCTGGGAGCTGCACAACAGCCCTGGGCAGTTAACCCCAGCTGTGAAAACTGTCTGCTCCCACAGCAGCCGTGTCTCTGAGGTCATGCCAGTGGGAAAAGATCAGTTGGTAGGATGTCTGTGGTGTGTTCATGTCTGCAGACCTCTGTTGGGCAGGCTCCACGTAAGCATGTTTCTGATAAAGGAGAGGATGGGGGAATTTTTCCATCCACACAGTCAGTACTTCTGCTGATCCGTGTAACAAGTCAGCTTGTGACTCTTACCCTCATATCCAAGAGTAAAGGAGCATCTCCAGCTCAACTAGCCTCCAGCCCTGGCTTTTCTGAGCAGTGGCTAAGCCTGCCAGTACAAGAGGGATCTGCTGTTTAATACAAAAGCCACTTTGGGGCAAAATGAGCAAACCTGCTCCTCTGAGATTTTTGGACTTACCAGATAATGCTAGCAGAGGCTGGAACTCCTTCTCATGGTTTGTATGTGTGTGGAGGTCTGCCTACCTTGCATCTGTCTGTACAATTTCTCCTGTCAAAGGCAATGTTGGGGTGTTTTTTTTAACAAAACAGTATTTCTTTCAAGGGCAAATACCAGATTCTGGACAACTTCTGGTTGATGATTTTTTTTCCTTAGAGCTGTCAGTGTGTCTGGTGTTGGAATAAAACACAAATAGAAAGCCTGTTCCTCGAACTAAAAGCACTGCTGACAGATCTACAGTAGCTTCTGGCTGGCTTCTGTTATCTTCCTGCTATATTTAGTAACACAATAGTGTATTTTTGGAAGAGATATTGGATGCTGAAATAGTGATTCCAAATATAAAGGAGGTCCCCAAGGCACGAATGTAATGCCTTGGGTATAACTTTAAATTACTTCTTGTAGCTAGAACCAGCACGTCCAGTGGCTAATTATGATGCAGGCTGATGCTGTGCCCAACCACATTCTCTTTCTCACAGGCACCACTTAACCTCCTAGGCCTTCTCTTCAGAAAGGATTAAGACTGCTGGACTTAGGCTAAGCAAAAAAGCAAACAGAAAGATGTGGCCGCACGCTTTACAGAACAGGAATGGATTTAAACGTGATCTTAAGAGTTCAGTGTGGGATGAGGTGTTTTGCTGAACCATAAGGGTGTCCTGTGCCCCCACTTCTTCCCCTGACCATCCTGGAAATCAAGTCCTAGGTAAGAAGCAGCGTTCCTTACAAACAGGAGTTGGTTATACTTCTGTAATCCAGCAAAAATGAATTAAATTGACATTTCAAACTTGAAGTCAGTGTCTTGGGTGCTGTAACGCTTAGACATGAGGGGCAAGTATGGCACTGTGGAGAGCTTGGGTAATGTGCTTTCCCTTCCTTTGCTCTTCTGAAAAAGCACAAGGTTCAGTTTAGGGAAAGGAACTGCCTCACCTTACAGGCAAACTGGAACTGGAGGTGTATTGGTGAGGGGGGCACTAACCCTGGGAGCGGTACTGGTACCGGTGCTCGATAGCGGCTGGAGGAAGGACAGCAAGCTGACAGAAATGCTGGGCCTACAAACTGAATGGCTGCACAATATTAATGAACAGATTGATTATCATAGCATGTGATAAAGGTGTGAAAATTTATGCAACCATGTAACCTGAGTTTGTTAATGCCTGAAAAATAGATGTGCCTTTCAAGTGATGCTGTAAGAAAAACTTGGACCTGTAGCGTTAGAGCACCTTGTCCTCCAGAAGAAGACACATGTATCAGCTGCACCACTCAGCTTGGTGCCACCTTCAAAGGATGCACTCAACCTCATCATCAATGTCACTGATGACGATATTAAATAATACCGGTCCCAGTACAGACCCCTGAGGGACAGCACTTGGCACAGATCTCCATCCAGACATCGAGCCATTGACAACTACTATCTGTGTGCAACCATCCAACCAATTCACTCATCAAGCCCATACCTCTCCAGTTTAGAGAGAAGGATGTTGTGGGGGACTGTGTCAAAGGCTTTACAGAAGTCCAGAGAGATGACATCTGGAATTGATTTTTATTATGGAAGAGCTATGGATGGTGCTGTGATCCAGGCTGATGATATCTTTGCCTGACCCAAGAATTCTTTTCTCAACTTGAGGTGTGTGCTTGGCATAATGCATATATACATTACAGAGAAACCCAGAAGGTTCTTACTTCTCAAACAACCATATTTAGAGACTCAAGAGATGTAAACAGCAGGTTTCCTGAGAGCTTTAGCCAGATGGTAGAACTGCCCTTTGTCTTGCATGCTTCATTTACCCATTTGCCTATCTCTTCCAAGTTTGGCAGTACTTGGAATGCTGGTACCAGTAGGGAGCATAGAGGTGTTTTTCCTTTCAGCAGAAAGGAACCGATTTCCTTGTCAGGCTGATAAAATCCACAGAAATAGTGACAGCTGTGACTTCTGAGCTGATGTAAAAGATCTTCAGAGTTACTGTGAGTGGAATACCTGCTGCATCCTGCCCCTCGTAGCACATCAGCTTCACTGGGGAGCGGCTCCTGCGTGGCTGCCCCGTGCATGCCAAGGGGGGTTCCTTAGGAGCTGTTACCCAGCAAAGCCTCCTCTCCCCTTCACATGAATCCTCCAGCCCAGACAGCGCACGCTGATTCCGCACACATGGCTCTTCTCATCCCTCAGGGAGCAGCCTGTCCTATCGAAAACAGAATGACCCTCTTGTCAGCATAACAGATTTATTAACTTACAAGGATCTTGTTTGGAAGCCTCCTGCTGTGTTGTGAGGAGGTTCCAGATGGCAAAACACAAGAGCGTGGCAGCAAATGCATTTGTTTACAGCCTCCGCCCTTCGTTGGTGGACTTGGCTTTGCCATCGTAATGTCTGAGCATCACAGGTACAGAAGGCTTAGAGCCAAAGTCTTCCCTTTACAGCCAAACAGGGGAGGTCAGTGCCTTCTTTATTTCCCCATTGATCCTTTTTTCCCCCAACTGCTTAACAAAATAGCGAGCCTGGCTTAGTTAAAGCTATGCAGGATGTCACAACTGGCTGTGTTACAGCCAAAATGGGTTATAAAACGTTTGTGCACCAAGGTGAAAAGATGCAGCGTAAGGTAAGGGCAGTAGCAGGACATTGCCAGATTTGGAAAACAGAGAAGATATCCCCACTGTGAGTCCTTTCAGGAGACAGTGTCCTGCTCTCTGCTGGTTGAGGCTTTACTGGTTTTATTTCCTTCTTAATCCTTCTTGCTGGAACAGGATGCCCAGAGAGGGGGTGGGTGCCCCGTCCCTGGGGGTGTTCAAGGCCAGGTTGGATGGGGCCCTGGGCAACCTTGTATAGCTCCAGGCCTGGAGGTTGGTGGCCCTGCCTGTGGCAGGGGGGTTGGAACTCTATAATTCTTGGGGTCCCTTCCAACCCAGACCTGTCTATGATTCTATGATTCTATCCCATTTAGTTACCTGTTGTTCCCCTTCCCTTCATTCCCTTTGTTCCCCTTCCCTTCATTCCCTGGGCTGTTTGCTGCAGGACTGCAGCTTGGCCTTCTCTCCCACATGGCTGTCATTGGGCAATGGACTGATGTATCACAAGTAGAATTGCTTCATGTGTGTATGTCAGATTATGTACATAATATTTAACAGCTTCTCAATCTAAACACACATTGCCACAAAAAAAACCCACCCTGGTTTTGTAAATCACTTGCTTATTCCAGCAGGTTTTAGTAAAGAGGAGAACTCGTACCTGAAGGGTTGCAGGAAATGCAGAGTTAATGTCAACCCTCCGCTTTTTTTGCTTTATTAAAAACTCTGATTCTATTTATTTAATTTTTTTAGCTCTTCCAAGTTCCTCTGATCCACCCCTGAGTGCTTGTGAAAAACAAATGCAGCAGCTCCCCTATGAAAAGACCATGTCTTTCCAGCTGGGGCTGGAGCTCCGTGTCTGGTAGTCCTGGTTTTCAGGGTGCAGCCCTTTGTCTGCATTCAGGCCCACAAGTGCTTCCACAGAAGACAACAGGAATACCAAGTATGAGATCTGTCCCTAGGGCTGTGTCATCAGAGGAAGCTGAGAGCCATTAGCCTCAATTAAAGATGGGAGAACCAATGTTTTGAGGGGAAAAAGATAATCTACGTGACTTGGCAAGTCTTAAACTTGGAGCACAGCCTCTGACTCTCAGTCCATAGGGATGTCCTGGGAAACCTAAACAGTCCATGGCTTGAATGTCCCATACCCATTTCCCTGGTAGGTTTTTTTTTGTTTTCCCCTTCTTCATGTCCCTTGGAATATAGACTTGGCCCATAAACTCCTGGGAACAGGAGCTGTCATCTGTCTTTATTCTCTGAAACAACCGGCATGTTCTTAGTTGTGGGAAATTCAATCATAAACAACATTTAACCACTACCCTTTTTTGTTATTGTTGTTTGCATCATCTCTAAATTCCTTCCCCCCCCTTCCCCTGTCCCTTTTTCCACCCTTCCCCTGTCCCTTTTTCCCCCCTTCCCTTGTCCCTTTTTCCCCCCCTTCCCCTGTCCTTTCCCCTTCTCCTTTCTCATGAGCATCATGTGATTTTCTCTTCCTTAAACACTCCTCTTCCCATGGATTTAACGAGCTTTGGGGAGCCAGATGGCATACCATATTTTTTTCAGAGCATTTTAAAGCCCGCGACAGACAACTCATGTTGACAGGAGCGCTTCACCGAGGTGTCTGGGAAGCAAATGTGTTACTTGTTACTATTAGAGCAGAATAATTGTTTATGAAAGGCATCCTCAAATTCAACAAAGATTGGATGGAGTAAACAGAGATGAATTCTGGGATGTAAACACCACAGGAATTTAGCTGCCTCTATAGGTTGCCTAAAATAATTACGATCGGAAACGCGCGGTGCGGTGGGATATCCTGCAGTGACTGTCACTCAAGTCCAGATTCAGGCAGTTCTCCTTGAGAAATCTCCAGGCTGTGAAGATTTTTGGGAAAAGGTTATGGCTGGAGGCAATACAGACTGTTTCTTTTTCCTGCAAGATGGGAAGAGAGAAGCTCAGCTTCTCCTTTTGTCTGCTAGAAGAGAGAAAATCATGAAGGGAATGACTATGTCGAAGGCATGAAAGCAAGGGACTCGACTACTTTGGTTAAGATTGGTTGGAGCTGTGGATAACAGCTTAAAAAGTCATGCCTGATGAACCTCTTGCTGCAGAGTCAGCGGGGAGAAGCTGGTTTTGGGAAAACAGCTGGGTCTGAGATAAATGCTTGCTCTGTACTTGGGCATCTTCTCCAGCTTAGTAGCTACAGCATGAGAATTAAGAGAGGAATAATAGCTTGACTCTGCTCAGAATATTTGGTATTTCAGTTGGGTAACTCTGGAAAGTTAACCTCTAGTATATGAGTTGTGTGTCTCTTGAAAGGAGTTGGATGGGGAGAAGAGGGAGAGAGTGTTTCTAGATAAAGAGGCTGAACTGTCAGAGAGGGGAGCTGGGGATAATATCCCACTGTGTGGGCATGAGACAGCACGTTCTGTATGTTGAGTATAGAAATGCTACATAGCTGTGTGGAGAAGATTTAGGCAAGCAGGGATAAAACCAGAAAGTGTACTTAAAATATATATATATATATATGGATTTTTCCTGAAAGCAGGCTCCTGTAGCACCCATGGGTGTAACAACCTGTGTTGTGTGGCTTTGAATCAGGAAGGTTCTTCATGCCTTTTACAGTTTTATAGCTGATACAGTCATGATGTGGTAAAATATACACCTTCTAGATTGAGCTTCTAAATTGGGTTCCCCCATGCCTACAGTAAATACTTAACTGTCTTTTCTATAATGGCCTTTTCTGTAGAGTTCACAGGAAAACGCCCTTCTGGAGTTGAGAGGCGGTAGCTTGTGCCGTGCTGGGTGTCTAACTGTGTGTGGTTGGGCAGGGGTGGCCACCAGACCCCTTGCAGGGAGCTGTAGAAATGTTTGACTTCTAGTAGAATCTCATCATAAACTGGGCTCTAGAAAATCAAAACCTATGAGGGAGGATTAAAGACCAGAACTGTTGAAAGAAGGGAGGTGGTTTATATACTCATGGAATCCCGGGCTGCGTCAGGTGGGAAGGGACCTTCAAAGGCCACCTAGTCCCACCCTGCAGTGAGCAGGGACATCTTCACTAGAGCAGGTCACTCAGAGCCCCAGCAAGCCTGACCTTGGATGTCTCCAGGGATGGGGCCTCCACCACCTCTCTGGGCACCCTGGGCCAGTGACCCACCACCCTCAGAGTGAAGAGCTTTTTCCTGACACCCAACCTAAATTGTCCCTGTTCCAGTTTAAACCCATCACCCCCCTCATCCTGTTGCTATGTGCAATGTCACTTCATCTGACACAGCCTGGCACGGGCACTAGTTAATTCTTTCCTAGGATGCTAATCACTTTTGATAATTTTCAAAGGAAAATACTCACCGCGATAGATACATTAAAACATGGTGCAAGCAATCATCTAAAAATGCCTTTTCTCACCATTAATAACCTACTTCCTACCTCATTAAGCCAGCTGATTGGGTATTATTATGATTTACTACTTTAATGCTGTCATTGGAAGGATGTGCAACAGCTGGGGCTTCTGTCTGTGGCCAGATGAAGTCTTTGGCTGCTCGGCTGAGCGCGAGCGGGATGGGGTGACAGCACAGTCTGTCTGTGAGGAGATGTGATATGAAACTAGATTTATTTAGGATGATCTGATAAGAGAAAATTGAATGTTGGGAATCGAGTTCCTTGCAAGCTTCTCCAAGTCCTGCTGTGTGTGTGTTTCAGGCTGCAGAACGGGCAGCGGCTGTGAGGAATATTGGGTTTGACATTTCCTATAACGCTGGCGATGATAAAGGGGGTGAGCGGCCCGTGAGATGCACAGGGTTGTCACCATGGCTCTCAGAGTTTATTATGGGCTGTGTTCGGCCCTCGCTGCTGGCAGACAGTCAGCTGAAGGTCTGCCAGTGGAAGCCCTTATGTTTAGGGGCTGTTTGTGGTTGCAGGGGGTGGCTGCGCGGCCCCTGGGCTTGCTGCTTCCTGTCAGTCAGTAGATGCGCTACATTAAGTTCCTGTACTCAGCAAAACTCTGCCTTGTTAGGGCTAACCTTGCAAACACATTCGTGGGCACATCATGCACATATAGGCTATAAAAATAGGGTAATAATGCTTATGGATATGCCTTCAGCTTCCTGCTTCAAACAGCTTTTGGTGTCTTCATAAACGTTAGGGATTTCAGAGTAGGCATCAGGAGGAAGCAGAGAAGTATCTCACCTGTCTCCGGTTTGCTCTTTCCTGGGGGCTAATTCCTGTGTTTATAAAAGGGAGACTTTGCTTGTGTAAGTTCTTGAGCTTCTCATGGGAAGGGAGGTGAAGGACCAATTCATGTTCCTTACTGACTGTGTTTCAGTACTTTACCTGAACTTTGTTACCCTCACGAGTCCAGTCCAAGTCATTGGGTAGCATCTTTCCATCTGTATTCCCCTCGCCCTGCTTTCTGACTCTGCCTCCTTCTTGTCATCTCCCCCCAACATCCTGCTCTCTTCCCTCTCCCAGACAAAGTTTAAGACACAGTAAAAGCAGTGCACTAAACATAACTGCAGTAGATTTCCAGAAGTCTGTAGTACAGGACCGAAGTGGGGGACAATTTGGTGTCGTCCATGTTATTTGCAGTCCATGGTTAGTGATATATTAGGGCAGGGAAACCTGGACAGTAAGAGGTGAATTTGCTGTCTGGGTGGCTGAGCTGTTCCTTTCTTCCCTGTTCCCAGTCCTCACGCAACAAGCCTCACACTGATGCACCCCATGGCAGTGTGTTCCCTCAGTGAGGAGCGGAATGTACAGGGAGAGGGAAGCGAATTTGAGAGACGCTGGGATCCTACAGTCCATCTGCTTGGTCCAAAGTCCAGTGATACTCAGTAGGAGTGGCCAGTGCCTGTGATTAGACCAGAGATGTTGAATGTGTGACAAAACTGCTGTTTCTTGAAGAACTTTTTCCAGGGGGGTGGTTTCTTCCCGTGTTCAAGGTTCTGTGTGGCAGCACCAGGAGTGACGTGTTGGGCTTTGGCCCCTCACAACACAGGCTTCTCTCCGGTGCCTCACTGTGCCCCTGACTTCTCACTGTGGTACCTTAAACACGGGCCTCACACCAAAGTGGGAAGCGATACTAGGTGTAGTGGGGAAACCTGTTTAGCCAGGGAGATATAAAAAACATCAGGTAACTTGCCAGAGCCTCTGCTGGCTTTGTTTTGGTCTGGTTTTAGGTTTGGTTGGGTTTGTTTACAGGGTAGACTTTTCACAGGATAGACTTACCAGGAATAAGTTTCTTAGGAGGAAAGGGTTTTCCTACATCTGAACTGTTGGAAAATATCTAAGTTGCACAAAACCCCCTTCATACTGGCACGCTAAGCAGCTTTTGTGGTAATGAATATTGCATAGATATGGGGCAGGCTCGAAAAAACAGACTGCAGCACTGTTAAAAATCACATAAGAACAAATGTGTGGTGATTTGGCCACTTGAAATGCCTGAACTGGGGTGCCTGGGAAAAGCTTGCTGAGTTGCAGGACACTGGGAGGAAAGGGGAGTGTTTTACTGCCGTACAGCCTCCCTGGTTGGGTTTTTTCCTCAGGAGTTCACCTCAGGTTTTGTATGACTTGCCTAGAAGCCTGAGGCCATATCAGGGGGATCTGGGAATTGCAGTGCATAACTCTTGAGTTACATAATTTATATATCATCTATAAATGTGTGTGTGTGTGTATATATACACACAATTAGCAACTAGACCTGCTTTTCCCTGACGCAAAACCACCAGCACACATCTGACACGGGGTGATTTGGGCTCCACAGGAGCAGAGTCAGCAACCTCTGTGATGAGCTGCCCATGCAAAGCAGAAACTGAGGAGCCCAAAAGACAGTGTTCCTCTGTGCTCTAGAGGGGAGATCACCTAAAACGAGGCACCTACTCCAGTTATGCCCCTTTTTTTTTTAATTACAGGAGGAAACACATAGGAAACACACTTGGTTATCATTTGGCCTGGAAAGAAGGAAACCTCTGGCTTTAATCTCTTCACTGGCTTAATTATGTTCTAAGTCCACGACTCCTGTATCCCAGGGATATGTCCCAATCATCAGATTTGCTGAACCTGGAGAGGTAATTTTTAATACACCAGTTGAAAAGCAAAAGAATTTCTTGAATTAGCTGTTGATTCACAGAGCTGTAGGGCTTGGAAGGGACCTCCAGAGCTCACCCAGTCCAACCCCCTGCCAGAGCAGGGTCCCTAGGACAGGGCACACAGGTCGGTGTCCAGACGGGGCTGGAATCTCTCCAGAGAAGGAGACTCCACACCCCCTGGGCAGCCTGTCCCAGGGCTCCCTCACCCTCACTGGGAAGAAGTTCTTCCCCAGATTGGTGGGGAACTCCCTGTGCTCCAACTTGAGCCCATCGCCCCTTGTCCTGTCCCCACAGACACTGTGCAGAGGCTGCCCATGTCCCCCTGTGTCCCACCCTTCAGCTATTGATACCCATTGATCGGATCCCAATAGATGCTGAATACCCCAGCTCTCACATCTCTGGGCAGTAATCAGCTGGCTGTAGTGTCAGATCTCTCTGGCTTGCTTTAATTTTTTTCTTGCTGTTCCTATAAACTGCAACTACCTCAGACTGGTAGTTATGACATGTTTGATGAGGAGAAACTGTAGTTGGTGACCATGTTTACAGTAAGACAGAGTTGAAAACAGCTTTTCTCTTGGCTGAGAGCTCCAAGCAGCAGGGTTTTGTTTAGAGAGGGACCAACCCGGATGTGCAGCCAGTTCTTCAGTTGCTTAATCTCTGGCCTTACAGAAAAGCCACGTAGGTGTGCTTTCACAAGCAGTGAAGGGAACAGAATGAAAATGCTGCTGGTCCTTTGAGCAGCATAACTCTTTCATGTGTGACTCCTGGCAGAAATTGGAGAGAGCACAGATTTGGGCACCACGGTGGTTAATGATTAGCACTGAAGTTCCTTTGTAAATCTAGCATCAAATCCAAAACTAAGAGGAATTTGAAATAGCTGATACCAGGGACCTCAGTTACAGGCACAGCCAATGGCTCCTGGTTTGTGACAACATGCTTTGATTTGTGCTTTTAGATAAAGTATCCTTTCCTGTTTGAGGGTATTGTGGTTTTCCCTGATAATAGAGAAGTGGTTACTTGAAAGTCCTATCTCACTGTGTGGAAGAATGCTTGAAAAGTTTTAAGAAAAGACTAAAACCAAAACTCCCTCAGGAGGAGTATGTTTAATGCCTGAATACATTTGGCTTCAGGAAAAACACCTGCATTATGCTGTATGCAGTGAACAGGTTGCAAACGTGTGTCTGCATGGTCACCTAGAAAGCCATACAAGGATTATTAGCTTAGAATTCCACATTACTAGTGAGCCAGGGATAATGATGGCCAGCATTTAACTAGCTGTTAATCCTGACATGATGGATGGAGCAGGTCTGTCAGGCCGTGTTCGTGTGTCGGGCCCCAGAATTCCCTCCTGGACTCTGCTGGCTCACCTTGCTGTGACAGGGAATGGCTGGGAATCAGCTGGCTCACCCTAACTCTGCTTAGACCATCCGATCCCGTGACTGACCCAGGCAGCTGGAGGAAAAAGGTTTGGCCTATGGATGAACCCACACTTGTTTTACACAGTTAATGAACAAAGCTTGGAGAGACTCGTGTCTGAACTTTGGAACGGGGCATTTTACTGTGTCTATTATAATGCAGCTTTAGAGAACCTGGGGAAAGTCACGCTGACTGTGTCAGCAAAGTCATAACAGTACAGCAAAGGTCAGCTTGTCTTCCACCTCCTTAGAAGGATGGGCCAGTCCTCTGGATGAGGACACAGGTCACAGTGTAAAGTTACAATTGCCAATTCAGTTTTCACATAAAATCTGCCTGTGGCTGTCCTTGTGCTCATGCTTATTTACTCTGCAGTACACCCATCTTCAGAAAATACACCGTGTCACTAGGGGCAGTTCCTTCCCCTCTGTTTTACTTTGCTTGTATGTATCACCTGAAGAAACAATAGACCATTTTCCCCCTGGAAATCCCAATACTTAGATATGCTAGAGACCAAAAGGCTTGGTCAGAGACTGTTCAAGTCCATCTCAGCTCTTTATGCCTTTTCTTATCACTGGCCCCTCCAGCTTTTCCGAATACAGCACATTCCAAAATGTCATTGGATCACAAAGTCTTGTTTTACTCTTTTGAATTAAACCCAGGTCCAGCCTGCAATGTAAGTGTATTTGCTAGAAGAAACTGATCTTGCCTAACAGCTTTTCTTAAAGATTTGGTTGTTGTTGCTAGAGACGATCACCTGTTTAGCAATGCCTAAATCTGCTTTTCCTTCTAGATGTAAAGAATGATCCATGGACAAAGAATCCTGCAGGAACTGCAGGTAATGTTATTAAAAGCTCCACACCTCCCCTGGAAACATTTATAATGGGAAAGCTTGAATAATGGCCTTCAAGTTGAAAGCAAGAACTGTACTGAGTTACGCTCCCACCGAGCTCACAGACACCCCATGCTGATTTTGACACTTGGTACTTCGTGGAGCCTTTTAATAATAATTTTTCTGAAGAAAAAAAAATCAAACTCAAAACCCAAGTGTTGTCACGTGGACAGTCTGAGGGGTTTTATTCTGACTTCTCAGGTGAAAAAACTGACTCAGGATGTGTGACTTAAAAGTCCATGGAAGCCCTCCAGCATATCATCACACATAAATGTTAACAGCACTACTGGTAAAACATAGCAGGTGTTTATATTAGTGTAACTGTGTATTCTGGGGCTTGTTTTGGTTACTAGATTGAACCCTCACAGATGTTTCTGTATTTCGCCTTCATCTCCATTTGAGAGTTCCTAATTTATCCCTGCTGGTACAGCGCTGCCTCACATGAGATCCTAGGGATTTTGGGGCAAGGAAGTGTAAGAGCGGGACAAAATCCTTGTTGCTCTACCTGTATGTGACCCCATCTTTTTGTACATGAGTGGGACAGAGCCCTGCAGAGCGAGACAGCTCTTGCACGCCCCGTATAAATTCTGGTAACGCAGACTCGGGCTGGGTGGGCAGCAGAGTCCAACTCAGATGGGTGTTGCTGACGTAACTAGATAGGAAATGTTATTTAAAAAACTTGAAGGTGCAAAATGAAAGCATTAAAGGTCGAGACCCGTTCCGTGTGGCTTGCAGGGGCCGTGGTGGTGGCCCTGCCTTGGTCTCCCTCTCACCATGGAGCAACCAGCCACCGTGCCCTGGGGAGCTTTGTCTTGCCAGGACCAGCCCCATTTCTGGCTCTGGACCAGCACTAATGGCTTCTGCACACAGGTGCCTTGCACCATCCCATGCCCTCAGCCCCGAACCATCATCCAGCTGGGGATAAAGCCTCTGAGGGCAGAGCTGCACTGGGGCCAGAAGGTTAAGAGAGCTGGCCTGGTTCAGCCTGGAAAAGAGAAGCTCTGGGGAGACCTAGTGATGGCCTCCCATTACTTCCCGGGGTCCTAGAGGAGAGTGGGAGAGGGGCTGTCACCAGGGAGTGCAGGGACAGGACAGGGGCAATGGCTTCAAGCTGGCAGAGGGCAGGGTTGGGTTAGACATTAGGAAGGAATTCTTCCCTCTGAGGGTGGGGAGGCCCTGGCACAGGGTGCCCAGAGAGGCTGTGGGAGCCCCTGGATCCCTGGCAGGGTTCAAGGCCGGGTTGGATGGGGCTTTGGGCACCCTGGGCTGGTGAGGGTGTCCCTGCCTATGGCAGGGGCTGGAACTGGGTGATCTCTGGGGTGCCCGTTCCGTGACTCCAGGAGAACCACACAGCCACCGGTCCTGCCCCATCCGCCTCCAGCAGCTCCCATCGCCCCGCGCCGGGATGGGGGGAGCGGCGCGGGCCGGGGCCGAGGCCGGGGCCGGGGCCGGGGCCGGGGCCGGGAGGCGGGGCCGCCCGCTCGGCCGGAAGCGCCCGCCCTGCCACCGTGGCACCGCCGCCGCGCGCGGACTACGCGTCCCGGCGTGCCCTGCGGCGGGCGGGAGAGCGCGCCTCAGCCGCCGCGGCGTTCGGCGGCCCGTGCCGCGGGCTCCACCTTGAGCCGGGCCGGTCGCCGTCCCGAGCCGCGTCTCCGCGGCGCCCTGCCTCTCCCCCCCCTCCGCGCCCCGCCCCGAGGAGGACGCGCAGGGTGAGCGCGGGGCCGCGGGCGGGCGGTGGCTCTTCCCCCTCCTCACTCCACCCCCCCGCCCCGCTGCCTGGCTGTGCGCGCGGGCGCCCCCTCGCGGCGGGCGGCGCGGGCGCAGGGAGCGGGTTCGGCCGGGAGGGGCCGGAGGAGGTTGGCGGGATCTCGGCTCTCTCCTCCCTCCCCGAGAACGGGAGAACCGGAAAGGTTTGCCGAGAGGGGAGGCAGGACGGGTTGTCCTCCGGGCTGCGGGCGGGCTGCTGGCGGGGCCGCGGCTGAGGGCGCGCAGGTGCGGGCGGCCCGGCCTGGGCGCGGGGCCCTGGCTCGCGCGGCCTCCCTGAGGCGACCGCTGTGAGGGCCGGAGAGCTGGGGACGGGCTGCGTGAGGCGAGCTGGAGGAGCCCGTTGCTCCGGGGGCGCCTGCTTTTCCCTGCCTCCGTGTGACCGGGGAATGTGTAATGTCGTCTCCCAGGCCACCGCTCCAAAGAATCTCTGTGGCTCGTGTGCCGAGCCCCGCGCTGTGTGCCGCGGCCGTGGAGGGAGCCTTGCGCTCCCCACAGACACCTGCCCAGCGCACGAGGTTCTGTGCTCTCTGGGAACGGTAGAAGCACTCGCATTCCCCCGCCCCTTTTCCTCCTCAGAGCTTAGGAAGGGCAGAACTACACGTTTTCAAGAAGTTCTTTCCTCACAGTCAGCTTTTTGGGGTCCCTTTTTTGGGTCCTGTTGGGACCTGGAACGAGTCCAGAGAAGGGCAACCAGGCTGGGGAAGGGGCTGGAGGGCAAATCCTCTGAGGAGCAGCTGAGGGAGCTGGGGGTGTTGAGCCTGGAGAAGAGGAGGCTGAGGGGAGCCCTTCTCCCCACCTCCCCTGCCCTGCCAGGAGGGTGCAGAGAGGTGGGCGATGGTCTCTGCAGCCAGGGGACAGGAGATGGGACAAGGGGCAATGGGCTCAAGCTGCCCCAGGGCAGGGTCAGCTCAGATGTGAGGGCAAAGTTCTTCCCTGAAAGAGCTGTGGGGCTGTGGCACAGGCTGCCCAGGGAGGGGGCTGATTCCCTGCCCCTGGGTGTGTTTAACAGAGGGGTAGATGAGGTACTTAGAGATCTGAGTCAGCACAGGACAGGAACAGTTGGACTTGATGGTCTTAAAGGTCTTTTCCAACCTTGTGATTCTGTAATATGTTTCGAATAAAAATAAGAGGAGGGATATGTTCCATGCTGGTAATAAGAAAACATGGAGGGTGAAATCCTAATACAACATTGTTGTAACAAGGAGATGAGATTTTCCAAGAGGGATGGGTAGTTCTGTAAAAGAAGAGATGGGTCCTGATGGAAAAGGCAGAGGCAGACTGAGATTTTGTTTCTAACAAAAAAAAAAAAGTCTGTTAATAATAGATAGGTTGTTTCTTTAGCCTGTTTGGACAGAAGGAGCTGTATTCTTGGGGTGCAAGACCCCTTGATTCATCTGTTGCAGCCTGGCTGTCTAATGAGGACTGTCCAAAAGAGAGTGGTCTTTCTGGTGAGGCCTGTCTTTGTCACTAAGGAATTGTCTTCATGCAGGACATAAGGTTAGAGGGTGTAGAGAGGTGGGTGATGGTGTCTTCAGCCAGGTGACAGGATGAAGGGGAATGGCCTCAAGCTGTGCCAGGGCAGGTTCAGATCAGGTATTGGGGGAAAGTTCTTCCCTGAAAGGGTTATGGGGCACAGGAACAGGCTGCCCAGGGAGGGGGGTTGAGTCACCATCCCTGCATGTGTTTAAAAGATGGGGAGATGGGGTGCTCAGGGATATGGTTTAGTAGAGGACACGTATGGTTGGACTTGATGATCTCAAAGGTCTTTTCCAACCTAATGATTCTGGAATTCTGTGACATCCTTTTATATATGTCCTTTTGAAAGGCTGCCATCTGAGACACAAGCATTTAATCCTCTTCCCTGCCCCTAGGAAGCTGATTTACACTTGCCAGGGGAAGCAGACACGTGGGTTGGTTTGAAGCACTCGGGCTTACTTTGTTAGAGAAAAAGGACTGTCTGCTCATCCAGGCCCTGTGCAGAAGACCAAAACCATTATACTACTGTAGGAGTTGATGATGTCCTGGTGTCCTTAACACTTCTGGTTATAACAGAAAGCACAGACAAGAGCTAAGGAAGGCAAAGGCAGGGTGACAGGACTAAGAGCTTGGACAGTCTTTAGCGAGCTACAGAATGGCTTCTGTACATACAAAGGTAAATAACTGGATGAAAATGAGCATACAGAGGGAGGGGAAAGTGCAGTGGGGAAGCCTCTGAAGTTATGAACAGCAAGGAGAAGCTGTGGGGAGAAATGCCCAGTATTCTCTAAGCAGAAAGCAAACTGTGAACAAAAGGAAGTACTTTTCCACAAAAAGTGAAACTTGTTGCCCAAGCTTTCACTAGAGATGAAATACAGTTTGTCTCTAGAGAGACAAAACACAGTTTGGTTCAAGGAGGACTTATTTAAATGTATGGAAAATAGGTTCATTACTATTGCTTGGATTCTTCCTCTGGGCCCTCAGGAAAACCCAAACCAGCTGGTTGGTTTCAAGAGGTAACAGAATAAAAAAGCATTCCACAGAAGTACTTTCTTCTTACGCCTCTTCCAAAACATCTAGGCTAGCTACTTCACAATCAGTTCACATTTCAAAAAAGCTTTTTTTTTTTTATCTCCCTTCCTTTCTTTCTTCAAAAGCAAAAGCAAAAAACCCCTAAGGCTGAATGATACATTATGGCTTTTACATATGTAAATCATGTATTTCATCAACTGAATAGGAGTTATCATAACACCAGGATTGAATTGCTAGGTTACATGCATAATCTTTTTTACTAGTTCAGAAATCATTCAGAATTAACTTGAATGTGTAGAAGTCGAGTTTAATTTGCTTCAAACATTTAGTTTCTGGTGAGTAAAACAATGAAGAAATCACATTCTCCAAGCTGGTACCACTACAGAACACTAGGGTAAGGCTTGCGATGCTGACAAGAACAGGGGTTATGCTCTGCTGTATTTGACCTGAAATTCAGAGTTTATTTGCAATTTGTGAATGATTTTTGAAGATGGACAAGGTGTGTGCTGTGTTTGGCGGATCCCGAGGGATCGGAAGAGCCGTCGCAGAGCTGCTGGCACAGAAGGGCTGCCGCCTGGCCATTGTTGCCAGAAATCTGGAAGGAGCCCAAACCACTGCACGTCATCTTGGTGGTAGGTATGCTGCCTTGCAGTGCTTCCTTTGCAGTGCCTAGGTAACTTGTGAAAGTAATAAGTCATAAAATAAACCTCGTTGTTTAACTAGATGAAAATGAAAATAAAGGCAGGGAAAATTGAAAGAAAAGTTAACACCAGGACATTTTTCTTCTCATAATGTTTTTTGGGCAAGTTAAGTGTGCTGGGATTCATACCTTGTGGGTGGAATAGGTGAGATGAAAGGAATCATTCAAGGTCACAGCAGGGAGGTAATACAAACCGAATCATTCTTGGCTTCCAACCAAGCCAGAAATGAGACCAGTCTGCTCATGCTGAACTTCTGATTTCTAAAGGCCAAAATATAAACCAAGAAATAGTCACGTAACTGATCAATACAGTGACTGAAACTTGTCCTTATGGAATTCTCTGGAGAGTAAATGGGGCTAGTTCAGCATCTTTTTGGCAATTGACTTGAAAAATTCTGAAGAGGATTTATGAATGAATGGCATACCATCTTTTTATTACTTGCCTTTATGTCAATGCAGCAGGACATCTGGCGCTTAGCTGTGATGTATCCAGTGAGGAAGAAGTCCAAAAAACTTTTGAGGACATGCAGAGGAATTTAGGTCCTATTAACTACTTGGTTAATGCAGCTGGGATCAACAGGTTAGTTATTTGTTACAAGATTCTATGTAATTTTACATGGTAGCATGTTATGATAAGGTGTTGAGGGGCTTTGCATTTAGGAAGGGTGTTGTTACTGAGCACATCTGAAAACAGTGTTAAAGCACTCACCAAGTTTGTTCCTGATGAGGTACAGTTCTAAAATGATGCAGCTTTCATTGCAATTTCTACATTCTGAGTTTGAGTTGCCCCTCTGCTCCTCTTTCTTCCACTTCTTCACCCTGAAATAGTCCAAAGCAATGCTTGATACTTCTCTGGAGGTGCTGTTTCTGTGAGCAAGGGTAATTTTTCTTTTCTTGTTGTGTCTCATCTTTGCAGTGTCATCCTTTTGGGTGTGAGAATGTATAGAGCCCTGTCAGCCCCCATTAACACTCCACTCATCGGTCCTGCTTTGTTACGAGTAAATGTGATGATGGGGGTTGGTCAGTGAGTTCTTCTGGGGTTTTTGCTCTGTCTGTTAGGGATGCCTTGTTGCTGAGAACCAAGACAGAAGATATGGTAGCCCAGATTCACACTAACCTTTTGGGAACAATGCTGACCTGCAAAGCTGCTGTAAAAAGTATGATTCAGCAACAAGGAGGTGCTATAGTCAACATAGGTAAGTTGCTTGTGTAACTCAGTGGAATTCTATGGGACAGTTTTCTAGAAACCTTTAGCAGGTGGAAATGAATTTTTCTTTGCATTTAGGCATCCTGTATACATAGAAATGCTATGAATGTTTAGGTTTAGTGTAATTTCAGCAGCTTCTAAAAGGAAAGGCAGCTTGTTTCAGAAATAACCAGCTCAGAGTATATTTTATTGGGAAAATAATTTTACCATTCTTCATCAGCTCCATCAGTATGCAGATCTCCTGGCTGCTAGTTAACTAACAATCAAGTAGGTGCAGTTTGTTTCTTTTCTTGCTGCTTTTTCTGTGCAGGTGTATAATTTTAGAAAGCTCTTTTTATTCTTCCAGTGCCTGTTGGACAATATAGATAAATGTATTGCACAAAACTTACAGATAATTGAGGAATTTGCTTATCCCAGCAGTAGGCTATGAAGTACACTTAATAATGTACTTCTAATTTCTCTTTTCCCATTCCAAATAAAAACCTGAAATGATGAAGCTAGTGCAAGTTTTCAAATCAGTCATTTAATCTTTGCTTCTTGTTGATGTTTCCCTGTTTCAGGAAGTATTGTAGGACTTAAAGGCAACTCTGGTCAGAGTGTGTACAGTGCTACCAAGGCAGGACTGGTGGGGTTTTCACGCTCTCTTGCTAAAGAAGTAGCGAAGAAGCAAATCCGAGTCAACGTGGTCGCTCCAGGTTAGTTCTTGGGAAGTTCCATACTTGACTCTTGCCATACAGGATCCTCAGGACTGCTGGGTATTTGCTGTACTCTGAAAATGACAAGAAAAATTGCTTTTATTTTCTTCAGCTTTTGTAAGTAAATGTATTTAATATCTCCTTTTTTTTCAGTTTAAAGTATAATGCTTTCTTTTACAGGGAATGTACTTTTAGATGATAGCATAAGGTGCCTTTTTTAAGGGAACCCTGAGAAATTAGACGTGTGTTTACCTGCTCCTCTATCCATTATTACATTTGCTCTTCCTACAAAACCTGCTGTCCTTGCAGGTGGAAGGATTAGATCTGCTGACCTGGCTCTGATGCCTTTCAGACTTCTCAGGGAACCGGTTCCACTTGTGAACTGGGCAGGAAAAATGCTTTTTGTCGTTTAGTGAGTTGAGCAGCTCACTGAAAGCTCCAAAGTTGTCATAAAGGGGCAGAATGGTACAGTAGAAAGCAAAACCAAGACTCCCTTCTTGGTAGCAGCCAGATAGCAGATCAGATTGGCTCTTTATGAAGCTGCAGCTTACGTGAAGTACAGCAGTGGGAAAACTCCATCTCAGATACCTGAAAATTGTAAAGAAGTGTCCTTCAGAAATGTCAAGAAGCATTCTTCAAGTGAGTGCTGCAATAGAAATTGCCAAGGGCTATTGTAAGGTCTAAAATATAATGGAAACATTTGCAAGCTGTAGTGGTTTCTTGCCAGAGGTTTCATACTCACGTGTTTAATTAGGATCAGAAAAGTGATATTAAGTGTGGGGTTTGAGGCTAATCTTAGCTACTTATTTATTATTATTTTTTAATGGACTTCTGTGGGTCTCTGCTTTTTGATTATTACATCAGTGCTTCCAAAACTGGAAGGCTTCTTCATGTTTAGATAAAAAAATTGGTCTTGGCTGTAAGATGAAGTGAACCCACTTTTCTGAGGCTTTCAGAAGTGACACTCTTCTGACCAGACTGAAGAATGGTAGCTGGTGCTGACTCCTGGTAGGAGATTCCTAGAGGAATTCAGTTGATGGCTAGGTAACTCTTCAAACCTCTCTCCTCTCTTAGGCTTTATTCACACAGAGATGACTGCTCACTTGGAAGAAGATCAGCTGAAAAAAGCAATTCTCCTTGGGAGGTTTGGAGAGCCCCGGGAAGTCGCACAAGCTGTGGTCTTTCTTCTAGAGTCGCCATACGTTACAGGGAGTACTCTAGTTGTAGATGGAGGCTTGCAGCTTATGACTTAAATGCTTCCTTGAACAAATTCCTGCTTTAAAGTCACGATGATAATATATAAATACACATTAGTTAATGGGAGAGGGGTGAAAATGAGCTGGAGATTGATGTGTGCAGTGGTCTTGATGATACTGGGTCAGAGGAGAAATTCGGCACCGGTAGAGTCCAGCACGTATCTTTACCCACCTGAAAGAGGGTGCAGAAATTTGAACAAGATCTGCTTTTGGGATGGCTGCAATTTGAAATAGCAAGCTGATACATTTTTACAGGACTGTATTTTTATAAAGTGCTGTTTTACAATTAGGGATAGAGTGGAGATTGTATTTGAATTATCATGTTGCACAAAGGTTAATGAAGTGCAGAGGCAAGTTTATTGGTTGGCAAATATGATTGCATCAGGTTTTCCATGTAGGGTGAAGATTATGAACCACATGAATTTTTATCCCTGTCAGCCCCTACAAAGCAGCAAGGAGTTTCCTTTGGGTTTTCTAGAATCACAGGATGTGTTGGGTGGGAAGGGACCTTCAAAGGCCATCTAGTCCCACCCTGCAGTGAGCAGGGACATCTTCACTAGAGCAGGTCTCTCAGAGCCCCAGCAAGCCTGACCTTGGATGTTTCCAGGGATGGGGCCTCCACCACCTTTCTGAGCAGCCTATGCCAGTGACCCACCACCCTCAGAGCGAAGAACTGCTTCCTAATACCCAACCTAAATCTCCCTTTTTCCAATTTAAACCAACACCCCTCATCCTATCACTCTGTGCCCTCAGGAACAGTTCTTCCTCAAGTTTCCTTGGGGTTTTCTAGAATCACAGACTCACAGGATGGTTAGGTGGGAAGGAACCTTCAAAGGCCATCTAGTCCCACCCCTGCAGTGAGCAGTTCTTCCCCAAGAAGAACTGTTTTTATTTGTTTGTAGGTAGCACTACAAAGCTGGCAGCTTCTAGATCTTCACCATACCTGAAGTGCCTTTAGGAGATGTAATTATGTGCAACGTGTTTGATAAAGACAAAACCTGCTCAGTTCCATTCTTGAATGTACGTACAGCGCCCATTTGATCCAGCAGCACTTGTCTGTGTACATGGAAGGACTGTTGACTGGCCACTGGAGTTGCTGATTCTGGAATACTCCACTGATGAGGACAGTGCAGCTGCAGACCTTGCTGCATGAAAGACTTCTCACTGGTGTTTAGAAAACACGGAGCGCTTCCAGAGGGTGAAGTCAAGGTGTTTTGCTCTGTATATCCTTGATTGCTCAGTTCAACTGCTCTGTTAATGCTCATTAATATGTATGTATAGTCAATAAAATAGCCATTTATTTTATTCAAAGCAGCTTTTGAAGCAGAGTAATTATAATCCTCTGTAAACGATCCTGAGCATTCGTCCTGCTGAAAAATCATCAAAAATTTGACCTGAGGCTTTTCTATTGAGATCAAGTAGCTTTTGGTAATTGATGTTTTTATCATCTCTGAAGAAAACTCTGAATGTGGTTTAGGACCTTCACTTCTTAGCTCCAGTGTTCACTAAATCATGATCCAGATGTTGATTCAGCTTTTGAAATTACTTCCTCTCTTGGCACAAACCAAAGCACGGAAAGAAGAGATCTCACTGATGATAACTGTGGTAACTTTGAGGCTTTAAAACCTGAGATGTTCTTCATTTGTGCAGCTGAGAAAGTTTCTCTTCGTGCCAGAAAACTGCCTTTTCAAGCTTCTCACAGGTATGTGTTGAGAAATAATGCAAGGAATGGTTGCATTATTATGTATTCAGGGACTTCTACAGTTGGTTGTGTGACTTTGGAATGTGAAATACCACTGAAGGGAGTCCTTGCAGGAGTCCTGGTCTTACTCTTACCTCTCTGTGGGAAGGTGACGGTGTTTGCTGTGACAAGTTATGTGTTGTATGTGTCTCTGCACTAAAAATACAGCTGTTAATTATGTTTCTCCTCAATAGGAATTGGCCAGAGAATAGATGATTTTTCCCTCAAGGATGGTAAAGGTGAGGAAGGACAGCTGGTACTCCTGTTTTTTACTAGTCATGTAGTAACACGCCAGTAACCTGGCTGCTGCTCATACCCATCCTTAGTATTTTACAGACCTGTGTGATGTATCTGGACCAGAAACCAGGCTTAAGACACTAAAAATGATTTCCTCTTAGTGAGTCCTGGCCTTAATTATTATCCCTTGTTTTGCTGGGTAAGGAAACTGTTAAATAAATTATAAGTTTGTATTTGTAATTAGAACCTGGAATGACACCCTCTACTTCCTTGAGCGAGGAGCAGGTAGAACCACTTACAGTATTCACTGTGGGTTTATCTTTGCAAAAGTACCATGGGTTATGTTTTGCTTTATATTGCTTCCCAAAACAATGTCTGATTGTTTTGCCTTTTCCTAACCTTTACTCTTAGGCTTTCAGAAGCTGCATGAGAACAATACCTCAATCCTGAATAATTAACACTCAACTTGGCCCATTCCTTACCTGTGTATTTTGGTCTGATCTTCTCTGTTTTCCCCAGTACAAATTGTTCCCATTTATCTACATTTATCTGTTCAGCCTGCTGGTTTCAACATCTATTCCCTCACTGAAATGGGTTGGCATTTTTTAAAATGTCTTTATCCCATTAGTGCTTGGAGTAGCGTGGTGGTACTGTTTGCTCTGCCAAAGCAACTCTGACTTCCCTCAGTGTGTTTTCCCAGTTGCTTTCATGGCTGTACAACAGTTTCTGGCAGTTTGCTATATACACAGAAATCATAGAATCCCAGACTGGTCTGGGCTGGAAGGGACCCCAGGGATCACAGAGCTCCAACCCCCTGCCACAGGCAGGGACACCAACCTCCAGGCCTGGAGCTACACAAGGTTGCCCAGGGCCCCAGCCAACCTGGCCTTGAACACCTCCAGGGACGGGGCACCCACCCCCTCTCTGGGCAGCCTGTTCCAGCCCCTCACCACTCTTTCTGTAAAGAACTTCCCCCTAGTATGCAATTTAAACCTTCCTTCCTTTAGCTTTAATCCATAGGAGCTGTCGTGAGGAAGAGCTTTTGCAGACTCTTACGGTAAGAGAAGTCTGCGTTACATCCCCTGAACAGATTTCACGCCGGCCTCCTGAGGGCAGTGTGTCCTAAGGCACGGCTGTACTGGTAACACTGGGGTGGTGGTGCCTGTGTAGGTTTGGGGAAGTGGAGTTGCAAAACAAAGGTGATAGCTGGGAATGCTGTTAGGAGTTTTGGAACATCCCAATCCTTATATCCTGAGCTGTTTGGATGGAAGGCATAATTTTTAAGGGTGGAAAGGATTTCAGTACTGCGTTCAGTGAAACTTGTAGAGGGGATATTGAGCTCTCAGCCTTGGAAAGCTCTTTGTTACATTGTTGTACAGTTAAGGTTTAGGCTGTAACAGTTGTCTAGTGCTGTTAAACAAACTTTCCTCCTCTGGGTTCACAGTGGGAGAGGTTTGAGTGTCTGAAATTGAAATGTCTGTTGGCTGTGAGTTGTGCCAGGGGAGGGTCAGGTCAGGAATGAGGAGACATTTCTTCTCCCAAAGAGCGGTTGGGCATTGGAAGGGGTTGCCCAGGGAGGTGGGGGAGTCACCGTCCCTCGGGGTGTTCAAGGAGAGGCTGGATGAGGGACCTGGGGACGTGGGTTAGTGAGTCTTATGGGTGGTCTGGGGATGGTTGGACTGGATGATTTTGGAGGCCTTTTCCACCCTTCATGATTCTGTGGTTGCCTGTTGCAGTTATGTGACTTTGTTTTAAGTGTGGTTTAAGTAAAGCAAATGAAAACTGAACTTTTCCAGACCGGGCCCCCCACTTAATCCAAGTGATCAGTGTTTGAAAAGACAGTGTTGGCAAATGTGGTGGGAGAGAGAAGGCTGAGCAGAGCCTGGGCTGTGCCTACTGACTGAGGAAGTGGGAACTCAGCTGAAGCTCCAGGCTCCATTTGATTTTCACCCACACATTGTGTGCATGTTCTGTGTACTGAAGGCTCCTTTTTGCTGTAGGTCTGTGGAGTTAGTAACAAACAGCACCTGTACCTTGCCAGATCAGCATGACTATGACCACATGAACTGCTCTAGTGGTTTATGCTTTTATTTCTCATATTAAAAGCCCATCTCTGTTAAGATCTGGGATATTTTTTTGTTCATTTCATAGAACAAAAGACAACATTAAAACTTACAATTGTGAGGGTTTTTTCACTCCTTTTTTAAATGCATCAGATCCAAATCTGCTTTTTTTCCCTTTTCTCCTTTTTTTCCTTCACCTACTTTACTGTTACAGCCTCATTCTCTGAAATAAAAGAGAATCTTTCTGTCACAGCTGTTAAAACTAAAACAGCTTTGGCTGCTTGGAGGTCTGGTAACGAAGTGCCAGTTTGGGTACGATGATGTCAAACATGTTGAGACAACTTGCAGGTAAAAGCCACATCCATTCTCTGCAGGTTCTTGTAGCTCTTCAATTGCAGGTGGAACAGGCAGCACCCTCTGTTTTTACACTTCCCCATAACTTTCAGAGTGGGGCAAAGCTTTCTGCTGTGCAGTGAAGCTGTGTTCAGTCAGTCTGCACAGACTAGAGCAGCAAGGTTAATTCTCTGCACCATTTTGCAAAGCTGTTTGCCAAGTTTTCTGTAAAATCTTTGTTTCTATTAGCACCATGATGCCTTTCTTCCTAATGCTGTATTATCTGGCTTCCAGAAATGCTTAGCATGCACCTGTATCTCTCCTTGATTAATTAAGGTGGTACCTTTCTATTTGGGGGAGAATTAGATATACTGGATTATTAATACATGTGGTAAGTTCATAATAAATTATTAACTCTGATGTGTTCAGCTGAAGGTGTCCATGACGAGGTACGTGCATGCCAAAGGGATAAGCTGGGTTTTGCCTCTGAAAAGGACAGCTGATTTGACTCCCCTTAGCTTATTATCCTTTGTAATTAGGAACTACATTTCTGCTGTACTAACTGCTGATTAATGCTCTGTCATGTCAGCTTCCTGCAACTTCCACACTGAGCTCCACCACTGCTGGGAGCTCAGTCCCAAATTCTGACTTGACACCTGCCAAAGGCTGCCCAGACGAGACTCAGCTCTGAAGCAAGGGCAGTGGAGGTGCTGTGTCAGCATTTTTTTTCCCATTTAAGGTGCTGTGTTCTTTCAGCTTCACCTTAGGCTCGGGTGCCATCTCTCCTGGACACAGACAGATCACTGATGTCTTAGTCCTTGGGATGAGTGATTGGAAACGCTGTGACGCTCCATCTTCACTGTAGGCTGCCCTGAAATTCCCTTCCATAGAATGACAGTCACCAGCAGTAGCTGCTCCTTGATGTGTTACTCCTTTTATCTGAGGGGAAAGTGGATGTGTGACTTGACAAACTGAAATTCTTGAAAGCTGCTGCTGGTCCTTACCTGAAATGACATCATTCAGCTGCTGTTCAAGATTTTCATATTTACTAAACATTGTGCTGATAAGAGGATTACACTCCCTTTTAGGTTTCTGGTCATTAAACATGAATCAGGAAATTATCAGAGACTGTGCAGCTGAATACAGAATTTAAGGAAGTTAAAAGCTTTTACTGTAGATTAACAGTATATTACAAAAATATTCAGTGAATCTGATACTGGATTGTCTGAGGAAGTGAGTCAATACGTTATTAAGTTATCAATATGTTAATAAGAACCATAATTGTGCATTATACTACAGAACAGTGGGGTAAAGCAGGCTTTCTCGATGGGCCCTTCCCTGCAAATGACTCCAGCAGTCACTCAGAGAAATACTGCAGGTAAAACCCATCTCTAAAACCCACTAGTTCTTAAATCTGCGATAGAGCAGAGTTGTGTTGCCCACTGTACAACCAGTCTTGCCTTAGAAGGTATCTGCAACACCTCCTGCAGTAGCTTGGAAAGGGGCTTTCCTTGGCAAGGTAGTTTTATACCCTCAGTTTGTTGTAGAAATACTTTGGGGTGTCTGGGCCAGGAGTCGGCCAAAAAAAGCTTGCCATGACATTCACATGTGTGTTTAACAGAACCTTTTCAAGCAGAACTCCCCAGCCTGATCCACCCAGCGTGCTGAGGGCTGTGGAGCTCCCGCTGGAAATGACATAATCACTCTGGGCAGTGGCCACGTGCTGTCATTTGTTTCCTCTCCTTGTGCTTTCTGGACCATTGATGCTACAACAGAACCAGAGCATGACAGCATGGCAAGACTTGGCCCTTCCCTGGGCTTTCCCTGTTGCATCACAGTTACTCTAGAAAGCAAGAGAGGCTTCTCCTTCCTGGTGGTGCTGGACTGAAGGTCATTTGTCTTCCTCCTCAGGCGTGGCTGCTGGAACCGCTGCTGCACAGGTACTGTTCCTTGTAGCCTGGCTTTTCTTCTTGTTGCTCTGAGCATTTTGTTGCAAACACTGAGATTTTCATTCAAAGATTCGGTGCAGCATGCAACTATATTTATGTACTATTAATCACTTTTACAAAAGGATGCAAATTGTGGCTTAATGCTGAATTTAAGATGTGTTAAGAATATTGTGTGGACTAGATTGTGACCGTCTTGGGGTGAAAGAGCTGTGTTTTCATGTGCCTGCTGTGTCACAAGGGTGTTCAAACAGGGGCTGTGCAAGGGGAGGGCTTTTCTCTTTTAGCCCGTTCAGAACACGCTCAGTGTCAGCAAATCCTGCCCCTTGCACGAATCGTGAGGCAGCGAGGTGGCTGTCAGTGTGCATGACCTGAGCTGCCACTGCCAGCCATGAACCCGCCGGTGCTGCGCCGGGCGAGTTTGGGGGCTGGGTCCTACAGCCAGAGGTGTGGCAGAGCCCCCTCAGCATCGGGACACGGTGGGTGATGTGATCTCATCACATATTTACATATTAAATCCGTTTGGGCTGCTGGGAGAGGTAAGGATGTGGCTGGCTGTGTGGGGGGAGTCGAGGTGTTTATTAGCATTGCAACCTGAGTGAATTGTAACGGTCTTTGAAGGCAGAGAGAGACACAGAGAGAGACTATGATGGTTTAGGCAGGGCTTCAAACTGGACTGTAGCTTGGTTTTTGATCCCTGAGCCCCAGCTGGCTGTGGTGGGACAAATCGGTGTAGGATGATCTCACTGTTGCTGCTGCGGTGAAGGTGCAGGGTGTGCTGAGGAACCTTGTGTGCTGGGGTACAGCACCAGCTCAAACCCTTTCTGCATGTGGAATTCTGCACCTCGCTGTCTGTGCTTTGACAGAGGTTTCTGTCCTCATCCTCAGTGAGTTGTGTGGAGTCTCTGATTGCTTTGGATACGCTTGGACCAAGAGGCTTCCTAAACAATTCCAAGTCTTCCCATGGCTAAACCTGAAGCCTTGCAAAAAGTTAAAGACTTTCCCCCCCCCCACCCCCAGTGCCATGAACTGATGGAAGTGCACTTTCAGGTCATGCTGCCTATCTAGAGTTTGTAGAGCGACATGAAACTTCAGAAAGTTTCTTTGCTGCTTCCAAGAATGTCAGATTTTTGGCTGGAAAAGCGTGTCGTTTGGTTGTGCGCACGGCTGTCTCTGCATCTGCAAACCCAAACAGCCCCAGTAACCAAGGAACAGCACAGCTGAATGTTTGCATAGAAACAGCTTTGCTGCTTGGAGATGTGATTTACTACTTAAGTGTCTGTTCCTATATACAGAGGCAAAAAGTGATGATGACCTCATCTTAAACCAGCTCACAAGAGCAGGCTCAGTTTTTCAGTCTCTCAGCCAGAGACAAATGTACTGTCAGCAGACAGAAGTCCATTGACTTGGGTTGCAGCATCACCATTCATGTCAGTGCTCACTTAATTGCTGAGATAATTCTCTTTGGAGTGAGCAGGGCTTGACATGCCAACCTAAAAGAAACAATTTATTACTGTGCATCTTTCCAGGTATCTTTGCACAGGAAGGAAAGGAGGAGAAGCTAGTTAATATGTTAATATTCAGGGGTTTACAAGGTAAAACTTCACATTTAGTTGGGTCTTTTTTTTTTGTTACTGCTTGCTTAGAAGGCAGTAACTGCTCTTAAATTTAAAGCTTGGACTATGCCCTTTACTTAGAACCAGTTGTAATTGATGTCATACTAGAATTACTAGACTGGCATACTTTGTGATGTATTAAAAAAAGCATCATCAAGGACTTTGTTGAGCAAAAGTGTCTCAGAATTTCTGGGTCACGTTCCTGTGTTTTGTCTGAACACAATTCTGGGCTGCAAGCAGAATGTTCTGATACACTCCAGTCATTTTAGATGCTGCCTCTGGCCCTCATTTCATCTGTACCCATAAAGTCTGAAGTTTGTAAGCCTCACACCCGCAGGCTTCTGCTGGAACAGTTAATAGTCTTTACCAGAAGGAAAACGTTCCATTTGTGTAATATTTATTGATGTTAAACCCACATTATATCAGCACAACAATCCAAAGTAATGATAATACATTTTTTTTTTATAAATACAAATAAAAGGTGGCAAAATAATGCTAGTGAAGCTAAACAACAACAAAAGTAAATTAGCATGTCACAGTTGAGGAAAAATTTGGCAAATGATATGACAAACCTCTTATTCTAGAATAGAATCGGATTATTCCCAGATGACAAACTCTGCCGTTAATCTAGATTAACGATCCCCTTAGCTGGTCATATCCTGCACCAGAATAGTTCTACTTGATGTGCTACAGTTTATTAGTCGCTACAAAAACACAAAACAAAGGGTGTGTACTCTGAAAGCAATACACGTAGAGCAGTAATGCAATATATGGTGTACACAGATACAAAATTAAAAAACCCCTAAGTACAGGACTTCTGAATAACTGAACCGAGATAAAAGATTTCAACACTTTTATTATAAATAAAGGAAGATACCATGTATGTGCTTCATGTAAGGAATACAGTGTTTTCCTGTCATAGCAAAGTGACCGTAGCTCGTACCATCAAATTCTCGTCAGGCCCGGGAATTCTTCCGTTCCTTGGGTTGGGATTTCACACTCCCTAAGCCAGGTCTGACTTAGGTGGGGGCTCCAGTTTGATGTGGATTCGCCTTGCATTCTGAAAGCAGCCTTCAGGCTTTTCTCATCTACGTGGCACAGACTCTACCCATGAAAAGAGCTGTCGTTTGCATACAGCTGGGAGAAGAACAACAGTAATTCTACCAGACACGCGCTATGTTAAGAAGAAGAAAAAACAAAGGTAAATTTGAGGCTGGTTTTGTCCATCTTCATTTTCTACCTCCTCAGATCTGCAAGCTTATCAATCATCTGTGGTGTGTACTTAGCATTTAAGTTCATATTGCAGTCTCAACCCATTTTTGCACTTCCTACACGTTTCTAAAACCCTCCTACAACACATTGCACGAGCTTTAAACCCTCAAACTTCCCATACATCCACTCCCTAGTTTTCAGCTCACCCCAGAATTCCAGATTCTTGACTGTGGGAGTATTACGAGGTTACAGACTGGCTTCAGGAGATCCACAGAGAGTTTCAACCTCTTGCCCTGTCCCCCCCCCCACCTCTTGCAGTAACCTCCTGGTGGCTCCCACCGTCGGCACGTTTCCCCATCTGCTTTACCAGCATTTATAGCCTGGACTAGACTGGTACAACATGTCAGCTCCTTGTTACCTTGGAGAGGTTAAGTGACTTAAGCCGTGTGCTGGTCAGTAGGCCTCCTCCTGGATGCCAAGAGGTTGGCACACAGAGGAATTTCAAACTGAGGTGTTGGTGTTGTGGTTGTGTTACAGACTCGTCCACGCTAACGACATTTAAGGCAAAATTCTGTAGTTGCTGTAGGACAGAAGGCGGTTCGCAGAGACGCAGCACTCGCTCCCGTGTCCCTCCCGTGTCCCCTCCTGCTTTATGCTCAGTATTGCACTTGTACATGGCGGCTCTCGGAACGCGCTGCCGGTCCAGAACCAGAGAGAACCGTACGGCCTCGTTTGCTTGGTGAGCTAATGGCCTCAAGTAAAACATCTCGCACCGTTAAGGTCACGTAGCATCTACTTCCTGCTTATGAAGGCACGTGGTGATAAGGAGTGTTCTCTTCTGAGGGATAATCTGTCTCTCTGATGGGGTTTGGCCTTTATGGAAAGGGTTATTCGTCAGAGCTGAAGCGACTTAGGTATAAGGAACTGGTGAAGGTGATTTGTTGTGCAATGTGTACGTTTCTATTAATAATCTATCTATCCTTCTAATTTGGTATAATGAATAAGAATACATGGTTACTGTGTTTGCTGTTTATCTTTTGTACTTGAAGGTGTCTGCCTTTGCTTAAAGTGACATAGGAGTATCATTGGTCAAGGCAATGGCTTTCAGTGTTTCTGCTTTGAAAGAAAATGACGGGAGCGGCAGCTGGACCTACAGATCGTCGCTCTCTACCAAGCCAGACGACTGCATTGTCAGGTGGACCGGGTTTGCTTCGGGCTGGAAAGCTGCTCTGATGTCTAGTCCTTGGTCACAAAGTGCAGCGTATCGGCTGGCCGAGGGCCGCACCTTCTTTGGCTTGGTTGTCTGAGGTGGTTGTTGCCACTGAGCTGTAAACGAAAAAGGACAGAAAACAAAGGTTATCCACCTAAAGCTGCACAGTGCAGTGTGCTGGCTGCACAATCAGCCCTTTGTGAAGGAGAGACCGAGTTCTGAGGAGCAGGGAACCATTGTGTCAAAGGCAAGTTTGTTTCATTTGCTGGTGGGTTGGGGTTTTTTTTCTCCTCAGCATCTCCTTTCACCTTCAAGCGTGGTAATAAAAACAATAGTGTCTGTGTTGTTTGTTATTGTTTCCTTTTGGTGTTGCTTTCTACCTCTCCTTCCCTCACTGGGAAGGGTGACAGCACTGATATTACAGTGAAAGGCCCAATCAAGGGTTATTTGTTTTATATAAAAGGAAATAATCTGATTGCCATCTCTACCCCTTGTGTGCTGAAGAACACTGAGCCAAGTCTCTAATCACACAAGTCCCACTCTCCCCCACTCCCCACTCCATCCAAAACCATCCTTTGTCTCTTGAACTGCTCCCCTTCCTCCTCCCTACCCCAGGGGGAGACTGGTGAGAGATTTTGGTTCAAGAAAACATGTGCTGTGTAAGGGGCTGCTTTGGAGCAAGCTGAGTAATTAAGCAGAAAGCCATCAAACCATCTACCACGTTTCTGACAACTGTCAGGGGTGTGTTACACACTGATGTACAAAAGACTTCAACAGGTTAGGGAAGTGCCAGGAGACTAATAGTAATAATGATCCACAAAACTACAGAATCCATGCTGTTACTGGTTGTTAATGAGCTATATTTAATATACTAAGTAAAACCAAACAGCATGCAGCCTTGTTTTGCTTTAGGTCTCTGAAAGCTGGTGAGCTGTACTTTGACATTGGTTGTCTTGATGTGGATCGTTATTATTGAGGAGAAACTACAAACGAAAGAAAGAGAGAGCGATGTAAACCCTCCTGTGAGAGGACTGCAGGGTACAGCCCCAGTGCTGCTGGGGGGCTGGGCCTGAGGAGGGGCAGGGAGGTCACTTACTATAAACGTCCAGCCTGGCAGTGCAGGACACAATCCCGGCCTCGTTCTTGGCCGACACGGTGTACCAACCCGCATCCTCCTTCGTGGCGCCCTGGATGAGCAGGCAGATGTAGCCGTAGTTGTCCTGGTGCATGCTGAGCAACAGGAGAGGAGACGTTACCTTGGCAATTGCCAAACAGCACGGGGCTGTTACCAGTCTGAGTTACACATCAATTACAGCCCACTGCTAATTAACAAGGTCAGGTGATGGCCAGTCAGCAATTAGCATATGGGGTTACTAGAGGTCAAATGCCCCCCCAAATTCAGCTCCTGGGGTTACTAGAGGTCATTAATCAGCAGTTGGGGTTACTAGAGGTCAAACTCACCCAAAATTTGGCTCTTGGAGTAACTAGAGGTCATCAATGACCAGCTGAGGTTACTAGAGGTCAAATGCCCCCCCCCCCAAATTCAGCTCCTGGGGTTACTAGAAGTCAAATTGACCCAAAATTTGGCTCCTGGGGTTACTAGAGGTCATCAATGACCAGTTGGGGTTACTAGAGGTCAAATGGACCCAAAATTCAGCTCCTGGGGTTACTAGAGGTCATCAATCAGCACACAGGGGTTACTAGAGGTCAAATGGACCCAAAATTCAGCTCCTGGGGTTACTAGAGGTCATCAATCAGCACACAGGGGTTACTAGAGGTCAAATGGACCCAAAATTCAGCTCCTGGGGTTACTAGAGGTCATCAGTCAGAACACAGGGGTTACTAGAGGTCAAATTGACCCAAAATTCGGCTCCTGGGGTTACTAGAGGTCATCAATTAGCACACAGGGGTTACTAGAGGTCAAATGGACCCAAAATTCAGCTCCTGGAGTTACTAGAGGTCATCAATCAGCAAACAGGGGTTACTAGAGGTCAAATGGACCCAAAATTCAGCTCCTGGGGTTACTAGAGGTCATCAGTCAGCACACAGGGGTTACTAGAGGTCAAATTGACCCAAAATTCGGCTCCTGGGGTTACTAGAGGTCATCAATTAGCACACAGGGGTTACTAGAGGTCAAATGGACCCAAAATTCAGCTCCTGGGGTTACTAGAGGTCATCAATCAGCAAACAGGGGTTACTAGAGGTCAAATTGACCCAAAATTCGGCTCCTGGGGTTACTAGAGGTCATCAATTAGCACACAGGGGTTACTAGAGGTCAAATGGACCCAAAATTCAGCTCCTGGGGTTACTAGAGGTCATCAGTCAGCAACAGGGGTTACTAGAGGTCAAATGGACCCAAAATTCAGCTCCTGGGGTTACTAGAGGTCATCAATCAGCACACAGGGGTTACTAGAGGTCAAATGGACCAAAAATTCATCTCCTGGGGTTACTAGAGGTCATCAGTCAGCAACAGGGGTTACTAGAGGTCAAATGGACCCAAAATTCAGTTCCTGGGGTTACTAGAGGTCAAGTTGACCCAAAATTTGGCTCCTGGGGTTACTAGGGGTCATCAATGACCAGTTGGGGGTTACTAGAGGTCAAATTGACCCAAAATTTGGCTTCTGGGGTTACTAGAGGTCAAATGGACCCAAAATTCAGCTCCTGGGGTTACTAGAGGTCATCAATGACTCGTTGGGGGTTACTAGAGGTCAAATGGACCCAAAATTTGGCTCCTGGGGGTTACTAGAGGTCATCAATCAGCAAACAGGGGTTACTAGAGGTCAAATGGACCCAAAATTCGGCTCCTGGGGTTACTAGAGGTCATCAGTCAGCACACAGGGGTTACTAGAGGTCAAATGGACCCAAAATTCAGCTCCTGGGGTTACTAGAGGTCAAGTTGACCCAAAATTTGGCTCCTGGGGTTACTAGGGGTCATCAATGACCAGTTGGGGGTTACTAGCGGTCAAATTGACCCAAAATTTGGCTCCTGGGGTTACTAGAGGTCATCAATGACCAGTTAGGGTTACTAGAGGTCAAATTGACCCAAAATTTGGCTTCTGGGGTTACTAGAGGTCAAATGGACCCAAAATTCAGCTCCTGGGGTTACTAGAGGTCATCAATCAGCAAACAGGGGTTACTAGAGGTCAAATGGACCCAAAATTTGGCTCCTGGGGGTTACTAGAGGTCATCAATCAGCACACAGGCGTTACTAGAGGTCAAATTGACCCAAAATTCAGCTCCTGGGGTTACTAGAGGTCATCAGTCAGCACACAGGGGTTACTAGAGGTCAAATGGACCCAAATTTCAGCTCCTGGGGTTACTAGAGGTCATCAATGACCAGTTAGGGTTACTAGAGGTCAAATTGACCCAAAATGTGGCTCCTGGGGTTACTAGAGGTCAAGTTGACCCAAAATTTGGCTCCTGGGGTTACTAGAGGTCAAGTTGACCCAAAATTCAGCTCCTGGGGTTACTAGAGGTCATCAATCAGCAGTTGGGGTTACTAGTGGTCAAATTGACCCAAAATTCAGCTCCTGGGGTTACTAGAGCTCATCAATTGGCACGGGGGTTACTAGAGGTAACCTCCTTTGCCATTGGGGAGTGTCAGTGTGGGTGACAGGCTGGCAGCTCCGTGTCCTGTACTGAACATGAAGCAGCAAAACCCCATAAAGTGACGCCTCCTGCAGCGTTACGGGTGAAGCCACCTCTGGCCATCTGGTTTGAGTCATGGGGATGCCAGAACTTGCACAGAGTTTTGGGGGAAGGACAAGAAAATGTGAAGAACAAGGTGCTGAAATACTCTTAAGTTATTAGGAAAAGAGCAATTTATTACAGTGTCACATCAGCAACACATTCCTTTTCTAGCAATCTGAATTAATTTTTAAATGTTCATACAAAATGTTATCAAATATTGAAGAGAAGTTTAGAGATCTTAGAATATTTTAAAAAATATTAAAAAATAATCTTAGTAGCTTAACTACACAGCAGAGTTCCAAATCAAGGTTTCTGCTGAGAAGGCAGCCTTGGTTTTTACCAGCAAATTTCTATGAGTCTCAGTTCTAGAAAGGGAAAAACTACTTCTCCATATGCTTCCAGTGCAAAGATTGGGGCTCTTTGGAGCCCAAGGCTGGAAATCAGAACTGACTAACTCTGGCTCAGCCATCAGCCTGGCTGCAGGTTGGAGTAGATGCTGTGAACGATGGCGATGACCAGCGAAGAGCTTTGGGCTGCTGCTCACACAAAGCGTCCTTGGGACCTTTTGGGTTTTCATTTGTGTCCCAGGGTAACTCGTCCCTGAAGTTAAACCTGGGGAGGTGACTCTATGTCAGTCTAACCTCACGTGGTCGGTGTTGTACGTGAGCGACTCGTTCTCCTTCTTCCAAAATATCTGAGGAGCTGGCTCCCCCGAGATTCGGCACTCCAGTCGCACTGGGAACCCCTCAGTCACGCCCGTGTTCTGTAGCTTCTCTATAAACACGGGAGCTTTGTGCACTTCCTTGGCTGTGAAGATAAAGATTGCAGTCATGCTGAGGCTACGCTGTGGAACTAGCAACATGCTAGGACCCTAGAATGAAAAACCTAAGCAGCAGGAAGCTCCATTAATGACAAAGTCTGAAGAAAAGAGTCACCTCAGTATCTTAGGGCTGGATAGACAGTTGGGCTCAATGATCTTGAAAGCCTTTTCCAACCAAAACCATTCCATGTTCTATGTTTAACAGGGAAAAGTGAGCGCCGATAGAGCTGAGGGTTCCCCCAGTTCGCAAAAGAGCTGAAATGGGGAGCACTTTACTAAACCAGTGCTTGTTAAGCAGTAACAAGCTTGTAATTGCAGAAGGCTGGAAGGGCGTTAGTCTGACGTGGTGAAACACACCAGTTAGAGCCCACTGGCTGCCCACTGGTAGGTCTGGGGCTGCACAAGCTGCCACTGAAAACCCCACACAAGTAACTGGTCTGGTTGGTGGCCTTGGCTGTGGCAACAGCTGCCTCCTCCTAACTGTGCACAGAGGGGACTTGCCAGTCAGCTGTGCCACGGTGTAACACAGATGTACCAGTTAGCAGCTCGGTTTCCTTTTCTTACCCCCCCAACCCCACATCATCTGACAGCACTTGGAGTCTCCTTTTCCCTCTTGCCCCTCCGTGGGCCGTGGGGGTGTTACCTGCAACAACGAGCTCCAGGCTGAAGGTGTTTTCCCCAGCTCGGTTGCTGGCGACGCAGGTGTAGATGCCGGCGTCCCTGGCCGTGACCGGCTCTATGATCAAGGAGTGCACCCCGTTCTCACGCACCAGCATTTTGTGGGAGCTATCAGGACGGATCGGTTGGCCATTCAGCTGCCAGCTTAAATCCGGAGTCGGTAATCCACTGACCTTCACGTGTAAACAGAATCATGGGAAACAGTCTTAGCCACACGAAACACCAGAGGAGTCCTGACTTGTTACTTCAGGGAAGTCTGGTTCTGTTTGCTACTGCAGGTGTACCACAAGATTTAAAGATCTAATTCTGTCCCGAGTTACACACTGAGTCAGCTGTATTCATTTACTTACTTTCTGGCCAACTCCCTCAAGTCCATGATGTCTCATGGGTGTGACTGAAAACAGATCTGTAGTTAGATAGGCTGGGAGCTAAACACTGGTACACTGTGGAACAAGGGGCCAAGCAGCACCTTTTGTCTTTTTCATTGTTCACTCTCCACCTGGAATGAGAAGCTACTCCTTTCTCCATTACCTCCTTGGGGAAACTCGCAGGCAAAAAGATGTTTAGCTCACTGGTCACTGACTTCTTGAGTTGGGTTCCACCTAGGTGTAACCTCCCGCACTAGCGTGTGAACGCTTGGTCTGTGTGAGCAGGCCCTGTGTGCTGCTTGCTGTGGGTACTGCCTGAAAACAAACAGCTTCTCCCAAACAGATCAGCTCTAAGTACACAGAAGACCAAGCCTTAATTGATTCCCTCAGGTACAGTCATAAATCACAGTTAGGCTGCTGGAAACTTTAATGGGGAATCGAAACTCAAGTGGCAAAGGACTTGAAACAGCAGCACACCAGCTTTGTAGTGTGCACACCTTCCCTCCACGCCCCAGCACAGCTGATCATTATCAGTTGACCAGTGAGCTGTAGGAGTTGCCTGGAGCACTTTGCTGGGAGAGGAGCGCGAGCATCACTGCCCAACAGCGAGATTATCCCACCTACTGCCAGTGGCTGGACCTGGCACCAGTGGGTAGAGCAGCTTTCAAAGGGAACTAGCTGGGGCTTTGACTCAGTGTGAGCGCCAGGCTGGCGCGGTACTTGCCTTGCAGTCCATTCTGCAGAGCTTTCCTTCTTGGACAGTCAGATCGCCGGGAGCCTGCAGAAAATGAGGCCGGAAGAATCGTTCCTGAATTGGTTCATTTTCATCACCACTGTCCCTTGAGCGAGATCGTGGTCTTAAAATAACATGAAATAAAGGTCAATTATTTTTTTTTCCTCTGCTAAATCAGAACCACCAAAATCACTCAGCAGACAGTTCTGAATGTTCAACCAGCTCTTTGACCTGAACCGTGCTCACTGCCTATGCACACACCTACCCAAGAGCACTTGGCTCACAAGGCTGAGTTATTTATGAACCTCTACATATTAATTACTGTCATTTAATTAACAAGTTCTGGCAAAATACGATCTAGAAAACAATCTTGCAGAACAACTGCTTGGGATAATAATTTATTTATACCTATTTCTCTGAGTCACTTGGACTTTGTCTCTAAATCACTGAAACACAAGTGAAAGGTGGCAGTGGGCCTCAGCATCCAGCTTCGGTCCCCGCTGCCCCCTCCTGGGTACTGAATCCCATTGCTGGTGGCACCAGACAGTGCCAGTACTCATTGTTAATTGTGTTTACCTTCCAGAAAATAACAGCAGCTAAATGCTCCCCTATCTCAGGCGAGAAGAGACTCTCCCCATCAGACTTGTTTTGCATCGTCTCCTGCTCTGCACGGCTGCAGAACACACAGAAAAGTCTCTGCACTGAGGTTTAGCTGCTCTAGATACAGATTCCTCGTGGAACAAGCTTACAGGTTTGAGATGTTCTTGACTGTTTTCAAAAACACTGAACTGTGACACCTGGGATTTTATTTGTGAGCAATAGGAAGAAAAACTTTGGTCATTAAATTGTTTGTAATAAAGATCCTGTAAAAATCCCAATAAAAAATAAAAAGAAGGAAAACCAGCTCCTCAGCCCAGAAACAGTATGAAGCCTCCATCATGCTATTTACTCTGCTTTCAGCATGGGCTGGTTTTGCCTGTTAAGTGAATTTTATCTGTTCTCTGTTCTGAGTGCCTCCTCTTTTAGCTGGATTTTTCCCCAGCTGAAGGAAGCGTCATTCCCTCGGTGTGGTTTAGGAGGCAGAGACACATGGAATTGAAAGAGCCCTTCAGATCAGTCTGCCAGTGCCCCATCGGCTCCAGCGGGTTCCATCCTAGAGCCAGCTGGTGCCCAGGGTTCCATCCTGCTGCAGCAGCTTACACCAAATGAAACAGAAACCAGAAGCATGTGCAGACTTTGAGAACAAAGATGGGGTTTTTCCATCACCTTGAGAGGTGGAACTGGGGTTGTTTTAGCTCTAGAAAGTGTTAAGGAACCAATGAAACGAGCAGAGCCAAGTGCTGCAGCTGCCTGGGAATGATGAATTGCCAGGGATGGGAATACCCATGGGTCAGCTGTGGGCTCTTTAGAGACGTGATGTGGGCAGCAGATTACACAGGTGAGTTTCAGCCACACTGACATCACTACTGAAAGTGTCCAGGGGAGACTCCACAGGTGGATGTTGCCCAGTGCACCAGGAGTTGCAGCAAACAAGAAGCTGGGGAAGGCTTTTTGACTGACCGTATGATAACGATCACTAATCTGGGATAAAGGAGATTAAGTTCAAATTAATGCTCTATTTAAGAGCAGAGTCAATAGGGATATTTCTTTTTAAAATCTTTCCTCAATCTCATGTGTTTTCAGCTGATTTACTTGGGGTGCTAGTTGCCCTGTGCCACAGTGTCAATGCTACAGTGTTGAGCTCAGTGTCATCTGAGGGACTGAGTCCAAGCTTTGCACATGGGAGACAATTCAGAAGTGTCTACCTCACAAGTGATGCTGAGAGGATAACACTTGCAAGGTAAGCAAAGTTCAGGAAGATATATCAAAAATTAAATAGCAGCTACAAAGGGTGTTTTAAAACATCTGTGACATAGTGAAGATGCTAAAAACCAGTTCTGCTAGAACACATCCTGCAAGAGCCTAAAAATCCTTCAGGAAAAAGCCTGTCAAGAGCATAACAAGCCATAAAGTTTATTAAGCTAATAATTACACTTGTTGCTCTCAAGCAGAAATGCTTGTACAAATCATAGGGTAATGTCACAGGAGTGTTACAGAATGGAACAGAACAGAATGACAAGGTTGGAAAAGACCTTTAAGATCATCAAGTCCAACCATCCCTGTCCTGTGCTGACCCAGATCCCTGAGCACCTCATCTCCTCTCTGTTAAACAGCCCCAGGGGTGGGGACTCAGCCCCCTCCCTGGGCAGCCTGTGCCACAGCCCCACAACTCTGCCAGGGAAGAACTTTTCCCTCACATCTGCTCTGCCCCTGCCTTGGGGCAGCTTGAGCCCATTGCCCCTTGTCCCATCTCCTGTCCCCTGGCTGAAGAGACCATCGCCCACCTCTCTGCACCCTCCTGGCAGGGCAGGGGAGGTGGGGAGAAGGTCTCCCCTCAGCCTCCTCTTCTCCAGGCTCAACACCCCCAGCTCCCTCAGCTGCTCCTCAGAGGATTTGCCCTCCAGCCCCTTCCCCAACCTGGTTGCCCTTCTCTGGACTCACTCCAGGACCTCCATGTCCTTCTTGGAGTGAGGAGCCCAGAACTGGACCCAGCTTGGTGTGAACATCGTGAAGAGAGGGGACAGGCACAGGTAAAGGTACACGAACGTCGTGGCACTTAGATCTGTGAGTATGGAAGCGCTGCACTAAGTTTTAGCCAGCTGATCCCTCCTCGCTTCCTGACCACACACTTTCACTTACCTTCTTACTTCACACCTTTTCTTACCATAATAATTTTTCAAAAAACACACAAGATAAAGAAAAAAAGCATCAAGTCACCAAGTACCTTCTGATATGTGGCTGTCCAGAAGGTGACCAGGGACTGCGGCCTCTTTGATTTACAGCTTGAACCATCAGCCTGCCCGTGCAGCTTACTCTGCCCTGTTGGAGACAAAGGAAGAACATTAAACGACATAAAGCACATGGCCTTAGGAAATATCCAACCTCATCTCTCCTTCCACTGGGTCACTGACAAACATTTGTCAGGCACCTTCTGATACTGAGCTACTTCATTATCAGCTTCCCAGAGGCTGAAATGATCGTGACTCTAACACACTCGTGGTTCAGATCTTCCACAGCAGAAGTTTTGCCTTACAAAAATGATTAGTGCACCAGCAGTCAAACCCTTGCAGCAGCATTATCAGCCTGGTTACTGATGGGGGTGAGGGGTTTCTCTGTGTGCAGCAGGTGGGCAGCAATGCAGCTTTTCAGAGGTCACACTCAGAGATTAGCCCCAGAGCTGCTGCCTCCCGGCTGCACTGACCCACCCAGGCTGGTGGGGCTGCTGCCTGGAAAGGAAAGGACAGAACCCCCTCCATGCCTGCAGGACCCCAAAAACCTGTCCTCACACGCTCTGAGGAGCGAGCCTGCCCAGGGGCCGGGGTCACACCAAAGCACCTGACTCTGCTGGTGGGTGTTGGAGGTGGTCCGGTTGTCTTGGGTTGATCTCAGTGAACAGTAAAGCTTTAAATAAAACATGGGATGGTGGTTTAATCCCTTCTTTGGGTTTTGTATCAAAATAGACAGACTGGATGCCACAAGCACTAGAGGTAAAGTCTTTGGGATGGGACTTTTGCCACCATCCAGAAGTCACCACAGAAGGGTGACCTGTGACACCAGTTCTGGGGGTGTTAACAAATACACACAACAAACAGCCACATGATGTAATAAAATAACATTGCACTGGGTGTTTGTGTGCTTTTGTACAGCAATGTCATTTCAATAACTTCTCAAAACTTGTAAATAGCTCTTTGATGAATGTGGAGATGTCTGTCTGTCTGTCTGTCTGTCCACCCCCGGACTGGCAGCAGTACAGACACACCCGTGTCACCTTTGCAGTGTATTTCTGTTCTGAGCTGTGAGCTCCACACCCAAGTCTGGCACCATTAAAGTGACAAATACTTTTGTCCCAGTAATTCAGGGGTTGCAAATAGCTGTGCCTTACTGGCCAAAGCCCCTGGAGAACCAGTTTCACTGGGGTCACAAGCAGCCTTCAAATGGCAGTGACCTTGCCCCTGTCCAAAATGAAGTCTGTGTGACCTGCTGTCATTCCCATGACCCACTCAGTCCGTAAGAACAATACTGGGGTTAAAATAAGCCATCATGTGTGACCTGCCAAAGCTTTTTTGTGTTTTACAAGACCATCAAAACCACATGGAACAAACACATTTCTATTTTAGGCCCCACTGCTTATTGATCTTTTTCTGGCAGGGGATGGATTCAAGCATTTTGGGCTGATTTCTGTATATCTCAATACATGAAGACACCACAAATGGAAACACAAAGGACAATAGGGAGTTGGGACAGTGAAGAACAAATACAAAGACAGAGATTTCCAAAAGTCATGGGGTGAATGGGAAGAAAGTGATGAGTGGGAAGTAATTCGTGAGAAGATGGCCTAGGAACAAAGGGGAATCCACACTGAGGACTGTGGATGCACCGTGCAAAGAAGTGGTGAGCATGGGATAACAGGAAAGAGGGTGGAAGTAAGGACTCGACTCGAGCCCATGCAGCTCCTGGAGGGCACAGTTAAGGATGGACCTGGTAACTGAAGGTCTGCAAGAGGCTCGGCCTGGGATCAGCTGGCTCTGGATTAAGCTGGATGCCAAATTGTACTGCAAAGCCCAGAGGTGTGTTGGAGCCTTAACTCCAGAGTGCTGTGCTTCACGTCACAGGGGTTACCACCTGTGGTGCCTGCTGGGTTACTTCCCATGGAAGGCTCAAGGTGGCCCACAAGTCACTGTGCTGTGGGCCCGGAACACGAGGTGGCATAAGCTGGCAGAGCTTTCACAAACTGAGTCCTTTGCTTTAATCAAATCAAGTGCTATCAGCTAAGAACATTCCCCTTTGCTTTGTGGTTCGGTGGCTCCCGTAGCAATGGCCAAAGGACAGGAACAGCCTAGCAAACCCCACCAGTCCCTGGGAAGCCTGATGCAGGCTCCCTCACGTTTACGTATTTCACTTTTCTTAAGGAAAGGTTGCCAAATTTGCCTAAGTTTGTGATAGCTTTGAGATGTGGACAACTTTCCATTAGGATTGAGAAGGCTATGCCAAAATTATTTCCACTCAGGATGACTTAAAAGAATTGGAATCCAAATCTTTGAGTGTGAAAGGCTAGTGCATTAACTCATGGCCCTTCTTTGCCTCCATTGTGCTGTTAAACACATAGTAAAAGCAAGCAAACAGCAGAAGAGATAAGTATGTTTGCCTGGGAATTACACTGCAAAGGAGGAAGAGATGGGGCTTGGTGAAACAGCCAGATGGTTTGTTTAGGGAACCAGAGGAGGACGCACCTGGTTCTCCTCCAAAGAGGGGGAAAAGCACAGAGGAGGAATTGTATCATTTAACAGAAGTGCTTTTTTCAGTCCCCAGACTAGGAATGCTACAAACCCAGCTCATTTTAGCACATCTAAAAACCTCCTAACAAGCTCATGATGGCCATGACCAGAGCTGATAGCCTAGGTGGCTATGGCACCATCAAATGATGCTAAGAAGTGTGCCCAGCATGCTCAGAGATAGAGTGCTGTGCCCAGCCACCAAGGCAGCCGACTCGCCAAGCTCTGAGCCTGGGCTGTGCAGCAAACCCTGTGAGTGCACCAGCACAGCACCCACAGCAGAGGAACCAGATTCACTCCTCACCCCGAGCATGTACCTCTGCATTGTGATCTTTAAACTTGCTGTGATCCACAATTTAGATGGTGCCAAGTGTTGCAACGCAACAGTCTGTCCTCCATGTCACCAAGCTCCCAGCTCCAAGAATTCCCTTGGCTGCCTGCTATTTCATCCTTGCTTCTTTATTTCTGGTATTTTCATGGGTAGGAATAATAGCTGAACTCCTGGATTTGAGCACTGCAGGCTGTAGAATCTAAGGAGCGCAGCACGAAGGGCAGCGTGGTGCTCAGTAACCTAGCAACACTCACAACAGAGCACAACACTCCTGGCCAGAAGAGACTCAGCGCTACAGCTTGTTGTTTTACAGCAGGATTCTGCTTGCAGGCCTGGTCTTGGCAAGGGAGTTGGGGCTGCAGAAGAAAACCCTTTGTTGCATCCCTAAAGTTATGTTGCTGCCTTGGTCTCTCAGGTGGAAATCAGTTCACTTTGCTGTAAGAAGAGTAGATTGGAAAAGGAACTCTGATGGGCTGTGCTGAGCTGCCAGCTCGGCTGCCTCCAATGTGCCAGGGGGCTGTGCTGTGTCCCTCAGCTCTTGCCCTGGGCCTGCAAGGAGTGAGGAATCCTACAGAGCCAGTAATGCTCTGTGTTTCAGGAGAACCTCGTTCAGACTTGGAGATCCACCCCCCCACCCCCACCCCCCACATAGCACCGTGTGGCAGCTTTGCATGGCTGGGTTCTGGTGGAGAAGGGGGGGCTGCCCCACTGACTTGTTTTGCTTTCCAGAACTGCCATCAGGGCCTAACAGAAACATAGAAGCATAGACTCACAGACTGGTCTGGGTTTGAAGGCACCCCAAGGATCACAGAGCTCCAACCCCCTGCCACAGGCAGGGACACCAACCTCCAGGCCTGGAGCTACACAAGGATGCCCAGGGCCCCATCCAATCTGGCCTTGAATACCCCCAGGGATGGGGCACCCACCCCCTCTCTGGGCAGCCTGTTCCAGCCCCTCACCACTCTCTCTGGAAAGAACTTCCCCCTAATATCCAATTTAAACCTTCCTTCCTTGAGCTTTAATCCATCCCCCTTGTCCTGCCAGTCTCTGCCCTTTAACAAGCCCATTCCCCTCCTGTTTCTCTGCTCCCTTCAGGGACTGGAAGGCTGCAGTGAGGTCCCCGCACAGCCTTCTCTTCTCCAGGCTGACCCAGCCCAGCTCCCTCAGCCTCTCTCCATAGAGGAGCTGCTCCAGCCCTCCCATCATCTTCATGGCTCCTCTGATCCCTCTCCAACAGTCCCACATCTTTCTTTTACTGGGGCCCCAGCTCTGGACACAGGACTCCAGCTGGGGCCTCCTGAGGGCAGAGAGGGACAATCCCCTCCCTGTCCCTGCTGCCAGCCCTCTGCTGATGGAACCCGTGTTGAGGTGTGACATTCTCCCACCCATGTCAAAAAGCTGGCCTCAGTCAGTGAGCAGTGTCAACAGAAGAAGAATTAAACAGCTGGACCCAGCTACTTCTACTGGGAAAGTGTTTTTTTTTCTCCCTCTAGAGCATGCAGACTGCCCATGCTCAGTTTGAACACAGAGATGTAATCAGCTGAAACAAACGGGGGAAGAGTGATGAAAAAACACCACCCCTCCCCTCTGAAACCTCAAGCCACAGGGAAAAAAAAACCCCACTGTTGAGTCGCTAAATCTCTTGGAGATAGAAAGGTCCCACCCTACTGATGCAAGATGAAAACAGAACTCTAACTTGCATACTTGATGGTGACTTCATCGTTTAATTAAATCACGTATACGTAAGATGAGATCGTTCGCTGAAGATTTATGCCCAGAAGCGCATTTGCTCCAGAGCCAAACCTCCATTTACCTGTGGGTTAGCAGCCATGATAGTGTAATTCCCATCATCATCCAGGGTGGAGGCTGCAGTATGCAGTGAGCAAGTTCCATCAGGTTCCCTCTGAATTCGGTAGTGATCGCTGCGTTTAGAAATCTGCTTCCCGTCTTTAAACCAATAAATCTGCAGGACAAAACAAGGCAGGTCAGAGGTGGGTGCTCACTGTCAGCGTTCCTCAATTAATGGTGCTAACAAAGCTTAACGGCTGAAACTCTGGTGAGCATGAAGGGGATCCCATCCAGTAGCAGAAGAGCAGAATCACAAAATCACAGGGGTTGGAAGGGACCTTAAGAGATCACTGGGTCCAAACCCCTGCCAAAGCAGGTCCTCAGCTCATATTGCACAGATAGGCATCCAGATGGGTCTGGAATATCTCCAGAGATGGAGACTCCACAGGCATCCAGATGGGTCTTGAATATCTCCAGAGGAGACTCCACACCCCCCCGGGCACATGCCATGAGCCACTTTCACTTAACAAGAAGGTTCAGATTAACAACCAGCTCAAAGAGAAAGGCGGCAGCGCGAGCACGGAGGTGTGTCAGGGCCATACCCACCCCAAGGACAGAGCAGGACCTGCACATCACCACGGCTGGAAACAAATGTCCTTACAAAGAAAGGATCTCATTCCAGAGGACACTGCTAGGTTTGAATTGTCAGTTCACATATATCCGAAGAAGCTGCAGAAGGAATAATGCCTACGCTCTCTTTTCAGAAAGTAAAAGCATAAACCAAGGTAATTACAGGAATAACTGATGAATTAAACTATGAATAATTATGATCACAGTTGAAACAGCAGTTTCGCTGACTGGACCAGACCAAAAAGCCAGGAGGGGACTCAGCCGCTCGCGCTGTCAGTGAGCCGTTCAGCCTGAGGACAGGCCAGCCCAGCAGGGGGAAAGCCACGGTGTCACCCCGGCGCGACAGCCGGCGGCAGAAACAGGCGGCGCTACAAACCACCGGGCAGGACTTCAAAGCAGGTCGGCACACAGATAGCCTTCAACAGCCGCACGCCAACACCGGTGCGCTTCCAAGCTGTACTGAGCAGCTACACTATCCATCACACAGGTCTTTTCCATTACTTTTGATACATAATTTTAGTCTCTGGCTGACCCAAGTTCTACTTTCAGCCTGCCAGAAAAATGATGTATGCAGAATAGTATCTTACAGTAATCCAGGAATTACACCAAAAGAAGGGACGGGTCTTTTAATGCCTCAAACTTGAGGTGGGGAAAAAAACCCCCACCAAATATTTTGACCTAGCTTTGGGGGTGGGTTTGGGGTGGGGTTTCTTTTGCTAGATGTTTAAAATAATATAAAAGCCCAAACTGAAATCAGCTGGAATCAAAAGAGAAGCGTGGTGTATGCATGAAAACACATGTGAAAACTTTTCTACTGGGAAGGCTGCAGTCAGCTCCCCAAGCCTGTGTTTAACCTGTGTTTAACCAGGACACTATTTACATGCCATGCTGAAGCATGTGTAACCCCAGTGCCTTCAGCATTTCAGTCACTGGTGCAGATGCCTGGGGAGCTTTTAGGAGGTTAACTTGTACAACTGTGTTTGTCCTGGTTGCTGGGACCGTTCAGCGTGATGGAAACACCCGTGTTTTTCTCTGTGGAATTCCTGGGATGGGACTTCAGGCCTTACAGCGAGGGAAGGGTGCTGGCTCACCAGGGAAACCAAAGTCACAGAGCAAAGCACAATTCCCAGTGGAGTTAAATGCTCCAGCTTCTTCATACGTGCCAGCATTTCTGAGCTCTAAATCCCTCACTTAGGGGGAAAAGTTAAGGGTATAGTTTTAAGTTTCTCAAGAAGACAGTGGAGAAGGTTTTGGAGGGAAGGAGTGGAAATTTCCCTTAAAAATGAATTACCATGTATGGTTTTTATATTAACAAGCATTCTGTGTAACTCAAAATGATTTCATTTCCTCACTAGCTGGTTCTACTTGTTTCCCACTCTGTCTGTCAGCAGCCTTACAGAGGCTGGGGCGCTAACAAAAGATGTAGTCATGTCTTTTTGGTCTGCTGAGCGAGCACTTACTGGAGATGCAGGAGATATTTGATGGCTTATATACACATGCTAATGGATGCTGGTAAGAACACAGCACCCAAGAATGAGTTTGAACTTGCATGCTTTACATGTGTCATAACGCTGCTTGGAAATCTACTGCGCTAAGGAGTAATTACTGAATAACAATGCACTTATCAGCAATATCAGGAGACGTGCCAGGAACTATTACATGGAAATACATGCAAATAGGGACTGAACCAGCTATCCAAACATCACCCATCAGTTATCTGACACTTCTTTCCACTAAGTTTCAAAGCACTGGCATTGCTGGGCTTCAGTACATTCTTCGTGCTACCTTTACCTGACATGGAGTTAGGAGGTAAAACACTACGGCTGCTGGACACAGCGGCCCTTGCAGGGAAGTATCTTCTTTCTAGGATACCTCACAATAAATGTACCATTATGCTATGTAAGCACCGTGCACGACATCTGCACTGCTTCAATATGCACCAGGAACTGATGTGTAATTGCTAGAAATACAGTGGAGCACCCAGTACAAAGGGGGGGTCTGATCTCAGCCAGCACAGGCATCTGTAACCACCAAGAGAAGAGTGAGTGGTTCGAGCTTTGTGCCACATCCGTGCCTCAGCTTAGCTTTTGTAGGGCATTGTCCTAATTCTGAACAGAAAGATCCCTCAAGAGGAAGCATTCCCCAATCCCTCCTGTGTCACCACAGGTTCTCATTTTAAGGAGAAAGGAGTTTCACATTGTGCAGAAGGTTAAAACAAAAGGAGGCTTGGAATTAAAGTCATTTTTATGAAGACAGAATTTGCACATCAGTATCCAATTTACATGGCATGTTCAGGGGAAAAAATAATCAAGCCAATAACCCTGCTTAGAAAAATCCCTTGTAATGAATGCCAGATTGCAGAAACGCTGCAGTCCTTCCCGAAGCCATTCCTTGGCAGAGCTGACAGAATACTTGGAAGGGAGGAGCTTCAAGTTAGTAAATTATTTCCAGCTTTTCATTTGCCAAAATAAAGAATTTATCCAGGGGCAACACTTCCAGCTTCAACAAATGACAGCAGAAGGGCAGCCCTCAGCCATGGAGCATTTCAAAATCGCTATCTTGGCACGCTCCGTCAGAGGAAGACACGGGCTTTGACATTTGTGGAGCTCAACTAACAAGGAGCCATCCAAGAAAACCAGAACTGGTTCCATCCCAGGCAACTGAACAGATCACACAAAGCACGTGCAAGGGACTGGAGTAAAGGGTCCTACTCCCAGGTGCAAGAGCAAATAGCTTCTTGATGTGCCTGCTTTGCTGCTGCAGAAAACCAGAGCCTGGCTCTGAATCGGTGTTCTCAGAGACTCCTTTATAACGCCCTGCTTGAGGGGAAGCACTAACGATGTGGTTTCTTGGCTGCGCAATCCCCAACGCCAAAACAAGGTGAGGGAAAGGAGACATCCTCTTTCATCTGTCTTAGATCAGATTAAGGTGCCTGTGAAACTACACCTTAATTGAAAACTGTGAAAATTAGGGAACGGTGAAGTTGACTAAGTCTGACTCATCACAGGTCATCTAGCAACTCATGTAACAACTCCGACATAAGCCTCGGGCAAAAAGCACCTCTCCAGCAGTGCGCTGCACCTCGAACACCAAGGAACCCGTTTGCCTTCCACCCTTATCCAGCACAACAGACTCTGCTGTACAGTCATCTCAAACAGTCATGCTGGACATCAAAAGTTTGATTTCCAGTCAGACTGGGCTCATCTTCTCAGTGTGTGTGTCCTCAGTTTGAAGCAGGGGTGTTCTCTGGAGATGAGCCTACTGATGAGCCCCTTACTTTGCAGCGGTTCACATCGTGTTGTGGTCCTGGAGCACAGAAATGGATTCCTCTCAGATGAAAGGAAGCCAGAAAACGTGCTCCAAGAACACATCTCCTGTGCTGCATCTGCTCCAGTCTGTGGGACAAGATGAGCCTGAAGTACAAGCCCCAGAAATGCACGCAGGGACGATGTCGCAGTCTGGTCTGCACTACGTGTTACTGCAGATGGAGCCCTAGTTCTCTGCTGGTCCTTCTCTGCTACCTGAGGAAGGCTGGTTTTCTTTCCACAGCTGATGTGGCATCAAAAATCCAGATCACTGGACATGTAAAGTCATTTGCATTTCTCTCTGTTCAAAACCCTAAGCACTTGTAAAACTTACACTGGAGGAGAGACTTGATGTGCTGGCTGCTGTAAAGATCTCATTGAAGAGATAAGGCACCTTTGATCTTGCCTAAGAAGAAGAGAGCCCCTGTGCACATGAGGTCACTGCATGAGCTGCAAAAACCTCAGGAGGAGGATACTGGCTTTGCCAAGGCAGCTGAGGGAGCTACTGCTGCACAATGAATCCGTTGAGTGCCAAGGACTGCTGAAATGGTTAAACACAAGCTACCAGAGGTGGGCATTCCTCCAGACTACTGACCTCATACAAGTGGTGCTTTCTACATTTGCTAAAAGGAAATGCCTCCCAAGCCTAACCTTCCCTCATCATTAAAACTTCACCATCATGTCTCATCTTGCTGCTGGCACATATGGTATTTCTTATGCCTTTCTCTGCCTCTCAATACAATTTAGTCTCATTAGGATGTACAGGTATAAACTCTGCGACACTGACAAATACAGAGGTACCACGCTGGCTCCTAAACCAGAAGCAACATATTTTTGCATTAGTGTGTTGTCAGAAGAGATATGACACCTCATAGCAGCTAGGAATCTTTCTTGTCAAGGGAGAACGTCTGCTGTACAGCTCCAGGGTCCAGGGCCTGACCATACAGTACCAATACAGAACACTCGAGACTGTTTCCCAACACATTCACCCTCTTTTCTTACCTTTGGCTTTGGATTTCCTGCCACTTTGCATGTAAATGTGACTGGCATTCCCTCAAAGATTTTGTAATGCTTCAGCTTTATCTCAAAATATGGTGACATGCTGTTATCAAGAGGTTCATCTCCATGTTGCACCTCGTCATCTGATTCTTCCACAGGAGATCTCTCGAGCCTGTATTCGATTTCACTGATCAATCTTTGCTCAAAGCTGGAGACTTTATACTCCTGTCAAACAAGGAAGGTACATATTAGCATCCAGCTTCAACATACTGCTCAGCAAAATAGGTTCCTAATGTTTGGGGGGTTTTATTCTACTGATCTTTGGCAATATATTAGGGGTTTACATATAAAAGGAAACTGTATCTTGTTGAAGAAAAACACAATAATCCATGCCTCCATTAACTTCCCAATGAAACAATGAAGACATCTGGTATGAGACAAAATTGTATTTCATGTTATCTTAAGGTCTAATTTATAAGGGGAAGGAAAGTCATTGGTTGCTTTCTTTCCATTTCTGAAAAAAGCCTATAACAATAAAAGTATTCTGAGGCAGTTCATAAAGACAAAAGAAACACACTAATATTTCCTTGAGGGTACAGGCAGATTTAGGGTTGGTTTTGTTTCCAGATGGCCAGAAGACCATCTGGTTCACATCTGCTATTTGCATAGCACTGTTACTGGAGGCTGCACCAGAAGGCCAGAATGATTTTGTTTACACATGCCTGTAAAAATGATGGGGGAAAGGAAAAAAGACAAAGGAAGAAGGGAAAAAGGAAAAAGGAAAAAAGAAAAAAACCTGGCAACACAGGCAGACCATGAGAGTTGCCTCCTCCTCCTCCTGTTGCCATGCTCCTCTTTGGCAAAAAGTACCACTTCTTCCTTCAAACCAAACTGTACCATAAGAGTACTTGAGACACACAAAGCAGAGTGGGAAGTTTCACCCAGCATAAAACACCTGGGCTTGTTTCCCTTTGCTAGCCCGACACTAGGGAAGGGTCCTGTGACACACAGGGCCATTCAGGCTCTGGAACTGCCTCTGCAGCATGAGAGTCCTGCTTTGAATCTCAGTCATGACACAGGTATTAAAAATATACCTGCACAAGCCAGCGCTCTTCTCAGTCAGCAGAAATTCTGGCCTTCTATCAAGTGACCTTTGACCATGGCCTCTGACTCTTATTCAAGGTAGAACACGTGTCATACGAAGCCTCCTTTCACACACCCACCCGCTATCACTGCCTCTGGCCTGGGGATGTCAGGTAATCTTTCTCCTGACTGGTTCCAGAACCAATCACAACCCTCAATTAACCATAAAAAAAAAAAAGGAAGGAGAGAGAAACACCTTTGTGAACTGCAGATATTTAAAACATTTCTCTGTTCCCTGAAATTCTGCCATAAGAGTAAACCAGGAGGTACACGTGGTGTACGTCCAAACAGCTGCTGTGGATGCAGGGCTGTTAGTATGGGTGCACGTTAACTCCATCGCTGTGGTTAAGCTACCCGCGCACCAGCAGTTAGGCTTACAGGACATCATCCCGAAGGGAGGGCAGCCCAAACCTCCCCAGTTATTAATGTTAGGTGACCTCTCATTGTTAGCCAAGAGCAACAGAAGGGAAAACACACAGTTGACAGAGGAAAAAACCTAAATCAACGGAGAGCGAGACAGAAGGAGGTGAAAACATTAACCTTTTGGATATCCACAGGACTCGCTACGGAAGAGCCAACAGAGCGAGCTTCCTGCAAGGGCAGAGAGAAAGATCAAGAGGCAGAAAGGAGACCAAGAGCCATCCAGGACAGCTTCTCAGGTTTTATCAGAACATTCTTTAGGTGGTAACATAAGCAAGCGAGTGCTACGTGTTTCCTGAGAGCAACCCTGGCATCTGAACAGCGGGAAGGTGCAGTTGGCCTTTCGAGCAGACTCTCTCTTGTGTTTTTGGTCTGCGTCCCAACAGTGCAGATCACACAAATGAAGAGAAGATGGTTTTGAGATAGGAGATGTATTTCTGCCTTGACAGACTTAAAGGTCAGGATGGAATAGGATAAACGGAAGAGTTTAAAGCAGAGAGCAGACATTTGAGAACTCTCAACCTTATGGAAAAGCTGAGCAATAGGCATGTGATCCTCCAGTTCACTGATGGATAACATATGACTTCTGTAATCAAAACCATCCTATCTTGTGTATGTTTACTGTCATATGTAGGTCTTTTATAAAAGACAACTGCAGCTCGTAAAAAAGAAAAAAATAAAGGATTTTTTTTTTATTTTCCTATGAAACTGCAGAGTTCTGTGGCACCTGTATAGCGGGCTCTTCTTCCGGCTCCTGTATGTTGAAGACAGTGGCGGCACTGTCTGCTCCCAGCAATCGACGAGCCATTTTCTCCTCGTATGTTAATCTCTGGACAAAGAAAACATATGAAAAGGGGATGAGGGGGAAGGAAAATAGAGAAAAGTTCTTATTCCTCATTAAGAAGTACAAGGCGGCCAGACACAAAGCAATGCTTTAAGTAACACTAACAAAAGAGAGCAGCAGTATGTTTTGGACAGACATTTTCTACCACGGTTTGTAATGCATTTTTTTGGCATTACAAGTGGCTCTTTTGGGTTAAGCAACCCTTGCCCTGACTCTGCCATTTGTTTCCATCCTCCTGCCAGGAACTTGGGCAGGAATGAGCAATAGGAACTGCTTAAATCAGCATGGCCATCAGAAAGGGGCATGTCAAATCATCCCAGATCTCACTCCTGGACGTTCTGCTCAGCTCTTACATTAGAACCACATGGCAGAAGACTCTGCCAAAAATGCTAAGGACATCCTACTCTACTTGATTATTTTGTCAAAAATATGACAGCATTATAGATTAATATATTCTTTAAGGGGGTTTTATTTGTATTTCTTCTTACTCTTTTGTAAAGTAAGGAAACAGCTTATAAAAGACAATTTACCTCAGAAGGTAAAGCAGCTTAAAAGAAAACTTTGAGTGTGCAATTCAACTATTTCATGATGATTTTTCCTTCTCCATTTGGCAACACATTTCAAGTATTTAGGGAATTTCTTACAAACCAACATTGCAAAAAAACCCAACCCAATAACCAAAAAAAAGCAGCCAGTGACTGAAAGGCAAACTCATTACATTGGGAAATGCCTCACTGAACAGACAAGTCAAACAAAGGGAACTGGAAAAGGTTACATGCACTTTATGCTTTCCACTTTTTTTTTCAATGAAGCACTTTTCATGCTTCATTAGCATTTTTTAACAAAAGCCAATTTCAATTTATTTTTAAAATATATTGTAGCAAAAGCAGCAGTCTGCAGCTCACGAAAACTAGGTAGTAAGGTTGGCTTGGTTACAGATATCTAAGGAAGGAATGAACTTTTTGTCACTCTAATTTCTTGTGTGATCACTCCAAGTGATGAGGGGACAGACAGAATTACCCAGGACAGGAATCCACAAGGCAAAAGCCTCAAGTTAAGTGCAAAACCCGAGTTTACTTGGTTCAAGCCCCCACATCATCTGATCACAGTTGGTTTGTTTCTTTTTTTTCCTTCCTTGGGCCATGTGGGCTTTCTCAGGACATTCCATTCATGTGTGCAGGCCAAACATCTCTCTCACTTTCCAAAATAGGCATTGATGGTCATGCTCAGCCCACCTCCTCTGAAAAACCAGGACGCTGTGTCGGAGGGTGATTCTGCTTAACTGCTGCAAAACCTGCCGAGCCCCGTGCAGCCAGTTAAGCACAGAAGCACTACTCACTCCCAAGATTTTCCCTCCTTTGCTTCATTAACCTTATCAGGCACCAGAATCCAGCAGCTCTGGGCTAGCTCCTCAGGCTCAGCAGCCTGTCTTGAACTGTGACAGTGTAGTCCACATCTCCAGCATGGCAGCAAATTGATCCTGGGAATCCTAAAGCACTTTCAGTGACACGAAGGGAGCCCTGGGCATTCAGATGCTTCTGAAAACATTTCATTGAAAAACCAGGGGTGACTGTGTAGTTTTTTTAGTTACTTTCCTCTTAAAAGAGATTCCTGCTTCAAAGGCATTTAAATCAATGCCTTAATAATTGTAATTAAGTCTCAGAAGGGTTGCTTCTCGTCAACTCTGAGCAAGAAGAACTTGGGATTTTTTACCTTCTATGCACATCTTCCAGTGCACAAAAATTAACAGTTGTGCATTTCTACTGTTTGATAGGCCCGTTCTACCTCATTTTTGGCTCCTTTATGCAGGTTGTTAACTCCTGCTACATTAGTCTGTAAGTCACTACTATAGCTTCTTTTTAATTCTATTGGTCAGAAAAGTCCCACAAGTGCAGAATCACGGTTCCTGCTGGTTGTTTCTCACCAGGTGCCCCTCTGATGTCCACTCTCCTGGCACGCTGTCCAACAGCTGGGCAAAGGGTACAATGAGCCTGGACTGGTGAAGATTTATGCATATACTTACTGGCCAGCCACTCAGTAATGCACAGGGCAAGAGAAACATCCTTGGAGGCAGAAAAAGCCCTCCAGGTACAGACCCTGCAGGCTTCTTATGCGAATTCATCACCTTTGAAACCTCCGCTGATTTGTGAAGTCCAACAAAGTTGTTGGGCCAAAAACATACACTAACATTCCTTACAGAGATGCAGTTTGGGGAATGCAATTAAGAATAGTAAGTGCATCAAATATAAAAATAATCTACAATAATTATTTTCTATGCAGCATATCTGGGAAACCGCCCTCGGTCCCCGCTCCCGCATGTTACGGGTTTATACCGGCTGCCCGTTGTTCAGAAGGTCTTCCTTGAAGCGAAGTTTTCTTTCCAGATCCTGTATTACAGCGTCTTTTGACCCTTGAATCTCTTCATCTGATGCTATCCTAGCCGTTCTGCCTGTTTTCTTGGGAAATCCCCTGCAAAACAGTACAGGAAAATTCATAAGCTTTTCTGGGATCGTTGGTAGTTAGGAATTTATCTGGAATCGCCTCTGTTAGTGAAGAAAACAACCTCATGTCTTAGAAACTGGAGACCTGGCATCTTCCTATGCTGCCCCCCAAGCTCGGATCACTGGTTACACGTGGTTAGTTTAAGGGCAAAGTTAAGCGGGTGCGTTATTTGTGCATTAGTTACAACAGGGCTCAGGGTTTCGTAGCGGGGAGCCAGCACCGTGCACTCGTGGAGGGAGCTCATGAGCAGCAAAGCGAAGCGAGAGGAAACCCCAAAGCGTGTCTGGATACGCAGGGATGAAGATAAACTACGTTCCTGTGAAGTACCAGGCGGACAAAGATCAGAAAGATGGAAGAGAAACTAGTTAATAATTAATTTCCTGGAATATTCATTAACTAATTCCTTTGTCACAAGCTCCACAACACACAACATGTAACTTCATGTTTACTCTTCGTATCTCCACGAACACATGCCCGGAAGGCAACATGGAAATGTTGTTTGGGAGGGAAGAGCTGCTCACAAAGCCCAGGACACAGTGACAAGGAGAGCAGTCCTGCCTGGAAAGTCGCTGGCAGCAGCAGGGTTTCATGGGGGAACAGCAACCACCTAGCAGCCAGCCTTCACAGGCTGCAGCTATCCCTCAGCCCGGTCTGCAGGCTGTGACGGTGCTTTCAGGATGTCTCACTCCTGGTTTCTGGAATGGCATGGGAAAATTCATTTCCTAGGCTGGCTGATGCTGAATGCTTTGGCTCTGGTGCTGGAAATGCCCAGCGATGGTGGTTTCTGCTGGAGACCAGCTGCTCTTGCAGGCTTGTGAAGACATCACAGAATCACACTGTAGGAAAAGACCTTTAAGACCATCGAGTCCAACCATTCCTGTCCTATGCTGAACCATATCCCTGAGCACCTCATCTCCCCTCTGTTAAACACACCCAGGGGTGGGGACTCAGCCCCTCCCTGGGCAGCCTGTGCCACAGCCCCACAACTCTGCCAAGGAAGAACTTTTCCCTTCCATCTGAGCTGACCCTGCCCTGGGGCAGCTTGAGCCCATTGCCCCTTGTCCCATCTCCTGTCCCCTGGCTGGAGAGACCATCGCCCATCTCTCTGCACCCTCCTGGCAGGGCAGGGGAGGTGGGGAGAAGGTCTCCCCTCAGCCTCCTCTTCTCCAGGCAAAATCAGCACTTGCAGCACACCCCATTTCTCCAGTGACATCATGCAAGATTAAAACACCAATACTCATTCAATATAGGCCAAAATACTTCATCAGCTGATGAGGGCTCAGCCCACTCCATATGGACTTATGGAAAACACAGAATCGAAGAGGCAAATGGCCAAACTCATGGATGACATGGGAAAAAATCACAGCAGCGTATACAGGGTAAACTCCTTGTCAGCACACAGAGTAATAATTTAATTACCCAAAAGTTAAACAAGAAGGGGATAAGTTCTGTTGGCTATTGTTTGGTGCTGTAACATGGTTAGAGGAAATTCATTCTGCAGCAAGTGCTTTCAATGGCCATTTTTAGCATCGCTTACAATGAAACAATCCACGTGCTGTCAAGAGCTGAAAAGAAATTAAGTGAATAGATGGAGGAGACAATAATTGGAAACATTTCTGTCTCAATTCCTAAAACATTTCATATGCTGTAACTGAAAGAAAATTTAAAATAGGAAAAATGGTGAAGTTCTTGTGAAAAGGACTCTGTTTTCATGTTAAATCACAGACATTTCCCTCACGTCTCAAAGAGCCAGAGAACAACATCCCTCACCCTGGAAATATTCAGACCTTGTCTGGAGAGCTGCTCAACCACCAGGCAGAGTAATTTCCTCAGCATTTCTCTGGGATTGTTCTTGGTCACAAGTAAGCCCCCACTTTGTTTTGGGGAAGAAGTCGGGAAAACCATCCCATTTACAAGGAGGCAGGAGAACACTAAGAGGAAGGAGGAAGGTCTCTTGAAGTAAGAGATGCTTCAGTAAATGTGGGGACAGTAAATGTAAAGGGAGATGTGGAAGGAGAACAGACAGGAGGAGTTGGGAAAAAGGAATCAGAAGGTAATGTCCATCAGGACGGCAGCACCAGCTGCTAGAAAGCTACTGGAAAGGTGGTGTCTGTTTGTCTCCTCACAGGCTTTCCCATCACCTTCCAGGCTCTGATCCAGCCCAGCACTGCCAAAGAACCCAGCCTTGTCGCTTTTTGGACACACACACACAAAATCCAGCCAACTTCAAAGGAAATTTGGCTTCAGCTTGTGCCAGCTGCTAACAGAGACACACATCCTACCTTGAAAATTCCACATGATACATTCAGAGGTGCAGTTTGCCATTCTTCCCAACTTCATACTTGAATGACAAATAGCAGGAAAAGACCTGCTCATGCTGGGCACTCAGTACTCTGTAAGGGTAGAAGGTCCAGTTTGCCCCACAGAGTCACAGCACAGCGTGAAGAAAGAGGGATGTGCTTTTTCTGAAGCATCACCAGTGCCTCTGAAGACAAAAGCACGCCCATGTTTAGAAGGGGAAGGAGCACCAAGAGAATTACAGGCCAGTAAGTCCAGTGTGTCCACCAAACACAAGAAAACAATATCATAGTCTACTTCAACATGGTGTCAGAGAATAAGGGAATGAAGACTGAATCCCACCAAGCCTCCCATTCCTCTCTCTGTTGGGCTAAAGGACATGCTGGTGGGCAGAAAGAAGCAGCTTTGATACACTTCAGCTTATAGCTTCTGAGTAAGCCTTCTGGAGCTGCAGGATGCTCCCAAGTGAATCAGGAAACAGGCTGGCAGAAATATCTATTGTATGGCTGTGTAACTCACTGAAAAAGCTTCCCAGAGAGTCACAAGTGGGTTTTTTTTTCCTGTTAAGCTGGCAGAAGAAAGGCCTGTGCATACAGAGTCCAACACTAAGTACTCCAACCTCCCAACTGGGATGATGACATAAAAAAGTGCATTTTGTAGAATCATAGAATCCCAGACTGGTCTGGGTTGGAAGGGACCCCAAGGATCACAGAGCTCCAACCCCCTGCCACAGGCAGGGACACCAACCTCCAGACCTGGAGCTACACAAGGCTGCCCAGGGCCCCATCCAACCTCACCACTCTCTCTGGAAAGAACTTCCCCCTAATATCTCATCTAACCCTTCCCTCCTCCAGCTTCACTCCATCCCCCTTGTCCTGCCAGTCTCTGCCCTTTAACAAGCTGATTCCCCTCCTGTTCCTCTGCTCCCTTCAGGGACTGGAAGGCTGCAGTGAGGTCCCCCCACAGCCTTCTCTTCTCCAGGCTGAACCAGCCCAGCTCCTCTCTCCAGAGGGGAGCTGCTCCAGCCCTCTGATCATCTTCATGGCCTCCTCTGAACCCTCAGATTTTCTCAGAATTTTCTCAGACTTTCTCTGAATTCCTCAGATTGGATGATGACACTGAACCTGCAGAGGCTGCCACTCGTTTGCAGGTAACCCCTGCCAATCAGCCTAGAAGAGGTCTAATGATGATGAAGGTCAGGAAGAATGTTCAAAGCATGACAGCTCCCCAAACGGAAGATCAGCACTAACATCTCCAGCATCTCTCCAGAGCCTGGGAGATTAAACCTTGAACAATAATGTCATTATTGCAAAAGGAAAAGAAATGTAATTCTGGGACACATTAGCACATGAAATTCATTGTTTTCCTTTGTTCCTTGCTGTTGGCCACTGAATCTGGTTTTATCACCGCGCTTCAAGAAAAATACAGCAGAGAGGAAAGTCTCAGAAGAAGAAAACTGCCTGATGCTTTGCAAAGCTTAACATTTGTGACAAACTATGTCACACACATGAATAGTTGGGAAACGTGGAGGATGAACAGAGAGAGGTGAATCAAGCACAAAAAATGATACAATAGCCTTCAGCCAACCATTCCTTGTGCCCATCGAGGACGATAAGCAGACAGCAACTTAAAGAACGCCGGCTCTAGCTGAGAGGAAAACAAGAGAGACCTTTCCTCTCTCCACCCTCCAGCACTGACAGCTAAACACTGGAACAAGTCATATAGGGAAGCTATGGAATTTTATTTAAGAACAAGGGATGCAAATATCTCAGCAATGGCCTGGGGATCCCTGGCAGCTTTTACCAGGAGTGGCAGACTCCCTAACAACCTGCCAGATCTCCCATTGTGTGCCAGAACACCCTGAGCTCTGCACGGTGGGTGTGGAAGTGTCATCCAAGACCTGGCCAAAGCAACTTGCTTGAAAAACAGGTTCTCTTTACTTACATGGAGAAATGAGTATTTAAGCAAGGAAGTAGTTGGTTTCCAAATATAACTAGAAAAATTAGTATCAGTCAAAATGCCTTGAGAAAGCCCCTCTCTTTCAGAACTGTTTTAAATAGGGACACAAAAGAAGAGGTGCATGAGGAACTGTAATTCCTCCTGCAGATCCCCTATTTCCACCCTCTCCTTAGAACAGCTCACCTTCCCTACATATATGCACTTCAAAATGTGTACACCAAAGGGTATATCCACACATGCCTCCCACCAAGCTAGCTCTTAAGACATACATTCTTGAGATGAATTTCAAAATGCCCACAAGGCAATGGGAACAGACAGAAGGTTCTTGGTCAACCTGTCCTCCTGAGCACAGATCGGTTCAGCTGAAGAGAGGGGTTACATGTCACAGCCTGGTAGCAAACTTCCTTGAGCTGCTTTTGTGAACGCTTCTCAGCAACCTTATGTGCTCTTAGCAGGATGCACGAAGTTCCCAAGATTTGTGTCCTCCTCAGTGACCCATCAAGCTTTCTTTTGATCTTTTCTCAGGGATAACATCACACAAAACATTCTGCCAACTCATTTTTTATCTGTTCTTTGCCTGGTGGAATTTCAGAGCACGCTGTGAGCATTAATGTGGCAGGAGGTAGCTGGAGAAGGCCAGTTTCAAGCTGTTGACACCGTTACTCTTGAGCACACCGGCAGCACCAGTGTGCAAAGGAGCCTTCCAGAATCCCACTGCAATTCAGAGATCTTTTAGCACCCCCAAGTGCTGCATCACTGGAGTCACTGAGGGCCTGAATACAGAATCACAGAATCATAGGGGTTGGAAGGGACCTCCAGAGATCATCCCTCTCCAGAGTCCAACCCCCTGCCAAAGCAGCTCCCTAGGACAGGGCGCACAGGTCGGCATCCAGACGGGGCTGGAATCTCTCCAGAGAAGGAGACTCCACACCCCCTGGGCAGCCTGTCCCAGGGCTCCCTCACCGGGAAGAAGTTCTTCCCCAGATTGGTGGGGAACTCCCTGGGCTCCAGCTTGAGCCCATCGCCCCTTGTCCTGTCCCCACAGACACTGAGAAGAGGCTGCCCATGTCCCCCTGTGTCCCACTCTGTCTGATTTATTAGGGGTTTTTTGGTCAGAAAGGGCACGATGCAACTCCCCAAGCTCGGTCCTCTCAATTCACACAGAGATGTTTGACAGCAAAGGTTGTTTTTGCAACCTCAGCTTGGCTCCTCTTAGCTCTGACTACGCCCCAGCATTTGTTTAGAAAGAAGGCCAAAGCAGCAGTACTTCACATGTTTTAATTACACTGAGCGCATGCTGGATGCGATTCCCCCTTTTCCTGTGTACCTTTTACAGTGTAAACAAGGGCAACAGGCTGGCTGCTGTTACCCTTCCAAGAACAAATTCCTCTTTGCAGCCAATATGGCTCAGTTTCACAGAAATCCAAACCAAGTCTCTGGTACTGAGGTAACCAACAGTAACTTCATTTTTCCTTTAAAAACTAAAGCCTTCCAAAAAATACTAAGTCCTGCCTGCCTTTTTTCACTTACTGTATGAGCAAAGTTACTACAAGCACTGCAAGAGGTCCCAAACTTCCAAGCTGCAGCTGAGGATTGGAATCATTTTGGCCTGCTCTTCCTGCACATGCTGTGGGGACCAGGAGTCAGCTTCAGTCAGTGACGTGGCGTGACGTGCATCTGAGCTAAGGGGGTGCCCGAGGCACAGACCCAACTGAGAATGACTTGCACTAGACAGAACAAAGGTAACAGAATTTCAATTATCTCCACCACCCAGGAAAGGTGAGGACATCAGCCCTCAGCTGGATAGGATCACGACTGACATGAGTGATACGTCATTCTGAGCACGTTCGACCCTTCTTAACACAGAGAATAACTCACTCTCAAACTGTATGCCCATCACCAAAACTTACTTTTCTTTAAATATGCATTTCAACTCATTAAAAGGATTTCTGCTCTTCCTTTCTCCTGCTCAATTCCTTCCCCACCCGAAGAAGCTCTCGCTCTGCCTCACACTGCAGTGGTTATTATACATACAGAAGCACCAGTCGCTTTTCAAAGATGTCCATGTTTGGATATAAATCTGATAAAATCCCACCTACTTTGTAACCAGTCATCTTCCCTGCATGCCTGATAGTTACCAGCATTATGCTAGAACTGGTGGTCAGGAAGGCATCACTGAAGCACTGGCTGCTCCTGAAGACAGACAAGGCTGGCACCCACCTCCTGGTCCTGAAATCCTGAGACCGGGTAACTGCCAGAAGCACGTGAAGAAAACCCTGCACTGGACTGAGAAAAGGTGCTATCTCCAAAATATTAGCCTGTGCTCCAGGTGAGGAACCATTACTGGTTAAGGCATCTGCAACCATCAAGCGCTGTGTGCAACTGGCTTTATGTTCACAGACATTTCTCAGCATTCAGTTCTGTTTTGAAGAAGGAAGGTACAAACTGAAGTCCTCCAAAGAAAGAGATCTGCAGAGCAAACCAGCTGCAAAGCAGTGCTGGAAACAGCCCCCCACACACCCCGGTGTATGTACCAGTTCCCTTGGTCAAGATCACTTGTTGTCTTACAACATTCTTAAGCATCTGCAGATGCCATTGAGAGAAGAGCTGGACAAAAACCATCTGGAAAATTAAGACTTGTAGATGTAACACCGGTCAGGATGGAGTAGGTCGGTTATTTGGGATACTGCCTGTGTCTCTAGGTTAAATCCTTAATCTCTACTTTTGAGTAACTTTAATTGATTACATTACACAACCTGGATTTCAAAGTTCAAGGGACACCAACATCCATCCATCATACTTCAGAAAAGGAGATATGGGTCTGTATGCGCTGACACCCGTGTGCCCGCAGGTCGTAAAGCGGTGTCACACTGTGCAAACCAAAGGCCCCCATGGGAGCTGTTTCTGAGCACAACCAAGAGAAGGCTGTCTGATCCCCTCCCTGGACAGGCCATGTGCCCCAGGGATACAGTTAGCTGTCATGGCTGAAGATAAAGGCTGTTAAAGAGCAGGCTTTGCTAATGAGCATCCTTGGAGAAGCGCTGAAAGGCTGATGAAGAGCAAACTTTCTGGCCCAGAAGGTGTGAGAGCTTGGGGATGGCCAGAGAGGCCTGGAGTCAACTAAGGGAAAAGGTTCGTGAGCACGCAGCCAGTTAAAGGACAATGCAAGTGATCCCCCACACTCCTTCAAGGAGCACGCCTGCTAATTTAAATATGCTTGACCAATAGCAGATGATGCAGTAATTACTAAGCAATTAGTGTAAATTTAGGCAGGCTTTTCTAATCCTGCAACAGGTTGTGAATTGGGGGGGCGGGGGGGGGGGGGGGGGGGGGGGTGTGCTCCCAGCTCTGCCAGACAGGGTGTGTACTGGTGACCCGCACACTGGGTAACAACACCACTTTGGGGACAGCAAAGACATTTACTTTGAAAAAGTAAAGGCCAGGCTGGCTGGGGCCCTGGGCAACCTTGTGTAGCTCCAGGCCTGGAGGCTGGTGGCCCTGCCTGCAGCAGGGGGTTGGAGCTCTGTGATCCCTGGGGTCCCTTCCAACTCAGACCAGTCTGGGATTCTATGATTCTATGAAAGTAAAAGTCTGCTTTATGGAACAGGGTCTACTTTAAGAAAGACTGTGCTTTTTAAGGTGCTTCCAACAGGATCTATGTATAGCTGACAACACGTGGTCTTTATACTTAGAAAGAGATTCTATTCCTCCAGGTTGTGATGTTGTATGTTCCTTTTGGGAACGAACAAAACCCCACTGATTTTAAGACCAGTAGCTAATAATCTTCCTGCAGCCAAGTTTTATCTCAGGAGTCGACAAGTGTTCCTACTTCCCATGAGTACTGCATTAGCTGTGCAGTTCCCCCAGCACATCTCTCTTGTTTAATGATGTTATGCTCTGGCAAGACATGGATTTATCAACTCTGCCCCAGTAATTAAAAACAAACAATCAAAAACAGGTTATTGCCAGAGGTTGTTCAGTTACCACCACAACAGCCACAGCTTGAAAACACTGGTCCCCACAAAGTATTCAGAGCTTGCTGGAAAGATGGGGTATGTTTATTCAACCGACCCCTTTACCCTACAAATTGTTACTTAAATATTTAAGGGTGAATCAGTAGGTACCAATGACCCCAAGCTGCTTTCTGTGTTTCAGATGTCCACATACAATGCCATAAACTCCCAAGTCGCTATTCCCATGATTCAGGTGAGGCTGGCAGGCTATGGGGAGTTAAAAACCCAACCAAACCCCCTCGACAAACAGACAGACAAAATCCTCCTGGTGCAATGTTTCCAGTCTATCAACTGGAAAGGACATTCACCTGACCAAACTGGGTTAGATAAAGCTCCCACTTCCACAGCGACTCAGGCTCTGAAACCAAGGAAAACGTCAACCTTTGGCTGTAACATCAGCATGGTATTTACTGCTCACAGGCTCACAGAAAGGCTCACAGAAAGGCTTTGCCTGACCTCTCACACAGCCAGGGGCACAACGCTTCTCTGCATTTGCTTCTCTTGTAATCAGAACAGAGATGATACCTGGACTGGGAAGGAAATGCCTGAAGAGTGCTGATGGAGAGCTGACTCCATGAGAAGTGAAGACTGGCGGTTGGTTCACAACCACTGCATCTTTCATTCCACAGGCAACATCACTGATGCTGCCATTTATCATCCCCACAAACAATTATTTTACCTTTATTCTGCTCCTACCACAGGAGCAATCTGAAGGAAATACAAATGATGCCTATAAAGTCCTGAGACTGAGGAGCAGAGCTGTGATTCTGCTAAGATTCAGGAATGAAAAAAATCACTTAAATGTATGAAAAATGAAACAATTCTTCAATAAAATCCACAGTATATAAAGTCATGTGACTTATAAAACTAGTCTGCAGATTTTCTTAACCAAAGAATGGGGTTTGGTAATCACAAGAGACTCTGACAAGGCTAAATATTGATACTTTTCTTTGTGATATTTGGCGGTCAGTGTCACGGGACCCATGCCTGAGAGAGAAAAGAGTAAGCAACCATGGGGAAAAGACCAAAATGAAGGGTGAATTATCAGTCCTGAAATGCACACACAAAAGAAGGCAAGGGCAAGGAGCCATGAAAACATTCAAAGTAGACAAGAAAACCAGTTTAAGAGCATTTTCTCTGCTAGAGGCACTTGATATGAATGTGTTTAAGTCTAAAAGAGGAAACCCTGTGACTTCAAACACAGTATTTGGAGCATCCAGTAAAAAGACCCGCGGCTCCTTTCCATGAAAGGTGTTTCAAGCTCTGCCCAGTTCACTTCCAGCAACGCACTATCGTACGCTCAGTATCACCCCTGCGTGACTCATCACGAAGCAGAGACAAAGCCAAATGGCTCCACTAGCATTTTCGGTGCTGAGCTGAAGCAAAACTTTGAATGCTCCAATTCATTCCCTGCACCCAGTCTGGAAACAGCATCCTCCTTGTCAGTCCAGAGATCCTGGAGATCCCAGAGTACATGGCAGGACTATAGGCCAAGGTTATGGAGACGCGGCGAGCGTCTCACAAACTGCACCATCTCAGAACGACAAATATGTTGAGGAAAAGGTGAGGATGGAGCAAAAGATGAGGAAAAAGAAGCAAGAAGTGAAGGTGCACAAAGCAGGAGAGACCAAAACCAGCGGAGGGAAGGCAGGCAAAAGGAAGAGTTGCATGGGAGCGGTACGAGAATGGTGGGAAACAGAGTAATTTACTCAAGAAGACACTCCAGGAATTAGTAACCTACGAGGTAAAGTGAAAAAGGAGAGGCTGGGGAAAATTGGCATCAAAGACACATAACAATAGATTGTTTGTCTTGCATCGCACCGTACATTTTCCACCATGATTTAATGTTATAATTCAGATGACAAACGCTCATTGTGTGCATACAGGCCCCCCACACATATGTATATATACACAGCTTATACACACATACATTCAGGATGCTTAACATGATCCAGCTCCCATCTGGACTGCATTTCCTGAGGGAGTGCAGGCCAAAGAGCCAACCACCTCACCCTCAGCTATGAGCTGGAGCCCGCTGCCTTGTCCCAGGGGGAAAGACAGACACACCACCACGTGCATGCCCAGGCTGACCACCCGGCCTGAGCAAGCAAGGGGCATGAGGAAGGGGGAAGTGTCCCTCTTATTGTCTGTCTGCCTGTCCAGAGAGCACAGGGAAGGAGGAAGGATGCAGCTAACACTTCAAGCAAGAACACGGGTGTGTGTGAACGTAACGGAACAGGGAAAGGGGCCCAGCAGAGGCGCAGGCTGCAGCCATCGCCCTCCCAGTTCACAGAAGGGAACTAAAGAGCGAAGCCAGCTCCTCTCCAGACTGATACAGCTCTACTAGAGCCCTTCCTGGAGAATCAGGGGTAATCTCTGGTTTTTGCAGGCTCTGCCTGTCAAGCTGTCAGTAAATCAATCCCACAACTTCCAGCAGTCGGTACCAATAGAGAAAGGCAGCCAGTACAAAGGACATGGTAAGACAGAACATCACGGCTATTCCGAGTGCAGGGGCAAACTGTACTATTTATTCATTCTTCTCCTGAATCTGTTTCATGGTCATACCCCATAATGAGCCACAGAACAGAAATCAAGATAAAGAAATGCTTTTAAAAGCACATATATGATTTATTACTTCGCTATCTGCCTGCGTTCTTCCCTCTCTTCCTTTTCGGATCTTGGACTGAAATAACAGAAGTTCCCACCGCAGCGGTATGCAGCTGAGCAAGTCACCTAGATACTGTAGATATGTTTAGACAAACTTCTAGACAAAGTTATAAATAAGCCTTGGATACAGCTATTCTCATTTTTGTTCTTCAGCATGTCTCTTTGTTCTCTAAGGATGGAATGAGAGTCTAGTGCCAGTGGAAAGACAAACTGATCTATGATGGGAGCTAACACGCTCCAAAATACTATTTTGGCCTTTAGAGAAGACAAAAGGGGAAAACAACTATGCAGAGTTGTTAGGGGGAGGGATTCTGTTTGTTTTTAGGCACTGCTTTTCTAAATCCCCTCCTAATCCATCTTCCAAACTTCCTTGCAACAAAAACGCCAGCCAAAAGTCAATCTATCATTAAAACCACTTTGCTGTCAGATGTATACTTTAATATCTTATACTTTACATATCACAAAGCTATAGGGACGCCTGAACAATGCTCCCTTGAAAATACTTGATATTTCTCTACCTGCAGATGTAACAGGAACAGAGACTGCAAATATCAGCAAGTCTGTGACTTTAAAAGATCTGAGAAAGGTTTTCCTGGATCTCCTTCCACAGCTCTGGGCATGCAGATCCTTTCTGCTGCTGCTTTCATATTTTCATTAGCTCCAATTTAAAGTTTTAGCTTCTCTTTGTGTCCCTAGGGTAGGAATCTTTCAGAACATTACCTCCATGAGGGTTAGAGAACTACATCCCATCTCTAGCACAGAGGCATTTGCAACTAATTCACATATCTCTGGCTCTCAGGTGACAGGTAACAGCAAAGGACCTTGGGGAAGATAATGAAGCAAGGGCAATAACCTTCAGTACAACCAAACTCAAGGAGCTCATTAGCTGATACTTACGGGGGTGTCACTCCTTTCGGGAGGCCTAATGCGTTGACAGAAACGGGTGGTGGCTGGGATGGCAGCATGGAGCTGAGAAAAGCTGCTGGAGACTGGCCCGAATTAGGAAATCTGGGAGTTGGAGACAGGCTGTGGGAAGGTGAAGAAAGTGAAGGAAGAGGAGGTGGTGGAGGAGGTGGAAGTGGAAAGGAATCACACGCCGGATATGTTGCGGTTGGACTAAAGACAGGTGGAGGCGGGGGCGGAGGGGACGGAGAAGAAGGAGACCAGGCAAACTCCCCTTCTGGAGCAAACTGCTGAGAGAAAGGGGGAACAGGCACTCTCCCAAACTGTTTCTGAGAAGCAGTTGGAGACATAGGAGAAGGAAGGCTGGATGTAGATGATCCTGAAGACGGAGTCACATAACCTGAAGCAGGGCTGATATTCTGAGCAGCAATGAACTGCTTAGGACGAGCATAGTTGAAGGAGCCGGAAGACTGCATGGTCGGGGAAGTATGAGAGTTAAGAATACTCATTGGCACAGGAGAGGTGACAGGCTGGCTGGACTCAAGCTCCTGGAAGGAGGGGGGAGGAGGAAAGGAAGGAGAAGGGGGAAGGTGCTGATGATGGTCAGGTTGCTGTTGGTGACGGTACCACTGGCCACTTTCTTGCTCCAGACGAATTTGGTTCTGCAGCTGCTGTATTTTTAGAGGGTCCCTGTAGGAAGGAAAAATAGACAAAAAGATGATCAGACATGCAGTGCTGTATGGGGAGGAGGTAAAAATTCCACTGATCTACCGTCTAGGAAAATCAGGAGGCAGGGAAAGTTCAAAGCATTCACATATCTTGAACAGCTCTATAACTTCAGAGCTAAAGCATTGCTACAAAGGTCTGGTTTTGGAGCTCAGGAACGGGGGGAGAAAGTATATACATAACAGAAGTTACCAGAACCATAAATCCTTATAAAAGGTGAATTGTAAGACAATTTGAAGATGCTTAGGCTATTTTAAAGAAGCAACACAGATAACATAAGTAATGGCAAAACCATTGAAGTTCTTAACGAGGATTTTAATTTCTTTCTTGCCCGTTCCACTCAGCAGCCCTGTTTCAGCAACAGGCCTCAGATCATTATTTACCCAGTGACAACTTCAACCTCCATTCCTTCTGTAGCCTCTGTGGGCCAATCAGACCTAATTACTGCCATACTTTCAAGGAGGTACTTGGAGACAAGGAAACAATCCCTGCGGTAAAACTACCCATGTATCTGTAGCCAAGCAAAGACGACCTCCAAGAAACATCTGTAATCTAAGGAAATAGTGAACTGAGCTTCCCACATGCCTTTAGTCCCACTTTTTTATTTATTCTCCAGGCTTTATTCTTAACTGTAGGTCCTGAGAAGTGTCTCAGTAGGTACCAAACAGAGCTCTGAAGAATTGCTCATCACAGGCAGATCAGCTCACATGGCAGTAAGAGTTTATTTTAGAAATGCAGGAATTCCCCAGTAGAATAAAGACTAAAAACCTGATATGCAGGAGAACTCAAACCTGTTAATTACATATCAAAAGAAGAGAAAAAGGCAAAATGTTCACTAGTAAAGCAAACCAGACCATTCAGTGGCTTTTTTTTTTTTTTGGGGGGGGGGGGGGTGTCCACAATACAGATGTTTGAATGACATTAAGATCACAATGAACTGTGTGGTCTATCATCTCAGAATACATCAGCCTGTCTTGCTTCAAAATTGTCATGTTCCAGCTGGAAATCATAACTTCATCTCAATACTCCAGATGTCCACAAAGTTCTAGCATATGCACATATACCTTTTCTGTATATTTAATATATAAATACTTCATTATATACAACTGTGTCATTGTTTATATATAATTTAGGCCTTTAAGCAGAAATTTTAGAAGCTGTCTGCTTAATGCATGGCATATGAACACATTTTCTGGCACAACAATATACTTTTGTTGGTAGCAACAAAATTAGAACTGGTAATATCATCATATTTTCCACTCAGATTAATTCTGATATTCCAACCATCCACATTTCCCAGAAAGTGTTTTCTGACAATGATGGTGCTTAAAATCTCAGGCCAAAGGAGACTGTTTAGATAAGGAAAAGGAGAGCAAACTTGTTTGGGACAGGAAACTGAAAAATCAGTTTGTTACATTTGCAGTTGTTTTTCCTCTTTTGTGTCACAAAGACGGTTCCATCTCACAACAGCCGTTATCTCACCAACAATACACGTTTCAGTCCTTCAAGGGAGATCCCACTTTCCTTTTCAATTAAATCAGCAACAATAACATCTAACCACCACGGTTCATTTGTAAATTTTATCATTCATTTTTTAGTGTTGCCAACAGAAACTCTAAATCCCTATCAGCTCAACTCTTCATTCCATGGGACCTGTCTGAACCTCATTCCTTGATTTGTGCTGAATTACATCAAAGTGTCCTTTCCCTAAATGGGCTAAAAACCATTTCAGTTCCCATCTTCATTCAGCTTTCCTGGCCTATGACAGAAATGCTTCTGGTCACCTCTGATTGGGAAGAGGAAGTCCTGTGAGATTACTGTGTTCAGCTCATCCTTTAGTCTATTTCCAGGTCTACTGTGCAATGCCTCTAAAACTACTCACAAATTATTTTATTTTCCATCACAATTAAACCCTCCCACCCCCTTTTTTTAATTTATTACAGAGAGGCTAAGGTCAACAGAAAATGGAGGAAATTTAGTATTGCAAGTGATGTGTTGGATACAGAAGAAACCTATCTGCCCACAACACTGCTGTGCTTACCCAGCATGTGCCGAGGGCAAGGCGGAGTGTCTTGTCTCGGGACTTTTTCATTCCCATTGCCAAGTCACATGGTGAAGCGTCCGGCCAACGGCGTAACACAAATGCCCATCTATGGCCCTGTCAATGGTAAGGACACTACTACAGCCCCGCCACCGCGCTGCCGCCCCACCAATGCGGGCAGCAGTGACATTCAGGGAATGCCTAGAGAAGGCTGGCAGGCAACCCCAAGGTTGCTCTCCTCTCACACTAAGCTTGAGTAGAGGCCGCAGCCACGTACATGCCTGTGAGTCAGCGTTTAGCTCAGGGCAGCACTGATCAGCTTTAGATCAGCTTAGGGTCCAGCCAAAGTAAGCCCATGTCTGCTTGAAAAATAAAGTGCAGACATCGCCATTATCACACCAATCCATGTGGCAAAATCATATAGGCCTTCTGAGAGTGAGTTTTCATTCCAGTGATAGAAACATATGGTCCTTGTTCTCACCTCAGAGCTATTCTCTTAGCAGCAGACACCACCCTGTACTCAATAATTTCTTGAGCAGAAGCGTTCCTCGGTGCTGATACCGGGAAGGTATCACGGCTGTGCCGCGGACAGAGAGCCCAGCAGTCCAGCTTAGGCTAGGGAATCACTCTGCTACATTGCTCTCATCAGCAGGGAAACAGAGAAAGGAATTTAAAAGAGTTCAGGTTTCGGATGAGATTACAGGAAAACTAGTTTAATTGTAATTACATCCTCTTTCTAATTAGCTGAAATACGCTTTGCAATCCCAGTGTTTTAAAGGGCACGCGTGCTTTCAGGGAACGCATCGAGCTTGTTTAGACAATAGAGAATAACACAGAGCTTTTGGCTTTGCCAAATGATTAAACATAACAGTGTGAGAATAAACAGTTAAAAGAAAATTCCTAATCAAATTCAATCAGTGGCAAAAGTAAATAGGAAATTGTAACCAGGGTAAAGTGTGTATATTAAGGGATCTCAGCAGCTCACTGAAGAGCAGGCCCAGGGGAACACAAACATCCCCAAAAAGGTCTGCTTCGGTATTTGTAAGGGTTTTTTCAATGCTGGGTATCCTTAGCCAAGATTTTTAAGGTATGCTAAAACAGATAAAGAAGGGCAAACAGTCCAGCAGCAACGTTGTACCACAGGTACGAGACAGGAGTGGCTCTGGCCTGCACGGCCTGGAAGCTCGGCTCACGCACGCGGCCTGCTCTGCGCACCTGGAGCCTGCTCACAAGGTGATGACTTCCAGAGCTAAAAGCCAGTGAGAAAGGGTGAAAACAGACGTTCAAAGGGAAGACTAGAGACACTGGGTTTCTTGGGGGGCAACCACAGGACATACTCTTTTAAAAACCAAACACTCTGGTTGTATGAGGTGGTCAGAGACTTCCCTGAGGATGCCAGTGCACATGGGGCATTTTAATAGTTACTCAAGCATTCATTTTCTGAAGCATGTGCTTAGTTCAGATTACAATAGCCTGCTTTACCTTCCTATCCCATGTTTTTCAGAATGTTTTTTCTTCCTGATACTTTCTTTGTATCCTATTTTTCTGGAAATTAATAAGTCCTCAACTTCAAGAACTGATATCAACCAACACCAGGAACCACACCTCCAGGTGCCTGGACACAGTGCTGCAGAGAGGGGAGACAGGCAGGGGGTTGTGCACCTCTGCAGGTCTCAATAGGAACTGGATTGCAGGAGGCATTACAGCAAATGGCATTTTCAGGGATGCAATCAGATCTTTCATATAGAGAGTTCTCCATCAGGCTTGTTCACAGGTTCTCACTATTGGAAGAAGTTCCAGCTTTATTTTTATCTTACATTTCTGGGTTTGTAAAGAGCTGAAATAAAAGTATTTAGAGGAAGAATGCCCCTCTTCTGGGAAGCACCCTACTGCGTGCAGTTTCATCATCACCTCCCTCAGTATAACGTGTCTGCATACCTTTTGACACAAAGGTTTATGTGGAAGCCCATTTATCCAGACTGTCTGGAGGTGGAGCTTCTCCAAAGGTAGGGACACGCTGTCAGAGCCTTGAGGGAATCAGTCATACACAAAAGTAACCCTGTCCAGGTAGTGTCTACCACAAAGTGTCCTAAGAGCAGTAAAGTTTATTCAGATAAGAACCAAGATTAAAAGCCTTTTTCTGCATTACAGCATGTTGGGGCTTTATTTAATTCCTGATTTTGTCTCTCCTGATCTTAATGAAAGAAAAGGAGCAAATGGGAAACAGACCAAAAAAACCCCTATTTTGGTTTGAAAGAAAGGGTTCTAGTTATCTCAGGGATGGAAGAAAAACAGGCTCACTTCTGCCTCAAGTCATTCTTGAGCAAAAGCAGACTGGTCCCTTCACAGTCCTACCAGTGATTTGCCCCAAGAAACAGGCCATGCAGTTCTACAGCCATGCACAAAATACACCTCTGAAACGAAGATCAGGAATATTTGTAATCAAAATCACCAGCATTAACCACAACTTTAAAAGCTTGAACTAGTTTCCTAAATTAAGATTTTAAATCAATGCCAGAAAACCTTTGTATTTGTATTTTGGGGTAACAACTCCTGAACTCTATGAAATCTACCCTCCAACAAAGACCGAGCTTCCAACTCAATACTACTGCTTCAGAACCACGCCAGAGCTCTACCAAAAGGGAAATGGTAACCATCATGCCATGCTAAAACGTAACACTGACCTGCATGCCAGCAGGTATATATGTTTAGATATATATATATATTTATGTTTAGATATATTTATATACTTAAAGATTTACACAATCCAATAGAGGATGGATTTTTTTTTTTCATAACTCACCAAAACCACTCTCTGAAGCATATAGTTATACCTCTCTAGCTCCTTGGCAGCCCAGCTGGATAACTGGTAGGCAGAGGAAGGATGGAGAACTGGAAGCAGTGGGAGCTTGGGAGCTGCTGTAGTTCCCTCACTAGATAACATTCGCAGGGCTTCCGCATCCGTGTTTCTTAGGCAGCTGGCACAGCACACTTGCCAGGGAGCTGTTGAAGCAGCTCTTGAACACACTGCTAATTTGCTTTCTACAACCACAGCATTTGTGTTCTGCTGGCTGAAATGGCATGGTTGAAAGTGAGTAGCTTTATAAATAGTACCTGTCACAAGAGACTGAACTGCACACGGCAGCTTATCTGAAAATCGATAGCAGTCACCAATACCTGGGACTGTGCTCTGACAACATTCCTAACATAATTTAAGGTTTGCCACCAGGTTTATCAGGGATTGAGAGCTGTTATAATGACCACTTAAGCTAGCAGGGAATTAACTAACAGCTGCCCTGAAAAGAAAGACTAAGAATACAAACGCAGCTCCAGCTAAACCACCCACTGAAGGAGTACTCGCTCTCCTGGAGAAGCGATAAAAACTGTACTTGTGTGACAAGGCAAGGGGGTGAAGTGAAGAGGGAGAAGAGGTGCCCCTTCCTACAAAACGTGCTGAGCAGTCACACACACAGCCTCCAGGCTCTGCCCACACAAACACGGTTACCACAGCAGTATGTTTCCCGACGCTGAATGATCTTTTATATCCTGAGAAATAAACGCAGGCTGGCTTACATCCTGCAAGGGTCTATATTTACTTAAGACTGGAATTATGGCTTAAAATAAAAACTTGGGGATGGGGAGAGAAAGCAAAAGCCAGCACCAGTCTGCAAACATTCAGAGATATGTTTTGGCCGTGCTAACAATTACAGGGATGATGCGGGTTGTCACTGCAACTCCATCCTCACACTGAACGACCAGAGAGCTGTAACTAGGAACCAGCTCCACCCGCTGCAACCTTTAAAGGTTTTTATTGCCAGCCCTTCAAACCTCTACAGTTTGAAAATGCAGATTCAGGACAAATGTTTTCCATAATTCAGGTTAATATGCAGGAGAGCTTATACTGAGTGTCACCAGAACCTAGCGCTCCCAGCACAATCATATGGTGTGATAACTAAGGCAGGCAGCGCACCATGAGCCCCCTGTGAAACTAAGCTTGACTTTTCCTCTTAGAAACCTCATACACACAGAAGAGAAACATAAACCATCTGCGTTGTTTGTGAACTCCTGTAAGGAAATGCTGCTCTAAGTTGGCTGTTAAAAGTGTTTCTGCCTATCCTAAAAAGCAGCGGTGGCACCTGTGCCCATTTTCCATTCCAGCTTGGTTATCTGCCACGGCATCACGGTAGTTCCTGTCCTGAGGAACTGATGGTGGTGGTGGTGCCAGTACTGAGCGACCACGAGCGATTCCTTTCGAGGCAGGAACCATTTGTCATCTCACTACACTGCCACGGGGACGTTTTTCACAACATGCACCAGTGAGATAACATGTTTAGCTTGGGCACAGAAAGAGAGGAAATGGTACTCCTGTGCACACTCATTGTTCCCCAAAGTCATAAAGACACAATGCGGCTCGAGCAAAGAGCCTGAACTTCCTATCTGTGGGAGGCTGCGACCCCCAGCGCCACTCTGCTAGGCAAAGAGCTCTCTCGCCTGGCAATGCCGTAGCGTCCCCTGCCAGTGCATGGATTACCCAGGGATGGGTGGAACAGCTAAAGCATGACACACTAACAAGTTTTGCTAATAAAGGAAGCAAAAAGTGTTACGTTATTGGAAGGTAAATCGTAACAAGGCTTTAATAGCCACACAGGTTCCAACTTAGAGCTGAATCCGTCCAAAGTACAGGACACGGGGACTTGGAACGCAGGAATGAGCTGGCCCAGGAAGTACCAGCAGCTGCTACAGGCAGTGATAACCTCTCAGCCCGGTTCTTGAGAGCGTTGGACAGGGCAAATAACCCTGCAGCACTACTCACAACTTTCACAAGGTTTACCCAACCACTGCAATCCTAACGCAATCACACCTTGTGCTCCATCCAGTGCAGCATGTTCCATCCCTGGTGTGCAGTGTAGGCTGGGAATCTCAACGGGAGTTATGGCAGTGAGAAGGAAGGTATTTACATGGATGAGTAACTGTGTGGCTGCTCTGCACACTGCAAACTGCCCAGAGAATCTGGAGTTACTGATGTATTACAGGTTGGTATCATCCAGAGACATTTCCAAATCTGCTGGGAGAATTTTTCCTCTCAGCTGCCCTCTTGGACAGCCTTTAAAAGCACCAGTGAAGCCCATCTCATGCATCAATTGCAGAACCAACAGCCTTTCACTGCTTCCCTGCCTGGCACCTGAACGGAACAAGTTACTCCATGTCGCAGTGCTGCTTGGTTCCAGCTGCAGTTAAGAGTTTGTTCAGGTATGGAGAAATTGCTTCAGCTGTCTTCCCCAGCCAGGTGAGCTGATAGACAGAGCACTGGGTGAGTGAAACAGTCACTTTGTGAAAGAAACTGAATACTAAAAATAGCTGAAATATCCTCAGTGTTCACATGAGCTGCAGTATGGCACATAAAAGCTTCTGCAAAGAGGGGGCAAATGCTCCATCTGTCCATGCCCAGCAGACTCTGAGAGATACCTTAGAGACCAGTGCAAACTCCATCGGGTGCTGGCAGAAGAGCAGCAACAGAGTATCCACAGAAAATGAGGATATTTCTCATGAGAACCCCACCTCAGCCTCTTCTGAGGCCCCATCTGGAGTGCTGGGTCCAGTTCTAGAGTTCCCAGAATAAGAAGGACACGGTCCTGTTGGAACGGGTCCAGAAGAGGCCACAAAGATGATCAGAGGGCTGGAGCAGCTCTCCTATGAATCCAGGCTGAGAGAGATGGGCTCATTCAGCCTGGAGAAGAGAAGGAGCCGGGGAGATCTTACAGCACCTTCCATTCCCTGAAGGGGCTATGGGAAAGCTGGGGAGGGACTATTTAGGAGGGCCTGGAGTGACAGGATGAGGGGGAATGAGTTTAAATTGGAAGGGGGTAGTTTTAGTTCTGAGCCCAAATATGCCCAGCTACCGCTTATTACCACTGTGTGACCAAACGAACTATCACGATGCTACCTTAGGTGAACCCCAAGTACTAAGCAGACCTGCAGCCTTGCTCCCTTGCATCTTCACCACACTGAAATTTCTCTAGTGCTTATTAAAAACCTATTAATACCTATCAACAGAATTACCCAGCAAAAGCAGAATCCACCCACAGTACTTAGATGTCACTGCAGTCAAAATACACTTCAGAGTACATGCTGCTCCTGAACAGACTGACCAGCCTCCCCAGAACTAATCACATTCCCCATCAGCACAAAGAGAAACAACAGATCCTGAAAGGACACACATTTGGACACAGATGCTCAGTGTGAGTTAGCACTAGCAACAAGTAATTCTAAAGAGTATTTCCCTTGTAAATAGGTGAAGAATTTGGCATTTCTCTACTTGCTGGTAACAGTGCGGGGCATTGTTCTGCAAAGCTTCAAGGGAATACCTTGCATGTAAATGGCAAGGCTAATAATTGCTTTTGTAGTTGTTAGTGAAGACACATCCCATAAAGATGATCCAGTTGAAGCACTTACACAGTAAGGACTTCTTCCCCAAATTAAGCTGTGCCTTAAGTGATGCATAATGACATAAAAAAGAAGGCATCGCACAGGTAAGAGCCGCGATGACAAACACTTGCTACAGCCAAACCCGTGCCAGCAATTCTGAAGGGCTGGTCCCTTCTCTAAAACTGGTTTGAATCTTGCTCAGCTCCCAGAGAAGGGAGTCAGCCTTCTCACCCCGGGAAAACATGTGGAAGGACCAAGCTTCATTTTTCCCAAATAAAACAGTGCCGAAGCCCAGGCACCACTTAGATCTGCACTTCCCCGACGAGGACAGTAAGGCCACGTCTGCGTTGGTGCTGTAGCTTGCAGCAGAAATGTGCTTTTGAAGCTGATCTCCAACTGCCCCCACTTGCTCGTTCTCCAGTGTGCATCCTAGGGATGCTTCTCAAGAACATGAACCCAGTTCCTGGCTGGTGCAGCCAATGTAACAAACTCCAAGCCACTGATGGGCTCCAGTCCATGGAAGTGGACCACAGCTCCTGTGAAGTGATAAACTCCATGGCTCCAAAACGCATAGTGGAGGTACCGTGCCCTCAGCTTGAATGTTTCACTCTAGAAGAGCCACTCTTGTTCCTGCAGGCTGCTGGCTAGCATAGGCTGTACATACAGGGCAGATGCACACACCAGGAGGAGGTGTCTAGCTCAACCATACAAGTGTTGAGAAAAGTGCCTAACACCTCAAGAGAATTGGATTCAACTTTTGTGTAAGTCAAAATTTCTGCAGAATTTAACACCTATTGTGCTGAAGAAACACGCAGAAGTTCACCTCTTCCTTTAATTTATAGGGTTTCTCAAAGTTCTTAAGCGTACAGCACATTGATGTGCAGTGTGGTAAAAAGCAGGGTACCACATGTATTATGTAACATTTACAGAGTCAGGGGCCACCCTACACAGCAACTTTGCTATCCTGTGTGTTGTAGTGCATATTTTACTATAGGATTGCCTGCAGCTGCCCTCCAGAATTCAACTAATAATGGTTCTCCTCTGTACTTCAGTAAAATCCTCCCAGATAAAAACTGTATGTCTTCAGCTTGATCACAGCATAGTCTGCAAAAAGCTAGTTCCAAAGAAAAGTACATTCCTCAAGATTTAAACCCATTTTGTCTGATGAAGGAAGATTTTCCCATGATGGATTACTTGGATGACTCAAGCACCTTCTTACCCTGGAACTGGACACACTCGGACAAAGAATATTGGCCTAGAAACAGCACTTGCCTGATTTGAGGGTCCCAAGCCTACATTCATTTCTAAATGTTAATGTTAAAATGAACATTCTGGAATGGATGACAAGAAATGTGGTTTATCTGTTCCTACAGTGAAAGTCAATGCAATTTATCATGACTATCAGCAGTTTAACTTCATCTTTATTGAAGGATGTTTTTACACTGAATAATTACTAGTGTGCACTCCATCCATCCATCCATCCATCCATCCATCCATCCATCCATCCATCCATCCATCCATCCAGTTTCCTTAGCATTAATAGAGTACTTCAATTACATTTGGAAACTGCTGGTAAATCACTGTAAGTAAACTGAAATGGAAAAGCCCTAACTCCATGCTTTGTTTCCATTAGTGTGAGTGCAAAGAAGATGTAAGAGTAGTCATACACATCTTTCACAATGCAGTCAACACAACCTACATGTAAAACGTCTTCTTCAAGTTTTCTGAGGACTGGGACTCCTTTACCTCACAAACAGGTGAGAGTGAAATGAAAAATCCCCCTGGTTGTGGCCTAATAAACAACCTATAGCTCCCTATCAAAAGGAAATTTTGGCCTTGTAGGTTACTTCAAAGGCAGAGAGATTTTGACAGGACCAAAACTGGTAGCTCTACAGTCAACATCAGTGTGGATCAGATGGTTCTTCTTGTATGAACCAAGAGCTTTCACGTGATCCTCACCTATCTTCTGTTCTTCTCAGTTATACTCAGTGGTATAATGCCAGTCAGCCTCCAATTTTTGTTCTCACTGACCTCCCTCTCTCCAATTGCTGCCTTCTTTCCTGTCACCCTGCCTCTTCCCTTTGGCTATCACCACCTCTTTGCCAACCCTTGTGAGCTCCAGAAGTGCTACCTGAGTGTCTGATATCAAAACTTGTGACTTGGCCTTGTACCTCACTCCACATACAGCTTCTCTAGAAGAGTATGCCTTGCTCTTCAGAGAGCACTAGCCTCAAATGCCCTTGACTACTAGAGTTTTGTCCTGAGACCTAAAGTATAGCTACTCTAGGTGTTAGACCCATATGACCCCTGCGTCTCTGGGCCAGATTACTAACGCTACTCTGTGGTCACAAGCAAAACATAAACCCCACATTGATCCTATTTCTCATTTGAAGGATCCCTGGATTCCTTTTCAGCCTCAGGGAGAAACCTCAAACACAGCCCTGAACTGTTACTGCGTTACCCAATCCAACACATTCGGATTACTCAAGGCCAATTAACTGATTAAACAAGTCATACCAAGAGAGATAAGAATTTTTTGCAGAACAAGGAATGAGTCAATGAAAGTCAAAAACCCAGAGGTGCCAAAGGACCTTTTAAACCATCATGCATTCATCACAGAGGGCAAAATACAGCAAAGACATTTAAGGGCTCTGACTGTGCTCTTATCAGGGAGAGTGGACACCAAGATTTGCAGAAAGACTCAGCTCCTTTGTAGGTTTGTTTGGAGGAAAACAACTTAGTTCCCCAACCATCCTCCTCTTCTGCATGCCAAGACTCCAACAAGCCCATGCACTTGGCCTCACCACATCAATCACTTTCTCACGCCCTGAAGGCAACACTGTCTGAAGCTGTCCGGTTGTTGGTCATTTCATAAACCTTCAGAGACTGCAGTTTTCCAAATGGATTTGAAGACTTCAATATTAAAGTTACTTAAATAGCAACTAATCCATCAGGCATTAGTTTTAAAAACGAGGAAATAAACTTTGCTAAGCAAGGACTGCTAGCACACAAGTCTCGCTGTACACTGTCCAGGCAATACTTCACAGATTAGTTATGTCTTGATCTTCTACGCTGGGGAGAACTTTTGTCCTCAAGAGCCTAGTGCTAGAAATGGCATCCCATAATCCAAGGGGCTTTGTTTTGTTTAAATTTGTCATATGGTTAAAATCTGATAGTTGAAATTAAGAGAGATCTGTAAGGCAGCGGGCCCAGCTTGATTAACACACTTAATAATTGCAGGAAATGTTTTTTCGACCCTTAGTTGACTCGAAATTTTTTCTCATGATTTTTTCACAGCATGATCTACTTCCCTAATGAATCATTCAGAGCGATGAGAAAAGATCTGCAGACTTGGAAATAGCAACAGAGTCTTGCAATCATTTCGAAATCCTCTATATATTAAATAGCTTTATGTTTTCCAAACAAGCTCCAGATGTGGAGCACAAGGACACTCGCTTTGCGATAGGCCTTTTTATTCCGGCCTCACAGCACTCCAGTTTGCTCTCGTGTGGCTCTAATTCTTCTAGTGGAAAGGAGACACGTAGGGAAATGTTCTCATCATCTTGTCTTTGGCATCTCACTGACACTGAGTAGTAGCACAGCCTTCTAGATAGTCAGTGAAGCCTCCAGAGTGTGTAAATTAGATGCTAAATGTCAGAATGTATGAAGACCCTCTTAAAGAAGCAGCTTTAGAAGTCATCCCAATGAAGCACAGGCTTCAGAATGAAGCCAGGCGACTAAGATTTGGGTATTAAACACAGAAAATGCTCTACACATCCTCAGTAATGCAGATAAAAATAACACTACCCAAAATTCTTTCCCCTGCCCACAACTTTGCTGCTCATGAGTCAACTGCAGATCTCATAACCACCACATTGTTTCACAGCCACACTACATTTAACAGCTTATTAAAAGTCCCCATTTGTTTTTCCATATGCATTATGCAGTTAACTAGCATGACGGGTAACAAATGTACTCAGCTACTCTGGATGGGGAATATTCTTTTCAGGGGACTTAGTATCAGGGAGGATCCATAGCTCCAACTCTACCACACCCAGCTGGGGTCACCACGTAGGAGGAAAGTTAATAGAAAAGGTCAAATTGTTCAACAGCATTCTGGAGTATCATTGTTCGAGTCAGGAAGAAATCTTGTGATTATGTATCAACACCATCAGCTGCAGAACAAAGGGCTGAACAGAAACCAGACCAAAGATTTTACTGGCTGGAAAAGCACACTCGTCCACTCATTTCAAAAACGAGTCCTGAAGGAAAGTCAGAGAAGGTAACCAACAAAAGATACACCAAACCCGTTTTAAACATTACCAGAACCTCCCAGTATCACACTGTATTTGTTCTGCATGGAGATGAATGCAGATGCTTCAGACCAGAAGACCAGGTTGCAATGCACGTGTCAAGATCGGGTTTAGTTGCCCAGGTTAACTGGGAGGACAGCTGCATTGCTAAGACTGAAAAGACTCTGATCAACATCAATAACTTCCTTGGACTTTGTGTTCTTTAAACAATGGGCAAAAGGACTCAGTTAAAACGTTAAGCAATGCTTTGCTGCACAGAAACACGGTCGGTGCAAGCAGAAAGGCTGGAAGGTACCCTCGAGCCTTCCTATGCACCACGGCAGTTACTTTGCCCAAGTTCAACCTGTTTTATTTCATAAGATGCCCCCAAATCTTTTTCTAATTATTTCCATTGCATATAAACATAATCTCCTGGTATTAGTAAATTAGCTTGGCTAAATATAGCAAGGAGCAGTCATGTTTTATGGGGCATTTTCTTTGGTATGCAGCTAATATAAATAAAATGAGCCGAGAGAAGTTGGCAGCGTTTCACTGACATTACATCACTTTTCCTTAATAGGAAACCTCTCTGCAACTTAACATCTTGCTTTAAACACACAGAAGTGTCACAAAGTCTTCAGGGAGGATCATCATATAAGGCCAGTAGTGAGCTGCAGAGAGCTAGAACGTAGAGCTGGAGCCCCTGGTACAACATCAAAAGGAGAACCTCTGCTGAAACCCACCTTTACACTGTCACGACTGCAGAGGAAGGCAGCTGCACAATCTCTTCTTACAAGAGAGACGTGTGAGATGTGGATAATCCCAGTAAAAAGCAGGGGATGAAGTTCTAATTTGTATGACTTGACTGGGGATTTCCCCTAGGAACCTTAGAAAGCCCCGAGTTAAAAAGAGAGACCTGAAATCCATTGGTCCAAAGCAGGACAGAGACACAAACATCTACCACAGGTTTACTTGCTGCTTACTCTGGGATTCAGAAGACGACAAATCCTCTATTTTATGGTACCATCCCTCATCTCTACTATGACATTATTTTGAACCAATTAGTTAATTATTGTAAAATACCACATGATATTTGTTTAGTAAGAGCCAGCCACCACCACCCACACATATGTTGTGCTTTTCACCACAAGCAATAGGAGTCCTTGATTGTACACCCTAAAACCAAGTTAAATGTGGAACAAAACCCCGTGGACCTACAAGGGGTGCAAAGACAGCCCTTGCACTCGGTGTGAGTGACTGAGATTGCTTTTTGTCTCTCAGCAGATGACACAAACAATACAATCTGGCAATCAACGGAGCACATGAAGAAGAAAAGAGCACAGAGAAATTTATGTTGGCGTTGTAATGAATGTAAACATCAATCCCAGTTATTGTATGTCTAATGCACCATCTCTGAGCAGCTCCTGCTTCGAGTCTACACGCAGGATTTGCCGGCATGGAATTTTGTTGAGAGCATCATTTATTGAGGCACTGTCACACACACACAGATAAACACCAAAATGTATTTACTGTGGTACAAAAAGTCAGGGGAGGTCATTTTGTCCTCTGCTTTCTCCCAAAAAGCTTGAGAGGAGTTCACTGAGTGGCTCCTACTGCTTTTAGTTGCAGCTGTGCAACACACAACCTTTGTAAATTTACAGTGAAGGTTGCCATGTTTACATCATGACTCTGAGGAAAGAAAACACTAATCAAGTGAAGGTACAGCAGATAAATGCAAGATGGAGCACACTGAATACCGCTGTGGATGCTCTCAGTTAGGAAATGCATGGATTCTCTGCCCCCCTTACCCAGTAAGACACCCCCAAATATTTCTGTGCACCGTCCCCTGTTGTGATGGGGCAACAGTTTAGGGCCCTTACAGCAGCAGGGACCAGTGAGTTAAAAGTAACCCTAGAATCTGAGTGGATTGGCGGGTGTGATGGTTGTTTGGGGGTTTTGTGGTTTTCTTTAAGGGCTTTGGGGTGGGGTTTGTGTTTTGGTTTCAACTTGGATCCATTCACTACTTCAGATTAAAGAGCAGCCACCCAGGCGCAAGAGAGGGTGATGCTTGTCCAGGAAGGAGCACCTGAAAGCCAGACCTCCCACAGCTCAGGGAAGCCCCTTCCACAGGAGGCTTGGGGAAGCCACACTGCTGGTTTGTAACCACGGAGGCAGAGAAAGAACCTCTACATCCACTTTGCTTCTCAACAGCAGCATCCAAACAAGATCTATACGTCTGAATTCACACATACACTTTTTAATTAACTCCCCCTAAATGTCTTTAATGGAAGTAAAGTGAAAGTTTAAAATACCTATTCTCTGTTGTAACCTAAACCGAGCAGCGTGCACAACGAGTAACTGGAGTAATTTTCACCTCCATCGATGGAACTATGTGAAGGTTTCAAATGGGGGTGTTTGTGCAGCATCATCAGCCCTCTCCGAGTGCAGGGTGAAAGCCCTCACTTCACTAACACGAAGACACCTCACAAGACTGCCTGAATGACAAAGATGTAAGGAACAAAACCTGCCAGCATCATCTTTGCATACTTTGGTTGATCTGTGAATTGGCTACTTACTAAATAATTTGGTTTTCTTTATTCTACAACTCTCTGCAGTTACCAGCTTCAGCCAGTGCTCATTTGCTAAATTGTGGTGGTTTCAATTAACAAGTGGCTTTCAGAAGAGGTCAGGGAAGGCAGAGCAATGAAGTTAGACTCTGTAATCAAATAAAACTTCTCCAAAACCTGCTGACTGGATGACACAATTCCTGCTAAATAAGTTCTAGTTCTCCATTAAATTTCAACTATTGTACTGTGTTGCATTGTCATTTTGGAAACAGGGAAAACATCTGCTAAAATGAGCTGTAACGGAAAAAATTCAACTGCAAGTCTCTTGCTCATCCATCCTAGTACTATTATTATGCAAGTTAGCCTGCTATATATAGCAGCCACAAGAGGAACTGCTCTGCCAGCCGGGCATGTACATGCTGAAACCATCACCTTTTCATTTTAGCACAGCAAAATACGAGCTCCAACAGCTTTGCAAACTTGTGTGTTCAGACACAAAGATACTCAACTGAGACTAACAGGAGTGATGCTAACAAGTAGGTCTGAAAAATCTGGCAACTTTTGTATGAATTTAACTTCATTCAAACACATTTGAAAATTTACCTGTAATGTTTCACCCATGAATTAAAATAATTCATGTCAGATTTTAGTTTGGGCTTTAGGAGTAATTTTGTAAGGGGAATTCAGTGCCTCAATTATTAGTCTGTAGTTACCTGGCAGAGAAATACTTGGAGATCCGGAGGTTTTGTAACCAGGTCCCCTGGTAAGACAGCAGTGAGAGAAACCATTTGATTACAGCATTTGGTAGTATGATTGGAGGAAATCGATCTCCACTCTCTTTCCAGAAGAGCTGGTGCAAAGCCTCAATACACTACCTTTCACCTCAGCCTTTAGTAGCAGATACGAGTACAAACTTTCCAGCCTGGAAGATGTCCCTATACATAAAGGAACGTGGGAGATTTTTAATGGATGTTAACTCCGTCCCTCGTGTCACACTGGAGTCTTTTCCAAGTTTTAATTAAATAGGGAATGCCCACGGTGGCATACAAATCCAGGTAATTTCAATAACAGAAATGAAAGACATCATCTGCTTCAAAGATTGGGTGAGAAAACCCTTCCTGCCAAAGGGTGTTGCAGAACTCATGCTGCTCCAGTTGAACTCTGAAGCTATGAACAGAACAGAGTATTAATTTTCTTTACTCTTGACAAAGCACCTTTGCATTGAAAAGCACGAGATCCTGCCAGTGCTGCAGAGGATACCTAGATGGCATCTTTCAAGTTTACTACTTGTAGGTGCACTGCTGGAGGAAGGGGAGGAAGGAAGAGAAAGGTTTCCCAGAGACAAATGTTAAACAACTCACTTCAGCTACTGAACATCGAGGTTCATCTTCCACAGAGCAAGGAGTTAGCATGACTGTAGCATCTGTTTATCATAAGCAGTGTACTGGGCTGCACAGTTTGTGGACTGGTCCCCTAATGATGTACTCTGAGGAATCATCTGGAACGTGCCACAGCTCCTCCAGCTCCTGAGTTCAGGACTTTTCTTAAATGAAAACAGGGCAAATGGGGGACTCCAGTTTTGTTTCCAAATCCTCTAGCTCCTGAGACTCAGCACCATGGGTTACACCCTGCAGCGTGTTTATGCTATGTAATGTAGGCACCAACATGTATTAATGTACTACAGTTTCTCATGACATCAGTAAAATTTGTCCAGAGTACTGCCATCCAATGAAAAATGTTACAATATTGCCCTGTCTTCTCCTAAACCCCCTTTTTTACATGTACAGATTCACCTGTATTCTTACTCTGGGGCCTTTCCCTTCAGTTTCAAGCTTTCTTTAAGTCTTTGAATCAGAATTTCCTATCGTTAGATACTTCACCAGAGGAAGTAGCTAACAGGAAGCAGCAAGCATCATTCTCACTACTTCTGCTGAATTAAAATGCAGGAATATGCAACTTGCAAAGATAATAGTTCCAACTGGGATACTGGGAATATATTTGAGCATCCTTTATAGTTCACACTGTGTAAACTTGTTTTGTTATTGCTACTTACTGATTCGACTGCCCGAGCCAAAGAAAAGCTACAAAGATAGCAGCTACTCTTCCCACTACAGAGTGATGGAAGACCAAGTAACTTGAGATTAAAACACAAATTCTACGTTACAAAACTATCATAAGAGGACTACAAGCCAAAATAAATCAGATCTTGAGAAAACTCCCCCGGTGAAGCCTCAGAAGAACCTGATCCTGATCTTCACTCTCAGGTGAGTAAGTTTTAAATGCCCAGGAATATTAATCAGAAGATATATCCCCTTCACTGCCAGGTAGTATCACTTACTACAGGTGGTAACAACCACCTGTATTAATTTTTTGCAGTAGTTTTAGCCTAGAGTACTACAGTTTGGAACTGCTGCTTTTTTCTTGGCTTTGGACTAGGAAACTCGATGAAGGAATTGGTCAAACCAGCCTATAAACAGAATTGTACCAGAATAGATACTCTACAGCAACAGGTTTTGCAAACAACATGCATGTACACACTTATTCTGGAACAGAAACTGCCCAGTTGCGAGCTAATGAGGCGTAGCTAATTAAACTTGACACTTTCTAGAGACAATGTTTATAACTGTATTATTCCCAGCCGTGGCCTGACTTGCCCGACCCTGAATCCGATGCTCAACACTGTCATTTCTGACTGCTCTTCCTTTGGGTTCTACTGTGTAGTTCACTGACAACAGTACCTGCAACCCTCTTTTTACTGGGAAGAAAAAGTGCAAATACCCCACAGATACATCTCAAGAGGTACCACCTCAGGGAAAACTTGATTAGAAAGGCAATTACTCAAAACCCCCGCACAATATGCACTAGTGTTCCAGCAAAGCTACTAATATTTTCTGGAAAAGAGGCATCAGAGTGGTTTCTTGAAACCAAAAGCCTGGTAGTTTAAACACAGGCTGTTGTTTGGACAATGTGCCAACCTGCACACCACTGTGCAATATTCCTGTGAGAAATTCTGGTAGCAGGAAACAAGACTTTTAGGCACAGCCAGGAATTTACAGAAGAATCAATGAATTCTGGCCTGTATGGATACATCCAAGGCCATCCAAGGAAAATTCTGAAAGACACTGAACTGCTGCTCTGCCCAAGTAGGAAATCTGGTTTTCCTCTGTCTCACCTCTTCCACAAAGCCCCTTCACCACATCCTGCCTGTCCTTCACACCGCCGCTGCAGTCACCTTTACCAGCTGTGAAGCACGGATGAAAGCTTAACTCACTCCACACTCTTTGGCAGGGGTTGGTGGGTTTAGCAAACCCTGAATTTTCCAAAACAAAGGGCAATTAATTGAGAAATCAATCATATGGGTAGCTGCCTTCCTTTTGAAGTGACTCGTGTCAAAGACATTCTCAATTTCATGCAAAGCAGAGGACAATCTCTAACAAACCTTGAGGAATCTGAGGTAGTTAAACAGAGGAAGCATTTGAGCATCATCTCACCAACCACCCACAAAGATGAACATCAGTAACTTGGGAAGCTTGACAGCAGAGCTCTCTGGTTCTTCCTCTATTGGAAAGACCCCCAATGATGACAGAAAGATCATTTCCCTAACACAAAGGCACATGAAGTATTATTTAATTATGGCTTTGTGAAGAATTTAACCTCCTGGACACGCCGCTTCTGTCTTGTAGGACACTCTGTCTGAAGCCCTGGCATTTTTAGAACATCAGTTAAAAAAGGTACTACTGGCATGTTTTACAACATCCCGGTTTCTTTCTAGTCAGTCAATCCACTGATACTCCACATAACCAAATTTGCATGGCCAGTACTGGAAACACTGAGCAGAAATACAAAGCTTTTGGGAAAAGTGAGGATACAAAGTGAGGATATGAGGCACCCCAGAGCTTTGTACATTCATACCAATTCACTCAACTCCCCAAAACTTTGACCCACCAGCTTCCTGCTTAAATCTATTCTGGTTCTATCTTGCTTCTGCTCTTTATCAATGAGCACATTACTTTGAATATTAGTATTGAAAACAGTTCCTCTACTTCAGTACTCATCAAGAATTCCCTCAGGGAACAGGGCCCCCCTTTTGCACCCGTAGGCATTAACGCTTAAAGCACAAGCATCTATTTTCCTAGTCCAAAGAAGGATATAATGGGAGCACTGAGTTTTAGTCACAAAGCTGTAATTAGCTTCAGGGGCCAGCCAAGCTCTTTTGTAATTCATTATAATTAACTGTCCTCAGGTCACTCCTCTTTTCTAGTTCCCACCTACCAGCAAAAAAGTCAGCAGTTTGTACCCAACAGGAGTGTTACCTTCACAGAGCTCCAGAAGTACTAGCAAAGGATGAAAAAGCCTTGCCTGGAGGTTTGGAGGAGCAGAAAGCAGGAGAGGAGGAAACCAGAAGATTTTATTGCCTTTTAGTGAAACAACACAGTAAATCTGGCATTAAAAATACCAGTATTTCTTCTGAAACAAACATTTCACCACACCAAGAGCCATGCCCACGGATAATAATCAGGTCCTTGTAAGAAGTGTAGGGATGGCTTGCTTCATCTCAAGCCGTGCATGGCAAAGAACTGAAACTAATTGATAATTATAACATTTGTGCTCACATGGTAATGCCCTAATTTATTACTGCAGTCCCTAACAAACAGAACATGCACTGCTTGTGCGCTGTTTCTGGGCTCTGAATTCCTTGATGCTTCTGTGAACCTGCAGAACCTTGCTTGTGACAAGAGAATTTCCAGTGAGGTTATCATTTAACACAGACCAGCTGGATATGCCAAAGCTTGGACAGGCAAGCACAGAAACCTGCTCCTTTGAAATGACAGCTTGTGCTCCAGAAAGCATTGCTTCCCTCCTTCCAAGATTCCTCAGAGTTGAAATTGGGTCCTTGATGTTGGATGAACTGTCATGCATGTGGTCAGCACTGAGCTTCACCACCCTGGGAACAGTTCCACCACACGCCTGTACCACAGGACACACTGTGACATCCAAGACTAGATTACTGCAGGATGTTCCAGCCAGGGCTGCAGAGATGGCTCACACGTTGCTCACAGCTGGTTGCTGACAGCAGCCATACAGGTGGTGGGAGAGCACAGGAAACGTGGCAGAGATCCTGATTTCTGAGTCTGCTGCTCATTCTTCTGAGTACAGCATATGATGCAGATAAATTCCAATATTTGCATTAACTGGCTCTTTACACCTATTAGCATCACCAGTCCATTTGGAAGGGATGGGGACACAGGAGCCTGGAGTTTTACAACCAGTTGTATAACATTTCTTTCTAAAATCTCAGAAACACTTAGAGATGCCGTGTTGTATGGCCCACAGACAACAGAACTAACCTCAGAGGAAGGGGCTGAATTCCATTCTTTGTTTAAGAGAGTGTTGGCATATCATTTTGGCTTTATGTTAATAGCAAGTCTTTTTTTCTCTCCATTTCTGTGGACAAATACACATGCAACACTCATCTAATTCAGTTGTATATATATGAAAGCCCCTCTTAACCTTGACTTTCTTGCCCTGAAAGCTGTGCCCTTGTCTTGCAAGCACAAGTGTTCCCAAAATACAGCTGATACTAAAAAAAATAAAATAATTCTTCCTTTCAAAAGAAGTAAGAGGTTTAGAGGGTATTTTAATAGGAAACAGAAAATGGAAGCAATCATTTCCCAGAAGTTCCTGCTGAACAACTTAAGAAAACGTTACACAGTTCATAACCTCCAGATCTCCAGCTGAAACTCCAGAAGCCACTAAAGATAAAAGAATGGGAACCACATGGAACATCCTAGAAACCTATAAGACAATGTAATGTACTCTCAATACAGGTTGAGCTTCTGCAGTCTCACTCTGTAAATTGAATTTCTGATGCCTGCAGACACTGATAGGTGTCACTTGCTTTTACATCGCGTGCGGATCTCCAGATTGCCAGAAAGATAGAGAAACTATGAGGATTTATGGGAAATTAAGACTTCTTCCCAAGAACACAGCCAAGCAGAATGACAAACTATTTACTGCCTTTAAAAACAGGCTGCAAAGCTTATACATGAAAGAACAACCACGGGATGTGGTGGGGCCGTTGAACCCAGGCATGTGAGAATTAGTATGGATATATGAAAACTACCTGGCAGCTTTAAAAAGAGAAAAACAGCAGAATCTGGCCATGTCAGGTGATGAAACGAGTCTGTTGTGGGAAGAAACCCCACAGACATCTCTGCCTCCTTGCTGAAAAGACTCGGCAGCATGTAGAGCAAGGTAGATGGTTTGGTGGCTTGTCAGCTGAATGCCACCAAGGATGCTTCTGGCACCCAGGAGCTCTCCTCGTGGAAACAAAAGGCACTTGTAGCTACACACCAAAACCTCTGCCAGTGTAGAGATCAGGACTCCAAGTTCCTTTATGGATTTCTGGTTTTAGGCACCTCAGATTTGCCCAAAAGTAAATGGCACCAGCTTACAACAGACTCACCATTAGTAACACAGTACCCAGTACCTCGTGTTTTCATCTAGCCCCCTAAAAGTTTTGACAGGAAACACAGATACCAATACAGACTGCATGAAAGCCATCCCTCCACAAAACACACCAACCACCTCCAGGGTTTTCAAAGCCACCCTTCTGCAATAAAATACAGTAGAGCTTTGGCCACCACAGAATACAGGCATAGATCAGGGTGCCCTCCCGAAACCTTTGAGCACTGAAAAGAAAGGCTTTATATTCCAGAGCCAAAGGAAGCACAGCGAGGTGGGCTGGAAGGAATACAGCATGACTGGGCTTCTGCACCAGGAACCTCTCATTTGGGCAAAACTTTCTCTGTTGCCTTGGTGAATCTGCTCTGCGAACCAAAGTCAGCTATTAAAACCGGTTTGCACTTTAATCACAGACTCACAGAGCTGTAGGGGTTGGAAGGGACCTCCAGAGCCCATGGGGTCCAACCCCCTGCCAGAGCAGGGTCCCTGGGACAGGGCACACAGGGCGGTGTCCAGACAGGGGCTGGAATCTCTCCAGAGAAGGAGACTCCACACCCCCTGGGCAGCCTGTCCCAGGGCTCCCTCACCCTCACTGGGAAGGATTCCTTCTGCATAACAGCTGCTTTAAACAAACCATCCCCACGGGTCAGATACAGATTTGTACTCAGAGCACACAGACACATAAATTCACACCCCGTTGGGTAGACAGATGCACACAGACTTCCATCATCTCCTCTCCGATAACAAAGCTGTGCTGCCTGTCCTTTGAAGTCAGCCACGCACTTTCCACACACCTGCACGTGTGTGGATGTATTTACACACATGCTCTTCGAACCCCAACCAAAAGCAGCAGTTCAGTTCCTAGTGACTGCTCTCAGCCAGGGCTTCAGCCTACTCAGAAACATTAATTCAGCCATGGGGTAAAAAACTTAAAAAGAGAAGACAAAAATCTAATGACAGAAATAACATAATGATCCTTATCTTAGGGATAAGTCTTCCAGGCTGTGAGTAAGGTGCAAGAATGGGTAGGAGGAAGCCCAGTGTAAAGCTTGGCCTAAACCCAGCAGGTTGGCTCTCCTGGGGAAAGGCTCTGTAACACATGCAGGCCTTGATCTAAACCAGATTTCTCTATTCAGTGAGGCTGGAGAACTGGGGCCATGCTTTTTAAATAACTCTGTAGCAAAAACAGCACCAAAGGAAAAAAAAAATTAAACCCACCCAAAATATTCCATACTCTTTTCCATTCATGAGATCCCAAGCAGAAACTCCTAATGAAGTTCCTCTAGACCACCAGATAGCCTCTGCATGCATCTCCTGCTCTCCAAAATGGATTCCTCTTCATCACAGGACGGAGTCTTTTGAAATTGCAAATGAAAAATTAAACCCAGCTGACCCAAACTTCATCTAAACTCAATGCTTTTAAACCAACACTCGCTTATTTGTTTGTCAAATAAACGAATCCCACCCGAGATGACAAAATCAGGCAGCTAATTGCTGATACTGGAGACTTAATTCCCTTTGTCTTCCCATAATTTACGTGCACATATCGGGTGTTGTGCTGCTTTAACGGGTGCAGTAGTGTACGAGACACAAGTTCCACTCTGTGCTGGGAGTTTGAGGGGTTAGTTGGTTGGTATAAATGCTAACATTACTACAACAGATTTCTGTGTGTTAATCTATTTTTACATTTTATCCTGGAAAAGAAATGTCATCATGTTGCCAATGAAAACCAAACCATCTTTTCCTGTACATTTCTGCTGACTGACACATCGTGTCTGCAAACGATCGTCTTTCTCCAGAGAGCTTTTGCTTTGCCCAAGCCCAAATGGACACAGGACACAGGAGCTGTCTTACAGACACTTCCCAAAACCAGGATACGTTGGTAACACAGTACGGCAGCTCCTGACACACTGACTCAACTCTTCAGCTAAAGAACTCCTCCATGTTTTTAAAACCAAGGCAAGAGCTTGGGTCAGATGGGCACTTTCTGTTTGAAATACAGGGGATATAAGAATGATTCCATCAGAAAGAAGAATCAGAGTTGATTTTTACTTCTCCTGTTTTTTAGACCAGCACATACAACGCAGAACATCATCTGCAACTGACAATGTTTCAAGGAGCATGTCCAGAGAAGGGTGATGAAGCTGGTGAAGGGTCTGGGACACAAGTGTGATGAGGAGCAGCTGAGGGACCTGGGACTGCTCAGTCTGGAGAAGAGGAGGCTCAGGGGAGACCTCCTTGCTCTCTCCAGCTCCCTGAGAGGAGGCTGTGGGGAGCTGGGGCTCAGCCCCTTCTCTGATATACCCAGTGACAGGACAGAGGGAATGGCTGTGAGCTGGGCCAGGGGAGGGTCAGGTCAGGAATGAGGAGACATTTCTTCTCCCAAAGAGCGGTTGGGCATTGGAAGGGGTTGCCCAGGGAGGTGGGGGAGTCACCGTCCCCCAGGGTGTTCAAGGAGAGGCTGGATGAGGTACTTGGGGACGTGGTTTAGGGAGTCATGTGGGTGGTAGAGAGGCGGTTGGATGAGAAGATCTTGGAGACCTTTTCAAACCTTCGCGATTCTGTGATTCTAAAGGAGGAATTTCACCAAAAAAGATGTTTCTCTTGACACAAAGGAATAAAACTCCCCAGTCACAGAAGAAAGTCCTGGGAAGGGCTGGAATGAATTGCAAGTAATTGCTACCAAAGGATGGTTTAAAACAACCCACATTAATCTGAGATTTTTTACTCAAGTCACCCCTGGAGAGATACAGCCACTATAAAACTAGGGAAAGCAGGCTTGGTTCTTTCTTGGCTTATCTCACACAGGTGCACGGGGCAGGAGAACACCCAGCAAGAAACCGGGCCCATTCTTATTATTTATTTCTATATAAATTAATGCTGTTCATCTCAAACTCCTCCCCTTTGTGGAAGAGGAAAGTGCTTGGGAGTGCCATACACAAAACACTAATTACAATCACTTTCTGCCTCAATAAAGGAAATATAAATTTCCTGCCTTGGCAAGGGCTAGAATGTCTCGAGCGAGTGGGAGAAGGACCACGGTAAGTGTCTGGACAGCAATACAGAGAAAACTATTTCCTTGCTTTTCTATTCATGTGCTAATCCAGCAAGTACATTTTGCATATGCAAAAAGACCTGCCTGAATTATTGGTTCTCCTCCTATGATAATTATGATGGCATAGCAAGGATTACTATTCTTTTTAATTGTATAAATACCAAAATGCTACCTGATCTGTAAAGCCCCAGGAAGTCCTGACACTTGTGGTCACAAGAGACTCTCCTCTTCATTTTCTGCACAATGAGAAGTTAAAATGAGCCTTCTGGGATTACTAGAACTTGGTTGGTAATTATTCTGTATGTATTCTTCCTAATTCATCCAAATGGACGTATTATCACTATGAAATCATCGCTCAGTGTTGCTATTACTGAGTGGGAGCTCCAGTCCAAAGGGAACTTTATTACTTAATCTAGCACTGAAATGCTATCTGGTAAGAAAATGGGAATATTTCCCAGATGGAAGATGATTCATGAATGCAAAATTCCATAGGCATATTGAGATTAAAGAATATTCCCAGGATGAAAGATTTCCAGCCAATGATTATGTTCTTAAGAATATACAGGACTATCAGATAATTAGTATGTTCTACATAACTCAGGTTTTTATTGGGAAAACAAAGCTTTAGGGCCACCAACTCTTTCTCAGGTTGGTAAAGCTCCAGTAGATCCTCAAATACTTGAAGACTCCTTTTTTGGAGAGCAAACGGCACAAGAAAAGACATATATAAAACATTTCACATGGAAATTGTGCAGCTAATGGCATATGTGGTCATCTTCACCTTTCAGTTACTCCTCACCGCACCCCATGCACTTCCCTTATCAAGATGTTCCTCTTAGAAACTCAGCTTTTTTAAACCCACGGGTCCTTATCTATGCCTTTCAGGCTTAGTGCCTCCCACTATCCATAATCCACAGAACGTGATGCTATACACACAGAGAACACCTAGAGACATGACATCACACTAACTGATGTGTAACTAACTCTGCTCCCAGGCACATGGGTCCACATTGACGTCAGCATGAGCACAATCACAAAGCAGCTTCTTTAAGCGGAGCTGGTTGAGAAATTCATTTGCTGTTTGAAAAATACAGTCATTTCCCATCAAACACAGGATTCCACAAGCCAGATCAGTTTGCTTTGCCCAGCTGCAAACCAGGTAAAGTTTTAAATAAGGTGAGTGTCTCACAGATGGTTCTGAAGGTAACAGAAACAAATTCTGTAGAGGGGAGAGAGAGCTCCATGTGAGCGGGCTGAGCAGCATCCCACAGGTCACCTCCAGCCAGACAGCTCCCTTTGTCTTCCAATGCCCAGAACCCAACAGCTGAACATTACTCATCAGATTTAGCACGGTGTCCTTGTGGAGAAGGCGGCAGGCTGTTCTAACACAGCTAACGTAGCTGTTGGGAATGGCTGTTGGCGTCACGCAGACCAGAGCGGACGACAGGACTGCAACCCCGCTCCTGGCTGGGGAGAGGTTAGATCATCACACCCTCCACAACTGCTGTATCACCTCGAAAACCTCCTGAGTGCAGAGCCAAGAGCAGCTAGCTGCTTTCTCTTGCCTGGAACCGTAGAGCCCGATAATTAATTTACAACAACCATAATTACAAACCCCAGTATTACTGCAGAAGGGCACTCTGCAGACTTGAGGTGTTGCAATCATCACACAGTCCCTGCAAAGAGAAAGCAGTAAACTCGGGCTAGTCAAAATTAACAGGCCCACAGGAATAGGTGCATGTGTGTCCAGCTACATGAGCTTGGCCAGGACAGGGTAACTGCTCTGCTCCTCTTCAGAAAAATCTGAAGGTAACAGAGAATTTCCTAGGACTTCATGAAGTATCAGAACATGAACCCCTATTTTACAGCAGTGCTTTTTAATGGAATCCTAACACATCAGGCTGCTTATTGTTACTTTAAATCACACTTTAAATTTTCAGAGCATTGCCTGGCTCTCCTAGAGCTACAAGAAAAGCTACGTCCACCAACTGCTAGCAACCTTTATCACACAGCCACCATTCCCATTTGGGGTAAACTTCTCTGTCAGATTATGGTAACTTGGCAAATTCTGATTATCAGGTTTCCACTGTCTCAAAGATGAGAGAAGTTTTAATCCAAATGAGCCACCCTAATTCCAACACCATCCCACCTGCATCTTCCTAAGGGTTTCAGAAGTTGTAAGGACATCTGTATACTTCCTACTTGTTCTTCCCACTTTCTTTTACTCAAATTCTTGTCCCTTTGCCCCCACCTTTTCACACAGGGTTTCTCCTCCTGGCCAGGAAAATTAGTACCGGAGTATTCCTTCAGAGCCAGCCAGTTCTTTCAGGTTCTGCAACCTGTTTGAAAGAAGGATGCCTCAGAATCCTCTTCTCACAAGGACTTGCCCCCTTTTTCATGGCAAGGTGGTTCAGATACAATCCATGGATGTGGGCTGAGCGCCATTCAACTTTTTAGACGTTTTTCCATCCTCTTGTTATCAGTCCTGTATCTTAATCCTTCTATGTCTGGTATGCATCGTGAATCACAGACCAGCTCTGGGTGCCTGGAAACTGTTGGGCTTCCTTAAGAACATCACCATAACTTTCCCCACCCCAGAACTCCAACTTGTGAGCGGCCGTAAGACTTTCCGTCCGAGATGCAAGACATCTTACGGAGTTAATTTCAGAAATAGGAGGTTTGGTCCCAGGAATCATGGTTTCAGTTCAATACAACCACAGAACACTGTGGAAAAACAGTTTCTTGACCTCAAAGCCTAACGAAACATCGGCTGTGTCCACTCCTATTTTTAGATGTATGCTCTGCAGCGCCATGTTCCTTCATATAAGGCTGACCCAAATGTTCCAAGAGCAGACGCTGGTTTCTCTGCGATAGCCAACGCATATCTCTGCTTTCCAAGTTTCTGTAAACACATCATTATAAGGAAGGCCAGTCTTACTTTTCCCAGCCTTCTTTCTAATTACACGCCTGCTGCCAGGAAACTTTTAACTTCTTTATTTTTTTTTTTTTGTCTTCGCTACTAAAATTTAAACAAATATCTGCTACAGGCTTGGGCAAGAAGGGGGAAAGATCTCCAAGGTCTGTACTGTTACAAGTTACAGAGTTACTAAGTAACACCAAATTCCTCTCGACACTCCATGATAAACATTCGACCAAAAAAGTGAGCTCCAAGAGCCCAGCGTTGCTCGGTCATCACATCTGCCTTCCTTCCAGACTAAGCAATTCCACACAACACAAAACCCCCGCTATTGTCCCCGATGTCGGTTTGATTTTGGTACAAGCGTCTTAAAACATCCAAAACCCCGCGTCCATTACCGATCCTCTTTCCACCTAGGACTACCACCGTGTTCCTACAGAAGTCTCCTACAAAGGAGGCTGTGAAAGTACTCAGGCTTTCCTACTCCGCCGCACTCACTGACAAGCCAGCAACTGATTCAGCAAGCCCCGAGCCGCAGACACACACGCAGCCAGCCGCTGCCACCGCAGCATCCCGCTCCCCGTAGCCGGGAGCACCGGCCAGGCGGCTGAGGCTCGGGGGTACCGTGCGTGAGCCGAGCGCGGGCGCGACCGCAGACGACACGGCGAACTACGGGGGCAAGAAACAGGCGTGCAAAAGCGGGGAGGGGAGTGGGGGGAGAAGAAAAAAGAACTCCTGGCCAGAAACGCGGCCGGCCCGATTCGACTGCAGCGCGGTTTCCTTCGCCGTGACCCCTCGCTTTCCATCACCGCCGCCGCTCCTGCGAGCGCCCACCCTGCCCTCTTACCTCGGCGGCGCTGGCGCGGGCAGCGACCGCACGCCCGAGCGCCGGTGTCCGGGGGAGGAGGGAGACGGGCGCGGCGCCCGCAGGTACCCGGCGCTATATAGAGCGGGCGGGCGGCCCCGCGCCGTGACTCGGGCTCGGGGAGGCGCCGGCGGCCCGGCCCGCTCCGGCAGCTTCACGTTAAGAGTCCCGCGGCCACCCCCGGCTCCCCTCCGCGGGCGAGAGGCGTTCCCGGGCTGCCGGGAACTGCGGGAAACGGGGGGTTCCCGCGGCGCGGAGCCCTCGGGATCGTGCCTCCCCCCTGCCGCAGCCTGAGTCCCAGTTACTCCCCCTCCCCGAGCTGCAAGAGCCGGGCCGGTTTTGTACCCTTCTTGCCAAAAAAAGGCTCGGGTCCCGTGCTGGAAGTTCGCTTTCTTCCCGCCGGGAGGGCACTCGGGATCTGTAGCCAGCAGAAAAGCTTGAGAAACTTCTGCTGAGGCAGAAGCAGGCACTGCAGCCGCCCGGGCAGCAGAGGAGCCATCCCAGGCGCTTCCATATTGCCATCCAGCCGCACAAAAGGCTCGCCACCCGTTTACGGTTAGCTTTTCCACATAGGAAAAGTTTCCATGATGTCTGCATCGTTTCTGTCTGCCTGACCGAGCAGGTGGGATGGCTGCTACATCCTTTAACTATCTCGTGTTATCCTTCCAAACTTTCTGATAATTTCTGCTGGTTTTAGTGAAGAGCTATCCCACTCCTCATCCCTTCCGAGTCCCTGAGGTTCCAGAAAATCCATCGCTCTACTGCACACTTCAGTCACCATCTTAACAATCTCCTGTGTCCTCTTCCCCTGTCAGAGACAGAGTTCAGGGAACATTTACCATACATTACAAAAATCACACTAGTTTGCAGCCCAATTAGGCAAAAATATCCAGAGTGCCAAACAATGTATAGAAATGCATTAAATGTTACTGCACCTTCCACTAAGGGCATCATCTGGAGGTAGATGTTTTCCATAAGGAGATAGACAGAACAGCAGATTTCTGTTGTTGGCACATACCCTTCCTACCAAAACTCACCTGGTAAGGATCCAGTGTGCAGTAACTACAGATTACATGCCAACATCAGGTTGAGAAGTAAGCCTAGAATGGAACTAATCATTAGCAGCATCCACTTAAACATCTGCTTAAAACAAGATGAACAATCTCAAAAGATCCACCCGTGAAAGCTCTACTCTCAGATCCATGCTTAGTCCACATTGGTGATCAGAGGTACCACCTGAATTTTCTGTGGTGCAGACAGCAAAAAGAAGCACAGGGACATGCTGCTGCTCATCTCACTGCTGTTAAACACCCTGGATATGGTTAGGAGATTCTAGGATAGCTGCAAGTAAGGGTGCTCTTTCTCCTTTGAGCTCTACTTTCCAACCAAGATGAGCAAAACCTGTCCCTGAGAAATTTCCTTCTGCAGCAGACAAGGTGGCACTGCCACCTCCCCTGCTTACTCAGCCCCTTCACCCCTTTTCAGGGGTCACCTGATCAGCCCTGAACGTAACTGGGAGAACAGGAACACCACCACCTAGGAACAAGGGAGGGAGAAATGCAGCATCTCGCCACTGCTGGAACCGAGTGACATGCCAGATGCTGGCAGCAAGAAGGCTCTGGCACTGCACTAACCCGCTCTCCAATTCTGGGACATGAGCATGGGGAAGAAGCATGGTCACTCGTACACATAGGGTGAGGTAGCACAAAGATAAAAGGAGCATTACTCGTCACTGGTGGGATCCCTGTGATTCAGGGTAAGTGTGCTGCTCAAGGATAGTATCTAACAACCCAAACTAATTCAGCCAGCAAAGGCTGCAGATAATCTATCACACACACCAGAGAGCGAGCTGATGCATGGTAGGAAAAGCTGACAATAAAAATAAAACCAGTACCTGGACTTCACATCTCTTAATGGTACCTTCTCCTTTGTATTTGATTACTACTGAGTTCCTATGGCAGAGAAGAAAGCTGAGTTCTCTGACATATCCTTCTGCCACTCTGTCCATATTTTGCACATACGTTCCAGGGGTTTGGGAGAGGAACTTTATGTCTACACATGTATGCTCGAGTTCACTTCATGAGGATGGAAGGGGAAGGCAAGAAGACAGCTTGTGCATATCAGCTGAGGTCAAGACACTTGCTCATCGTGACTTCATGGGCATAACTGGGCACAGAAAGTGAAAACAAAGCTCAGTGTACTGGGAACCAAACATAAGGCACAATGTGAGACAAAGATCCAAAGAGAAAGGAAACAAAAACCTATGCTCAACTTAAAATTTAATATGGTCTGTGATTCTTTCTTGTAAACAACCCTGTCTATCATTCCAGCTCCAGGAACACTTGTTTCCAGTTTGAAGAGTTTCCAGCTAAGCATGGCCAGCAGAAAGGAGGGGAAACAATTCACACCTAAACAGACCACTGCATACAACTTCAAGAAGTCATAAGAATCGTTGAATGGTCAGGGTTGGAAGAGACCTTAAATATCACCAAGTCCCACCCTCCTGCCATGGGCAGGGACACCTCTCAACAGACCAGGCTGCTTAAGGCCTCATCCAACCCGGCCTTGAGCACATCCACGGATCCAGAGGCTTCCATCACCTCCCTGGGCACCCAGTGCCAGGGCCTCACCACCCTCACAGTGAAGAATTTCTTCCTAATATCCAATCTAAATCTACCCCCTTCCAATTTAAACCATTCCCCCTCATCCTGTCACTCCAGGCCCTTCTAAAATGTCCCTCCCCAGCTTTCCTGTAGCCCCTTCAGGGACTGGAAGGTGCTGTAAGATCTCATTGGGACCTTCTCTTCTCCAGAACCACCCCAGCTCTCTCAGCCTGGTTTCATAGCACAGATGCTCCAGCCCTCTGACCATCTTCACAGCCTCCTCTGGACCCATTCCAACAGGCCCATGTCCTTGTGTTGGGGACTCCAGAACTGGACCCAGCACTCCAGGTGGGGTCTCATGAGAGCAGAGGGGTAGAATCGGCATGTTGGCTCATGTGGAGCTTCTCCTCCACCGGCACCCCCAAGTCCTTCTTTGCAGGGCCGCTCTCTAACACACCCTCTCCCAGCCTCTACTGACAATGAGGATTGCCCCAACCCTGGTGCAGTCCTAATATTTAAACAAAACACTTAAAATGCAATGGCAATTCCAACAAGCAATTTTTGTAAATAGAAAGTAAAGAACCCAAGAGTCGATGTCTGTGACCTAATGGCTGCAATGAGAAATACCACTGGGAACACATGCCACAGCGCCTCACATCATGTGAGGGGTTTTTGTGTGCACACATTCCAAGCCTGTGAATCTTCACAATAATGAAGGTTCACTTTTTACACTGTCCTGGAAAGAAAATTAAATTAGCATCACTTAGAGTATAAAACCTACAAAGGCTGACTTCAGAAAAGCAAAACAAAAGGCTGGAGATGCAGAGAGAGCAACTACACCCTCACCCGTCTGAGACAACTGTAGATAAAACAAGTCCATGGACTTCTTGAGAGTCTGTCAGGTTCCTAAGCCACTACAGAATAACATGTAGTATTGAAACTCAAGAGTTTTGCTTGCAGCATATCTTCACTGAAGGAAGTGTATTTTAACAGTGTACATACACTGAGATCCACAACTGCCAGTTCTCAGGTGCTACAACACTATGAATTCCCCAATTTTATCTCCTTTCTTCTAATTGCCTACTTGTTTTCTGAGTCATTCTGATATGCACAATGTCAGCATCCTAGCTGGTGAGTAACAAAGACATTAAAACCTACACTCAGTGTGCAATTCCGATTGCACTAGTTAAGATATCTCACACTCTTTAAACCAAGCTAGTATGTTGAGGGTTTTTTAAGAGGAAACTAAAAACCCCATAACTAGAACATTGTGGGGTCTGAGAAGAACTTCACTGAGATTCAAAGTATGTTTTCTACATGGGGGAAACACATACAAGATTCTTTTGGTCTTAAAAACTGGAAATTAATTCAAGACTAAAGGTGTGCTGGTAAATCAACCCCAACAGTTTTTGGCCATAATGGAGCTTTGCATCACAGGGCAGTTCAAACACCATTAAGCTCAGATGGAAATGGCAGTTACATAGACTAGAAGAGGGAACTGAAAGGGTTTACTAGCTTTCAAACAGATTCACATACAGCTGACAATTATTATCCACAGAGCCCAATTCAGCAACCTCTCCATTTCCCTTACCTAAGGAAAACGCAGCCCATTTATGCTCGCTATGCAGCCTTGACATACCAACCACTGTGGCTATGCAGAGTTTTATGAACAACAAAAAACCTCCATGAAATCACGTCCCCCCCATATTGTACCTGACAATATTTAAAAGCTTTGAAGGGACTCCTAACCCAGGAACAGGCCCCTGTTTTTCTTGGAAGGCATGAGAGTTTTGGAAGAGCTAACTGCACTCTGGCCTTCCAGAGACTAACCATACCTCTGAAAAGGCCAATGCCAAACACAGACAAGTCCAAAGCATTTAATGCCAGTCCAGATTACAAGCATCCTATACTACCTAACTTTGCTGGTGTTGGTGGACACTGAGGTCATGGCTGTAAAGTGCTTTGTTTGGTATCATTTCCTGTTGGGGATATTCACAGTCTCAAACTAGGAGCTGCTGGTGGCCTTTGTTTTCCTTAGTGTTTCTGGAAAATAAAGGCTCACCTGCTTATTACAAGAGAGATTATTTGAGCAAACATTTCCCATCTCTTTCAATTCCCCCAATACACACCATCAAAATTACGTGTTACAGGCAGGAAACCATCACCACTAGAGAAAGTTACAGTATACTGCAGAGCCTCTGATCTGGTAAGACACGATTCAACAAGAGTCAGATGAACACTGGAGCTTTTTCCACGCACAGACACACTGTGTAACCCCCATGGCAGTGTGGAAGAAAACCACGGGTCTACTCTCTAGGTATTTTCTAAGAATGAACAGCAATGGTTGAACCACAAGCACAGAGAGAATTCAGACGTCCTAGTGGCTTTTCCCTAAAGTACCTACATACTCTGGTACCCACGTTCTCAGTATGTTTTGACCATGAGTAACCCATGAGAATTTCCTGGCCTGCACAACTACTAGTTCAGCAATGTGCATGAGCTCTGGAAATAGCTACATTAAATCCAACAAAATGCAAGCTGGAAAATTATTCACTCCTCAGACTGAGAAGGATTCTGATCTGTGTTAAGCTGCCAGTTTCACTAACCCCACAAAGGAGAACTATTCGGTTGGGTTTTGTGCAGTTTCTTTTCCCTCCCAAGCTGTGCAGCCAGTTGGTTCTGCCCTGCACTCCCACCTCTTGCAGCTTTTCCAGCTTTTCCTTGTCCTTTCCTTCTCCCTTGCTCTGTGACTCCTCTCAGATCCTTTATTTTTTTTAACTAATGAAATAAATTACAAAGACACCTGTACTATATTCTCCTGTTTTAACATATCAGGATCAAGAGCAAAGTAACTTCCCTTGCGTTGCTTTGCTAGTATTGTACCTATAGTTTCTTCCTTGCTTCATGGTAAAACCGGCATAACGCTCTTCGGCTGCGATACCGAAATCCCATTAGCAGGCATCCCTATGGATCTATGGCAGCTCTACCTGCACTCCAGGTGATTAGTTATTAGGCAGCTTACACAAAGTCACAGGTGGTTACAGCAATTCAAATGTCACAGGTAAATGTCCTTCCCAGTTCCCAATTCAACTCTCAACGCTACATTCTCTTCGTTAATGCTCCTGCTACATAACAATGAGGGTGTTGTTACCTTTCAATTGGCTACACTGTAGTAGCTTACAGCGGGTGTAATTGTGAGGCCTATGTGGGAAAGGTAGAGAAGCTGTTTCTTCTGGGTCAGGCTCCCCCACAGTATTTAAAACATCTTTCAGTAGCTGTTTACGAACTGATCCCGTCACAATTTCACGATCAAGGCCTAACTTACTTCCTTTCATCGGGATGTCAAGCTCACAGCGCCCGTGACCGCTGTAAAGCCCGGGAATCCAGGAGACATTCTGTTGCTGGCGCTTTGAAACCGGAGCAAACGCGGCCGGCACGTTACACGTTACTGCTCCAGTTCGTGCCCACAGCCACTCCGTTTTCTCTGTCCGACCTCTCACGCAGGCAGCAGAGATCCCCAGCTGCTCCTTCATCTACTGAACGCTTCTTTGAATGGCGTTCTGCGTCTTTTCCCACAGGGAATGAGGCCTTTTAAACTCAGCCCATATAAGGGGGGAGGGCAGGGAGGGACGGACATGACACAAAAGTTGCCAGACACTGGGGATGAAGGTCACACACTGGGTATGGATTCCATACCTGTGTTTAAAACAGTCACTTACTAGCGTTCCTGCTCTCTGGGAGCAATTTGCACTGTGCCATTTTGTCATGAAACAGTTTTCTGTCAGGATGCTCGGGACTGGGTTTTTTTTAGTGCCTTTTCTCCCTTTCCCCACTCCTCAACCACAAAGGCACCTCAGCCTCTCAGAGGTACCTTTTCTAGCTGGATTTCTACCTTTGCCTCAGAACAAAATCTCATTCTTTGTTTTGGTAACGCTTCACATTTCCTACAGCAGGTCTATTTCCCCCGGCAAAGGCTCCTGTATCATCAGGCTGCCCGAGACCCCTCTCATACAAACGCAAAACCACAATGGGTTTTGGGGACACAGGAAGGCATGACAAGCCCCGCTTGAGCTTCCCTGGCAGAAGGTAGCAAGAGGGTGAGGCCGAGCCCGCGGGCCGCCATCCCCTGGACCCTCCAGGAAGCGGCTTCCCGCCAGAGGACCGCTTCCCGGCTTCCCGCCACCTCGCTCCCTGCTCCTATTCTGAAATCCTCCCGCTCCCGCTTCCTTATTTGGTTGCCGGGACTGTTCTTTGTCTAGCTGAGCCCCCCGGGCCGCGGCCCGGCTCCAGCGGCCCACCCCGCCCGGGCCCCGGGCGAGCAGCACGGCCCGCCGGCCGCGGCCATGCCCATGTAAGGAGCACCTTCCCCGGGCGGGGCGGGACGAGGCGAGGCGGGGCGGTGAGGCCCGGCCCAGCCCAGCCCGGCCCCTCACACGGCAGCTCCGGGCGTCTGGGCTTTCTGCGGACCCAGCAGCTGGGCTCTCCCGGGAGCCGCGGCCAGGCCTCCCGCCGTGCCTCGCCGGCCCCGCAGCGCCTCACCTTTACGCGCCGCTTCCTCAAGGCAACGAGACGAAGGGAACAAACGCAGCGACCGAGTTCAGCGTAAAAACTCGGGGATTCCTGTCATACGTTTCATTTGAGAGCAGGCAGGTTCCAGCGTGTCCTTCGGGGGTGTAACTGGTGCTTTCGGGGTGTGGGGGGAAGCCATCCCTCAACAGCGCTGCCTTACAAAACGCCTCGGCCCTGCGATGATGCCTGCAGAGAGCGAGCTGGATGGCGTTCTGCTCCCAAATCATCCCAGCAGCGATGAACAGCAGCGTTCCCGCCGGAAACCAGCATAAATCCGCCAGCAGAATGCTCCCTTGCTGTTGGTACTCCTGCTTGATGCTTGGCTTGAGTACCTCAGTCGTAGGTACTTCATAGGATCACTCAGATCTTTGAGAGCGCTGAGTGCATGAGAAAGCATTTCCAGCATAGGTCTGGCAGGGAGCAAGCAAGAGCCCTCACACAGAAGGGCTGGTGCTGCTGGGGGCTGCTGCTCTGCTTTGCGTGTTAGGTTTGGTCTCTCTGAAGGGGAATATCAGAGGCATTTAAGCAATAGTAACTTTTTTACATAAATACCAAGGAATCCAGTGGGAAGTGATTCCTTTTTTTTTTAAATTCAAATGTGAAAATAGTACCAGCTCCTGAGAACATCTGCTGAAGGCATCCACAGTGACCACCGAAGGAATCGAGGTTAACACACAGGGACATCTCCATCGGACCAAGGAGATTACTGAGCTGTGTGTGACCACCAAAGGCATACCCTTCACCAAGGGCAGATACAAACTTAGTACAAGTCTTGTGAGAGAGTCCTCTCTAAGGCAGGATGACAAGAGACAGTCTGTTGCCACAAGTTTAGGAAGTTGCAGCTAAACTCCTAACCTTCTGTTTGGGAGTCTGGAAGCATTCCTGTAGTTCTCAAACTGGTTTCCTTAATACTAACTTGTGAAAAGAAGCCCTAAAGTAATGCTAAAAGTTCTCACATTGTTGCAAGCTCCTGCGAGTGCCTGGGTGAAGCAGAGAGCAAGCAGCAGACTGGAACAAAGACAGCACTATATTAAATCACCCATGTTCAGGGCACTAGCGACTGCTCAGTGTGGGAGTGCATGAAAAATAATTCAGGAGAGTGCAAAGGTGCGTTTGTAACTACCTTCCTAGCGCATCCCTACAGCTGCACCCAAGCTGTGACAGCCAGGAGTATTTTCAGTCAACAGAAAAGCCACTCCAGTACTTTTACATTGTATCGTTGCCCTCAACAGAGGCCAGAGCAGTTTGTTTACCTGTGAGGAGCTCTGAAACTAGGAAAAAATTGGAAAGAGCTTAATAAGAATAGCAAAATAAGAAATATGCTGACCCCACTGCATTTCCATTACACATGTAAACTACCATGCTAGAACTCATCTCAGGGGGGGGGAAAGGGGGAGGAAAAAAAAAGTCAAAATAAGAAACCTACAGGAACAATTTAGTAGAGTTTATGTCCAGAAAAACCTGGTTTCAAGTTACCTATCTCTAGATGAAAGTAGTTTAAAACATTCATAACTGACAAAGAAAATGCTAAAATTAAACTCCAAAATACAGAGATGCTCTAAGAGTAAGCTAAGTGAAAGCTATAGGGACATATGATTATCAAAGAGCAATTTAAGCCAAAATAGGATGGCCCGTGGAGCTCATTGTCCCCACTGCCAGAGGGCACAGCAAGTACCAGTTTATTTCAGTCCAACTCCATCATCAGGCTACTGACAAGTCACTCCCAGCTCCCCCTGCAACCATCTCACTGTCCAGGCCCTGTCATCTGACATCAGTTCTAAACAGAATGGATGACACCGCGACACATACGGTCAAGGTAGGACACGTCCTTTGAGGGGCTGTTCAACGTTCGCTTGTTTGCCATTGTGTCACAGCAAGAGTATGTCTGTCTGCTCAGTGAGGAACTGCCAAAGCTCTCCAGAAAGCTATCCAAAACCTCAGATAAATGCATACGAGGCCCAGGCTTTGCAAGAAGGATGATCTCCCCAAGATCTAGAAGTTACTTCTCAAAGAACTTTCACAGACAATTCCAGACCTCTCTGCATCCAGTCAAACAGGTTTCAAAGTACAGGTTTTCTCTCTCCATAGCTCACATAGTTCACTTGCTCCTGTTGACCTCCGTGGCAGTCTTTCAGCACGTAGGACATACGTGTTCCCCATGCTGTCTTCTCATTTCAGTGGCTGCCAGTTGTGCCTGCACACCTGAATCCCTCCTCCTCCCCCCACAAACCCACTCGCTCAAACCACCCCGCAGCACACAGTATATTGTCACAACTAGTCTGAGATGTGGCAGCATCTCTCTCACCAGCTTGAAGCGCTGCCCTCAGAGAACAGCTCCCTAGATATGCTGTCCCACCAGAGCATACTCCTGCCGTTCGGCCCCTCATCGATGCTATGGCAGGATTATGTGGTCAAAAAATAGAAGGATCTGGAGGGGGTGTGGAATGGAAACATGACAGGAAAGATCACATCATTAAACCCATGGGGCTAAGGAGTTTTATTGTCTTTAAACAAAGGTGCTAGGTACCAGCGCCCATCAAGTTCGGAGTACTGGCAACGGCTGTTCCCACCTGCTGCTGGGGAACACCAAATCCATCAACTCCAACATCCATGCTGTCATTAGAGGAATTATGAAAGCCATAAAGCATCCTCAGTGTTTTATCAGTAAAATAACCCTGACTTTCTGTACGAGTGTAAACATCTAGCAATAGAGTAAAGCACATTCAGTAACACACTCTCAGGTTTCTCAGGCTTAGGACCTGAACATGTTCCGGGTGTACAGACACACCCACCAATTACACGATATTTTACTACAGAACTTCAACAAATCCCCTGCCAAAGTATGAGAATATCCATTGGCTTCCCTGACAAAAATCATTCTTTATGGATCTGCTGTATCTGGTTCTTTTAAGACAGGAGGGGTCTGGGAAAAGAGCACATATGAACAGTGCTGGGCTCTGTGTGGAGTTCAATTAGTCATGTCCTGCTCCTTTGAGAACCATAGTTTGCTCCTGGTTTCTTTCTTTCAAACACTTGCTTTGATTTGGGTAAGAAGATACATTTTGTCAGGCCTTTATCCCGTGGCTACTTAGGGTTTTTTCCAGGAGCCTTTCAAAACGGACCGAGCTGAAAACCTTTGGAAATCCAGTGGCCTGTATCGACTAGGCTTGACTCACCTGCGTGGCTCGGGGGGATTCTTCCAAATCATTTCAGTGCTGCTTCTTTTTATTAAAGAAACAATATGTCACCCTAAATGGCACATTACATCCATGACCTGGTTATTCTCATGTCTTTGTTCTAGATCACACTATTATTTCTACATTACCTACTACTTTTTCAGCTCCTGGGCTCATCAGTTTCAAGTCCCTTGAAATTCCCTGAAAACTCTTTTTGAAAGGTCAGGGCTATAAGTGCAGCCTTCAGTTTATTAGTAAATCTACTATTTCCAAGTAGGGTCCCAAATTGTTTTGGCCAATATAAAACCTGCAGGCTTAATACATTTCTCTCTTCTGAAATGCTTTAGATACTGTTGAAAGAAACACACGTCCACATTGAAACCAGATTGGTAGCTGCTTGCTTCTAACTCCTCCCTGAGCTTTCGTGGCAGGATACACGCACGCAAGTGTATAGGTACCCATGAGTGACCCACACAGGCACTGGCAAAGAATGGTTATTTCCCAGTTTAAAGCCTATCTGCCCAGTTTGCTGGGCATTGCAATGTGTTTGCATGAAATCACAAGATCTCTCTTGACATGTTCACTACGGTAAGAAAACCTGACAGCTGACAGAAAGAGAGCCCTGTGCAGAAAGGCTATTCATGAGGCTGTAGCTAAAACAGCATACCTAAAGAAGGTATTTTTTCCAAGCATACAGATTTGTGTCACCTAAATGTAAGTGGGACTCCAGAAGAAATGCTATCTTTAATTGAAACCAAAGCCATTTGCTTAATATCAAGACTTTGTTCAATGATATTTAATTACTACTAGTAAGTTTTTCGTTGGAATCGATTTCTCATCCAATCTCAAGGCATGCTTTTCTGCTTACAGACCCACATGGACAACATCAACCATATATGTATTTGAATGAAAACCACGTGCATTCATATCCAAACTGCTCTGCCAGAACTTGGGGTGCAGTGATATTGAAACACATCCTGGGGGAAACCTGGATGAAAGCTACTCTCAAATACAAAAGAGTTCCGAGCAGTGAAACCTCATACATTTAGTCAGAAAGAAAAACAGAGAGTAAAGCAGCACTGTGATGAAAGGAACTCAGCAGGACAAAATAATTTTTATATTAGGTCTCCTGGTGCTCTGTACTAGGGAGATCTTCCCCCTTTGTAGGAGTTGCATTTATGGGATGCTCAGGAGATGAACAGAACTTCTGAGCCACACAAACTCAGTATCATGTATTGCAACAAGACACGCGTCAAGTCTGGGACTGTCAAGCGAAGAAGTTACAGACTTAAATTTGTCCTTTAGGAAACAGGTTTCTCCTTCCTAAACTTTACAACATAATTAAAGAGGGATAAAAAACCTCCACAACAGCTTCAGTAGGAATTTGTAGTAACTGATCTTATGGGGAATGTCCTCCTGGGGGGAGTTCAGAATGACTGAGTGTGAAGATTTGTGGACAGGATTTTTATGCTCTGTTTACATTTTTCTGGGAGCTTAAGAGAAAACAGTCTGAAGTAAGCTGCAGCTAACATGCTACAGGAAATGAAGGAAGAGAACCAGACTTCAGGAAAGATTTACATGTGTGTAATGGTGACGGCTATGTTTTGGCTTTGAAAAAGGAATGCAATTGTTCTACAATGCACAGAAAGGCTGTGGACTGGTGCTCCTCCTTACTCAGTGGATCATGAACCACTCCAGCACTGTACATCCTATCAAAATGCTTTTTAGGAGAGCTCTTTCACCACTGTATGGTGCTTTGCTAACAGATCAAACCTTCTTGTGTCAGCAAGTCCCCTCTCTTGATGGCAACAAGAGACACGAAAGCTTCATGACCCTCACCTGCGCCGAAGGTGTTGGTGTGGGACCCACCAGGGCATTTCCAATGGTTACAGGGGAAAGCATTCAGACAGTTTGTTGGTAAATATGCTCTCCAAAGCATAGTATTTTTTAATTAGAGATGTCCACAGCACCTTGCTAGAACTTGCCATCAGCAGCTTTACTGCTTCACAAAACTTCCATTTATTTGTGCTGAAAGGATCCTTGGCAAGCATCTGAGCTGATTTTTTTATTTAAAGTTCTACACAAAGGAGCTTTAGGTGCCTTTGAAAATGAAGTTTACAAGTTGAAATTAATAAAAGAGGAATGTGCTTCTCATCTTCAGGATGCACACCCCTGTGGAGAATGAATGTACGTGGCAGAGGATCTTCGTAGTGCCGGACTAAGTCTGTTTTTTTCCTGGTCCCTGAACTATGCCTATATTTGGCTGGCTCATCAGCTCTTTTCTTTAAAAATAAACACCGAAAACCTCTTCCTACCAAAACTCAGCTTTGCACATGCTCAGGATGACATCAGAATTTCCAGCCAGGTTTTTTCCAGTAGGTCAGAAATCCATGATCGTACCATGGGATGGTCCACGCTAGGTCTCTGGACTGGTACTGCCTTAGCAGGGCTTTGCTAGGAATTCTGCTCTGAGGTACAAGGCACAAGAACTGAAAGGAGGATTCCCAACATTTGCTGCATTCCCAACATTTGCTCTGGATGATGACAGGGCAACTGAATGGGATTCTGCATGAAACTGAGAGAGTGGAGGTTAAAGGGAATCCTAGGAGACAATGAAACCTACTTTTTGTACTGTACTTCATTAACTTCTTTCTATGGAATATTTTCTGACACATATGGGTAGAAATGAATGAACAAACTTGTCCAAATAAATTCTCATCCAGTCTCACATGCTCAGCTTCACAGAAATACTTGGAGCTTGCACCATACCTCTCTTCCTGGGCCTCTTACCACTGTTTTTCGAGAAGCATCAAGCTTTGCACAGATCAGCTATTCAGCTGAGATGAAAAGAATCTGTAAATATGGTGTCTTTATTTCTGGAAATGAAGTCTGAAGGGAAATTCATTCATACTGTAGCAAGCCCAAATGTCAAAATGCTACATTTCATTCAGCCAGGACAATTGGAACAGTTTTGTTAAAAATCAGTGAATTGTAATAAAAGCACATGTTTTGATGCCTCCCTGAGATGTGTAGGACCTCTCACTCTAAAGAGTGACAGGTATGGTTGGACTTGATGATCTCAAAGGTCTTTTCCAACCTAGTGATTCTGTATGGTTCACACTGGGAGAAACATACCACCTTTTGTTAAAGCAAAGCCCTTATGATTAATATGCACTAACATATGCTGGCTCACAACATTTATTCCAGTCACCTCAAACTTCCAGAACTGGCAGAATCCCTTTTGGAAAAGATCCCCAAAACACAAGGAATTCAATACAGGTGTTGGAGAGGGGAAGGGGAACGAGGCAGTTCCCCAATATACTCATTGCCAAACCTATTCTTGGATTACTACTTTGCCAAATCCAAAGTAAATCCCTTCCTGGGTTTGGCATCATGAGAACTCCCTGTCAGTATCTTGTATAATGGGGCACTGCTTATTTTGCTGTGGGGTCTGTTCAGGTTTTGGAGAGCCCATTCTGAAAGAACTCCTGTGTTGCTGTCACAGCTTTACACTCTGTCAGTCTGTAACACCTATCCTTCCTTCAGTTTCTCAGCAGGAAAGGAGGAGGCATCTAATTCTCCCTCACCTATTCCACTGTGTGTAGTTAAACCTGGTTGGTATTTAGGATTTAGCTGTAGGATGCTTACAGGATTTTGCTCTAGGATGTTTATGCTAGAAGATTTTGGATAAATAAGTTATTGAATCTATTGAAACCAGCATTTACAGGAAATATTTTATATCACGACAGGGATGCTGTCAGGAGCACTATCCAAGTCTGTCCAGGCCCAGGAAAATACCACTGCCTCTGAAGTGAACCAATCCTTCTTGTACAGGAACTTCTTCACCCAACTCCTGTTACAGCCACCTGTTTGAAGTAAGACACCTACAAGCATCTCTCATTTCAACTATCAGTTGTCTATAGCTGTAGTAAGATGTTTTTACGACCTCTCTCACTAGACCTCCTGCAATTCCTAGAAATTACTTTTTACTGTAGAACTATTTCACAAATGTTTTGTGCTTTAAGAGGACTCAAATCCCTTGCTCACTCATCCAGTGGCTGTAAATTAACCACCCTCTGCAGAATTCATTTACCTAAGTAGCACTGGGGGGGATAGTGGCCATGGAAAAGGATTTAGCCATATTCACTTCTAGGTAGGGGGGAAATTCTTTGAAGGATGGCTCAAGCTCTCCACGACAGGCTCCCAGCACTGTTTGAGCCTCACAAGGGAAGCGCTTCCAGCTGCTGTGGGGTTTCAATACCCCTAAAAAAAAAGATGAGTATGCTGGAAGATTCAAAAAAGCAAAACTATAGTGGCAGCAGGTTTTATTTCATCAGTCCTTGCCTAGCCAGGAGCCACATGGAACTCCTGCCAGGAAGAAGGATATGAAAGAGCTCATATTTCAATCCCAGGAATTGTTCAGGATGCTCTAGAGAGCAAGACTCAATATTCAGGTTTGTCCCAAGAGGCTGTGGCAGTAGCTCATGAGGGATGTAGTCTGTGTGTGAGGAGGTGAGTGCATCAGAATTACAGTATCAGAAGGAAAAGGGTACCTGGGAAAGTACCAAAGAGGAGAAGAATGTGGGAAATGTATTTTGATTGGGAAAATGCCGTGGAATTAAACTATGGTATACTAAGTGATGTGTCACTATTATTGGGGGGGTGGGGTGGTGGTGGTGGTGTTGTTACATTTTATTTAATCTTTTATTTATAATGCAAGAAGAATATCTTAGAGCTTCACTGTAATCTTCATTAGTGGGGAACTAGGGGAGAATGCTGCTGTAAAACAGCTGAAGAACAACCCAGATGTAACACACCCAGAGGAGAGATGACACAGGAGGCTGAATTCCCTCCGTAACTCCTGCAGACTCAGCTTTGTGCAGCCAGTTCAGCACCTCTAAAACGGGACAACTGGAACCAATTCGGGACAAGCCATGCAGGAACAGGGAAAATCCCTTGCCACACGGCTCAACCCTGACTCTGCACCAGTGCCTGTGTTCCGCGCCGGTAGCACACAGCCCCAGGGGAGGAGCTCCCCAGGCCTCTGGCTCTCGGAGGGGCAGTAGAACCCGGGAGGGAATTCCCCGGTTGGGTGACTGTCACTCTCCTGCTCAGGCTACAACAGGTGTCACCTGTGACTAACTCAGAAGTTTGTAATACACATTCGCTTCTTCAAACCATCATTTCTGTCCCAGCGCTTCCAGTGCCAACCCCAACCCAGATTTGAACAGCTCCAGAAAGGGAGGAGGGACCACACCAAAAGGACCCTTCCCTCGTTGATGAATGGAGGGAACTCTCACGTGGCTGCCTGTCTCTGAACTACTACTGCACACAAGCTCCCTTATGGCTGCTGGCCCTCTCCACCAGTACACAAGAAAGTCAGTGACTCATTATTGCCCCGAGTCACTCTCTTTTCCTTCAGTCTTTTGTCTTTGGCTTTAAGAATCTTTCGTGTCCCCCTCAGCCCACCCCAGGGAAACACATGCAATGCTTTTTCGGGTACAGTCAGCTGGGCAGTGACACCAGCTCAGGGGTTATTGGGTCCTTTCACAGAGCGGTGCCTGTTTGACTGATTTATTTGCATCACTGTTTCCTGGCTCTGTTGTTCTAAGAAGGGCTGTATGTATAGCTTCCTGAAGTGCACATTCCAGAGAGCACCATGCACAGTGACGTGAGGAAAGAGTCCTGAGTCTGTGTAAAAGGTAATACAGTGGGGGGGGGGGGGCTCTTCAATTTCCCATGCCCTAAATGATGCCACCAGCAGAAAGGTATTGTTGGCAGTGTGGTTCTGTACATGGCTTGGGATGTGATTCTCAAAAAAAAAAGCCTGATAATAATCACTATACACACTGTCCTACTCTATTTTAACCAGATATTGCCTGGTTTCCCATGCTTTCTGAAATAAAACAAAATATAAATGAAGGTCTGGGCTTTAGAAACAAGGGGCTGTAAACCCAGTCACTGCTCTGTTGGGACACTAAAAGCCACCCAAACCCAACTGCCACAGCAGCCACTAAATCAAAGCTGAATCATTTCAGACAGAGAACTGGTAAAACAAACAAACAAACCCCCAACAAACCCAAACAAAAGTAAAAAAAGCAAACCACACTTGAACAAAGCCTGAAGGAATCGGCTGGCTTCAGGCCAGAAGTGCTAATGGAACACATATTAGCTGAGAAGAAGTGAAGTAACTTTCCAAGAGTCAGGGAAATTGTTTAAGATAAATACTCTTTCTAAAAGAGGGGGGGGGGAGAAAGCAGCTCTGCTGGACCATTTTCCAGAGGCCTGATCTTGCATTCCTTGCACACCCTAATTCCCTTTAAAGTAATTATGAGTTTAGGCTACATGCCAGGGTTATATAACTGTGTCTTGAAAGACAAATGCACAGTAGCACAAAGCAAAAAAACCCAACCCAAAACAAAACCAAAACCCAGGATTAGGAATAAAAAATAAAAATCCCCATCTGGACAGAGAAATTCAGAGAGTAAAGCAGGATGAAGGTGAGGGACATTTCTAATGCCTGTCTCTAGCAATGGAAAGCATTGAGGAGGAAATTCACAGTAAAGGGGGTGAAATTGGAAAAGTTCAACAGGCTTGTCAAATCACAGAAATATTTGAGTTACATTTCCTAAACTACTTTAAAAGGGAGTAAACCAACCAAATGCCATCTGAAATTGGCTGTATGCCCACCACTTTGGTGAACTTCGGGATCAGGAAGGCAGAGGACGTACATAAGTTGTAGAGCTGAAAAATCAATAGAGATACAGATAAAACAGACAGAATTGATTACAGAGCAGCTGGAAATGCAAAGAAGAATTCTGTGGATCTATACCAATGGTGTAACTTTGAAAAATACTCTCCAAGTGTGAAAGTGCTTTGCAAAATAAACAGCTAGAAGAAGTAAAGTTAGATGTGGCTGTACTACAGAACACAGCCTGCCCTACTCAGAGTCTGGCATAGTATTTCTGATCAGCTTAATAATGTTATCTTTCAACTAAATCCAAACAGACTTGCTAATGAATATAAATACATCACATGTGTGACAGCATCTGTGAACTGGGCAGAAGACAACTGCCCAAACAGGGAAAATCTAAGCTGTTTCTTTTCCCATTGCTTCTTTTTCCCTAATAAATACACATTTTCAGGTACAATTCCTTGTACTGTGCAAAGTTGTAAAGAATTCTTGGAAACCTTTCAAGACATTCATCAATGTCAAGACTTTTATTCTCTAGGGAGTCACATCAGAACCAACACAGTCAGTGTTACCATGAAGTATTGCTAGAGAGCCCCCCTCACAGGGAAGGGTCCTTCTGTACCCCTGCATGGGACATTCAGTCATTGCTCCTACAGGTTTGTGTTTCAACAACCCCTCTTCTAAAATACCCTACACCAAGAGTAACATTCAAAGGAATTTTACTAAAGGTGTATTGCAGCATCCTCCCCCCCACCAAGGGTGTCGTTCCTCTGTTACTTTGAGCTAATCTAAATTTGGGCTGACACCAAACAGGTTGAGATCTGGCTGGAAAACTCCTTTTTACCTGTTTTTTTTTGCTTACATTTCAATTGTATCATCAACCTAGTTCTGCTGACCATGTGGCTGCAGGTGCCTTCAGAGAGGGAGAAGTCATAAGATGGAAAGGCAAGCTGATGCTTTTTCTGTGGTAAAACATGGCCCTTGGTGCAGGATGAGCCACTCAACCAGCTACACCAATCTGCAGAACTTCTTCCCAGTGAGGGTGAGGGAGCCCTGGGACAGGCTGCCCAGGGGGTGTGGAGTCTCCTTCTCTGGAGAGATTCCAGCCCCGTCTGGACACCGACCTGTGTGCCCTGTCCCAGGGACCCTGCTTGGGCAGGGGGTTGGGCCCCATGGGCTCTGGAGGTCCCTTCCAACCCCTACAGCTCTGTGAGTCTGTGATACACACGGAAAACAGCACGAATATACAAAGTTCTGCCTTGTGTCCTCCACAGGGCATGTGCAGCAGCTGAGGCTGCGGGTGAAGAGAGCCACAAACCATAAACTTCCATGTCTAAAAAGCCTGTGCAAACAATGCATGATGAGAAGCCCTCAAATGCTTTTGAGGAGAAATTGGGAAACTCAGTGGGTAACAAGATGACTGAGGATTTCACTGAGGACAGAACCCCACCTAATTAAGCAAGCCAGCTCTTTGGTGAATCAGAGTACGCTCCTCTTACCCATTTTTCTCCCTGTACTGATACATGTTCCCTCTGCTTCTACTTTGTGGAATTAAAAAAGCTCTCCTACAGCAAGGGCTCTAGACACTAGATACTGCAGTCCTGCCCCAAATGCTGTAGAATGGTTTGCTTAAACATTAGAGGTTACTAATTGTATACTGACTTCCCATCTGAAGACCAGAGAGGCAGAGAACCTCTCTCAGATCCTTATATGCCTGTTGATGTTGGTGAGAATTCTGAAGAACTTGTGAAAACAACAGAGCACGTCAAGATTACAGCAGCACGTGTAACACTGGGGAGACAGGCAGGAATAACAGTTGGAGGAGGATATGAATTTGGGTAATGCCATTTCCTACAAGCTGTTTCTCACACGAGATAATACTGATGACTGCTGTTCAACAACAACAACAAGCGGTATCTTGTACCGACCCAAGGGCTGTGATATTATCAAACGCTACTTGTGTTGTGTCTAACAGGCAGCAGTGAGATTTTAGAAACCCAGGCAGCACGAAGGCATCATTCCCCCTTTAATCCTTTCATCCACCAACTAGCAGCCCAAGGAGCTGAAATGGATTCCTGCTTGGCAAAACTGCCAGGTTTCCACACGTCTGTTGCTGGAGGGAGAGGGAATTCGCACTACTCCACCTTCTTGAACAAACTTTCCTCACTGGCAATGCCCTTCACTTGGGGAGCGCATTGCTAACTGTACCAGCAGAGAGGAACCTCCCAGCATATGTCCTCACCATGCTACCAACCCAGCACCACCAGTTTGGCCACTCTGCAGCCCCACTGCCAGGTCTGGGAATGTTGGCTGCGTAAGGGAACAGGAGGCTCCATCTGGAAAGAGTCACCACGGAGTCTCTAGTGTCTATAATCCATCCTTACTGAACACACTATCGACTTAAAACACACAATTGTGTTTGAAAGAGCTCATTTCAACTGAAAATATATCACTCAGCCATGCAACTCAGCTCGTCTGTGTGCAACTGTGTGAAATCTAAACCACAGTTATCCCAGCTTCAAGGCACTGGACCAAGAGGGCTGTGAGGCAGTCTGTCTGGCTAAACTTCCATGAGACAGGTTGTGTCTCATGGAAATAGAGGGGGGAGGAAGGGAGGCTATTTTAAAAGACTTTCAAGAGCTTCCCCACGCATTTCCAACTACTTGGCAAAGAACCCTTCAGGATATACTAAAGACTAAACTCTGATGCGGGGCCAGTTCAGGAGAGTAACTCTGACCACAAATAAATTTCAGGGGTTCTGCTTCATACTCAGTCCTCAGCACAGCCCGATGTGATGCTCAGCTTGATATTTTGCAGGACGCTGTCAAACACTTGACTTTAGGTAATTCCTTCAGGAGCTTCAACTCTCAACTTTCAGTTGTCTGTGTCAGGAAAGCTGAAGCTTTCCTCTCCTCCTACCTTGTGGTTGAGCTACCTCACTGGAAAATGTTTCCTTGGTGGTTTGGGGTTTTTTTTAAACAATGAGAAAGAACTGAAGGAGATTATACAGCTGAAGATGGGCCTGAAACAAAAGCCCAACTCTGAAGTTCCCTGGAGGTCAGAATCATAATTTTCAGTCTGAACCACTTCTTGATCCTTAGCAGTGCTCCAGCCCTTTGACCATTTTTGTGGCCTCCTCTGGACATGCTCCAACAGGTCCATGTCCTTCTTGTGTTGTGGGCTCCAACGCTGGATGCAGTAAAGCAAATGCTTACCAGTCACTGTGAAAGAGGCTGCTTGCCAAGAAGCATAGTTCTTCAATAGGAGGGTGGTGGATCACAGGTTGCCCAGAGAGGTGGTGGAGGCCCCATCCCTGGAGGCATCCAAGGTCAGGCTTGCTGGGGCTCTGAGTGACCTGCTCTAGTGAAGATGTCCCTGCTCACTGCAGGGGTGGGACTAGATGACCCCTGAAGATCCCTTCCAACCTAACACATCCTATGATTCTATAAATGCTGGAGCAGTTGTCATTGGACAAAGAGCTTGGAAGGAAGGAAAAGGATTCCAGTAGTTCATCAATAGCAGTAATTGTTCTGAGTGATGCTTGGCTAATTAGACCTGTACTCTTTCAAGTACCACTGTTAATATCAGACCCAACTTGATTTTGAGGCTACAAGGGCATCTCTTTAACAAACCAGTCAGGTTTTTCATGGGACCTTGGCTACCAAATTATTAAATCCATTATTTTGAGAACTGTTGTAATTCTGGAAGCATTTGAACCTGTCACTAAAGTTCTAGCAGATTAAACTGCTTCATGGGTGGACATGAATGAAGAACCAAACCAGCCTGACAATCAAGAAGTGTCAAGAAAGTCTGGGCTTCCTGAATTACTTCCCTCAGGGAGGTTAAACTGGGAGACTGGGAATTATGGTATGCTTCACTGTTAAACCAGAGCTTGGAATCCTCTAAAGGAAAGATGAACTAACAACTCACACTGTGTGAAAACCAGGGGGAAGGAAAGCAGTTAGACCCTCATTCTAGTTTGGTAAGTGGATACAATCTTCCCTAGGATGCTTTTTTCCCCCTGTACAATAAAATAAATAAATAAATAATCCAAACCCATTCAGCTTCTTCTCTAAAAGGCAATGCCTGAGCGTTCCTCCTCCTGTTTCCAAGCAGACTGATAAATACAGGCAAACAGATCCATGCCCACAGGGAGGGGAGTCTGGTTCAGCCAGGGAGCATAACTCATTCTGACCCGCTGATCGCTCTGTCTGCATCTGCCCGGGAAAATCCTTCTTACATCGCCCCTCCAGTACGGGAAAGTCACGGTGGAAACATATTCAGAGTCCTTTTTGGAGTTGGGTAAGGAAAGAGTCTTTGGGTCATGTCTCTACAGTGAGCAAAGCCAGCTGCAGTACCCGGCTCGTATCAGCGCACGTGGGCGCAGCCCCCCCGACCAGCCAAACACAGACACCCTACAACCACTTGTAACTAAGCACTAACGTAAACACTCTGTGCAGCCACACATATACAATTATGCTTTAAAAAGAGTTGGTACTTTGTTTCCAAATCCAGAGCTGTAATCAGAAAAAAAGGGATATGGACCAGTCTGTCACAGGAGCTGGGCATGTTTCATACTGGTGCCTGACATCAAAACCAAAACATCCTGTGGTGATGCAATTCTGACAGCAACAAACCACCAAAAAACAACCAACCAACCAACAAAATCCAAGCATTTTTTGTGTACACGTCAGGCTCTCGATCAAGAGCTGGGATGACCACATTCTTGGGTTATCTGCCCTAGTGTGCTTCTCTCTAATTCCCAGAAAAACACTCCATGGCAAATAGAAGTTGCAGAAAAAGAGCTGTAACATCAGGGGTAAACAACACATATCAAGTACAAATGATCAGTTGGCAGGGAAAGTACCAGCTGCCATGTTTTGTGACTACCTCAGCTGTTTTACCTCAGTTTGTACTGCCAGATGTCATCTCTGCCTTACAATCTGATGCTTTATATAAGATTGATTTGCCTTAATTAAGTGATGATTTTTATGAAACGTCTCCGTGGCTGTAAAAATCACCCTCATTCTGTATGAGTTACAATCATGTATCATGTTCACACATGATAACGTTTTCATTGCCTGCTAAAGATGTTTGTGTGTCTCTGGGACACACACGATTGGTCTTGGCACATGGGGACAGAGAATGGCAACTTTAAGTGGCACAGAAACATTTTCCATCAGGAATTTCAGGAATGTGCCCACTCCCCTCAGATTCAGTCACATCTTCATCCCTCTAGGTACCATTGCCACAGTTTCTCACCTCTCAGCTGTGCAATTAGACTCTCAGATGACAGACATGGTATTTCTGTTCAATGATAATTATTTTTCTGTTCCATAATCTTGTTTTTATTTTTCTCCCCCAAGTCAGATCTCCTTTGCTTGCCCTATGCAGCAAAATTCACAGTTGCATTGGAGAGATGTTGAAATCCCTCCCCAGTACTAAAAGTACCTGGTGCAAGATTCCCAGTAGTGCTATCGCCATAACACAGAAGGAAAGATAAACTCACCCCCAAGGAGACCTGTACTTGCTAATTTTCATAGTTAGGGGGTTTGTCTGGCTTTAAGTAAACAGTGGAAACATGGAAGGAATGTGGGGAGAGGCTACTACGATTGAGGAGTTGAGAATGGAGGAGAGGGGGATAGGACAGGGTATGGGGAGGAAAGGGAACAGCACAGCACAGTAAGGGGAAGGGAACGGGGTGATTAGACTGCTCGATCCCTATGGAAGTTTCTACAGCTCTCCTTCTTGCCAATGAGTGAGAGTTCCCTCAGATTTTTCTGAAGCACAGGGTGACACGTGCTAGCAGGACATAAATCAATTGCAGGTGTTTCTCTGGAGGCTGATTTTCTAGGATACTCATTATGGCAGCTTTGTCTTTCCGGTTACCAGAGCTCTGGGGACTGCAAATCCGTGAAGTGAAATAAAAACCAGCAGTACAAAGAGCACATGAACTCATGGATAAAGATCCTGGGTCAGAAGTCCTTTCTGATAAACTGGAATCCATCTATAGTGCACTGCTGCAGAAAGCAAACAGCCAAAAAACCCTCACAACAGCAGTAGCAGAAACATTTCCCCAAGCAAGAGGTCACCTCACTGGCAGAGTGGGAGCTCTGAAGCCCCACATACAGATGTTCTAAGCTGGCAGTATTGCCATTAAAAGCTACTGCTCACTGCCCTTAGTGCCAGCCCAGCACCCCACAGACGTTTCACCTGGCACAAGATCCTGGGTGACCCTCTGCCTGCCCCGAGGGAAGGAACGGGAAGGGTCGCCATGGGGCTGGTGGGCTGAGGGGAGGCCAGGGCAGGGCAGCAGCTCAGCCTGCCTGAAAGTGCCTCTGTGAGACAGCAGCACAAAGAAATCCTCTTGCATCTTCCAGTGCTGGTGAAGGAGAAGCTGGACATAAGGCAACAATGCACACTCAGAGCCCAGAAGGCCAACCACATGCTGAGCTGCATCAAAAGGAGCGTGGCAGCAGGTCGAGGGAGAGGATTTTTCCCCTATGCCCTGCTCTCATGAGACCCCACCTGGACCAGCTCTGGGGTCCCCAACATAAGAGGGACATGGAACTGTTGGAACAGGTCCAGAGGAGGCCACAAAGATGATCAGAGGGCTGAAGCAACTCTGCTATAAAGCCAGGCTGAGAGAGTTGGGCTGTCATCCAGCTTATCACACGTCTAGTGCAATGACTATCACACAACCTCTAAAGTGGTAAGATTAAGGTTTCCTTGAGTACTAGGAAGTATTTTTAAGTGAAGGCACCTTTCAAAAGGATTATCAGAGCAATACACACATACATACATGCATATGCAGGCACTCTTACCCACGATCATAGCCACAGCCCTAACCAACGTACATTTCAGCTGATTTTTGTTCCTAAAAGAAAGGATCTGATAACCCTCTGATTTCCACATTCTGGAAGCTGTGTGTAATATCATTTCTCTGAGGACTGGTAAGGAATGTGGCTGGGTTCTACTCCAACCAGCACAAGACAAATGTATCTTTTGAGACGTTACAGAAAGATAATTGCTGTGCTCTGCAAATATTCAGGAGAGATGAAATGATTAGAATCCGAAAATCCCCTTCTCCTTACTTTCATGGTAACATATATAGCTCATTTCAAAGGGTCTTACAAAAGTCTATCCCCTTCCAACAACAACAAAACCAAAACAAAGCAAGAAGAAAAGGATTTAGTGGTACCAAACAAGAAGAACAAAATCCATTTGACTTTCTGGATACAGTATTACTGGGTTTAAAAATCTGTTTCCAAGAAGCAACATCCACATAGGGTATTAAATGGATATTCCAGTAAAGCCAAAGAAATTCAGAGCTGGGTCACTGCAAATGAAAATGGGGATCTAAACCTTTATGGTTTGGATATCAGTGAAGTTTTACACTGATTACTAAAACAAAACTTAGAAAAGTAGCTCTGTCTTTTCAGAATTGTTTTTGCACTTATGTTGGAGGTGAAATACTCAACATTTTGTAATACTTCTTTCTCTCTTTTGAGAGAATATTCCTCTCTCATTCACTTCTTCTGAAGTTCAAGTGGTTCTCCCTCTACTGGGAAAGAGAAACGACCTTCCTTCTAACCTCAAATTAAAGAAATTAAATACTTGGCCTTTAAACCAACGGTTTTCTGATGGCTTATGACAAACCCTATGATCACATCTAAAACCAGATTCTGATTTATGGAGGATACTAAAGGGTACAAAAGCAATAGCTAGAACTGCTTGCAGTGCTTAAGAGCATGTGGATTCCCAGGCAAATGAGAGCAAACGGGTACAGGGAACTCAAAGAATTTGCTGCATATTTTCAGCAAGGTCAACAACCAAAGCTGATAAAGTTACTGTCTGAAATCTGGACTCTTAAAAATGTTATTCTATCCTGAAATAATGCTGCAGTGCTTTTTCTGTTGTCAAAAAGTTGATGGAGTTCCCTAATGTTTTTCTGACACATTCCATGGGTGCAGAGACACAAGTGGTACACAACAAGCTGAATACAAACAGCCCTTTCCCAGTCTCATTATTCCCTTTAATAAGTTGCATTTATGGTGTCCAAATCCCCAGGAACTGGTTTCAGAAGGCACTAAAACCATGCTGGTACTTCTCTGTTGTTACGTTCCAACCTCTATCTGTAAAGCTTTGCAGAGTATCCTTACCCTATCCTTTGCACCTTGGTATAAAAAAGACAGGGATCTCCTGGAAAGAGCCCAGCGGAGGCTACAGAGATGATTAGAGGCCTGGAACATCTCCCCTGTGAGGAAAGGCTGAGTGACCTGGGGCTGTTTAGCCTGGAGAGAAGAAGCCTGAGAGGGGATCTGATCAATGGGTATCAATAGCTCTGGAGAGATTCCAGCCCCGTCTGGACACCGACCTGTGTGCCCTGTCCCAGGGACCCTGCTCTGGCAGGGGGTTGGGCCCCATAGGCTCTGGAGGGCCCTTCCAGCCCTGACAGCTCTGTGAGTCTGTGATCCGGAGCATTGATTCCGAATGTCTCATTCCAAGTATCGCCCGCTCAGCCCGGCAGTCTGGAGCTGGGATTTAGGTGTGCCTACAGACAGGTTCATAAGGTGCATATGCCTTTTTAAAGGCAGTTCAGATTTATCCTTCAAAGCTGTTCTTTTGTCTCACCACGGAGAAAGAAATACTGGTATGGCGTATGGTGTCCTTACAGAGAGCTAAAGCTTTTCTAAGTTGTACTGCTTACACCAGTATCCATGGGTATCAATGGGATGGGAGTAATAAATCCCAATATTAATTGGATGGGAGTAGTAAAAGAGTACAAAGAAAAACATTTATCTACCTCCCATTTTGCCAGTCAGTGTGAGAGGATTTCAGCTAAAAAATTCATTAATTGCTGACAGACTTTTTCAAGCTTTTTTCCAGGAAAGTACTGCTTGGCAAAATTACCAGTTGGTCCAGTGACTTGAGAGGTGGTTCTGAATCTGCCTTGCCTCACTGCAGGAATATTGTTAGCAGCATCCTTCCAGTGAGCTACAATGTCTTGCTTTTCTTTCAAGCCACATAAAGGTTGGTTTTGGGTTTTTTTCCCCTTAAATAAGGGTTAACTTCGCCCTGCTTTAGTCAGGCTTGTTCCCTGGCAGAAATCAGAGGGGCTTGTTTGGAAAAGGATTTGACATGCATGCTCTCTCCTGCTTGGCACTGGCAGAACAAACCTCATATAAAAAGCCAGCTACATCAAAGCCTGGGAAGCTTAGCCACTCATAGCTTTTTTTTTTTTAAAGAAAAGAAAAAAACCCCAACTTTTTCCTTGTCCTTTGGCTACTTTTGATGAACCACCCTTTATGCCCCATAACTTTCCTTGCAGGTTGTGCAGGCAGTAATCAAACAAAACACCTCAGTGGCAAGGATTTCTTCAAGTTCCCATGGTCATGTTCAAAAGCATGTCTTAAATCCACAACTTCAAACCTTGCGAGCCCCAGTCTGACAGATTTATGAAAAGCAGCCAGATACCCTAAATGAAGATGATTTCATTCTGTCTTGCACGTTTTTGTGTCAGTAACTTGCTGGTATTAACTCCCTTTTCATTCTGGCAGCAGAACAATACATGGCAAGGCAGTTTAGATGCTCCTTCAATGTCTTCTTTTTAATACTAACAGAGAGTTGGCAGGAATATTTAAAATACCTCTTTACCCATCAGCACAGAATATTACCCTGGGTTGGGCAACTTCTACCCCGACTGTTTAAACCAAAACGCTTCCCTGAAATTCCAAGCTGAGTTTTTTTCTGATGAAGTCACCCTGCTATAAAACCATCTATACGCTGGAAACTTGTTAGAAATTAGACTGGAGTCTGGAGGACAAACCATGCCTTTCCTATAGGGGCCTTACATTTCTTAACAACTCTCTTTTCTCCACTGCTTCCAGCAGAGAGCTTCAGAGGGGTCTTGCTGTCCCTGAAGCCTGGACAAGCTGCGATCACAGCTCAATCCCCGTGGTGAGTGTTAAGCAGGGGTTCTTTATCTCAGTGCTGGGCACACAGGGGATCGCTGCTCCCAGTGTGTGTGCTGTTTAAAGCCACTGTTTCTCATACTTACACAGATTGACTCTGCATATTCATTACAATTTCTAAGGAAAGGCAGGGTTATGCAAATTACTTCCCAGAAGCAATTTACATTTACAATTACTTCCAGGAAGTCATTTACATGCTTTGGCAGGGTGGGTTGGACCTGATGATGTCTGAGGTCCCTTCTATCCCCTACAGTTCTGGGATTGTTGTGCTTCTAATTGCTGCACCTCAAATTTGATCTGAGATCTACAAACTGTACATTGACTCCTCTCAGACAGACCATGCTCAGTGACACTCAGGAGGTCTTCTGGTGGTCTTCAGGGATGAAGGCTGGATGTCTTCCTCTCAGTGAGCTTTTTACCTTTTCCTTCTGCATGTGCTCTTTATGGTTTTCTCCAGAGTCTCCAAAACACATTCCTGCACTCAAAACCACACTCCTGCACCAATGAGTTAGGAACCCCTTTCAGCTGAAACCAAGATACACTCTGTCTCTTAACTGGTCTTTGGACTCATTATTTATGACTCCCCTGGCTTCACTTTCTTTGTCTTCAAGGCTGCTCCACTCTTAGGGGTAAATTGTATAGCTACTCCAGCAAAACAGCTCAAACAGCTGTAGCCACACTCCCCTCACATCCAAACCTCCCCAATACTTTCTGTTCTCCTTGCATTCGGGATCAGTCCACGCAGTACCATTACGTACCATCCAATCATCCCCACTGCAAGGGGATTCTGACAAGACATAAAATCCACTGCTGGGTGCTGCCTACAGCTAATGCCACAGTAGGCAACAAGGAACCATGAATAAGCAACATGCTTGTAATGAAACCCATGGTGAACAGCCCTGAATAATTCCAAATGCAAGTAAAATTTGGACTATCAATAGCTAAGCATGTTTTTTCCTTCACAAAATGCACAATCATTAGAATGTATTTACCTCAGCTATGAAAATACTGTGGAAAACTGTACCTGTTTTATCTGTTTCTACACTTGCAAGAACAGAGGGGAGCTGTTCTTCAGTTTTCCTCAATCTGGGAACATTGTGAGAATGTCATTTAGCAGTTCAGGATCATAGAATCATGAAGGGTGGAAAAGGCCTCCAAGCTCATCTAGTCCAACTGCCCCCCTACCACCCATACGCCTCACTAACCCACGTCCCCAAGTCCCTCACCCAGCCTCTCCTTGAACACCCTGAGGGACGGTGACTCCACCACTGAAATTATAAATTAAGTTTGGACAATATCAAATTAAATCACATCTGCAGCTTTCTCCAATAAAACACATTAGCATGAGTATTGCTAATTATAAAATCCTGTGAATTAGTGACAGAAAAAGTCAAGTTCTCTTATGCCTTTTGTCTTTCTAATGCCAGGAACAAGGATAGTCTCTTCAGCCAGGGGACAGGAGATGGGACAAGGGGCAATGGGCTCAAGCTGTGCCAGGGCAGGGTCAGCTCAGCTGGGAGGGAAAAGCTCTTCCCTGGCAGAGTTGTGGGGCTGTGGCACAGGCTGCCCAGGGAGGGGGCTGAGTCCCCACCCCTGGGTGTGTTTAACAGAGGGGAGATGAGGTGCTCAGGGAGCTGGGTCAGCACAGGACAGGAATGGTTGGACTCGATGGGCTTAAAGGTCTTTTCCAACCCTGTGATTCTGTGATTCCCATAAGGAAAGTAAATTGGTCCAAGGACAAGGTACACGTGGCAGCATTAAAACCCCAGAGCCCCAGCTCACTGACTTCAACATCTCTGCTGTCTTTATCTTAGCAGTCCTTACTCTCTCCCCTACACAAATGCATGCCCTAGGAAACACAGAGATACATTTACCTGTACTACAGCGACAGATGGACACTTGTAATTCTGGAGATGTGTAGAGGTCTTCTGCCCCCCTCCCTTGCTATTGTGAAGATTTTTGGGTTGAGGCAGGTGGTTTAGATGCACAGCACAAGGTCTGCTGTGGCCCAGTGTCACTGTGACTTGGTAAAGGCAGGATGAGGCTTCCACCACGATCTCAGTGGCTGCGGATGCTGATTCATGCTCACTGAGTAGTTTATGCTGCACGTTTCTACGGCATTTGCTGATAAGCAGAACTGTGCTCCTGGGTTTTCATGGGAGCTGAAGGCACACAGGTCTGACTGACTTCAGGGGCTGCCTTGGTAACGTCACTCAGACAGGCATTTGCTAGATAACACAGTCTCCAAACGTAATTTAAGCCCATTTTAGACTGTGTTGAGAGGTAAGTAAACATGGTTAGTAAGGGAGCCAAAAGAGTAGTTGGGAATTCCTGTTTCTGACAGAAAATAGTTTATCCTATATTACTTTAGGGAGAAAAAGTTGAATTCCCAGTGAGCATTATAAAAGTAAACAAAAGTTGAAGTGTGTCCAACTCCAAATTCTAAGCCGTCTCAGCAAGTCAATGACATTGAAGTCAATACGACAACTATTTCCCCAAGTATTTAAAATGCCCCAGAAATGGATAATAATATAAGAAAAAGATTCAATGAGGCACTTAGTCACAGAATGCATTAGGCTGGAAGAGACCTTTAAAGGCTGTCCCTGCAGTGAGCAGGGACATCTTCACTAGATCAGGTCACTCAGAGTCACATCAAGCCTGACCTTGAAGATGGAAAATAAAACAATGCCTCCATCCTTCAGGGGAACCCAGAAACAAGCTGCTGCAGCAAAACTGTTGTCACCTGAGGTTGGTGGGTGAGTGTCAGTATGTAATTAGTAGGTCACTTTCTCAAAGCTAGACATGTGCTAAACTTTCTGTGAGAGCAGCAATCCATGCCATCCTGCTGTGCCTTCCGGAGCCACAGGAGCTGCTGACGCTCTAAGAAACACACTGCTGCTGAAACACAGCCTTGGGTTCTTCAACCAGATGGCCACTTGCACACACATTGCTATTCTTGAGATTGTACCCAGATCCAAGAATTGTCTCCTCAATCCCTATTGCAGCACTTGACCTAGGGAAAGGCTCGTTCATGTGCTTTGAATGCAGGGCCTCAGAAGGGCTTTAGGCTTAGTAATGTTTGCTTCCCTCATTCACTTCCAAATTAAAAAACCCAACAAACCAACAACACTGGACTGTAGTTGCCAACACAATTAAACCCCAAAGAAATCCTTAGCTTAAGAAATCAGCTGCAGGTGGGGATGCAGAAAGGAAACAGGTACAGATATGGAAGGGGGAAAATACTGAAGGACTTGCACAATGCATTCACTGGCAAGGTACTCGATGAAAGTCCATGAGATAAACTCAAGTAAATTACCATAAGATTACTACCTGTTAATGTTTGGCAAGCATACTGCACACAGAGTATTTTCTTCCAGATTCCAGGCCAGTGTTTAGCACACAGAAGGAGCAGAAAATTACAGGAGGAGAGAGTATCCCTATGCAGTCAGTGAGGAATTGTAAGTATCATCCCCCAGAGCACGCACAGGTTGATAAACATTATCTTCTTTTACCCCTATTTACACACACTCAAAAGTAGAGCCAAGGTTTGGACTGTCAAACCCACATGTGCTGCAGTCACAAATGATGATCAGCTTACCATTTGCATGGCAAATCCGTGGGTGAAACAGCTGGTTAGTTAATGAAATAATGGGTACACAAAAGTGTACCAGCAACTCGGGTGTGCTTTATCCTGCAGATCATGTCCAGTTCTGCTTGGAGTCCAGAGGAAGATCTGCATTCACCAAGGTCTTAATTAGTAGTTAATCACTAATGACTAATCAGTTCCAAGAAGGCAGTAGAGTTTATAGGTGTTTGTATAATTAGGGAATTGTAGCAGAGCAATTGTAATGATTCCAAAGCTGCAAGTACAGATTTTTTCCCCCAGAAGATAAGCACATGAACTGTTTCACAGACATATCACAGCAATGGAATATTAAGATATAGAGAACTTATAAGCAATAGCACAAACTGAGAACATCAGAAGAACAAAACAGGATGTGATTATGGAAGAAAACTAAGGATGGTAACACAATCGCCCCTAGAAACTTCAGAATACACAGCCTTGTGGTGTCACAGAACCACAGAACCTCCTGAGCTGGCAGGGACCCACCAGGCCATGGAGCCCAACTCCTGGCTCCACACAGCCCAGCCCAGTCAGAGGTGGCACTGAGGGCATCGTCCAGGCGCTTCTTGCCCTCAGCACAGCTCGGGGCTGGGACCCCTTCCCTGGGGAGCCTGTGCCAGCGCCCGACCCCCCTCTCAGCACAGAACCTCTTCCTGACACCCAGCCTGACCCTCCCCTGGCAGCTTCATGCTGTTCCCTGGGGTTCTGTCCCTGGTCCCCAAAGAGAGGAGAGAGATCGGCGCTGCCCCTTCACTCCCCTGGACATCACTTGTAAAAGCCTCCAATACAGATGTTACTCAAAATGTTAGATTTAAAGGCATTCTACCCATTTTCCTAAATGCATTTTTCAGCTCCTGCCAGCATTCTCTGGATGTCAGATCATCATGCTTATAATGGGCTGATATTTATCAACCATATAAAATAGGTCAGAATCACAGGTGTTCCTCAATAATTGGGGCATAAAGAGTCACCAATCAAAGGTTCATTTACAAGCACGTTTTTATCAGCTGATGTTTATTGTTTTCCTTATTATATTTCACGTGATTTCCTCAGTTGTAACCTTAGAGATAGTCCTCAAGTTTCTGATAAAACCTGACAGCTCATGAGAACCTCATATAACTGTAGGTAAAACTGTTCTCAGAGGTGTCACTGTGTCTGCAATTTCAGACTCTGGGACCTGCACCCTGCAAAACATGCCCATGAGAGACAGATATCCCGTAGGTCCGATCATTTTGGCTTCAGTTCTACTTCAGTGCTGCCAAAAATCTATTTATTTGCAGAACCATATTGTTGCTTTGTGGCACAGGTGTCAGATAAGGTGGGAAGAGTCATGTGTTCCCCCCTCCTCTTCCTTGGGAAAAGCGACTGTGGTTTTTGGACCTTTACATGGTTAACAGCTTTTTCTTAGCATTTCACTCTCAAACATCAGCTGCCAGTAACCAATGTTGCTGTGTAGCCAGAGGTCAGTTCAGGAGAGAAAACCAGGCCTACAGCTTAAGCACAACTTGTATAACGAGCAGTGTATTTGGTTTGCTGCTACTGTGGCTGGCTGAAGATGTGACCCATGGAGCAATAGGAATGTGGAAGGCACTAGGAAAGGAGGAAGAGTTGTAGAAGACAAGACAATGGGAGGTAAATGCAGATGTAACAGCATGGTTGGTGGTGGATCCAACAGCTTTATTAGGATTAAACATGGAACTAAACCCTGTACTTGCCATAATATCCAAATCATCACTGCTGCATCCGAGCTCCAGTGTTTATCTTGGAAGTTGAAATGCTAAAATACAACCTAACCCTAACTTTACAAATGCCCAAGGTATAAAAAGCTACATTCCTACTGTAACAACATCTCAATTCCATCTCACTGATGGTGACAGCAACAAGCGGCCTCTGACATGGGGACATGCAGAGCTTTTAGAAAACCTTACACATCCTACAAATGGAAAAGCTGGAGCTATGGCACAGTCCATGGGGAAAGCTCTATGGGGCTCACAGAAAAGATTTCAAATGGAACATTACTTTTAAAAAGTAGTATGTACTGAAAACTCACTGTGTCCTAAACCCACTGCTTAATTCAATTCCCACATCACACCAGTTATCTGACTCTAATTGCAATCAAAAAAGCTACCTTAGGTATTATAAAATAACCAAAAGCAGTTCTGCTTCTATTCCTTACACCATTTACAGAGAGATGAGAAAGGGGAGATGGGGAAGCAAAATCTTGAGGAATAAAAACTTTGTGTTTGAGCAAAGCACGAAAAAACCACTGGTGACATTAACTATTGTACAGAAACAAAAAGAAACTACAGTCAGAAGTGGTACAGTGGTCAGTGCTGTTAGGGAGAGGGAGAAGGAAAGGGATAGAGAGAACAAAGGGAAAAAACCCTCAGAAAATTTGCAACCATGGCTTTCAAATAAGAATATGAAAAGTGCTTTAGAGTATCAGTCAGTGCAATGCAGCTGAACTCCACACTCAAGCTAACAGAGATAAAAGAAACAGCTTTCAAAGAGCATGCAAGGAACTGTGTAGAGCAGGCAGAGTGCAGATAAATACAGGTATTTCCAGATGTACTGAGTTGATGCTTCACATTCTTGAAGACTGAAGCTCTTTTATACAGTGCCTATTGCCAAACATCACGCAGACCTGCTTGGAGAAGTTTGTGATGGGTAATTAGAAGGGGTTAGTGCCTTCAGGAGGGCATAGGAGCCCTGCCTGAATCTCAGCCTGGAAGCAAAGTTTCAAGCCACATCCTAGGGGGCTGAGTCCATTAACTTCATACATACTATTTTTTTTTTTTTTGACTAAATACAGTGCAGCACTTGGCAAGGACACCCAAAGGCCTGACACACTCGTAGGACACCACAGACCTCAACTGTGTTAGGTTCTTAGGAGTATGCACAAGTGCTATGGGATTTTTACATTTATAAATACACACACTATATATATATATTTTTACACACACACACTATATATCTCTATATCTCTCTCTCTCTATAAATATCTAAATCAACTCTGTGTATATATATATATAAAATTTAAAATGACCAAGTCTACCAGAAGATAAAAAGGTGATTATACCTCTAGTAAACATCTGGTTTACTTGCTCCTAAAGTCAAGCATTTATCACCTCCTGGAGACATTTTATGTATTAGTCTTTGAACTGTTCCATGTAAACTTCTGCATCCTGCCCTAAGCACTGGAGTCTTTCCTGCCTTCACTACTACTTGTTTTGAACCAAATGCCCAGCTTTCCCTCCTACACTCTTGCTTCCAACCCGGTGTTCCTGCTAGGACATGAACAAGGTCTCTGAAAGCTGTCCCCCGCCCCTGGCTCTTCTCATAGTGTCTTTTTCAGTATTCTAGAAAGTACCAAGCTGTCTCCTTGACAGACATCTACCCAAGCAGCACAGCTCCCTCCACTGGAAAAGCTTTTGCCTCCAGAAAAGTCTCTGTGACACGAGATACCCGACAGCGTTAATGAGAGTGACAGAACAGGACCTGTAGCGCCCTCTCGGTTCTTAAGGCTTCTCCAATCTCTTCAGCAGAGGCATTTCCTTGAGCACATGAACTAGGAACTCAGCTTTGATTGACTGACATGTTAGTGTCCTTAAACCCTGGCACCTCGGCTGATTCAGCCTGTGACAAAAGTTCAGCATCTTGCCCAGCAACTCTCTTTACCCAAGCGTGAGTTCCTCCTTCTTTGGGAATCCTTTAAAGCAGGGGCATGACCAGCTGCAGTCCCTGCCTTACCTCTCAGCTAATTTTAATGCAATCCTTTCACTAGCTTTGACTTGGGATGCAGCTTCCCAAATGCTGAAAGCTGATTTCAAGTCTCTGCAGCCAGACATTTCCTCCTCCTGTTAGCACCTGCTCCCTTTCTTATGCTATCAGTATGCCTGTAGAGCAAACCATTTGCCTCAGGGGAGGGCAAGGTTTTCCTTTTCCAACAGCAGGATTATGTCCCACTGGCATGGCCAATAAAAACAGGTATCTGCCCTGCCATCAAGATCGGGCTTTTGGAGGTCAAGTGTTGTTAACAGCAAAAGACAGGACCCCAAATTGCACTCGGAACCCCAAGGTCATGGATTTGTACATCAGCAACTGAAAGGATTCTCATAGTAGCATCCCTCTTGCAGCACTGTACACAACAGTCACCTTGGCTTGTATGTTCACCCTGTGTTTAAAAACAAAACCAGTTTTGTGCAAGTAGCAGTGAGTGGGAAGTTGATTACACAGCTACCCTCTGTTACCTAGGCCTGCTCACTTCTGGGAAAGGAAGCTCTGGGCTGGAACCCAATTCCCACTGCTCTGCTCAAGCTGCCATCTCCTTTCTTTGCAAATGGGTCTTGCAACAGATGTGCTGGGTACTGGACCACCCAGCTCACTCCACGCTGTGTCTCAGCAGCAAGTTGCCATCCTCAGCAACCTCCCTCCCTCCCACATTCACAGTCACCACCACAGATTCCTCCCCTGCTCTGTCTCTGTACAGTCACGCCTTCTCTTCTACAGTTGTCAGAGTGCTTAGAATGAGAGAGCCACAGAAAGAAAGAAGCAGTGAGTACAGAAAGGGAATGCTGTTGGCTCTCTGCCTCAAGTGTGGATTGTTTTGTGTTTAAAATCATTATATGATCACTAAAAGAGCAGCAACTTTGTGTTTTGCAACTTCTCCTGTGAAAACGAGTAACTAAGCAGATGACCTTGCTAAGCTTGGAGACCATATGTCATGCTTCTCAAACACGTTTGTAATTCATAATCCCTTCTGCTTATTGATGCAAATGAAATAAAACAGAATTTCAGATTCTTTGTCACACTCCAAAAATTCTCAAGGGAGATGGAAGAGAGGAGTCTGTGCAATGCTGACATCAAGCTGCAAGTTAACAGCCTGAGATCACTCTTGCAGAAGTATGGTATCATCACTAACACAAGATAAATATGTTACTACAATTTCCCCCACCATCACTTCTTTCTCTCTCTCTCTCTCCTCCTTTAGCTTTTAATTTTCAGCTATAAAAGAGCCACTGCAATCCAACAGCGAACAATCTGTGTTATATATGAACATAATGTAAGAAATAACACAACACACAACATCATAGGCACTGACTACACAAACCCAAGAACACTCAGAATGAAGAGCTAAACAGCGCTGAAAAAGGAACAGCACGCAGGAATCTCAGGCCACTACAAGGTTTATGTAGAGACCAAGACTGAAACACTCAGAACATCCATCACTACCACTTATTTCTTTGCTGTGACTTTACCTTCAATCTTTCCCTGGAAAGATTCTTTCCTTTTGATGTAGCACTATGAGGAAGACCACAGTTCTGCCTTGCATTCTGGTTTTTGGGACATAAAACACAGCTGTAAGTTTGTTCAGGGGGCCAGCATGGTCCGTGTCCATTATTTGTCTAACACTACACTGCTCCAGGCAAAAATTTGCTTTCAACAAATATGAAATTTAAAAGTAGGAAGAACAAACAAACAAAATACTCACAGCTTTGGTTTGGCAAGCACAGGTGGTGGCTCCTTTGTGGGGGAAAGCAAGGCAGCTGGAGGTGGGGTGGATTTGTCACCATTTGGCTTGCTGTTAATTGTTCCATTTACTCCATGAACGGGATGGATGCCATTTGTTTTTCCCTCAGAGGAATTGAGCTGTAGTTGAAGGGCTGTCACACCAGATACCAGTTCAGTGTTGTTTGCCTGGTGGGTTTCTGCATGTGTCTTAGGAGGAAGCTCAAGAGAGCTGATTTCCACTGGAGGAAGTGGCGGGAAATGATGGAAGTCATCACTGTTGGATTCTCCTGTGAGTGATTCATGACTCAAGCTTTCTGAGTTGGCTAAAAGAAATGAGAAAGAGTGTCTCTGACAAGTCGTAGGTGAAGCATATGGCACATCCATGCTCTCAGTTTGTTAAAGGTCAGATCTCTTTGGCTCTGTGCAGATACCTCTCTAAACTTCCTGTTGATAATTCATGCAGAATTAGATACATGCCTGGCTATTCGTTTCCTGACTTTGCCCCAAAGAGCTGACAACAGCAGCTTAAGCAGCATTTCCTCTTCTGGAATCTTGGCATCATTTAAAGAACAGACAATTTAAAGCTACTGAAGGATGGTTGTATCCATGATGTGTTTGCAAAGGCAGCTGGGTTAATGCATCCCACAACAATGTGTATCTAAACATATTATAAAATTAAACATACCATGTCACAGGTGGTTTTTATTTGACAAAAGGTCTATGCCACCTTCAGTAGCATAATTTCATCTGCTTTCATTTTGCCTCTGCTGCCATCTAGTCCCAGAACCCTAATGCTTAAATATCTGCCAGGCTCGTGGCAGACACTGAAAAAATGTACTATTCATGTGTTTTACATGAATAAAAATATTAAACTAGGAAAGGAGCCAATAGAAACAACCAGTTTGCTTTATGGGAATGCTCTGAGGTGCACAACACCCCTGTCCTACAGTGGCCCTTTTCAACAAGGGAAGCAGACCAATAACTTCACCAGTACTTAATTATTTATTATAGTTATTATAAACTGAATTATCCAAAGTTGCTAATTAAAAGCTCCTTTTCCTTCATCACATACCTGAGCAGACAGTTAGCTGTGCGCTGCTCGTTACTGAGCCGTGTTCATTTGTTGCTGTGCAGGTGAAAAGTCCTGAATCTTCAGGAAAGGTTTCTGCAATCACAAGGGTACAGATCTCTTCTGGAAATAAAGAGAGACAAACTGCATCACAAAGGATTTATGTAGTAATGGGGTGGTTTTGCATTGTAAATTAGAAGGACCATTATGAGCTGCTTATACAACGAAAACAAGATCAAATCCCACTCCCAGGAAAATTCCCAGAAAGTATTTTGTTATCACTTCCAATTAACTTTTCTCTATAAACTGATCAGAATTAAAAAATCTGACTGCATAATGTTCCTTATGCAGAGTTTGGGAAGATCATTTCTCTCTCTGTCTGCAAAGCAGTGAGAATGGATAAATTGAAAATAAAGGACAAAACGGCATCCCCAGAAACTCCTCAGCACAGTGTGACACAGATACATTCCATGGCTGTTTGGAAACCGTTCATTCTACTTTGATACACCACAGTATCTGGCTTGTTTATACCAAGGCCTCAGTCAGAAGACTTGTATAAGGCTCTCACAGTAATGCTTCTCAGGTTGGCTCTCACAGTGATGCTTCATAATCAACTCTTATCAGGAACTACTTTTTCCAGATTTTTCTAATAAGCTGCTTAATTTTTATCTCTACTTGTAACAGTATTCTCATCTTTTTAACAATTCATAATATAGCAAATCTAAGTAATCCTTGTTTTTAAAATTATCTTGATGTGTTGTGTAGGCCTGGACAATCCTAGAGTCACAGAACCTCCTGAGCTGGCAGGGACCCACCAGCCCATGGAGCCCAACTCCTGGCTCCACACAGCCCAGCCCAGTCAGAGCTGGCACTGAGGGCATCGTCCAGGTGCTTCTTGCCCTCAGCCCAGCTCGGGGCTGGGACCCCTTCCCCGGGGAGCCTGTGCCAGCGCCCGACCCCCCTCTCAGCACAGAACCTCTTCCTGACACCCAGCCTGACCCTCCCCTGGCAGCTTCATGCTGTTCCCTGGGGTTCTGTCCCTGGTCCCCAAAGAGAGGAGACAGATCGGCGCTGCCCCTTCGCTCCCCTCGGCTGGCAGCCACAGACCCCATGAGGTCTCTCCTCAGCCTCCTCTTCTCCAGGCTGGACAAACCCAGGGCCTTCAGCCTCTCCTCACAAGCCTTCCCCTCCAAACCTTCCCCATCCTCGGTGCCTCCTCTGGACACTCTTGGATAGTTTTGTGTCCCTCTTGTCCTGTGGCACCCAAACCTGCCCCCAGGACTGGAGGTGAGGCCACCCCAGTGCAGGGCAGAGTGGGACAATCCCCTCCCTGGACTGGTCTTGCCAGGCTGGATGCACCCCAGGGTGCAGTTGACAATGTTACATCATGGGTTTCTTAATTAGGAATTTCATTTGTTTATCCTCATGTTCTAGTCTCAAAACCAAAGCAGGGACATTTTATAAAATTCGGCTTCATTTAAAAAACCCCAAACATTTGTCACCTGTAACCCCACAGATCACATCATCAGTGGAGTACAGCTAATAGAAACAAACTGTAAAGCCAGGAAAAAACATTTCACACTCCAATGAATTCCACGTTCAAATTATCCTGTAGAAGAGGCTCAGTAAAGTAAGCTTCACTTCTTCTAGTTTAAAGATAGAAAGCTTTTTTAATAGTTCTCTATTTTCCTCTCCTTATTTTCAGTGTGGAACTCCAGGCTGCTGTCCTGTTTAGACAGCTAACAAAAAAAAGTTATGGAATTTTTCCAATTATAAATGACAATGTGTTCAAAAGCTTCCTGTACTGGAAATGGGCTAAAAATGAATGACTAACTAAAAATTTGGCAGAGAGTTGTTTTTCAGACAGCAGAACATGCTCTTTCTCTTTTTTTTTTGGCAACACAAACCAGCCATTCTGTTTCGCTGCGAGAGGCATGTCTGGTAATACTGTAGCACGTTGGATCTTATCTGACCCAGATGAAGATTAATGACTCATGAAAGGCCTTATCTGGAAAGTAATGGGTAACACAAGCTAGTGTTTGAACTACTGAGATCAGCTTTTTTTGGATCCTTGGTGTGCTGTAAGCAGCTGGAGCTGTATTGTTAACCACACTCCTGGATTGAGCTGGCTCTGGGGATGCAATCTGATACATGCAGCGTACAAGTTTCCTGTTCAACAGCAGAATTCTGAACTCTGGATATTTCAGGGCTGCAAGAGAAAAATCAGTGCCACCATGCTGAAACTGCTGTTTGAAGGAGGGCAAAAGTGCTACAAGAGATAACAACCAGCAGCATAGCCAACTATCACACAACGTTCTTTCAGTTTAAGTGTGCGAAACAACCACGTGGGACGAGCTGATCCTCCCTCTGCAGTGAGAAAAGAATTCCAATGGATTCTGCCATGACATGGTTTGGTTGCACAAGCAGTCTGCTTGAAAATTATACAGGGTAAGCAGCAGTAATCCTTATATAAGAAATTGAAAGTAGATTAGTGGTAAAAATAACTGGAGTTTAAAACTCAAGTCTTCTCAGAGAAGAAAACTACAACATATTTGTGATCAATCACAAGAAAACTGGCTAAAAGCATTAAAAAAAGCTCCTCAGATAATTAAAAGACAGCTTGGGCAAAAACCATGAGTGAGCAGCACACTGTCATTGTCTTTATTCATTTTCATCCCCCCAAACTAAGACTCACTCCAGGCCCCTGCTAAAAGGCTTACCACGGTGGAAAGCATAGAAACAAACCCATGAACTGGACAAAAGAAATGTTCTTTCAAGGTTTCTGTAACAATCCTGATGTGAGTGTTTTTCTAGCTTTACATCCTGCCACACAATTATTCTTCTCTCTGCTCCTATGCAGAGTAGAACCTGATGCTGGGAAGTAAATAATGTCTGTTCTACTTCCCGGCAATCATCAGCTGACGAACAATTTCATCACAAAAATGCATTCCAGAGAGCAGCTCTGAAATGCTGTTCTCAGGGCCTTAAAACATATTTAACACTTGACTAAATGAACACAAAAGCATTCTGTTCACTGAAACACGTAAAATGCTTAGGCATGCAAGTACTTGACTATTTTGTCAGTTATTTAGAAAGAAAGATTACATTTTACTGAGTAATCCTTCCCCTTATGGCTCATTAGTCTGTTAGGAAGAATAATCTTTGGTAAGACAGAAAACTTTGGCATTTCAACAGATTTCATCCCTGGCACTGTGTTTACTTCAGAATGTTTCTTCGCATCACACTAATGGTAGAATAATTCTTCTATCTGCATCTTCATTTCACAGAATCACAGGGTGGGAAAAGCCCTTTAAGCCCATCGAGTCCAACCGTCCCTGTCCTGTGCTGACCCAGCTCCCTGAGCACCTCATCTCCCCTCTGTTAAACACCCCCAGGGTTAGTGACTAAACCCCTTCCCTGGGCAGCCTGTGCCACAGCCCCACAACTCTGCCAGGGAAGAATTTTTTTCCTAACATCTAACCTGACCCTGGCCTGGCACAGCTTTGTGCCATTATTCCCATAGGTAAGCATTAGCTTCCACCACTGTAACACACAGGGAGTCCTGGGAAATAAGGATGGTCTTTTACTTGTAGTTGTTCATTAGGATGCAATGATCAGAGCTGTTTCTGGGGGTGGGGGTTCTAAGCTGTGAGTGCTCTGCTAAACAAAGACTGTGGCTGGTAAGGACTCAAACACAACCCTGCTGCCTGTTAGACAGCTGCTCTGTTATTGTCCTCTTGTTCCCAGGCCATCAGATGGTTAACCACAGTTTAACAACAAAGCAATATGCCTATCAGGTAACTCTTCCTTTCGGTACCTGTGCATGTTTTACATGAAGAGAATGGGAATGTGAACACAGAGGACTGAGTCTATAATAGATGGTAGCATCACAGCCCTGGGGATGCCTTAGCTTGCAACAACCCAATGAAAAACATGTTTCATCCACTTGTTTCTGATAGTCACTGTGTTATATACCTTTACCCAGCCAGGCAGCAGTTCTGGCTTACTTAACAGGCTTGATCCCACTCAAGGAATGAAGAGTCAGGTTTTAGGGTATGGCACCTAGGTTACAGCATATGTAACAACACCCAACAAGGTTGCTGTCGAGCTGGGTCATGTGGAGTGAACAGGAACCCTGCTATGGCAGCAGGGACTTCAGTCCCTAAAGCAGTCATCAGGTTTGAGGTGAAATTTGTCAGGGTCAAGGAAAAGTTGATGCTAAAGCTCACACTAAGGCAGTCATGATGACATAGGTGCTTAAGCCAGCTAGTTTGAAGGTGTCATCTGTACACATCAAAGCTGAAATCAACATAACCATGATGATCAATGTACCCCAATAAGCCTGAAATACCCACAGATGAGGGACAGGCGTAGCGACCAGACTGGGGTCACTGAGAGGACTAGAATTCTGCAGGTACCTCAGGGGTGCAGACGTTGAAAATGTAAGTGCCAAGCAACAGTGCACAGGTTGAGCAGACTGCCTTTAACAAAGGATGATCTTAGCTTCCTTTCAGGTTTTCTCTTCATTTGGTGTCTTGAGCCATACCTCACTGGAGCTGGCTCTCTGCTGTGCAGCCGTGACACAGACCGTATCTCTTTGGGCTAAAGCCCACGGGGATCCGCCACGCGCGCTGATCTACTGAAGCTCCTGTGGCCTCAATTTCAGCAGCCATCAGAACGCTGATTTTCTTGGTGTGGGGAGGCAGTAACAATTCCCATGACATTTGCCATGTACCTTCAACTGTCAAACGTTTACAGAAATAAGGGGGAGTGGGTTTCTAAGAGAGCTCGTTACTAGAATTGAAACTCCGGAACAAAGCAGCCAGACCAGGAACAAGGAAGCACAATCCAGGAGAAGTAACAACTATCTTTTGAGGTCTTTTTGGTGAACACACACAGTACTGTGCTTAGGAAGAGAAAATAATAGAAATGCATGTGTATGTGGCAATTCTCTGGCAATTTAAGAAAAATTACTTCATACAGTTTTCTTCTTACATGCCATCAGACCATTGTTTGACTGTAACTCAATACAGTTTGTGGCTGCCTCCAGACAGCTGAGTAATGGTCAAAATATCAACAGTTGGCAAATGACTCCATGGGATTTTTTTCTTCTCAGTCAGCCTGTTCTTTGAAGGATTCAATCAGTATAAAGTCAAAACGTCCAAAACAAAAAAAAAACAGCACAGAGCAGGTAATTTGACAAACTGTGATGTGGCTTTAGGTAATCTGACTAGCTATTAATTCACAAAGCAGTCTGGAGAGATTTGTGATGCAAACTGGTTTCTGTCTAGACAGAAAAAGGAGTGCAAAACACATTAGGGGGGATAGAATGTACCCAAAAACAGGAGCCAAAAAAAAAAATCTCTCCTTTGCTTCTTAATTTCTTACCTGTGTGAGATCATGGAACATATTTCTTTGAAATCATTAGTACTGACCCAGCAAAGGATAACCAATGTTTTGAGCAAGAGTCTACTGACAGCTGGACTTTGGTTGACAATCAGCAATTAGTGTCACACTGCAGCTTGTTACAATTTATGTAAAGATATGACAGTGCAGGTACGTGAGAGGGTTGGCAAAGCAAGGATTTTCTGGGACTCAGAGTCCCACCTTCTATTTCCCATTTCAGGTAGCAGTTATGAGAGGAGATTGTTAGCTTTGTGAACTATCATGAATATTCTTAGTTATTCCACATTAATGTCTGTCAGACAGGCTATCCTGTCTGAAATTACTTAGGCATCCACAAAAAAAATCTTGGTAGCCAGAGGCATAACAGATGATCTCCTTTGTACTCAACTGTCAACACAACAGAATTTGAACCTTTTGTCTCAAACAAACAAGTGCTCCTCCTTTCTCTGAGATAAGACAGCACTCCTACTCTAAAATACTTTGTTCACCTGGTGTTACACACATCATGTTGCCTGAGGGGGTGAAGGGGTAAAAAAAAAAATTACCAAAAATAAACTATCATTATTCAGCATTCTAAGTTTTGACAGAATATTTTCAAGTTAGATATTAAAAAGGGAAACCCTAAGCTATGCTACTGATTTGAGACTTCATAGAAACTTCTGCAGAAAGTTTCAGCCCTTTCAAAAACTTTCTGTCATGGTAAAGGGCAGAGTGAGTGCAGTTCAGGTGACTAGAAAAAATTCCTAGTAACACTGAACTAGACTAGGTACTATTCTCAGAGCATTGGTAAATTAAATCTAGAGGAGATGTTACTGATTGGGCAGGAATTAAGTTTCTCTAGGAAGGGAAAATGTCCACTCATCAATGTGCTTTTTTTAAAAGATATCCTGAAAACAGCTAAGTTGGCAGACTTACTTTGTAATATGTATTGCATGAGACTATTCACAGAAAGATAGAGTTGAACATATTTCAATACAAATCTATTCTCCTTGATTTCTTTTCATGTCCCAAGGCTTGGTATGATTTTGAAACTCTTAAAAAACCCTTGAAGTTTGGGTTACAATTATAAACTACAATAAACCCATCGTTAGTTTTCATTCCCCATTTGAGCTGAATTTGGTTTTCCAGCACTCTCCTCTCCTTTGCAGGGCTCACATCTCAAACCTCCACAAATCAAACCAGTCACACAGATGCATCAGCTGTTACTGGATGTGGCGATGCTGCACACCACAACCAATAGCATTACCTGCCAGGATAGAGCCTGGGTGTGTGTGCACATGCACACACGTGTATCGATAGGCACACATGTGTATCGATAGGCACACATGTGATGGCAACGAAGTACGGCAGCTGTGTAACCATTTCATCAAGTAAGAAAATTAGTGAATAAGCAACAGAAAGAAGCAAAAGCTGTTTCTCTCTTCACCTCTTGTCCTTCCTGTGAACACTAAGCTGCCGTTCAGCTAGCATTCCCTCATGCTCATAGCCACACAACAGTTCTACAAGCATCACCCAGCTGCTAAGCCTGAGCTCCCTGCAGCCAAAGGTTGTCAGTGCAATCCCTCAAAGTTTAAAGCACTCCCCTCCCCCTGCTCAGGTCCTTCCGTTCAGAGATGCTCTGTGGGAATACCCAGGTCTTGGAAAACTTTTCTGCTTTTTCTTTCTAGTCCATAATTAAAACTCTTTCCAGATTCAAACATAATCAAGCACAACCAGTCACCCTCTTAAAGCAAGGCTCAGACCATATCACTATCTTCTCCTCCACATGTTGTTTAACTTAGAAACATTAAAGGACAAACATTCTCAGTCTCAGCATCCTTTGCTATTCAAGAAACAACCACAGCATATAATGATGAGAAAACCTTTGGTTGGAAGCACACTTCTTCCTTGCTGGAATCTAACTGTTTTATCTTGCAAAAAGGCTAGAAATATTCACTGTGCTTTTATTTTTGAGGATCAGCTTTTACTTGCATTTAAAACACTTCACATCTGTCAAGCTAGGTGGGCAAAACTAGCATTTAGTGGTTGGGTGTTATGAAGCTCTTTGGAATACAATTTGGGTAATGGAATTTTGTGGGATTTGTTCTTTTTCCTCAGTAGCATGCAAATCACTCATTTTCTGAGCATGAATCTTGCTGCTTCAGAGCTTAAGCTCTGAGATTCTCCTTGCTGGGCTAAGTAGAATGTATTTTTTAACTAAAAGGAGGAATTGATGTAAATGACAGGGTAGACTACAGAAGGTGTGACAAAGAAGCATTGTCTTCAAGGGGGTTTCATCTTACCAACGTTCAGCAGAAACACTTTCCTATTTATGGCTCCAGTTCAAACTCAAAGAGCCAGAGAGCCAAGAGATTGTGTTTTCACAGGGTGCTTACCAGGTTCAGTTGCAGATCGCGGCTCTGCACATCACGTCGTAAGGAGGGGAAGCAAACAAGAAAAAAGGGATTAGAGATTATGTTAATAAACAGCTGTATACTGAATGACAAGAGTTATACTGAAATACTGCAGAGTAGCACAGAATTTGTGCAGACACATTACGAAACAGAAAACATTAAAACCGTTGGTAGTGGTAGTTCCATTATTACTTCTAGTCCTTATAATCACTGAAACATAAGGAAGTAGGACTCTCTCCAAAACTCAATCCTGGCAGACTAATTCCAGTATCTTTCCTCACTTCATATCACAAGTAGCTACTTCAGACCATTGCCTTACTTTTCTGTAGAATTCTGAAGTCTGGAGAATCTTGAATCTCAACACCTTGTCGAAACCACTGAACATGAATGGGAGGGGGTCCTCTGACCCTGCATTCCAATACCACCACTTGTCCCTCAGAGGCTGTGGAGTTTTGGAGCTCCTGAAATACAGCAATCACAATTCAAATGAACTGGGAGCATTTTGCATTCTTCAAACCAGTCTTTCCTTTCCTTCGTATTTCAAAGTTATTGTGTCATTACATTTTTGCAACAGACATTTTCTCTGACCCAGGAACCTACAGGCCAGTCAGCCTCACCTCTATCCTTGGAAAGATGTTGGAGCAGCTTGTTCTGGGGATTACCTCAAAATACGTGAAGGAAAAGAAGGTTATCAGAAGTAGTCAGCATGGATTCATCAAGGGGAGGTCATGCCTGGCTAACTTGTTAGCCTTTTACAAGGGCATGACTGGACGGGTAGATGAAGGGAAAGCAGTGGGTGTTATCTACCTTGACTTCAGCAAGGCTTTTGATACCATCTCCCACAGCATCCTCATAGCCAACATGGAGAAATGTGGGTCAGATGAACAGATAGTGGGGTGGATTGAACACTGGCTGACAGACAGACCCCAGAGGGTTGTGCTCAGTGGCGCAGAGTCTAGTTGGAGGCCTGTAACAAGTGCTGTTTCTTAGGGGTCAGTCCTGGGTCCAGCCCTAGTCCTGTAATTCCACTACTGATTTTAATAGAGTAGAAGACATAAGAATCTCATTGTTACAGTGGAAATGTACTTTCTTAGAAAGCCATTAATACTGAAAAGGATAATGGGGAGTGTAACAGTTTTAACACAATCAACCAGTCCTGCATTAGGATATAATTTAGAGATTTCCTTCTGGGCTATAGTAACATGATATAAAAACCATACCTTTGTAAAAACAGGTGCAGAACAGGTAGGCTTGGGTCCATCCACACGGTGCAGGCATGAAACAGGGCTTTGAACCTGCAAAGCAATGGAACAGTGCTATAAAGAGGAAAGGACATTGCCTTCAATAACATGACCTCCATATATCTCTGCAATGATGCAAACTCAAAAGCACAGTTTTATTGGGGTGCTCTTGTTCTAGCTTGCTTCTTGAGTGACATCACTGGTTTAGATCTGTTACATTGCTGAAATCAAAATGCAACCTTTAAAGGCTTCTACACCTCCCATGAGAATTTTTTACCCAACTGTCTTTGCTTGAAGTGTTTTGAGAGTTTGGCTTCTGTTAAAATCATTCAAGTCAGTCCTTGGCACTGAACTGTTTCCGCCTCTCCTGTTATTACCTCCCTTGACTGGTGCAGTAATAAATAAATTCAGGTACCTAAAAAGCTTATCAAGGTTAGTCAAAGGAAGGGAAAAGTCTCTACCATGTACAGTCTAACAGTGATTTTTATTTGATTTGTGTTTATGACTTATATGCAAACTCTCAAGCATCCACAGTGGCATTTAGTTAGTATAAACTAAACTAATGGAAGCTGAATTTCTACATTTAATTTCTAGACAGCAAAAATTAAGTTTCCCTAAAAGGCCCAGAGAAATGACAGTAATACTTAATTTAATAAAAAACCTTTTGCTAAAAAATATCAAAATAATCTTGTTGGCATTCATTTGTATTGCTTCTTTTGGAATTGGAATAAGCCACTATTAAATGATATACTCTCCAATTTTCATCATCACCAGCTGCTCATATGCTGCACTGGTACACACTATAAGAATCCATATGTGTATTTACTTCTATGCCCCATTCACTATATATACACACACTTAATTTTGTTAAGAATGACGATTGAAAAATAAATAACATACGTTTAATTCAGTTATGTAATTCCTCAAAATGACAGAGGTTTTCAGGACTTGCAAATTTTGAAATAAAATATAAATACTATTAGGAATTTAAAAATTGGGGTCTAAAAATACCTGCTGACTGGGCACAGAGATAGGTTGAATTACAGCTGTAGTGACTCCAGATTTTGGTGTGGAAGATCCTATTGTCAAGGAAACAGACGTGGTTTTCTTTTGGGCTCTGAAAAAACCAAACAAGCATGAAAAAACCAACAAGCAAGAGCTTCAGAAGGTCTGAATCATATCAAACACATCAGAATATGTTTGTTTGCAACTCATATGTCACCTTGTAGTTTCTAGATCTTAAAATTTATCGTTATCAGCTGAAATGTTCAAGGTTGGAGGAAGCCCGAGCAGAACACAGTCTTTGGGTAATTCACATCTTCAGACTCAATAAAAAGTACTGATTTAAGACACAAACTAAAATGTGCTTTATTTTTTAATTGCAGGCCTCCACATGTGCCTTTGGAGGCACAGGGCTGAGTGATTACAAACGAAGACTTGGTTGACTTAAAGTTACTCGTGAGTATGTAAAGCTGATGCCACCTTCAGACTTCTGCCAGAACACGCGCATTAACACTACCTGCAGTTACACTACTACACTTTCCTATCACATGAGAAGACAAGACACACAAATAGATCCCATATGCAGATTCAACAGTACTAAAGATTTTCCAGCAGCCCTTGTTAAGGACATTTGTGCAGCATTGTTCTTTGCACACTTACTGTGGCATAGCTCCAGATTTTGACTTGAAAATTAAGCTTTCACTCTCTGAATCTGTGGAACTGGCACCTGGAAAAGAAAGTGTGTTCAGTAATCTCATACCACTTTACATACTTTGGATGTATTTAATGTTTAAATCCCAAAGAAAAAACTGCTGCTTTTGCATTTCATTTCAAGAGTTGGGAATTCTCTGTAATAAACTACTGCAATGTTTCTTATCTGATAAAAGATTGTAGCTAAGCACTTTGGGCAGTTCCATGCCCAATAACCATAACCATGCCAATTTAATTGCACACTGTTTTTCCTAGGCTCTTAGCTGTCCTCTTCCTTCAAATTGAAGCAAATGTGGAAAGACAAAAAAAAAAGGAGCTGACTACTACTCCTCTACTGGAAACATCTAATTTTATTTACCTGAATGTTGAAGCTTAAGCAAGCATGTGGCTTATACACAGATAACAAATCCCAGCCTTAGGAAAGAGCAACTCAGTAGAGCAAGGCATTTTCAGACTAAACGTCCTACCCACCATCTCCACACTTCAGACTATTTATGCTAGCCCATACATAACATTTATGTACTGGTATTTCTTGCCAGTGGAAGGCTTGATGTAATCTATGTGTTTGGCAATACCCTGAACTTGCTGAAAGAAAAAAAAAAAAAAAAAAGAGAGAGCATTTATTCTTTGTCTTAACTTTTCCTAACAGCCTGTACTTCACACAACATTTACTCCAGACACTTCTGCAGTGCATCCTCCTCAAAGGATCTGTGCATACACATAGCTGTATTTGTAATCCAAACATCAGCAACTCATTATCAATAGGCAGGGTACAGCATAGGCTGATTACCATGAAACAAGGCTTTGGGCTGGGGCTCCTGAGTTCCCTGTTTATTTACAACGTTTAGACCACAAAAATCAAAGCATCAAGTTGCACAGAAGAGGAAAGAAGAGAAAAGTAATGTCAAATGAGCAAAGTGTTACATTATGTTTCCAATTAACCATTTAAATTAATTATAGTGAGTTATAAAACTAGTAAAAGAACACATATTACCAAAACGTTTGAGAGATGCATGAACTGAAAGGAGTACTCAATTAACATGATCATGCTTAAAATACAGTCCTCCACCAAAAAAACTAATTTAATCATTTTCCTCATGGTCAATTCCTTACCTTTCCTCAGAGAAAATACTGCCTGAATTATGACTGAAGTCAAGACATATTTTTACAATTACTAGCAGTTAACTCTGGACAAAACCAGTATGGCCAACTTACACCCTGCCACGAGGCCAGTGTACGCAGTCAGAATTATGATACATTTACCCATGCCTGGCAGAAGATGCATCTGAGGCAGTCACATCAAATCTTTGCTTTATCCGGGTTACTACTTAAAAGCCAACCATACGCCAAATGCTCTGCCTGTTTGTTCCTCCTTCTCCATTCTTTATGTTAGTTGTATCCTAAATAAATGACAATCTACCTGCTGGTTCTTGGACATACTTTGAAATCCCTGAATTGATACGATGTGATGCTCAAAAGTGTGTACATTTAAAGGGAAGCAGAGAAACACTATAAAAATGCCACCAGAGCAAATATAAATTTAACAGAGAGCCAAAAGTAAACTTCAGCTTAATTATCTTTTCCTGTTTGTGTCAAGCATCTCATTATTTCACCTCTTACCTTCCACGAATATTTCAGCTGATGTACTATCTGAACCAGTGGAATTTGAAGCCAGACAAGTATAGCGTCCAGTATCGTCTTCAAAGGCTTCTGCTATGATTAGGGAATGAAGTCCCCCACTCCCAGCGCGGATCTGAATGTCAGGGGAATTCTGGAGTTCTTTTCCTTCACAGAACCATCTGCAGCCCACACACATGTAGAAAGAGAAAGAGGGGGGAAAAAAAGAAAGGAGAAGAACATAAAAGATTGGTTCAGGCTCATCACACACAAGGAGACATTACACTCTGCTGCAAAAATCTACATTGCTACTGAAATCAGCACGTGGTGCTTTGAAGTGTTTAATGGCATTTGCAAAGAAATAACTTGCTGGGATAAGCTTTGTTTAAGAGTTAGTGAGACAGTGCTGAATGTGAAGGAAATTGGACACACCTGCAATTTAAACCCATTCCCTGTCCTGGTTTGGCAGAATTAATGCTTTCTGTGCATCTTATGCTTTGACCAGCACTTCATCCATTTCAGTTTAACTCGCTCCTCCCTTCTTCCTAATGCTCCCTGCTTCTAGCAGAGGATGTTTGACTTTTTGTCCATCATGCCCAGTAAACCTGATATAATCCTGTGGCACAGGTTCCTTATTACTAAACCTTAAAGAGGTTTATTCCTGCCCCCAGTCAGGATCATAAACTGGTTTTCTAGCCCTGGGTTTCAATATATGTATATAATACCTGTTCCACTACCGAAAGGGTATGTATGCCCCAACAAAAGGGCTGGGTGTAGGTACAGACAAAACTGACAACCTGGCATGATTTATTATGAGGCAAAATCACAGCCTATTTTGTATCAATCAAGCATTTTCCAGGGCAGGCTGCCTGAAGAACTAGTCCTTGTTCTCAGTCTGCATTGCTGCCACGAAGGTACCAGCTCCCATCTGTTTTCTGTTTGATTCCCTCACATCAGCTAGTGCTATTCTCATGGGTTTCTCCATGATTTATCCTATGTCTAGCAGCCCAGCAAGCATGAGAGGGGATAATTCTTTCTTTTACAGGGGCTGCTAAGCATTTTTTTTTCAAGGGGGGTGGATTGGTGAGTGACTAAAGGGAAATAATTGGGCAACAGCCTTCATTCCTTTCTCAAATTTTCACTATGTCCTGAAAACAAATTTTGCCAAGTTTTCTGAGCTGGTTCCCCCTCCACTCCTAAAATCTCACCCTGAGTTTTCCCAGTCTTCCTTCTCTTCCCCTCATGCCATAATCCTAATCTGTGCTTTCTCATGTCCTCTCTCTGCCCTCCTTTCCCTCTGCCCTCTCTGTCTCCTCACATTCAAAACTTGCTGTGGAGAAATTCTTAACAGCAAGCTTTGAAAGTGGTTTTTCATTCTCTTCTGTCCATGCACTTTTAATTTACCATTTATTACTACATTATTTAAATAAATAAAATTAACCACAGAAATTCATGGTCAGACAGTTCAAATTAAAAGATTATGATTTTTTAAAAAATACATTTAAATACTTAATCTGCCACCAAAAACCAAATTGGATTTTTTTTCCTTTAGCTTGTGCAAGTGTATGAAAGATTTTTTGCACTTACGTTCCAGTAATACTTCAGAATTAAACTTCATCCTCATCAGATGACTTTCCCCTGCCCACAAACTCAAAGAAACCCCAAGGAGCTACAGAGCCCCCCAGCTATTTAAGAAAAGCTTGTGACATTACAGGATGACAGATACCACACAATGACAGTTGGTGAGGAGTCTTTGGAAATCAGCTGCCTCATTTTTATTGCAGGGGTTTTTTTAACATGCAATGAACAGAAATACAAAATATTTCTGAAAACTTTCTTCTGAAGAAATGAGACACTAAAACTTGAAATTTCACCTTAGTTCAAAAAGCAGAGTTAGGAAACATAACAGATTTCCACAAAAGCCAATTCCCTTCAATAGCACCCAGAAGTGTGAGCAAACCCTCCATGTTTATGAACAACAGACCTTCTATTCCTGAAGGCAACACTGCGCTGATAGCAGCATTAAAACCACAAGGGATTGTCTCCTGTAATTAAAAGACTAACAAGTCCCCTCTCTGCCCAGGCAGCACACGCAGAAAGTCTCCTTCTGGAAGGAGCTGACAAACTTCCATCTGTTTACTCAGCAGACCCCTCTGGCCTACTTTTACAACTCCCGGGCTCGGAGACAAATCTATCTGGTCAGCCTGACTGCCAAAAAGAACATTTCTCTTCCCCCCGTTCCCCTCCTTTCCTCTGCTATCACAAGTCCTCCCTTCTCCTGGTGTGAGGACCTCTGCTACTACTTCTACTCCTCAGACCTTCCGAGTCCCGACCTCTGCGCAGCCTGTCCCGAGCTGCATTTCAAACGATACGCACAAGAGAGAGGTTAATTCAATTTCTAGACCATCACAGACAGGAGCCTGTAATATGAGGCTCTACTTAATCATCAGTTCTGTTTTTCTTTCCTTTCCAGAAACATCCTGCAAAGGAAAACTTCTCCTCCAAGCCTAATTATTTTCTCAGACAGAGCCCATTTTAGTTTCATGCAAATTGTATGGCTTTCTACTGTCTCCCAGATTCCATGCTCACAAAACAGTTAAGGTGATAAGCATAGGAATCTAAACCATATATATTTTTGGTCAGATGATGTTTAATAAACAAACTCTTTTCTTAGGAGGGCATGTTGTACACTGTGCCTTGGTTCATGCACAGAGTCATGCTCAAGCAGTGGGAGCTATTCCTCAGCACTGGTTGGGACTGAGACTCATTGCATCATGTCAGTGACATGCTGCTGGAAACCAGTCCTGACATGTTACATCAGACCCCATCTGCCGCAGAGAAAAACACCAGAGTAAGCAATTCAGTATGAAATTACCTCAGCCATCATTAAGGTGATGTCTCATGAATGGGAAACAGGCCTGCTGTTGGACTGGGCTCTTTATTGTGGAAAGAAGAATTCACCTTCACAATAGGCAGCAGCAGAGTTGTTTGAATCAAAGACTGGCGCAGACTAAGTTATATTCTCTTTCCTTCTCTGATTTTTTTCCTTGTCTATCTACATGTTGTTGGAATGAAAGGATCGATTAACAGCACTTGGGTTTGGATATTACATCAAAATTAAGTGAATGAGGAAATCCTCAATTGAAATACTAACCCTGCAGTAAGTGAGGAATTGCCAGTTCAGGTCAGGAGAGTTTGTAAAGAAAAAAGGAACAGCTAATAAAAGGGTTTTTTTCCATAAGCAGACTGAACTTCAGTTTTCCATCTTTCCTACAGTACAGGCTACTCTACAGCACGAACCATATGTACAGGCCTCATCTGCCTTACTGCCATTACACTCTGAACAGTCATGGCAAGAGGATTTTCTGCTCCTAAGGACTGAAAACATGTCAAAGACAAGCCATGAAGCACCCTCTCTTTCTGCAGAGGGACCACCAAGACAGGCAACAAATGGAGACTGACCCAAAGAAACCAGGAGGACTCATGGCCAGATACAGAAAGACAAGTCTTACAAGAACATTCCAGCTTCATGCTAACCAGTGCGGCATTAACTCATGTCCAGCCTATTCCAGCCCATCAATCCTCTTAGGGGGTAAGAGGATTACTATCTAGCTGTGAGAAGCCAGTAAGGCTTGTGGAGAGAAAAGAATCCCGAACCAAACTAAACCCAAAAGGCACTGGGAGTAACACAGAACCCCCACTGCACTGCAGAAGCTTTAAAGTGTGTAATAGAAAGAAAACAGGCAGAGAGACCAACCAAAGGTTGTGCACATGTGTGTACGTGTCAGTCCTGCTGTAAGGACTCAGATTTGCATCCTAGGTGCATTCCTGCAGGTCACGTTAGTGTTCACACAAACCTGCAGAGAACTGCCCCTCAAAGAGAACAGAAACTGCTGCAATGTCAGATAAAGGCAACAAAAGGAATATACATTATTAGTCATGAAGTATTTTGCCTAATTTCTAATCACATGGAACTCCTCTGTTCTTTCCTACTTTATTCTTTGTTCCCTTCCCCCATTTCTCTTCCTGCCTTCATGCCTGTTGGATCAATCCTTGCCTTGCCTTTCCTCCAGCTATGCTTATATTCCATCTACGCTGTATCTACCGTATGTTAAAACAATAGCAATTAAGCATTTAAGGCAGACATTGAAACATGATCATTAGGCTGTGAAGTCAGTCCTCCAAGGAAGCAAACGAGAGTTATTTGGGTAGCAGGGAACGATGGTTAAGCTGCTCGCTCTCCACGCTCCGAAGCCTGCTTTGCTTCTCCACTGCCTATGTCCTTGCACGATGGCAGAACTAGAGCAGCCAACAAAGAGAAAGCCAGGTGAGCAGCAGTTCATGCACAGTGACATCAAGTAGCAATTCACATGAGATGTCCTTTTTTTCCCCTCCCTCCATGCAGAGAAATCCATAAGAGCACGTGTGTCTGGGATTTTAATGACTGTGAACAAAATATAAACAGTGTTGAACAGTATGCTGACTGAGTAAGCACTAGGGCCTTAAGAAAAACAGTTCAAGGTTCTCTCTAATGCATAATCCTGCTGGAACTTGTGTTTTTTGAGAGTCACCAAGGAATACAGAGGTTTTCCTTTCTGCACACTCTTAAAAGTTAATTTAAAGTGGCAGCTGAAGTGAAACTTTAAGATACAGCCTTAGGGAAGAATTATATTAGGGAACTCAGACCACTACAAAAAGTGCAGAGAGATAAGTTGTAAATTAAAAAGTAATTTTATCCTCAGTGGTGTTAAGTATGTCCACCAAGAAAAGCTGAAATGAAATACTCTGACATTGCCGTCCTGGCAAAGTCCACATTTCCATCACAGTACTGGGTAACTCCCATTGTGTCTTTTCTCCACTGAAGTTAAGCAGACCAACGCTTCCAGACTGCAAAATATTCCTACTTAAAGAATTTTACTTGATTTTTTTAGAAGAAATCAACTTCTCCATGTAAGACTTAGAATACACCTTGGTAATCAGATTGTTCAGATGTTTGTGCTCTTTGCACAGTGCACAGCACAGTCTCCCTGTGCCTTCAGTAGAATGTTGGTACTTGTACAGGCAATTCATAACAGTTATGACAATAACAACATACACACTTTATATAGTTATATTTTGTCATCTTAAGGGAAAATGAAAGATGCTGGTGCCTTGCCTGAACCTCCTGTTAAGCAATTAAAAAACATCTCTATATGCTGAAAACCACAGAAGCCAATATCATAAAAGTGTCTTACATTACAAACATGTGTTATATACTTAGAATTCTACTGACTCTTCAGATGTTGCTCAGTGTTCTCCAAGCTCTCACCAATTTCAATGAGGGCGTCAGGTCCAGCTGAGTAAATTGCATTAGGTACGTGGGGACCAAAACCATTTCCTCACTGTGTAAAAGGATGGCAAAAGAATACCAAAACAGCCCTCCCTATCCTACAAATTAATTCTGCTCCGTCCCTAGTCAAGCTTTGCATCACACTCTGTGCAAGGATGCAAAGAGGAGGGCTTCCAGGAGCTAACAGATGTGACCAGCTGAGCCATGAGCTAGAAGGTTCTGAGAACAGTGAGCAGTGGCCTCTGTCCTCGTTTGCAGGCTGCAGGAGCTCCAAAGAGCATTTTTTCATAGCCTGTTCCTGTCATTTGAAAAATTCCTGTGGAGTTTTTCCAAGTCTCTTTGTGGTCACTTTACCTGCGGGATGAGGATTCTGCTCTGCTTCAGTATTTCAGCTGGGGAATAAAAGGCAGTTATCTTGAGCTTTTCACAGCTCCAGACAAGATCCTCGGGGCTGCAGAGAGATCCTGCCTGCAGCTCGTACCTTTGCTCTGGGTACTGCAACGTTCCACAGCCTTACATCCACGTGTACAGTTGATTGCAAGAAGAACACAGTGTTGCCAGACTTGTTCTGTCTTAAAATCACAGGATTAGCCTACAAGTTCTTCACAATTGTACCTTGTCTCTGCCTTTGCAATTGTTGGCCTCACTTTATATCTGTTAAGCGTAGAAGCTCTTAAGGCAGGTTTTTAATTACCTGAATGACAGATACGTTCACGTAAGAAAACATGAAAGTTGAACACAATGCTGAGGACACTTTTAAAAAAGATTTTAGATTAAGAGAAATTGAAGTGATTTGCTTGACAGTCACCTCTGCTTATTTAGCATCTTATAAAACTGCAGAGGATCTGCATGATGGGATGCAGTAACATTACCTGGGTGCAAAAGAGAAAGTGGTGAGATTTAAAGAATAAAACTGAATTGCCCTCTAATGAATAAATTTAATGCTAATTTGTTTCTTTATAGAAACCAGAAATAATATATCATAGAAAAGAGGCCCTTATTGTATGACTTGGTTGGGCATGTAATCGAAAGGTATTTGTGACTAATAAACAGCTCTGGCACAATGGGCTGTGCAGATGAAGGTAGTGGTCACTGCTGACTACTCACTTCTTACAGGAGAAACTCTAAAAACTGGATATATTCACTACTTGTTTAGAATTTAGGGCTTAAAAGAAAAAAACATCTAAATATTTAGTAGAAGAACACTAAAAGCATCTAGCAACTTTCTAGTTGAACTGGCTTCAAAGCCTCACAGGTACTTTGCTGACGTACAGCAAGGAAACCAGGGAAGCAGCTCTTGGGGTTGACAGAACTGTGGTGTGGAAGCAAATGATATTTCCCAAACACATCCAACGGCATCCAAACGAGATCCCACATTTCAGGTACTCCTGCTTCATCGTGCAGAACAAAGATATCTGCGCAGTTGTATTTCTCCAGGAAGAAAAGCAGGGAGATAGTATTCCTTTAACTGGCCAAAAAAGCAATCCATGGCAAAGGAAAATCCGCACGTCATCTCCTCCAGCCAGAAGGAACGAGTACCTTACACCTCTAAAGCAATTTGTTCTAGAAGAATATCACTTGTGTTACAGTCAACCTTGAGATATGAAATAACACACCGGTGAACTGTATGCTGAGTAAGTTGTTTTCTGTTGCTGAAGTCCACAGTTTAACCCCTGCCTCATATCTTATTTTGATTTATCTTTGCCCTTTGCCCCAGAAGATTTACTTTTCTTTCTTACCTTTGTCCATCACTGGCTTCGGCTAAACCACCACAATCACCAAAACACAAGGTATGTTGCTATCCTTGATCCTAACTGCACGGCTTCTGACAACAAAAGCATTGACCAGGTGGAGATGCAACCCATAAATTTCACAAACAGCTTCAGAACTCTGACACTGACCTTCCCCATATTCAGGCCCTAGCCCCTGCTATAAACGTGTCACTGTTAGAACCAGCAATTTAACTGACAAATAGATGTGGATACAGAATTCAGTCTGTTCTACATTTGGGTAATCATCAGATCAAGGAAGGCAGAAAAGACTGCAGTTTAAGGACCAATTATGCAGTGCAAATTGCAAGCTCTTTTACAACAAGCATGTTGATTATTTGCCAGGCATGCAGCTAGTTATTTAAAAATAACAATGCTTCTCGTTTGATTAACTTCTATAACAGGTGAATCTGGGCACATATCAGTTCACAAATCACGTGCCCATGTTCATAAGTGTAAATAAAAAGCATGAATAAAAAAGCCAATGCAAATTAAGATCCTAAGGTTTCCATAGTTTCATGCATCACACATTTTTCAGGGCTGATGGGCTGACTAGAGAAATGGTAGCATGCTGCAGGTTCATTTAGCAAGATTCTTTATATTCTTTTCTTCAGAAAATTCAGAAATCTTATAGCAGATTGACAATATTTCATGTAACAATTTCCCTACGTCAGCTCTTCTTGGACAGTTTCTTCACACCTTAGTATTTCCTGAAGCAGTGTTTTGTGCCTGACATCTTCAAGTCTATAGGAGGATATTTTATATCATCTTCTATTTGACTAAGCTGGAGTTCTTGGCATATATATGGGTACTACCACCACTGACAACTCAACTGTAGATCTGAGAGACATCTTGAGATGAAGTGCAGGTTGTAAAAGATGGCTCAGGGTTCTCTGCAAGTGCCTAAGAAATAACCCTGTCGTCTCTCAGGCTAGTCAGACTAAAGAAGGATAAATGGGAATAATTAAAGGGAAAGCCACTCCTCTCCCCATAAATCAGAACACATGCCTTGTGGCCCAGCTAAAAAGACCAGAGAACTCTTTGCCCCACTACAATTAAAGTCCTGTATTTCAGCAATGCAAGTGTGTGACAATGTGCCGTTTTGTTTCGAGCTCTTTCTGTGTTGAAATTGAAATAAAGTTCTTCAGCACAAAGCCAGTACAGCCTCATAACAAAATACCCTCCACTCCAGGAGGCTAAGCTCATAAAGGTTAAGGCTGAAAAAAAATCTCTTCCCTTAGTTTTTCCTCAAGTATAAGACCACAAAAGTCTAATTATAAAAGCCTGAAAATAGCAGGTGAAAAGAAGAGGTTGGAAATAGCAGCAAGATGCAATAAGCCAACAGTTAATTATACATATTTTAAAATTTTATATATATGTTTTGTCAATATAGTTAAAAATGAGCTATAGGAAAGTAGTTGAATAGTTACAAATTCCCACTAGTTCTTAGCCCCCCTGAATAAACGATTTATGTTTGGAGAACGGTGGCTTGTTTCATAAACACAGTACTAAAACCATCTGTCACGTCTCTGTGCTTCAGCATTTAAAAAGACAAACAAAAAAGAAAATAATCACAATCCAAACCCTGTGAATACTAATGGATCATAATCCTGTCTGCAACTCACAACATTATTTAAAATGCATTAAAAATGGAAAATTCCTTGGCCACCTGACATAGCGACAACTGCAATTCTCCACTATGTGCTAGTAAAACCAAAAGAAAAGTCAAGAACTGGGGTAGTAGATACAGAAGGAAACAGTTCCTATGGTAGTTCTGTGGCACATTCACCTGCATTTCAGAAGCCTCTACACTAAAATCAGTGGCTGCTGTGGGCAGGGAGCACGAGGGAGAATGAAATACAAATTCAAATTCCATCAGGCAGAGTACCTACAGCTAATGTACATTCATTTCATTCCTTAACACACCAGGCCATTTTCTCATTTTATCTGTTTAGTATTCCTATTTCATTAGAACTTTGTTATCTTTTGAAATAACTCAAACATTTCAATCTCCACTGCAATACAGGCAACAGTTTGCCTCCAACACCAATAAAGATGGAAGCTGTTCCATCTATCAAAGCACAGACAGAATAGTTTAAATGTGAAGAAAAGAAGAACGTCACTATAAACCTTATTGAAAGAATCTACAACATTATGTGATTCAGGTTTGAATGATTAGCAGATATAACCCTTCATTTTCCAGCCTTTTGGGGTTTTGATACTCAGAGGATTATCTCAGAAGCGTGAGACACTCTCTATGGAAGTTGGCACCTGAAACATACACTTTTTGCATTTAGCAAGTCACTACATAGGAGCCCCTATAGTTTTAGGGTGCCAGAGGGTGAGCAGTGAATTTGTTCTTTTTGATAAAGTAATTAAATGGACCTCTACACATCCAATTCAAACCTGTTTCATTCTTTCATGGACGTTGTTCCTACTATCACCTCCCTTCTCCTTGCTTCCCAGTGACTTCTGAGCCTGAGTCAGTAGATACACCTTTGTTACCCTGAAGAAAACCCACTTGATTCATGCAGGTCGGGTCGGGTCAGGCACTCAGTAGCAGAGAACAAAGGCAGAAAGCTGTCAGCAGCTTTGTCAGTGTAAGCTGCATTAAGTATGACAGCAGCCACAGTGACTCAGTGCGGCTGGGCCAGCCGAGGTGGGCAGCGTCCTGCCCGGTCCTGGGAAGCTGGAACAAGCACCTCAGCACTTGGCTGGTAACACTTTGCAGTAGCAACAGCAGGTCTTGAACGGCTGGGATGCCAGCTGAGGAAATTTACAGCACCGAGGCATTCAGGATTAGGATGACCTGTATTGACAGGCAGCTCCAGCAGCTCAGTCCAGAGAACAAACAGCAATCACAGAGCTGGAATACCCCAAGCTGGTGGCTTGTGGCTCTATGTAATCATTCCTGATAGTCATCATCCCCATTTCCATCCCCCAAGCCTAAAAAAAGTCCTGATGAAGTGCCCTCAGGACTATCAGGAAAAGCAAATGTGGGGTTTCTGTGAGGTACCTGGCAACACATATGCACAGTCTCAGGGGAAATTCACAGGCTTGCTAGTTAAGAAGAAATGATTATCACTAGTAGCCACTCATTCTCTGCTACCTGGGGGCTTGTTTGCTGATTTGCTCTGTTAATCAACAGTTTCCTACCCTTTTCCTGTTCATAAATAAAATCAGAACTTTACAATCAGATTATTCTGCCCTTCTGGGATCTTGTCAGTTTTGTGGTTTGAATGTTTTTCTTTAGTAATCCCCAACAACTGTGAACAAAAGCAGAAACTCTGACCACTCTGTTCCATTTTAATTTTAAATATCTGTCTTTCTATGTAGGGTCTTCTTACATATTATTTGTTTGGAACTTTTTTTTAAGGTTTCACATTTGCTTGACATCCTAACAGCCAACAGGAGTTTAATAATCAAGTCCCAGCAATACTGCAGCTAATTGGCACTATTTTTAAATGGTTTGGTTTTGGTCAAATTTTGTTCTTAACTGGTGCATTCAGCATGCTCAAAGACTGCAGTCTCCATCCATACATCCAATTCTTGCTCTCTTGCAGGAATCCTTCACGTTGTAATTCAGACTCAGTGACATTAAATAGCTTTCTCAAAAATTTCTCTTCTTTATGCAGAGAAAGAAGTCAAAGAGAACTTCAGAAAAAGTAACTCAAAGCTAGAGCTGAGCTCACTTGCATAAGCATTGAAATACAGCAAACAACCTAAAAATTAACTTTTTCCAAAATAGTTTACCATCCAGAAGAGCCAGAGAACTTCAGACACTTTGCAAAGCCACATTTGTTAACATGTTATGTCATTTCTAAACCCACTGGCCTCGAGTGGAACGAAACAGGAAGCCTTCCAAATTGATTTTCAACACTAGCTAGGAAAAGAATACAGTGATACCAACTATATCTGTTCTGATTCATGACTTTATATTATCAGACATTTTTCTCAGTTGCTGGTAGGAAAAAACCCCTCTTGATCTCTATGTATCAGCTCTCATCTTTACAAGTAACCGTACTTTTCTTTGGCATCCTGTTTCCTTATATCCTATCTCAGAGGTAAGTACAACAGCAGACACAGTAAAAAGTTACACGTTGAGAGCTAAAATAGGATTCAAGACTTTAGACTCTCAGATAACATCTGTGATGTTGCAGAACTGATTTAGAGCATGCTATGTGAAAGGGTCTAGTTGAAACAGCAGATAAGAGGAAGGAAAGGGTGGAAAAGGAAAACTGCCTGTCTTTGGAGCCCCAGTTCTTCCAGGGCAGAAAAAGTTATGCCATCATATCTCCAGCATCCTTATATGCAGCATTCCTTTACAGAAATTACATATAACTGGCAAAATCTTACCAACTAACTTGGTTTATGCCAATAGATTTCTGTCATTAGGGGTAATTGTGGTATTACTTTCAAACCCTACAAGGACACCTAAGCCAGACCTGATGACTAGGCATCACCTCTGCCTAATAATGATTAACTGATGCTGTCTGTCCAGAAGGTACTGAGTACAGTTACACCACCTTTACACACTCTCACTAGCTGCAAGACACAGCATGGTTGTCACCTGAGAGATTGGTTTCAGCCTGAGAAGACCAGTTTATGTGTATGGTTGCCAGCCATCAACACTGGCATGATCCCAAAGCAGGCATATGCCCTCACTTTGTGCACTGCTCACTACCTGCATGGTTACAGCCAGGGCCTACTTGCCCTAAACATGCATCAAGATTCTTCCCACCTACCCATCTACACTGGCTTACCAGTCGTGCCTCAAAGCAAACCATGGGTGTTTTTCCCAGCTATTATGAAAATTGAAATAGTACCAAAAAGCAGGTTTTACTGGAAAAGCAAAAAAATTCCATATGAATCCAGTAGGCTGAGGATCAATACCCAAGACTGCTTTCAGGTCTGCTCCTGTTTGCAATGACTAGAATTCACACAAAAGAATATTTTGGTCTTTACATGGGATAATCCCACCTATGCTGTGCAGCAGGATCTTACCACCTCTGCTTCACCCAACCTGTAAAGCACCAAGAGGGTCTGGAATTTCTCTGTTTCTCTACTGTTTTACCCATGCTGTGATAAGGATTGTCTAGTATAAAACCCATTTGGGTTTGCCCTACATATTTTATACACACTAGCCCAGTACAACTGAATCTCAGAATCACAAGGTTGGAAGAGACCTTTGAAGATCATCAAGTCCAACCATTCCCATCCCAAGCTAAACCAGACCCCCAAGTACCTCATCAACCCTCTTTTTCAACACATCCAGGGATGGTGACTCAACCCCCTCCCTGGGCAACCTGTTCCAGGCCCCGACAACTCTTTCAGTAAAAATTTTTTTTCTAATATCCAATCTAAACCTGCCCAGGCACAGCTTGAGCCCATTGCCCCTTGTCCCATCTCCTGTCACCTGGCTGAAGAGACCATCGTCCACCTCTCTACAACCTCCCTTCAGGTAGTTGTAGGTGGGGAGAAGGTCTCCCCTCAGCCTCCTCTTCTCCAAGCTAAACAACCCCAGCTCTCTCAACCATTCCTCATATGATTTGCCCTCCAGCCCCTTCCCCAGCCTGGTTGCCCTTCTCTGGGCATAGAGACATGTCAGAGACATGAGACAACATGTCAGAGGCAGGAATGTCAAGGTGTACACACTTGGACCTCTGATGTATTCTCTCAGCAGTTATTCAGAAAGACTAACAGATTTCCTATCCACACACTGCACTTCAAAGTTAATTAATCTCTGCCTCATGTAAACCACAAAAATGTTTAAATGTAAATGTTTAAAAGGTATTTGCAGGTTTTTCTAACAGTGATTTGTGACCCCTGGTTAAAGGTTAGCTGGTGGGCTTGGGGTGGGGGGGTTGTTTTGTTTTTATCCTGTTTTAAAGTTAAGAACAAAGTTCACATGCATCCTGGAAATGAGAGAGAGAAGTAATGTGAGGCAAGAAACTAGATCAAAGAGATGCACACAGCTATATGAATGACTATTGTCCTTTTTTTTCCTTTTCAGTTTGACAGCTAAATTTACTACTCCAATAATTAAAGACTGAAAAAAAATACTGATTTTTATTGATTTGCTGTTGTAGAATAATACTGACATATAATTTCTAGATAAACTACCCTGTAGGCAGAACTAGGGTAGGAATTGTTCTTCATCTTTACTTCATCATCCAACCAGAAGCAAGAATAAACACTGCTTTTCAGTGCTGTAACTTTTGATCTGTTTTCTGAATTTGACACTCTATGGACTTGTTTTCCTATTTAGAAAGCACCTGTATAAAAATAATTCACCATCTAATACTCAGATCTGAAGATTTGGATGGAAGTCTTCTAACAAGTGCTGTGCATCAGTTTCTGGGAAGAAAGGACTCAGAGTACCTCAGGAAGAACAAGATTTGATAAAGAGGAATTACTTCAGAAGGAACAATATAGATGCAAAGAATATGACAGTGCAAAGTGCCTACAACAGAGATTATACAATCTCATCCTTCAGATTAGGAATATACTTTGTTCTAGGATAATGACAACAGTTTAATGAAGTGTTTAATATTATAAACTTTTCACTGCTCTTAAGAGCAGCCCAAAAATATAACTTTGAGAGCAAGCAATTAAACTTGACACAACCAAAGAGTCCTTCCTTTTTACTTTTCATACTTTCCATAAAGTATTTGGAACAGGACATCTTTATTATTATTTATGGCAGGGAGATGTTCCCTTATCTCTGTCCTTCTCCTCCTCTCTCAAACCAGGTCACCAATTACCCAGTAATGTCCAAAAGAATTCCAGAGATTCATTAGGTCTTAGTTCAGAGAGGCATGCTGAAAATACCAAAAGAAGCCATCTCTCCTTTTATTCCAACAACCATTAAAAACTACTTGGTTTAACCCTGATTTTACCATTAAATGCTGCGATCCCAACTCTTGGCCTCCAGGCAATTAAAAAAAAAGACACAACAAAAACACCAAAATACATTTGAATGCATCCAGCCAACAATTTCCACATTAAAAAAGGAGTTTAAGTTGGAGCCATGTGGTCTCAATCAGGCAGTAAAAACCTCTCTGTATTTTCTTAAACACACAACTGCAATATGCCCATAACCTCTCTTTTAAATCATCTTAACCAGATCTGAATCACTCTCACCACAAATGATTCAGTGGCCCTGGAATGTGCTGGGGTAGACAGAGCTGCTCTGAACGAAGGTTGGGACATTTCCCACTTCCCCAGTGTTAAGAGAATAGTTGGTGGTGGAAAAATTTTTTCAAAAGTTCTTTAAAAGGTTATAGCCAAGACAAAAAGTGACATCACAGTTCAATCATTCAAGGAAAAAAAAGAATACAACTACTGCCTAATAAATCAGTGCTGTGCCACAAACCACGGCAAGGGAACAGAGCCCAGGGACAGCTTCCCTTGCTGAGCACAGATCGGCAAGGAGCTGGCAGAGGCCTGTGGAATTGTACTCACAGAGAGGCACCGAGCCCATTAAGCCAGACAGAGAAGCCCATCAATTAAAAAAGCAGAATAGCCATGATTCCAGTGGCAATCCATTCACCTCCTTATCTTGCACTGTGGTATCTTTTACCATAGGCTACCAGGGCATTTTGCAGAGGAGCACAAATGGGGAACTCTAAGCGTACGTGCAGATCACTTTGGATCCAACAAAGCCTTTGAGGTACCTGCGTTACCTGGATGAAAGCTGCTTGCCTCCTCCACTGCTCCACTCATGCAAGCAGGAACAACAGGCCAAAAGCACCTTAGCTTTTGCAGCATGTTTCAGAAGGAGTCACAAAATATTACTGACATCTGAAGTTATAATAGAGGAAGGGGAATGCAATTCCTCAGAGGCCCCTAAAAGTCAAGTTTAAGCAACAAATCAGCCAGCTTCGCTTAACTAACTGTAAGATTCTTAAATGCCACTTCCTCTTTAAAAGTCTGTCTGCAGCCTGGAAGATTTCTTGCAGCCTTAATCACCTCAAAAAACAATTTAACATGTGGCCAAAGTGATGTGCACTTAAAACAGGACCAGACTGGAGCCAAGACTTTTGAATGCAGTTATTAACCTTCTCAGACTTCATGGATGTTGGAGTCCCAGAGTTTTGGTACAGGCCCGTCTCTGAACTCAACACTCACTGCCAAACTTCACAGTCAGAAGAAAATATGCTTTAAAATATCAAAGGAGGAAAAATAGCAGAAAGATGTCAGACTTTTCCACCACATCAATGAGAAAAAATGTCATTATAGCACCCATGTAAATTGTGAAACTGAAAGCAGCTGCTGAGGCAACCTGACATGGTGCCATCGGCAGGGGGGAGCCCAACTCAGGAAAACACGATTCCATTTTTAGCTCTGAAAAAGAATCTTTGCTGGTCCTAGTGTGTGATTCCAGTTCGGTGACTAACTCACCATAAATAGAGCTAGTAACTGCAACAGAGAGAAGTCCCCTAGCACCTGGCAAACAGAACGTATCCTAAAGATCCCCAACACCCTAACACGTTGCACAGTGTCCTGCCGAGAGCTGTTTCCCAGTCATCCCACAGGAGCAGAATTCAGCAGATCACTCTTACCAGTTACCATACTGAGCTGAGTCTTACTCTAAAGGAAGGGTGAAAGTCAGAACGGGAGAGTTCCTGAGTGGTTATGGGTTTCTGAGTTAGAAAAAGCAGCCTTAGAGACCTCAAACAAACGGTCAATTGACTGTGCCTGCTTTACTCCACACAATCCCTCATTTGCTCTTTCAGCAGATTTTTCATGTGACCAGATTCACCTTCACAAATCCCTGATAACCAGCAGTTAGTGAGGGGGTAGGGGGTGGAACCCCTCACGTTCACACACGAAATATTGGACTAACTACTTGAAGTAGCTGATGGAGTCAGGGTTAAGGGAAGGGATAGGAAAGCTGTCCTCTTTTCAGATCTATTGTTCCAGTAATTTTTTTTGTTCTTTGGTGGTGTTGGGTTTTTGCAGGAGTTATTTTGGTGGGGGGTGGGTTGTGTGTTAAGTCCATTTGTTCATTCAATCACCTGTTTTTTCCCCCCTTTGTCACATTTATTCCACAGTTCAACTTTTGGATTTCAAGGGTTTCGTATTTATCACTTTCTTAAGATAACCCAAATAATACGATGCTGATAGCAGAGCTTATCAGTAGCTTTAAAACAAATGGGTGCCTACAGCCAATTTCCTTTGACAGCTAGGTGGCATTTCTGAAAGGGAGGCATTTGGATTAACGCGCTGCTGTGCTGATCGTTACAGAACTTTTCCTAAAGACGAGAGAGATGTAGGAGATGAAAAAAGTCCCTGTAACAAAGCAACCCACCCCTTTAGTAAATTTAAAAGGCAGCAGTGTTAACACTTCTACAATAAAGCAAGAACCACTAAATCATTTTGCTTGCTGAAAGAAAACTAAGCTGCTTTTTGCAGTTCCTGTCCTCTCCCGAGTCATTTATCCAAGCATACACTGTACACTACCTTCCACTTCCATGCCCTAGAACAGTAGACCCACAAAGCTTTTTCATTTTACAACCAAATTCACTTGGCTAATGCCAGGGAGGGGAAGGGGGGAGGGGGGGGGGGGGGGCATGTGTGTGCTCCGAATGAATGGCAATCCTTTAAAAGAAGTTTATTTTTTGTTCCTTTAACCTAAACGGCATTAGGAACAGCCTTAGGAAGCAAGCACCTCATCCCCTTTCACTCCCCCTTCCTCCTGAACTTTAGTTGTATTCATAACCTCTCTGATGCAAGATCTTTACTTTCCAGGTTCAGCTCTGGCACTTAAACGAGTTACTCTGCTGGTTAAAGTTACTCTCACATTACGCACGGTTCAAAACAAAGCAGATTTGCAGAAAACCCGACTGTGAAGCCATTTGCAAAGCCATCAGGAATTGCACAGGTACTTAGGAGTTTTGTTAAAAACGGATACATTCTTACAGTGCTTTGTTGGAAAGGGAGAAACGAGGAACATTTCACTGCCAGGCACTGCTCTGAGAGCACCGTAACTGAGCACACGCTGTATGATTCACTCACATACTTTTTTTTCCCCTCCCCTGCTGTAGTAAAACAGCTAAAGCACCTTATTGTTTCTTGCATCTTTATACAGATTTAATGCCGGCACTTACCGTGGTGGAACAGATGGACCCTCACCCCTCACAAAGAAGCTGATGGTCTCCGGATCCTTTACTTCTTTGCCTATCCCAGCTCTTCGCTTCGCTGCTCTAAATTCAGCCTAGTTTGCAGAAGAGCTCACAAAAATGAATAGCCAAGTTCCAACCACGGAGGCTCGGCAGGGAAGACGCTCTCTCTAGTTCTGACTGATTCCAAGGAACAAAGCCTGCTGGCAACAAGGAAGCGGAGTTTAAGTCCTCTGGCTTCGGTCCAAATGTTGCTCTCGCTTTTGCTTCGGAGTACGTGAGAGTGTTTGTATGAGCTTGTAATGCATGTAAGAGATGGGGGCTGGGGAAAAAAGAGGGTGTGTGTAAGGGGAGGAATGCTACTCATATCCAAAAATAACACGAAGGAAGTAGTGGAGTGATCCGTCTCCCCTCATTCTGCTCTCTTATCGCACGGACTGAGAGTGCCTCTCCTGTGAGATTCTGCTCTCAAGAGCAGGTAGAGCAAAAAAATGCCACCGTGCGTGGCAGCTGGCGTGGCCGTGCGGTTAACGTGTAACTGCAGCGCTGGACGCGTCCAAGGACACGGCACGAAGCGCCCGATTTACCAGCGATCACTTGATAATGCTGAAGCCTGAGTGCGTTTCACACCGGGTGCGTTTGTCTGCAAACCAGAAGGAAAAAACTAGTGGGAAGTTCACTACGTGTCAGGAAAAAATAGCATCACAGTTGCCTTGCCAGAAGTTCCTAGATTCCTAGGTATTTCTAGATGCTGCTTGCCCCTGGTTTTTAGAAGAGCAAGTGTTGGACGTTTGCAATGTAATGCAGAAACAGGGATAAAACCCTCTGTATTAGTTTGATTTTACCACACTTTTCCAGAAACCTTCACAAACAAATTCCACATTCGACACCTACAGCACAAACACAGAAAAGACAACCCCACAGAACAACAGAATAAAATTGGGGTTTCTTTCCTAGATGATTGGAACACTTCTGTCCCTTTTCTTTAGGAAAAGCTTTAGAATATGGTTCCAATAAATACGAGCTTCTTAAAATTAAAAAGTGGTCATTCATAAGTGAACAGTAAATTCAGGGAAAATAACAAACCATTAATGACAGCTTTTTTTTTTATTAGTTGCATTTAATGTGGGCTCTGTCCAATAAATTGGAGGACCACTAAAACCGGCTATTCTCAGAAATATTCTCTGCAACTAGTTAACATTGCTGGAGAAGTTTTATCGCATCTGGTGGGGCTTCGATCACAAGCAAGAGCCTTCCAAATGTTACAGGCCAGCACCAGACAAATTTATACTTTGGCCACAACACTCTCTGCGAGTAGTACTTGGCAGAGAGCAGTATTAGTTTTTAAAGGTTTTCATTAAAACATGACAACATAGAGAAAGGTCTTAGCGAGTTTGGGCTTCATCTCACCTCGCGCAGAAGAGCTGAGCCCAAGATTCTGTGATACTGGACATAGTACAGGGTGTTTTAGGAAAGCCAACCTGGTCAATGTCCCCAAGGAATAGTTCTGAAATCACAATTCTCACAACAGAAATAAAAGTGGGAAAGGGAGAAGAGTCAGAAATCAGGCTCCAGTGTGCACTTTCACCAGTGACAGCATGAACCAGCTGCCTGCTTACACAAGGCTTTGCTCCTTGGTAAGGGAGACAGTGTAGATGGCACCTAGCGATGTCCATAGCCCACATCAACACTTTTTCTGGACCTATCTCTTTGTTTTTAATCCTTCAGTAATGCTAATGGCACTTTGCACAGGAGCTCAAGTTTTGGAGAACAGATAAAACATACTTCCCTACATACCCATTGCATTAAAGCACTTACTGAGCTTCTTCAAAGCTAGTAGCAAAAAGATAAATTTGAATACTACAAATGCACTCTGTGTTGAAGGTAAATCTCAGAAGCCTATAGAAACCATCTGGAATGAAAGGAAGTTCTGATGATTTAAGTTTGCCTTCCTGCCTATTCACTAGAGACTGAATTGCAATTTATTGTAAGGCCATAAAAAGTTACACTAAATCCAAGTTCTGTATCAGGAGTTCACTGCGATGTACTTTTCTGCTGGCACTTCACTCCTTGGTAGCATTACAGAGCCTGGTTTCCTTTGCTGTCCTGAGGTTTGCTAAGCCAGATTTAACCTGACAAATTTCATGTGCAAGCAAAGATCCAGAACAGATAAGATTACCTGAGGGTTTTGAGTCCACACCTCATCCCATCATAAGCATCAGCTGCTCTGATTTTGCTTAACTGGCTAATTACAGTTCTAACCTGAAAACCACGTGCTTCAAATAGATAACAATAAATCCACGTTGTTTCGTTGGCAGTTGAGTCCCCAGAAGAGGAAAGTCCAGAACCCAGTCTTGGTCCAGACACTTGATTTTTTTTTTTTTATTATGGAAAAGCACAGGCCTGAAAGATTACAAATTCAGCAAAACTATAAAATTACAACACTAGCCCCCCAAAAGCAAGCAAACAAACCAGTAATGGGGAGCTGTCACCTGCTTTCCTCTGCCTGAGCACTGTTTTCATAACCAGACTCAAAACCATGATGCTGCTTTCAGGAAAATTTGAAACCCAAACAACCAGAAATTCAAATAGGGTATGATAAAGTAAGGCTGAGGAGTTCCATAGCTGATATTCCACAAGATTCATCCATCAAACAAACCATTACTAGCATTGATATTGTTCTAGTTATTCTCTAATGTCTACACACAACATAGCACAAAAACATACCTGGAGTTATTTGTTACTGTGAAATTGGTGAACTAAGCCTGAATTTTTCAGGGGTCTCAGCTGCATAAGCTGTTTCTACACTAATATTGTTGTTTAACTCAAATATAGTGTAACACTGTCACATCTAGGAAGCATGTGAGACCTGTACAGGTGCTAATTTGCACTTGAGCTGCTCCAAGTAACAAGCTTTCTGCTGACAAATATTTCAGCTGCAAGTTTCAAAATATGAAAACTATTATTTCTCAGAGTTCAGTTTCTCTTCCAACTTTTCTTATTTCTAGTTAAAAAGGAAAAGAAAAAGTTTCTGTCACTGGAAGTTCACTTTCATTACACGGAAATGAGATGCTTTGTGGGAGTAATACTTTGGTAAGATATAGCTGTCAAACTTGCTGCTCAGACAAGATGGCTACAGTAATTTCTGAAGCATTAGATAAATGAGTCAGAAATGACAATCAGCAAAAAATAATACAGATTTAGAAGACTCCTTAAGGACAACCAATTTGCCAAGTAATGGCAGACCCAAGTACTGGCAGTAGCTTCTAAAAAGCAAGAATTTCTCATTCAGAGAGGCCATAGCAGACCCTCCTGGGCTGTTTGCAGGAAGAAGCCATTATATTCCTTTTTTTAGAATAATAGTATAACATTATAGCTATGTATTAAAAGGAAAAAAATAAATTTTACTCACTTCTTTTGAGCACTTACTAGCCACAAGCTCTGGTAAGTTTAACAGCTTCAGTGCCTTGTAGTTGGAAGAGACAGATGTGTTCCCAATATAGCCTATGTAAATTTGGCATTTGGCCGTAAAGGTCAGCCGGCGCTTGCATGTGGGGTGCACTGGCTAGAAAAGGGCCAGAATCTAATAAAAGAAACAAGACTGGTGAAAAATGCAAGCAAGTGGAACACTGAGGTCAGGCAGTCTGCATTTTCCAAAGTCAAACATTTTCCTTTTAGTATCTACATACCCTAATTGTTCAAATCCTGACCCGTGCCAGCTTATCTTTGATAAGGAAAACATTTAAAGGTGTCTTTTCCATCAATACAGCCTGTCCATGGTTTCTATGGCTACAGACCCAAAGTGGGATCTTTCCCCACCTCCTTCACACTCTTCAGTGCTCCTGAAGACTTGCATTCCTTTAAAAAGTGGAAGTGTTTCTGTGGCACAGGCTCAGAGAGGAGCTTTTTGTCCGCACATGTGTGAAGTGCCTGCATGTTCCAAAATTATTTAGTGTCAACATTTCATTCTCAAAAGGACTTAAGGAACATGTAGAGGTTTCAAAGGGACTGTTAAGCTCAAAAGTCTTTTTTGGCTCTTAGAGGAATAATATAAAATGGTATTTATTTAAATGAAGTGAAAAATAAAACTCCACCCCCCCCCCCCCAATTATTAAACTTTTACAGAATATATTATCTGAATCAAAGGAAATTGAATTTTCCATAATGCACAGAACCTTATCTGAAAGAAACAAGAATATATGTGATTCTGTCTTTGGAGTCTCCAATGTTTCTATTTACAAACATTGCTAATCCACTGGCACTTAATTAGTGGAGATGCAGCAGAACGAGGTATCACAAACAGCCACGTAGCTGGTATATGTAAGGGGCCACGTTCAGATACCTCAGCATAACTCCATTATCAGACCTCTTGCACACAAGCCCAGGGTCAGAATTGGTATCGTACCGATGCTGATGTTTCAATTAAACCTCAAGCTTTTCAAACTCAATACCTGTCCAAATGAACAGCACCTACAAGGTAGAGCCTCAAGCAGAACACCCTCAAGATTAGTACCTGTATCAAACTGACAATATGTACTCACACAAGTCAGGTTTTCCAAAAGTTTTACAGCTACATCATAACATGAGCTGATAAAATACACAGTTGTTACAATCCTCATCATTTGCATGTAAGCCTGAAAGTCCATCAAACCACATGAATGATATTGTAGAGGACTATAGGAATCTTGTAGAATATGAAGGTCTCATTTAGGCTCCAACAGGAACTCCCCAAAGACTGAAGGGCCCAAGAACCATTTTAATAGTAAATTAGTTTCCAAATCAGTTGCTGGACCTAATTCCAATGAAAAAAGTTTCCTTTTAGGAAGGGGATACATGCAGGTATCCCAGGCCCAAGCAAGTCTTTGAAAAAAGCTGAAGCATTCGCTCAGAGCTAAAGAATCATCTATTACTTTTGTTTATTGAATCCATTCTAATCTCAGGGTAAGTACAGAATAATCAGCACTGGAACAGGTTCCATTTAAGTTGCTGAATGATCAAATGTAAAAGCACCTTAAAAGGATGCATGAACTAGGATAATGGCAGGGTGGAGAGGAGTGGAACAAAACATTTCTAAACCTCAGCTCATCCACTTGTTTAATTCCTGCATTGTCTCCATGTGATTCATACACTGGGGATATTCTGCTTGAAGCTCATGGGAACTGTTCTTCTTAATTGCCAGGGAGTCTGAGAACCTAAGGACTTCTCCCATGCATGTGTTTATCTGCAGGTTTTGTTCATCTTCATTCTCTTGTTGAGAGAACACACCAACCTAGTGTGTGGAAACAGCAGAACGACTCCAATACATTCTGCCAGAGAGTAAAAGCCTGAGTACTTTCCCCTGGAGAGTGCTCATATTCTCAAAATTGAAGATTTTCACAAGTGAATGCTTTGAAATCTATTAAAGAAAATTGCACTCCTCCTTTCTTAAGAACTTATAAATGCAGTATAGGGCTAGAGAAAGGTGTCAGTTTTGGCTGTGAAAAAATGTGAAACCACACCTAAAAATCATTGTAACTCTTGTTACATAATTTTCAGTGCAAATGCTCCCTGGTTCTGCCCCTATTCTCTCTTATTTTATTAAGCTTTATTTTATTTCATGCTATTATCTGCTAATATTTACCACAGAAATTCTATGAGGAATACTAGAAACAAACATAGCTCCAACACAGCAAATTCCATGGTCACACTACTAAAGAAAGTGGAACCCCAGGTGTTTATCAACCTTTCCTTCCAAGCAAACAAGGCAAGAGGTTGGGACAACTGACCAGACTCCAGTACCAATATCCCTTGAGGGTTCTGAGACCACAGAGAACCTCTTATTAGGTCTCAAAATCAACCTTCCAGAATTACCAGTACAACCTTCTCCATGCAGACTTACATCCAGGATGCCAGCAGATGACATGGCCACCGAATCCATTTCAGCTGAGGAAATAAGAAGCCAAAGAGTAACTGTAGAAGCAGCTTGTAAACAACCTTCAGTTCAAACCTGGAGAAGGTGATTTCCATCCAGTAACAAAATAATCACTAAAACCCATGCAAGATACAGGGGTTTTGTGTTATTTGCAATCCTAAGGATCTCTGAAGAATACAGCCTGGAAAGGAGATCTATTTATATTGGTTCTTAGGTCAGCCTACATATTGTTTCAATATGAACAATGCCAAAGCCCTTACATTACGTATCTCACACAGGTATTCTTGGGGTGGGCTTTCTTGTTTTGTTGGTTTGGTTTTAAAGCCACGCTGCTTTTTAAGAGTATAGTCACAGCCTTGTACCATTCTAGTTGAGCTTTCAAAGAACACATTATATTAGTGAAAAGAGTATTAAGTGAAGTAGTCTAGCTGCTGCTGCTTTCCCATTTAAATAGAAGTATCTTTTAAGATTGGAGCACCAAATATTTTGGAAAACAACAGAATGAAATGAAGTGTAGCTAAACTAGGAAGGAAAGCCTCTACTTTTATTCTTATGTCCTGAAGGGTCAGCTCTTGAACTCTGATCAGGTTTTTAACTGACAGCAAGATAACCACCACCCCCTGCAATCATACAACCGTTATTAAAAAAGGGGCATTTTTTTAGAACAAAACCACAAGAAACTATAACCATCCTGCCCTTCACCATACAATAAATCCTCAGTGAGCAGCAGGTTGAGAACCAGCAACCACAAAGCTTTAAAATGGGAAGAACAACCTCCTTTTAATGAAACACAGTGATTAGTTTAAGCCAAGTGAAAAATGCTGCGCTTGTTTCAAGCCGTATTTACTAAGCAGTACAGGCATTTAGCAGAGTTGGTGGGTAGCCAGCATTTATAGAATGTCATAAAGAAAGAAGCTAAATTGAAAAAACAACCCTTCGGATTGGGTTCTGATGTTAAAATTAATTCAGTACTTAAGAATTTATTGTAGCCATGATATTGAGACTTTGTTTAAAAAACACACAACAAAGCCCCAAGCCAAACAACCCCCAATGATTCTTTAGCTTACTAACAGAAAGCGTAAACTGTTTGCACAGATGCTTTATGTTAGGCAAGGGCAGCATTTAAAAAGCCAAAAATCCGTGTCCAGCTGCACTGACACAAACAATCTGTATGTCGACTTGCTAAAAGAAGAGATCTTCTTTTTCTGACACTATCGGGGTTACAAAACTGGCCACAGTTCCTCCTTTTCAAACTTCTGTGACATTAGATTGAGAAATACTATGCACTTAAAACCTTGTATTTTTTGTGGAAGTTTAAAATGTTTTCCTTATCAGTTAAACAGAAAAAAGAAATTACCTTTGGATATAGAGAGTAAGGACTGCACAGAACTTGGGAATTAACATTTATCATAAAGGAAACGTTATTAGCAGAAAATGAAATTAAAATTAAAAATCAATGTCAAGTGTATCAATTCTTACTTTTAAAATTAAATCTCATTCATTTACATTTTCTTTCTATGGTCTTTTACTCTGGAGTCAACAAAGATTATTTTTTTTTTAAATAAACCATGCACTGTCTCTAAGAGCGATTTCCAGAAAAGCTCTTTTGGCACAAACACTGAGGATTCTTCCAGAAAGGGAAAAACTTCCCAACAGATCACCTAGCAGAGACTGCTGACCGGACCATAAGGGGGTCCCAGTTCACGCATCGCCTGGAACTGGCCTCCCTTGAACATCAGTCAATGCTTTTTATATAGAATCAAGCTTGCTTTTGGCTGTTTGGATAGCTGTGGAGTGAAGGCTGAGCTTTACCAGGCTGCCTGCTTTACCTACTTCTGGGACAAATCCCCTTTCATGATGTGAAAAGAAATCTTAGAAACGCTCCTCCGGCGGATTAACCGTCCAGCAGTAATTCTTCAGAAGTAACCTGAGGTAAACCACGTATTCCTAGCCCTGAGTACAGAGGAAAATCAGTTCAGGAAATGAGCTCATAGGTAGGTTAAAAAATAAAACAAAACCCCAGAAAAAGTCCTGCTTAACACTCAATGCTATTCCCCTTCCAAAGCATCGCTGGAAGCTTCAAGAAGGTGGGGTGCACATGCACGCCGATACACGGATCCCTCGTGTTTCCAGCCAATAGTAACCAAAGGTTTGGGGGTTTCTCAGTCTTCAGTGGGATTTTAAAATGAAGGTTTGTCTGTAGACCCTCAGATCTTTTATGTTACCAAGGACCCTGCAGGTTCTGCTCATCAAAGCAGTGTTTGTGAAATATTTACAGCATTCAGCCTCTTTGGCACAGTCAGGCTAATTATCAAATCACATACCAGCTTAAGAAGCAGGACACAGTATCCGTGTGTTTGGTTTTGTCTTTTAGGAAAATACATATTGCAGTGTACAGCCTGTTACCTCGTGCCCCAATTTTATTCCTTTAATTACCAATCTCCCCAGCTTTGACCAGGAATATTAGGGAACCCAGCTGCTTCATGCAACTTCCAGAACAGCTTGGAGCAAGTCAAGGAGTGATTTCTTACCTTGGTCCAAGCCACTTAATACATAAAACTGCTCAATTTTGCTAGCAATGCTACACGAGTTATTCCTCATGGACAATCTCTGACAGATATACACATCTTGGGGTTTTTCCACCTTGGTGTGTGACATAAATCACTTTCTCTTCCCCCATCGAGGCATCAGTGTCACAGCTCAGCTCTGCACCTTGCAAACCCGTCTATGCCACCTAGCTACCAAATGTTATACATCATGTTGACATCGATACTTCTGCTGTGATATGTGCAAGCTGACTCAACAGGCAGCTGGGTGAACAAGATCACAGCTTTGCACAATGATTTGTACCAAAAAAGAAGCCTTAAGCTCAGAAGGTGTGTTAAATTTGTTTTAACAGAACCTTTAAGTAGTTGGTTTTGAAATCTCTACTTCCTATAAATTCTGTTTGAAACCAGCTCAACTATTATTTAGCAGCAAGAGGCAGAAATACCCACCTGAAGGGCAAGCAGGACTGGAAGTGTGGCCACACCAAGCAGATGACTTTCAAATGCTGTGGAGCTACGTCCAGGAGGCAAGCTTTCATGAGCAGTTGGGATCTCCTAACACCACGGCTTTCACAGAAAGAGGTTGTCTAACCTTCTGCTGCTGGCATTCTTGCCAGGCTTTTCTCATGGGGAGCTAGCATACATGGGGGAGGAGTTTTTTCCACCAGTCCTTTGAAATCTCATGGTCTTTTAAGTGAGACTTTTCACTTGGGTTTTGTGTTTGTATTTGGTGGTGGCAAGATGAAAGAGCAACAAACAAATCAGTGGAACAGGAACAGTGCCACATCTGTTATAGGCTTTAAGTTTTTAAGAGAGAAGTTTTTCCTAGCTTCATTCCATGAAAAGAATTTCTATGTCAAAGCTGAATTTACAGCTTTACAGAGAAAGACATTTCAGGATACCTGGAGATGATGGAGGTGAAATTGTATTGCACATATATCTGGGCAATTAATATCTACAGTTTTTTAAGTCTGAAGCTTTTAAATGAGTTTGGTCAGAGGAACTGAGATGCCGTGCCTTTAGTGCACTGTTACGCCAGCTGCACAAATATCACTACCATCCTTCCCCCTGCCACCACTTCCTAAGAGAGGCTACAGCCCTTTAAAACCGAGCCCAGAGCCCTTCTACCTGCTCACATCCCCTCCCCAGTGAGGTGCTTCCACCCTTGGGTTGCTGTCTTCCTTCAGTCCAATGTTACTGAACAGCGTAGTTGCACCCTGTGCATATGCAAAAATATCTCAGGAGGGTATTAACACCAGTAACCAGCAGACAAAAATAAAAGCAGAGAGATGGCATGTGTGTTTCATGGTAGAGCTTGATCACATTTCACACCATCCTGCAATGCAAGCTCTGAGCTAGTTGCACAGCAAACAGGATTTATGGTGAAAAAAGGATACTCCATACACATACTACCCCAAATGTCTTAAGCAGATACCCTACTGCTCTCCAGTGCAGTACCTCTGATCTTTGCATACCTTCAACAATAGCCTCCCAAACTGGAGGGCAAACTGCCCAAGCAGATCTGGAAACACATTCCTGAAGTTTCACTCTTGCAGCCTGGCCAGCTGCTCTACAGCAGCTGATGAACAAATGCAGAAAGCATCCACAAAGCATTTGAACACTCCTTTCTCCCTCACAGCTTCACCATGCACAAAAGGGTTAAGCTAGGTTAAGAGGACTAATGAGTAATGCAGCTGGCAAGAAGCTCCCTCTCCCCTCTCACTCACTGAAAAGCTGGCTTTTGTTTCTGTGTTCAGTGAATGAACTCATGCAGCAATACCTGTTGGCAAATCGAGGCTTGTTGTACTGCTGAGATACACACAACGCTGCCAGGGCCTTGATGTCTTCACAGATCTTTGCTACACGGATCGGTATGCCAGGGACTCAGCAGATCATCAAGCCCACACAGTGCCAGAAGTAACATCCCATTGCTACATGCCAGTCAGAGCTCTGGGGACACAGGCAACATATCTGTGTTTCCCAAAGTCCTCCCTTCTGGCTGCCACTGAAAATCCCAACTCAGTGTTTAAAATGCACGTAGTAAATTGATGCAAAACTTAACATTCTTCTCTCCCCCTTGGCCCCTGCCCACTCCTAGAACGGATACGATCAATACTGATGTCTTACTACCTGATGCAGCAATTCATGAGTGTGGGGAGTAGAAATAAATTTACACTTGCTTATTATGTATTTATAGAGTTCCAAACACTGGGGCCTCTGACTTGGTGGGGACAGAAAGATGTTGTTAGGCTCCAGCCTGACAAAGAAATTAAAGCTTCCTCCTAGGTAAGAGTGCTCATTTTCTGTAGGCAGTTTACTGACTCTGTGAAGTAGCCAGAAGCACAAACTGACTTAAGGCAGTGGCACCATGGCTTCTCAGTTCCAAGAGTAGCATTTTGCAAGCATTTCCTGTCTTTCTTTACAGGTTATCTGTAGGAGGACTTGCATAGTAGCTACCTCACAACAGAGGTGTCTGTGGAAGGAAACCTGAGCATTTTATAGAGAACTACCATGTGTCAGGCTTGTTGCTTGCTGAACTGCATTCACCCTTCTGATCTGTGAAGAAAGGAGGAGCCTGGTGAAATCTACATGTTTCATAGACAACCATGTTGTATTTCCTCTTATTTTACCACTCTTCAGAAGAGCAGCAAGGTGCTGGATACCAAGGGAGTCAACTGAAAGATGCTACAAATTACTGGGGACATGAAATAGTATCCTAATTTAAAGAGTAAGCAGGTCAATGCACACATGTGTGAACAATATTTTTGTAAAAAAAACCTTGCTACTGCATAGAAAAAACATTTATATTAAAATGTATGCACTTGAACATACAACCTGCACAGGCAAACTGCTGGACAAAAAGACTATAAAGACTTTGAACTGCTTAGAGCTAATGATACGTTCCATGTGAAGCACACCAAATGGCAGAGTCTCAGTTTTGCAAGCATTATATTATCTGTGCAGGAAGGTATTGCAGACCTTCCCTGTAAATGTGTATTCAAACCCAAAGAAACATTTCTGGTTTCCTTCCCCTAATCTTCAAAACAAAAAAAGAGAACAGAAAAACAAGAGCAGATGCCAACCAACATGTAAGGTAGATGGTTCATACCCATTATTAAATGAACATCATGAAGCCAGAGGTCCCAGGCCCAAAAACTTGTTATATGTTACAGCTGAAGTTGACATTTGTTGTGCAAGAGGCAACTATTGAAATGGAACTGCAAATGGGTATCTCTATAGTTAATGCTGCATTCCTTTTTAAAGGAAGACAGGATTTTTCCTTTAAGGATGTGTAAACTTCCTAACATCACATGGAATATTGAAATATTTATATATAGAATTAAAGTTATTGGCTTTCTGATAAGCAATGTGAACAGAAACAGCACATAAAGACTTTTTCTGCTGATAGAAAAATTCAGCCTTTTCTTTTACAATCCCACTTTTTGTTATCCAAAAATAAAATAAATTACCTACACCACAGTAATTTATCTTCTGAGGTGTCCATTATAGAAAATATAGGAGCGACTTTAGTTTCAGTTTTGAACAGCTACTTACATTCTAGGCAGTTTGATAACACACAGGAGTCTCACTGACACAAACTATGGGGACACATAAACTGATCTCCACCAGAAGTTACACTTCCCCATCAGATTTTGCACCCCTTTTGTAACATGGTTTTTCACACAAACGTTCCAGAGGACAGAGGTCAGAAGCCGTTACAAAGCTGTAACCTCAGCAGTTAAGCCTGATAATTCTACAATATTCACAATAAGCAACTCCACAGTCATTAAGCTGCTACTGCAGTACAATCAAATTGCATTTCATTTCTGCTGAGGTCACTTTGGATAGATGCTCTTGTTTACCCTGAGAACAAAATTAATTGTGCATGGAGATGCAATGACCACCCTATATTTAACCTCAATTATTTAACAGCAGCTGTTAAAACATTTAGTTTTTTCTGTCAGGAAACTAATTGGAGAATTTGCTAACAAAAGTTATTCACAAATGTGTATTGTAGATGCTTGATAAGCTTTGACCTGTAAATTATTTCAGTGCTTAACTGCAAATATTCAAGGCATATCCTTTCCTGGCTCATTCAAGGAGGGAAGAGAAAGAATACTCCTAAATTTACTAGAGTAAAATGCCACCTTATATTGTTAAGCTTAGAATATTGTCACAAAAAGGGAAATTTATCTTAAAACAAAAATTTGTGAGGGCTTCAGAAACACCTTCAAATTCTCATGTAAGAAATGACAATCAAGAAAGCAGTCAAATAAAATACAAACCAGTATTTCAACTGCATTTTGCCTGTCCTGGACCCGTCAGCTACACCAACATAGCTTGTCCTGCAGTCTGCCCAGCACAATTTCATTTTACATCCTTGTCAAATGACGTTCTTTCCTACTCTCCATTAATATTCATGTTTATCCATGTAAGACACATTCATCACTGATTCACAGAACACGTCAGTTTGTACCATCCTGTATCCTGTGAGATGCTTCAGTGATGTATAAGATGCCACCCCATAACAGAAAAGTTGGGTGAGATATAAGATCACATACCTGTTTTGTGACCAAAGGACTTGTTTAATCAAACTGTACAATATTAATTATATTTATTACTGTATTTTACATTAAACACTTGTAAAAATGATCATTCTAAGGACTGGACAGTATCTGCCCTCACAGCCCCAGTGATTTGGGGATGCAACACAGAACCTATAGTATGGATTCTGGGGTTTTTTCTTTACTGTAAGGGGACACCTGCAGAAGGAAATGCATCAAATTATCTTTTTTCCAGCTTTACATTATTTCTTGAGATAAAATTGCAGTATACTTTTCTCAGCTAATTATGCTTAAAATTAAATGCTTCCCCCATAACTTTTAGGCCGGTGTTTAAGAAATCAGCACAACAAAACTCAGTGCAAAACCTTACAGAAGATAGAATAGTATTTACTCTTCCCAAGTAACCCAACTTCACCTCCTCTCTGATTCCCAGTGTGGTGGTTCAGCCCCAACCAGTAGCTGAGCACCACACACCACTCACTCCCAGAAACAACAGAGACAGAACCTCCATGGGTTTGGATAAGGACAGTTACTGGCAAAATCTCCATGAACATTGAACAATAACAGCCAGTTACCCTCACACCCAGTGGTAACACAGAGTACCTTACTAACCCCACAGTTAGAGTGCTGCACAACACAAGAATAGACCACCAGGCAGCTGAATAAACCCAACACACTCACAGTACCCAAAAGAGACCAAACCCACACCCCTCCCCACCCAGCCCCTTTTATGGGGAAGTGATGTCAGGTGATGTGGAAAACAGCCCAGGCTGGCTCAGCTCACCTGTGCTGGCTGCTTGGGGAGGTTGCCTCTGGCCTGGCCAGAACCAGGACACCAGGGTAGATTTCATCCACTCTTGATTTCAACACACACTTGATTTAAGCCACATATTTACAAGCACCAAGACATGTGTTTAGTGGTCTGGCCAAGATTACTTGTATGCAACACGGAAAACAGGGGATGCTTGCTATCAACTGCTTGTGCTTTCTATAGGCTTCTTCTTGATTAGTTAAAGTGACAGAATCTTAAAGAGTAAACAGTTATTATGAAACAGTTATTATTAAGAAATCTTATAGCCCTTTGTTATAAGATTTCTTCCCTTTGGGTGAACGGAAAAGGGAAATAGCATGTACTTCAACCTTGTTCCCACCCTTCTGTGGTCAGAATGCAGAGCCTTCCACTAACAAAATGCTGTGGTCCATGTGCAGTGCAATTGTTTCAGTTTTACAGACACAGCATAATCCTTCATTCCATCAATGGGGTATGAGGCTCTGGCCTATCGTTTCAGGCCATTCATTTAACACTTCTTCTACTGCTTCTCCTGGTGCTTACACATCTATTTCTATTCATGTTTCCTTTATAGCAATCCTAAAATTCGTTACGAGTCTCTACAGGAGTTTTTTTCCACAGCTGATAATTCAGCTTCCCTACCACGTCCTACCCCTTGAGAAGACCCTAGTCCTATTCTGCAGAAACTGTTGTTGAGAAGGATTGGTAAAACACGAAACAAAAACCTGCTTTCAAAATCCTGTCCATATGATTACTGCTGGCTGGCAGTTTGCCCAACCAGTCCACACAGCCTGATCTGAAAACATTTCCAGCCTGTATTACCAGGGCAGGGTGGAGAATGTAACAGCCATTCCATCTGACAAACAATTCACTATAAAAGTACTCACCAGACAAAACTACACATATCTCCATACAAAGGAGCACTCAGCTTACTATTACTGCATAGTGCCAAAGTAAGCAACTCCAGGCCAACACCTTCTTACCGAGACAACACTGTCTCTTACTCCCTCTATTCCCACAGACCCTGACCTGGCCTTTCCTCCTTGATGGCTCTCTGGAGGCAGAGCTTGGGACCGTCCCTCAGGCCCCACTATGCTGTGGGATTTCAATTCCCTCTGGAAAAAAGGAGGGATGTAGTTATGGAGTGCACATTATTACCTTGAAAGCTAACCAGTTAATTCTCAAATATTCAGTAAAGATAACAGGTGTTAGTCTTAATAATATCACACACATAAAAAAAGGCACAGTAGCCTCCATTCAGTGAACTCCTTAGGCCCCTTTTGGGTCTTGGACTAGAATCTCCGCTGCTCTCCCTTCAACAGGAACAAACCAAAACAAGAGAGGTTCCTAATTCCAACTGGGTATAAAAAGGAATTGAAAATAGTGAAAATTTTCACAGCATGCAATGCCTCTTCCACAAAATATCAAATGTTCAGCTGGATTTCAGATTTTTTTAGAAGGTTACTTGTACTTCTCCCGACTGGAAGGCTTTGTTTCCTTGCTCCTGAATTTGAGACAAGAAGTACCTAGATCATGATATTAAACACTGGCATTTGGCTGCTTTGGGCCAACAAAAGCAGGGAGACTGAATTTCAGCTCTTCCTGGTGAATGCAGGCCCTTCTAGGAATAAGATCACTGGAGCTTACCAGCACCTGCTACTGCTGTTACTTAGCGGGGATATCCAGAAATAATAACAGCTCTCAGTCACTTCTCTTTCAAGCTGGAACAGTGCTTCCCCTGTGCTTTCAAATATGCCAGTGTGACACAGGGGCAAACCATCAGAATGCCCACAGCTCTAAAAGACAGGTCTGCTTCCAGTATGCTGGCTCTATTTGCTGCAGTTAGTTTGGTTGAATTAGTTTCCACGATTTTAAACATTCAATGTGACATGCCACTGCATGTTTTTGTCAGAAAGTAAAAACCTGACTTTAAAAAGAAAAAAAAGATCTAGCAACCCACTGTGGAATTTTCCTTTTGTACATCTTTTCCAAGATTAATAGTTTCTACTGAGCCTAGGGAAGATGTTAGTTCAGAGTAGGCAGCTCCCAGTTTTAATGATGCAGTCCTTCAAGCCTTCTTTATGCCTTTGGAGCTAAAAAAAAATATTAAAAAAAAGGAGAATGCTTTCACCAAAAATAAAGGGAATGACTTTAGGAAAATTGTTCAGGTATGCAATGAAACTTGCCTTTTTTTGGTTGCAATGGCACTGGAGCTTTCTGTACCTGTGAAACTATAATGTGAAACTATAGCAAGTCAATAATCCTATTACATCCAAATACAGAGGTAAGCAAGGAGTAATTTAAAAGAAATAGCATGGAGGTTTGTTACATAGATCCTTAAGCTAGGAACATTCCATGATCACATTTCTTTCTTCTTCTGTAACATCAAGGCTTAATAAAAACAGAGGTTTGTCTACCTTTTAATCTTATTTTATCACTTCGCTGGTATGCTAATCTGTCATCAAGATGTGGAAATCACAGGCTGCAAATGTTAATTAAAATGACACAATTCACTTTGGATCCAAAGGAAGCCATGAAGTTCAGGGCTTGAATTTCTGGCAGTGTTTTATGGAAAGGTCAAGATCAAACATGTATAAAGGCAATATAGAATGATATCATTTTTGTGTAGCCATAGTGAAGTGGTGGAGAATTACCACTGTAAGATGACACACATTTTATATGACAGGAAACACTTGATATCTTGTTACTACATGGACTAGAAAGTACTAAACCAGTACAAGAAAGACATGGACCTGTTGGAGCAAGCCCAGAGGAGGGGCACAAAGATGAGAGAGCTGGAGCTCCTCTTCTAAGAAGATGGGCTGAGACATTTGGGGTTGTGCAGCCTGGAGAAGAGAAGGTTCTGGGGGTATCCTACAGGCGCCTTCCAGTACCTGAAGGAGGCCCACAAGAAAGCTGGCAGGGACTGTTTACAGGGCATGTAACAAGAGGATGAGAGGTAATGGTTTTAAACTGAAAGAAGGTAGGTTTAGATTAGGTATTAAGAAGGAATTCTTCCCTCTGAGGGTGGGGAGGCCCTGGCACAGGGTGCCCAGAGAGGCTGTGGGAGCCACTGGATCCCTGGCAGGGTTCAAGGCCGGGTTGGATGGGGCTTCGGGCACCCTGGGCTGGTGAGGGTGTCCCTGCCCATGGCAGAGGGTTGGAACTAGGTGATCTTTAGGGTCCTTTCCAACCCAAACCATTCTGTGATTCTAAATATGGGTTCTTTTCACCTAATTTAAGCTATTTCAAATATTCTTCTTACAGGGACTATATTTATGCATTTCTGGTACAAATAACCCTCAGCATGATGATCCTCCTGGGTGTATTCCAGGAAATATGAGAGAACAAAGTGCTTTGTGACCAGTTTTTTTAATCCACCTGCAAGGAAGCTTACTGACTCATTTTCTACATATTTCTAGTTTTCCTTACCTCTGAATACTCATTTCATTCATTTCTCCCCACATAGTCAAGATCATTATGGGGAAACTTATGAAAAAGGATTAATGTCTAATGACTGAAATGTTATAGCCAGCAAGCATACATGTTAGAAATTAAGCACTTTAAATTTTATGCCACTTTTCTGTTCTCAAAAAAAAAAAAAAAAAGCTTCAATCTACATAACTCCTCTTGTCTGGGACATGTAATATTATTGGTAAGTAATACTACAAAAAGTGCTTCTCTATAAGGTAAACATAAACACACTTTAAATTCAGGAACAGAACCAAGAGAGGCGAAAACCCCAGAGCAAAGAAAGATAAAACTTAAGTATTCATGTGAGGTAAGGAGAGATTAAGGTCCAGTCGATGTGTACATTCCCACGCTTACAAACATTTCAGTGCTACTGAAGAAACTGTTTGATATTCTCTGTCAGCAGAAAAGTGCAGGCATTGGAGTTTGAGACTTTTGGATCCCACACAATTTTAAATTTAACTTTGCATCTCACCTTTAAGGACCATGTGCAGAAACCATTATATCACTGACCTTTCTGGTGAAACGAAGTTGGCAGATTAAGTGACCTACTGAACGCTGAAAAGAAATAAAATTTAAGTAGCCCTCAGATTCAAAATACCTCCACTTAGAATTTGAGTTTAAATGTAAGAAGAAACACTACTTTTGGAAATATGATATTTTTGGACATTTTTTTCTACTACCACTGACACATATACTGACATCTCATCTATCACTGTAAATCAGAAAGATTGTCTTTAAACCATAAGATGACCCTATTCCTAAAAGCAAAATTAAATTAAAAGACTGCATGTTCCTTATTGGCCTCAAAGACCTCTCTGTCTCTTCTTTGCATTTCTATAGAAGCATTTTAATGTAATATTTATAATTAATGAGCGGTGAAAATCTAGCTTCCTTAATATATATGCAAAAAATCATAAGATATTCCTTATCATATTCAGTAGTGGAATATACACGTATTACAGCATCTACTCAAAATAGATTATATTGAGTTTAAGCTGAAATGAAGAGGGAAATGTCCCTAGTAGAAGTTGTATTTACCTAGAAAACACTGTTAAGTAAGGAAGACACCTATAAATAAACACAACTATGTTTAACATGACAAACACCTTCTGATGTATATTTGTGGCTCATCTCTTTGGATGTTTTAACTACATTCTATTTTACAAAGTATATCCTATATTTAAAAAAAAAAGTAAAAGTAAAAGCAATATAATGTTTCAGTTTATTCTTCTATCCAAACCAAAGTAAAACTAAGTTAGCAACAAAATGAAGAATTAAAAGAGGCATTATTAGGTGGTGGGTGTTAAAAGTTTATAAACAATGGTATTAAGGGGTTTATGGTTTTTTTCTACAGTGAGGATTGTAAATAAAATGCTAAATACTGATGGCATGAATTCTTACTGAAATGGTGAATAAGTTACCATGATTAGGAGTACAATTTTCTGTAAATATGTGTAAGTCATTAATAACAGAAAATTAACAATGCTTCCTACCTAAATTGCTCATGAAGCAAACCTTAGCACTTTGTAATACTTTCCTGTCGTAAAAGTGCCAAGAATTTCCAATTTGCAGATGAGGTCATACTCTAAAAATGTTCAGGTTGGTGAAATGGAGAGGGGGTTGTCAGGAGGAGGAACTGCAGGTCGGTGCTGTTGGTGTGAGCAAAGCTGCCCCGATGTGTCCTGCCTCACGTTGGCCAATCCGGACCACTGGAACAATATTTGCTGGTTGCTATGTAGACAGAAGTCATTGCCAATTCATCCCATTAACAAGACTGAACCTGCTTCTGGTTGATAAGAATGGTTATTATTTGAATAAAAGGTGCTGATAAAATACACCCCACGGGAAAAAACCTGATAGTTTTTATGTGCTTGAAGAATGTGAAACTCCTGCCCCGCAACCACGCGCGTAACAGAAGCGCGTATCATCCCCGTCAGTCTTGCTTTTCAGTGAATTTGGATGAACAATGCCTCATGTCTTTGAAAGGGGACAAAGACTTTGGTGAGTATTTAATCATTTCGACCCACAGGTTAAATAATCAAATAGTTTTACAGTTTGTGATTTACTTGTTTTAAAGTCAGCTGGAGCAGCTGTATGTCTGACAAACTGACTTTCACAGCTCATGACTAATGATTAAGGGATCTGAGCTTTCCGTGTTATGTTTGGAAAGAAAAGACATTACAAACAAGCCCAGTGTGTTAGAAAGAACTGCTGAGTAGTTAAGTGTACAGATGTTAGGAAATGCCAAACAGCAAACACCTACTCTGGAGAGAATTCACTGAGCAGGTAATGGTGTTTGGGAGAAGATTAAGTGACAAACCTGCTTGTTACCAGGTTTCACCAACATTTGCTAATGCCACAGGAAGGGCAAGAGTAAAGATCTGAGAGTCTAAAAGGGCCCCTTCTCCCTCCATACCCACTCCTTTTTCATCTATTCCATAACCTTGGATGTATCGAGCAACATGCAGGCTTCTTTTCCACACAACACCCACCTATGTTTAAGACAATTATTAATATTGTACAATCTTTTATATTTCCATCAACATGGATAATTAATTCTTCAGCAACTTCTGTACAGAATGAACACTGAGAGATAAAAGGTGTTACTGTTGCTTTGTAAAGGGGATTGCAAAATGCTCTTTGAAACATTTAGGAACTATTTATTTAGAGAATAGAATCATAGAATATGTTAGGTGCAAAGGGAGCTTTAAAGGCCACCTAGCCCCACCCCTGCAGTGAGCAGGGACATCTTCACTAGAGCAGGTCACTCAGAGCCCCAGCAAGCCTGACCTTGGATGTCTCCAGGGATGGGGCCTCCACCACCTCTCTGGGCAACCTGTGCCAGTGACCCACCACCCTCAGAGTGAGGAACTTTTTCCTAATACCCAACCTAAATCTCCCTTTTTCGAGTTTAAAACCATCACCCCTCATCCTATTGCTACATGATGTCTGTATTTCAAGCAGCATTTCTGTTCTTTTCAGTTGCAGCTGAAAAAGCCAAATTCAGTACCTCGATGAACATGCTTAATTTTCAGAATTCATTCAATATTATATTTTCCAGCTTCAGCAAAAATAAGAGAATACTCCTACAAAAATTCTTTCTTGGTTGTAGCCATAACTCATGAATAAGATAGGGCACTGGGAGGGAAACGGGATTACATAATTACATACTGCAGTGCACTGTCTAAGTGCAACTTTATTTTCTACATTTTAAGTCCTTGGCTTTATAGCTTTAATAATTCTTCATAATTGAAAGCATTTTTATGTTTCTTAGAACAAACTGACAAGGTAAGTTCTATCATACAGCATCACAGAAAGGTATGGAATCACATCAGAACCTTTTAGGTCTACCATGAGAAATTCTAACTTAGTAAATCCTCATCATCAATACAGGCTGGGAAAGGATGTGCTAGAGAGCAGCCCTGCAGAGAAGGACTTGGGGTGCTGGTAGAGGAGAAGCTCCACATGAGCCGACAATGTGCTCTCACCCCCCAGAAGGCCAAATGTCTCCTGGGCTGCATCAAAAGGAGCGTGGCAGCAGGTCTGGGGAGGGGATTCTGGCCCTCTACTCCACTCTCATGAGACCTCACCTGGAGTGCTGGGTCCAGTTCTGGAGTCCCCAACGTAAGAAGGACACGGTCCTGTTGGAATGGGTCCAGAGGAGGCTACAAAGATGATCAGAGGGCTGGAGCACCTCTGCTATAAAGCCAGGCTGAGAGAGCTGGGGTGGTTCAGCCTGGAGAAGAGAAGGCTCCGGGGAGATCTTACAGCACCTTTCAGTCCCTGAAGGGGCTATAGGAAAGCTGGGGAGGGACATTTTAGAAGGGCCTGGAGTGACAGGACGAGGGTGAGTGGTTTTAAATTGGAAGGGGGGAGATTTAGATTGGATACTAGGAAGAAATTCTTCACTGTGAGGGGGGTGAGGCCCTGGCACTGGGTGCCCAGGGAGGTGGTGGCTGCCCCCTCCCTGGAGGTGTTCCAGGCCGGGTTGGATGGGGCCTTGAGCAGCCTGGGCTGGTGAGAGGTGTCCCTGCCCATGGCAGGGGAGTTGGAACTTGATGATCCTTAGGATCCCTTCCAACCCAAACCATTCTGTGATTCTACGATTCTATGATTCTATGAATAACCAGTGAGACAGTTAACAGTGTTGTCCTCACCCATCCTGTTCCCATTCCTTCTACATATATAGCTTTTTGTGTAGGTGGCCCAAAGACATGCTCTTCAGATTTCTTATCACAGGCCCTCTGTCACCCTGACCTCTCATTTAGTTCCAGCCTCCTTATCCAGGATGCAACATGACCTTCCCTCCTTCCTTGGTTCTCAAGGGCGTGTACCTGATCAGCTCCCAGTTTGTTTGAAGCTCCCAGTAGTGGTCTCTTTGGCCAATCCATGATGATCCTAAGGACACTCTACACTCCTGACCAAAGCTTCTTTCAAACTGTCTCAGTCTCTTTAGTCTGTTGGAGAGCATAACAGCCCCCAGCCCAAAAAGGCTTCAGGCTGCTGGGACTGTGTCTCAGAGATGAACACAACCAGTGTAAATGTAAGCTTTGCTCTAGGGCAAAATTCCTCAACCATGGAACCACATACAAACCCAGGAAGAACTGCAGGTTGCAACTTGGCCAGCTCCAGGTGGATTTTCATAGGAGTGGCAAAAGGCACATCTCTAGCACAAAGGTTGCCCTGTATCAAGTTTCAAAATATGCCCTTAAGAACTGGCAGGATAATACATATATTACTGGGCAGCTTTTTCTTTTAATTCAGGCAAACTAAACTCCTAATTTTCTGCTCATTCCTCTCTTAAAAAGAAAGAAAGAAAAAATAATCCCACACCCTTGCCTGTCACAAAATCCTTCCCAGAACCTTTTAATTGGTTGGGACTTTTGAAGTTAAGGGCTAATGTAGCTGTAGTCAGCAGGTCTTCAAAGGATAGAAACGATTAAGGGAGGTGTGGATGCCCCCAAAGGAATAATTTATGATGTGATGTCATTACAGTACCTGGCGTGATGAATCAGAGTGCGCACAGAACCTGACCGATACCGATTCTCCCATGCTATCCACGGCACAGTTCCTGCATGGGACCGGCAGAAAGAAGGAGTCTCACATTTCCTCCTCCAATGACACCTTCTGTTGCAACATCCATCCTACTCCAGCAAGAGGTGAGGTCAGACTGCCCTGATGGAAGGCGGTGGTTGTGGGTATGAGTCTTAATTCCCCCCACCCCACAGGGCCCTACTGGTGCCTTTTAAAGTTACATTAATGTTGCAATGGTTGAATCGTTCACTTAGACAAGTACCACTATCACAGTGCATATGGCCTATGTAACACAGTTAGGGACACTTCAAAAGCATTATAAGCTGAAGTGAGCTTTCTGAAGTAGAACTTAATTAGTGTATAATATATTGTGGTAACTTTGTCCCCTGTAAATAGAATGGTGATCAGCAGTTTGCATATTTCACTGTTCAAATTTCAGCAGCATCCATTTTTCTGTACAATAACAGTTGTTTTAAATGTACATAAGTAACCATAAACCTTTCAAGGTTGAAGGGATTTGAAATCCCTCCAACCATCTAGAGCCTTCTCCTGCCTCCCTGCAACCCCCCAGTGCTATACAGATGCATACAGCGGTCTCTCCACAAAGACTTTTAAAAAATTGGTGAAGTTCACTCAGTACAGCCACCAGAAGAAGCAGAAGATAATTGCAGGACCCATCACTGCACTCTTCAGGATTTAACGCTGATGTTGGCTGTGCCAAGAGTTGGTTCTGTTAAGTGAAATACTGAAAATGTTATTTTAATGTTTGCCTTTATGGTGATACATTTCTACTTGAATAGCTTATGCTGTTCTCTAGTATATATTCTGGTACACTATTGTTCACTGGTAATAAAGGTCCTTCCTAAAACAATGGCATTCTTTAGCTTTTCCCCCCTCTCTCCCCATCCAATCAAAGCATATTTTAAATAAATATGGGAAAAGAGTTAGACTGCAGACTGCTTTTCAAACAAGAAATCTGTTCTCTAAGGTGACAATCTAATTCTAGAAAGCAGTGTGAAATGGAGCTTGTGTCTCTCAAAATATATTACTTTTCAAGTTACTCGATACCTTCACTCTCCCAGAGAAAATTTCCTGCTTTGGATGATGGCCAAAGAGATTATACAGTAAGAGGCCATATCCTTTTGCCTTTCATTATCTAGGCTATATTTCATACTATTACAATGTAATCAAAATACTTCCTTTCTAGCCAATATTTGGCCCTAGCACAGATCAGCATTTTTCCATTGACGTTTTTAAGTAGCTACTCTGAAGAAAAACATCATTGATTCTCAGCATTTCTTCATTTTGCATGCATGCTGTGATAAAAATCAGAAGTATTCTGTTAGATCTATGATGAGTACCCTCAGAGGGTTCTCAGGGTATAAGGTTTCACGAAGCATAAAATTAGAAAACTGAAAGAGATTCAAATATTAGGTGAAAGGATAGTTTTCTTTTTCTCAGCCCAAAATAGACATACCAGAAGAGCCACTTACAGAAGTAATACAATCATGTACAAGTATGAAAATATATTCAGGTGCATTTAAAAAACTTGCAAAAATGAGTTACTATTTGCTTTTTCTCACTTCCATTTCAAGGATTTAATCACTGACTTTTGACAGTCAGTGAGGAAAAAAGCCTTTTCATTCAAGTAATCTTATCTTACCCCCTATATGACCAATAATTGAGATTATATAATTAACAGAATCTCTTCAGTTCTTGATTTCTGTGGAAAAAGCAACAAAAAACCACAGATCTGTTTTCAAAACAAGGTAAGAGAATCTCAACAGGACTTGCTGGCAGTACTGAAGTTATATAATGCATGTATAAATACGTCTTCCTGGAAGGAATGGGTTTTTTCCTCATCACATAGCCAGTAGAGGGGTTTGCACGAGAGCTATGGTGTGTTGTGAAACCACAGCAGGCTGTCTACTTGCATATCTGCTAACGAGAAGCAGAATAAAGGAATCAGGAGTTCTGCACTCTAATGACAGCTCTGGAATGGGACATGATGCTCTGGTTACAACCACCACATCTAAGTACAGTCATTCTCCACAACTGAGTGACTTCATGAAATTCTATAACACAGATGAGAGGTTGGAGTGCAGTTGAAGTGCAGTGGAGCTACAAAAATGCAGTACAACCCAAGTCCACTGAAAACTACTAAGGGAAATAGCAATAAAAAGAATTATCTTTGCAGCTTGCACTGAATGCCAGCCGTTCAGCTATGCCTTGAGCTTGCATCAGTGAGTACCACTCGCCTTGCTTGCACCTTGGGATGTCTTTATGCTCTGTGAGGAGAGTGAGTTACCAAAGGATCTCATGAGGTCTGTTGTACTATGGATTTCTTTAGTTCTGTAATGTGGTTACATCAGATAGGCCTAGATCTTTTCTGTCCACTAGCTTGTTCTGCCTCTCAGTTATCTCACTGATGCCCATGTATCACTACAGGGGTTTAGGACTTGAGAAGTGGGAAGTGCATCACTCTGTCAGTCTCCTGTAATCAATCAGTCTCCCAGTTTCCTGTTTACTGCACCGCCTTTATGATAAAAGGTGTTTTGAAACTGGAACTGGATGTGCAATAGGCTTGATTTCTTGAAGCTTAGGAATCTGAAATGTGTTTTTAGCATTCTGAAATAACAGGAGCCTTCCTGTCCCTGGCTTGCCCTCACCAAACACCGATGAGCTTCAAAATCCCCTTAAAAAACAACCTCTCTTGCTGCAGTTGGCTATCACCTGAGAACTGGACAATTGCAAGCAATTTCAAAATATGACTACAGAGTTACCAGCTTTAAACCAGTTCCTTTGGAATGGAGTCCTTGCTGTTTATTCAGGGCTTTGGGTTTTAGTGAACTCTTTAGAAGAAGAGCTTGTACTATGGGCAGCACTAAACCAGCAATCTCCACCCCTACCCCCAGCCTGAAAAACTAACAACATTAAGAATAATTTAAACTTTCCCAGAGCTATTACACAGAAAGACTGCATCTGTCAGGCTGCAGGGAGATTAATTCCTAAACAGTCATTCTCAAAGATTTCAGGATTCCATTCTTCACCGAGCCAAAAAGAGGTTCAGTTTTATTCTACAGGATTCACTAAATAAACCTAACAGAGCAACTTATTTAGTCAGCAACATAGCTGAAGCTATCTTGCTTATGTAAGAAAGTTTAATTTAAAGAATAACAGATGCCTGCGATATTTTAGAATCCTCAGCAGTTCTCCTCCTCTGTTTCCCTTCAGCCCACAATACAAGGTCTTTTGGGGAGTCATGATAAATGCACCAGATTGAACATCTGATACCATGTGTTTAGACAGTAGCTCTTTAAACTGCCTCAACAGGGCTTCAAATAGATGACAATCTAATTCACTAGTGCCCCAAATAATACTGGTGACGCACTAACTACAATATAGAACCTACATGCACTGCAATAAACATGAAGAATGACTAATTAAAGGCTTTACAAAACCATCTGGTCTTACATCTGAAAAAACAGGATCTGCTCAAAATTCAGTGGAAAGATGGCCAAGGATCCCAAGCACTATTCCTACATTTTAATATATTTTAATAGCATATATTTTAATATACTTTAATAGCATATATTTTTCAGTAATTGCCAATATGTCCTGCAATTTGTCCCCACTGTTTTTGGATTTTTAAAATTTTAATTAGAGTTAGGATAAGTAAAGAACAGTTCTTCATGGTACCATGAGTGAAATTCCCTTACATTGATAGTCACATGCCTTCTTCCCTGAGAAGATTACACCAACCCTTAATTCACTGCAGAACAGAGAAACCAACAAAGAAACTCCAAATTTTAAATAGCCTACTCCTACTCAAAATGCAAGTATTAAATATTATCTCCATGTTAACTCATCACTAAAGTCCCTTCTAGTTCAGGCAACAGGTATTGAGAATTCTCATTGCACTTTTCAAGACTTGAATGAAGTGTTCAATGCCATGTTTCCATCTTAGAGATGCACCTAATACACATGGAAAGGGTAGTGGAATAGTGTTAAAAAACCACAACCCACTCTCCCATGTCAGTATCTTTGATATTTAGTTTCAAATAGTCATAATTTTTGGTGCTTCCATTCTCAATGCCCACTTAAATATTTTTATCTTTACTGATTTTTAATTCAGTCATGGATTTAGTCACTGCTTTTTGATGATCAATGAGGAAATAAGCCTTTTTGTTCAAAGAATCTTGCCTTACATACCCCCCATATGGCCAACAATTGAGATTATATAATTAACCTGATGCCTTCGATTTTGAGTACAGGGGAAAGAAACCAGAACACTACAAAATCAGTTTTGTACTACTCAATAAATATAAATGAGCAAAAAAGCAAACAGATCCAATGTAATGTGAAAGGCAAAAATAAAATGGTAAGTATGAAACTATTCCCTGTGCACTGTCCACCAAACAGTATGCAAGAAAGAATTCAAAGGTTGAAAAGTTAATTAGCAATAAAAAGAAACAGAGTTCCTCTGAAGAACAGCAGAACAGTAATTTGATGCAAGACTTAGAACATTTCATGTATTAAGAACTTCACATTGAGGGCAGATGTGTTTTGTGGGAAGACAAGAAAAATCAGCAACACTCTATGGAAGTGGAGTACAGCCTAATTGAGACACAACTGAATGTTCTAGCTCAACTGAGGCAGTTAAGAAAAAGACAGCAGGAGGCTGGAGAAGAGGTGCAACCAGACAAATCTCCTAATTGTATTCTAGTGTAGGAGGAATAAGCATGTAGGTAAAAGACCTGGCAACACAGTGAGGAGCTCCCCTGGTCTAACGTGCGCCTGCAGCTGAGTTTCTACAGCTTACTTTCATCTTCAAGTTGTATTTGAAAACCAGACTGAATCTAAGGAAAAAACAAATCCCTAGAAATAAATTCTGGATTTTATGCATGAGATTTCATACTGTGAAAGAGAAAACTTTCCAAATACCTAAAGGAAAAAGTAGGGAGACATGAAGAACCTTGGCAGACACATGTAAAGGGTTATGAAGTCACTGGATTCTTCAGAGAGATACTTGCCCTTCTATGAAAAGAAATTGCTGTTTCTTGAAATACAGGTTTTAAGAAAAGGGAAAAGGGGATAAGCATAGGTAGTAGTGTTAAATAATTAAAGGGAAAAAAAAGTTTCATCTGATTTTCTGTGGTTAAATTACTAAGGTTGATTTGTAAAGGAGAATTTTCCATTAATAATACAGATAAAAGCATACAATAAAACACTAGGAATGTAATCTCTTCTGTTGTACTGTATGATCATCACATCACGCCTGCAATTTTCTACCTGCAGTTTAATTAGTAGAAATAAGTAAAGGACATTTCTGTTGAAAGAAAATATGTAAGCGTTTGGTTGGCACAAAAGGCAGTCAAACTGAGGTATTCCTTCCAAGCCTGCTCCTGGGCAGTTCCACACCTCAGTTCCATCCATCATGAGCAGGAGATAACAGCTCTTACAGAGATGGCAAAGCCAGATTGAACTGGCAAAAGAAAAATAAATATCCAGTAAGGGCAATGCCTAAGGGTTCTCTCTGGCATTCCTAAGTTGTGGCTGTTTCCTCAGTTCTTTCATTTCACCCATAAATAGTGTGTTTGCCTGTACTGTAGTTTTCTGTTGCTGCCAATTCACTGAATGCCTTAGGCATATATGGGAAGATCCATGCACAGGGTCAGTGGTTCCTCATGTCTCCCCCGTCAGACATTTGCATTCCAAGAATCTTTATTAGGTGTGTCAAGAGGCCTTTCTAAGGCATCAAAAGTTGCTTGTTTCACCCCTGACATTCCTTATCTAAGCAAGCTATAGCAATACTGTTCATGGGATAAAGGGGGATAAGCAGCCAAAAGTGCAGCTACAGCTTGGCCAGATACCGCGATGCAACTTTCGGTAAATACTGAAAGGGGACATTTCACTGTGAACTGGGGTACGATGGATACATTATTCTCACCTCTGCACCTAAGAAACAGCCCTGCACCTCTTAAAGCAGCAAAGGGCAACCAGGTTATTTTCAGAAGGGTGGCTTTTGCTTCCAGCCTATCTTAAACTCTTGCTGGCTGCAAAAGAGATCCCAAGAGGACCAAGTAAACTGGGTGTAAACAGAACTTAAACAACTGGCTTCTTTCATCACTGTAAGCCTTGAGCATCTCTTCCACTTACTCTTAAAAAGCTACCCAGGATTTCCTTTATTTTTTTTCTACTGTTGATCCAAGTACTGGGTTTCACTGAAAGGAGAATTTCAGAGGGTTCACAGAAATAACTGGTGTTCTTGCACACCCACCTCAAAATGTGAACCCAGTTGTACAAAGTATAAAACCAAAGCAGTGCTGATGCCTTATCTTTCCTGCTCATTTGACTAATCTGTATGTTCTTCCCTGAGAAGAGAGAACACGGGAAGGACTTACTCTCTTATTTCCATGCGTGTCTGGGAGTAGGTGGGCAAAGGAACTTTCCTCTGTCCTTTACCTTTGCATGGGCTGAAAGAGCATGTCCTCAGCCTGTTAAATGATCCACATTTGCAGTCCACTTAACAGAGCCCTATCAAACTGTAACACGTTTTAGAAAGAATCCACTTTCCAGGTGGGTTCTAAAACTAATCAAATAAACTAAATTTTCACTGCTGTTTAACAATTTTGATTCCATTTTGTCCACAACCTTCTCTACCTCACGAACTGAAGGCTGACATTTTCAGTCATCAGCTATGAATACTGGCTGAACAGTCCCTTTTGTTCAATTTCCTCACCCAGATCTCTAAAATTAGCTTTCACATTAGAATCATAGAATCATAGAATGCTTTAGGTGGAAGGGGACCTCTAAAGGCCATCTAGTCCAACCCCCCGCAGTGAGAATGGACATCTCCACTAGATCAGGTTGCTCAGAGCCCCAGCAAGCCTGATTGTCAAGAATGCATTTACAAAGCAGATTTCAGACGTGCCCAAGTTTATTAGGAAAGAATTTTTAAAGCATCACGTTTCAGAATTATAATTGTATTTACTTAATCTATATTTATAACGTAACATATAGTATCTTACAAAGGTATGTCCTGTTTACGTAATGCTATTAAACTGCTGTAATTACCTGTAAGAAACTTAAGAAACAGTCCAAGATGTGATATTGCCTTTAGGCAAATGAGCAAACATGTCAAAGAATATTAAACATGATATGTTAAATATGATTTGGTTAGCACTGCATACCTGTTCAGCATTGATCATTTACAATGCCAGAATTGCTAACTCCAAACACTTCTCTCTATGAAAAGCTTCACTACACCATTTCTCTTCATACTTCAGATGAAATAAAATAGCCCACTCCTAAAACGTGTGGGTTCATTCCCACTGCTGTTCCACTTAGTTGCTAGATTTAGTTTTAATTTTCACACATCAACACTTGCAATCAGTCCATGACAAGCAGACTGCTAATGCATTTCCTCACTGTCAGTCTGCTTGACTGTTGATGCTTTGCACAACACTGGAAAGGCCCAGGGACAATATATGGGATTTATACAAATAAATACTGAAATGTGAAGCAAAAGCAGCATCTTGGAATATTGCCTCTGGCCCTACTTCAGCATGACTTCTGTCAGAAAGCTGTATTTTAAAAGTACTTCAATTAAGCTGTTTTTAAACTAAAAATATTTAGCATGGACAGGGCTGGTGTAGTGAAAGGGCTTTCTGAAGACGTGGTGCCTTGTGATTTTAGAGTTCATCCACGTCTCATTCAATTCCTAAGTAAATAAAAGGCAAAAGTTCCCTGTATTTCTTTTCATTATGCAGATGGCAGCACCATTTTTCTTACTTTAGAGGAGCACTTTTTGTTAATTTACTTTTAAGCTTTTCACATTAGCTCTCAAGCATAGAATTAGTTTAAAATGTACTTTGACAACATTTCCATCTCCTCTTTTAGTCTTTTTATAAATATTAGCTAATACATTATTTATTTATGGAGCACTAGCACGAACCTTTAGATCTGCAGTCTTTTACTAAGAAGTAGACAAAGCAGAACAAACTAATAGAGAAGTGAACTGAGGTTCTTTTAAACTTCTAGTATTGCAATCACAAACACGCCAAGCCAGACATACCGGTATTCACAAATAGACTGAGAAATAAAGTAACAGAGCTGGAATTCTTTTCCTAAATCCAATTTGAACAAGCAGTCATAGTTTTAACAACTATCCCTTTGTTTTTACGATTTCCTTTTATACCATCCATCTTCATGGACCCAACAGCCTTTATTCTTCCTATTTCCAGGATGGAAAATGAAAAAGAATGTTTGCAATTTTCTAAAACAAAAAAACCACAACATATTTCAATGTTCACAAAAAGATACAGCTCTGAAGAAAGAGACCTAGGTGATGCTCTGAGATGAGGAAATGCATACATCATGCAGTCAACACTATTCTACAGAGATAAGAAATAAATGAAACATAACAATAACCCCAGTGTCCAGGATCTATAGCACCTCCCCAGGGCTTTTACAAAAAAACAGCCTGTGCTCTCCTCAGACACTCTCCTACCTGCATATTATGGATTTTGGATGATATAATATTCATTTTATAACATCAATCAACTTCTCAGCCTGTTATGGATGAACTAGCAATTTGTTTATTTTATAAGCCTTTAAGAAGTTAACCTTTCCTCACAATCTGGACCTCGTAAAGATCATTTCACTTAGGGAAGAGCCTGACTTTCCAGATACCTATTTTAAATGCTGTACTCTGGTTTTAGACAATAAAGCAAGACAAAAAAATCCCCATCCAAATAGAACACTTGGTTATCACATACTACAAGTTTCCCTTAAATACTCTTCTTAAGTGGCATGATAACAAATAATAAAGAATCCTCTTTCCAACATCCCTGTGGTTCTAAAATAAAATAAGTATTTCTTACAAGTAAAGAAAATTGATTTTCTCCCAGATGCAGAAAATCCTGACAGTGTGAACTTCCAGGGCCACAAAATGAATGGAGAATTAAAAAGAAAATATTTGAGATGCATGTTCTCTACCCTAAGCATCTGTGTTAGGAGATAAACCCTCACTTTCCCAGTAAAGCCCAGGAGTCCAGAGCACCGTTTGAAGACAAAGAGAATTAAGAGACAGCACCACAAGTCACTGGGGTGAATTTCATCACCACGTTCCAGCTCTGCTCCAAAGGGAACTGAAACTCCAGGGGTGCCTGGAGATGGACAGGCCTTAGCAACAAAATTCCCTATGTAAGAACGGCAAAGTGTGGTCCAAGGAACCAGGAGTATAAAAGGAAATAGATGAGAAAACGGGCCAAAAGTATAACAAGGTCAAGACTGCAAACAGTTATTGTTCTGACTTGTAAATGAAGAAAAAAAAAAGCCAAAGCAATGATGAGGTTATTGACATAATGAGGAGTAATAAAAAATTCTTGTGACAGAAAAGTATTGAGAATGTTAACATATTTTCATACATATTATATCTAGGCACGCAATGTTCAAATATAGACCTTGTCCTCACACTACATTTGATGGTTTCTTTCCTTACAATAAGATTTTGTAACCTTGTTAGCCTTATAAGAAGGGTAACAGGTTAGGTGGGATTCAAGTTTGAATTAGGATAGGTTGAGGACTCTGTAAAGTTTAGCTCCAAGAAAGCTACAAAAGGGGAAGAAAGTAATTTATGAAGATTATTTGGATCCAGAATAAAATATGATGCATAGAAAAACAATAACAGGCTAAACATTCAGAAATACTTAAGGAGTTTCTTTTGAAGACCTTTTGAAGGCTATATTGCTTACACGAGCTCAGGCTACCAGTGCTTGATCGTGCCTAAGTATCATCTGTGCTTATTACCAGGCTGGACAGCTTCATGGGTGCTGGGAAAAATAACAATTTAGTCAGTGCTTTTCTTGTCATCATTAAACTATTGTTATTTCATCATGGCTGTAGGAGCTATAGCTTCTGTTTATTTTCTTTCCAGCTGAAAGAAAAAATGAAAAACCCATTTGCTCTCTATTTTGATCACACTTACCACACAGAGTTCCAAAAATACTATTTGCAGTGGCTGTGTTATTGAAACTGTCTTTTCTGGGAAAAAAAAATCAGAATACCCGAAGCCTGGGCTCTGCAGATCTTATTGCTACGTCCAAATGTACAGACTGTGGTAGTCCTGGCTCAGGCTCCTATCTGCATCTCCTGCTTGGCAAGTTTTGCACTTGCTAAGTGGCTGTCTCTTACAGCACACAGACCACGTCACTGTTCAGCCAGTTCTATAGCCCTTCTTTTGGCAGTAACATTAATGACCAATTCTGTCTGCTGCCTTTTCACCAGTTTTCACAAGAAGTTTAGTATCTTTTATACCTTTTTTCCCTACTGGCTGGGTTCTTCAGGAAAAAATTAAAAAAGTAGGTTTTAAAACTTTCCAATTCATATGATTATGCCCCAAAGATTTTTTTCAAAGGAATTACCAATCAGAGTTTCAGTCCAATTAAATAGTTTTCTAAGGATAGTACTTCAGAAAACTAAATTATTTTCTCGCTAGAACACAAGAGAATGGCTAACCAGTATTGGACCACTGATCTTTTGCCTCTTTTTTTAACCATATAAAATCCAAATTTACAGAAATCTTCCTGAAAATGGCACAAACAGCAAGCAGTCTTCACTTGCTCTGAACACTTCAGTGATTTTAAACAGGTTTGTCTTTTTCCACTGCAGCATATTAGTTGTTTACTGGATATTCAGGATATACCATAAACCTCTCTTTCAGCTCCAGAAAGGGGGAGAAAGTGATGTGGATGTGTGATACTATGTAACTGTGTAGAAGTTCCTACTAAACTTGTTATGGTCTAGAATCCACCACAATTTTTTCTGCCTGCTTTCTTCCCTTCTAAAGGAACGAGCCCCCTGCTTTCCCGGAATCAGACAGGACGTTGGTGTCTCCCCAAACAGCATGCTACCACTAAAAGACAGACAGATGAGGTGCTAAGGGGAATGGTTTAGTAGCGGACAGGTACAGTTGGACTCAATCTCAACGGTCTCTTCCAGCCTAGTGATTCCATGATTCTATGGTTCTATTTGCTTGCACGGCTAGCCCAGTCTCTTAACAGTGGAATGAGCCTTGGGTTTTGTCCTACGGTCCCCTCCCCTCCATAGCTAAGGGGCCCCCTCTGCTCCCGCCTTGTGTGGCTCTGCCCTTAGAAGTCAATCCAGCCGGAGGGAACCCTGCCCGTGCTGTGTGCGAGTGACCTCTTCAGCCAAGGCAGCGTCATTACAGGAAGGGCACAGAGCAGAACCGTCCCGGCTTCCAAAATTCGCAATGTTTTGAGGTACGGCTGCCGTGTTTTTCCTTTCTTGAAGATTCGCAGTGAAATGGAGACTGACAAGGAAATGTGGTTTTTTGTGGGAGCCTTGGAAAAGTAATTTTTTGTTAGTAATATGTCACTTTAAAGTATATTCACAACTTTGTGTGCCAGGTGAAGAGTTATTAATCATTATTGAATAAAACTAATTCAAGAGGGGATCATGAAAGTGTACTAAATTGGCTGTCAAAAAGCTTTTCAGGAGTCTGAGAATTTGGCGTGAAGCCTATTTGCTGCAATTCAGCAGTGGTTGCATCTGCACTCTATTGACACAGCACAGTTAAGTGTTTTAAAAAGGGAAACAAACAAACATGACAAATTAACTGAAATTGATGAGATTACTTAAAAATATACTTGATTGGAAAATCATCTACTGTTATGTCAGCAGTGTTTCTCATGATTCATCCTGCTTAGTGATCAAGCTTTGCCTTCTCAATTAATGATTCTGCAAGGGCTAAGATTCAGAAAGGAGGAGGTTACACTAAAATTTAAAGAACACATCTTTTTTCTACATTTCTTGTAAACATCTTGATATTAGGAGCCTCTGAAATGAATACAGCAATGAAGTAAAAGACCTAAGCCAGAAAAAAAACAACCCTAGTTTGTCCTCACTTCCTAGTTCAGGTGATATTCACATTAAGTTCTGGAGTCATATCACTGAAGTAAAGACTCATGTTCTGCCAGATAAAATAAGAGCAACAAGATACTAAAGCATTACAACAGTGCATCTTCTCTGTTACAGCACTGCAACCTGACTGCTGCTGTCAAACTCACCTGAACTGTCTGTATTTCATAGAAGAAATCAACGTCTAATGAGCTCTGAACAGAACTGTACTTGTGTTATGCAAGTCTGAGGTTGTTTTTTTCTGGCTGTGGTATAAAAGCAAATGCCTCTTGTAAGCTCTGTGTAGTGGATATTTAGTAAAGCTGGTTTTAGAGATCCTCCAAGCCTACATGCTGCTTATTCTAAGATCACTTTCACCCCACAAAACACATTGTGTAAGTCAGGAAGACAGAAATATGTGTTAAAGTGTAACAGACTGATGATGGTAAAAACATTCAAGCCAGCAGAAACAGTGTTCCCTTGTAGTAACACAGTATTGTTGACAGACTGACTGTCCATACCTTAATTGTGTTAGTTATGACTTGATAATTAGTATCCTATAAAAAAATATATGTGTGTCTCTGCAGGAAAGTTTCCTAGTCAAGTTATGGAAGCACAGATGTTTTCAAAACTAGAATACTAGAAGAACTATGTTCCTTTGAGCCAGTATGTATCAAGGGAATTCTCACCTGTAAGAAAGACAGCTTAGGGGTTTTTTTCCTTATAGTTGCATTACCTGTGGATATGGGTTGGCAGAGCAACTTTTTGTCCCTGAGTCATCCCTTGGCATAGAGAGGGGGGAATGGGTGGGATTCACTGTACCTCTTATAACAAGCTAAGGAGGAACTCTGAATTATTTGCCTTAAGTTGTTGTCAAGGTACCAAAGAAGTGAATTTGGTAGATGTCCTTTTTAGTGACTGCAGATGGAGTCAAGGGTGACTGGGTCAGGTTAACTATCTAACTTACAGATAGGTAAAATTAGGTGAAGAGGTCTTTAGTAACAATTAACAGTTTGGGGTTGTTTTTTTTTTCCTTAAGTGGTATCCCTCTGCCTGTTGTTGTTACTCTACTTTACAACTCAGAAGTATCAGTAACAGCATGTTAGCTGTGACTTTACCTAACCCTGCCACAAAATAATCACTAGAAGTTAACACCTTGTGTGGCTCCAGTGTCCACATCAGTACCACAGTACCTTAGTGAGGGGGAAGAAAGAATTTGAGAAAAGAAACACAAGAAGGATGATTCCTTGGCTGTCATAATTGTGTGACTTCTGCAATTCCCTTTTCCTGCTTCATGGAGGTCTGAAGGAGAAAGAAAAACTGGAAGGCTTTTGCACCATAACTGTGATCCTTGTCCTTCTTTCCCAGCAGATATTAAAAAAAAAATTAACCCAACAAAAAAACATCAAACAGAAACCCACCAAAACTCAACAACCAAACAACTGTTGATGACATGACAGGGCTGTCATATTGCTTGATACATTACAGTTATGTCTTTGGGGTAAGCTTCCTGACCTTTTGGCAAGGCTCACCATGTAATCCCTTTGTTTAGCATACTGAGATCCACAGCTTGTCTTGTTTTAGAAGGTCAGTTGGTTTCTGTTTGTAGGACAATCTAAGGGTGAATATGTTGTTTGTGTAATCCATGTGTCAGGGTACATTTTCCAGCCAGTATACAAGAACACCTGGATGTGCTTGATGCCTCTATAAATGAACTTGTGACCTTGGACAATGACCAGTGTCTTGATGTTCAGATTGTCTAGGATGCATTTTCACTGAAGACTCAGATGAGGATAAACACAATGCTGTTGTCTTCTACAGTCACAAACAAGACTCTCTGGAGATATATTCTACAAAGTAACTTTTCATCTTGGAGTGACAACATAGCATCACTTTTCAAAGCGGTAGGTTTTTTAAGCTTGTTCACAAAGATCTAAACCCTTCAAACTAACAGCTCTGTTTATTCTTGCTGCAAACCTGTACCAAAAGGTACAGATTTTAATAATATGTGAAAGATCAGTTTCAAAGGAGAAGTTCAATTATTGTCTGTAGGAAGACACTGTTTAGTGATGGATATTAATTCCTGAGCTTGCACAGCCGCAAGACCAACGCACGTGACTCTCTTCAAGCAAGCTGAGGTAACTTAATGCAAACTATCAGTAATTTCAGTGTTGAAAGACTTCATAACAAAACATACAAAGAAATTTAAAGCACAACAAGTGTTACAGGAAAGTGATTGCTATGTTCCCATAAGGAAACATTAAAAGAATTATGTAGTCTTCAGATGTGCATACAGGAAGTTCTGAATGGGGAACTACAAATCTTATCCTGTCCAAAAAGGACTTTTCAGACAAAATTTTCCTTTGAGAATATTAAATATGCTCAGTTGAGTTTCAACCAAAATAGGCTGTGAGGAACTATTAAACTAGAGGTATAATCTACCTTTGTGTGTGTTAAGCAATCATATTTGCATTAAGGTTCAGACCTGTGGAGTGGCAAACACTGTGCAGTGCTGGTTGACCTTGATTTTTATTAGATTTAGAAGGAAAGGAAGACAGTGGAAAGTACTGTGAATTATTCTTAATAAGAATAAACTGCAACACCTAAACCAAACAAAGTTACACAGCAATTGCTTTCATGTTTTGTCACTGAATGAAAGCAAATGTACATAAGTGTCACCACAACGTATCAAAAGAAATTTTGAAGTGGGGACCATCTTAATGTCTCTGGAAATATCTTATAGAGAAGGATATTTGTCTGGATTTAGAAAACTTCAGGTTATCTCATAGTATAGACTCCAAATCCCATTGGTATGGGGCTTGGAGACATTCCAGTTAATTGACAGTAAAAGCTGGATCAACTGCCTGATACACACTCTTCAGGGGGAAAACTGTGAATTCTTTCACCTAGATTAATGAGGTAACAGTCACACAGAACATGGTTACAGCCAATTCTGTTTCTAATTTTGCCACATGGCTCTTGATTCAAGAACTTCATTTTTCCAAGCAGAAAACAATGAAACACTCTGGAGAACTAAAGAAGTCAGGATCTGTTATTCCATGTGCATGACCCACTGTTCTCATGAGACTAACCCCAAGCAGGTCCATCATGATACCTGTCCTTACATACCTTCTACAATCAGAAGATGATACTCAGTGATTCAGTGAAAAGGCGTGCACTCACCTGACATCAGGTACTGGGTTGCCAGCAACTCTGCACTCCAAGACTACTTTGTTTCCTTCAGCAACTTCCTGGCTCCTGAGCTTCTGAGTGAATTGAGGTGGTGAAGATTGATTCTCTTCCATGTTGATGAAGGGGGAGCAAAGGGCTGTTTCACTCTGAGTGATGCTTTCCCTTTCAGAAAAGTCTTCTCTGTTCAGATGAACCCCAGGTAATTGTGCCTCGGGCTCAGTCTCTTGATCTGGTTTGTCAAACTCCTGGTTCACTGAAGTACTTACAGCTAGTTGTTTATTTTTAGGAGAGAGGTATCCACTGTCTGGAGAAGAAGAGTCCCCATCAGGACTTCTCCCTCTTGTCTTTGCTGCCTGTCTAAATATAGATGACAGTTCCTCTATGAATGTGGCAGCTTTGTCACACAGCTTGTTCCTGAAAGGAATTTCTCCCTGGGATGCCGATTCAGACTTTGGACCTGCCTTACACACACCTAGGCCATCTTTCTCTGAATGTTTCAGGCTTCTAATGAAGCTGGGACTAGCAGTTAGTAAAGGTGTGGTGCTAGCTTGCTTTCTGGAGACTGTGACAAAGCTACTTGCGTCTTGAGGTGCAGTGGATTGCTCTTTCTGATTCCCTGGGAGAACGTGACTTGCAGCAGATGAAGTCAGACTGTTTGCTTGAGGCCTTTGTAAAGCATCTTGCTCATGCAGTTTGGTATCCCTGAAAGAAGGATTTTCTGAAGTGCCAGAAAGAGAGCTGTTGAAACGGCGAGTAAACTCTGGTGCTGCATTCTGATCCTCCTTCATGGAACTGGCAATGGCTTCCCGAGCTATGTCAAGGCTCTTACATATCTCCTCTTGGGTAAGGAAAGCAGAGAGTTCATTTGAAAATTCACTATTCTGTGTGTCACAGAAAAAGTCATGATAGGATGAAGCTTCTGACATATTTTCAGGATATCCCTTATTGGTGCCCCTCTCTGCACAGTGAGCCTCCTTCAGCATTAAAGAAAGTGGCAATGTCTGGCTACAGCTTCTGTCTTGCATCCTGGAAGACACAAATATAATTCCTTAATAAAAAAACCTCCTTGACAATAAAAAACCCCAACCAACTGTAATATTCTGATACCTATGAGCTGGACACAAAACTGGGAGATAAGCAGAACCCAGTGGTGCATGAAATGCTGTAAACCTTGGTTCCTGTCAGAATGGGCCAGGACTGTAAAATGTTTAGGTGGAAGTGAGAGCATTTACAAGTCATTGTTCTCATGTGCCTTCCCTCAGAACTCTAAGGACATTCTTTGCACACAGACTAGCACAAACTCAATTCAGCTGGACAGAATCACAGAATCACAGAATTATAGGGGTTGGAAGGGACCTCGAGAGATCATCGGGTCCAACCCCCCGACCAATCTGAATGATTTGTTATTCCACAACCGATTTATTATTCCACATCAGTGCCATTACCCTTTTCCTGGTTTTAGCCTTATGATGATTTGGGGACTATATTTTTCTCTTACCCATAGAGAGTCTTCCAGACAGTAAACCATCAAATTCCAAGAGGAAACCACTCTTCTAGTTGAAAACACTACGAGATTCTACACAAGGATGTTTGGATTAGAAATTCCAAGCTACCGATTCAGTTTAATGTTGATAACAGGTTTAATATTATTTTACTTCTTTTCTCAATGTTTTTAACTAGCTACCTTTCAATACAATTTAGTAGCACTTTTCTCAGCACTGACGAGTGGAATATCAAGCTAGCACATGCTAAAAGTAAAACACTAAGGAAACAGATTTCACAGCCTATGTGTCATCCTGCACCATATAAGTGTATAATGTAGATTCTGTACCATTTTCACAAAGTACAGAAGCATCTATGTGTCTCCAGTTTTCTCACATGATTTTAAAATAAGGATGAGCCTTCTCACTCTAAACCCAGCAGGAAACCAGCCATCAGGGAAACTGTTCTCTTCACAAGGGAAGATTCTGCATGAAACTATCATTATTGAGATGTATTTGTCCTGCTGGTCACTAGATTGTGGGTGATATGATCTTAAAAGTAATTGCTGCTTCTGTGAACCATTTAAGGAAGTTGAATGTAATTTTTTTAATAACCCTTGAAAATGCACTGCTTCATATGGTAATTTCTATGAGATTAAATATACATAAGATTTTAAAATAAATGTATGTTCTCTAGATGGTCCAAAGTGTTTCTCCTCTGATAGATAGGTGGCTTGACAGTCATGAGATGCACTCGGATGTATTTTACATCAGCTTGTGCAAGCTCCAATTACCTTTAGTCACTTCAGCGGGGTTTACCCAGCATGTAGTCATTAACTGACTGATAGATTATTGAAATTCTTGGCTTGGCATATGCATCTCTTCATGTGCCTGCTTGTCTTGCCAAGATATCACAACTCAACACATAAAAGAGAAGTATAAGGGAACCATAGCATTTCAGGATTTGATACAAATTTTACAGAACACAGTGATAGGCTCATTCTTTGCTGGGATTACATCTTTCTTTCCTTTTATCTGTGTCTGCAGGGCAACAAAATTAGCAACCATGCCAATCTCTTGTCATCAAAATCTAAAAAAGTATATACAGTATAAATGACTACCACATAGCAGCTTTAGAGAATGAATCCGAGAAGCCAAGCAAACAGTTGGTCTAGAAGCTCAGCTGTTAAGGCATAAACTGGATGAACGCCAGGGAACCAAGGGTTAAACCTGGATAGTTTCTGTCCCCCTACTCTTAGCTATTTCTAAAACTTTGTATTGAAGTGAACAAAGGTGCTAGTTTACTATTCAGATAACTTGCAAATATCTGTGCTTCAAATGATATCTTTATTTAAATGTGATTCCTGCTGGTTCCTAGCTGGCTCACGTCTCAAAGTGATACATTACATACTCAGATAAGCTTCTCTGATTTCCAACACCAAGCTGCTCTGGTGTTTTAATGGGCTATGGGTCAGAGGACAACTTCACCTATTGCTAGCCACCCAACATTACAGTGAATGTATTATGAATGAGCCTATCTCCTCCTAAGCCTCAGTTTTATGCTGTTTTGTCACTCACTATAAAAATACAATGGCTACACGTGTCACACTTTTCAAAGCCCAATGTCTAAAATTTAGGTAAATGTATTTGTAGCTGGATATTTAGATAAAAGTGATGAATTTAAGCATAAGCCAGTTATTGCCAATTTCTACTGCCAGTAAAGCTTCTTGTTGAGAAGGGTCTGGTGCCTGAAAGTGGATGTATGTGTCTAGCTTTCGACATGTGTCTTCTAGTATAAAGCTTTTCTTTCAGCCACTGCAATACATACACTCACTATTATTTTAGAGCAATTTGTAACTGCAGTGAACTGGAGGTGAAGTATCACTAACCCTATCAAGTAGCATATAAGATCATAATTAGAAATTTGAAATGCTATTTCTAGCTTCTCCAAGTTACACTACAATGTATTTATAACAGTTTTCATCATCCTTACCCATTGGGTAACCTGCAAAGCCATATACTATATCATTTAAAGACACACAAACATAAAATACATTACATGCAGATCAGTGTTTAGCTATGCTTCCAGCGTTACTGTGTATAAAATATTTATGGGTTGTATTCCCCATATATTTAAAAATTACTCACAAGTAAATACATATTTTAATATCATGCTGTTTAAATATTTATTCAAACAGTAATATAGATGCCCTAAGGAATAATATGGCAAACAGTAAATTCTAAATGTATTGGATTACAATAATATAAAAAATATTTGAATAATTAATCAAATTAAGGCATTCAAGAAAGAAATAATGAAATATGGAAACCCATAGAAAATCAAAGGACTCATTTCAAGAGAAGTATTAACATCCTGAATTGGCAGAATCTGTTGAATGAAAAACTGGTGCTTAAAAAAAACCCAACCCAAAGCCAGTCTGTTCAAAAGAATAACATGAAAGAAGAAATGCATCTAGTAAGAATGTAAAAAGGCACATATTTTTCATCTGAATTTTGAAATCCTGCAAAATTAGTCCCCAAAATACAATAATTTGAGTTTAGCAGAAAATATAAAACAGACCTTACAATGAACAGGCCAATATGAAGAGTCTCAAGTATAATTAATAGCAGGTAAAGTTGCTTTTTTTCCTTCTTTATCTAAGTAGACTTAAAGCTGCTCCAGCTATTCACTACAGATTGCTTGGTCCTCGGTAAGCATCGAGAAGACTGTGGCCTGTGTGTTACATCTGTCCTCTGTGACTATGTAATTCTTACCCCGCTCATCTATATTTGGTAACTGAACTCATGTTTCAGCAGACTGCCGCTATCTGGAATTCCAGTAGCAGCAACGTTAGGCCTGGAAGTGGCACAGAGTTCTGTGCACTTACCCCATGGGGGTTCAGAGAACTCGGGTCATTTAAATGAGTATTTTTTTGTGGTATTTAACACAGTATTTTAGCCTGGTTTAAAACATTATTCTGGAACTTTAGGATGTGATTTTTTGCTCATTAAAGGGCCCACCTCCACAGGTCACAGGGAACTGTGTGAAAGTTAGTTTTTGAAAGAGAAATTTGTTCTACAGCAATTTGTCTCAACTGATTTTTAATTTTTAAATAAAATTAACTATATTTATGATAATATATAAATAAAACAATTGGCTTTTTCAACTGAAAGCAGCTTAAATTCAATAGCTCAAAAACCTAAAACCTCAAAATCCTCCAGGAAAAGAAAAAAGCATAGAATCATAGATTCACTGGGATCAGAAAAGACCCTTAACATTTTTCAAGTTGTCAGCAGAAATTGTCTCTTCATAATAATAAATAATTGTTACTCAGTAATCATGTGTTACACTACACAAATAAACTTACCTATGAATTTTCTCATTGCAAATGAGGTAATCCTATCGTCAGAAAAGAAGTATCTCCCTTAGAAATGGCAAACACACAAAATCCCTGCAAAACATGTATGCTGTAAAAAGATGGCCTCTGACAGATGTATTAACACTGAAACAATCAAAATGCATTTCTGGTTTCTGTAGCCTCGTAGAATGTAATGAGTAGCATAGTGACACCTCCCTTACTGTCTTTGCTGAGGAAGTATGTTCACCTCATTAGGAACTCCTGCGAGAGTTTTGTCTTGGAGAAGGAAAAATTTCTGCCCAACTTGTGCCTTTTCAGACACGTAATTTCCTTCGATGCTCAGTGAAAGGAAGAAGTAAACATGAAGACTGCTGGTTTAACCTACAGACTTTATCACATCATTTCCAGAAAGAAAAGCAACATGTGGGTAGGACTGTTTCTGCCAGATCACAGCCTGTTGGGAGTCAAATTCTCTGATGTAGCTAGAAGAAATTCTACCTCCAACTAGGCATTATAGACCTTATAGACCTCCATCCCTTCTGCCAGCATCCATTGTAACTGGTCTCTCATTTGAATTCATTTTGTGGGTAGGCACTTATTCTTAGCTCAAGGTCTTCTAGGTATTTGGGGGTTGGACTTGATGATCTCTTGAGGTCCCTTCCAATACCTACAATTCTGTGATTCTGTGCTATTATTGCCTTGCAATTTTTACTGAAGTTTATTCCTCCGTAACACTTGAAGTGCAGCAGACTCAGTGTTGTGCAGAAGAGGCTCACAGCTCCCTGTGGGTCCCATACCGTCTTTATGTGTTGCCAAGTGCTGGTGTCACACAGTTTATTTCAGTGGTTAATCTAGTATGTTTCCTTGCATCTTCATACAGGCAATCAGTCCCCTAACCAGAGCTTTCACAGATTCACAGGTACGGATTAGGAGTGCTTACTTCACAACGTACACAAACCCCATTGTTATCACTTGGGATCCCTACCAGGCTGTAATGGAATTACCAAAAAAGGATTTTATTTCATGGAATTTTACAGTAATTTTCATGTGTCAGATAAACAGAGAATCACCATTCTAAAAATTCCAGGGCAAAAACTGGACACAAAAGGAGCTGGTCATGTAAGAGTTAACCATGGCATGCCTAATTTTTAAGCAGTCACCCCACAGAGTGGAATCCAGGCCCGGTGTCAGGCAGCAGCCTCTCCACTAAATGCATAAGAGTTAGGCACCTTGGAATGGGAGCCAAAAATAGCCTGCATATAAACAGCAACAAACTGCCTTGGGCTATCTTCAGCATTTTCTACAGGGAGGGGCTGGATGAAATCCTGTTTCTTGGAATTATATGTTTAAATTCTCACTTCTGGGAAGGAAATATATCTGCCTGGAGACACCTGCAGAGATAATTTTTAAAGGAACTGAGCTTTTATGAACACAGTTGCACTGGCGATTTGTGTAAATCAGGTATGCCTGTCACTTTTTGTACACCATGATAGAAACATTCACCTAGAAGGTGAAAGATCTGTGCTTAGTTTATTCCTAGTGGCTTCAAATGTTAATGAAATACTCATCATGACTTGCAAGCTTACTAGGGTAAGGTTTTATGCAGCTGTATTAAGCCCTGAACAAATTTCCCTCATGTCCCTCTACTAAGATTTAGGGAATGCTTCTATCCTTTGACCTATGCTGAGTCTTTTGGAAATTTAACTTTTGACAAAGACCTTCCATTTTCATTGCAAAATCTTGTGTATTTTCCTTTACAATGGTGGTAGACTGTGGTAAGTCACTATAAGCAAATGTTAGAGGGACAGAAGCTTACAATTACACATTCTGAAAGATAAATGTGCAATAATATGCAACAATGTAATAATTTAGCATTTACATGTAAGATATTAATAATAAGATACAAACAGGATAAAATATATTATACAGTATGTGCTCACTCTGTTCCTGTTGCAATATTGTGCCAAATTCAACCGATGAACAGAAATCCAAAAAGGCAATACTTTTCAGTACCAACAGATTTGCTGAAGTGTAGCTGGAGTGGTCTCCTGAAACCCAAAGAATAGTTTCTAATGCTAGTCAGCCTGAGTCATTCAAAACCTCAGGTCACGAACTAAAGCCTTCCATTCCAACTTACAAAGATGTTACACAGTGCAAAAGATTTTCATTGTTGATTGGGTAAAACCAAAACATAATAACAAGCAGGACTCTTCAGTAGCTCAGGTACTTACCTGAGAAAGTAAAAAACCTCTGTTACACTCACTGTTACTTTGTATCTTATATTAAATAGCTTCAGGATAAAACACATTTAGATAGGCAATCTCCTTTCCAAGACCTAGAAGTCAAACACCAGTCTGCAAACTTCAAGTAAGAATTTTTAAAGAGCTGTTTCTACTTTAAGCAGAGGACAGATACAACCCCCTTCACTAGCTGCCAAAGAATCTTTGAGTTATTTCAGTCACAGACATTTTTTTTCTATCTCTGAAAGTTAAATAAAAATAATCTGGTCAGCTCTGCTTAAACATATTGCCTTGCTGCAGCTTGATGCCATACAAAGCTTTGTTGTTTTGTTTAACATGTTTAATTTTGCTTGTGAATATATTTGTAAAAAAAAAAATTGTGACACAGGACTAATCTGTGTTTTTTATTGAGTGCTTTCAAAGTACCTACCTGCTGGAAGTGTCAAACATAGTGAAATGTTCAACCGTTTTTCCATGTTTCTGGAAGAGTTTGCCAGAGGAGTTTCCTAAGAGGAAGCTTCAGAACTGCAGCAGAAGATCTCATACACCTTCGGTTTCCCTAGCAGAGACACTGGGAGTTGGTCAAAGAGAAATGCAACAGTGGTTAAAAGTAAACTGTTAAAAGAACAGTAATAAATCCCACACCTTTCTCTTACAGAATCAACAAAGTGATGCAAGTAATAAGAGATCAATAAATTAAAAATACCCCAGAACTTTCCAGAATTGCCACAGCTGTGATTAGGATAAGAAAGTGTAAAACAGAAAAGAAAGTTAATAAGCACCTCACAAAGAACTAATACTGTTTCTTCAACTGGAGAAAAGACGAAGGTTCCTCAGTCCAAAATCTGTGGTATCCAAGATCTTGCTGCAGCAACCTACCTCAGCCTGACAAGCCTGTTACTCAGCCTCCCTTACCTCAAGGTTACTAGAGCACTTGTAATACTATTCTCTCTCAAGATGCCATGTTTTTTAAACTGTTGCTAGCCAGGCAGGTAAAACTGAACTCACGGACAGATTTCCACAGAGGGTGTCTCCAGTGTCCCTTAAAATCTCAGAGACAATTTGTTGGGAAATTGAGATCCTGTGTACAGGGATTAATGTGCTTTTGCACCTCGTGCTGTGAGGCACTGTGGACGCCCTCTCATGAGAGAAACCTAGAACAGAGCTACTCCATCCTTGCCAATAAGCGAGGATAAACCAGTGACCTGAGAGTCAGCCTTTTGCCTTTCCAAGTCCTTCCACTCTCAGGCAGGCGTACGCGCTCCGTGTGAGGCGCTGAAGAAGGGCGGGAAAGGGGTCGCTGCTGAGGGAAAAGAGCGGGAAGCGGGGAGGGCGGCCCAGCGGTGGGGGAAACGAGGCGGGAGTGAAGTAGGCGCTGAGGTGGCGGGCGAACGCGTCGAGACGAGCCGCGTCAGGCGGGAGAGCCCGGCAGCCTCTCCGGGCGCGGGGGAAAGCGCTGTGAGGAGAGGGCGGGAGCGACCGCTGCAGCCCGCCGCCACATCTGGCGGTGGCGACCCGGAGGGAGGGTGTTGTAGCGCGGCCGGCGCCGAAGGGCCAGCCCGGCTCTCAGGACGCGTTGCTGAACCGCCAAACTTCCCGCCCTGGGGCCGGCACGTCCTTCAGGCACAGCACTGCTGACACGCTTCTCGCTGAAAGCCCTCCTCAGAGCACAGAGCACGCGTAGGCACTCTGACTGGAAGGTACTGGCGTTTTTGTGGGAAAAAGTCCTTAAAAATCCATACGGGCAAGACTCCCATCTGTGCAGAAGGCCTAGAGATGGCCTTTCCACCGCCTGGTCCCATTAAAATTAAACAGCATTAAAGGACAAGGCGTGAGGCACCAGCCAAGTGGCATCACGAGTACAAAGGGGCCATCATGCCACACTGCAGCGTTTGGGGATGTACGCAACTAAGAGGCCAAGCAAGCCTGTAGTACAGCTGGTGACTTTAAAGCATAACCCCCCCCCCCCCCCCCCAAAATCCATTTCGTGTTGAAGAAACACATGGGAAAGGAGTGAAGGATAGAAAAGACAGGTCTGATGCAATCCCACAAGGGCAGAGAAAGCAAAGATAACATTTGGCAGTGCAGCTACCCGGCAATGTAATCGAGATTGGATAGTCTAGAGTGTACACATTTCAGATCGTCTGATAAATTTAAGAAATACAAGCAGCCTTTTTAATGCATTGGCTCGGTTCATCCCTGTTTCTAAGTCTTCTAAGGAAAGCGGTGCAGTAAATTATAACCAAAACACTCTAGTGGAAAGTCTGTGTCAGAAAAGTAATGTTCTAACTTAGGCAGGCTGATACCTTATATACTGTTTGAAAGAGAAAAACCCAAACCATAAGCCTTAGGTTGTTAATTTAAGTGTCTCAACTGTGCAAAGCAGAATTAACACTAATATAGTTCTTAAAATTAAGATTTTTCTTTTAAGTAGTCCACATGCAAGACCTCAGCTGTAATTTTACCTAGTTTCAGTTAACTGCTTCAGCTGTTATTTTTATCTATTGATTTTGCCCTGTATTCTGTAAATGTTAGTCATATTCATGTGTCCTTACCATTTCTCCTATTTTTAAAATTTATTATGCTTCTTATCACTGCCTGTGCCACATCTGAAAAGCTATCCACCCCTCTATGCCCTGTGTAGTATGGAACTGCTGCTTAACTTTAAGCATGTACTCAAGTCCCATTCACATTAGCCATAACCCGTATACATCTGTGAAAAATACATTTCAAACAAATCTAATTTTTTTTTAAAGTAAAACCTATTTGAATTTGGGCATATCATAAAACTCTCATAGCTGGGCAGTGAGAACAATACTCGATAGCATCACATGGCACCTTTTTATGTTGTGTGTACTCAGCCTTTGTCAATGCAGCTCAGTTAGACCTTCCTCTTCGTAAGGAAAATGATCTCCATTAGATTAATTTTAGCTGCAAGCCTATAGTGCATATTTTACATGTTTATATTCACAGCCAGTCATGTACTCAGATTCCTTCTTAGCATGTGAAATGTGTTTGATCTGAGCAGGCACAGACAGCACCGAAGTTCAATACCAGATTAAAGTCTCTTTCTTTACAAGGGGATTAACTTTGAAGAAGGAATGTGCCTGTTTCAACAAACTGTGAAATGCTGATCTCTAGGAAAATAAATATTTACTTCTCTCTTTCCTTTCATCACAGCACAGCTTTACACTGCCTTACCTTTTTTAACAGCTATCACCAAATGTGTTTCTGCAGTCTGTAGGAAGGCTCAGCCTGACACCTCAAAACATGTCTGGTGCAAGATCAGGGCGGACAGCTGTGTGTTGCTGCCAGAAGTCATAGCGCTAAACAAAGACAAATGTGCAAGAATGTGACATCCATACTTGTGGAAAGAGGAATGAATGCTGCTGAAGGAGGAACACTGAACAGCTGATTACTTCCGCTGTTAACCTCAGTAGGACTAAATTAAAAAAAAAAAAAAAAGTAAGTTAAAACACAGCTGGCTATTTAGAATGAACTGCTGAGAGATTTGTCAGTCACTAGCTTCTATTAGGGAGACACTTAGCTTGGGAGTATTTTTGGAAAGAGTTTCCATGGAGTTGGAGAGACTTCAGGCCTTTTGCTTTTTACTGATTGGCCAACAGACAGGTGCTGAAAAAGGTGGTGGCAGAAATATTCCAGACATAGTGAATGTCATGTGGACAAGTAACGGAAACTTACTTTTTGGTTCCTGATAGGCTGTGTCATGTAAAAATGTAACAATTTTTCCTTTCTCTCTTTCTGATGTGAAATGAAAAGAGGTCAGACAACCACCAGTGTTTACAGTTTGGGAGCCCATGGTTAATGGCTTAAGACTAAAGCCAGAGTGAATTGTTAAACGTATTTCTAATTTACAAATATGTTTGGGGTTTTTTTGATTAATTTTAGCTGCAAGCCTATAGTGCTTAAAAGCCTAAAACCTTCAAACAGAAAATTATTATTCCACTATAAATTAGGGATAAATCATGTAGGGCCAAATTTTTAAAAAATACATTGTATTTTAAAAATACATTTCCCTAAATTTTTAAAATACAATGTATTTTTTTAAAATCGGTGCTTTTAGGAATGAAATAAAGTAAGCCTAAGAACCTGGGAGAAAGCTGGATCCTTTCAGTGGCAACAAGAACTTGCGTGGATGCACTGAGAATCCTTTTATTTCATAGAGTCACAGACTGGTCTGGGTTGGAAGGGACCCCAAGGATCACAGAGCTCCAGCCCCCTGCCAGAGGCAGGGACACCAACCTCCAGGCCTGGAGCTACACAAGGTTGCCCAGGGCCCCATTCAACCTGGCCCTGAACACTTCCAGGGACTCCATTTTGGAGTGAATTTATAGAGGTTGTACTCCCAAACTGAATCCACTTCTTCTGTCAAAAGCAAGACTTTGAATTTTGGCAGAGTATTGATTTTGTACTTATAAGTACGTCTCTCTCTAGGCATTATAGCTTCAGAGCCAGTGACTAAAAGTTGTGGGGGTCGGGTCCTGATATTTTGGCAATGATTGACTGGAAAAATGGAGGTCCAAGTTTTTGAAGTGAAACAAACTGTTAAATGTGTTCTCCATTTAGATAGGATCAAGCTTTTTCCTTTTCCTAAACAGTGATCATTTCTAGGGAAAAATAAAATCGAAATTTGCAGAGTCAAATTGAGTACATTCAGAAGGTGGGGATGAAGAGCCACGTGAACATATTCCAGACATAAGTTGGTAGGTTCTACCTTTAAATTCTGCAGCATCAGATGTGCACTTTGTAGTGGATAATCCCTGTCAAAGAAGGAATCATTAACAAATTCATGTATGTCATAGTTGTTGAATGAGAGGTCATTTGAGTTTCAGTGATACTTTATACAGCAATTTTCTGGTCCTTATAGGAAGCTGTATTAGTTAGCTGCATTAGAGAATCAGACTGATTGATCAGTGAACTGATGAACTCTCTTTAAATGGTGAAATCTTACAGATAATCATGCAAAATATTTAGCCAGTCAGGGGAAGAATGTGGATGCAAAAGGAAGCAGGTCTAAAGGGCCAAGACAGCCACCCTTTAATGGTGAAGCAAGTATGCATATGAGAGTTAAAAGCTGTTGGTGAGACAGCTGAGGGAGCCACAGAAACAATGATTTGCCCAAGTGGATTACTAGAAACACCACCTTCAGACTGAAATACAATGTCTGGCTTTACCATCAGAACTTGACTGGATCCATAGAACCTGCAGATGAAAGACAGGAGGTTTTTGTGATGCTTTCATAAAAGGCTCTGGAATTCTAAGATGTCACACAAGCAATTTCATACATATATTATTTGCTTTGAAATTTAGGCAAGGGTAAAGCTGGGCTGTAACCCCCAGAACTTAGGCAATAAATCTTACTGAAAAACTTCTTACAGTACCACTAACTGTATGGTTGCATGGTTGGACAGAAAGAGAGGCAGGTCTGGTGTGCAGAATTAGGATCCAACAGAACCAATCAACCTAGACTTGACTTTACATAACAAGAGGGAGGGAGAGTGGCACCATAAACAAAACAAACTAAAAAGCAATCTGTTTAATTCACTTTGTTGCCACCTTCAAATCCTAAAATGATTGAAGCAGTCTGGAGAGTTAGAAAGTTTATGTTGATACAGTTTTAGTGGAGGAAATCAATATTTTTTATATGGAGTTGGGGTAATAATTTTGTATAATATGTTTTTAGAAACATACCTAGTGTACAGCTACAATATCTAAATACACAGTGTTGAGGAATTAGTTAACACAAAACTGCTAGTATTTTGAGTAATTGGACTTACTGTATGAGAATATATTGCAGAGTTTTGTGATCAGTGGATATATAACTTATATGTAAACAGCATTCTTCTCTCTAATTTTTTTATGATTCTGGAGTATTACTTTCAATTTAAATCCCAAATTCAAAGTAGTCTTATGAGTAAGTCTGGTGAACTGAAATTAAAAGCTTCCTCTTGGGGGACACACTCTGCAAGTATTTAGTCACAGAGGCAACTACCTGAAAAGCACCTCTCCTCTGCAGACATCTAGGTATGTTTGACCAGCAACTCTCTTCGTACCTTTCTTCCACAAGTTGGTTGGATGGTGTAATAGTCCAGCAAGCAGTGAAGCCTACAGGGCTTCCTCTATAGCCAGTTTTGATGCTCTTCGTTTTCCTGGGCACTTGTATTGGTCTTGAGTGAGAGTGAGTTTGCAGATTTGGGAGTTGCACAGAAGGAATGGCAAAGACCATGATTAGGGTTGTTAATATCCCTTGACTTCGAACCCTGATTAAATAAATTAGCAAATATGATTTACCAAAACTCATAAGAATAGTTAGCTTTCATCTTTCAAAGCTCCATTGACTTCATTTATACAGTTACTTAACTACCAAAGCTTATAAGATTTTTTTTCTTAGAGATACCCAGAAGGTATGATAGATAGAACGACATCTGTCTAATAAGCATATGTAGACTGAAAGGGGACAGTCATGGCATCTGCAGCTTGTTTTGAAAATGGAAATTGTAACAACAATCTCCCAGCTAAAAGCTGGGAAGGAAAAACACTATCTTTGGAGGATCAAGGTGAAAATAAATGTGACTGCAGAGAATTTTCAAAGGCAGCTTCTTGGGGAGAAGCTCAGCAGATATTGACAGTCAATGAGTTTAGTAAAAACAGATTTCAGAAATCCATGTAAGAAATTAATTCTGTTTTGTCTTTCTGAGACATTCCTATGGTTTGAGGAAGGTACTTTAATCAAAGTATCTTTTTAAAAGTTTATTTCAGAGCTTTTGTTCTAAGTATTTCCCTATTATTAGACCAGACACAATTGTTCTGATACTTCACCAGCATTCTACATGGGTAGGTAATAGTTTGTCTCAGAAAATGTTGGTTTTAACCAAAGACCTTGATTTTTGGTCAGTTGCAAGTCAAGTAGATACCGACGCCTTTCATGTACAGACTTTGGCCCTTGCACAAGGCTTTCAAGTTCCTAAATATAACAACTTTGAAAGCAGACTGCACATTTGTACAGGCTTTTGCCTCACTGCTAAGGTCTCATAGAGGCTGCATATGATTTATGTCACATAATACTTGCAAAAAAAAAAAAGACAGAAGGAGATGAAACTAGTTTATCCATTCCTGTCCTAAGTTCCTATGTGATTTCATTTTCATTCTGCTTGTAGACTTAATTTTGTCTGCAAATGAGTGGTGAGTATTGTTCTTTCACAAAGTTTGTTTATTCTAAATGATATAATTTTGGATAATAGCTGATGCAGAGTGAAAATAAACCTTTTCAAAAGTTTGAATAATACTAGAAAAAAGGTTTCATGTCGTCAGAATGTGTGAAGTAGTCAGTTGAGTATCACTGGTGCTCTGTGTGTTTTTTAACCAACTCAAATGTATGATGTGTCCTTTACTCAGCACAAAGGTTAAGGAGTTCTCAAAGCCTTAATATTGCTTTTACCTTGAATGTTTCACTGTATGTGTGTATGTTTCATTACTAACTGGTGGCAAATGTGCTGACTATGATTTTGTTTTGAAAATATTTTAAATGAGAGAAAATACAAAATGTAAATCACTTTTATAAAGCAATGAACATGGAATTTATGGAAGCCATTTAGCATTTGTTAACTAAAATTTCACAAATACTTAATTTAATTTGATTTATTGGTAGAATTCAAAAGCAGAAAAACTCCTTGAAGAAAACCAGAAAAGGATGAAAGATGAAGAGAGGAAAAAAACCCCAAAGCCAGAAAGAATGGAAAAGCCTTTGCACTGACAACCAAATTAAACAGAATTTTAGGTCTGGAATAAATAAGTTAAAAGATTTCCTGGAAACATGTCAAACTAATTCTGTGATATTTACTGCAGAAATGTCTGGTTTGAAGGCCTGTTTTCAAATGTGGAAAGCACAATCCCTAGATAAAGGTAAGTGTGCATAGTTTTGTGGTTTCTTTGGAGGGGATGACAGGAATTAACTGTCTGATGGCTGGAGAAGAACACTCTCATAAACTACAGTAACAGCATCGTGTTTTCATAGTAACAGCAGAGTTTTGTGTCCCACTCAGATCACTTCAAGGTAACTTGTGGGAGGGGTGTATTGTCAGTCTGAGGAGTTTTCAGGGCATTACAGTAATGTGTTGGTTTGGCATCATCTGAGTTTTGTAAGAACTAGTTTTTCATAATATGTATATTGCAGATTATGTTGGACCAGCTGAGTAACAGAAGGGGAAAGAATGCTTTAAACATGCTAAGGCACACAATAGACCCATATTGTGCTTTTTGAATGTGTTTTTTATTATGGCAAGCTTGCATATCTTAGTTTATTTCTGTTTCCACTAAATTCATAACGGTGATGATGAACATATGTGCTTCACATGACGAACAATAAAGTATAAAAAATGTCCACAAGTGAATTGTGCACCCACTGGGTGTAACAGTGGCCCCTCTTCTGCCTGATAGTGCATCAGGTGATGCATTGCTATTTTGTGGTTGCCCAGGCCCATAACCCATTCAGTTTGGGACTGTTGACGCTGCTCAATTTGAGCTGTTTTCATGAGCCCGCTGAAATATTTTGTGGGAATGAAAGGAAATTATAAACAGCTTGAAGTAGCCTTTGGTTTGACCCTTTTCAGGCTAACAATTTCCATTCTTGTACATGCCAACTGACTCAATAGAACACTGCCAGATAACTTAGCAATGACTTCTTTTCAGATGTGATTTTCACCATGATGCTCTCAACTGGCAGGCCCATGTTATTCATTATTATTTTTAATATGATTTTTCAAAATTGTGGCCATAACAGGTGCTGCAACCTGTTCATCTCACAAGGAGCCAATGGATCTCCCTAATCTCAGGGCTGTCAGGCACAACCTGGCTAGGTAAGGAAACCTCTCAGGCCCACACCCGGCCATTTACATACTGGTCATCGTCTGCCACCCAATGGCTGTTAGACAAATTGAAATAAAAGATATGTGACATCAAATCATACCCTTTTACCAAAGGATTCTGCACTAGCTGCTGTTTTGAAGAGCTTGCAAAGTCTGTATATTACATCTGCTAGAAAAGGCATACAATAAATGGGCAAGTAAGCATCTTTGCAAATACAGAGATTTCTGAGGAGTACTATCAGAGGTCCTGAGCCAAGCCAGCCTGAGATTGCTGGGGCAAAAAAGGCCCCCTTAGTTTTGCTTCTCCCCTTCTTGATTCTTCTGTCTTTCCAGTCCCAGCTGTGTGAGGTACTCTGTCTCACACTGGCCCTGGTATTTGTCTTGCTCCACAGTGAGTGAATTTATGAAGACAATGCATGGGAGAACTAATCCAAGAAAGAAGTGAATCGTTTTCTAGCATCTTAGTGAGCTGAATCAGCAAATGAGTGACAAGCAAAACTAGAAAAGGGATGGGACTATGTGGTTGAGAGTGAGCAGTGGGTGGGAAAGGAGTGAAAGAGAAGAGCTGAAGGAGAGGTATTATGAAAAGGCAATGCTATCAGCTGATCCCACGCTAACTTTTACTTCATTACAAAATACAGTGTGTACGGTGGGAAAGATAGAGTGAGGCTCTCCCTCCCTCTGCTGTTCAGTTCGGGCTCAGCAGCTCCAGGTGCCCTGTGCTGCGGGGATGGATCACTGACATGACCCAGACTTCAAAGAATCCTATACTTCTGGCTGCTTATATTCCACTTCGTATAGCTTGGTGAGCCAGGTCAGGGCAAAGCCCAAGAAGTGCCTGCTGGAAGTCACTGGAAAGGTGATAATCTATAGCTTTGAGCATGGCTGTACTCAAATGCTGGCTTTAATGTTCAGATTTAAACCCTAAATGTGTTTACACTGCACTATAAAGACATATACAAGGATTCAGAAAAGGATGAAAGTTCCTTGGAGAATGGTGATTTTGTCATCCATGCCTACCATTCATGTACTGCCTCGAACTGTGAAGCATATAAATTAAGTAGCAGAAGTGAACTGAATTCAAATGTAAAGATTAGAAAACATATTTTTAATTTGCTTCATGGGCAAAACCAGCTTTGTGTTTAGTTTTTCAGGTGCAGGACTGTTATATAAACAAACAATTAAAATTCTCAATGATGAACATTCCCATGTCATATGGAGCAGAGTTCAAAGTCAGAGTATTTTGATGGACAGAAGCATTAGATAAAAATGTTCTTGCTTTCCTCTTTTAAAGAGCATGCTGAATTAGAGGCATGAAAGCCAGAGATATAAATACCAGAGTGGAAAAATTTCTGAAGGCAGAAGAATGAAAAAAATTGCAAGAGTAAAAATTTTTGTTGTTGTTAGTAGATTGAAAATAAGGCTTCCCTTCAGACCATGCTTTATCACCACAAGAAAGTCTTTAATTACATGACACAGCAGTAAAAGTCAGGAAAATGAGGCCATGAGCCCATGTGAATGCACATTGCAATTATTTCTAAGGTTAGCTGGAGCAGGTTTTTTTCGAAAACAAACACACCCCAGTTTAAAGAAATTAATTAATTAATGCTGAAGAACAGGGCACTGACAACTCTCTCCCTCAAAGCCAGAGGGTGATTGCCCTGTTGCCCTCAAACCAAATATGTGCAAATGTTTCTTCTGCCAAGGCAGTTGATAAAGCTGATTGCACTATTAGAAAGGGCAGTACAAAGAACAGATGGATATTAGAATGTATTGCTTAATAGTCTTTTTTTTCTCTTCAGCATTACATTAGTATTTCAGTCGACTAACTTGCTCTTTCTCCAGTTATCTCAAAGCTGGCTTGCCTCTGAATACCCTTTGACCTCACAGCTCACCTGACAATGTTGGAAAATGCCTATTCCCTTTAGATAAACTTAGGGATGCACACAGTCCCTTGCAAAACTAACCTTAAATATATTAGATGTGTAAATGATAAATACAGAACTATGCCAATATAAATACTTACTGACATGTATGTATATGTAGACATAATTTGACAAAGTGAAACCATTTCAGAATGCTAAATATTTTGACATATTTTCATCCCTAGTGCATTTCATAATCCTTTTTCCAACTGAAAGGGATTTGCATGTAAAATTAATTTTCATACTTAATGATCCTGTGGCTAAATCAATATATTTTCTTATGTATCATTGCCTGGCTACCTGCAAGACATTGCAATCTGGCATGTACATGTGTTCAGAAAGTATCAAGGCAGGTTTGTGGTGGATCCAGAGCTGCCTTGGGTAAAAAGACTCCTGTCTAAACCCTCTGTTGTAAATAGAACTCCTACTGAAATTCATCCACCTCATCCTTTTGGGATGGTGAGAGCTAGAGTTTTATGGTGTTAACTGGCTAGCAGTATTTCTTCCCAGCACTCCCTACAGCATAAATAAGTATTGCAATAGCCAAATGAGAGCTGTCTGGAAACAATACATGCTTGATATCTGTGCTTAAGGCAAGGCTAAGTAAAAAATCTCATAGAGGACTCTGCTTCTTAAACCTCAGGAGGTCTAATCCACTGCCTACACTGTCCGGCTCCTTTCCCCCTCTACATGTCCTTCAGTGCTCTGACCTTTTCCAGTGACTGCTGCTTATGTGGTCTTAGAATCACAGGATGCTTTGGGGTTGGAAGGGACCTCAAAGTTCACCCAGTTCCAACCCTCTGCCTTGGGCAGGAACACCCTCACCAGCCCAGGGTGCCCAAAGCCCCATCCAACCCGGCCTTGAACCCTGCCAGGGATCCAGGGGCCCCCACAGCCTCTCTGAGTACCCTGTGCCAGGGCCCCCCACCCTCAGAGGGAAGAATTCCTTCCTAACATCTAATCCAACCCTGCCCTCTGCCAGCTTGAAGCCATTGCCCCTGTCCTGTCCCTGCACTCCCTGGTGTACAGATTTCAGTGCTGGTTTAGTCAGCATTAAGTATAAGAAGCAGGGAAGCATCCTGGTGGAGACCAGTAAGTTGGAAGAAGTATTTTTATATTTCATAATCAATAGAGAATTATTTTTCTCCATTCTTAGGGGAATTTCCTGCATTCTTAAATGAATGATGAAGAGAGTTACTAAAGCTCAGAAATGGGAAGGAAAAATAAATATAAAAAGAATACTGTCCTGGTTCTGGCCAGGCCAGAGTCAACCTCCCCAAGCAGCCAGCACAGGTGAAGATGAGTTGCCCTGGGCTGTTTTCCACACCACCTGACATCACTTCCCCATGAAAGGGCCTGGCTGGGGAGGGGTGTGGGTTTGGTACTTCCAGAGCAGTCTGAGGGTTTTGTAGCAATTTGTGTAGTTGGTGAGGTATTCTGTGTTATCACTGTGTGTGAGTGTAACTGGCTGTTTGTTCTATGTTCATGGTGCTTTTGTCAGTAAACTGTCCTTATCCAAATCCATGGAGGCTCTGTCCTCTCTGGGAGTGAGTGGTGTGTGGTGCTCAGCCACTGGTTGGGGCTGAACCACCACAAATACTTACAATATGGTGTTAAAACTTCTGAAAAATCTCATCCTTTTGGTACCATTGTGTAGGGTATGTGGAATGTGTAAGTGTGTTGGCTCTAATTTGTAGCGGTTTGTGGAGTTATTTATCTGTCATCACTAACGAATCATAATGCAGCATAATTTAGATTTGGCTTAAATGTGTAGGGTGAACAGAATCAGGTATATTTGCAGACTGCAGTGATTTAGAGAAGGAGGTGGGTTTAATTATGCAACAAATTGGTTTCATTAGTTTTGCCATATAGCACAGGTTTTTCTGTACGTCACAGAGGCAGGGTGAAGTGTATTTATAGCAGTTCATAACTGTGTCTATAGGAAAAGTTTAGCTTGAGTAATGCACTTGTATTTTTCTAAAGTTCCATAGTTTTGCATAGAGAATGTGACCTCTGTATGAAGAGTAGCTCACACTGTTCTTTTAAATACAGTTTCTTCTGAAGTTGTCAACAACACAAACCATTATACATTTTAGTAGAACACAAGAACAGCAAAGGAATTACTGGATTTGATGCAGACATTTCAAAGAATTAAAAAAACTCTCTCTGGAGAGGGGACTCAGGGGTAAAGTTACAAATATTACAACCTTCATCTATGGTTCACGTCTCACTTGCAGAATGTTCCCTGTTCTGAATAGAAAGAGAAAGAAGGAAAAAAAGACACTCCTTCCCTGTCTTTTACTTTATTTTTCTTTTCCCTGGACACATTGAAATCATCACTGTACAACTGACAGCTAATTGCTAGCAGATGATCTATATAGATGTTTTAGATTATTAAAGGTCTCCTCCAAGGTTTTGTCGCTGCACTCATCTATGTCCTTCAAACAAGGCAAACCTTAGAGAAGTTAAGCCTCTAGCTTTTGTTTTCTGTGCATTTTTTGTGAAAAAGGTAAATCTTAGTGGTATTTCTCTCTTAAAACCTAATGGATTGTTTCTACTCTTACATTCTTGTGGCCTCAACATACCATCTGTTCACAAATATCTATCCGTGCAGAGTTCTTTGTGGGGTTCTTCTGCAATTCTTTTTCTAACGTGCTGTGTCATTTATCTTTTATCATAGCATGTGTAGTTATACTGGTTATTATAGCTTTTATTGTCCAAAGACTCTCCAGTTGTGCTGTTCTGGCCTGAAATTTTCTATGTATTTCACGTGCATAAAAAATGCAGACTGGTGAGCAGAGAGTAAATATTTACCAATTAGCACTTTCCACTCCCTGCTTCCCCCCCACCCATGTACTATATTTGACATATTTATCAAATAAGCTTAATGCTATATTCCCTTTTATAGGTCAGGAATTCCCTGTTATCAGCTAGACAGCAGGTTCTAAAATTGCCATCCTAACGTCACTGCTGTGTTTTGATAGTGTGTTAAAGAGGATGATAAAGGAAAGCAAATAGAGGTGGAGTACGTGATAGTACATGAGAGTTGGAAATCTGACAAGAAATATTCAACTTTATCACTAAGAGTGTGAGTGTGTCAGCAACTGTATTCATAACTGCTGATTCAGGGTATATTCTCAGATGCAAACCCTGTAAGCGTACGATCCCTTGAAGGTATCTGTGTCCTCTGTAAGAGTTGAGTATTTCTTCAGCAGCTAGTAGTTCTTGCTGAATGTTCACAAAATATGGACCACAACCTAAGAATTTTTCTCATGATTTAAAAGATTTCTCTTTTTTAAAAAAAATTTGTAAGGATAACAGTTATTTACACAGGAAAGTGTTATTAGGAATGTGTTCATTATGTTGTCTCTCTGCTTTTTGAACACCATGTCTGAAAAACAAGACGGCTCTCACCACTCAATCACCAGTGACAAAGGGACTGTGGTGCAAGATACTCTATTTTAACATAGTTTTCATTGAGAATATGATATGTTTCTGAAATGAGGAGTAAGATCTTTCCTATATAATCAATAAGAAACACACACTATAGAAGACATGTTCACATTTTCTAAAATATTCTTTTCCTATGTCACATCTTCAAGTTTATGCTCCAGGAACAGTACAAAATAAGAGAGAAATTGTCTGCAGAATCCTGAAGCTCATGAGTGTTGCAGATGACACTAAGCTGGGATCACGAAGTGTCCATCTGCCTGAGGGTAGGGAGGCTCTTCAAAGGGATCCAAACAGGCTGAGACCAATGGGCTGAGGTTTGACAAGGCCAAGTGTAGAGTCCTGCACATGAGACAGAACAACCCCATGCAGCGCTACAGGCTGGGGGGCAGAGTGGCTGGAGAGCTGCTGGGGAGTAGGACCTGGGGGTGACTGTGACTGAGCATGAGCCCAGGTGGCCAAGAAGGCCAATGACATCTTGGCTTGTATCAGAAACAGTGTGGCCAGCAGGTCCAGGGAAGGACCTTCTTCACCCAAGCAACAGGTGATAGGCTGAAAGGGAATGGCCTCAAGCTGTGCCAGGGCAGGGTCAGGTTAGATGTTAGGAAAAAAGTTCTTCACCAATAGGGTTGCTGGGCACTGGAACAGGTTGTCTGGGGAGGGGGTTGAATTATTGACCCTAGATGTATTGAAAAGATGGATAGATGAGTCACTCAGAGATATGGTGTAGTAGAGGACAGGAGCTGTTGGACTTGGTCTCAAAGGTATCTTCCAATCTAGTGAACCTGTGATTCTGGGACTGAATTTGCTTTGAAACTCTGTGCTTCAAAACTGCAAAGTACGTAAGTCTTTATGTCAGCTTTGCTTCCTGGAGGTGTAATGTGCAGATCCTGAACCTTGTTTGAAAAGTAGTTCAGTGTGAGGTACTGCCAGGGACCCAAGTGCACCCACTGGTGTTAATCGCCCTGCCCAGCCTCACTTGAAGCCCTGCCCTATGCTTCTGTGCTTACCTTGGCTCATCACTTCGGCGATGACTGGGCTGTTGTTGGGACCCTGGGCTGTCACCACCTTGCTCTGCTTGCCCACCTCCAGCATGCAGGGACTGTGCCTTTCAGACCCTGCCCCTCCAGCAGCTGCACTGGTTGACTGCTGTGACTGTATCATAATGACCTTTAATCATAGTATTGGATTTGATTATATCATTTCATGTTTTTTTTCTAGCTGGTCACAAACATAAATGTAATTTGTGTTTTTCTTCAGGTAATTCATAATAGTGACCACAAAGACTTTGCTGCTGTGTTAGATGAGTACAAAATGGAAAACTTTGGCTGGTTCCTATTGATTGCTTTTAGAATGGCTGATAAGAAAGAAGAATGCTGACTTCCCCTTCTAGAAACTGGTAGGGAAATGTTCTATTTTTATAAGCAGGCATCCAGTGTAACTTGAACAAGCTGCTGTATGGAAGATGCAGGAAGATTTGGAGGACTATTTGTGTGTGTATGGAAACATAAGCTCATATAACATCGGGCTTGCAGTGCCCCTGTTCTCATACCATGCTTGTTCCTTCTCTGATCAAAATTTGTTTGCTTATGTCCATCACCTAGTGCACCTCTAAGTGTTTTGCTGTGGTTCTTGTGTTTGCATTGCTTTGAAAGTGTCTCTGTGATAATCATGAACCTGACAGACAAAGCAAAGCAAGCTCAGTGTGGTTAATGTGTGTGCTTGATGCATATGTAGTACAGGAATAACTGGAGTTTTCAGTAGGCTGTTATAAATCTGTACTGAACTGGTACAGCGTTATTTTGCCTCTGAATAGAAGTTGGCACAACATTTGATGAACTTTTGGTAGGTCTTGGAATGCACATGTCAAATTTAATTTTTTCTGCCCTATATATATTGTTTCCTAAATTTTGCAGCTGGCCCATGTTGGCTGAAGAAAGAGGCTGGGAAGCAAGTTAGAATTCCAAGGGTAAATATTTATTCGTGTGCATGAGGTGTCCCAGCTAAACTGGGGCACAGTGACACAGGACAAGGGGCGATGGCCTCAAGTTGGAGCACAAGAAGATCCACACAAATATGTGGAAGACCTTCATCCCAGTGAGGGTGAGGGAGCCCTGGGACAGGCTGCCCAGGGGGTGTGGAGTCTCCTCCTCTGGAGAGATTTAAGCTCTGGGGGTTTTTCCCTTAGAGATGTGCATAGCTGGCTCCCAGGCCACTTCACCTGCTTGCTGGTAGGGCTGGTTTGATAGTAGGGATTGCACCCTGACTTACAGATATTCACTTCTGGTTGCAGGGACACCTGTGACCCATGGCCTGGTGCAAGCTGCTGGCACTTAGACCCCTGTCCAGAGGCACTCACCCAGAACAGGTAGCCCCTCACTCAGGAAGGTGGTTAGAAGTGCAGTTAAGCCGGCAGACAGGGCAGCCCGTGCTGATTAGGTGCAGGCACATGACTAGACATTCTGCCCAGCAGCCTGTTTACATGCTATCAGCCCCCCACCTCTTTATCCCTCTATTTTCCTAGGTTTGTTCACTCCCTTAAACCACCTTCATATCCCCCTCCTCCAGAGCAAAACCACTGTTGGGATTCTCTTCTAGTGCCTTGCTTACCACCATGCTAGGAAGCAGAGTAACTTGTCCATGTAGAACGAGGTGCAAACAAGCTTTAGAAATCTCACAAAAAGGGGTAAAGTGTTATGAGCAGATACAGATCCCTAGAGTCTGAGGGAGATACATTCCTTGTTCCTGTAGACTGAACCGAAATGTATCAAAATCTAGCTGATGTTAAGAAATGGAGTTGAGATACAGAGGTTTTGGAGAGCCCTCTGTGATGAGTGGTCTCAGGAAAAACTGACAAGAGGAATGTGATCAGTTTCACCATTTAGAAAGTTCAACAATAAAATGCATGGTTAAAATACTAGTAAAAATGATGGGGTGAATCTGAATAGTTCCTAATTTAATACTGTAGCTTGTTCATATCTTAAAACTAAGAAAAGAAGTTTTCTTCTGTACAATAGCATGTGTACATTTATTCCTTTCCCTGCTTTTGTCAGTGCTTCATGAGGTGACCTCTGAGCAACATGGTGAAAGGTCTACAGCTGATGTTAGACCAGGTAAGCAGAGGGTGTGGCCTTTATGCTTGTTGCTGTTTGAAGAGTAGTCACAGCATTACCAGATTTCTTATCACTGTGTTCTGTACTTTGTGTTGGTACGGCAAGGTTAATGAAAGACACTAAAATGTTCATATATCTACCTTTATGTCAAAAATTTGTCCCATTCAGACATGTACTAGTGGTTCCACCATCTACTGATTCCAAAACCAACTGAGGTGCAACTTTTGCAAAGCTTGAATGTATGCATTTATTTTAAAGGGGAGAGCTTAGCTTAACATAGGTCAAACCACCACAAGCTATAGAACCCACCTATCTCCCCTTCTTCTACAAGTGGGGGTAGAAAATGGGATGGAAAAGCTTGTGGGTCAGCACAAAGGGAGACTGTTTCCCAGTTACCATCACAGGCAAAGCAGATTTGATTTAGGGAAAGGTAATTTACTTAATTGCCAATTAAAATAGATTTTAGTAGAGAGAAAAAAGGTAAAGACCTTTCCCTTACTCTCACCTTTCTCAGGTCAACATCACTCTTTTGTTCTTGATGGCTTTGTCCCTGCCCATTCCAAGTGTTACAGAGGAAGGGGGAATAAGTGTGGTGAGGTTAAGGACATAACAGTTTTTCTTGACACTTTAGCCCTTCCTCAGTGTCAGTCCTCTCTACAGGTAGAGATCCTTCAGGAGAAACCTGCTGTGACATGGACTTTCCTCTGCCTGCAGCTGTGTGACAGCATATCCCCCTGCTTCAGCATGGGGTACTCCATAGGGGACCTGACCTTGCTGCTCGCACTAGTGTTTCTCACTGTTATGGTTCCCCCCTCCTTCCTGTGACTGATGCTTTTGCTCTGTCTTAAGTGTTTTCATGGAGGTGGAACCAGCTTCCTCAGAGAAGTGAAGTGTCTGGTTTGTCTTTTAACCAAGTGAACAGCAGACCTAAACCACACTTCTCCAAACCAAAATGCATCATCCAAAGGGTTGGAGAATTAATTTAATCTAAAGGTCTGTCTTCAGAACCTAATTAAAGGTGATACTGAAATCTGTTGCAGCATTGGGCTAAAGACCATCTCCCATTTAATTTCAGGGAGAGAAATACTTTGCTTTATTTCCCAGGTTGTTACCTGCCAAAGAAAATGTGTGCTGTGAGGAGGAGCAGGGTCTTATCATGGCTAGCTAAACAAAACAGTTCAGAGATGTGGGAGCACTGTGGGTATGTTACCATACTGGAAGAGATAGATTATTTGCCTGAGTTTCTGGGATCTTTGAACAGGTTTCAAAGGAAATGCAGGATGTGGAGAAGACCTCTGATCTGTTTACCTGGCAAGTGTTACATGTCAGCTGTCTTGGCAGGCTGTTAAAAACCTACCTGGATCCGTGAGGAGAATCCTTACATGTGTAACCCCAGCTGTGCTGTATCATGTACAGGTGTCTGATACAAAGAGGGGATGGACTCTTCACTTCTCACCAAGACAGTCTGATACCTGAACTCTGTTTACCTAAATGCTGTTTCTCCTAAATGCTCTTTCAACCATACATGGGTACCCAGGTTCCTTTCAAGAGTGGCTGGAAAGCTGCCTCGTGGAGAAGGACCTGGGGGTGTTGGGTGGCTGCAGACTGAATATGAGCCAGCAGTGCGCCCAGGTGGCCAAGAAAGCCAACAGCATCCTGGCTTGTGTCAGACACAGCATGGCCAGTAGGTCTGGGGAGGGGATTGTGCTCCTGCACTGGGCGCTGATGAGGCTGCACCTCGAGTGCTGGGTCCAGTTCTGGGCTCTTCACCATCAGAAGGACAGTGAGGTCCTGGAGCGAGTCCAGAGAAGGGCACCCAGGCTGGGGAAGGGGCTGGAGGGCAAATCCTCTGAGGAGCAGCTGAGGGAGCTGGGGGTGTTGAGCCTGGAGAAGAGGAGGCTGAGGGGAGACCTTCTCCTCACCTCCCCTGCCCTGCCAGGAGGGTGCAGAGAGGTGGGCGATGGTCTCTCCAGCCAGGGGACAGGAGATGGGACAAGGGAAAGGTGAAGAAGGGAAAAGGGAAGGGGAAACCCTCACTGGTGGTGAGCCTTTGCAGTGCCGTGTTCAGTGACACCGTTCTTCTGAGAACTCGGAAACGAAACCTGAACTTGGCTCCCGTGCAGCGCAGGGAACAGAAAGTGAAAGCCGCGGCCGGGCGGCGGCGGGGCCAGAACACGGGGCGGCGGCCGGCAGCACCTTAAAGGCGGGTAGCGGCCGGGCCGGGCGGGCAGCGGCGGCCGTACTGCCCGGGCCGGGCCTCCCGTAGCAGTTGTGGGTAGGGGTGCCTTTGGGGTGAGTGGTTTTGGGACTGAGGCTTGGACCGGGTTTGTGTCCGGGGTGTGGGGGGCTGCTGAGCTTGGGTTTGGGCACGGTGCTGGAGCGAGGTTGGAGTTTGCACTGGGGTTGTGGTTAGCGGCTGGGCAGCTTGTGGGGTAACAACTGGGACTCTGCAGGCAGCAAAGGACGAGGGGCAAGAAGACCCCCTGGCAGCTCAGCTGCTGGTGTGTATGCTGCAGGAAGGCGCTGATGTGGTGAAGATGCAAAGCCTGGGCTTTGAAAGGAAATCCATCAGTCCATACATGAGTATGTACAGATGTGGTTTTGCTGTCTTTGAGAACAGCTGAAATGTAGTCAGGTTTTTGACAGTCACACTTGCTTAGGAGGTTGCTGAAGTTGTGATGGCTGTTTTCTAGGTAAAGCAACGATTGAAGCATGTAAAAATACACGGTTCATCTCAGAATGGTCTCAAGCCTTCAATGAAGCTTTTTGAATTCAGGCAAGAAAATGGAGAGAAGTCTCAGGTTTCTTGCTGCTGTAACAAAGGGTACAAATGCAGGAACACAGAAAGTGACTTTATGTAGCTGTATGTATCTAAACAGCTTATGGTTTGTGAAAATAGGTTTTGAAGTTCAGCTCTAAAGTTACGTTAAGCACACCACTAATATAGCACATTAGCTGAAGTATTTTACAGGGAGATACTAAAAATGTGTTTTTCTTTTTCTCTGCTAGGGGTTTAACATGAGGTGAAAATCAGAAAGAAAGTTGTAGCTTAATTTTGAGTCTGTGAAAGTGGAAAAATGGAGGTTGCTCTGTAGTTTCCTTTGTTAGTTTATTAAGAAAGGTTTTAAGGAAGGTTATAAGACTAACTGAATTAAAAAGTGGGATTGAAACCAAACTATGATTCCTCCTGTCATGTAATGCAGACGTTGTGGGACCTAGTGTGAGCTGTGTTGGACACAAGTCACTTGTACCAGGAAACACGAACCATTCATTCCTTGGAGTGTGTCATGTAGACACACCTAATACAGCAAAGTATGGCTAACGCCCTCAAAGGGTCCCTTCGTGCGAAGAGCAAGAGAGGTATGTAATGCTCCTCTAGTAAACTTAAAGACAGAAGTTGATGTTTTCTATACAGTTGATTAAAATATTTGCTGATTTTAAAATGAAAATAAAGAATGCTCACAAAAGGCTTTCTGATTGTTCTTAAAGTTTTAGTGCAGTGTGATTTTGAACTAGATCGTTTAATGTTTGAAGCCTCAGAGCACACCATATTTCCTGCAAATCATCTCTTGATTGCTTAGAGTTTTCTTTTTTTGGATGCCAGGTTCAAGATCTGTGATGGATTCTGCAGCTCACTTCAAGAGACCTCTTCACAAAGGTGCAATTGAGGATGCAAGTGATGATGATGAGGATAGTGAGTGTAGTGACAGTGAGAAAATAGGCTTCTTTCCAACAAAGGAAGATAAAGACAGTGGGAGTACAAGTGATACTGATAAGGAGGATGAGACTGGTGACAGAGCAGAAGCAGCTGTTACGCGGATGCTTAAAGAAGAGGAAGATAGACAAAGAAAAGCTGAAGACCTAGATTACAGTAACATTCGCGGTTTTTCAACCACTGAAGAGGTGATACAATGGGCATCGCAAACTGAAAGCAAGGATTTCAATGTTCTCCAGCATGGTTCCCAAAGCCCTGGTGAGGAGCTGACTTTTCTTGCAATGCCTCACCTTTTGAGGGTATTTTAATTACTTGATGAGTTGTGGTTATGTGGCTCTTTCAATAAACATATATGTGGTTATTTTAGAAATAAGAGAACATGATGAATTTCTGCAGAAGTTGAGGCTACGGATTTGGGCATTCCTATCAAGAGCTAAGTAAGTACAATGGGGTCCGTGGAAAGAAATGTAGTAAATGGTAGTAAAACTAGCTGCTTTGAACCAAATAGACACCACAGTGTAGTAGCCCTTAGAAGAAGATTCTATGTGTTTGTCACCTAGGTTTGTGGAAAGCCAGGAGACCTAAGGCATGCTTGGATTTCATAGTTCTCCTGGCCACGTGAAGGAAGATTCTGAACACAGTAGAAACTCTGCCCAAAGAGTATGAATTATCTGTTTGTTTTAGGAACTGATCGACAATTTTACCTACAGCTATTTGTTCTTTTTCAAATTCCCTGTCAGCCTTTTTTTTTGAGTGTGTTTTAATTTCTATGCTACTGTCACAGCATAGAAAACAGCTTGGCTACAAAATTTTCCTCTTCATCTGCAGCTTCTGTGCTTTTGCATGCCATTTCTCATGCATAATCCTTCTGTACCTTCTGATTCTGATTCCTTTCCCTGCTTGATATAGAAAAGGATTAGTGATAGTGTTCTTCATGGTGACAGTGAAGTGTGTTCTCTTCATTCTGGAGCTGTCATGCTAAAGAGATTAGTGTTAATCAAAGGCAGACAATTTAAATGTATGAGACAGGAGTTTACATAGGTTTTGTTTGTGGAAGGCTACCCATTGCATCAGATGACAAACTGGGACTATAGACCAGAGACTGCTGATCCCAACCAGAAAGGAAAGCTGGGTCTTCCCGGGTGTTGATCTAAGGTGATGTGTATCAGCCATTTTTGACAGCCTTGATGAAAACAGGCACATCCTTACCATTGGAGTATGGATGTTCTCATAACATGTATTAGCACTGTAATATGTAATAGTGTAGTTGTAATAGACAAACATGAAAGCAGAGAACCTTTGCTAGTAGGGCTTGCCTCTTCTTCATCTGGACCTGCAGAATTCCCCCTGATTACTTGGTCTGTCCTGGGTAAAATATCATGTCCTTGGGCTTTCACAGATTCTTAAGGAGCTGGAGAGCCCAGTCAATTCCTGGGATGTATTAAAAACAACTGAGGTGCTGCCAGTAGCAGGTATACCTGCTGTCTTCAGGGAAGATGAGTTGTTTCAAGACCTAATATTGATTAATACAAATTTTATCAACTTCCATAGTTTTCTGAAATTCAAAGAAGATGGGGAGTTCTTTTAATTCTTTGGCTTCTTGAAGGCATGTATTCTCTTGCTGTGGAGGTGTGTTCCTTGTCCCTTGGTTGAGGGAAGTAGTTGTCATTGTCATGATAGTTGTTGATAACCCACTTACTATTTTCGGGTGGAAGCACAGGCAGGAAGGCTCTCAAAATACATTTTGTGGTTATTCCTGTGGGGTATTTCTTAAAGAGCAGATAACCACTTCCTCCAGAAGCAGACAGACAAGAGGTGCCCCACTGAGTCACAGAAACCTCGGGTACTACAAAGTATCTGCAGTTGTACCGGAGAATATTGCTAATGACTGACAGGACTGCAAGCTATTTAGGACTAACACTAGATCCAAGAAAGATAATTTAATTTCTATGTTTAATGTTTAGTTGATTTACTTAACAAAAAGATGTATTTAACAATCTATTAGGATGCAAATTTATTCTGTCCCACATCCCCAGCTTTTCTTGCAGTAATGCTATGTACATGCTCTTTCTTTTTCAGCTATGTCAGTATCTTAAAAGATTTTGTTGAGTCTGAATTCTTTGTGATAGATGGGGATTCCCTGCTACTCATGTTTTTACATGAGAAAGTGCAGTATCTAAACTTCTTCTATCAAATCGAATGCTTCCTGCAGGATTTCACTGAAAAAGGAGCGAAATACATCATTGTTTTCTTCAAGGTACTGAATGAGTAACAATTGTTTGCTGTTTAAACCTCTGTGCTCCTTGAAAACCAACTGCTTCCTAGTCAGGATTAGGAAGCTGTTAATTGTGTCAACAAATATAGCAATTTCATTGGTTTTATTTCCCCCAGGATGCAGAGCAGATGTACTTTCCATATCCCCACTACCTCTTCTTGCGTACTGCATTAATAAACCACCTGAGGCATAACACAGACGCTGCTGTTCATACAGAATTCTCCAGTTGTTTCTCGTCCCAGTGGGAGACTTTCCTGAAGAACAGCTGTCCTTACTTCATCATCGTGTCTGACATAGGACTGACCTCTCTCCACACAGACTATTTATCCATTTTAATCGCTCATTCATTATCACAGAAACTCAACGTTGTGCTTGCTTCAGGACAGGAGTATGATATTCTTAGAGTTTATGGATACCATGTTCAGAATATGTATGAACACAAAGCATTTTTTCAGAAGGTAAGTTACACAACATTGTGTTTGGTTTGCAACAGTGGTGTTAGTTCCACTTAGCAGATTTAATTAAAAGATACTCACCTTGAGATATTTTACATATTAAAGTGACAAAGCACTGACAAATGCCTCATTTTATGTATCTTTGATCTATTAGTCTTGGAATCTTTAACCAGTCTTTGTGATTGGTGTCAAACCCCAGCCCTGTCCTCTATAGTTTCATTTCTTAGTTGACTTGTAATATGCCAGCAAACGCTAGCATTTAGGCTAGGGATGTGATTTTTAAAGGAGTTGTGTTTAGCACAGGTGTTTCTCAGAGGCTGAGGGTAGTTATGTATCTGAACAGTTTCTGTCAGTGTGTAGCAGTCCCTGATGCATTGTATCTACTGACTTCTGATTCTTTTGACTGCTGCACTTAGAATCAACGACATCTGAGGCATGCCTGTGAAGCCCTGGTCAGGTACAAAGAAACATCCATGTGTCTATATAAACACCTCAAGATAACCTTGCCAAATGTACAAAAAGAGGTAATTGGACTTCTTTGATCATCTTCTGTTTTTTCTCCTCAGATTGACTGTCTTCCTCCATTACTTTTCCTGAAATTCTTTCCTAGTCAGAACTGTATCTCTCTTACCCTGAAGTGATACCCTGAGTCTGAGAGTCTCCTCTGTGCCCATCCTCTTTACAGCAGCTTGAAGCATCCTGCCTTGTATCAGGAATAACATAGCCAGTAGGATCAGGGAGGCAATCATCCCCCTGTGCTCATCTCTGAGGCCCCACCTCAAATACTGGGATCAGTTTGGGCCCCTGGCTACAAGTCAGACATCGAGGCCCTGGAGCTTGTCCAGAGAAGGGCAACGAAGGAAGTGAAGGGTCTGGGACACAAGAGTGAAGAGGAGCAGCTGAGGGAGCTGGAGGTGTTCAGCCTGGAGAAGAGGAGGCTCAGGGGAGACCTTGCTCTCTCCAGCTCCCTGAGAGGAGGCTGTGGGGAGCTGGGGCTCAGCCCCTTCTCACAGATACCCAGTGACAGGACAGAGGGAATGGCTGTGAGCTGTGCCAGGGGAGGGTCAGGTCAGGAATGAGGAGACATTTCTTCTCCCAAAGAGTGGTTGGACATTGGAAGGGGTTGCCCAGGGAGGTGGTATGAGGCATATGTGTGGTAGGGGGACAGTTGGACTAAATGAGCTTGGAGGTCTTTTCCACCCTTCATGATTCTATGAAGCTGTTTATTCCTTTGAAGCTCACTAAAATCAGATGGTTCAGCTGGAAGCTGATCTGTGGGATGTCACTTAAGGGAAGCTTCCATCTTGGTAACTGCCTTGGTGTTGTAGATGGATCCAGTCCAGAAAAGACCATCTGTGGCATAAATTGCACCCTTACCAGTGCTGCCCCACAGATGCATGGTGACCACTGCCTCTTCCCCCAACTAGCAGTTGCCTCCTGAGGGTAGGGTGTGGGAAAGTACATGCTGGCGGGCAAGAGTTGGTGCTCCTGCCAGCAGCAGCCTTGTATGTAGAGACATCTCAATCTAATTCACTTTGTTGCAGCTTCCAAGGCTTGCACAGGCTCTTAGCAGTAAAAGTATTCATGATCTGGGATTGTTGTTTTTTACTTTTAAGAGCTTGATTGCAGTTGCAAGGTCTGCGCTCATGTGGTTAAAGCAATGGAGTCATGACACCCATTTTACAGCACATCAACCTTAAAAATTTGGTATTTTTATGTATGTGTTATACCTTTAGTGCTCAGGTGACAGGACAAGGGGCAATGGGCTCAAGCTGCCCCAGGGCAGGGTCAGCTCAGATGGGAGGGAAAAGTTCTTCCCTGGCAGAGCTGTGGGGCTGTGGCACAGGCTGCCCAGGGAGGGGGCTGAGTCCCCACCCCTGGGTGTGTTTAACAGAGGGGAGATGAGGTGCTCAGTGATATGAGTCAGCACAGGACAGGGACGGTTGGACTTGATATTAAAGGTCTCTTCCAACCCTGTGATTCTGTAATATACCCCTGCCATTTCCCTGTGTGTTAAGTTACCCTGCAGTGTTGTGACTGTACTTCTGTTCCTGCAGAGAACAGCTGCAAGGCTTCCTTGGACTCCAGTCAGAATGATATTGGTCTGGCAAGCTGAATTTTTCCAGTCCAGAAAAAAATGGTGTTGCTTAAAGTGTGTTAAAGTCACTAGAGACATGGCTGGCTCCTGCTAATACTTTTGATTGATGATTAACTTCCCTGCAGCAAATTCTGTGATTTGATGCCTCAGAAAGAAAAACATCAGGGTGCAGCGAGGACAGGTGTCTGCTCCTTGGGGGTCCAGGGAGCTGCCTGGGAGGTGACAGGGCACAGCCTGGCTGCCAGGGTCTGTCCCACTGCACCAGGCAGGAGCAGGGCAGCTGAAACCCTTGGCATCGGGCACCTCCCTGGGCACGGGCTCAGGCCGGACAGGGTTACCAGTATGCTGGGCTGTCAGAAGCTGGAGACTGGCAGGGTTGCCGGGGCAGGTGCTGATGGCATGGATGAGCTGAGATGGGGCTCTGGGGCTGGCCAAGGACAGTCTGGGCTGTTGGTGCCCACAGGGTGGCAAAAAAGAGCTATTTTTATTGTAATACTGTGCCCACTTTTCCTTCTGTAGTTTTCATATCCCTTTTTCCCCTTCTCTGATGCAACTCTGTAAAGGATAAGACTTGTTCTTTCTCTGGAATTTTTACTATAAGAGATCATTTGTGCTATTGGTAATGTTATGGCTACAGGTTCATCAGGCTGTCCGTCTACTGAAACAACTGTGGCCTGAAGGATCTGACATTCGGCGTGTGGTCTGTGTTCTTGCATGTGCCGTGGGATTGAAAATATACAGCACCATGCTGGAAGGAGCAAATGCTTCCAGGAGAGCAAAGACAGGGAAATCAGCAAGTGTAAGATGTATTTTTTAAATATCTTTTTAGCACTGTGACCACAAACAATTTGCTCCCAGAAGAGGCTGTCCTAGATGTGAAACTGCAGGGAGGCCCAGCTGCTTCCTTAGTGACTGTGCTCTGTAAGTGGTCTGGTTCAGGTAACTACTGCGGCCACACATTTTCCAGAGGACCGTGATCTGTCTGCAGGTGGCACCTTGTCCCCAAGGAAAAGCTTTACCTTAGTTAACAGCTCTGTAAGCATTTTACCTGAGAACGTAGTTGCACTCACTTTGCTTTTCCTAACATTCAGTTGATTAGTAGCTTTTCCTCATGGTGGCAAGACATTTCAGAGAAGAGGTTTCTTTCCAGACGTGGTGATGATGTCAGTTTTGTGACCATACCACAAGTGGTGTCTTCTCACCAAGCGAACGCAGGCACAACCTATCAGCAGTATTTTGAGGCATGAATTCAATGGCCTGCAGGATAGCTGTGAGTGGCTAGCACAGGGGAGTGGATTTCTGTACAGACTTTGCAATGCAGTTGAGAAAAGAGCATAGGCCTACATATAGATATTAAGTTTCCCTCCTAAAATAATATTCCTAGCCAGACAGACTGACAGGTGGTTTAAGTTTTGTCTGATTCTTTTTGGAGGAACTTTGGTTTTGGGGGGGGGTTTGGTGGTTTTACATTATAACTGGTCTGTGTAACAGTGCTGCAAGAATATTCATTGTTGAAGTGATTGTATCCATGAATAATTACAATGCACAAATTGTTTAAACTGATCAAATTTGTTAGCTGCTTTAACAAAGGGCAAAGCACTGATTACCTAAAGGTGAACGCAATTACTTTACTGAAGGCTGTTTTCAACCTTTTATCTGTTATCTCTCAACAGCAAAGCAGCAACCCCCTGTCTCCAGAAGCAGCAGCTGACCTCTGTAGACTGCAGTGTCTTACAGTGGCTTTTCTGCTTCATATGCCTCTTTCCCAGAGGGCTCAGCTTAGGATCATGAAATACTGCTGGACACAGCAAGTTTTACCATTAATAAGAATGGTATGTGCAGCTGTCTGCTTCCTGTGGTTGCAGGTTTCATTTTCTTTTATATGCTACTTCAGTCATTGGATGAGATCAAAGAATGTAATGTACCTGCTGGGGAAAAACCTCCCCTGGCTAGTGGGGCTAGGAGAACTTTTGGGGTAGTATCTCTCTACTGAAACTCTTCAACATGTCCAGTTAGCCAGCGTTGGTGTTAGGGTACTGGGTTAGATGGAGCTTTTGGTTTCATCCAGCACAGGAAGGTTGATGGGAGGCCTTTTTAGTGCTTAATGTTGGTTATTACAGTGAAGGAGAACAGTGAAGGCAGCTTCCTCATCACAGAAGTCAAGTAACAGTGTGGTGCTTTTCATGCCAAAAATCTGGGGTTGTTAGCCTTGCTTTGGAGATGCTTTGGTCCCTCAATGTGAAAAGGTGCTCCATAAGAATTAATTGTCTACTTTCTTTTAACAGCAACAGTTGTGTACACACTTTGTACTGACACAGCTCAGTGATACAGATGATTGGAAACTGGATTTAACTTATCTGCCTGACTTAAATGATGACTCACTGCTCATAAATCTTGCACATTACTATGAGGTCGAATGCACTAAAGGTATTTATCTTTAACAGTTTGCTTTCTTACATTTCTAATCTTAAACTACAAAATGAGAACAAAACTGCTTGTATAAGCAGAAATGAGCAGAGATTTCTAATTACCCATACAATAATGGATACTTATAACTGAATAATAGGGAAACTTTTTTCTATACCCAAGTCTAGAAAATCAGGTGTGAAATTGGGAGCTGAAGCTTTACAAAGGCTTTCAGATGTGTTAAGATTCACAAAAAGTTACAAAAGCTGACAGAGCAAGGAAGTATGGAGAAAGATTTTTAACAAATGTTCTTTCAGAGTAATTCTGTTTACTTGAAATCCTCTGCCATGAGTCTGATAGTAAACTGGAACCCTTTCACTGTGAGTCTAGTCACAAGGTGTCCTGTATGCACCTTAGTAAAGCACAGGTAGAGGAATTTTTAAAGGAAATATAAGACACTGAAACATTTGTTTTTCTAATAATAGCTATCATTGGGCACTAAAGTTTATCATTTTATAGCCTACCCTGTAGCAGGCAACGGTAAGAGAAACACGTATTTAGCTGTGGAGCTCGCAGTCTTCCACAGAAAGAGTAAATCTGGTGGGGTTATTTATTTATTAAGTTATCTATACCCTTGTAGGTATTTCTTTATTAAAAACTGTGAATGTACAACATTTTGTTCTGATTTATTCTAATGACCAGAGGCCTTGGGTAGGATTGATATCTTTGGGCCCAGTGCTGCAGAAGTGAATGTGTAGGTTCTGTTTGAGGAAACCTTTAATTATACAGCAATTTCTTTCTTTTTCCCTTTTTCTTTCTTTCTTCCCTGTGCAGGAATAGAGTTTGAAAAGGAATTGGGGAAAGAACTGGAGACTGAATACCAATGTTTATGGGACACTGTAACAAAATTGGCTGTGAAGCCCAGTTTTGGAGATGCTTTCCCAGTACGAATGACCTCCCAACTCTTTCTCAAGGAAGAGTCAACGTTATTTAAAGGTATTGACAACTCCAAATTAGAGAGTTAGAAGCATGATCTTCATGACTATCACTAAAACTTCTTGAAGTGGTGATCTGATTTTATCCTGATCACAAATCTAACCCATGCTTTGCGGATTGCTTCCTCCTTCCTTTGAACCCACTAGCAAAACTTGCAGCTGCTGCCAAAAGAAATCTGACCAGGCCTTATGGGTGAAATTCTGAGCCCACTGTAGACAGCATAAATAGTGTTACTGGTGTCAGTAGGAGTTGGTTTTAGCTCTGTTTGCTAGCCTGATCCCTGACTTTTCTTCAGATGTTGTTTTGTTGTAACTTTCAAATGGTTTTAAACTTGTCAAGTTGTATAAATCTTTAGAAGAGAGAGTTGGTAAGAAACTCGGTAAAGGCTGGAATATAATTCTACTGGAGCTGTGAGCACTTTCAAAGATAGCAAAGTCAGCTCTAGTAGGCAACAAAGACTGTTTCTTCATTATCTTTGGGATATTAAGGAACCCTCTGGCACAGCATTTGTGTTGCTGATTTCTGTATTTCTTCTGGAGTCCTTGAAGACTGAAGCTGTGGCTAGGGAATGATGCACGAGCCATCTTCAGTCATCTAACCAAAGTGCAGTTGAATGGTCTTATGGAATCAGTAGATGCCTGTGAGATGGGGCAGGTTGGAGCATTCAAAAATTAGTGTAGGTGTCTAAGGGATATTGAGAATATCTACTCAAAATCAATAATGTCATCTTCTTTCTTCATATGCTTGAGAAGAAACAGGAAAAGGGGAACTAGTAAACTGCTGCTTCCTTTTAGCAAACTTTACTTTCTAGAATTTCGCTCAAAATGTAACTTGACAGAATTTTCAAGTATGATATGGAAATATATATTCCTAATTAAGCAGTGTTAATTCTTTCTTACACTGTACAGACTACAAAGACGAAATTCCTACCATTGGACTAATCCCAGTGGAATCTGATCTTGTTGAAGCATATGCTGGTGATGTTTTGAAAGACCTACCTATTTTGGCAAGGTACCTATATGAGTTTTGTTCTACCAGAATAACCTCATGCAGGCTTATTTTCTATCCCCTGCATTTTGCATCTGTATTATGCTCAATTTGTAGAAATGTAGAAGTGCTTTTGCTGGGGCTGGGTAAAATTTCCCATTTATGTGTATGTGTCAATACTGAGAGGAAGTCCAATCTTATCATACAGCTATTTGTTTGCCTTACAGAGTTTTATTTTTTTATTCTGCATTCTGCAACTGTTTTCCTAAATGTACAGTTTGTATCTGAAAGGCCTTAGCCTGAATGGCAAAGATGGATTTCAGGATAAGGAAAGCATTAAATAAAAATACTGAAAATCAAGTAAGAAGAGATTATCCTTTATGTTTGCTCTGCCACTTGTTGAAGTGGGTTCTGAGCTGTGCAACAAGTATTTTGTAGCCAGTGTGTGAGTTATATAGTTACATTGCATTCCGTGATTAATCTGCATGGAAAGAAGGGGGGGGGGGGCGGGGGGGGGGGGGGGGGAAGGGGGATTTATGTTGTTTGTCAGTAATTCTTTCAAACCCTGAGACTATCTTGAGAAATTCTATTTGGAATAGAATTAAAACCTGTGCTGGCTTTCTGCCACAGTAAAACTGTGTTTTGATAAATACTCTATTTTAAATGTTTCATTAGAGATTTCAGAAGACACTTAATTTCCCCAGTGCTTCATGTTTGTGTATTTCAGTAACGATCCTGCAGTTACATCACTTATTAAATACAAGAAGTTTCATGAGATTCGTCACTGGCATTCCAACAGACCCTTGACTGAGCAATACGAGCAAGTATGGTGCAGAGCTGATGGTAAGGACATCAAAGTCCATGTGTTGGCTAAAACAGTGTCGTAAAGGTTATTGTGGCTTTGGAGAAGGACATCTCATTTGGAATATATGTGCAACTGCATAAATACTTGCCAAACTAGAGCTCCTGCAATAGCTAAATTGTACTTAAAATGCTGTGCCTGTTATGTATATGCATTGTGTATTATCTGAAATAGCTTTAAGGACTACAACAGAATTCAGCTGCTTAGAAGTATTGCTTCCTGTACCACTTGACCTATAAAACCAGGGGTCCATCTGCTCATCTTCCTGACAGGATGGTTTTTTCGTTCTTCCGTGCACTGTGTCTTCAGTGGAAATTTTGGAGAGTGTAACCTGTGGAAGAGTAGCTAGAGCACCTTCCATAATGTTGGAGTTGAAAGTTTGTGTCCACTCCAGCTGAAGAGAGGGTCCCCCCCTCCTCTCCTGTGCCTTGCATGCCGGTGTGTGTCATCTCAGTCTTTATGGGAAACCCAGAAAGATCTTCCGTGGTGGGACTTCACACTGAGAAGCTGACTCGTCATTTTGATTTTAGAGCAGAGAGAAACACCTAGGGTTTGAGTGTGGAAGTATCCATCTGCTCAGCTCTCTGTCTTCCACTGGCTAGCATAAGTGTTCTTCCAGCAGCTTCATTATATGCTGATGACAGCCTTGTTTTCATAGGGAACAGGTCTCTCTTCTGATCTGAATTCTTTGGAATACACCTTCCTATCTTCATGGACTGTGTGAGAAGTCCAGGCGTTTTTCTCAGACAGTTGTTATTTCCTTCCAGACATCCCGTTTGTTAGGTTTTATATTATTTTCAATTCAAGTAGTTTGAATTTGAGCCTCTCTCCTGTCGCAGACAATTCCAAGTACTCTTGGATGTCAGTAAGGCTTAGTAGCCAGCCTCTTCCAAAATTTGATTTTGACCTTTTGGTCAATGAGGGATTTTTTTTTTTTTAAACTTATCCATTACCCAGGTATCTCTTCTTGGAAATAGATTAGGCTGGAATCCTATCAGAGTGGTTTTTAAATAAATTATATTTGTTTGCAGCAAAATCCAAAGATCCAGAGGACAGAAGGCTAATACAAAAGCTACAGGCTTTCCGTCACTTTTATGGCAGCACTTTGGAAGAGGGCACTTCAAAGCTCATCGTACGTCAAGAGGATGTGTCAAGGAATGCTAAAACTGCTGCCAAGAAGACACAAAAAAACCATGTGAGTATATTCCAGTTGCTCTTTCCTAACCTTTTTTCTGTTACCCAGGGAAGGATTTTGACTGAGTCCCACGGGTAAAGGTTTGTATTCGGAATGCACTAGGAGTTCCTGGGTGAAGACATTTAAATCACCTTTATATTTCAAATTTATTTAGTTAATTGACAAAAGTACATTTGTTCCTAGTTAGGAATACTGCTGAGGAATTACACATGTTAACAGGCACAAGAAAGTAAAAATTAAATAGAATTAATAAATATCAACTCTATGAAGACTAACAGGTTTTGGCTTATGCCCAGTATTATAGTGTATTGGCAAGGAAACTGTAGTTCATTTTACTTGAAGAAACTATTAAGAAATACTGGAAAAAAATTATTTGATTGTTTATTTCCCTGCACTATTTGGAAACAATCCTAACTGTGAGATCATTGTCAAGCATCACAGCGTATGGAGCGTGTACTTGCAGACTTAACATTGAGCAGTCATGATTTGAGTAAGACTTCATAATGGTCTGTACTACAGGTTATCAATTATGGCCTGATTAATTACCCATGAAAGCTGTATGTAAACTAACTTTAACTTTAGCTCCTAATTTTATTTAATTTATTTAAAAGCATCTCAATACAACGAGAATTGCTACTGCCCATGTATAAAATAAAAGCTTGACATTTTACTTTCAAACATCTATTTTCTTTTCCATGTTGTGCTTTTTTATACCATTTGTGAAGCTTTATACTGACTTAAAATCAAGGTTAGGGAAGCTCTTCTGAGCAACATATTTGGACTCATAAAATTTATTTCCTTCAAAATTAAGTAGAACTCCCAAAACACAATGCATCACAGAGATGAAAACTATAAAGGGATTGAGCTTATAGATTAACTTTTTTGGATGATGCTTGCATGCAGTGATGGTTAATTCTGAATATCTTTGTTTTATTGGATAGAAAAGTAAAGCAGAAACAATTGCAGAGGAAAACAACAGGCGACTTAAAATGAAAGAAGAACAGAAAGAACAGGAGCAATGGAAAACCTTATGTGTATCAACTGAAAAGGAAATAAAAGCAAACCTGACTGCTGGAATAAATAAAATGGAGCAGTTTCTCAAGACCCTTAAAAGTAAATCTGTGAAGTTCAGTGTAGAAATGACTGGACTGTCTGCATGTTTAGAAGTGTGGAAGGAACACTGCAGAGAGCAAGGTATGAACTCATGTGCAGTGTTCAGCTTCCACTCCCTTTGACCAGGAGAGTGAGTGACTTTGGGTACTCTCAGATGGGGTAAAGATGTGTAAATAACACCTGTTTCAGGACCATGAAAGGCATTTTTAAGTATTATCAGGCTCTGGATTCCTTCTGCTGTGACAAGATCCTTTGGTTCAGTTGGAAAGTATCTGATGACATCAGGTTGTAACTCTCTTCCTGCTTTGTAAACAGAGTATTTGATTGTATGTATGTTGAATAATTATGTATTTTGCACACTAAAATGTATCTGTGTTACAGTGGATGGCTTAATTGGCTGAGGTGGGTTGCTCACAGTCTGAATGATGGAATCTGTGCTGCCATGGTTAGTGGCCTCGGGTTTCACCAAAATTAAACCCCTCAGCCAGGGGGGGTCCAAACATACATAGAGGTGTTGAGGAGAGTTACAAACATTGGAGTAAAATATGTAGCTAATGAGATTAACAACTTTGTGGGTCAGGAAGGTGGAATGGGAGAGCTCTTATGTGAATGTCAGGAGTGTGATTCCCTTTTATAGCTGAGTGTGCAGAAGCAGAGAGAATTGTTCAGGTGCTTGGTCTTCAGTGTCAGTCCTTATAGAGGTCACAGGAGTGTAGGCTGTCTTCATCTAGTTGTCTAAAACTTGTTTCTAAATTCTAAGAGTTGTGATTGGGCAGGTAAGGTCTCAAAATACTTAATGGACACTTAATGGTGAAAAAATAACTGTAGGCTTTTTTTAACAGGTAAAAACTCTAAAGATTTAAGCAAAGCTGTTCAAGTCATGAGGAGAATTCATATCCTCCTTGAAAAATATCCAGATCTTCTGGAGAAATCACATTGGCAGAAGCTGACCCGATACCTACGACTTCTGGGATTTGAGAACTTGGCATGCTCTCTGTCTGGCCCGGTAACTTCATAGACAGTGGTGATTCTACTGTAACTCCATCTGTAGCTGGATATCAACAGGGTTTTCTGAAGCATTGTATAGTGTGTAGAGCTATATTGAGCTTAGTTTATTTTCTATTGTGCCAAAAGATTGGAAACTGCCTATTCTTGCTTCAGATACTAGTTTTTAGTCCCATGGATACCCTTGATGTGAGGGATAGCTGGCACAGTAGGCCACTTCCCCTTTGGTAAGCAAAATTTTTGTATGCCTGCAAAGATAGCCTTTGAAATGCAAATTGAGTGATTGATTTGTTTTAGTTGTGTCTGCCTGAGGCTTTGGGCATCTTAGAGGTACTGGCTGGTTCAGTTTGTCACATCGGTTGAACTCTGAGTGTTAAAAAATAACTGATAGAGCCCAGTGGTGAGCAGCTGCTCTCTCACAGGCCCAGATGAGCTGCTTTAGCAAAGGAAATCTTTGAGACTGTGAAGGTGGGTAAAGACTATTCTGTTTGTCCGTAAGGTATTACCTCTGAAGGAAACAGTTTGAGATGGTTGTCCTTGCTAGCACAGCTGAGGCCACCAGTGCCGGGCTCTGAAGTGGTTTCTCTAAGGCTTGGCATTATGCTCCTCTGCCTGTTAGCAGCCTGCCTGCTGCCTGGTTTAACATTAAGAGCTGTTTGATACCTTGGTGTGTAGATGGGATGTTATTAGGGAGAAGGGATGCTAAAGTGGTTCTCTAACTCAGCCTGCAGAAGATGGAGTCAGTAGCAAAAGGAAGGAAGATTGCAGTGAACTCTAAAACCAGTATCAGTCACTTCAGTGTCTCAGGCACAGTGGAATTAAGACTTTTTGGCAGCTTATTTTTCATCCTCCCTTGAGGGTCTTCTAAGAGGCACAGGAGGAAGTGATTTTGTGAGAATTTTCCTTCCCTTGAAGATTGGAAACTTGTCTCTCTTTCTATGGAAATTCAACTGGTGTAGGGTGATTGTTTGCTCTTGTAAAGGTGTTTGGTGTCCCAAAGAATGTAGAACATTTCAGGAACTGTAGGATCCACGGATCTCAAGAACTTTTGCAAAGTTGGGAGAATTTTAGGAATAACTGAAATTTTCAGGAATAACTGAAAATATTTCATTCAAGAAAGTGGCAAAGTTGAGAAATCTTCATCATTGGAGATAGTAGAAACTTGGCTGAACACAGCCCTGAGTGACCTGATCTGATCACACCTGCTTCTAGCAGTGAGTTGGGTTAATTGACATCCAGACATCCCTGACAATCAAATTTATTACATGATTTTTCTGGTGTGTGTTGTAAAGCTTTATCTGTACAGCTTTCGGGATCAGCCATTGTAACCAAATGTGTCCACATATGTTAAATATGGGATTTCCTAGGGTATATAGGCATTGTTTAAAAATATAATGCTTTAAAAAAAATTGGGATCATGCTCCATCTTGATACTGAATTTCCTTTTGCAACTGCGATTCATTGCACAGGGGGTCAGGGCAGGCTGAATGAGAAACAGCTATAGGATGAGGAGGGTCTGGCAGGCAGTAGGTTGAAGAGGCTGAGCTTTGCCTGCTAACCTGTTTTCCTAGCTCTTCTGATGACAAAATCAATGCCAACATGACCACTGGCTACAGAAGACATCTCCTTTGAAGAGATACAAGCATAACCCTGATGTAAGGTTGTGTGGTGTAGATTTCTGCAAGAAATATTTAAAAATCACCTGCACTTTTAGGTTTTCTCAAAGCTTGCAGAGCTCCACAGAGCAAAAGATGTGCTATTTCCTTAATCTTTACCTAGCTTTCAATCAAACTTGAGTTTTTGTTTGACCTTACAGGCAGGAGAAAGTAATGATCAGAACACAAGCAGTTATGCTGTCGGAGTGGGTCCCGCTCGCTTCCAGCTGCAGTACATGGATTATTACTTGCTCAGAGAAGAGAGAAACGATCCAGATCCCAGAGTGCAGCATTTCATACCAGACACATGGCAGGTAATGAAACACAAGCTCTTTGTGTAAAGTTAATGGAAATTAAAAATACGTATTATACTACTTGTCAAAAATGGTGGTGTTTAACAAACTTACATTTTTATCAAGTTTAACAAATTCAGACTATTTTGGACTGGATTCCATGACCTTTCTACACCAAGAGCTTGACCCAAGGAATTCAACATAAGAAATGCTGAGCCTATTGAAATTCCTGCCTTATTACCATATTTGATAGTGGTAACGCCCCATTCGAATAATCCCTGAGTGTTCATCCTCTGCTTACCCCTAAAGAATTATCCACAATTTAGGCTGAGAAATAACTTTTCTGCCTAAAGAAAGGATGTTTTTGGCTGAATCTGCTGCTTTGCGTGTCCATCTCTGCAAAACAGCCGCTTTCTTGAAAAGCAGCTTGAAATTTGGCACATGTGCTGATAAATATAAAGTACTATTTCTGTTTCTTCTTTACCCCTTCCCTCATCCTTTCATAAACATATGTGAGGTGAGAGCATGGAGGAAGACAATAAGGAAACAGTGATAAGCACTGTGTGCTTGGAGCAGAAGTGAGATTTTGATGGTGTCTCTAACTGGTAATGCAGGGGGAAAAAATACTGCCTTCTAAACCAAGATTGTGGACACAAGTTCTAGCCTGCTGAGCTAACTGGTTTCACTTTAAGTTTAAAAACATCCAGGTTTGGACCCAGAATGTTCTGGTATCAGCAGCTGAGACCAAATAATTGAAATGGATAAGTTATAATGTTGACTTCAGGATTTTTCTACTAACAGCTTAAGAGAAAAGGGCACAGTCATAACATGACTAGGTTAGCTCTGACTTTCTGTAGTCTCAGATCTGCATGTGAAGTCTACATGCAAAAGTAAGAGATGTTTTCACAAGAGGAGATAGTTTACTAATAAGAACTTAAGACATTTTGACCTGAAGTACCTGGATTTCTCGTAGCGAGAACTTCTGGATGCTGTAGATAATAATGAGTCTGCGGTGATTGTTGCTCCCACTTCATCAGGGAAAACATATGCATCATACTACTGCATGGAGAAAGTTCTGAAAACAAGCAATGATGGAGTAGTTGTGTATGTTGCTCCTACAAAGGTAAGGCTGCATCCTGCTTCATGTCCTGTGCTGTTTCTCAGGGTGATTCTGAGGCTCTTCAAGGGAACTTGTTACACCAGTTTAGCTGATGGGTGGTTTTAATTGTTAGAAATGGAATCTTTACATTCTGTTTCACGTTTGTTAGAAACAGCATGTTTATCAAAAAATCTTCAGAATATTGTGCTCATGTAGAGGTTTTGTCTGTTAATAGCTGTAAAACTAATTTAAGGTCAGGAATGTTTATAAACCAAAACTGCCATAAGTAGCATTTTAAATGGTGAGAGTACCAAAAACCTACTGACCTGGTAAAGTAATTTTGGACCAAAACAATGACCAAGAAGTCAAGTTGTCTTCTAATTGAGTTCACTGTTAGATGCTTTGAGAAACTCTAGACACTAGGATATTTTTTTAATGAGAGTTCTATCCTAATAATTAGAAAATAAAGTGCTGAAGCACAATGCTTTGATTCCTTCCAATACTCATTTTAATGTTCAGTGATACAGCTTTTGGCTATTGAATTACATGTGCTGTTACTCAATAGGAATCTCTATGAATAGTTTTCTATTAAAAAATCAACTTATTCTGTCATTTTTTTTTTGTTGTTGTTCAGGTTGGGCATCCACCTTTTCATTTGAGTTTCAGTCTGGGTGCAGAACTGTATTTTATACCAGCAGACCCAGGACTTTGAGCTCATTAAAGTGCTTGTAGATACAATAGAATGGCATCTCCTTTTAACTGCTTAGAAAATAATCAAAATACAGAACTCAAGCATAGCTCCCCTTCCCCAACACTAGGTTTCTTGGAAAGCATTTGAGTACAACTGAAAACCAAGTACTGTATCTTTTTGAAGTTAACATTGCTCACAGTCTAGACTTAACAGCACATTACATAATACATTGTAGTCTAGTACAATTGAATGCTTTTAGCTATACACTGTCTAGTTTTAATGACCTGCTTCATTTAAGGCCCTTGTAAACCAAGTGACGGGGACTATATACAGTCGATTCTCCAAGAACCTTCCGGATGGGCTGGTGGTGTGTGGAGTCTTCACGCGAGATTATCGCAATGATGTCCTGAATTCTCAGGTATATTTGTATGGTGGTTCTATCACATCATAATAATAATAACGAAGAGTTCTGTATTCTGTCTGGCTTCTGCAAATTGTAGCTCTAGCAATTGTGTCATTACTAAATAGAAAAATGCAAGCATACCTGTAGTGCTTACAAGAAGCAGCCTATGGTGTTCAACCTTACCTAGCCATCCTAAGGGACATCCAATTGATTAATTGCTCTGATTAAAATAAAGAAACATTTAGATACATTGATTTCCAGCATATAGCAAATGCCTTACAGTAGTCCAGATAGAATACATCAGTGGCTCTTCCCTTGTCTGCTGAGGTAGTCATTCTATCAAAGAAAGCCACTAGGTTGGTCTCTTTTGTATGGAGCCCAGAACTGGACAGAGAACTTGGTGGTGATCATTCTGTTTAACTTCTTGTCCCCATCAACCAGATCATTAATGGTGTTAAACAGAATCAGACCCACCATTGACCACTGGGTTACTGCCTTCCAGCTAGACTTTGTGTCACTGATTGCTAACCCCCTGGGCACCTTCCAACCAGTTTTCAGTCCACCTGACTTTGCTCATCTGGCCTGTACTTGAGCAGCTTGTCTGTGAGGATCTTTGTGGGAGACATGGTCAAAAGCCTCACAATATCCACAGCTCTCCCCTCATCTACCAAACCAGTCGTTCATCACAGGAGTTGTTTGAGGCTGGTCGAGCATGATTTCCCCTCAGAATTCATGTTGAATACTCCACATGTTTTTCTTGTTCCCCATGTGCTTGGAAATAATTTCCAGGATTAGATGCTCCATCACCTTCCCAAGGACTGAGGTGGGGATGGCCAGCCTGTAGTTTCCTAGCTCTTCTTTCTTGAAGACATCAGTGACAAATCACTCATTCTTGCTTACCTTGAAATCTTTTTTTATGCTTTGAAAATACAGGATCTACTTGTACTTGATAAGCTAGTTTACTTGTAAATAATGCTTTGCAAAATTTTATTCTTAGATACTAGTGACTGTGCCTCAATGTTTTGAAATCTTGATGCTGTCTCCTCGTTGCCAAAAGTGGACCAAACGGATACAGTATGTTATATTTGATGAGGTAGGTGTCTTTTAATAGTAGCCAATTTAACCAATATATGAAAAACCTTGAGGGAAAATTGCCAGTGACTCAGTTTTTCATGGCATACACTATTTCTGGTAAATCAACTTTCAGAAATACTATTTCAGACCTGCTTTTTTCCCATCACCTGGTAGTGTTTATGTACTCCAGTGAGAGATCTTAAAACTCTGCTAGTCCTCAAGAGGACACACTGAGTGAAATTTAGAATAATTTTCTACCCAGTGAAGTCTGGAGAGGGATTTACTGGACAGTTGATATGGCTCTGAGACACTTGCCACAACATAAGAATTACTCAGTAGTGATCTTGCCAAACTTTTGATATTTGTAAAACACTAAACTCCTATTATGGGTGCACTTTGATAAGGAAAACTTCTCTTTTTAATCTTTTTCTCCAAAAACATAGGTCCATTGTCTTGGCGGTGAAATTGGAGCAGAGGTTTGGGAGCATCTTCTGGTAACAATTCGGTGTCCATTTCTGGCGCTCTCTGCTACTGTCAGTAACCCAGAACACCTAACTGAGTATGTGTGGGATCTTCTTGCTCACAAGAGCACATTTAAAGTGGATATCAGCTGGTTTAAGACCAGTCAATTGCTACTGGAAGGCAACTGATTTGGAGTTACTGCTATATGTATTATTCTGTTCTTACTCCATTCATTGACACAAAACACTATTGTAGTTCTTAACTCTGTAATGAGAACACACACTACTGATCCTTCAGACCCTATAGCTGAGCTGTGCAGAGGAAGTTAGGGGGCTTTTACATCTGTTGGAGTTGGCAAAGCCTGATAAGCACACTTGGCCATCATCAGTCAGAGAAAACACCTGCATTTTCTTCAGGTACACATATATATGGTGCTATTTCACATTGTTTTTATTTGCCCCCTGGATGAAGCTGGAGAAAACGCCACTGGAGATGATGAGAGGGGGGACTAGAAACCTTGTAGAAGAAATTGAGCAGATTTTACTGATTCATCTATTATAGCTGTAGAAATTTTCTTAAAATATTTTTTACAGCTCTTCTTCTTGCACTGTAGGTGGTTACAGTCTGTGAAAAGGTATTGGCAACGAGCTGAGAGTGCAATAGAAAGAAGCTCTATAGGCTCTGAAAAGAATGCTCCAAGAAAATATCAAGGGAAATCTAAAGTACAACAGAAGAAATCATATCGTGTTAGACTGGGTGTGTATCAGAATATTTTGTGACTAACAAATAAATGTTGGTGTTATTCCTGCAAGGGCTTTAATCATGGTGTAGGAGTTGAAGTGTATATTGGGTTTTTTTCTTTTAAACAAAAAAACCAAGCCTTGCAGGATTAAGTGCTTGCTTTTTAAAACAGCCAAATGCATTTTTGTCTCTTTACAGTCCTGTATGAAGAAAGGTACAATGATTTGGAGAAGTATGTGTGTTCTCTAAAGGATGGTGACTTCAGTATTGAACACTATCATCCATGTGCTGCGTTAACAGTCAATCACGTAAGCGTAATGCTGGTATCATAGAATCCCAGACTGGTCTGGGTTGGGAGGGACCCCAAGGGTCACAGAGCTCCAACCCCCTGCCACAGGCAGGGACACCAACCTCCAGGCCTGGAGCTACACAAGGTTGTCCAGGGCCCCAGCCAACCTGGCCTTGAATACCCCCAGGGATGGGGTACCTACCCCCTCTCTGGGCAGCCTGTTCCAGCTCCTCACCACTCTCTCTGGAAAGAACTTCCCCCTAATATCTAATTTAAACCTCTCCCCTTTAGCTTTAATCCATCCCCCTTGTCCTGCCACTAATTACCATTCGAACAAGATGATTCCCCTCCTGTTTCTCTGCTCCCTTCAGGGACGGGGAGGCTGCAATGAGGTCCTTCCGCAGCCTTCTCTTCTCCAGGCTGACCCAGCCCAGCTCCCTCAGCCTCTCTCCATAGGGGAGCTGCTCCAGCCCTCTGATCATCCCCGTGGCTCCTCTGACCCCTCTCCAACAGTCCACAGGACTCCAGCTGGGGCCTCCCAAGGGCAGAGTAGGGAGGGACAATCACCACTGTTTAGATTCAGGCAACAAGGATTCCATCAAAATGTTTCCTCTTTTGTTTTGTGTGGTTTTCTTGTTGTTTAACCTCCTTGCAGATTGAGAAGTATGGCATTCCTTCAGATCTTTCCCTGTCTCCACGGGAGAGCATCCAGCTTTATGACACAATGGTAGAAGTCTGGCGAAAGTGGCCGAGAGCACAGGTGGGTATATGCAGCTCTGGGCACAAGATATCCAAAAACCAGACCCCAAAAAGCGCTGCAGTGTTTTACGTTGATGTTTTCCAGGAGCTGGATCCTGAGGAGTTTGTATCTTTCAAGAATAAAATAGTGATAAAAAAGACAGATGTGAGGAAATATGAACAGGAACTGAAGAAAGAACTAAGAAAATGGATTGTGCTCGGCCGAAGACAGAAGGTAACAGCTGTTACAGGGTGCTTTAAGAATGGGTACAGCTTGAAAACAATAATTGTAATTATATGGAGTAATATAGGAGTTTCTCCCCTGATAACAATTATTCATTACGTTTACCTGCTGCTGTTCTTGAAAGATAAGCACTAATATTTCTGGCAATTCTATAAGCATTTGCAAGGTGATGTTTTCACAACAGCTTGACTGGGAATAAGACTTCTGATGGCACTGCTAGACTTCAATTTCTGATTCCTCTTGGCACCTCCTAGTGAGAGGGAGGTGGAAATATTGTATCAGCACTGTATGTTTTTAGTTTACATGAGTTTTTTGGTGCTTGTTTTAAACCTTCTGTGTAATGACAGACAGTATGCATGCTTCCATGTAAAAGAGACATTATAGCTGTGAGTAGAAAATCAAGTCCTTGTCTGAAGATCACCTATTCCTACATCATAAAATGTAAGATGAGGAGGTGGTGAATTAAGAGCAATGGGAAAAAAAGATTAACAATATCTGGGGAAGAAACAAGTTTCTTGAAATATGACACTTCAATCTGAAAATATATCATAAACAGTGTGTTAGTGATACTTTCTTATTTGCACAGTGATGGTAGCAATGGCTTATAGAACAGTTGGCATTCTGAGCTCTTACCAAAGTCAGTTGATAACTTACAGACCTTTTAGTCTGTAAACTATATGTGGCTATTGCAGTTGTGAGTGATTTTAAAGAATTGAGCTGATAGAAGTTGGCACAGGCAAAGTGGAATCTTTGTATTTGTTAGCCTCTGGCCAGACGTTCCTGCCACTAACATCTCCACAATAATACTGGCCAGGTGAATGAGCTACTGGACCAGCTGAAACCGAATCCTGTGGAATGTTCAGAACGTGAAAAGTGGAATTATTTTGCAAGCTTTGTTGATAAATTGTATGAGATGGATAAGTTGCCTGCCATATTTTTTATGTAAGTATTTCCATTGCATGTATCACAGGTGTATTGCCTATATTAGCTAAATGGGGTGTAGGGACAAACATGGGTATGGCTTGACAAATGCTGTTTACATGGTATTTGTCACCTTTGCTTTGAAACACATGACATAAAGGCTTACATGCTCTTTCAGCTTGTGCATCTTTATGGCACTAAAGGTTTAACTGAAATAAAACCAGGAGCATTTAATTACTGTGTGGAATAGGTAGATTCCCTGCATGAAGTCTGAGAAAATTAGTCAGATTCTCATCTGCTTTGTCCCAGCATAGTCAAAACTTGTGGAAAACATATGCTGTTTATTTAGAGGGGCCATTGGTATATGTAGGGGCAGATCTGCTAGGGAAAAGGCTGAAATAAAGTTCTGTTAATGCCTGCGTTGTCATATGGCAATGGTTCCACTGCGTAGCCTCTCCCAACCTCATCTTGCATCCAGCAACATGTGTCAATCAGATATGCATGTTTGATATGCAATTACAGCTCAGAACCTACTGACACTACCCTTATTGCCAATATTAGTACAGTATGTGTGGGCCTCAATGCTGGACATGATAATCAAAATTTGCTGCTTGTCAGTAAGCATGGACTGAGATGCAGTCTTCCCATGTGTGGCTGACACCTTGTGTGCTGTTAACCAGGTCTGCCTGCTGCCACAAGAATAACAGATGCTTCTCAGAGAGAAGCTGGAGAAGTCTCCATCCCACTTAAACTCCAAACAGTCCTATATTGAAAAAACTATATGAGGAAGAACAACTGTGTAGAATTCAGACAGGCACTGATTCTCACCTGGGCAGTTGAGAAGAATTAAAATTACTTCGGCTACAATTCGTGTTTATCTGCGTGCTTTAGGGCATGGTAGAGATGTCTATAGACAGTTTCTTGGCAGAACCATTTTACTGCTCAGTTTTGGAACAATAGCAGTTTGAACATGAATGCAGACTATGATTTGGAGGTGGAATAGGCATCTGCTTCTAATGATTAGATTCTGCTGGCTATCACATAAGGCTCACTGAACATTCCACGTAAAAAAAAACCAACCCAAACCTCTGTTCCAGTTCACCTAACTGATGTATACTATATATTACTTGAAGATTTAAGGTGGATTCAGTGGAACGTGCAGCCAGGAATGTATTCCTCAATTTGATGAGAAAACAGAAAGAACAAAACCACGATACCAGGAGGGAAAAAGAACGTTTAACAGACGAACTAAGGAAAGTGGAAAAAATGCTAGTAAAATTCAACCCTCAGTGAGTATTACAACTATATGGTATTAAAAAGCTTCTGTATTGTGACAGTGTAATTCAGTGATAACTTATTTCTGGACGTAATATCATGAAAGAATTAAGTTAGCTGAGTTTCATAGTGAGAACTTGAAAATCCAGTAGGAATTTAGACACACGTTTAGACACTGAGGTAGCTTGAAAATCTGCCTCCTAATAGCTTTCCCTCTCTCCTCCTCTTCAAATCCTGTCCTAAATCTTTGTATCACTATTGGCAGAAAATCCATAACAAATGTTTAATTCTACTGCTGTGCAATCTTGTTCACCTACTAATTTGCTAAATGAGGTACTTAGAGTTGCTCTCATCTTCCTTCAGTCTTGTCTATCATCATAATTCCTCCTGTCTGCTTCACACAGAACTACTTGTGTACAAGCTATGATACAGGGGAAGCTGCTAGCAGTAAACTTATATTAACAGACCTGGGTACATATTTGTGCTTGCAGTTCTACAGGGAATGAGTCTGTATCTTTCAGTACCCAAAGAATATTTTAAAATATCTGGACATGTACATTAATTACAGGACTAATTGTTTTTATCATATGTTCTATGCAGGGATACTAAAAAGTTGAGCCCCAGTAAGTTAGAAAACATGGTTTGTCTTAAGACCACAAAGCAACAGTTACAAAAAAAACTTAAAAGGCTAACTGCTGTCCCTTCTGAGTGTACTTATGCTGATCCTAAAGCAGTGGATGAAGATGTAAGTAACTCATGGATGATTCTAATATGGTTTTGGGCTCGTGTGTCTAAAATGAATTTGTGCATGAATACATAAAGCTCAGGTAATGTGTGATGCAGTGTGGCTTCATTGACTTCCTGGAACATACCAAACATTCCCAGTTCAAATTTGATACCAGGTCTGAATCTTAACTTTTATTTTTAAGATGTATGAGCAACTTTGTCACATAAAAAGGCGTTGACTCATTCTTGGGGTAAGAGTCCTGGGATGTGTACCACAATTAATTCATTTCCATGAACTATCAGCAGTGCAGTTCTGTTACTTATTCACATCTCAGCCTCCTGTTTTTTCTGAGTCACCAGCATAGGCTATGTGGTACCTTTGTGTGCTTAGCATCAAATCACTTTTAAACCCTTCATATCTCGTAAAAAGACTAAGTGATAAATTATTTTAGGCTCCAAAAGTTTTCATCTCCACAATGCAAAATTTTCCATGTCTTTCAACATGTTTATGCCCCCTGAGGAAATAAAAGGTGAGAAAAGCACTCACTGTCTTCAGATGTCCATGAGAAATACTAATGTATATATTGATATACAAATAATCATGGAGCAATTTAGGAAAGAGAGATGTATGGCATGGTTTCCAGCAGTAGTGGGTGACTGGGCTTTGATTCAGGAGATCCCCTTTAGTCCAAATTTCCTAAAACATGACTGTGGTTTGTATAGCTGGGTTTGGTTGAGTTTTTTAAACAAAAAAATAACTGTGGTACAGCTCTTAATTGAGAGGAAATGTGCTCAAAATCTTGACTGTAGTATCTTGATAATGCTTTCTGCTTATTGTGGTGTCTTGAAAGGGAGGAAAATTCTGTGACTGCAACCAAACTTTTTAATATTCTCATGATTCCTTACCCTGGGAACTTGGGATCCCAATGGCGTTTTTGGACTGCTGTCAGCCAGCACGGAAGGAACGCTGCCTCCCGTAGTTGCACATGGGTTAAGGCACTGAACAAGTAGCTTGGACACTTAGCTGTAGGGTAAAGTTCAGAAAATACTGAAAAAGCTTAATTCAGGGCTATTTCAGTGTGGGAAGGGGAAGCTTTTAACTATGTAGGGAGATGAGATGGTGGTACCAGGCAGTGATGACAAAAGAGTATTCATTTCACATAGCTATTTAGGAAGCTGTTCTGCATGTGGTACAGGGACATGAGGCCATGCTTTGAGTAGATGTCATGAACATGCAAGCTTACTGTCTGGCTGTGTCTAGCTGCATGGTATGATTGGGGCTGGTGTAATGGCATTTGGTGCAAAGGTGGAAAAAAAAGTAGAAATATAGAAGAATACTTTCTGCTTTGTCATCATAATGACAAGTGATGTACATGACAATTGTATGCTTTGGGCCTCAGGTTTGCTGAAGCTCATAACCAGCTGTGTTATCTCTAGTGCCTGGAATTTCATCAGATAATATTTTTCATTAACAATGCCTGATTGCTGTTAATATTTAACATTATTTGTAGACCTTGAAGAAGATTTTTCATCGACTTAGGTTTGAGCGAAAACGCGCTCTGCAGCAAACAATGGCAATGAGGGGCATTGGGTATCATCACGCCTCCATGTCCATCAAGGAAAGACAAGTGGTGGAGATGCTTTTCAGGATGGGATATATCAAGGTTGGTAAATTTGGATCAGTCCTCTCTTTTAAATTCTAATTTCTCCATGTATTTAAAAAATACAGTGTACCTTTCACAAGGTTAGAATATATTGCATTGACTTTCTCAGGGTCACTTAAAAAATGCTGCCAGGAAGGTTTCCAAACAAGTAAAACAACCCGAACTGATAGAACCAAGTGTTTCTGTCCTTCAGATGAGCATATCGTGGAATCACAGGATTGTAGAATCATTTAGGCTGGAAAAGACCTTTCAGATCATAAAGTCCAACTGGTAACATAGCACTGCCAAATTCACCACTAAACCATGGCCTGAGCACCACATCTACATGTGTTCGAAGTAGAGTTGTAAAATCAGTTGTAATGCTATTGCAATTTGTGTTCCATAAAAGATCTATTGGGATGCAAAAGTTTAATATGCATATATCATAACTGTATGAACTGAGTGAGAAGTGAAATACATGCATGTTTCTAGCTCTGTTAAACTCATCAGGTCTGAGATTAGCTATATGAAAAATGATAGGAGAATTTCTTTTGATGGGAGTTGGTTATTACACTGATATTAGACTCATGTTTAAAAACTGGATTTTGCCATTTCTAATCAACATCCTCATGTCTGATATTTTATAGGTAGTCACAGCTACTTCAACACTTGCTCTAGGAATCAACATGCCGTGTAAATCTGTTGTCTTTGCTGAAGATTCTGTCTTTTTAGATGCCTTAAATTACAGACAGGTATGGAACTAGAACACTGACTTATTACAAGAACAGTACAGAGGTAGCTGTCATCTCACACAAATTCAAAACCAGCTCTTTTACATGAGTGTCTGGGCATGTTCTGAGTTTAAGCTGCTTGTTTTGGTGACAGTAACAAGGAAAAGGGAACTTGCTGACTGGATTAATAGGGAGATTTGAGTTCCTTCCATCTGGGAAGTGGCACTCCACACAGTATAACACAGCAGTGTGGAGATGAGGTTGCAGATGCAGTGAAGCAGAATGACTCTGTGGCACAATCTTATGGGCGGTGAGACAACCTCACCTCTTCATTAGCTCCCTTCATTAGCTGCTTGTCAAACCTGAAGTACTGCCAGCTTGCCCCTGGCTCAGGCGGCCATCTAGGCTGGAGACAGCTGATGGCATCAACTGGCAGGTAGCTCTCAGACTCAAAGCCACTGGATCTCCTCCGTAGATGTGCATCTCCCTTTTGCTGCACATAAATGACAGCTTCTCTCCGTCCCTCATTCATACTCTCTGCTCTTCATTCATACTAAGACTGCCTCTGCCTCAAATCTACCCAGAAATAATTCAGAGCTAAATGGATCTTGAAAACAAAGCTGGTGGACAGGTATAAGTGAAGTTAAAACTTACCTGGAAGAAATATAAATGTTAAAGGGGCATGTGAGAGAGTGTAAGTATCCTGGCCAGCGTTTAGGGCTTTTATTGGATTTGGGAGTTCATATTAAAAAAAGTAAATAAACCCACCATAGTTTTAAACGAGCTGTATTTGAGGTGCAACACTTTGCACGTGTCATTTTAACAGTTCTGCAAAAATTCTTTATTAATACCACATAGATGGCACCAGTAACATACAACTTAGGGGTTTTTTATTTTAAAATTAATTTCTTTGTTGTTGTCATAATATAATTATTAAATAATTTATTCTTAGATGTCAGGACGTGCTGGGAGGCGGGGGCGAGATTTGATTGGAAACGTTTTCTTCTATGATATCCCACTGCCAAAAGTTGAGAGACTTATGAAATCCAACGTGCCTCAGCTGAAAGGCCAGTTCCCTCTGACTGTTTCCTTAATATTGAGACTCATGCTGTTGACAGCAAAGGCTGATGATGAAGCAGATGCCAGAGCAAAGGTTTGATATTTTTTCTTAATATCAGTCTAATTAAATTAGAATGTGTTCTGAACATGAGCTGAAAATGGAGCTCTTCAGAAGTAAGCACTCTGCCTCCAAATGAATTTCAAACTCCACTGTACTGCTTCTAATACCAGTGCCATCTTCCCCACAGGACTGTTCTGCCCCTTTTCATGTGTTTATTCCTTCCAATACATCTCAATCATAAAGGTTGGAGAAGATCTCAAGCTCATCTAGTCCAACTGTCCCCCTGCCACCCATATGACTCACTAAGCCTCATCCCCAAGCACCTCATCCAACTTCTCCTTGAACACCCTGAGGGATGGTGACTCCCCCACCTCCCTGGGCAACCCCTTCCAATGCCCAACCGCTCTTTGGGAGAAGAAATGTCTCCTCATTTCTGACTTGACCCTCCCCTTGCACAGCTCACAGCCATTCCCTCTCATCCTGTCACTGGGTATATCAGAGAAGGGGCTGAGCCCCAGCTCCCCACAGCCTCCTCTCAGGGACCTGGAGAGAGCAAGGAGGTCTCCCAAAAATACCATCAGAAAGAATGTTACTATCAGGAAAGTATTTTTACTGATTCTCTTCTATTCTCACTGACTTGGAGAATCAGGAGTCTCCAATATTTAAAATTTCAGCTTTATTTGAGGAAAAGATATGAACAGACACTTTCATAGGGATCTGCTATCACAGGTGAAACTATGAGAAAATTCTACATATTACTCATTTAAATCCCCATAGTAACTCTCTTGATACGAAGAACTCTTATTCTTGCCATTTAATGCAGTCACTTAAGTAAACAACCTGTGTTGATGATTATAAATTGGTCAGATATTATTAATTATTGTCGTTATTAAGAAACTGCCTTGTAATTATGAAGAAACTCTGACCCTCAGATAAGCACATCCACTTCAGCATCTAGAAATGCATTTTCAAGGACTCGCTGGAGGAATTCAGATGCAAGGAATTGGTAGACTTCTGTGTTCAATAGTAAAATGGCATTAAAGTGTAAGGAATAATGCAAAACTTCCTGCTTTTAGTTGAATGATGTTTAAATCCTTGTCTTCTAGATCCCTCTATGAATTTCATGTAATTAACTTTGCAAACATCAGCAATCCGGAGGATGGAGTTTTTCACAGCGTTTCCAGGAGTTTGGTGTTCAGCTGAAACTAAAACACAACATAAATCCCCATCCAGCGTTTTTACCCTGAAAATGAGTTGATGAAAAACGTGTAAAAGCTGGATATTGTTACAAGATCAGCATTCCCTTGGATTCCTAATGTCTGTCTCTTCCTTCTGTCTGTTTGTCCAGGCATTGTCGGTGCTGCAGCACTCACTGATGTCTTTCAGGAAAGAAAGGAATGCTGAAATATTAAAAATTTATTTTATGTTTTCCTTGCAATTTCTTATCAAAGAGGTAGGTTTTTAACTTTTCCTTGTAAGTGGTGGTAGTTAAATCTCCAGGTTCTCATTTGCTTGTGTTAGCATGCTTATGTGTAAAGAACCATGTGTGTTATATTCCACAGTAACAGGCGACTTCTTTCTGTTAGAAATCTAAGGAAACAGGTAAAATCAGAATGCTTTAAGTCTGAGGTTAACTCTGATCTATTTATATTATGGCATAAATTCATTAGGGAAAATCTTTATAGTGTAGAATCACAGAACAATAGAATGTATTGGGTTGGGAGGGACTTTTAGAGGCCATCTAGTCCCACCCCTACAGTGAGCAGGGACACCTTCACTAGAGCAGGTTGCTCAGAGCCCCAGCAAGCCTGACCTTGGATGTCTCCAGGGATGGGGCCTCCACCATCTCTCTGGGCACCCTGGGCCAGTGACCCACCACCCTCAGAGTGAAGAACTTTTTCCTGACACCCAACCTAGATCTCCCCTTTTCCAGTTTAAACCCATCACCCCTCATCCTATCGCTCCATGCCCTTGGGAACAGTTCTTCCCCAGCTTTCCTACAGGCCCCTTTCAGGGACTGGAAGGGGCTATAAGCTCCCCCCAGAGCCTTCTCTCCAGGCTAAACCACCCCAACTCTGTCTATCTGAATACAAGTTAATTAAGGAGTAAGAGTAGTGTGTTTATGCTGCATACGAAAATGCCCACATGTGAAATGATGGGGCTTTAAAACATGCTGTGTGTCATACAAGTTCTGAACCACTAGCAGAAATTATATCTCTAAGAAAAGTTTAGGAAGTGGGTCTTGGAGAAGACTGAAAATTAGTGGTGTGTGTCTCCATAGTAATTGCATCAATTTGACAGGTACCCTCTTGGTGTTTCTATGCATTGGGGTATTTCTGTGCATAGAGAACTGTTTTGGCTTATGGCCCAGAGCCACGGGCAGTATGAGGCACCAGTAGTGTGATTCCATTAACAAGTCACCCCTGCCCAGGTTTCCCCATCCTGTTCCCAGGGGAGCACTAACCTCTGCTGCTGCCTCCTCTGCTGGGTGTCCTACACATGTGAGACCACAAGTCCCATACTCCCCTTGAAGAGAAGTTTGTACATATATATGTAAAGAGTAACCATATAATGACAATTCTCTGGATACTCCACTTACAGGGCATGATGCAGTGATTGCTGATAGGAGATGTGGCCTAGAACTTGGAGCCTTTAATGGAGCTTATTCCAGGAGTTTGTCCTGTTATCTTCTGAAACTAGTGACAGGACAGGGGCAATGGCTTCAGGCTGGCAGAGGGCAGGGTTGAGTTAGATGTTAGGAAGGAATTCTTCCCTCTGAGAGTGGGGAGGCCCTGACACAGGGTACCCAGAGAGGCTGTGGGAGCCCCTGGATCCCTGGCAGGGTTCAAGGCCGGGTTGGATGGGGCTTTGGGCACCCTGGGCTGGTGAGGGTGTCCCTGCCCATGGCAAGGGGTTGGAACTAGGTGATCCTTGAGGTCCTCTCCAACCCAAACCAGTCTGTGATTCTAACACCCAAACATCTTGCAGCAGCATGTTTGACAGATCACTGGTTGCTCTGTTTTTATTCCATCTGACACTTGAGTTAATAGGTTTCTTTTCATAAAAGAAGTTAAGATCTATGCTTTGAACAGGGAGCTAGAGATCTCCCATGGAATTCCTCAAATATTTGGTGATGTGTTTTTCAGTGAGGACAATTTTTTTCCCTTTCAGTGGCAATGGAATGGTCCCAATCAGTACCTGTTCATGAAGTTGAATGTCTGCTCTGAATGCCAGCACTCTGGCTCTGTGTCAGATACAAGTTCATTTTTCACAACTCTGCTTTTTTTTTTTTGCTTTTAAATAGTGCTACTTGGACCAGAAAGGGCACCCCAGAGGATTTGCTGGGCTTGTCTCACACTTGTACTATTACGAACCTTCAAATTTTGTTCTGGTGAGCTTCCTTAGGAAAGGCTTATTCCACAAACTCTGCCGCCCAATTAAAGGTAAGCAAGGCTCCATGCACTGCAACTGCTGCCTGTGACAGGCTCTGCAACCCCAGCAGGAAACTTTCTGGATGTCTTCCTGCTGCTGCCACCTTTTGCTCACCTTCCTCCTCACACCCCTGCCTCTGCCCCCACCCGCATTGCTATTTCTGCCTGAGACAGCCAGGGCACGCTGTGGCAGCGCTAGTGCCACAAACCTGAGTTGGCTGTCTGGCAGGCATTCTCACGAGGTCAGAAAGCTTGCTGCACGTGGAAAAACCAATAATTCGAACTCCAGAGCAAGGTCTGAGTGCCATGCAGCACATAAGATGGATGGCCACTCTGAATAGCAACAAGTTTAAAAAATTAAGTGCTGTAAATGTCTTGTTATGTGAGTGTGCTGTCATCTGCTGCAGAATGGGAACATACAGGAACACAGCATTATTTTATCTGTGACAGTTGCTTCATTACCAGAGAGATTTGGATGTAAAGAGTTGATCTTTATCCAACAGTTTTCCATAATCTCTGTGATGACAGTGGAAGCAGGGAAGGAAACTCCTGGAGAGTAGTTAATTTTAAGTAAAAATAATCTTCTCTTTCTTTCTTTAATTGCACTTTATTTAACCCAAGTACTTTCTCTTCTGACACAGGCTCAACTAATTTTTCAGAAGATGTCCTGGAAAAGCTAGTGCTTGTTCTAGCCAACCTGTTTGGGAGAAAATACCTTCCAGCCTGCTCAACAAAATATAAAAACACATTTTGCCAGTCAAAGGTAGAGAAAACTTCACTGTAATTCATGTTGTGTACCACCTCTGAGCTGCTTTTCTTTGGCCAGTTAGACTGGTGTCATTGGGACGGTACAGTGGTCTGGTGGGCCAGGAGGTGGCTACCCACCCAGCTGCTCTTTTGCTCCTCCATCTCAGCAGGATAGGGGAGAAAAACAGGATGGAAACAAATGCTCACAGGGCAAGACAAGAACAGGGAGACTGTTTATTAGGTATCATCACAGGCAAAACAGCCTCAACTTGTGGAAAATGCATTTGTTGCCAATTAAAATGGATTTTGTTAGTGAGAAACAAAAAGAAGTTCACTGCCACCTTCTGTCCTTGGCTTCTCTGTTGCTCCTGACCTCTTTACCTCTTCCCCCCCTGCCCCAAGCAGTGCAGGTATGATGAAAAATGAGTTGTAGTCAATGTATTCCCAGCTTGCTCTGCCACTGCTCCCTCCTCATCCTTGCATCAGTGAGTCCTCTCCATGGGCTGCAGTCCTTCAGGATACATCTGCTCTGGTGTGGGCTCGCCATAGGCTGAGCTCTTTCAGAAAACATCCAGCTGCTTTGGTGTGGGATGTCCTTCACAGGCTCCAGTGTGGACATCTGCTCCAGCATGGCCATCTCCACTGGGAGGGCTACAGGGAAACCTCTGCTCCACAGTGATCTCTTCTCTAGACTGTGGGGGAATCTCAGCTCTACCACGTGGAGCACCCTCCCCCATCCTCCTCTGATCTTTGCATTACTGCTGCTGATTCTCACTCTCTGTGTGGTATTTTGGACCTTTCTTAAGTCTTCAGAGAGGTGCTGAACCTGAGGGCTCAGCTCTGTCCCATGGTGGGGCCAGTGGAGCTGGCCATGTCTGTCACAGGACAGCCCTTGGCCTCTTCTCACAGCAGCCCACTCTGAACCACACACCCTCTCCCAAGCTCCCCCTCCCACCAACACTACCTCACCTACCTCACCTACACACAAGTACTAGAATAACAACAGAAGTCCTTCCTGGGTGAAAATACTGAAGCCTTGATTTAACAGCAGCAGCAGCACTGGAGTGTCAGGGTAAATGAGTCCTGGATTGCTCAGGTATGTTTCGGCAGGGACAGATGGTAACACAGTTACTGTGTAGGTGTATATGAGCCACGCAGCATCTCTTCATACACAACTGGGGCATCTCTTCCCCAAATGGCAGTTTACTTTTGTCTCCTTACTCTGCTAGGATTCTGTCTCAGTCTAAGGAGCTGTAGCTTTTACCAACACGTACCAGTGACCCATGGGGACACCAGCATGCTCTGTGGTATGTGATGCTGTGGGCTTAGGGCTTTTTCCACAAGTAGGATGATGCTTGCCCTGCTAACATTAACATTAGCTGTGCAGTGTAACCCACCCTGTGTGCAGGCAGAAGGAGAAACATTCATCATGTGCTCCTCTTGGCTCTGCTATGCCAAGCCTTAAAATTCTGGAGCACACAGGTATGCCTGGAACAACAAAGAAATCTTGTTCAGATGAAGATGTGGCTGGTTCCCAGCAAGCATTCCAAGGGGAAAAATGTAATTTATTTCTGAAAAGGGGCTAGTCATGCAGGGAGGATTCCAGGCCTGCCATGGCTAATGTGGTGCTGGTAGGGACCTGCTGAACACCAAGATACAGGAAACACCATCTGGGAAAGGCAGCCCTTCAAAAGCCCCTTTTTAGCTGACTGAAATGTCCTTAATAGCACTGCTTGCCAAGTATTTTGTAAGTAAAAATCCAGGAGTTTTATACTTATTTCCCCTGCCTTTTCCTGCTTGAAATTTGTGTTCACTTTTAAGATCTGTTGGTTGTAGATGGCCAGGCAGTCTGATGGGTTTGGTCAAGTTTGGAGCTGTTTTCTTTCCTTCTGTCTACTAGCAGGCTATGTGTGTACCAATGCTTCACGTACATGCCAGTCTACAACTATCCCTCTTGAAAAATCTACCTGTTATTTCAGGTCTTTCTGGAAGATCTGCCAAAAGACTTTGCAGATGCTGTAAGAGAGTACAACACCACAGTGAAGGAGAACTTTGCTCACTTCCTTCTGTCAACTGCCAAGCTGGCAGATATGGAACAGGAATACAGGCTTCCACTGTCAAAGACAGGTAGGGAGTGAAAAATTAATGCATATTTGTAATTTGTGAAATTGATTTTATTGGGAACCTTGGCTTAATTCTGATTTGGTAAAGAAACAATTGTGACTTAAGCCATGCAAGCAGAGACATGTTGGCTTTTGTTTTACAAGCACTGTAGGTTATACTGTATATGGTAGATATCTTGTACAGGAAAAGGATGGCTTTAGTTGCTATTCTTTTATTATCTTGTAGAGGAAATAAAAATCAAAGGGAATATTTTATAAAAGGAATATATATTAAGTGTAACTATTGAATAAAAGCATTTTTAATCTAACCATCAATCCATTTATGGATCTTCAGATGTCTGTGCTACTTGAGTTGCCCTCAGTCTTATAAAGGTTAGATTTTTCAACATCTTAACAGCCTTAAAAGTGAAGTGACAGAAGAACACTGTACCATTTATTAATCTACCAAGCTACTTCTGCCAAGGAGTGATGTCCAGTGACCAAAGCAGCACGAAAAGGCATGACTATAAAACTTCCAATCAGTATGGATTGCTGTTGGGTGAAAAATATTTCACTGCTACATAATTTCATGTTACCTCCTGGAAGAGAGATACAAAAGCAACATAATATATTCTGTTCCTCTAAAACTGACACACTTCAAAACCACTATTTTTTGGGTAAGGAAGCCCTGTAGTTAGAGCAGACAACTGTATTTATTCATTCAGCCTCCTTCCTACGCTGGTACAGGGGCTTCTGTTGTCTCTGCAAAGCAAGTTGAACAATACCTGTGGCTGGAGATGGTGAACAACCACTTGCATGTCTGGTACAGAGCCCTGAAACATGCTGGGTAGTGGGGTAACATTAGCAATACTTGATGAAATCATGGTTTTCTCACATTCAATTTAAGATTGCTTATTCCAACTATGGAGGGGCCTCACACCTGGATACGGTACCTGAAAAACATAGGCCAGGCAGAGCTGTAAATCCCAGGATGCTGGGGTTCCACATTAGAAGAGCAATGCAGGAACTGCTTTACATTTTCAGGATATACATCCCTTTCTATGTATATCAGTGTTGCTAATACTTCTACCCAGCATGGGAGCTGTGGGCATTGAATTTCCTACTCTCTGTGAATGGGAAAGCTGTTTCTTTAAACAGGAGCTGTAACATGGTTGCACTCACCCATTTTGCTGAAGCTCACTTGGAAAGAAATGCTTTCCAATAGACTTACAGAAAAAGAAATGTGAGATCAGTTCACCTCCATTTCCAGAGGTGGGAGAGACTTTTGGACTTGCTGTAACTTGGGGCAAAACTGCAAAAACAAAACGTGGGTCAGGCTGCTGAGCTCTTTTTCCAAATGCCACAACTTTGAACTACAACAGACTTAGCAGAACACAGAGCAGGAAAGGCTGCAGCCTAAGGATAATTGGGAAAGAGAGAAAGAGAAACTTTCTATCTAGAAAAGCAAAATCCAAAGTTCAAATGACTTTGGGACTACACAGGTACAGAGGGTGAATGAAGTGACATAAGCCTACTGAAATGCTGTGGTGAGGTAAGAGCAGGAATGCGTCCTCTGCTGGTGACAGCTCTCACACTTAAGCCCCAGCAATGGCCTTTAGGTAGCAGAGTCACTCTTCAGAGCCCCACATCTCCAGAAGAAGATTGCCTGGGAGTCCAGGGGCTAGGAACAAAACCAACAGATGTTAAGCTACCAAGAACTGTGACTACAGGTTGAAACCCCTAGGTTTTCTTCAGCAGTGGACAGAGTAAAAGGTGGAGGTAAAATACGACTTACAGTAGTAACAGTGCCTTTGGTTTTGGGACAACACTGTGCTAGCAATTGTGGCTACCAATGAGTCAAGGAGAAACGTTAAAGTGGGGCTGTGGGGGTATAATGATTCTCCCCACTAGAAAGCTTTTGGAAACACTGGGCTCGGTTGCATAAAGGTTCTATGAACAATAGACACAAACACATATCAAGGATTTATGTTTAGCTTAACTCCTCTTCCTATTGCTGCCTGCTGAGCTGCAAAGGGAGCTGGGACCCACTCAGCTTACCTTGTACCCAAACCTTCTTCCCCAGACTTCACACCCAAGAGCTGGCACGGCTCCCAGCTAGCATCCCATTTCATAGACACCACCAAGCGCGTGTCTGCCATCTCGCCTTTCGCCTGCTTAGCTGGAGTGGTTGACAACAGTCTGTTTCATGGGGAGATCATTAATAAAGTAAGTGTTTGATTTTTTTTTTTTGGGGGGGGGGGGGGTGTAGGATTTTATTACAGTTCAGTAATTTTTTTTATTTTATTACAATCTTCTTGTTTCTCTGTAAATTGACAGCTCTGAGGCTCAAATAACCCAATCATCAGCTCTGAATAGCACCCTTTGCCACAGCACAAGAATCAGAATGGATGCAGGAATAGATTATCTGTAAGAAGTTTGCTTTCTTGCGAGGCCTCTGGTCCTGCTGACTCAGAGACAAGTAAATTAAGATTTCAGACACAAACCCCATGCCCCAGTTTTTCTCCACACTGGGAGTTTCATTTTGGGTTTGATTTTCCCCCAAATCAATCATACAGCCTCCAGGATCCTAGCAAAAGGATGCATGATGGCACTGATCATTTCTTCTCAGCTAGGACTTCAGCGATGATGCTACACAGCGTGTGAATTAGTGTAACTGTGATATACATTGACACACTTACTCTCAGTTTGCACTTTCCTGCCATCTTTTACATTGGCTCTGTGGCATCTGTGATTTATCCACAACCCTGTAACAGAAAACAATCCTACAACTAGTGATGTGAAATTCACCTTCACGCCTACAGTGCTCCATGCTTAGGGTTGTTAATACATTCAGAGCATCACCGAGAGTCTGAACACACAATCTATGTACATGGAAGGATCCTTGTCTAAAGCCCAAGAGAAATCAAGCTTTAAAGTACTCAGGATGGCCCCGAGCTGCACTGGCAGGCACCTGGTGAACAAACTCTCCTCTGTGTCTCTAACGTCCATGGATTTGGGCAGGTCTTGGGAGTGGCCCAGGATTAGAAGCGAGAAACATTCCAGCTGTGGGGATAAAAGCGCAGGTTTGACCAAACAGACACGTAAACAAAACCACACTAGTTACTCAGCAGATACTTCCTGGTGGTGGTTGTCTTTTCTTTCAGGCTGTCTTCCGTTCCTTGGGAGTTAACATCACCAACTGCCCCCTTCTTTATTTGAACAAGTACGATAACCAAGGCAGGAGGCAGCCGCTCAACGCGTACGCGCTGGACTTCTATAAGCACGGCTGTCTGACTGCACTGACAACCGACAACTGGTACGTACGGTCTAACCACAGCCCTGTTTACAACGAGGTACATTAGGACATCTTTTTAAAGCCCACATTTTAGGGATGGAATAGTTGTTAAATAGGATTAGACCGAGTATTTTAATGAGGGTCAAACACGGAGCACAAGTATTAATTGGGCATTGAAAATGGCACTGTAAATGGGAAGTCTTGACTTCAGCAGCACAGGTTATCATGTGTGACAGTGTGATCTCAAACGCTCTCCTTGCATGCTGCATGCAAACGATCACCTCTTTCCTGGTGCAGGAAGACCTGTCACCTCAGAAACCTGACTTTTACAGCAGCAAAGCAAAATTTGCCAGCAATTCAGTATTTGTGTCAGCATTGCTTCCATACTTCCTCTTTTCCTCAACTTTTATAAGCGCCTAGCAACCTGTCCTGGTAATTTAGTGACACTAGAATGTCTCTTTAAAAAAAACAAACAAAACCACCCATTGAAACCTGTGCCCAAGCTGCCATACCACATCACACTTTCATGTTTGAGAGAGGAAAGTCACACGTACCATGGGCTCCTGCATCACTTTCAGTCTGGCTTTTCCAGGGCTGGAGCTTTAATCTTATCTTTTGTGCTCTCTTGCCTGCTGCTTTCACCACTGTTCATCAGTTCCTCCTTTGAGCTGTTTCTGTGCTTATTTTTTGACCAAGTCCTTGAAATCCCTCATCCCTCACATTAGGGACTTGCCTCATCTTTTTGATTGGGAAAACAACTGAAAAAAAAACCAACCCAAACAACCCAAAACCTTCTGAAGACCTTTGACAGACCCCCAAATAACCTGAGCAGTACCCCACTCCACTCCCTCAGGGGGCTGTGGGGCGCACAGGGTGGTACCTACATTTCTGTCAGCTCTTCCGGGAAGATTCTCGTCGGAACAATTAGATGACACAGTCCATGCACCATTAACGGTCACACCAGCAGAGTCTGGCACGAGCTCCACACCACCAAGAGCTGAGTAAACTCTCTCTCTGACTTTAACATGTTCCTGGGTTCTATCAAGCTGGTCTAGTGGAAGATGTCCCTGCCCACGGCAGGTCCCTTCCAGCCCCAAACTGGCTGTAACTATATTCCTTTCCACACAAAACTGATGGTAATTTGTTACAAACATGGTATTTGTCATTACTAGGAGTGGAGTTTAGTTCTTTTTGCAAAACATAGGGTGCTCTTCACCTGCAGGAAGCTCATGGGGTGTCCTGCTCAGTGCTGCGGGGAGTGTGACAGGTCCAGCAGAAACCGCATTCCCAAAACCCCCACCAGTAACTTGCCTTTCCGAGTACCGCTGGCGAGGCTGCCACAGTCAGCATCACTATAGAAACATGTGCCTCGCCAGCATTGTTATTTCACTCTTAGGGTTACTCCACAGCTCTTCCCACTGAGCTAACAGCGTTTGAGGCCAGGAACCCTGCTCCCCATGTCCTTACCCAACCCGGGTGCCAGGGGGCACTAAAGGCAAAGCAGAGCCTTACAGTGCCCAGCTACTTGGATTTTTTTCTTTCTTTAGGTTAAACGAAGGCGATGCTTACTACTCACTCAAGGACTTCTCACTCCTTATCAAGTCTATTGGGTATGATAAAACTTGTGCTTTTTAATATAGGATACATTATTTTGTCTTTAAAACAACTTGAAATGAAACATTTTGGGTTTTTCTTTAAACAGAACATCGCTGAGTGAACTGTGTGATGATCCAAACGATCACGTTCTGCTGGCGTTTCAGCAGCTGGGTGAAATCTATGAGAAGAAACTGAATTCTGTCAGATGAAGGGAGCAGGGAAGAGGAGCAGCACTATGTAAATAGAATCATAGACTCATGGGGTTGGAAGGGACCTTCAGAAATCATCGGGTCCAACCCCCTGCCAAAGCAGGGTCCCTAGCTCATGTTGCACAGGTTGATATCCAGATGGGTCTTGAATATCTCCTGAGAAGGAGACTCCACACCCCTTGGGCAGCCTGTCCCAGGGCTCCCTCACCCTCACTGGGAAGAAATTCTTCCCCAGATTGGTGGGGAACTCCCTGTGCTCCAACTTGAGCCCATCGCCCCTTGTCCTGTCCCCACAGACACTGAGAAGAGGCTGCCCATGTCCCCCTGTGTCCCATAGTTAAGATATTCATAAACAATAAGGTCCCCCCTTAGTCGTCTTCTCTCCAGGCTGAACAGCCCCAGCTCACTCAGCCTTTCCTCACAGGGGAGATGCTCCAGGCCCTTCAGCATCTCCGTAGCCTCCTCTGGACTCTCTCCAGGAGATCCCTGTCTGTTTTATCCCAGGGAGCCCAGCACTGGACACAACACTCCAGGTGGGGCCTGAGCAGGGCAGAGCAGAGGGGGAGGATCCCCTCCTGTGACCTGCTGGCCACACTCCTCCTGATGCCCCCCAGGATCCCATTGGCTCTCTCAGCCCCCAGGGCACCCTGCTGGCTCACGGCCAACCTGTCACCCACCAGGACCCCCAGGTCCTATATAAATACCGCACGGATCAGCTGCCTTGTCAGTTAGGAAGGGCCTAGACCTGAGTCATCAGATGTGCTTCATAATACAGCTTTAGTAATATCCAATATTAGTAACACAAAACTTACTTAATCTTTGCTCATGGACATTTCAGTAGCTCCATTGTCAACTAAATAATTGTTTCCAGTAGATTCCAAACCCAGGTTGTTGCACCCCTCTTCCCCCTGCACTTCTGAGGCAGGGATACCCACGTCAGGACAGCTCTCAGAAATGCCCTCACCAAATGGCACAGCTCTGGCAGCTGGTGGGATCAGCCTCCCCTTCCAGCCCCTTTGTGAAGGATGCTCAGAAATCACTTTGGTAATTATAATTAAATGTATTGTTCTGATTATCTTCCACTGCTTTAAGCTATGACATACTACCTTCAGGAACCCTTATAGATGCTTTTAAACTGGTCTGCAATTTTACTTTACAAGATTTTGAGTATAAAGAAGATTTTACATTATTACAGTGAAATCTGATTAATAAAATACTTCAACCGTACGTAGAATTGCTTCATTTGTCACCTCTTGCATCCTTAGGAGTCAGAAGGTCCAGGACACCGCTAGCACACACATCACTAAGTTCTTTACAATACAAATTTAGTTTACTTTTTTCTTTCCTGGAAAGAGCAAAGTTTATTGAAAATTCCTCAGTTTAGCACTAAATATTAGTCTATTTGTCTGAAAAATATAGATACACACAGCACAACACTCAGGTAACCTAAGGCAATGATGCCCCATCCCTGGAGGTGTTCAAGGCCAGGTTGGATGGAGCTCTGGGCAACCTTGTGTAGATCCAGGCCTGGAGGTTGGTGGACCTTGGGGTCCCTCCCAAACCAGACCAGTCTGTGATTCTATGAATGAGGCTGTGATGACAACAGTCCTCATGCCCACGTATGGCTTTAGAGTGATGACCAAGATGGTGATGCTACTCTCCATGGGTAACGAGCAAAACACGCAGCAAGGACAAATCCAAATCCCATTTCCTCCCATCAGCTCTGGTGCTCATCTTTCTCTTGTAAATAAAACATCCTGCTTGCTGCTCCTCTCCCCTGTAAAACCTTAACACTGAGCTATGAAGCCCTTTGACAGCAGCCTGCAATGCCCAAAAAGCTGTCCTAGGCCTGTACTGAACTCACCCCCACCAATTCTTGCTTGGAGTGTACCATTTTACAATGATGCCTGTTTAATGAAAGAAGTATCTGCTTTGAAGTTTAACTTTATCAAGCTGTCATGAAACACTACAAGGAATGAAGATCGGTCAAAAAGAAGCAATTTTAAGGACCTCCGCAGGGTTTCTGAGCAGCCCTAACTCACTAGGAAGGGTTTGTGTCACTCTAGCAGAAAACATTTTTCACAGCCTTCTGGCAAGAGACTGTACAGATGCCTTCTCTCTCTAAAATGGTCTCATTTCATCTTCATTATAGTGAGATCGACCTCAATCTATGACACACTCAGCTGTTACATCACGCTTGGCCTTTGCCTTCCAGAAATTCCACTCAACACCTTTCAAACACACCAGGAGAGCAAAAAATGCCTAGACAGAAAAGCAGAACCAGTAGCAGAAAACCAGAATACAGTAAAGCAGAACTCTCACCACCTTCCTTACTATAATGCAGGTGCAAAGGGAAGATTAGGAAGCTTTGTAAATCCTAGAGACTGTTTTTCAGCAGATTAAAGAGAGGAATGCATTACCACAGAAAAACAGAGGCCAAGAATTTAACAGAAATCAAATTAAAATTAGGTCAACACTTCCTGAACCAAGAATAACAGTATTGTCTCACAGTAAGTGGATTGGTGAAGCCTCATAGAGATTTAACTGGGGTATTTCTCCTATGAAGTTAAAGATATTTTGGAAATTTTAAAAAAGTAAAAAAAAAAAAAAAAAGGCTAGAGTTGTGTCTCCAGTTGCCAGTGAACGATTTGAAAGGGGTATGAAGCATTCTGATCTAATACTTGCTTGCTGACATATGTTATCTAATGCAGGATTACTTTAAAATCTGGCAGCAGCTTTTCCTGGAGTGAAAGCTAAATGAAACAGAACTTTAATCTGAAACTGTGCAAGAATGCACAATTCTCTCTGATACAACAAAAGAGTTAATAAATTGAAAAAGGTGGTTGGTCTTAACCCTCCCTTTGCATCATACCTCTCAAACAGCCTCCAATGAGCTCTAGCCTGTGAACACTTACTTCCAGTGAGAAGTGCTTTTTCCCTTCTTTTGAAAGGATGAGAAGTGCTTTTTCCCCTTCTTTTGAAAGGATGAGAAGTGCTTTGAAATGAGATGGTGTTGTAAAAGCTAGATTCCCCCACTGCTTCCATCAAAACAGCAAGTTAATATCTGCCCACCCAGTCCTGCACCTGCTGCCCAGAGGGACTGAAAATCGTGCCGGTTACTTTTCACGAGGGTGACGTTTCGGAAGCAGAGCTGACACCTTCCTGCAGCGTGTAACAAGAACACTGAGGTGGATTTTTCAGTTTGAAACACTTAAGAGAAATTACTGAATGTATACTAGATGTTGCACCTTCAATATACCTTACAAACACCACCAAAAAAGGAAACAGCCAAAGTGAGATACAAGGTTTTTGGTTATGCCCTTCACTGGCCCCAGCTTTCCCTGGGGCTCTGCTTCCCTCCCTGCCTAGGAGGTGAAGGGTGTTGTCCCAACTCTCCTTGTGGCTTTAACCCAAGTGCAAGTGCTGCTATACCCAAACACCAAGATCCTTCTTCCCCCTGCTTCCCAGGACACCAGAGTCCCCCACCACCCACACCTACCCCAGTGGCACTTCACAGACAGTCTGCGTTCTTAAAAATACAGCACATGTGGCCAACCATCAGCCTTTCTAACCAGACACCTCAGGTTTGGTTGTTTCTTCAGTCATTTTCACAGTAGAAACGAACTGTAGTACTCTGTTCTGCGATACACCTCACCCAGCAAGCAGCAGGGAGAGCGCCAGCAGTAAATATCACAGCGACCCCCATGATTTAAGTCGCTTTTATTTAACACATAATTTTAATTAAGTGGTATTTATTTAACTCCAATTTATTAATGTATAGTTATCTTACATTTCTCTCTCTCCTCACGCCTCTGTTTTATTTCTAGTAGCTATTTTATCTTTGGCAACAGAAAAATACTCCGAGGTGCTGCTGGCATTGGTGGAGACAGAGGTTTGACTCAGCTCTTCAGTGTCAGGATCGCTGTCGTTTGGCCTTCCCCCCGCCTCAGGGACTGAGAGCGCCGAACCTCCTGCAGACGGATCCACGCTCACGCCAGGGCCAGGACACGCTGTGCTCTGGAGCAGGATGGATGCCGGTTCATCTCCCTGCCCAGGCCAGGAACAGCTGTTTTCAGCGACAGTTCTGCTTGCTTCATCTTTTCCCTTTGCTTCTGGTTCTTTTTCCTCAGCAACAGGCTGAGGGGGAGGAGCGCTCTCCTGTTTGACTGCACGAATCACTGAAATTAAGGACTTACTATAAAAATCACCATCAGCAACCAGGTCAGCACTTTCCGGTGCCTTAGCTGAGTTGGCGGGACAGGGTGAGCCTTCACAGGGTGGGTGGTTACTCCTAGAAGCAGGCTCTGTGCTCTCCAAAGACGTGGCCTTCCCCAGGTTCAGAGGAGCTTCATGACATCTCACCGGCTCTTCTTCCGCTGTGTTGGTACCATTTCCAAACGGAAACACGGAGGAAATCAGCGAGTCAGAGGTATTTCTGACAGAGCATCCAAATGAGAACCTTGACTGCAAAGGGTTAGTTCCAAAGGTAAACGTAGAACACTCGTGGGAAAGGAGAGGGGGGAAGAACCCCTTCCCCCCAGCTGCACTGGTGGTTTCTGAAGTGCCCCAAGCTAGAGACGTGCTGGGTTTGGAGGTGTTTGCTTTTTGTTCCCACAAGGCAGATGGTTTCTGTGTGTCCCATCCTGCAGTTTCCTTGGCAGGAAGGGTTTTCCCCCTCGCACGAGATGACGTGTTTCTGTGGGATGGCTTCTCAGATTGCCTGGCAAATGAGGACAACGGTAAAACCTCAAAGGTATTGGTGACTCCCAGCCCCCCCCAGCAGCCTCCTTCCGAGCTGCCAGAGTGAAATGAAGGGCCTGGCTTCTCGCTGTCTGCTGAGTCTACATTAGGACTGGTTGAAGCATCAGAAACTGTGGCTTTGGTTACAGGACTCTGGTTTCCAGGTTTGCTTTCATCCTGGTTATCTGTTTTATCCGCACGATCACATTTTCCCAGGTAAAACTGAGGGAAAACATATTTCCTGTCTTTCTTTTTACAGGAAAATCCACGTGTGTCTTTAATGGGTCCGGGAAATGAGTCGTCACATGCGCTGAAAGCAAAAGGTGAAGCAGAACGCCTCTCTGCAGAAACACCCACAAGATCTGAATTCGAAGCAGCAGCAGCTACGGATGCTGCTGGTTTTAAGTCGGTTGATGTGCTAGAATTTTTGTCTGTTTCACTGGAAATAACTGACGATGCCTGCACTGGTGAGTCTTCTCTAATCGCTGAGTCTTTAGAGTTTCCTGATGAAGCTGGAGTTGTTACTTCCTGGGAACTTCTCTCGTGAACTGATTTGAAGTCACCATTTGTTTCAGAAGGGTTTGTATTTGTGGGTGGGACGCCGTGGTGACTCATTCTGGAAAAGCCCCTCTCCACGCCGTTGGACTTTTGCAGGGTTCCCACCTTGACTTTATCGGTGTCATTTGCTTTGCTGAAGGCTAGAAAAGGATTTACTGAGGGCCTGTCATTCAAAGCCTCAGCAGCTACAAATTTATGCTTTTTATTTGCATGTAAAGTTTGTGTCTTCAACTCATCAGGGAGCTTCTCACGTCCCATGTAGTATTTGTAACGTAACTCCTACAATCACAGCAAAACACCCGTTAAGCAGAAGGGCATTTGTGGATTCAGAGGTCAGAGAACTCAAATACGATCCTAAGGCTGAAGAAAAGTGTTTGTCTATTCCATAGCATTCCTGATTACATTTCCACTGCTGCTAGAAAGCGGTGGAACACACGTCATGGAGAAAGTTCTTCAAAAGCAACTGAACCCTGATGGCAAGGTAGGTTTTCAACTAGGAGACTACAGAAAACTCCACTTAAAATCATTGCCCAAACCAGAAATAGCTGCAAACACCACCTTAGGCATTAAGTGACAAATTCTCTAATCGTCATAAAAAATAACCATCTGGAACTCAGTCAGGTGGCAGGGTTGTTCTTTTACTAGATGCAGTAACTACATAAACTGTGTTCTCAATGGGAATAGAAACTAGATGTTCTCCAAAATAACACAGCAGAAGAAAAATAATTCTATATTTAAAGGGCCTAAGCAACTCCTTCATTTAACCAACTGCCTATCTTCACTCAGCCACCCACGCTGAGCTGCTATTTAGTGGAAAAAACCCATCAAGTTTGTTGGAAATGAAACAAAAAAGAATTGGATTCAGCTTCACATCAAATTATCTGGAATTTAGGTAGTCTTAGAAGAGTGAATTCTTCAGAAAACAGAACACAGGCAGAGTGTTTCCCCTTCAAACGGGCAACAGTGCAGCTTATTTGGATTAGAAAGCTACAGATGTGACTCAAAAAGCCACACTAAAATCTAAGTATCTGAAATGAGTAGTAAGATTAAATTCCAGTTCTCCGAAGAAAAAATGAGAGTAAAATCCTGACAGCTTTAATAACCTAGTCAGGTTTACATTCTACAATTAGAAGGTGCAAAAGGTTGTACAAGCTTATTTAGAAAAACATGCCACACCGAAGAGTAACTGAAGTGTAATGTCAAGAGATGCTCAGTCGTACCTCGTGACTCACGTTCTGAAACGCTGCCATTCCCGACACCGACATCAGGCGAGTACAGACCCTGCTCCCGTCTGCCAGCGTCTCCTCCTGGCCTGCTACGGGCTGAAAGATGTTTTGCAGCAGACATTATTGTTCATTCTGATAAGGGAAACCAAAGCAAACAGCAGGGCCTCGCAGCCCCCTGCTCAGGGACTTACAAGAAAGGTGCTGGGGATGTTCTTCTGCCACTGATCTGTGGTGCTGTTAAAGAAAGGATTTTGTGCTGAGTCCTCCTTTCCTCCAGAAGGCAGATCTATTAGAAAGGATACAAGAATACTGATGGAGAGCATATTAAGGATGGGGAATACCGAAAGGTTCCCATGCATCCAAACACAGATTCCAATTAAGAACAGAAGTATATAGCCCTAAGCAAGGCCCTGCTACTCGTCCAAACTTCTGTGATACAAAGCAAGATGCCTTCATCAGAAGTTTCCAGAATGCCTGGAGAGGCCTCCCAGACACAATACCAATCATTTCCCCCTAAGGGGTAAAAGCACATAATTAAGATTGTAGCTAATGGCTGTGTAATGCTACAGCTGCTGCCCATCTAGTAGAGGAACAGCAATACTGGCCATATGGGAAAAGTATGATGATACTTCCCCCCCACCTTCCAAAAACACAGCCTGGGGACTGTGTGGAGAAATCACATTCACAAAAGGCTTTTAAAGGCCTTTGATGAATTTATCATCCATTAATGTGCTCAGCTTCTGAATATTTGCATACTTTTGTCATGCAAAGGGTTTAGTGATTAGCATTTTAGTAGCTAGCAATTAGTTTCAAAAGTTGTAGGTTCTTAAGAGCAACTTCCTGAATCTCACCCTCTATTAAGTGCCTCTCCCATACCTTTAACACTGCCTACATTAACAGGCACTAACTTCAAAGCCGAGATTTCATTGACAACAGGTTGGATATCCATCTTCTTTTGGGTATGGTCAGGTGCTTTCTCATAGCTGGACGCTATACTCATCAGGTCAAGCTGAGTTTTCATTCTGGAAAAGAGGAAAAAAAAAGCCCCGAGTCAAACTTTAACACTTTTCTTAGGGCCTCGTGCTATTCCTGAATCAGAATTAGCCTGTTTCTTCAGAAGGTATTACTAACATCAGTCTGAACGTATTTTGAAGAACCCTATTTCCAATATTCTTTATTAAACTCTGCTTAAAAATGGTAAAAAACCTAACTAAGCATCTTTAGAAAGAAATAAGCTGGGTATGTGCACTGCAAACACAAAAATGAAGGCACTGCACAATCTCCATGCACACTCCTAAAGATTTCTGTAAGAGCTCCAGGCATGCTCCAGCATTCCCCAGTCTAAATAAGATATGTACAATTCCCAATCACTGTGTATTAAAAATTCCTTCGCTCACTTTTAGTCAGGGATCCAATTCAGCAGACTGATTATCCCTAACCCCATGCAGTAAGTCACCAAAATTCCTGACACACTTCCAAAAAAAATCTGGAATGTGGAGCATCCACAGTCTGAAAGCATTATGCTGTCTTAATTACTAAATATTAAGTTACTATATCCGACCATAGCCAACGTTTTGAATCTTAAAATTATATTAGAGAATTAACAAAGCATAAAAAAAAAATATCTATACCTTGTATTCAAGCCACAGGCCACCTATAAATAAAAGAAGAATTCGTAAGATATGAATTTTACTACAACTCTCAAGATATTATTGCTTTATCAGAACACTTCAGAGACTGAGCTCCCTGTCTTCACTTCACAGAACTATGGGAAATAAACCTGTTAACACTCAAACAGAAGGAAGAAGAACAGCCAGATATATGTTACAAAAAGCACGCCTGGGACAGTGACATTTTGTGCTGAAGACAAAAAACGAGAAGTCCCTGGGAGCAAAGTGAAGGCATCCAAACCATGACTCATGACCCACATGGTTATCTCATCCATTTCCGCTGGTGTGGTATTTGTAAACATTCAAATGAGAGGCTGCTCTGCATTTCTCAGGGAGGGCAGCCTCTGCTGCCTGCTCTCAGGATGCTTATTACAGGGAGATGACAAAAAAAATACGCTCTTTCAGTTTGAAGTCAGCCAGACAAGGGCAGTATGAAGTGCACTGCCCCAGTGGGGCGATCCTGCCCAAAGAATGGGTGGTGAGGAGTAACAAACTGACTGGATTACAGACTAGACACCCCTGTGATCTCACTGCACCAGACTCTTAACACAGCAGCAAAACCTCACCTCACTGAAAGCAGCTGTGTATGGTTACGGGGCGCAGGCAGGCAGGTGCCAAGGGCAAAGCACTCTGCTGACTGGGGTCAGAATATCTCTCCCCAGAGCAGGAGCTGCTTTTACATTGGGTAAAAACATTTTCCTTAACAAACTGTTACCAGAAACTGTGTCAAACTACGTATTTTCTTGGCTGTCTGAAGGCAGGAAAGAGACCTGCTGCAGAGAACAGCGGTCTGCTGTGGTTTCTTAGGAAAGCAGATGCCTTGAAGTTCAAGGTGACGCAATATTCAGTAGTTATTTATGTGCTTGGGAAGTACAAAGCAATGGTGTTTGGCATAAATGAGATGAAAAGGTCTACAGCAGCTTTGGTAACAGCAAAGAATAAGCTTGTGTCATGGACTCCTCTAGCACCTACCTCTAAATCAGAAACAGCTCCCTTAAATGGGATGAGAAAGGCTTTCAGGGCCTTGGATACACAAGTACACACACCCTACGTAGTTCAGTGCAAGTCAGGAGTACCTAAGCTGCCTTCAAATCAGCTGGTGGATCTCTGTTGCACACCTCAGTGCTTCAAAATCAGTACAAGCCCCTTACCTCAGGTACCCCACCACAGTGCTCATTCTACAGCACAGACACATTACCAGTTCAGGCTCCAATTCTGCCCCCCAAAGCATTTTTACTGGTCTTACAAGTTTAAAAATGCAATGGAAGTACTTAATACACAAAAGCATCTGTAAATTGGTATGAAAACCACACCCAAAAGAAGGTGAGAGAGTTTTGAAGGCAGTACTAGCAAACAACTAGTAATGACAGAAAGTCCATCACCTCCAGGAACCGCTGAGGATCACACTCATGGACAAGGTTTTCACAGTCCTTCAAAAAGCTCTCAATGGTCCTCTTGTGGGTCTCCTTCATTTTCTTCCAAATCTGAAACTCTTTCTCTTTTTTACTCCGCTGGTTTTCAATCTCTTCCAACAACTGGCGTTTCTTCATTCCCAGAGTTTTAAAGATCTCTCCAAATTCCAGTTCAATTGTCGCTGCATCATTGTTCAGCAGCATCTAGAAGCACAAGAACAAAAGGGCAGATGAAACCGCAGTAGCAACGTCCACAGAGCCACTTCCCTGACTACACTCAGAGCACACTGTGCCATGAGAAGCATCCAGATACCACATGTTCCATCCTACCATGAGAAGGGAAACGAAGACACAGGTAAACATACAGGTATGTGGGTATGTAAACACTTATAAAACAATATCCAGCAGCTGCAACTCACATCCATGTCACTCGGCTGACTTGCAATTTCATTCATCAGCTTCTCGTTTATCAGTCTCATTTTTTTCAGACTGCAGAAGAAGTTTAACTGCAAGACAATTGAGAGGCTTATTACCACTTGATCCACTCTTACAGAGACACACATTTTGCTGGTTACCTGGAACCCCAGCACGGGATGCTCTGTACAACATATGGAACAAAGCTTGTGATTCTAAACATCACAGAATCATAAGGGTTGGAAGGGACCTCCAGAGCCCATGGGGTCCAGCCCCCTGCCAGAGCAGGGTCCCTGGGACAGGGCACACAGGTCAGTGTCCAGACGGGGCTGGAATCTCTCCAGAGAAGGAGACTCCACACCCCCTGGGCAGCCTGTCCCAGGGCTCCCTCACCCTCACTGGGAAGAAGTTCTTCCCCAGATTGGTGGGGAACTCCCTGTGCTCCAGCTTGAGCCCATCGCCCCTTGTCCTGTCCCCACAGACACTGAGCAGAGGCTGCCCATGTCCCCCTGTGTCCCAGCCTTCAGCTGTTGATCCCCATTGATCAGATCCCCTCTCAGGCTGCTTCTCTCCAGGCTGAACAGCCCCAGCTCACTCAGCCTTTCCTCACAGGAAAGATGCTCCAGGCCCTTCAGCATCTCTGTCCCTCCTCTGGACTCTCTCCAGGAGATCCCTGTCTGTTTTATCCCAGGGAGCCCAGAACTGGACACAACACTCCAGGTGGGGCCTGAGCAGGGCAGAGTAGAGGGGGAGGATCCCCTCCTGTGACCTGCTGGCCACACACCTCTTGATGCCCCCCAGGATCCCATTGTCTCTCTCAGCCCCCAGGGCACCCTGCTGGCTCATGGCCAACCTGTCACCTACCAGGACCCCAGGTCCTTCCCCACAGAGCTCTTCCATCACTTCCAAACACCCCCAATACTCTCCTGGATTACTGCACAGCATCCTGTGCCGTTTCTCTAGCTCAGGGTAACATTTTCAGGTTCATAGACAATGCGTATTGCTGGAATGGCTACAGCCTTACTTTAAAACTCTTTTAAGGTTACTTTAAAAGTACTTTTTACCCTCTCCTCTCACAGATAAGGTCTCTCCCAACATTAAGTTTTAATGCTACCATCCCAGTTTGACAAGCAACTGTGGGATATTCACTTCTTGTTTATGCCTCACGCTGACAAAACAAAAGCTATCTGTAACTGAGTTATTCCTCTTTGGTTTTAAATTAAGATTATCACTTGTTTTTCCTCTTCCTCTGCCTCACAACAGTAAGTTTTAGGTAGAAAGTCCAGTGCAAGGACTATTTTCCTGTGGCTTCCTCAGAAACACTCATAGAATCATAGAATGGCATGGGTTGGAAGGGACCCCAAGGATCACAGAGCTCCAACCCCCTGCCACAGGCAGGGACACCAACCTCCAGGCCTGGAGCTACACAAGGTTGCCCAGGGCCCCATCCAACCTGGCCCTGAACACCCCCAGGGATGGGGCACCCACCCCCTCTCTGGGCAGCCTGTTCCAGTCCCTCACCACTCCCTCTGGAAAGAACTTCCCCCTAATATCTAATGTAACCCTTCCCTCCTCCAGCTTCACTCCATCCCCCTTGTCCTGCCAGTCTCTGCCCTTTAACAAGCTGATTGCCCTCCTGTTCCTCTGCTCCCTTCAGGGACTGGAAGGCTGCAATGAGGTCCCCCCACAGCCTTCTCTTCTCCAGGCTGACCCAGCCCAGCTCCCTCAGCCTCTCTCCACAGGGGAGCTGCTCCAGCCCTCTGATCATCTCCGTGGCTCCTCTGACCCCTCTCCAACAGTCCCACATCTTCCTTGTCCTGGGGCCCCAGCTCTGGACTCCAGCTGGGGCCTCACAGGGCAGAGCAGAGAGGGACAATCCCCTCCCTGTCCCTGCTGCCACCCCTCTGCCCAGGATCCCCTTGGCCTTGAGAGCTGCCAGAGCCACTGCTGCCTCACGTTCAGTTTCTCATCCACCTTCACCTGGTGGGGGAAACCTGGTGGGAAGGAAATCAGTGCAAAGGCAACTTTTGGCTTGAAGAACAGTCAGTGCTGCAGTGAAACTTTCACACCCGTACTCCTCACTGCTCAGAGTCGTTTCAACCATGATGCAGCAGAACTGCTGTATGACACACTGCTCTGCACCCAGATCCCACCGGCCACGAGAATCCCATTCCACCCACGCAACAGCCACAACTGCCACCGCTGCAGCCTGCCAAGCAGCCAGGCATTTGCTTTCTCCAGGCGGAGAGGAACATGTTCTACTTTTACATTCACTGAGCCAGTACTTACTTAAACATCTATTCCCAAGCATGCAATCATCTGTGACCCAAGCTACCCGTGCCAGCTCGGCCAGGCTCACAACAAAGCATCTGTGGGTGTGTTTGTTTAGTTGTGGGGTTGGCTGGGGTGGGGTTTTCTCTTTTGTTAGCACGACTGGCACCTTTCTGAGCCTGGAAAACCTGTTCCAGGTGTAGGATACATCAGCGGGCTTGTCCAGCAAAGGCTGGAAGTCACTCTATTAAAGGAAACGAAACGAACACAAAACCAAAACACCCACCCTCTCCTCCCCAGGCGCTCTGGTAAGCTGGGGTCAGACCTGTTAATACTGGAACGACACGCGGCAGGCGAGGTTTGAGGGCATCGGGGGAAGGCACAGGCCGGCAGGTCACAAACAACCCCGGCTCCCGGCAGCGCTCTCCATCCCGCCTGCCCCCCGCGCTGCGTCTCCCCCCGCGCTCCTGGGCCAGCCAGAGCCCGGGAGGACGGACGGACGCCCCGGCAGCCAGCCTGCCCTCCCGAGCGGACCCCGGGGCGAGGGGAAGCGCCGCGCTTACTTTCTCCTCCTGGTACACCGTGTCTATGAGGTTGACGGAGTGGAAGACGCCTTGGTGCTCCTCGGACACGCACTGCCCGCATCCCGCCTGGCGGCACATCCGGCAGTAGAGCTGCACCAGCCGGCTCGGGTGCTTCTGGCAGGTTTCCCCGAGCGCCAGCGGGCCAGGCCCCGGCTCGGCCTCCTCGGCCTTGGCCGCCCCCGCCGCCCCGGAGCGGTAGAGCTTGACCACCTCGGCCAGGGTGGTGTTGACGGGCAGCGCGGCGGCCCCGCCGCGAGGCAGCGGGCACAGCTTCCTGCACAGCGGGCACGACACCCGCGCGCCGGGCGCTTCGCCGCCGCTCGGCCCCGGGCCGCCTCGGGACAGCCGGGCCAGCCCCTGGCCCCGCGGCTGCTGCAGGCGGGTGGCCTCAGCCGAGGCCAGGCACTCCAGCACGCAGCCCCGGCAGAAGTTGTGCGAGCAGAGGGGCAGCGTCACCGGCTCCTCGAAGAGGGACAGGCACACGGCGCACGTCAGGCTGGCCTCCATCTGCCGCCGCTCCCGGCCCCAGCTGGCGGGCGGACAGGGCGGGCGTCCGGGGCTCGTCCCGCCGCCTCCAGCGAGCCCCGCCGCCCAGGGGCCGGAGCCGACGGGGAATCGAAACCCCCAACCGCCAACTTCCTGGGAAGTGGGACGCCGCACCGCGGGGCGGGAGCAGGGAGGGACGCGGCGCGGATTGGCCAGTACGCGAGATTGACACCGCCGTCTCCCACTCAGAGCAGACGGGGGGGCGTGAGGCGCTGCCACTGGGCGGCCCGTGCGTGACGGGTGGCGCGGCGAGGCGGAGGGCGTTAGGACCTGCCCTTCCCGGCCTGTTGAGCGGCCCGGGCCGCGTGCTGGATGCTGGCGCCGCCGCCATTTTGTGGCTGGAGTTGGCGCGCTGCGAGCGGGAGGCGGGAAGCGGCGCGTGAGCCGGGCGTTCGCCCCTGTGAGGTGTCCTCGCTCCCCTGGGCGGGCGGCTGAAGCCGGCTCAGCCCCGCCTTGCTGAGGCAGGGCTGCCGCTAGCTGCCCCTGACCGCAGCCGTGAGATCAGGGCATACACTTGAGGTTCTGCTGCTGCGGACAGGTTGGGATAGCGTTCGCCGCCTCCTTGCTCTTCCTTCTGGTTTGCTTTTCCATCCAGAGCTGTGCCTTCGGCAGGCCTGACTCGCCTGAAATGCCGTGAGACGTGGCCAGACTCCCAAGAGGGACCTGAATGGAGTTTTAACTTTATTGTAAATGAACAGGTTAGTGACAGAAAGCGTTTGCAAAGGCAAGGTAGCTCTGAGAACCACGTTGTCTTCATGAACTGGGCAGATGCAAATGGCATAAAAGCAACCACATACCTGTATGTTTTTATAGTAGTGGGGTTTTTTTTCAATGGTACTGAAAATACCTATTTTTATGGTACTGAAAATACCTTTTTTTAAAAGAAAACCTGTCTGAAATGTATGTGTGTTGAGTTGGAAGCATTGTAGCTGCAGGGGAAAAACAAAGGGTGTTTATTTTTAGTAAGTACTGACAGGATTTTTCCCTCAAGCCTGTTTTATGCAAACATAAAACTGGCAAGAGGCAAAAGGGTAGCAAGTGCCTTGGACGGGCTGTGCTGAGTAGACTCAGGGTGTTCAGAAGCCATGTCACGCTGGCCTGGGGGATGAGGACTTGAGGTCGGGCACTCACACCTTGCCTTCCTGGGGTACAGGCTGTCACCAGATGCTGACAGGCTGCGTTTGCTGGTGTTCTGGGGAGCGCTTCACCAGTCAGCCTTCATGTGCAGGTGCACAGCTCCCTACCACTAGGGAACTCCTGAATTCAACAACCCCGTGGCACCCTGCAAAGCACCTCAGTTCTCCGAAGGTCGATGTTCAATCAACGATTAAAACGAGAGAGGTGCAAATGGGATTTCAGAGTTTAATCCTCTGGAACTTGGCAGTTCAAAGCTGTGTTTTAGTGGCACTAAGCTGTGCCAGGGCAGGGTCAGATCAGAAGTGAGGGAAAAGTTCTTCCCTGAAAGAGGTGTGGGGATGTGAAACAGGCTGCCCAGGGAGGGGGCTGAGTCACCATCCCTTTAAAAAATGGGTATATGAGGTACTTAAAGATATGGTTCAGCATAGGACAGGAACCGTTGGACTCAATGATCTCAAAGGTCTTTTCCAGCCTATAAGATTCTGTGATTCTGTGTCTTCCAGGGGTCTCTAATGCATGGCACTAAACCAACAGTGATTTGAGTTACTTTATTCTATTTTTTTTCTTTCATTTCAGATGGAAACAAGGGAAATGGCGTTAAGTATGTGGGCTAAGGGAAAGAATACAAAAGCACTCTGGTGAGTGACTGATAATAGAGTGGGGCAGTTGCTTAGTTTGATAGTAACTTCACCAGTAGTCATCAAGAGCATGAAATAGTTACAAGAAATGGGAAAGAAAAGAAAAAAAAACAGTTTAAAGGAAGAATTTGTGCTGCTCAAAGTAAATAAACTTTTTTTTTTCCTCTCTCCAATGTGGAAGCAAATAGGATCTTCCAGAGCCAATTGTCTCATGTTTGGGATGTTGCAAGAATAAATCATAAACATATGCTTACACAGAGTAATTTTACTGTTTGCTTCATTAATTTATATTAATCATAGAAACAAATATTAATTAGAACTAGGACTAAAACTGTGTTCCTGCCAACACTTTTTCCTGTCTCTAGAAAGACTGGCAAATGTATAGTGCTGATTTTTCTGTTCTTTTGCATAGAATAGAGACCTCTTTACAGTTAGTATAGTCTGTATAGCTTCAACTTCTATATAAAATAGAATTATACAGCCTTCAAAGCTCATCGTCTTCTTCCTTAATAATCTTCAGCATCGCCAGCACAGATAGCAAGTAAAGCACTCTCATAGTGCCCTGAAGCAAAATGCTGCAAGAAAAGAAACACCAAACGTTTCTGTGGCTGTACTTAATCCTGTTTTTCCTCTGTGTGTGACAAGGGCTGGAGTGGTGGTGTAAGGTTTGGTGGAATGCTACATTGTTTTCCCAAGGACTCAAGGCCAAGATTGGTTTTCGTTTCACATAACCTCAGGCGTTAGTTGCTCGGGCACCCAGAAACAGTTTACCTTTTGAAAGGCTGGGGCAGAGCTGCTCAGTGCTGCTCGAGTTCAATACCAAAAAAATCATAAGCAATTTCCTACAGTTCTGCACGTCTCAGAGGTGAATTGTAGCAACAGAAGACATGCAGAGTGCCTTAGCAAGAGCTGGTTTTGCACACTTCCATGTTGTCAGAGTTGGGTTTTAACATAAGCAGAGGAGGGATGGTTTTTCTGGTGGTTGATAGCTCAGCACAATGATAACCCCAGACTTTGATCTCAGTTTCACACAGAACTTTCATCTGCCTTGCAGCCCCTGTGAAAAGGAACGATTCACCCAGCCCATTCTTCAGCATACACTGTCCTGCCCTGTGTAGACCCTCCTCTTGCTACTGGGAAGGGACAAAATGAGGTAGGGTGAGAGGGAGCTGAGAATTCACTGCTTGCTTACTGAAGTCAGCCCTAAAAAGGTAGGCTATGGATTTTACACTTTTTCCTTTTTTAAAAAATCAAGTAATTGAATGGAGATTAACTCTTCATTTCTCTGGTAGGGCTTGGCATGGTCTGTGCGGTGCCAGTGCTGAGTATAGTGAAAGTGTGTAAACAAACTTACTTTAATGTCATGGAAGAGCGATTTCCCATATCTCTCTTTGTAGCGCTGTCGTATGTTCAGCAAGTCAATCTCACTCCGGGCAATGAGAGTCCTGATAACTGTTTTATTGTGAAACCCAAAGTCCTAAAAAGAAAGGGAGACGTGAGGAAACTTGGCAGTTGGACAGTATGTGTTTACCTAGCTGTACATGCTCGTAGTAATGATTCATAGATAAGCCAATTGATTGGGCTACCCATAAAGATAACCTAGATTTGAAATACCTGTGCAATATGAGCTGGGGAGCTGCTTTGGCAGGGGGTTGGACCCCACGAGCTCTCAAGGTCCCTTCCAGCCCCTGTGATTGTGTGAATGGAATCCAAGTTTTCAAACATTTTATCCTACACAGTTTTCACATGCTCGAATAATAGGCTTCATGTTACTGAATAACACAGATTCCACTCCCATCAGTGTTTTAACTGTGCTGAAGGTGTGAAAAACCTGATGAGTTTTGGTGAGCAGTCTTTAGGTGTCCAGGTTTGTAGGCAGCTGTTGTGACTCTCATGGTGGAGTCCATTCACAACACACCGAGTCCAACAATCCGTTTCACAACTGCTGCCAAATGTGAACCTGTAGAGTTTGTGCAGCTTGTGTTCAGCTGCCTTTCCTGGTGACTGCTTCTTGAGGATTTCTCATGTCATTGTGTGGAGGATGGGGACATCTAGTGGGAATTAAATAATCAAAACAGATGTAGGGCTGGGATCACTGGTGACCAGTTTGGGTTGTTTAAAGCAAAATTGCAGTTTTATCAACTAGCCATTGATATTCATAGAGTCACAGGCTCACATGGCTGGAAAAGACCTTTGAGGTCATCAAGGCCAACCGTTCCTATCCTCTACTAACCCAGCTCCCTGAGCACCTCATCTCCCCTCTCTTAAACACACCCAGGGGCGGGGGCTCAGCCCCCTCCCTGGGCAGCCTGTGCCAGCACCTGATAATTGAACTCTTGCTCTCGAAACCCACACCCCCCAACCAGCTAACACCTAACCAAGTAATGAGATAAATTACAAAGCTGCATATAGAGAATTTGATACATGCTTAATGGCTAGATTAAAATCTTTCCTCTAAACCATTATGGACTGTGATTTCAACCATTAGAATCCTGGGAGGGTTTCATTATACTGTAGAAAATGGATGTATAGAAAATGAACTGTTGGTATGCCCTGGGCATAACTTGGCTGCAAAACCAGACACTATTTTAAATTACTGGATTTCTTTTGAGAATTACCTGTCTTAATTTAAACACTTTGAGAAAACAGAGTAACGTAGTAAAACAAACTCCAAATTTTTATTCTTAATCATTAAAAACCTTTTCCTGCATCATTTACATCATCTGAATGTAATGCAGAAGAAAACTATGTGATATCTCGTAACATTAGAATGAGGTTTTAACTTGAAAAGTGACCTTGATACAGGACCTTTGAGAAACATCACTTTTCCTGACAGCCAGTATTTCTCAGTACTTTTGGCAACCCTTTTCCATGTCATGTTCCAGAAACCTCTTTTGACCACTCAGACAAAAATCCTGTCTCTTTCTCTCAGCCCCTGGGATTTTCCTTGGTTCTTTCCTGCCACTGTTGCTGATAGAGGCAGCACATGGGAGAGGATACTGGGAGCTTGTTTGGAATGCTGGTGAAGAGTTTTGTAGTTCTGGCCTGAATCCTACACTTGCCATTCCTGCTCTAAGGTGATACTTCACATTTTATCCATGGCTGGGTTTTATGAGTATCCTCTAAAGATTACACTTAAAAAATTGCATCTTAATTTTTACATAACATAGACTGGTTAGGGTTGGAAGGGACCCTAAAGATCATCAAGTTCCAACCCCAAGAATGCTTCACTATTTTCAGTAATGAATGGAAACAAAATAAAATGTCTTCAGTGACCTCCATGAGGAAGAATTATTAGGTGTTTCTCTGCATTCACCCACATTTATTCTTGGCACTTGTTTCAGTATGTTAGCCCCGACACACGGCTGGAAGAACCTGCAGCCATACATTGAGCCCCACAAGATGATCCGACCGTTTGCTTTTACACAACATTAACTTAGGGCTGCATTTGTAATGATGGTTAGCAAACCTCTAAAGACAAAAATTGCATCGTAAGAGAAGTGCACATCGAGTTCTGCGCAGCAGGGGGAGACACAATCCACAGAAAAGAAAGGTCCTCACTTTAAAAAGAATTAAAAATTACCAGACAGATCTTTTTAAAGGAATCTAAATATTTAACCTTTCACTGGTAAATCATGGCTGTTGGTGAGGATCTGCTGCTTTGAAATTTATGTGGGTACCAACAGTTTTAAAACACACAATCACACCACAGGATTTATTTAAGAATAATCAAGTGTGTATAAAAAGTAGGGAAGCCACTTGTTATGGTATGTGAGGAAGAAAGGCTACTTACATGAATTGCATTGTAAAGCCTGTAAGCGAAGTAGGAAGGCTTGTCCCGAACACAGAGCACTGGGATGGAAGAGTTGCAACAGGTAAACACAAGATTATTATAAAACAATTTACACTGGCTTTGGGCTTGTTCAAATACAAAGCTGAGTAGTGCTGCCTGTGACACAGGTTAAAATTAAGCTACTGGTTTTCACAATCACTGCTGTGTTTATCATTTTAAAAGACTGGAACTTAATTTGGGTGGATCCTCATTGAAGGGCTTGTTAAATACCAGTGAATCCACTCACTGACATCTTGGTAGAAATATCTGTATTCTATAAATGGAAAACAAAGGCACATCAGGCCTGGAACTTGTTTACATGCCAATGAAGTCCTGAAAACTTTGCCAATTATTATATGTAGAATCAGTTGGTAATGCAGTTGTCATTGATCACACCAAATCTGTTATCCAATAAAGAGTGGGTACTACTTCTGCTCAGTCAGAATCTAGTGCTGCATATATTTTTAGACTTAAACAAGCATGGAAAAGTACTTCAAATATTATCTTGCAATTATCCCTGAAAAAGTAATTACACAATAGAGGAGGGTAAAGTGGATAAAATATCAGAGAAAATAATGTTCTTGATGCATCAGAGGCACCATTCTAGATATTTATGAAGAGATTACTGCTAGTATAAAATAATATTTTTACATTACCTATTGCAACCAGTAGTTCCTGAAAGTATCCATCATAACATTCATTAATGGCGTCTACTATGTCCTGCCCAGAGATGTTTTGGAATTCCTGGAAAACTTGGGAAGGGAAAAAAAATCTTGCTTTAGTCTAATTCATTAATAATGAACAACGTGCCCCTCCCTCTCCTTTCCCCCAGTACTATAACTATTGAGTTTTCCCTCTTTATTCTCAGTGTTTCATTATGTTTACATCCCCCAGGTGAGGCAGTCTAAATGAGTAGCCTGAAACCTGGCTTCAGTCTGCACTGTAAGGGGAACCCATGCCAAAGCCTCTGCTTCCCTGGAAGCTTTAATACATTTCTCAGTGTGGAAACCCCTGCTTACAAAACTTGAAAGAAAATCAATCGTGTCATTAAGACAGCTTCCCTGCTCAGCCTGGCCAAAACTGGCCAGAGATTCTCAGGGTGTGAGCTGTCGGTACCCAGACGTGGACACCTGAATGTTGCAGGTAGCCAGACTTGCACAGACACAGGACGTGCTTGCTTCTTTAGGAAAGGGGGAAAACTCAACTCGCTGCTTACTACAGAACTTAGAGGGCTGTGTTACAGGCAGAGCCCTCCAATCTCTGTCACAGGGAGTAGAGCATAAGCAGGTGTGTTACATTTTGTTAATCTGTCATCCCCAGCCTTACAGAAGTCATGCCAGAAGAATTAATTTGTTGATCCATGACAGCAGAGCAGTTCTAAGCTGCTGTTAGAAGTTGGCATTAAGAACTACAGCTGGCTGCACAGTGATTAACTTGTCACCAGACTCTTTTTCCAGTGCAGAGCAAAAGACACCTCAAACTTGTCACCAAACAGATACAATGGGTTTCTTTTCTACAGTGGGAGGTCTGGATGATCTCACATCAACTTCTTGCAACCTGTAATTATGTCTGATTATTTTAAATGAAAGCGCCCCATTATGTTTCATGTTCATTAGGAGACAGCGGATGTGGACCCTGAAAGTGCTCCCGTGAAAAGTTCTTGGAAAACTTTTTCCTTGGCAACAGCTTTACCACAGCACTGTGTTTTCACATAGAAACATTTGTTGAAGACACTCCAGCTGCCTCTCCCAGCTACCCAAGAGTTGAGAAAAGTGAAGGAAGTAGTTAAGAAAAATCTGCCTCGGTCTGTTGTGTCATGTGTGAAGCCAGCACAGCCCTAGCCTAAGCCTTTCTCTGGTCATGAGTTCTTCTCTCTGTAATTAGGTGTCCTGATGTCTAACTGCTCTACCTACAGCTGTCTGTAGTCATCAGGCAAAGGTCAGTTCTGCATTGCTTCCAAGATGCCATTAACATCAGTGGGAGTCTGAGAGCTCCCACAGTTCACACTCAGGCCTCACACTGCACTTCTCTGTACGTAAACCTTGGGTTTATTAGCAAGCCAGGTTCTTCCTTCCCAGCTGAACCGCTGACTTACCCATCCACAGCTGCTGGTAACTCTTGTTGCAGAGGATCATTTGCAGCATGTTCTTGTGTTCGCCTGTCTTTTGCTGACATGCTTCCCACAGAATCTAATACAACAGGAAAAGGGGAAAAAAAGAAGTGCAAAAGATTGTAAGTAAATCCTAGGTAACTTTCCAACATTGTCTATTTGGGGGTTTTTATGTTTGAGAAGCTCACATCTGATGATAGTTACCATTGCATCCTGAACAGCTGTAGAAGGATCTGCATATCCTTCCATCCTTGTTCCCTGGGGGAAGAAAAGATACAGTTTCTTCAAAAGCTAAATCCTCTTTTAAAAGACTGCAGGAATATGAAGTTGTCTCTATAGGAAGCTATGTTTCATTTCTTGAGATAACACAGGTGGGCTTTTAGATGGGATCAGCCTATTCAGTAGCTGAATTTGCCACTGTAGAAAGCATCTTCAAGTTGTCACGTTATGTTTTCTTTTCCTTTTGTGAGAGAAAAAAAATGGGGGAAGTGGATAAAGCTCTCCTGCTCTATCCAGTATAATGGATATAACACCCAGTATAATGGATGTTATATTGCTTACTACAGTTTGTAACTACGAAGGGAAAATAAGGCCAAGAGTAACGTTTGTCATGCACTGGTTATTTTTTATAAATATACATCTTACAAGAATAATATTTTCTGAATTTTTTCCCTCCCTGCACAAACTGTAGGAGCAAATACATCAGATGGCAGAGATTTTGCTGGCTTGTAATCATTGCTTAAAACTAAGAACCAAGACTAGGAAATTGTTTGGCAACTTTGATACATAAACCACAGAAGAATACCTCTAATTTTCCCATACATTTAATAGCTTTTCAGTTCCACAAATCAAGCTGATATGCTTTACTAAACACGCTATGATCTGAACGATAGAGTTAAAGAAAGAGGAGAGCACACAACTTATGGAATTGCTTTTTTAGCCATAATAATTTTGAAAGGATACAAATCAGCCGTGGTTGCAGAACTCTTAACAACCTCAAGCTGTATGTAATCACTGCCTTAATGATACGAGTTTGAAGCAATTTGCTTTAGTTTAAAATTTAGTCATTTTACCCTGTATGTGGAAGGGAGGATTAAAATTACGTTATTTGTTGACAACTTGTAGAATGACTGATTTGTAGCTCTTTCCTGTTAAAAATGGGAATTTATGTTTCAATTAAACAGTTAGCATTTCACCCAGTGAAATTCCCAGTAACAAGAGAAATGCTTGAAGGAAATTGTGCTGGAGTGTCTGCAAAATGTTACATGCACAGGAAAACACAGGGGAAAAAAGACAAGCAAACAATATAATACGTTAAATTATACTCTACATGAATGAAATGTCTCCCTTCCCCAGTAACACTGAGCACTGACTAGCTTGGCACAGTTTTGCTAGAGAATCCCACAATATGTATAATTATTTTTTAAGTTTTAGAAAATCATCTTATTGCAATTCACAAAAAATAATTAGAATAAAAATGTGTTTGTCTCATAACTCAATGAGTTAGCCTGAGTTTATGGGTCTGTTAATTTACTTCGGAAGGACTACAACCTGTAACTCCTCACATGCTTCAGTGTGGACATGAAAGCCATAAACACCACACTACAGCCACTGAATGCTTTGCTGTCCTTGTGCGAAGCACACTGACCTCTATCTGTAGCCAGAGTGTGCGGCGTCAGTCCCGAGGCCTAACAGAAATCACAGCAAAGGGTGACTGAAAAAAAGCACTGAAGGATGCACTGGAGATGGTGCTATAGAGTGATCTCTAAGTTGCCTGGTACTAGAACTGGGAAGGATACTTTTTAATGAAGAGTTTTAACTTAAGGTCATATACCAACAGAGCCCTGGGACAGGCTGCCCAGGGGGTGTGGAGTCTCCATCTCTGGAGAGATTCCAGCCCCGTCTGGACACCGACCTGTGTGCCCTGTCCCAGGGACCCTGCTCTGGCAGGGGGTTGGACCTGATGAGCTCTGGAGGCCCCTTCCAACCCCTACAGCTCTGTGATTCTGTGAACATGGATGATTCAACTAGCAGCCTTCAGAAGGATATGCTGTAAATGAGTGGAACTGCAATTTATCTTGTTTACTCTTCTTATCTTGTGAAACATGGCAGTTAGATCTCATTAGGTGTGAAGCTGCCAATTTCAGCCTCCTGTATCGCTATCTGTGGTTTAAGCAAATCAGGACTAGTAATGTAGTCTCAGATAATTTATTTTAACTTTGTTCTTTTGACAAGTAAAATGTGTCCTATTGTTTTAGTAAAGATGAGAAGGAAGGTTGCTTCATCTATAACTCAATTTTTAAGCAAGAAAGAATTATTTTCATTATTAGGCAGAAAAAACATCCAACATTAGGAAGAAAATATTCCTTGTTTATAGCTTTGCTCTTTATCTCTGTACCTGAGTGGAGCCTGCTGCTATTTCAGATCTTAGTAAGAAACACTTTTCCCTCAGACACTAATACATAAAAGTACAGCTGTGCCTTATGTAGGCTGTTACCTCCTGGCAGCCATTCTATTATTATTGATTACTTTGGTTTACAATAGATATTTAAGGTAAGGGGTGCAGTGCCTACAATGAGAATGGGAACTCATGTTCTGGCAAGGATGACCAGCTCTGTCACATACAAATTGGTGGTGTGAGTGACACCACCTGGAAAGGCTGGTCTGTGGTAGTGACAGTTTGTTCACCTGCACACAAACACGCTGCGAATTTAGCAAGTGTGGTGGCACAAAGACGTGCAAGCAGAGTCCTTTTGGGATGAGACAGCTTGCACAGAGGGTCAGCAGTTGAATATCCAGGGACTTACTCAGTAAAATAGTCTGCTCACCTCTGCCTCCAACTGAAAGCCAAAGTCAAAGTACATGAGGAAATTCCAAGTTCTTTTCCCCTTCTGCTTTACCCCCTCCTCTTGTTCAAGCGTGTAGCTTTAACCACAGTCACCTTAAAATTTACGACTTCTTAAATGGCATCAAAAGTTATTGGGATTTGTTTAGAAATGGAAGTCATTCCATTTTTACAGTACCTGAGCAAGGTTCATGAGTGTGTCTCTGAAGTGACCTGAAGTCTCGGAATCGATATCTTGTTGAAGATCAGTATTATATTCTAGGTTAAACAAAAACCATATCATCTAAATCACAACTGAACATGCTTTGAATAGTAAAAATGAAGGTAAGCCAACAGAGGATAAATCAATAGTGTGCAAATACTTGGTGTTACTTGGTAGTTACAACTACTTCTGTAGTTGTTATTCCCCAGTAACCCGTGTAGGTTGCACACAGACCTAGCCATGGGGCTGGCAGGGCTCAGGGGGGACTCAGCTGCTGCCCTGGCTCACCTGTCCACCCACCCACAGGTGCAGCCCCACCTCTGCTGCTGCTCTGTGGTGGTGGGATACTGGGAAATACCCCTTTGAGGCAGGTGAGGGGAGTGTCCAGCCTGAGCAAGCACTTTTTGAAGGAAAGCATCTTAAATGCTTTTCTGAATAAAGCCAAACTTTCTGAAAATCCCCAGGTGGGGCTGCCCAGTATTTCAAATGCCATAGGCAGCAATACATCTCAAAAACACAGTGACCTGTTTTCAGCTCTAAACATTTTGCTTCCTCCTGTGTATTGCTTTGGGAGAGCAGGAAGGGACCCAGTTAGCATTAAGAAATCTTATTTGCAGTTCAGTCCCTTCACGTGTGCTGGTACATCCAGAGCACACATGGTACATGGGCTGCTGTGCACTTGTGAAAAACATTACCCATTAAGTAGGCTTCTTTCATCTGGAAGATCTCCATATTTGATCTGGAGGCTAATATGTCAATTAGACATTTTTCTTCTGTGTCCACTCCCTGCGTGGAAAGAAGTAAATATAGTAAGAGGCTTGGTAGAAACCACAGCTTTTAGATGAAAGTAATGCTGTACTTACTGGGAGTAACAAAAGAATGGCAGTCTCTGCTGGAGCAGTGCAGAGTGTACTTTTGCATAGTCTTAATAGTTTAAATAGAAAATTACTTTAGATCAATAGTAGAACCCTGTATTTCAAATATATTCCTACTTACTCTGAACCTCAGCATGTGCATTTGCAAGTGGGGAATGAAGCAAGACTGGTGTTGACAGAAACGTAATAGGGAGAATTTTAGAGCTTTAGTAAGAATTAAGGGTTTGCTGAAAGAAATCAGACACAAAGGTTGAGCACACATTCTCAGCAAGCATTCAGGCAGTCTGAAGTAGCTATGAGCACACATGTTATGCTTCTATCTTATTGTTTTATTTATTGAGGAATGCTACAGTCTGCAATGTAGAACTTGGTATTTAAGGGAAGCATTGTGGCCATGCACTTTACGCTGCAAGGACAGTGTTTTCCCCCAAGATTTGAATTAATTTTAAAAACTTGGATTGATACAAGATTCACTGCATCTGTTGCTTTTGATGTGCACATGAGCAGTGTTAGTGATTATTCTGCATTTGGTTTAACATGACATCACAGACTCACAGAGCTGTAGGGGTTGGAAGGGGCCTCCAGAGCTCATCAGGTCCAACCCCCTGCCAGAGCAGGGTCCCTAGGACAGGGCACACAGGTCGGTGTCCAGACGGGGCTGGAATCTCTCCAGAGAAGGAGACTCCACACCCCCTGGGCAGCCTGTCCCAGGGCTCCCTCACCCTCACTGGGAAAAGTTCGAGCCTGAGCCCGGAGACACATATGGACTGTTTTTTACTTTAGCCATATGAGTCCAGGTCAAGGTAGGATGCTGTAAGAAAGTATAACTTTGAGCCACATTCAGAAAAAAAAAATGTAACTTTCACAACTTATCGCAACTTGTCAATAACTTTTTACTAAAAATTGTGCTTCCAGTGCTGTCAGTGGTATTTCACAGTCCTTTTACTGCCAGCTGTAATTGAAAATATATCAGTAGTTCTGAAAAGTACATTGGTTTAACTGTTTGAAGGGCAAGAAAAAAACGTTTGTTTGTTTGTTTTTGAGGAGATTCTCAAAATATGTACTTTAGATCACCTTGCTCAGAGTCATAGAATTGGGCCTTATTTGTGACAGTGGGAAATAGCAAATACTCAGGGGGAAAAAAAGAGGAAAACAATGTTGAGCTCCCATCTTCCAGGAACTGGCATTTGAACAATTTCCTGGGAAGGAATTTACCAGGGATTATTATTTTCAATAGCCTACAGTTTTCTAAGCGTTTATTGAAGTCATTTAAGAACTGATTTGTTGATTTTGCCCATGTCTTGCGGGAATGAACTTCACCCTTTAATTACATGGTCTTTGAAAAAATACTTCTGTTTGTTGCAAAATGTCAGTTGTTCAAGGAGCACAGACCTAGTTCCTGGGAAGAAAAGGAGATATTTTCTTCAGAATGTGCAGTTTGAGTGGCGTCACCGTTGCTGTGTCACAGAGCGATTTGCAAGTGTTCATGCAAAGACACGTTCTGAAAAAGCATCGTTCTTCTCAGAGCGCAGCACTGGCTGTTAGGTGACTTCAGAACATACACAAGTGCTTGCAGGTTCAGGGCCTTGCATTTCCCTACATAAATACTGCTTCTCTTACTGAGTTTACCGTGGGTGTTAAATGGCTTGTGTTTGTTACAGGAGAAGGAGATTGTTTATGCTGGTTTTAGCATACCAATGAATAAACTTCATATAGCACTGTATTTCTGATAACCTAGTGTACTAGGCAGTAGTACATTACTCCAGTATACTAACATCCAGCAGTTTATCAACCATTTAAATGCCAAAACCCCCCAAAAAAATCAACTTAACATCTGTTCAGTACTGTAATTAGTGTCTGCAACTCTAAGCAATTCTGAATTTGACAAGTACCTTCAAGGCATGCCAGAGCTCATGAGCATCATAGGAGGCAGGTGGATACATCAAGCCAACCATGACTTCTTTGAAGTGATGGGAGAGATTCTCTTTTAGGTCCATTATCAGATCCTTGAAGAGAAGAAGAAAATGCATAGGCATTATTGTTTCAGTAGTCACACTTGATGTAAGGACAGCTTAAAAAACCTGTTAGTGGTTTTGTCTGTAAATGAATAAACTGTTGAAGATGAATTTTTGCTAAAATGAAGGAAAATACTCTTTTAAATAATACCTGCTTCTTCTAATAGTATGGGTGAGATAACAGATGCACGAACCACACAGGGCTGTTGATCTTTTGCCCGTTAGAATACAGAAGAAAATTCAGGGCTTTAAGTGCAACTGCTGTTTAAAGGCTTGGAAACATGAATACCTTGGCAGAGCACCTGCAGCTCCCCTTGGCATACTGCCTGTGGAAATCTGCAGGAGCAAAGCACCTTTGGAAGTCAAATCCCATAGAGCACAGGCAATTTCTTGTGCTTTTCTTCAGTGTTACTCCCTATGTGAATAATTCAAAAGCCCTATACATATTGTTCCTAGTACATCAAGATACCTGCTTTGGATCACTAGGAGGCAATGTGCTTCAATTTACCTGTATATTCCATTCAAACTGAATTTATTACTTTTGATGGATGCTGGATTAATAAAAAGGAACTCCCCCCCTTCTCCCGCATCTCTCAGTACTCCTTTGCCAGGTAGCTGAGTAATGGATGAAAGTTTCCTCCCCACTCCCACCTTCCTGGTAGCATCCTTCAAAACACTGCCAATGCCCAAAGCTTGTCGGCTATCCTGTTGTTTCTGATTAAGAGGATACTTGTGCACTTAGCTTTTTAATGTTGTGTGTACAGCATCAGGCAGCTGTCAGATATGTTCTGGCCTAAGTTAGAATTTAAAGGGGTACCAGAAGTGGTTCCCATGATAGAGACTATTATATTTGCAGAGCTGCATCTTTTTCAGGCCTATACATTGGTTTTCATCCATACCTGAATATAATTAAATCAGTAGCTAGAGTAGCAGTGAAGGGGGACATACACATATTAAAAATGAAAATTATGATGAGGAAACATACACAGTCTTCAGTGAATGCACGTTAGATGCATTTGACAAGCACTCAATCACACATGGAATAGAAATTAATTCATTAAGACATTTCACTTCTGACAACATGCCCGTGGGGGAACGGATTAATAATACAAATGGATGCTAATTAAAAATTACTCTGCAATCAGAGCTAAGGGAAGTGAAGTATTGAAAAATAAGAAAAGACAACTCTAAGTTGTCATTATTAGCATTTCCCAATCATCTGTGCTGTAAGAAATCCTTCAAGGCTGATTGTAAGAAGGTATCTTAAAGTTTGTCTGTATCCTGCAGCCTGTTCAGGGTTTTATTTTCATTTTTGAAATACGTTTATGTCACGTTTTACATTTGTCTAATGAATTGCCATAGTGGATAGCAAACTTCTGAGGGATCACTCGAGTAAACTGCACCAAGCACTAACCAGATTATCCCTTTCAGTGTGTCTGCCAGTGAGACCAAAAAAAGCCCCAAAAATCAGCATTCCTGAAGACAGCATTCCATGTGTGGCCTGCCAGTTGCTGAATAGAGTAGTGGGGGAAGGACTTCTTCATCTCTGCTGATGCTGCCTTTATTGGTGTAGCCCAGCATCTCGTTGGCTTCTTTGTCGCTGTGGCACACTGCTCACTCACACTGAGCTGCTTGTCCCTTTCCACAGAGCCACGTGGATCCCAGAGCTTTAAAATGTTTTCCTTTGTTAAAATGATAGGCCCAGTTGAAACACCATAGAGAAAAAGGCTAAAAAACCCCAGCCAGCTGCTATGGATGGAGTAGAGAATGAGCATGGTCCCATGATCAAGGAGATAAATGAAGACTTGATAAGAATGGGTTTAGGTTCTTTACTGTCACAAGCACCTTTGGGTAGCTTGGCATGATTTTGCTTTCTGTAAGTAAAACTAAAACTCAATGAGGAGTGTTGCATGGGGAAACACTGAACTTGTGTGGTGTGTGTGTGTAGTGGGATACCTGTGATTCGGTTACTGTTCTTTTACGGTCTGTTTCAAGCCTTATATACTCATCATTCAAGGCTGCATCTAAGATGTCACAAAAAGATGTGTTTTCGTAACAATCCCATTAAAGCCAGTGATCTCCCACAGATGAGTAACAACACAAAGTCAATCCACTACACTGAGCTCTTAGGCCTTCTTCAGTTCTAGGGCAGGAATGTGGTGTTTCAGCATTGCTAGGTGTCCACAGTTGTGGTATACAGGTGGCACAAAAGCTGTCTCTGGAAAACTGCTCAGCTACCCAAAAAAGAAAGTAACACACTGTTCTTCTGGTTAACAGACTGATGGTGTAAACAGACTGATGGTGTAAGAGACTACTACATCTGTAGTTAACTTAAATGGACTTTGGGAATGAAATTTAAGGCTAATTAAGGCTGATGGCTGTGTTACAGGATTTCTGCAGGCTCACTGTCCTCGTTCAGGCTGACTGATTCAATGGCAAGCATACACTGACCTGCAAGGTGTTATCCAGTCAGCCCTTAAGTTTTTCAGGCTTCAGAAAAAGAACACAACTGGATTTAGTTTAAAAAATTTGTCTGGCTTCTGATAGGGGAAGGGAGTGTCTTGTTAGTTTAATCACAGCATTTTTCTGTAGCTTTCCAATATTATCTATTTTCATACAGCACTTCTCATCACTAGACTTCAGAGTTTTTACAAAAGGTGTTGCTGTTATTTTTGCCCTTATATAGAGGGAGTAACTGAGGAAAATGCAGGCATTGCAACTTCCCAGAGTCATTTGGCTGGCAATAGTAGATCTTGAAATAGAATGGGGATATCTGTCTCTGTGTGTGCTTAAGAACTGATATAACAAAAATCACCTTGTTTCATACAGTAAATATGGATACAATGCACTGAAAGAGTTAACTTTTTATGTCTTAAAATTTTTGAAATGCCTTTTAAAGATTCATAAATTTAATATTGAGCCCTTTGGATGAGTGTCGTGCTTACTGCTCTGGTGGGGTTACATGGTACCAAGTCTGACCATGTCAGTGCTTGAGATGAGAACATTCATCAGTGCGTGAGTCAGATACAGTGACCTGCAGTTGTGGGTGTGCTGTTTTTCTTCGGTGTTTCAAACCAAACACAACACTGGTTTATTACATATTCCAAAAACTTGGAAAAAAAGCAATTCAGAAATCTGCAGAAGCACTGAGGAAGAAATCAGTCTGTCCAGAAATTCTGGTTTCCTCCAGTAGAGGAGAAGGAACTACAGAAAAAGAAATGTTCCATCTCCCTGTTTTTAAACTTTGTGTATCAAACTTCCTGCTGTTGCTGTGTAAGTGACAGGTGGGAACTGTCAGTGGTGTTGCTAGTTACACGAGCCAAGTTGCCTGCCAATCTGTTGGTGCCAGCCTGCTGCCTGCCAGGCTTTTGGTTCCAGTGACTGACCTGGGAGGAGGGCTGGCCAGCAGCACTGTGGACAGAGAGACAGAAGGAGCCCGAGGACCGAACCGCTGTGCGTACCCTGCCGTACATGTCTCTGTACGCCTCGGCAATCATAAGCCGCTGTGAGTTGCAGCGCTGCGTTAGGATGTCAATCAGCACATCTTTTTCACAACCTGTAATTGAAACATGACACAGACTCTAAATTAGCCAAGTGTTATTTCTTATATTTGTGATTGTGTGTGTTTTGTTCAAGATCATTAACCTAATTTCTTTAAAAAAAACCTCAGATCAACAGATTAACACCCTACAGATAGATACCAATATGATTTATATTTACTGTGCTGATCATCTTTCACTTGCTGGTGTGATACCAACAAGAAGTGAAGTAGTTTGTTATTATTGCCATCTCTCTCAAGCTCAATGGGTTTGAAAGCATCAATAAAAGAGATTGAGGCTTTCATCTATTCAGAACTAGGCACAGTAGCAGAATTTGTGGCCGACACTGGGAAGTCATACTTGTGTGCCCTGTTAGTATTGATTGAACTGTCATTTCAGGATTAGGATACCTTTTGTGGGGAAGACAAATCAATGTCAGACCATTTGTTGAAAAACCAAAAGATATATATTTTCAGAGGAACTACATAAAATAAGTTATGAAGTTTAAAAAATATATAATATTTAAACCAATTCCAAGAGCATCTTATTGAAGGTAACTATTGTGTTTTGCTTGATGGCTAGAGCATATTGCTAAACTTCTATAATGAATCAGTATTTATGGCTTATGAAAAAGAAGATAATGGTCATATACTGAAAATTATTTTGTCTTTTTTTTCCCCATCCCAAAAGTAGGCTGAGCATTTTAATGCCATTCCAACACAAATCTTCCTCCAAGTGTGAATCATCTGACTTCATCACATTTGCAGCTGAGTTGAGTTAGGAAAAGCGTGGGGATCAGCTAGCATCTGAATGGAGTGGGGTAGTCTCTTGTTCTACCAGTCATTGTTGTATAAGCATATATCTATGTAGGTGTTACAGGTACACATTCTGTACCTATTGCAGCTTTCTTAGGCAGATGTTATCATATCCTCTGTAATCCACAGATTCTATTTTGATGCAAATGTAAATAAATTGACACTAAATACCTTTTATTTTTTTAAGTTGGCAGAGGAATTCTGTATTTGCTCATTATACACTAAGCTTAGTTCTCTTTCTTCTGGGTCATCTAGCCAAAATTCCACCAGCTTTTGAGCAAGACACTGATTGACTGATTTCCATCCAACTCACAAAATTAAAGTATTACTGAATCTCTGTGCACAAGGATTTCTTTATGCTTTTCAGAAAATATTTATCACTAAGAATCTGTACAGCTTAAATAGTCTCTACAGAAAAAAATAAGAAGGATTTAGGAATATTTAACAACCTAAATCACCCGATTCATTTATGTAATACCACTGGTATCAGTGGGACAACACATGTGACTGAACCTGTGCAAGGGCCAGGGTGTCAAGTGCCCCTAAGGGCTGTGGAGACTCAAAGTCCTCTGACACGGAGCTTTTTCTTTTGCCAATCGTCCTTGCAATTAGAATTTTATTCCATGTACTCTGTTAGGTAAATCAGAAGTAAGGTGAATGTGAATGTATTTACAGTATTAGGAGAATCATCTCTGCCTTGTCATGTTAGCAACACTCCATTAAAAGTACTGCTGGAAGTTAATGTTTAAAACTTTTCATCTGTAGCCAGCTTAATCAAAAAGATACTTCAGATTCCCTTGATCAAGAATACTCATTGAGGTTCATTTGATATTACATCTGACTCCTCATGTTTCCATTAAAGAAGGTGAAAACATACTGCAAGATTTGGTGTGGTACAACCTTGACAAAAGCCCAAGGGATGTAAAAATTCTGACACAGAAAAAATATGTAATGTGAGGAAAACAAAAAACAGGAAAATAATTTTGGTGAACAACATTTTTTGTGGTCCATAGACTGAAAGCAAAAATTGCTCCTGAGAGAAGGAAAAAATTCTTTGAACTTTTGACTCAATTTATTTTTATTTCTTGGTGACTGATTAAAAGCCTTAACAGTCCCTGGTAACAGTCCATGGTTGAAGTTACAGTTGAAAACCTTTCCTTCGTTGGCTTTCCCTGTAGTGACATACCACAGAATTCTGTTTTCTCTTTCTTATTTTCTCAGGGAAAGCTTTCCTTGCTGTAAGTGTTGGAATAGATTTCAGATTAACCTTAATCACCTTTTAGTTCCTGTAAATGCAAATACTTGATTTATTTGGATGTCAACAGTGTGTTGTACCGTGCTGCTTTGAAGAATCATCACCACATACCTGGTGACACAATTTTATGAGTTTTTATTTTACCTACTGGTTGTTATATTAGGAGATCTTTTTAAGAAAAATAAAAATAAAGTTGTGTTAGAATCAGCCAGGATACTCACAAATTCCCTGTAGAGCTCCTCCTAGCAGCTGGGCATCCATAACAGGGTTAAAATTCGGAGCAGGAAAAATGGTTCCTTGTGTCTGCTAAAAGAGAAAGCAGCCTTCAGTGAAGGTGGTTTACATCTGTAACACTGCATGTATCATGCTGTTGAAAAACAATCAGAAGTTAACTTGTCTTTGCTTCATGGGGAACAGGATGCCAAGCTTGTCATTTGTGAAGCAGAACTTAACTGTGCAGTAAGCTGCAGGAGGACAAGACCATATTTCAAGAGGTTGTCCCTTGCATGAATTAGCCCCCCCCCTCCAAAATATCTTACTACTAACTTTTTTTTTCTCCATGAAAATGTGGCCACATTTTTGTGTTTCTTTCCCATTAGAAAGCACTAATAGGGCACCGTGGCTTTATACAGAAAAGCAGCTACTCAGCAATAGATATCCTTCTGCAGTTTGTTCTTCATTTAGATACAAGGGCCTACACTTTTACAACTGAACATGAATACATAGTGCCTTTTTATTCGTGAAAACAATCAGGAAAATAAGGAGAAAAAATCATTTGGGGATACGGAGAGGAATACTGGCTGTAGAGGAGACAGTGAGACCACGCGGAGTTTTGTAGGCTGCTATGTATTGTATCTAAAATGAATTGCAGGCTCATTCTTAGGGTATGCATCTTCCTCAGCGTGGGAATTGGCTGTGTATGCTGGGCCTCTCTTGTCACTTAGCCTGTCTTGAGAGTAGGTTCTGCAGATGTTGGCCTCAGTTCTCCACAGCTCAGGAGGCAGAAATGCTTGAGCTCTGTGGCTGGTTAGGTGGCCAAGTCACCCTGAAGCTTACTACTGAACAAAACCACTATGGAAGGAAGTGCTAGAAGACACTGTTAGAATGCAGAATCAAAAATATATATTGATATCTGCTGTGAGGTAGTGGGGGGGAAAGTAGAAATTTAGCTTTCTGGCTCCTTAATTAGTTTCCCCAAATTTCTAGGACATAAAAAGACTCATCAATCTTGAGAGGAAAAACAAACCAAAACCAAAACCAAGACACCATCAAACATTATTTTAGGTTTGCTGAAAGAAAAAACATTTTGATGGGAATAGCAATAAAGAATAGGAGGATGCAGATGGATGCCAGTTAACAGGCAGGAGATTCAAAGTGTTCTGTGATCCTGCCACAGCCCGTGCTGGTCAGCAGGGTGGCAGTGGGGAGGAGAGAAAAGGTAGGATGTGTGTGAATTTGTTCTGGCTCTTCATCTCTGTGCCTGCTTTGAACAGGTTCCTTTCCTGTAAAAATTAAAGTTACCCCGAAGTATTTCCTTTCACAAAGTCAGGTTTGCGGTGTCACAAAATCAACCATGAAATTGCTGATTTTTTAAGCATTTGTAATATTTGCATTCAAATCAGAAACAAGTGGCTGAGGTAGGGAGTGCTTTAAGGGTGGATTCCTGCATAGTCCTTAGAACAGAAAATGAGTAAGTGGTTTTCAAAGTAGGGACCACCTCTCAGCCAGAACGGAGGCAAACATGAAGGATTTCTGGATAATTCTCTATTCATGAAACAGCCAAAAAAAAAAAAAATAGGAGGGTTGCATGAATGTATATTTACAAAAATACAATGAACTGATCATAGGACAAACTAGTTTTCAATATCTCAGAATCACAGAATCACAGGGTTGGAAAAGACCTTTAAGATCATCAAGTCCAACCATTCCCATCTAGGGAAGGTGACTCAACCTGGATTTGGAGGCTTATAAACCTCAACATAGCTGTGAGATAAACCTGGAGATTGTGGCAGGCGTTTTGTTTTGCAGAGATTTGTTACAATCTTGTAATATTTTAGTAACATCTGTGGTCACAACATGCTTTTGCTTGGCTTGTCTCAAGAAAATCAGGAAGTGCGTCCAAACAGCACTCACCTTGGGAAAGCTGGGGCTCTGCTTCCAGAACCTAGGGCCCAGGGTCCAGAATTGTGTTTCCCCCCCAAATTAGACAGGGTTTGTTTGCATGGCTGGATGTGCCTGGGAAATGCGGCCCCAGCAGCAGTGTTGGGCACTGCACAGGCTGTGGGAGCGGAACGGTAGAGGCATGTGGTACCTGAATGAAATTACAGCAGATTGAATTTTGATCAGGGAGCTTGCAACTACATGGGAATAGGTTGTTCCTTTCCATTATCTTTGGTTAGAGAATTTCTCCTGCCCTGTTTTGAAGCAGGGCATTTTTAGGTTTGATTGAGCACCCGAGTGTAGTTACACGTTCTGCTGTTTCACTTCATTCGTTTCCACTGAAGTCAGCAGTTACTGAACAATAAACCCTGTAATGGAAGAGGGCTCAGAGGCCCGGGACCAGGGCAGCGTGCCTGTGGAGCTCAGGGAATAATGCAGGATATGACTAACCACAGCTGGGGTGAAGACAGACGAGGGGAGCAAGGGTTGGCCTTTGGTTTAGATGACCGGCTGTAAACAGTTGAGAGGGTGAACTGGTGGTGTAAACCTTTATACCTGAGGTCATTAAAAGTGTGTGAATGTCTCCCTGAGTTAGCCAGACCAGCATGAGTAGAGTGAATGCGTGTCTCAGCCCAACACAGAATGTAAATACTGAACAACTACCAAAATAAGTTGGAACAGAGCCATGGACTTGAGCTGGCTTCAGCCCATATATTCCTTCCCTGGGAGCAGGGATGCCTGGTGTTGTCATAGTGAGTGTATCCTACAGAGCAGTGACAGGGATCTCATCAGCATTACATTTGTGTTGTGTCTTCAGTACATTTTGCACTACTCTGCTAGATGGAAAATCCTGGTAAAATCACTTATCTTCAGATAAGTAAAATTGATATTATACATTACAACTTCTGTGAGTGAAATATCTGACAGAACCTGGGAGGAGAGTATTCAACTCTGACATTGGGATGGCCAGTTTTGAGTCTATGGCCATTTCTGTCTTGCTTACACATCTTTTTCTCCCTGAAGCTCTGAAAAGCATTAGGAAATTCATAGTAGGATCTCGTGACTTCACCCACATGCCTTAAGATGGTCACTTGAGGGATGCTAAGTCATACCACTGTTGAGATTCTTCCCTAATGTTTATTTTTAAAAATACATTGAATTCTTCCAAATATCTGCCAGAAGATCCTGCACATCGAGTGAAATGAATGTGAAAGAAAAAAAGCTACCTGCACAGGACAGAAATAAACCCTTAAGCACCCTCCAGTGAATGAAATGTCCAACAGGGTTCTGAGTAATTGGAGCAGCAGCTCCCCATCAATCGGGAAGAATTGTTAGGGAGGCCACAGCACTGGTACCATCATCAGATTCCAACAGCTTTGAGGCAGCAATCACAGTACAATAACTCCTGAAGATTAGTTGAAAATATTTTTCAGGACCAGAGAGCACATCATAAATCAAAGTGAATAAAAACCTGCAGAATCACTACAGCTTCCTCTGCAAAACAGAAAACGAGGTGGCAAGTGCTGTGAGCCAGAGCATCAAGAATTACTGTGATGATCGTCTTAAAACAAAGTCTGTGCTTCTCTCAGAAGCCACTCTAGATAGAAACAGCATAAAAAATTCCTGATGTGCCCAACAAGAGCAGTAGTAAACTGTGACAAAAATCTGTGCAGAGCGTGTTGTGCCCCCTGAGCACTGAACTGCTGCAGAGTAAAGAGAAAAGAATTGGGGAGAATTGGATGAGCAGAACTGTGCCTGAAGGGTACATGTGGGAAGGCTGGGATTGTACTGACATCATCTTTCCCTTTCTTAAGAAATAGTTTGACAATTAAGGTAATTATTGTTTAATTGTAGTTCAGCACTTCTACGTTATAATTTGTAATGTTAAAAATTAAATCCCAGCCTTTTATCTACAGGCTGAATAAGTTTCTTCGATTTGTGAAAAGCAGTTAAACTTTGTGGTCAGAACTCTCAATGTTAATTCAGCTATCAGCAGTGGAAACTTGCAGTGAAACTTTTTAAAAGGGGAAAACCTACAAAAATCCCAGATTCTCCCCTATGTCCTTAATAAGCTATTTGATTTTATATTATGAAGTCAGGGACTATTTGCATTCTCTAGAAGAAAGGCAGACCAGACCCTTACTGCTTTGTCTGACCCAGGGTTTAATACATCCTTGACTTTCCCTATGTAGGAAAGTCCCACTTTAGTTATTTATCTGCATTGAGCTACTGTATACTTAATATTTAAAATCAAGGCAGTATTCTCCCTCCAGCCTAAACCCAAGTATGCTCCTTCAAACACAAGTGATTCAGAGGTTTGCTGGAGAACAGAAAACTAATTGACATAGGTGCTGAAGTACAAAACCACTGAAGTCAGGACTGGTAAGGCCTGAGGGGGGTGGGAGGGATAAAAGAATCTAAGATTCATGCTCACATCAACTTTCTGATCCTGGATTTCACACTTCAAATGAACATTGTGTTGCTGTTTGCTGTGAGAAATGACACTTCATGGCAAAGCTACATCCAGAGCAGTGAAAGTTGCATTGTTATCTTGGTGATGTCAGAGGAAGAGTTGGGGCTATGTTCATTGAGTGTCATTTCTCTAAATACAATGCTCTCTAACCCACCTGCACAGGGAAAACAAAACTGTGAGTCAGAAGTAACAGAAGTCTGTTTGAAAGTTGTGAAGGAACATTTTCTAATCATTTAACATTCTTAATATGAGGACTTTGTCCAGATAGCTTGGTTAGTGTCAATGGAAGTCTTTTGAGTGATTTCAGGGAGCTCTGGGCCATGCTCTTAATGAGAAAAACTGTTTTACATCTTGTTGAGGAAAGCAAAGAGTGCTTATTGGTGGACAGTAGAAGGTCTCCACGGCAGTTGGAAGGCTGGAGCACTTGCTCTGTGAGAAGCTGAGGGAATTGGACTTAGGCTGTAGAAGAGGCAGCTCTGGGGTTGCTCTTCAGTACCTATGGGAAGCGCATCAAGAACATGGAAACAGGCTCTTCACTGAGGTGCATGACTGAAAGGCAACAGCCATAGAACAAGGCAGGGAACGTTCTGTCTGGATGTGAAGCAGACATTTTTTACAGTGAGGATGGCCAAGCAGTAGAAGTTGCCTGAAGAGGTTGTGGAGTCTCCATCCTCAGAGGTTTTAGAAACTGAAAGTTATTTCTGAGAGCGATTTAGAAACTGAAACGGGCCAACCTGTAACCACCTTGTCTGAATTCAGTGTTTACCCTGCTTGGATAAGGAGGCTAGGCTAGGTGACCTACCAATCCTCCATTCAATCTAACCATTCTGTGATGTTTTTCAAAACCAAAAATGATCGGAAATTTCTCCAACATTATCAAATACCCATTGGTCTCAAGGACATGGGACTGAGTGACAAATTAGCATAAAGCTCTGGAGGTCGGTCCTGTAGGGTGTACACCAGTGCACAGATACTGTGAAGACTTTGCAGGATCAGGCATCCAAGAATGGGGGTGCTGTGGATATTAGGACAGTGTTTTGTTTTGAAACATAATGTTTTGTGATGCAGATTGTAGTGGGACCACTGCAGCTAGTAACAACAGGTTTCTTCCAGAGTCTTCTGACTCTGTATTCTTTCTTACTTCCTCTAGCCACATCACCAGCAGTTAATTTCCCCTCCTTGTTCCTTGAATCTACATTTGCAATCCCTGAGGTCCTTTCTAAGTCACCCCCTGGCTGAGTAAAAGATGATTTGTCCTGTGACTGAGTCTAATGTACCTTCTTGGTACTTCTTGTACTTCTTGGCTAATGCTAGGCCAATAAAATAAATGATTGTTGAGTTTAAAATACTGTATTTTTTCTAACTGGAAAAAGAATTTGGTTCCCTCACCTCCACTGAGCAGTGGTTTTGCAAATTTTCAGAAGTTGTCCTTCCTCTGCCAAAAATAATAGAAATTCACTGTCAAGTTGAAAAACCCTGATAGGGACAGATGGATGGCCAAATTTTCTGAAGAAACCAGTGGGGAAATGCCTGGTATGGTCACTGAAAAACATGAAGAATACCACAGTTTAGAAGACTATTTGACTTGTGATACCTGGATCCTGGCATCCCTCATCACTAAGCACCGTTTTGCTGGAGCACTCTTTGCAAGCAGACTATTCAGCATGGCAGGGCTTTCTGCATTAGAAAGAAAGTGCCATGAAAGGGCAGCTGAGAGAAGTTCTTTCTGAGAGCAGTTTGGCTTTTTTATGGGTTGTTTTAGATCCGATGCTGTATGTCAGCATGAAGAAATGGTTTTCATGCTGTCTTTCTTCTGCAGCAGTCTAATGAAAAGGATATCTATTATTCAGAAGGAAGAACATAGCAATATTTTAGGGTTTTCCCTTGCAAGTATCCAAGAAAAGGCAAACACATCTCCAGAGGTCATTCGGTCATGTTTGACTTTAAGGGTTTTAATTGTTTTTCTGATATCCTCATCTGCAATTCCCAGGTCTGTTTCCACTGAGGTGGTCCAGGCGGGTGCTCTGTGCACCTCCCTGTGTGTTTCACCGGTGTCTTTAACCCTTTCCAAAGAGACTGACTCTGAACCAGCTGTGTGGACAGAACAGTGAAGTGAGTGGGATGAATCAAATGAGTCGAAAGAGATTGGAAAGGGACTGTGAAGTTGTGATAAGGCTGAAAAATGATAACTTGCACTCCCACCTTCCCTCTGTGTGGGAGCAAGGAAACCGCAGCTCTTCCTGACCGAAGCTGTAAGCAGCACAACAAAAGTATCAGCAGAAGCTGAGGCTGCTTTATGATGTGTAAAGTTCAGGCAGTTCGGTCTTGTGATGGAAAAAGCAATCTGAATTGTGAACAACCTTCTAATAATATTTGTTCAGTAAGTCATTCTGCTGATAACAAACAATCAGACTCCTTAGTCTGAATGTTTCCCATAGGGAATATCTGCTAAAATAAAATGCTGGCTTTATTAGCTAACTACATGGTACCAGCTAGCTATACTTCTGCAAAGATACCCTTTGTGTGCAACTTTATTAAATGAAAATGTCATGAGTATTTTGATTTACTGTGAGTTTATCATGTGCATTACACTTCATTTGAATAAGGAATGCAGTTTCACACAGTAATGGAAAGGGTACTTCTAAACACAGATATTATTTTCCCAAAGCCTCCCATCTTTCCCTGTGTATGTATTTTGGAGGGGTCACAGATGTCACCGTATCTAATTTTGTTAGTTGTACCTCAGTGGTACAGTGGGGAGCTGTTTTCTGTATGTAACCTCTAATAATGATCTTGCCCTGCACTGCTGAGTCTGGCAGAACTGCTGCTGTTAATGTCTTGTTCTTGATCTTGGGGTGCCCACCCTATCCAGTTCATATGTAACATGTGGAATTACTAATGTGGGTCACATGAATATAATGGAGATAATCTTAAAGAGCCAAGTGTGTTTCTTTTTTCATGTTTCTTATGCTTCTGAATTAATGGTATATTAGTGTTTTGGGATTCCTTGAAAAATATCTTGAACAAGTGTTAAGTGTACTTCTAAGTCTTGCTTTTAAGCTAAGGTTGTGTTTAAGAAGAGCAGACAAGAAATGATGTGGCAGCCTGACCACTCATTCCTGGGTAAGCCCCACTTTCTTGCTTGTGATTAGCTAGAAGGAATGTTGGGGTTTTTTCTGCTGTTTCTTTGTTACTGTCACCTGGGAAAACTGCCACTGCTCCATGACCAACCTGATCTTGAGGAACCAGCTGCCATGCAGGGGAGAACATTTGCATGGGCTCTGCACTACATGTCCCCATTGTGTCGGGATGCCTCAGCAGAGTAATCTGCTCCACTGCTTAGGATCCAATGAGCTAGTTCATACAAACCCCTAATTTCTCTCCCTTCCCTTCCCACAGGACACAGAAATGGGATTAAAGAATAAAAATGTACCTAACCTGAGAATCCATCACTAGGCTTTTCAGAGGAAGCCTGTAATCAGGTTCTGATGTCTTGCCTGAGACTGAAACACACCCTGTTGTCTAAAATTGCTTCTCTGCTCTCTTACTTCTGTGATTATCAAAAAAAAGAGGGCTAATCAGTGTCTCTTTAGATGTTTAGAAGTGGAGGGAATGGAGAGATGGTACTCATTTTGGAATATTTGATGCAATTCAGAGGATCAAAATTAGGAACTTAAGTTCCCTCTCTGCTCAAGCGGTCCTGAAGGCTGACTAATGCAGAATGATTTCATTAAATTAAGCCTAAAATAGCTGGTGTGAACATCTCCCACAGCAAAGAATGAATGTGGAATCTATTAGATTTTTTTAAATAATATTATCAAACTCTTGCAGTATCCCAAATTGCAGGAAACCAAACGTTAGTAAACCCCATTCAGACCTGTTGGGTTAGAAAAAGAAGTGTATGCTATATAGTTTTATAGGAAGAAATACATTACTGATGAGACTGCAATAATCAGTGCAATTATGCTTACAAATACAAGAAGTAAGAAAAAAATTCCATATTGATCTGTAAATTTTTCGGGAATGCAAATGCAAAAAGCATTTGATAGGGATGAATCACTATTCCTATTAATAATAATGAAAAGAATCTGAAAATCCTTAGTGAACATAATTAGCAGTATGCTGGATGCAGAAAGCGATTTCATCTTTTGTATTCATGAAATAATAACTGTAGTAGCTTTCAGAATGGAGATTTAAAATTGCAGCATGAGCTTTTATTTTCTTGCAGAGTGCTGATGAAACGATTTAATGTATTGCTGTAATACGTTTATGAGGAACAGCCATAGCTTTTCCTGTGTTATGGCCCTTGTAGACGTAATATTTCTTTGCTTTAAAACATTTTTCACATTGTGAACAGCCCCAAATGTTTCTAAATGCTACATCTGATCAGTTACTTTCTGCAGTTACAGCCAGTCTTGTGAAAACATAAACCCACCAAAACAGTGCCATGAATTGGTATCTCCTGAACAACTCACATTTTAGGCACAATTAGGTGATAGCATGCAATTTTGTGTCTTGTGTAACAGCTAAGTGCAAGTACACAAAACCCAGAACAGCCTCACAAAGAGGTAATAAAAGACATTATTTTGTCTTGAAAGGTCTAACACTAGGAGAGAACTGATCATTCTTTATATTTTAGTCTTAATATCAGATGCTTCGTTTATACTGTAAGTACGCCCAGAATTCAACCCAAATCACAAATAAATTAACTTCATTAACTGAGATTAATTTCTACCAGTGGAGGGAAGTGGGTCCCAACATGTATGACAGCAACTCAAAAGCAATGAAAAGTTTGATTTCAGAGAGCAGATGATTATACTCACATAATCTCCACAATACATTTTGATACAAGTCTTCGAGGTCAGTTGAGATGAAAATAGCTTTCCTGGAATAAAATTAACAGGTCAGGAAACTGCGTTGTTATAGTTCAATCTTACTCTGTTTTGGGGGAATTGAGAGAAACCAGTCAAACCTACACCAGGTACCTTAGGCTCTAAGGTAACAATGAAGCAGGAACACTGGCAGGTACTGTACGTCCTTGGGTGTTATAGATTCACTGTATACTTAGTCATTAATCATATGTGAATAAATATGATTATAACGTAAGTAAACAGAGTCATTAGCACCCTCTGTTCTGCTGTGTTGATTTTAAGAATCAGAATTCAGCTAGTCACAGAATGAAATGCTCTCCTACGGCAAATGCTTGTATTAATGATTTACTTTTTAGCCTGGGTTTGGTCTAGTTCCTTTTCCCCTTGTTCTGAAAGCGCTCAGCTCATCACTTGTTCTAATAACTCTTTGCACTGAGCATGCAGAGAGAGATGCTTTGTAGCCCTTATGTTTTACCTGGAGTGATGAGGACAGATCACAGAATTGCAGAACCACAGACCGTTACGGGTTGGACGGGACCTTGAAAGATCATGTAGTCCAACCCTGCTGCCAGAGCAGGGTCACCTCCATTAGGTCACACAGGAACATGTCCAGGCAACGTTTGAATGTCTCCAGAGAAGGAGACTCCCCAACCTCTCTGGGCAGCCTGTCTCAGGACTCTGTCACTCTCACAGTGACAAAGTTCCTTTCCATATTCACACAGAGCTTCCTCTGCTCCAGCTTGCACCCACTGCCCCTTGTCCTCAGTGGAACCATGTAGATGAGGGTCTTCTCAGAGGTTTTCACAGAAGTTACAATTTAAAAAGTCCTGCAAGGACAAAGATCCTGTAATACCACTCTGTTAGTAGACTTACAAAGAATCTGAACTATCCAACTGGCAGCAAACCCACATTTTACATAGCTAATGCCATGTATTTCTTCTGTTAGTGATAGTTATTATTGTGACAAACCGTTGAGAAGATATGAGAAGTGTGAGATAGAGGTGCAGAATGAGTCTGTATATCCTCTAGTACAACCTCAGTGGAAGGCACAGGCTACCATTATCCTGATTGCGTCCCAGTACAAAGGGAGATTGTTTTTCTGCAGCAGTTGGACAGAAATAGCAGCTCAAAATCTGAATTAAATTACTGCAATTTTTCTTTGTTTTCATCGTGTATCCATCACATGCTCCATAGCACATCATAAAACCTGGATTTTCTTTCACTCTAGAAAGACTTTGGAAAGCATGAAAAATTTATTTTGCAGCCTTGATTTCTTAGCAGCTCTTCTCATCATTAAAAGCTATCTCTGGGCTTGTACGAACTCAGCAGCATTGGCTTGGGTACAAGCTTCTGCATGTCGCTCTGTGTTACGTGTGTGTCCTTAGTAAGAGCTGGAAGAGTTTCAGAGAGAAGCATATGCATGTGAAACACAGGCTTCAGACTGATGTGTCTTTGCTTTCTCTTTTTTTCATTTTCTTTATTCTACTTGTACCAGGTACTTTAATCTCTGTATCTCACGTCTCTCTGAGGAACATCCTCCCACTGTATATGTAGCAAAGAAGGGGCTGTAAAGAAGCTGGTCTGGCCTGTTGGAAGATGGCACACGTGAGGTGCTGAAAGGGGGTACCTAGAGGAGGACTCAGGCTCCTGACAACACGTGTTTTAAAGCAGTGATAGGAATATGAGCACATTTGAAGCCTCTCATTTTCAGACTCTGGTGTACACGCACTTCCTTGCTGTGATTCAAATGTAACACGGTTAGTCTTCAGCACAGCACCAAATGGATTAAGTTTGCAGGATTACGGAAAGGTTTTAGTCTGCTTGTGTCAGGTCTTCAGTGGTCGGGAACCATAAAGTATGAATAAGGAGGCCAACAAAATGTTCTTCTGTTGTGAACACTTGCAGTATAATGTGAGAAAAGCCCTTAACTAATTACTGAACTAGATTCTGATTTTAATGAACCTTTCTGAGAAAAGATGAGTCTACAGAAAATGGGAGAGAAAGTGTTCCACAGAAGAGGAGGTTTCAGCCTCCTTTGCCCTGTGAATGTCATTTGGCTGTCCTTTTCTGCTGCCTCCCCTCCAAGAAGAGAGGCAAGGCTTACAACAAGGAAATGCAAAATCTGTTTGTCCCCGTAACGAGCAGCAAAATGGATCCAGGGTTTATGTACCAGACTGAACATGTTGAACCTGACCTCACCTTCACATTTTCTTCAAGACTCATAGGTTAAAGGTGGTATGAATCATTTCTAGGGGAGGAGCTTACCCTGACTTTTGGGGGGAAACCAAAGGAGTTGTGTTCCAGGTGGTTTTGGCAATCTCACATAAAAAAACCCAACAAGGACTACCTGGAGAGAATGCAGAAGAGATAAGAAATAGTTACCTGTGCAGAAGGATGAAAAACACTGTTTAGGCTAAAGAAAAGTGAAGGAGACCTTCACAGTTCAGGAAAAGGAAAGCTCTTGCAAGGGGAAGTGAAAAAAATACTTGTTGTCCTGTTCACAGTAGACTGGACAGACGAAAGGCTCTGTTTCTGTTTCGCCCTCGATTTAAACTTTCTTGCAACTCTCCAGGGTGAGCTTTTTGTTTCTGTTCTGGGCAGTTGGTTGCTTTCCTTCCTCTTTTTCTTACCAAAAAGTTTCCTGGTTATGTTTCTTCTAAAGTACCTTGCTACCTGCTCTTTCTTTTTGAAGAGATTTAGTTCTTTCCTGTAGAATCAAGGAGGGGTCAGTTCTTCCTCAGGTCCTTCCAGACAATGTTGTTTCTCACCTGTGTTAAAGGTTCTTCCTCAAACTTCCCCTTTGCCTGTTCATTGAAGTGCTCAGGCTTAGACATTGCAACTGATTATTTCTGTGCTGTTCTAATGCAAACACGGAGTGAAAATAAGGAGACACAATTAATTTCTAATTAAAGATACATATATTTCTAACACAAACAATAGTTTAATTAAAATTATAAGTAAAAAATATTTAATATGAAAATATCCTATTTACATTCCCTGAAAATTAAGTTCTAGCATATCAGTTGTCAGTAAATTAAAACCAAAATTCACATTATTGGTATAATAAGGTTCTGGTATTGTGCTGGAGTCTCTTCAGGTAACCGGAATGCGGACGCTCACACACACATTGGTGCTGCTGGTTTTGTCCAGTATTACTGCAGTGGAAGCAGTGATGTGGTAAAGGCACAGGACTTCTTACTCTGTGCTGCTGAACATGCAGTTGATGTGGTGGGAAGCAAATCTGACAATAGCCAGAGCTCATGGAATTGTGAGCCTTCACCAGATCAGAGACTGTGTGACACAGGACAGAGGTCAAGAGGTAGTGGTGGAAATGGAATCTCTAACTCTACTCTAATAGTAAGTCTTGGGGCTCTGTACACTCACTGTAGGAGGTTACGTTCATGTGGAGTCTTACTCACCAGGATTATTTGAAGGATATGGTGGTAAATACCTTAATGCAGTGAATCACTGTAGGGACCTCTGAGTCAAATCTAACTTTTGCAACTCCCAGGTCTGCCTTTGTGAGCACTTATCTACCTGTCAGTTCCGCTTCAGGTTGCCAGGGCCAGGTTCTGCCCTCTGTCTAGAGCTCTGAGCACAAGAGCCATACGCAGGAGGCAACAGCAGGTACTGTGAGGCCTGTGGAGCTGGCAGTCTGCACCTTGGAAGGGTGACCACCACCTGCCATTTGGGATATAGCTAATGGCACAAGGCTGAGCACATGACACAATGAAGCCTCTTAAAAGAGAGAAGAGGGTTTGAATGAGACAGTGGCTAACGGAAGGTGTAGTGGGAGCAGCTTTCTAGAAACAGCAGGGGCATTATTTCTTAGTGAGTCTGACATTCCAGTTTCATCACTGTGTCAATATAATCTAGAATTGCAGTTCCCAGGTGAAAAGTCTTGGGCTTATGGAGTCCTTCTCAGTCCCAGTGATCTGGATTTTAGGCTTGCTCTGATGATTTTGCATTCCTGGAAGCACTCTAGCTCAGAGTCCTACACTGTTAGTACTCCTAAGTAGTATAATAATTGTGGTGGAGCAGTAGTTGCCCAGGGTAGTAGATTATTTTTTAAAATAGTCGCGTGCTGGCCACCCAACACAGAACACAGATAGACTTGTGGCAAGGCTCTGATCCTCTAAATTACCAGCTTCCCTACTGGAGGGGCCTTCAATATAAAGCATTAGTTTATAGATTATTTGGAGTTAAAGGAGTTGTGGAACCTCTTCCTCTAATTTCTCTGAGTATTTTTTGTTTCCCATAAAAAACTGCACAATAGAAACCCCTATAATGGGCAATAATGCCCTACAGCACACATTTCATGACATCTTTTTGGGCCACCACAAGCTGTGAGGTGGCCACAGGTCTCCTAAAACAAACTGGAGATTAGAGCTGACCCCATCGCAGTCACCATTCGCAGTTTAGGTGCCCCAAAGGGAGATGTATTCTTTTTTAAATGTGTGTTAATGAAGAACACCTACATTCCTAAAGCTTGGTAGGTAAATGAAAAATAATGGTACCTTCTCAGCCAAGAAAACCTTTTCATTAAAAGCTTTTAAAGCTATACAGAAGTATTTCATCAGACCTTCTGACACTTTTGGAATGGTTGTATTAGAATCACCATGGATGCATTTTCAAAAGTTTCACAGTTTAAATATAAAATTGGAATGAATGCAGTAAAAAAAGCAAAATAAATGAGAATGACAGTGGGTAACCTAACACTGCGAGGAACATCACATTGCTTCACAACAGTCTTCTCAAACTACCACGGAAGGAATTTGTCACTATAATAAAACTTCCCAATTATTTGCTTTAAAAAAAAGGGAAAAGGAAGGACCTGAGCATAATTAATAGTGCAACATGTAACTTTAACAACAGTGTGGAAATGCCAGGAGGATGATTATCTGACCTTGCCATTGTCTTCCTACAGACATTAAACTTTCTCTGTGAGCGCTTCGCTGGGAAGCAGATTGCCGGTGCCAAACAATGCACAACCCAGAGTTCTCAGCTATTGCCGTGGCAACTGGTAATTGCTATTAAGAATTATTTCACTTACAAAATGAACTGATTTCTACCCTTGTTCACGGAAGATGTTCTGTTTACAGGAGTTCTTTTAAAATGTTTAGTCATGGGTAGCAGGGTAAGCTGTGCAATGCAGATGGAGGGAAATGTCACTGTAATTGGTTTTACGGCTTCAAATACAATACATATTTGTCAAACAAATGCATAGCACTTATATTGCCTCAAAGGTTGAGTATACAATAAAACTGTTCTGATTTGTATGATTTATTATTCCTTTATTTGGAAGTTGGCTTTTTTTCTTAATTTTGCATTCAGTAGTTTGTGTCTAATCCTGTTTCCTTTGTTTATCTCTCAACTATTGTTATTTCCCAAGGTTACAGTAAAGCTGAGCAAAAGATTAACGAGTGAAATGGGAAGACATTCAAATGAGCAAATTAAAGTCAGTCTTTTCACTTATTTACAGGTTGTATCTCATAATGAGCTGTATTCTGCATATTTACTGCTGCTTAGTAAATTATCCGGAAATTTGAGGAAGTTTTATCAATTCAGACTTTGTTGAATATGGAGTTTAAAGGATCATTTGCTTGAGAAAAACTGTGAGATTAACTTCATAATTCCCTTCTGTCACCGTTTTGCTTCAGAGAAGTATCTGCTAATAGCTGAGTATAAGGTCTGTAGCACCTTCTACTGAGCGTTACATTTCGATTTATTGTATGCTACCCCCAGAAAACTAGTATTATTGTCTTATTTTCCAAATGAAGGAAGTAGTGGTTAAGGGATTTGTGTGGTGTCACCTAGGAAGCCAGTAGCAAAGCCTGCTAGCAAGTGTCAAGGCTTTCAGACCTCTTAGCAAAACCACTCTCTCCTACTGTCAGCACCGATTCCCGTTTACAGGCAGGCTGAGAAATGCGGGTTCATTGAAAGCAATCTGGTAGGGTGGTGGGTTGACTGAAGTATATAAAGATGAACTCTCAGTTCTGATTAACACATTAGTTTGTTGCTAACTTCATGGGGTTTGTGGCAGGTAAATCCTATAGGTGTGCAATTTATCTGATAAAGGTTTCAAAGTCTGTCAGGTAATGATACATGTAGAGTTTAGTGCAAACACTTCGAGGACTTGATATGTTTTATGAAGAACATTTAAGGATTACTTTATTTATACAATGAAATGCTCACGGTGCTCCCATAGACAGCATATTGCTTTAGAACAAAGTGTATATAAAAAGAATAGGGAATATTGTGAATTTAAACACTTTATTAAGCTCAGCAGCGTTTGAACGATGTGGCTGTAACTTTCTATGTCGACGCCTGGTTTAACGTTTAGACATCTTGGCATGTGTCTCCAGTTCTCCCAAACCCAGCATATACAATGAGCCAGTGGTTACAGACATAATGAATGTGTGATCTCTTGTCTGCTAAACTGTCAGACTACAGCACCCTGTCCATTATACAAGCGTTTGATCTTGCCGAGGATGGCAAGTTTCTCTACCCCATGCTTGGTACTGGTAATGGATGTTGCTCGTTTCCCATGCAAGCTCTCAGAAGCAAAGTGGCTGTGGGTGTGTGTACGTGGGGCAGCTGCAGTTTATCCAGAGAGAGAGCAGCTTATTTGTGAGCTTTTGTTTCTCGGGAGGGACTTTGTTGTAATGGCACGCTGAAATCTGTTAGTGTGTCTCCCACCATAAAGACTGAGAAATACAATTAGCAAGTTGTTTACAGCAGAGCTGCAACTGCTGTGACTAAAGTGCTATTGATAGAGTGAATCAACTTCTTTGAGAATTGTTTTCCAGAGATGAGTTTAATAAAGGTTTGATATGATGCTATAACTTAGCCTTGATTAGCTACAATGTAAGGCTCAATATTATTGCTTCACTGTCAAATTACTTCACATAAAAGTGACATGGTATTTTGCCTACATTATTCCAGGCAGTTAAGCCTGTTCTTACCACTTTTAATCCTGAGCAGTTGGACTAGCCTTAGAGCCTGGAAGCAGCTTGATGCTAAGTGCTGTTGAAATTTCATTTATTTGGATGCCTGAATCTGAAGGCAGGAATGATAATAACTTCCATACTTAAGGTAGAACAATTTTCTGCTTAGGAGTGAAGTCAAGAGGATGTAAGTGAAATGTGTTGAAAATTGGTGTGTGCAGCAGAACGAGTAAAGTTAAAGCTGCCTCTTTAATAACCTAGCGCCAGTCGTCTGGTTTTTAAGATCTTCACCGATGCTGTAGTCACAACTCATGCATAAAGAGGAGTACATTTTATCTGGCTTGTGCATTTTGTGTGTGTGTGGTGTGTGTGTTCTCCTTGTTGCCCTAGTAACTGGAGCTAAGTTGGCACGAGCATATACAGGTTTATATGAGAAAATAATATTTATGCCTGCTGTGCCTAAGGAGGAAAGCTGACAGATGTAGCCAGTGACAAAAGCCAAGCGTCCCAAAGTTGGCCATGAAAGGTAAGAATTATCTTAAGTGTTGAGAACACAATTCCTTTCTGTGGCAATTTGAGGTTATGACTGCTGTATTTTGGTCATCATCATCCTTTTCAGAGGCGTGAGAAAGAATTGATCAAAGCCTGGAATGGACTTTGGGATGTTTGATATGCAATCCATGGGCTGTGGCCCCATGGGAAAGTTAACTGACCTGTCTGTGCCTCCATCTTCCCTCTGTAAGTGGCTGTAGCGGTACCTCTTATTAAATTACTGAGATGCTGATCATGAAAAGCTTTAAGAAAGAACTGACACAGACATAGGGCTTTATTATATGCCACATATTGTCCAGCAAATATAGGTAACTTACAGAGCCGGAGTCAGGAAAGACTGCATTAGGCTGAGCAATTCCCAATATGTGCATGGCAAGGAACATAGCAGTTCTGTTTCTTTTGTTGTTGTGAGGCAAATGAAAACTCCTTTCTGACTGATCCCATCCCCACATTGAAAGATCAGCATTAATTTTCCCATGCATTCAGATGCAATGTAGCCTTCAGTCTACAGAATTTATGTTCATCTGAACAAAATATTTATTGTCCTCTGTATGCAGAACTTAATTTTTAAGCCTGAGGATGTATATACAACTACACAGATTTCTCATCCTATAGAAACTTGTGCAACTGGGATCACATTTCCTCCTCACTCTTTCCAAGCTCATTACATTTACCAAAATGGCTTATATGCCCCTTGGTATTTGGGTGTTCAGCTGAACATCTCTCCACACAGAGAGGCTATTACTACATGGTGCTGGGAAGTCCATTTGTCAGATCTAGTTAATCAATATTTTATAGCTATTCCTTTACATTTACTCTCTTTGATGGATTTTTTAATACACAAATCCTTTTGTTTACCTATCAATGAGACCTGCCCAGTGACACCATCTATCTTCTGCTGATGTCATGCAGAATCTCTGATTACAATTCCCATCAGTAACCTCAGTACCATTCAGTCAGAGTTCTACAAAATCTGTCATCAAAATTGTAGTCAATGAATCTTTTTTCTCTATTCTGCTTTTTTCTTTCCTACTGCTTACTGCTTCCAAATGTGGTACAGATGACTCATGTCAACACTGAAGCCATTTGCCTTGAATACTATAGCCTGTGGTTTTGATTCCATATCCACTCTCCAATGTTTTCCTCATCACTGACTGAAGGTTACACAGAAGAGGCTATAATTTGAGTACAGCCTTGTGTTTACACACATGACAGCTGTTTATCTTTGACCCTTAATGACCCAAAACATTGATAACGGGTATTTCCTCGTTTCTCTGGCCCTACCATATGTAACAGTCAGGCATTAACTTGCCTTGGCTAAGTACAAAAGCCAGAGAGGACACAGAGTGTCTTCATACCCTTCAGGAATACTTACAACTTCTGCCATACAGTGGGATTCGTTGTTTCAGTCAATCCTGAAACAAATTGTGAGAGGACAGTGAGCCTCTTCACCATTGTGCCAGTGGCTAAACACACGGTTGGAGGTCATAGTGGTGAGCGTGGACTGAGTGTTACTGGTGGAATGAATCTCTTGCAGTACTACAAAACAGAAGTGTTTAGAAACATCAGGCTGGTAGAAGTATTGGTGGATGTAAAAAATCCTCAAACCAAGCTAACACTCATCTTGGATTTGGGTGTTCCTCTAATATTTAATTACTAAGAATAAAATGGTGATCTGTGTGAGGGCTTTAGATGAGTAACATTGCTATTAGACTGTCTGCTTTAGCTTATGATGGTGACAGAAACATAGCAGAATGGGTAAAATGGCTTTGAAAGTCATTTGGGAAGAAGATGCTGAGCAGAAAATACTATGTGGGTGATTAAAATTACCTTCATGCTTACATGATAATGGAAAAAGTTCAACATGCTGGGTACAGGGCACCACATTGGGAAAAATGTCTTGCTGAACCAGCACTCCCACCCTCATTTGGTGTAACAGCGTTTCTGAATGCTTTTGGATCCTGCCTGGTGAATCCTGCAGATAGTTAATTCTGGCAAAGAAGGATTTGAGGACATCACAAACTTTAATTATCCCATGAGTAAGCCATTAGAGAAAATAATGTTGACCTTAATTAATGGTTTACAGTTGGTCAGTAGCTACCAGCCTAACGGGTTTGATCTTCCTAAGGCTTGCAATAGGCACCATGGCCCCTCATGGCTCCTCCTGCAGTGTGTAATGAGAAAAAATAACTGAAGCTCTTAGGTGTTCTATGAAACAAGCTGCTGACTGAAGATTGGGTTTGCTGAAGTCCTCTTGTCATAGAGGATCTGTTAACTGTCCTCTAAGTCAGATTTAAAAATGGTGGCTTTTGTGCTGATTTTTCAGGATGACATCAGTTCCCTGGATTCTGGCTCTCAGTAGGTGCTGCTTCTCAGCATATTCACATTTCTGAACTGCTCAGCAGACAGTCACTTCTGTTTCCCTGTAGGAAAGGAAGGCTACAGATTGCAGGTAGAAATGGCAAGCCTGTTTCATCCTACAGCTGAGGCCAGGACATTAAGAAAAAAAGACAGCATCTGAGCAATTTTTTCTCTTTCAATAATGATTCACAGGCTTTTCAACAAATAATGCTCATGGTCAGCCTTATTGATTCAGAACTTCAGAAGGAAAAAATAAAGTTTAACCAAACTCTACTGAAGGTAATCAATCTGTAGCCAGGGCTAGAACTGGCATGTAACCTTTAGCTGGTGCAGAAAAGCTCTGTGAGTTGTATATATAAAGCTCTGAAGTGTAAAGCAGCCTGAGTCAAGGCAATTCAGCTGTGGTTTGTCTGAGGTGGGTCTTGAATTTGTTAGGCAGGTACCCACCATGTCAGGAGGTGCTGGGGAGCTGCCAGCAAGGATTGCAGGAATAGGGTACAGCCTAACAGGGATGTGGTGTGCTCCAAGAGCAATCCAGTACGCCTTGTGCTGTTCAGTGTGTAGCCTGTTAGACAGATCACTGAGAGTAAATTCTGTTCTTAGACAAAGCTTAACCATGGAATCATTGAATCACAGAGTGCTTTGGGTTGGAAGGGACCTCAAAGATCAGCTAGTTCTAAACCCTCCCCCAACCCCTGTCCCTGGTGAGGGACACCCTCACTAGCCCAGGGTGCCCAAAGCCCCATCCAACCCGGCCTTGAACCCTGCCAGGGATCCAGGGGCCCCCACAGCCTCTCTGGGCACCCTGTGCCAGGGCCTCCCCACCCTCAGAGGGAAGAATTCCTTCCTAACGTCTACCCCAACCCTGCCCTCTGCCAGCTTGAAGCCATTGCCCCTGTCCTGTCCCTGCACTCCCTGGTGACAGCCCCTCTCCCACTCTCCTCTAGGACCCCTTGAAGTAGTGGTGGGGAATTAGGTATCCCCAGAGCCTTCTCCTCTCCAGGCTGAACAAGCCCACCTCTCAGCCTGTCTTCATAGGAGAGGTGCTCCAGCTCCCTGATCACCTTCATGTCTCCTCTGGACTCGCCCCAACAGCCCCCTGTTGAATAGTTTTATCCTGTACATGTAGGGATGCAAACATTTCTGTGATAAAAATGATAATGGAAGGAGAGCAGACACAGTCACATTTCAGAATATATTTTTCAAGCATATTTGTTTGCTTGAATTTGTTTTTAGTTGTGTTTTCTGTGCTTCAGTGTATTCCTCTTCAGGAGGATGAAGCCTAAATGCAGTGTGTACCCCAGGGCTGACACTGCCTGGGAAGTTCTCTCCACCCTCCCAGCTTCTTTTCCCAAAGCCCTTTCTGCCAATCCTCTGTTCCCTTCACCTGTCAGGGTGTGATAAATGCAGATAAAACCCAGCTTTGTGAATGCTGCTATTTCTTGGTCAGCCTGGAAAGCATGAGCTTTGTTTCCAACCCTGTACAGGATTTCTTCTTTTCCCCCAGCAGTGATTTGGCACCGGGAAATCAAAGGGTAACAGAAGTTTACTGTTCAGCTGTTAGTTCCCTTGTCATGAAATCTTAATTACCTCTTCTGTTGTGTCTCCATTAGCACACATCTTTCAGCTTGCCTGGCTGCTTCTGTCACAACTCTCTGAAGAGACAATGGTAAAATTTCATAATCACCTTACCTGACTCCCTTATCCTTCTGTAAGCTGCTTGAAAAGACAAATATGCTACCACAGGGAATTGAATAGGGAATGACACTCATGTACAATTTACTTCACTGGGGTCCTTTCTGAGCACCCTGTCATGGTAAAAAAAGCCTGTTACTGGAAATCTAGCAGCTGTCTCTGGGTCTTGTGGAGATCACTGGGAGACAGGATCCAGAGGGCGGATCACGATTGAAGAGCCCTTGTCGTGGTTTAACCTGGCTGGCAGCTATAACAACCAGGCTCTAGCTCTCCTTCCCCAGTGGGATGGGGGAAAAAATGGAAAAAACCAAAGTGGAACTCGTAGATTCAGATAAAGACAGTTAAATAGGACAGGAAATAATAGTAATAGTTATAACAGGAGCAATAACAATAACATAATATCCAAACCAAGTGATGCACAGCACAGTTGCTCACCACGGGCTACTGAAGCCCAGCTAATGCCAGAGTTCCTGAGACGTGGTCTAACCCCTGGCCAGCACACCCCCCCACCAAGTTATGTACTGAACATGATGCCATATGATTCCTTTGGCCAGTTGGGTCAGCTGTGTCTGCTCCCAGCTTCTTGTGCACTCCCAGGCTCCTTGCTGGCAGGGCAGTGTGAGAACCTGGAAAGTCTTGGGCTGCTTGGCAACAACGAAAATATCAGTGTGTTACCACACTGCTCTCATCCCTAATCTATAGCACCCTCCCATCCAGCACTATACCAGGAAGAAAATTAACTCTCTCTCAGATGAAATCAGGTCAATGTGCTTCTATTCAGGGGGATTTGATATGTTGTCAGACCTTAGGAAAATACAATATTTTAATATGCCTAAACTTTTTTTTTACTGAAACAGAGCTTTCCTGGTAAAATAACTAAAATAATTTCCTTTTAGATTTTACCAGGCACAATAGTGGAGAAAGTAAGACGTAGACATCCTACAGTTGTAGTTTATAAACCAAAACAAATAGCCATTTTCAACTCAGGGCAGCCTAATTGTGCTGTATATGGTTTAGCTTAAGTTTAATTTAGCTGCAGGGAGGATACAACTTTACTGGGCTCAGAGCAGAACTCTTTGGAAAAATAAACACATGGACTTGCAGCAGAGCAGCTTCCAAACCAGAGTAGCTCTGCAGGTGTGTAGAGACACACGTTGTGCTGTGTGCAGCTCAGCAGAGTGCTAAGAACGCAGGGTGTGGGCCTGCTGCTAATACTGTTAATCTCTGTTAATAATGCTGGGAAAATCTGCCTGGATTCTCCAGGTGATCTATACTGTAGAAAGTTAAATTGCTTTGCTAACCATTTGCACTTTGTGATGATCTGGGCAGTGCTAGAAGAAAATTCTCCAGAATGATCCATCAGCCTGTTTATTAGGTAATTACACTCATTTTCCTGGTTAGTGTGCAGTAGTGCACTGGGGGTTCTCTGGCAGTGCCTGTGCATTCAAAGGGATTACATAGAACTGCTGAGTCCCTAAAGGATGAAGTACGACGTGTGACAAGCATTGTCTCCGTCCTCCCACAGCTGTGTAATTATGAACACTGGGTATTGGAGAGGAGGATAAAGCTTCTTCACTGTTCTGTTAACATCCCACTTCTTTTCAGTATAGGAAAAGAGAAAAGTGTAGGCAATGGAACAAAATGTTTTACTGTTTATCCTCAGGGGAAATGACATGAGCGGCTTGTAGTTAAACTCCACGGCAGAGTCCTTGGCTACAGCCAAAGGCTGTGCTTCCAGTATTCCAGGTACTGAACAGAAAGGAAGGGAAAGAAAAGAAGATAGCTGCTCTCTGGGGGCTTGTGGATAATGTTTGGTTTTCCTTGCCAAATCTGGAGTATTTCCAAGTATTATTTCTGTAGTTAAGTGTATTTGGAAGGGAAGGAAGCGAATAATCCAGAAAAGCAAATTATGTTTTCCTTGGGAGTACAGGTAGAGATTCCATGAGATTTTGGGGGGAAAATTCTTGAATCAGATCCTGAATCAGCATGCAAGCCAAACCTGCTGTGCCAACCAGCCTCAACCTTTGCTGTGCTTTTCTTAGGCTTCTGCACAGGCTGGGTAGGCTGGGGGGGGAACAACCCAAGGGGCCAAAACGCTGCCTTTTCCTGAGCGTCTCCAATGGTGTGTGTAGGTGGAGAAACAGCAGCACCTTTCAGCATCTGCTGCATCTATCTGCACTTGCTGCATGGAGATAACTCACTTGAAACCTTCCCTGATAAGCTAAGCCCGAGCTGTAGGTATGAATGTCCCAACATTTTGAAGTGAGAGCAGTTCAAGGAATGGATCTAATTGAAAATTTAAAATCCTGTGCTCTTGTTCTTTTCACTGTTCTTGTTCATGGTTCCCAAGCAAATAATTCTGGAAATCTTGTAAGAACTGTGTTAGCATAACAGCAGGACCTTGATGTGAAGTTATTTGATGATATTCTAGCAAATTTTGCTTCTAAGATTTCAGAACTGAAATGCATGAAACATAGCTCCCAAATCTGATTTTCATGCCTAATTAGGTGTCCTGATTTTCAAAGTTGCTTTGCTTCTAGCATCTGCCTGCAAATTTGGCAGTGGCATCTATAAAAATGAGATTAACTACTCTTCTTTTTAAAGTTGCATATCAGTGATTAATTACCTGTTTAAAAATCAAAACACAACCCACCAAAATCTTAAAGGTGCCAATAACATCAGGTTTGGGTCTGCAGCTAGAAGGTTTTGAAGCTTCAAATCCAGAAGGAAATAGTAATATTGAAAGCAAAAGCTGCTGTTTTCTACCACAAGTACAAAGGTTGAGCTGAACCTCTCTGAGATAGAAACATCTTCCAGGTGTATTGAGATGCCATTGAGCTGAGAATCTGGCAATACATCTTCAGTAGCTCGGGTGTGAAGTGGGGCTGCTATAGATCTGGTGGGCAGGATTCTGGTTAGCCTCTCTCCTAAGCAGCAGTGAAGAGGTGACCCAACCCAGTGATGCCTCTGGCTAATCTGGAGGTGGGACAAAGAGAAGCCAGTAAATACAGATCTAAGGGGTTACAGGGGCATACTTCAGCGATGCACAGGCTGCATTTAAAGTGTACTGAGTAATGAGGTGTGAATCCCAACGGGCAGGCAGGCTGCCCTGGCAGTGTTTCAGTTTGGAGGAACTTTCTGCATGGGGAGTGGAAGAGCTGTAGCGGAGCTTTCAAGCTGGGAGAAAGGTTTGGGAGTGAACATAACCAAGAGAACTGAGATCCTTGGTCACAAGTTTACTAAATCAACAGTTCGTTTTTTTTAATTTGGGCCTAAACAAAAGACAAAGCTCAAAGCCACTTACAGAACTGTGTGTATCACTTCTTCAGGGATTACTTCAGTGTCACAGAATTGGTTCTGTTTGGTTTCCATGTGCAGCATATACATTTACAGTACCTGAGTAACTTGCATGAATTTCTCATTTTTATGTTGCACAGTATTTGACCCATCCCACTGCCTGGAAACAGCTGTGCTGTTTGGCACCCTGGGTGTTCAGGTAACAAGCAATAGGAGGAGAGGGAATGGCTTAAAATTACACCAGGGGAGATTCAGGTCAGATATCAGGAAGAATTTCCTTACTGAAAGGGCTGTCAGGCACTGGGACAGGGTGCCCAGGGAGGTGGTGGAGTCACCATCCCTGGAGGGAGTTAAAGAGTGTAGAGATCTTGTGCTTGAGGACATGCTCTAGAGGTGGACAGGGTTAGGCTGTGGTTGGACTTGGTGATGCTGAAGGTTTCTTCCAACCCAGGTGACTCTATGATTCTAAAGCTCCTGCTAAAAATTGTTAATAATTTAAATATTTGATTTGTAGTTCCTGTCATAGTTTAAATGTATACATCAGCCTTTATGTATTTTTACTTCTGGGCTTGTTCCTTTGAAATGTGAAATGTAAAATCTGCCCAGGGTTCATACCACACGTACTGGCAGTCCCTGGGAGAGACCAGCTGCGTAGCTGCAGCTTTCCTCTGTCCTGCTTGTGTGGTGTTAGAGGAGTATGGAGTCAGAACCTACCTCTGGCAAGTGATGCTGAGAGCCCCTGACTTTCTCTTGGCAAGGGCAACAGGAGTTAAGGGTGTATTTTAATTTTGGAAACCTCCAGAGAACAAGCAGGAGAGTAGTTGCGTTTTGGGTTGGGTTTTTGCTTATTTATTTATCCTTTTTAAGACTGATCATCAGAGTACTCCTAACTTCCTAAACTCCAGCTCCATGCAAACACTGAAGAAGGGGGTGCCACAGGGGTAGCAATGAGTGGAGACTGCTCAGAGTACTCCAGTCTATTTTACTTGGGTACATTACTGAAGGCAACATTGTTTTAAAAGGTTTGTGCCAGAAACTGTCCCCATAGGAATGATAAATGGGGAGGGGGGTGTGTCTGCCGGTGGTGGTGGGGGTGTTTATTTATTTGCTTTGCCACTTGTCTATTTCTAACTTGATTAGTACTGAAATGCCCCTTTTCTCACTCAGTTCTGGAATGTGTGGCTGGTGAGTTTAGATCCGGCTCTATTTGCACCAAGACTTTTCAAGTCAGCAGGAATTAATGTCCTTGAATAATTACTGGTGTGGTTCCACACTGATTTTAAGATTCATATAAAATAAGGAGGGAGGGAGGATGTAGCCAGCCAGGTGAATTGAGATAAATTCTACAGCAGAGATGTGATGGTTCCTGCTGGCACGTGACTGCCGTGAGTGCAGTGTGACTGTCCGTCTCCAGGCAGGATTGTTGGTTCGCTCTCAGACAGGATCTTGTTTCTCTCCCTGTGCACTCACAAGGAAATCATGTTTAGGGTTAGCAAGTTCATCTCAATTCCCATGACAACTACTCTGGATGTCAAATGTACAGGATTAGTAATTTTTACAATGTCAAGCAAAAGAAGAATGGTGAAAAAAAATTGTTTATGAAGTATGAGAGGCTTTAAGGATTTCAATAGAACAACTGCTTGCTTTTCACTGGGACTGCAAACCCACGTCACACCAGTTGTGTGTCTGAGGGTTTCCTTCTCTGAGAATGGCCAGAAGTCAGTGCTGGGAAAAGAGGGTAAAAGTAGGCCAAGAATATAGCAAGTTTTATCCTGGAGAATTCCTTATGGATTTCTTTTGGTGGAATATTTATGGAATTTTTCCATATATTTTCTGCTTTCTTTTTTTTTCCAATTCAAGCATTATGGCTCACTTTAAAAAAAAAACAACCCAAAACCCTCCATATCTTTGTATTTAGGTAGTTTGTGCATCCAGTTCTCTGTAGAAACATGCAGTATTTCTGGAGATGCACTTGGAGGTTTGGCTGATTTTGACCTGTCAGAGTGACGTGAGGAAATGAACTTCCCAACCCGTATCAGGTTAGACAGTGGGTATGTTTATTGCAGCACTGGGTGCAAGGGGGATCCCTCCTCCAAACCTGCACACCACAGGGACTGGCAGACAGGTATTTGTTATACATACTCATGTATATTCATAAACTTCATCGTACATATTCATTTAAGTTCCAAGAAATGGGCTGGACTATTACAATTCGTTTCAGGGACTCATTATCCTAAATCCTCTGCTGCTGGGCTTGGAAGGCCAGCTAAACTGGCTGTGCTCTGCTCGGTTACCCTTGCAGGTGCTACAGCTCCTTTTGTTCCTTTCTATCGCTTACAAGTACCCTTAGTCTACACAACAAATGTTGCTCTAAAATGTCGAGTTTTCCACATTGCAAGCTAATCTCGTTGAGAGTAGGTTTTCACCTCTGTTTAGAGGTCAGAGAAAGGTAAAGGTGGGGCTGGGGATCAGTGGAAGCTTTGGGGGACTGGCATGGAGGACTATGAAGAGACTTGGAGGAGTTCCGCGGGAGGAATCAGTGTAACTCAGAGGTGATGCGAGTACCTCCCCGGGCTGCCTGAGCTTGCTGTTGAAGGGGGATTCTCCGTAAGGTGGGTGAACTGGGATCTTCAAATCTTGAGGAATGGTTTCCTGTTCCTCTCCCAGTCCATTGTGATCCAAGACCACTATGCCTGCACTTGCAGCGACCTCTGTTGCCGCAGGAGGATGCTCACACCTCCCTGCAGCAGCCCTTGTGTCTCTGGGGGCTGCTCAGGACCGAAGCAGCCTTCCATGAGGAGGGGTGTCCTGGGCAGGTGTTCTGATGCTGCCAGGATTGGGAGAAGAGGACAAACCTTTCGGGATAATCTTTGCTTAGGTTTCAGTGATGGTGTGTAGGATCTCTATCAGGGGCCTTGCGAAAAACCCGACTAGGTTGAATTGTACAGCATCTCCAAAGTGCAAAGAAAACACTTAGTGTGTGTGACAGTCAGTTCTCTGTCCTGTTACTTACCCTGCGTGGGCTGAAGAGACCAACTCCAGGCAGCGTTAAGTCTCTCTTACCTTACTGAACATTAACGTGCACGTTTCTCTGGGGACTTTAAGGTCTATAAAATGATGACATCGACATTTTCTACAGATGTTTCACATCTTTTGTACTTATACAGCATCAGGTTATTGTCAATGTTTACAGCTTCTGAACTGCTACAGCTCTGCTCTCTTACTGTCTGAGAGAGCTACATGGGAGTAAGATGAAGTCCATAACTAGGGAAGCTTTACTCGGTGTAGGGGTGTGAGTCTTGGGCAGTTTTTACTTTGCTGTTGTCAGGTGCTTGCACTGCATTGAGCTGGTTCTGGGTACCCCTTGCACTGCTGTCCTGTACACTGAGGTGTAAATTCCCTAAGAGCTGAGGGGAAGATGGTGTTAAGGGTGCAACCTCAACTGCTTTTGTAGAAGTGGAAGGTTCCCATTTGATGGAGAAGTCCTCTGAGGCCAGGTATAGCCAGCTGGCTGTGCAGCACAGGAAAACGAGCTAACCTAAAGGAAGGTGGCAAGTAAAGCCTGCCCGTTTCTTGGTTACAAGAGTTGATTATAACAGTTGTAATTACTGCCAGCAATAGTAATTACTAATGTAATGATGCTAGGGGAATGAAGAAGGGAAGAACAAATTGTGTATAATTTGTAATGTTGAAGAGCAGTGCACTTTGTGTGTGTGTGTGTGTGTGTGTGTGTGAGGAGGGGGCAAACAAAACCCCTCATAAAGGTAACTCCCAAATATTTTGTGGAAAGTCTGGAAAGAAATGTTTCCAGCATCTGTAGAGTCCTGTGACAAAGTGTATTTGAAATGCATTGTCTGCCCCAAGACAACTAAAAATAGCATGCAAATATAATTTGTTTTCAGTGTTTTGACATTACATGACCCTGAGCCAGAAGTGAGAATTCAGAGCATTAAGCATCTGACCTAAAGTCCGCTGAAGTTAGAGGTAAAGTCCCTGCTCTTCTGGCCTTGTCTTCATTAGCCAGAGAAGTCCTTGTGATGAAGTCTTTGTGTCCCTTGAACAGCCTATATACTTCTCAGAATTTTCTTAATTTTTGCTGAATTCTGTGTCTGGATACTGACCTTCATTTGCTCTGTTTGTTCAAAACCTAATCTAGTGTGTTTAAGCAATAACAATCGAAGCCCTGGGCAATTTCTGGGGATTAATGACTGATTGAGAGGGTTGATGGCCTGAGGCAAGACTTGGGGCCATTAACTTCATCCAGAGAAAATTTCTCAGGAAATATTTCTGACTGAAGTTGCTGCTTGGCACTCTGCAGCTGTGCCTGAACTGAGCTCTATGGGAAAAGCAATCACCTATAAAGTCTGAATCAGTTTATTAAAAGGGACTATTACAAGTTTGTTTTATAGCAGCTTTAAAAGACCTGGACTAAAATGGGGATAAGGCAGGAAAATGGAAGGGTTTGTTCTGCAGTGTGCTGTGTGAAAACATGGTAGTGGGCAGTTCCTCTTGAGAAGCTTTTCTTTAAAAAAATAAAAAGTCCTGTGAAGCCTCATAAAGCAGCTGATCCCAGTTTCTCTTATGGTTTTGAATATTGCATTATGCAAAAGTATTCCAAAATGGAACTTTAAATCAGAATTGCCTTCTGGAAGTGTTTCATACCCATAACCTTTTAAAATTACATACCCAAATCCTTAAGTATTAACACAGAGATAGTCAGATATGATTCTATGATGAGATGCCTAATGGGCATTAGAGATGTTGCTCATGTGTGTCTGTAGATGTCTAATCAAGGTACAGACGTGTCACAGGCACTGAATTTATTCCCATAAGCTGCCTGAAGCAAGGCTGTGTCGTTACCCCATTTTACAGGTGGGATCTGCTGTTTGAATGACCTGCCAGAGGTGCAACAAGCTCCCTGCAGAGCATGTAGAAAAGTCATCCTTGGAGCTTTCCAGAACTTGGCTCGATGAGGCCCTAGGAAGCCCTCTCTAGCCTTGGAAGTGGCCCTGCTTTGAGCAGGGGCTTGAACTAGATGATTTTCAAGGGTATCTTCCAACCTGCACTATTCTGTGATTCTTTGCTCCTCTGTACATGTGGCAAAGGCAGGAGCTGAAATTAAATCCTGCTGCTTGGACAGGACCTAGAACTCAATTAGCACTGTACTAATAGCATAGAAATCTTTAAATCTGTGACTTCCAGTGGGATATGGGCTTCTAGGTTTCAAAATCCTTCCTTTCAGTGCTTTGCTTATTATTTAAGCTAAGGAGGTGCATGCAAACTCAGATTAGGGGTTATGCTGATGTTTCAGCTGTTTTTGCTGAGTTAATGTTGGCATTTTCTGACTTCATTTGAAAAAGGAAATAATGAAGCAACAAGAACAAGTATCTCATGAAAGAGACATGAGTATTTGTTTACCATCTGAGGAATTCTGTGCCTACAGTTTCTGGTGTCAACATGGAATGTAAAGGAAGTTGATAATATTTAGCTAAATTTTACCATAATCAGCAAATGGAGTCTTGAGACCCCCACTGCCCTTCTCTGATACACCTCAGGATTCTGCTTTACACTCCTGCATTTTCTCCTAAACCTTCTGGAGTCTTACTTTGTTTTCTTACCACCCTGGGAACTGCAGGTTTAGTTCTGCATGTCCTCCCAGGAGCACACGGGGCGTGGGAGGCCCTGCCCTGCTGGGGTGCCCAATGGGATCTGTGTTTTGTGCAGAGCAGGCTTGGTTCCCTTGTGCAGATGTTGGATGAAGATACAGCTGTTTCTCTTGAGAGATGCCATTTTCTAATTTCACTGCTTCTCTGACTCCTGTCACGAGGAACTAAGCCTATGTGTCTGCGTAAGGACACATGACACTCAACTGTATTGCTTGGAGAGAGTTTCTTTTTCTGATTTTACTTATTCCAGGTGATGGCAGTAAAGGACCTTTGCTCTTTCACCATATGAAGTACAGAAAGCTTTCAGACTACCACCCCACCTCCAGGGGAGAAGACTCCCTTCTTCTGTTCCTCTTCCTTCTTGTAGCTAATCATAGCATCCATCATGAGATGGGAAAACAGCATGGCTTTGAACAAGGTTGTTTTTTCCCCCTCATTCTTAATAAATAATAAGCACAGTAGGTGTTTTTACCTGCATTTCTCTGTATGGGCGTCTATATGGCAGTATAAACTTTCCATATATTCCATACAGTGCCAGTTGTAATGTTTGGATTTGGTCTTAAATTTAAAAGTGCCCCTGGAAGTTTAGCCTGGATTGTGTGCTAAGGGACAGGGAGCGTCTCAGCGAAGCTGTTTGTCTGGGATTTGTCACTCAGGCAGATGGTAACATAGCAATGTTATGTCAGAAACGTTTTCAAAATGAAAAGCCTTCCAGTCAGCCTGGAGTGTACCTGCTGGAACTGGAACAAATCAGCCATTCACAGCTAATGTTTTATTGATGGTCGAAAGGAAAGGAGGGGGGGAAAAAAGCCCAGGCCAGAAAACACAAATTAATTCAGTGTGGCCTTGAAACTTCCTTCCTTCAGCTTCTATTTAACAAGCATTGGGCAAGGTAGAAAAGTGATTAGCTTCCCTACAGTAAGACACCGCAGTGGCTGTTGACAGAGGATGTGTTTCACCTGTGGTTTTGATTATACTGACTAATGGTCTCATGCCTCTAGTGGGGGAGAATGAACCAAGTATTTTCCTCATGGCAAAACCAGAGTTGGGAACATCTGCTGAAGTCGTTGGTGCTGTAGATTAACTTCAGGGAGGGTCTGTAGAAAGGTAAGATTCTGCCCACCTCAAACTGTGTGCAGCTTAAGGCTGGCAGTGCTGTAATGACAGCAGTCTCATATTTTAATTCACATGGAGAAGGAACTTTTGAAGCTGTGTCCTAGTTGTGTCCTCTCACTGAGCTCTGACTTGTGTTGCAGTGCATTCCCAGAGCATGGACTGGGTTGATTTCAGACAAAATTTAACTGGAAAATATGTTCCAGGAATACATCTAAGGCACATCTGGTCACAACAGAGTCAGTGGTTGGTGCAAAGGGAAAACCTCCTGAGATCTTCTCAGTGTGGATGTCAGGTCCTCAACACCAACTGTTTTGCCTGGCAGATCTTTCCCCCACTGGGCTGTGCAACATCTACAGACAGACCCTCATCCCGTGCAGTGGTTGTTAATGGGGAATACCCATTAAGTAACTTGGAGCTTATCTGTTCTTGACTTTTAAATGTTGATTAAAGCCCCTTGATGTTGGAGAGGTCTGTATAGAATCAATCAGGTTACAGATTTGGCAGAGAACAATCTAGATCCTCACTTACAGATCTTGACATATGAACTGTGATCACTTTCTGTTCAGCATGAAATAATGTGGGAAGACAAGTCAAATACTGTCTGCTGACACTGTTTGCTTTGGGGCCGCTGGGACGCAAGACCTTCAGCTGCAGGAAGTTAATGCTTTTGAATCAATAGAAGAAGCTAGGAAAAAAGACTACCATAAAAATCCAAGCTTGAACTTTTTTATGGAGCCAGCTGACCTGGTATTTTTCTTTGCCTGGAGGGATGATTGGCCAGTCAAAAGCAACTGTAAATGTCTAATCTGTATAGATTTCAATGCAGCATCCGACACGGTGCCACGCGCGAAAGCCATAGGCTGGTTGAGATGGGGACTGACATAAAATGTCAGAGTTATGTATGGAGCAGATGATGCAGAAGGTTTGATATACTGACAGGGGAATTACTAAAATAAAAGGATATTTCCAGTGGTGTTCCTCTGAGCGTGGGGTTGGAACTGATCATATTTAACGATTTCCTAAGTGACTGGGGCACAAAAAGTGCACTTTTGAAATACCCTTCTCAGTGTGTGTCTGCAGTGTGCTCACAGACCCTCAAGAAAATGGGAAGAGCAAGAACAGAAGCAGCTCTGTAGCACGGAGAACAAAAGGAACCAGAGAGTGGTGTCATTAAGCAATAAATCTAATAGTACGAGGGACAAGGCGAACACTGAAGGATTAACAGCAAGGATTAGTAGTAAGTCTATCAGTTCTGCTTATTCACGTTCAGGAGAGATGGAATTTAACTGGAATGAGTAAAAAGAAGAGTTATTGTCTCAGTGGGACAATTAGAAAAAGCTTCCTAGCTTGGCAGAATCAGGGCAGAGAAATACGGTGACAGTCGCTGAATACTTTGTAATGATAAACATCACAGACAGGGTTGCTTTTGGGGAACAAACAGTGTTGACACTGGAACAAATAATTACAAATGGTGTGTGAATATATTTTGGCAAAATGCAGCTACCTGGATTGGCAATAGTAGTAGCTTTTCTGAGATACCATCCTAGGGATGAACATTTGGGCCTCCATGGGATTTTTTAATCCTCCTAACTGTTGGACAGTGAAAGGGTGTGCCATGAAGGAGAACAGAGGCATTCTCAAAGTTAGAGCTGCAGTCCCATTTGGACACGGCAACATCACAGAAGTATTTGGAAGAGTGAAACATTTGAATAATCTCTTTCCCTTCTAAATTCATTCTTACTGCATAATTCAGCCATATGCAGAAACACCACAGAAATGCAGTTAGAACTGCCAAAACCATTGGTGCACTCCAAATCTTGTTTATGGGCAAAAGGAAACACTCCTCACATGAAGCCAAGAATCTATTGCTAACATAATTGAAATCTTAATAGTCTAATCCAAGAACCATCGCTGGTCCAAATGTAATTAGTATGGAAGGAGAAAGAGTATCTCTATGCAGAAAAGGTTTAGTAGCAATGAAAGTAGAGATAAACTTGTTATTCGTGCACTCCTTGTGAGGGTAAGGGTCAGAAGCTGCTGTGCTTTCTGTCCCCCTATACTTCTGGGGACACAAGGATTTGTTCTGGTGGGGGTGAGGGTGTTACAGTGGCTTGTCAGCGTATGGACTCCTTTGCTGGGAAGAACGTTATGTTCATGTTGATGGCTGCTTCTCCATCACTCAGGGATCTGTCTGGGGCCGTCTCTGTATGTTTGCTAACGGGCTTTTATGCCTTTTTTGGTCATCATTCTTCTGCAGCTCCACGTCTTACCCAAATTTTGCGCCTTTCACACCTGGTTGATACTACTTCTCTCTTCTTTAGTTCACACAAACCCACTTGTGTCCAGTTCCAGGTCCACATTTCTTTTAGTGGCCACTGGTGGGCTGTTTCTAACAGGGAGGTTTCCAGTACCGGGCCTGTGTCCCCTATTTTATTTTCTCATGGCAGTAAGTACTCCTCTCTGCTCCATCCTGTTTCTCCACTTCTCAAGCCTCTGCTATTGTACCAGGCCTGTATTTCTCTGTATTATTATCTTACCCATCAATTTCTCATTCTGCATGGAGTACCTCCTTGTAACTGCTGTCTGTATAAAAACTAGGATTGCACCAGACACGAACAGCACAGGTAAAATAAATTACCCCTAGAACATGGTCAGTTAGGGAAATTTGTGGTAGAGGTAAGCAAATAAAAGGAGGTTATAGGCAGGTCAAGATCAGGTTGGACAGGCCAAGATGGACAAGCCTCAGTCCTAAGGCCTTGCAGATTTGGTACCAAGCATACAGCCTGTTGCTACAGGGCAACACAGTTACACTGCCTTTACCCCACACACGTGAATTCATATTACAAGGAGGTTTTTACCCAAACTGTGTTAACAGCTTAGAAACTGGACGAGGGGTGGGAGGGTGGGGCATGATGACCAAAATCAAACGAATGAAACGTTTCCTGCTATGAAGAAGCAGTATGGTGATTTTGCATCAGTTCTGCTGCTTGAATAATATAGTCCCCAAACAATGTGGACACCTTTATGGGACCTGATTTGTTTCAGCCTGACCTTGGTACCCTACCAAGACTGTTTCAACCTGTCAAACTCAGTAGCACATTTATACAACATTCTTTTACTGCATGTATTCTGAATTTTACTCTTGTTCCCTGAGGAACTGAGTAAAACTGCCAAAAGTAATTTTCCTTGTCACCTTTCACAACCATCAGAAAAATGGAGCCATGTCTATAAATGATGAGCTCGAAGGTATTAGTCACCCATGAGCTATTTATTGCTAAATCCACCTAGACCTAAACTGTACCGTTCCTCTAAATGCTGGTGGCATCTAATGCAGTAACTCAGAATACATTAACTGACTTGAAATATAGGCCATTATTTTTTGGTGTTAATTTGGCTTTAGACAAGGTGTAATCAAAGAGGTGAAACCTCAGATGAGAAATGCAGTAGAACATCTTCAGACACCTTTTGGTTCTTCATGATCCGTTTCCAAGTATCCAATATATCTTCTGAATAGACTGTGTAAGCATTAGCCAAAAATGCATATAGCAGTGATGTGGTAGCCTGAGCAGTGACAGGGACGTACAGTGCTATGCTGAAATGTTGTGGCTGGCACCTTCATCTCTGCAGCATGGCAAACCTTCATCCGAAGAAGGGACTGACACCACCGAGCACCAGGTTGGCAGTGAGACACTGGTGCGAGTCGGTGCTTCCAGGTCAGCTGAACTCTTGTCTAACCTGCACTCCTAAGCCCTTGGCACCAAGCAAGGTGAGACCTGAACATAGAAAGAAGCTAGCCTGGGAAATGAGAGGCAGGGGAGAGGTGCAGCTTGTGCAGTGACAAGCTGCACATGGTAGAAACAGCAGTTGTTGAGAAGTTGTGCTCTGGCGGCAGTCAGTCTTCTGTGCAGAGTCTCTGGCTGGCAGGGATAGGAGGTGCTGATGGAGAGTGAGAACGCTCTTTGCAAGCGGGTCTGACTGTAACTGAGAGCAGTGTGAACTGCTTGGGGATGCTGGGCTTAGGCCTGCTTTCGGCACGAGGTCGTATCGACAGGAGTGATTGCTCCTGCTTGTCATTTCACATTGTCTGTCTTAGGGGAACAGCAGTTTGTGGCTTACGAGTGTCGCAGGTTCCCGAGTGGCATCTTTTATCCAGGTGTGGATATTGGTTGAGTTAATGGCATCTGAGACCTAGGTATGCATGGGCACCTTTGTATTCTCAGTCTTATTTTGGGATATGATTAATGCAGCCCAGCTGAGTGCATCAGTGTCTGCCTGTCACTGGGTGTTTGCTCACAAGTCCTGTCAGCCGCCTCTTCGTAGCGCTCTTTGCAGCTGACACTGTGCAGGAGTGATGAAGTTACGTTTAGCAGTGCAGAACCGCCCCAGACTGCACAACGTTCACAGCTGCCAGCACTGGAGGGGGCCAGAACTAAAACTGAGGCGTGAGGAGATGCAGCTTGGGAGGGCGGGTGCTGGAAATGGCGCTTCCCAAAGGGTGCAGCAGTTAAAGTCCCTGCCGAGCGCCATGCAGCCGTGCTGCGGGGAGGAGTGAAGTGCTGACGGCTCCTGTTCAAACCAGCACCATCTGTAGGTGCCAAGCATCAGCCAGGCCAAAACACAAGGTATAAATGCAAAGATTTCTTCTTCTTGTGCTTCCAGGACTGCACACTTTGTAAAGTGTCTTGTCTTTATGACTTGTTTCCTCTCAGCCCAGCTGAAGGGAGTGGGGGAAGGTCCCGAGTCAGCTACAGGTGGAATGTAAAGTGAGAGCTGAGTCACTTTTGTTTCATCTGCTACTGGAAGGATTGAATCTTGGCAGGCAAACAAGAAATCTGCACCTTAACTTGATTCAGAGTGTGAATTGAGGCTGCTTTTTTACTTTTTGACTGTTTGTTTCCCCTATGATGAAACCTGCTGACACATCATCAGAAGATGTCAGGCAGACTTCAAATAAGCAAGCAAAGCGAAAATCAGCAGGGAGAAAACTGGAAACTGCAAAATAAAATAATGTAAGAGACTGTTCCATAGCAAGGAAGGGTAATTGAATTTGTGAATAGTAGGCAAACATCCTCCAGTGAAAAAAAATTGCCAACATCTTAACGGGTTATGGAATAAATCATCTGTCTTAAATTTCTGGCAGTTGGAGAGGTCTGTTGCTATACAAAAAAGGCAACTTTGGATGAAATATTAATGAAATTATCCAGCAGGCAAGGAATAGGGTATAAAATGAGTTGTCAGTGTTCTCTTGAAGTTTATTCTTTGGAAGCATCTTGGCAATAAATAAGGAAAAAAGTGACCAAGGAAGAGCATACATTATTTATTTCTTTCCAAATGGGCTGTTGACAGCTAAAACTTGACCAGAGGGATTACTTAACCAAAAGTTCTTTAAAAACATCACTTGATACCATTTCATGGTCTACTGTTTTCTGACATAGAGCTGTGTAAATGAAATGTATGAGTAATTTATCAAACAAAACTTTTTATGCAGTATGAGGAGTTTTGATACTGTCACCACATGGAATATTATAATCAGCTTAGAATACACATTATTGACTTAAATAAGTAGTAAGACTGTAATACAAGGTTTTATATGCAACATATTATAGAATCCCAGACTGGTCTGGGTTGGAAGGGACCCCAGGGATCACAGAGCTCCAACCCCCCTGCCACAGGCAGGGACACCAACCTTCAGGCCTGGAGCTACACAGGGTTGCCAGGGCCCCATTCAACCTGGCCCTGAACAGAGAGGCTACAGCTGTGGTGTGCTGGGTGGTGGAAAACTGGGAAAGAGGATCTGACTCGTGAGCAGTGGGTAGAGCTGTGCATGCAGAAGGTATACAAAACCTAAATCACTAGAGACACTAGGTAATTGAAGCTGATTAAGATTGCAATTAAACATAGAACTGGTTGCTGGGGTAGTCTATGCAGTAGGTTCAACACACAGCTGAAAAAAGTTTTCTTACAGAATTCTGAATAGTTTTCTTTTAGCAAGTGGAACCTTTTCTTTCAAAATAACCAGCCTGGCAGCCACAGCTTCCTGGTGGCTTTGGCTAAAAATAACGAGATGGGTGTACAGGTTATTATATGATGAAAAGATAAATTAGGTTTCCTGCCCATAATTCTTCTTGGGAAATGGACTTCTGTTGCTCTGTAATATTTTTCTACCTGGGGTCCTTGAGGGAAGCAATCTGAAGAGAAAGCATGGAATTGGAATACCAGCTGTGAAAGGGAATAAGTGCAGGAACCAGCTCGCCACAAACCCACACATTTTTTTGGAATAAATAGAAGAAAACCCAGAATGCCTCAAGCAGCCTAATTGGTTATTTCCTCTGAGAAAAACCCAGAACTACTGGTTAAGATCAGTGTTCATTGGCTCACGGCTTCCAAGGATCAGATTGAAAATTAATAATGTGGTAACTGATAAAAATGGTACAGTTATGAATTTTTAAAAGAAATTTTGGGCGCTGGAAATTTCTGCCTTTTGCAGCTCTACACTCTTCACTGCCTTCAGGGCCACCCAAGGACTGATGCCTCAAAGGAATTCCACTGGTAATTATTGCATTAAAGGACCTGAAAACGTATCAATCTGAGCTCTGAAAACAGCCTTTGGGATGGTTAAAAACAGTTGAGCAGATTACCCCTCACAACCAATCTGTCTGGCTAAACCAAAACCTCTCATGCTGAGAAGCAAGGTATTATGTATGAACATTTGTAGAAACAAGGGAGATTAAAACAAACATTGGCCAGTTAAAAATTACCTGGCTAATTGCAGATTATTAATCCACAGTTTCTTTTTATCTTGTTCTGCTCAGTCTCTCTTCATTTCTGCTGTATTTCCTACAGCTCTGAGAGCATGTCAAACACACACTGCTGTTTAGACTCCTACTGGCAGGGGCAAAATGGCTTTTTTTTTTTTTTTATTTAAAAATTCAGTTTTTTCCAAGAATTTAAGTGATTCCTGAGAATGTGACAGATGAAATCTTTCTCTTCAGTAGTTACAATTTCTCACTTCGTGACCTACAGAGAAGGGGAGGCTCTGGGGACACCTAATAACGGGCCACCAACACTGCAAGGGGTCCTGCAGGAGAGTGGGAGAGGGGCTGTCACCAGGGAGTGCAGGGACAGGACAGGGGCAATGGCTTCAAGCTGGCAGAGGGCAGGGTTGGGTTAGATGTTAGGAAGGAATTCTTCCCTCTGAGGGTGGGGGGGCCCTGGCACAGGGTGCCCAGAGAGGCTGTGGGAGCCCCTGGATCCCTGGCAGGGCTCAAGGCCGGGTTGGAACTGCTGGTCCTGGATCTCCTGTGATAGAAATCTCTCCTGTCTCTCCTTGTGTCTTTAGTAGCAGTTGCAGTTTCTTTCTCTGCTTCTTCTCAAAGATTTCTACAGGGGCCTGGCATGGAGGGCAGATGGATTTGGCTCTGCAGGTGGTGTGTAGTGTATGGATCTGCTGTGAGTGTTGCTCAGCTTTGTAGTGTGCTGGTTCTGACGTGATGCTGGCATGAGGCTTCCCAGGCAGTTCAGCCTGACACTGGGGTTTATGGCTGACACCTTCTGGGGTGGCAGCTTCTGGGGCTGCTGCTGGACGACGTGGTCTGTAAGCACCTTGGTTTTGCTCTGGAAACATTCTGTCAACATCAGTATGGAGCTACCAGAGCTGCATGTTACCCATAATACTTGTATTAGCATGAATGTAATTCCCTGCCAGTTCCCTCCATGGCACATGTTTGGGTCTGTGTGAACTGGGAAATTCCCAGTGCTGTTGAATCAAAGGGCTGGCTGTGAAAACCAGAGTTTCAGGTGGGGAAAGGAGTCTCCCACTGCTCAGTCAGCTAGGGAAGGAGGAGAGGCAGTTCAGTTTGCTTGGGTTCTGCTGTATTTGTGCAGGTGTCTGCTGGTCACCAAGGAATATTTTTTAAAAACAATCATGTTTTTTAAATGCTGGAATAATCATGTTTTCCAAATTACAGTTAAATGCCAGTCTCCCTTTGCACCTAGCAGAAAGATTCCTAATGATGACAGACCAGGGCAGGAGCTTGTTTCTGTAGCCAAACATCACTCCTCTTAGCAGGCAGGAGATGCAGGCACTAGTTGTGAAGCTGCAGCACTGATGCACATGCAGCAGGCAACACAAAAGTCTCTCTAAACTCCCTGAGACAGACTCTATTATTTATGTGATGCAAAACCGATTTTATTTCTTTTTTAAATAGATGTAGTTGCTATAGAGATATCTGAAACTCAGCACTGTCTCTAGCTACATCCCATGACCTGTTATTTCTGAGGAATAGTTCCCAGAACAGCAGAGGAATTGGTTACAATTTTCCTTTTCCTAAAAATTGCTCGTTCCTTCTGCGTGAATTGCTGAAATGAAGGGGGTGGCAGCGGATGATCAGGCATAGCTGGGGGAAGTTATTTTCCCACTATCAAAAATGTTGCTGTGAAGAATCATTGAATCACAGTATGCTTTGGGTTGGAAGGAACCTCAAAGATCACCCAGTTCCACCTCCCTGCCATGGGCAGGGACACCCTCACCAGCCCAGGGTGCCCAAAGCCCCATCCAACCCGGCCTTGAACCCTGCCAGGGATCCAGGGGCTCCCACAGCCTCTCTGGGCACCCTGTGCCAGGGCCTCCCCACCCTCAGAGGGAAGAGTTCCTTCCTGATGTCTAACCCAACCCTGCCCTCTGCCAGCTTGAAGCCATTGCCCCTGTCCTGTCCCTGCACTCCCTGGTGACAGCCCCTCTCCCACTCTCCTGCAGGACCCCTTGAAGTTCTGGTGGGCTGCAATTAGATGTCCTCAGACCTTCTCTTCTCCTGAATAGGATGAGATATACAGGATGCTCACTTTTTGAGTGCAAGGATTCATTCAGGAAAAAGTAACCTCAGTGTTAATTAGAGCCAGGGCCTCTGTTAGCTCCCTGCTGAGGGTAAGTGACTGTACACTGATGCTGTGTGGCGTGAGCACATTGGAGAACCTGCCTGAAATCTTTGCCGCCACGCTGGGTAGCGAGGGTAGAACAGCCACTGCTCGTGTGAGTAAGGAATACTGAGGGAGCACTGAATGGATGGTAGCTGTCTCCTTCCACAGTTTAGCTGCTGGAAATTATTCTCAGCCAGTCGTGAGATCCATCAGGATGAAGAACTGTCATTGGTGAGCATCTGTGTGAAATGATCAAGCAGTGCTATCATAAAGATGGCTTCACTCTCATAATATGCCCCATCTATGTATTTGTGAATCACCATAAGCAGATGTTGGTTATTTTTTTCAGGCGGGCTCGATGTGGGGCTTGTCACTGTGGGAGGTGAGATAATCGTAACCAGCAGAGGGTGGCACGGTGCTGGTGTGTCTGAAAGGCTACACAAGTCAGCATAGCACTTCAGTGCCTGGAAGAGGGCCAGGTTTAAGGAGCACTTAAGTTCTTTCTGCTGTGGGTGCAGCATAATGAATACAGACAAGCCCAGGCTGCAGGCTGGCTGACAGGGCTGTCCTCGGGGTTCAAGGGCTTCAGTGGTTGCCCATCCCCGGTTCTTCACTGGTTTTGAGTAACATCCACCCTGGCCTTGGAGACTCAATCCTTCCTCACAGTGAAAGTAAGTCAGAGACTCAGTGAATTGCTTTCTCACCACTTCTGGAAGTGATAGTGTCACTTCAGCATCAAAAAGCCCTTCTGCATTTCAGTGTGCTAGGCATGAATGTCACTCTCTGCTGTGCACACCTCTGTACATACATACTGGGACAAGACTGGATGTGAGCTCAGAATGCTGTCACCTCTGAGTAGCTGCAGAATAAACTTACTTTACTGATCATTACTCCTAATGTTAGTGAAAGGAACTAGGTTGGTTGCACACCCCTCTGGCACAACACAGCAGTTTCTCAGGACAGTCCCACTGATGGTGAGTGGGACTGTTCTACACGTGTGCAAAACACCTGCAGCCACAGCAGTGATCTCAGGAGTGGTGATGCTTTGTTGCCATACCCCTGTGTTCGTAGTTATGCAGTGAATACTTCTCTGATGTGCATGAAATGTCAGGGAAGACTTTTTTCTTCCACAAAGATGAAGGCATGGAGAAACATAGCAACTGTAGCAGCAAAAGGCCTCTTGTTATTTTAGTTGGGAAGGTGCAGTGTGTGGGACACAGCTGTGAGCCTTTTTGTGGATTGAAAACAAGCTGCTCAAAGTCCCTTGTCCAACATGAGATGCCTGGTTGTGTACCAGCCCTGAAAGTCACCATGGAGAAAGGAAAGAACTCTGAAGTAATGAGCTGGTCCTGACTGCTGCTGACAGCACGATTCCTCCCTCATTCAAGCCTTTTGTAATGTCCTCTGCACCTTTTGATTCTAGAGCACAGACTGAAAGCCTCTCAAAGGCTGCCATCAGTTGGGTCAGAATGCCAGTTTTAGGAAGAATTTGAAGTGGTTTATGATGTAACTTTATACCTTTTTGTTGTTGTTTTTTTCACTAACTCTGCCACAGTAAGTGAATAGCAAAGTGTGGTGGTGAAAGAGCAGCCTTGGCAGGTGAGACATCTAAGGGGCTCACAGGAGTATCACCTCCTTGCGTTCAAAATACCCTTCCAGAACACCAGGACACCTTAAAAAGCAATAGATAGTAATAGTGCTTTGGAGTTCAAGCTGTTGATGGTGAGAGGCCCAAGCTGAATGCAGAAACTTCCCTGTAACTTAGGGCAGCAGTGGCTTTGGATGGCAATGGCTCTGGAGCCTGGCAGTGTTCTGGGGTGGGGTGGGGGGTTGTTTGGTTTTTAAGCAGTTGGTGCAGAAGGCTGCAGCTGACATCAGGGCTCTGAATGCTCTTGAATCTGCCTTTTGTAAGCTGCTAATTAGGATTTAACTTCTGATGATAAATCATGCTTTTTTTAGTTGGGAGGGACCCCTGGGTTTGTTGAGTCTCATTCCTGGTCAGTGTAGTGTTTTGGTTCTTCCTGACAATAACTTGGATAAAATGGACTTTGCTCTAGGTGTGCCCAGTAGGTATTGCTGATGTATTAGTTGCACTACTTGCAGTTCAGGTTTGCTTCCCATTTCCAGTGCTACCAGATGACAAATGATGCAGTTAGAAGTGTGAGGGATTAACTTGAGGGCTTTGTGCCAGTGACCCCTTTGCCCCTGGCCCTCCAGAGTAGGTTACTCTGGCCTGGGTCAGGCGTCACGTTTGCTCCCGTTGGTGATGGCCCCTCGTGCATGTGAATAATAACCCATAAGGGAGGAGAACAGTTCATTTCTTGGTCTCAAAGATGGAACCAATGAAGTTAATCTCATGTTGAATATCCCCATGTTTCTCCTGCTTAAACAGTCTGAGGCTTGCTTATCAAATTGAGCTAAATTAGTGTACTATGAATTTGGGATGCTCAATTTAGCATTACTGTGAAAAATCCATTTGGGATAATAGACTTTTGCCATAGGGATTTAGAAGAGCTGCCAGAAAAAAAACCCCAACCCTTTGGTCTTGTGCTGCTAATTAAATTTAGGTGTGGGGAAATGTTTAATGCTTCAGTGTAATTTCCCACAAACATGATAGATCCTCTAGATTAGCTAATAGGGAGAGATGATCATCAAGTCTGGGGAGGTCTGTATAGTGTGGCAGAACAACAACGACTTGGCAGTGGGTTTGGGTGTCACCTGTCTTTGGAGATGATCTGAGCTGAAGAATGGGGTAGGTTGGAGGGCACTTACTGCTGACACTAAGCTGTGTGTCCCCAGAACTGGTGGGCAGAGCACTTAGAACCTGTTGGAGGAGGTATTTAGAAAAAGGAGCCAGGTGAATCTTAACAGTCTAGATCAGGTGGTTTCATTGAGAGTAAAGGAAGCTTCTTGCTGTGAAATGTGGCTTGTCACCTTGTTGCACTGGTAAATCCATAGGATAAGTAAGAATCTACTACTGATGGAATAGATGTTGCAGAAGAGGACGTGGATCCTAAGATGTCAGGTGAGAAGTCTGGCAGGAGAGGTGGGAATATTAATGCCAGTGCAAAAGTTAGTGTTAGTATCCTCTGTGCCAGAAATGATATTCTGAGAGGAATATGTGTTCAGTAATTTTACAGCTGGGAGCTATAGCATCAGTTTTCTGATATATTAGTGACTTCAATCACAAATTTTAACTTTCAGCTACTCTTTGTAGAGAAGGAAGTCAAGTGTAATACTGGGAGGAGGAAAATATCATGAGTAAAATTGGCAAACACTTTTTTGAGTGTGATTGTGTATATCTTGCTCTAGCTACTTCTTGTAGGAAACAGTACGTGGTGTAACATGGGTTTGGGAAATCCCATCAATTTCTCACTCAAGTTCCACCCCCTGGGAATGCTAAGAATTCTGAGTATAGAGGAGGCTGGCACCAGTTTAATTACCAGTGTAATTACCCAGAAGATCATCTTTTCACCACTTTAAAAGCTAGTTAAGCTGCTGTTTCCAGTTTCCCCACTACTGGAGGCTGTTCTCTACAGAGCAAACAGGGACAGGGTCTGGAGTTTATAAACATTTCAGTACAGAAAACTGAAGGTCACTGCTGGGGGCACAAGAAAAGGGCCGTGTGATTCTAGGCATTGTTTCCTGGACTGGATCCTTGGGGTTGGATTCTGTATCTGAGGTGCTGGAGGAGAACTTAGTGGGGAATTGAGATGCCTCTGTGAAGAGCTATGAGGAAAAAGAGTTCAGAGATGTGTAAGTTAATTTTAGTGTAAAATGTGAAGGCAAATCACAAAAACATACTGCCCTCTAAATGAAGTGTGCTTTCTAGTATTGCCTGAAACACAGGTACTGCTTTAGTCAACACAGTATTACTCTCACTAAATGCACCCAAGTTCATTAAGTCTGTTCTGAACTAATTGCTGACCTGCACTCCTGTTTCTGCAAGCTTGCCAGGCGTGCACTTCAGCCCAGCTCATTCTGCATTCAGCCCAACGTAAAGCTCAGCATCCTGGGGACTGAATATCGATTTCTGGGGGAGAAATTGGGGTTGCATTTGAAACAGGGGTGCTGTTTGGATGCAGGCACCTTCAGAAGCAAACCTGTTTCTTTCTAAAGAGGATTAAATGGCACAGAGAGCTATAAAATCAGAGGTAGAGTGTGTTGTTATGGAGAGGGTTTCAAATATTGATGTGTTTCAGGGGGGTCAGTATAATCAGATCCCAAAAACTGTCTGCCCTGATGTGTGCTGTCCCCAAGTCCTGCCTCTCTGGTGTGCAGGATGCTGTGGCAGCAGCGGCTCTTCAAGAGATGCAGCCTTGCTCCCCAGCTTGTTGCTCAGTGTCTGGACTATCCCAGCACTGGCTGAAGATAAAATTGGTTAGGAATTCTGTTTGGAAAATGGAAAATGAAGGGCTGGTTCTTTCTTCTGGGGATGTTGAGCTACACTGACTTTGAAGGCCTCTATTGATTTTAAAATCAACTCAAGACTTCATGTGTCTCTTCTATTTTTTAATGAGTTAGATAAGCACTATATAAAAGCTAATGAGGAAAGGGATGATTTTGCTTGGTTGCAGGTTTTAGAGGTGCAAAGCTTGTAAGGAACACCATTCAAACTGCTGTGATGGCACCTTTCCTCCAGTGTGCTTTCAGTGATGGGTCTCCTTTTCCAGTGAAGGAGAGCCTTGTTTATAATACATGCTTGCATATTTTATTGAGCATGTTGCTTTTAAACCAAGATGTGAATATGTTTAGTGCAAATTATTCTTCTGTAGGCAAAATCTGTAGTACCTTAAATACACCACAGCATGCTTTATTCAAAGTAACACACTTCTGGTTTTCTTACTTTTATAAAAATACTTTTGGGGAGCTGTGTGCTTGCTGGATGCTTGATATCAAACAGGTTCAGTGTCAGCTGGGGTCTTGATGATAAAATCCAAAGCACCAGGCTAGTGGAAATCTTACTTGTATTACTCACATCTCTTGTAAATTCTTCTGTGGGAAGGAAGGTGGAAATATGCTAACACTGACCATGAAACTGTAGGATGCTCAAGTTGCCTTCAGGACTCAAAATTATTAAACTCTGTGGGTGCCCTGTTGTCTTGCACCATGAGGTAGGGAAAGGTTGAAAATATGTCTGTTAACCCCATTTTGAGAATGAAATTGGGGTTGTAGAGCTCTCTGGTCCTCTCCCCAGTGTGAATTTCATTCAGAAATTTCATTTCAGTCTTGAAAAAAGTTACAGAGCTCCTGGTATCAGTAATGTGGGGGGACAGCCATGGGTGCTGCTCTGGGCAGGGCTGGCGCGGCAGGAGCACGCGCAGCAGCCTTTGCTGAGGCCAGGGTGCCTGGGCTGGTGACCCTGAGTGGTGGATGCGCCTGCCTGGAGGTTAGGATGGCTGGGGAAGCCTGAGGTGGTCAGTAAACCCCACCATGTGGAGGTCTGGGAGGCTCAGCCGTCCTCAGGGACATCTCCACAGTGCTGCTCCCACCCTGATGACGCCCAGGCGTGGGGCCGTGCACCAGCTGGCAGTGTGGAGCTTCACAGAGCTCCTCCCTGAGACTGCCAGGGGCCCTCTGCATGGCAGCTCTGCCCTGGGCTGGTGGCTGTCACTTGGAGGGGACTGGGACTAAGGTTAGAGCTTAATTAGCATAAGTATCACTGGGAATGAGATGAACTGTTCCAATGTGCATCCATTTCTAAATTGATCTTCATAAGCTTGCAGTGTTGTGCCCTGTGAGGCACAGACTGAAAGCAGCACAGTGCTCTAAAGCCTGGCGTGCTCAGGAGTCGGGAGCAGCCAGGTAGCTGTGGTGCCAGAGCCATTCTGAGGGGGGCTGCTTTGGGGTTTGGTTGGCTTTTTTTGTGAGTGTTTGATGTGAGTCTCTTGGGGTGAATGTTCTTAGGAATAAGCAAAGAAGGAAAAGATAGCCAGACTCCAGCCTTAGTGGTTTATCAGCAGAAAGTATCAATGCCCTTTGCAATTTTGTTCTCAGTATAATGCTGGCTTTTTCTAATGGTTACTGTCCCCCCTCCCTCTGCCACGGGGTGATGTAGTTCTTCAGGAGGACACTGATAACACTATTTTACGAGAAGCCAGCTCCACAGATCTGTTTATCTTATCAATAAAAACGGTTCTGTACGTTAGTATTCAAAATCCTCATGTGGAGTGATCATTAAAGCTCATTTAAAAACCCTCAGAGGGTTGCTTATAGCTCAAATACATTGCAAGGAATTGAATTCTTAATTATATGAGAAGGGACATATGAAATAGAATTTGCAGTCACAATGTGTTTCTTGATTGTGAATCCATAATATATTATTGTTTCTTCAGAGAGTTGAAAAGATGCCATTAATGTGAGAGATGAAAGTACTCATTAAATCAGTGGTGCAGCACTGGGCTCCTAATTTGATAAAAAGAGACTTAGAGCCAGGTTGCTGCAGCACTGCTGCCTTTTTTAGCCTCCTCTCCTGGTCATGGGGGTGATACTTGGATATTCAGCCTTTTGCCAAATTATAAAACTTAATCCTTTAAGCCCTGATCCTTGCTGTAAGTGCTAGATGAACATGAGAAATGGTACTTCAGAAGTAATCCAGGGTAATGTGTAGATTGTACCATTGGTAATAGTTAAGATATGCATTGTATTCATAGAATCATAGAGTGCCTTGGGTTGGAAGAGACCTTAGAGGTCACCAAGTCCCACCCCCTGCCATGGGCAGGGACACCTCTCACCAGCCCAGGCTGCTCAAGGCCCCATCCAACCCGGCCTGGAACAGCTCCAGGGAGGGGGCAGCCACCACCTCCCTGGGCACGCTGTGCCAGGGCCTCACCCCCTCACAGTGAAGAATTTCTTCTATTTATTTTTATCCTATTTAATATTCTTGGTGTTCAAGATAGCAGACACTTTTAATATCTAATATTTGTATTTACAATATAGAATTGGATTTCTGGAAATCAAGACTAACGTGATTTCCTCTGTTCAGGGGTGTGTACACATCTTGTGCATGGAAGCCATGTGCGTCTTGCATTCTCATTTAGGTCTAGGTGAGGCTTTTAACAGATATTTAAGGGAGCAGAGGACATTTAGTCTGAAGCAGTCTGCAAGTTTGTGCTTGTTTAGCTGCATCACTTTCTTCTCACTCCTAAATAATTGGAATATTTTAAAAAATAATATTTCTAACACACAAAACATTTGTTGTTGCAAATGCCAGAAGATCAGGAGTTGGAAGGGATGTTGAAAGCTCATCTAGTCCAACCTCCTGCCAGGCAGGGTCACCCAGACTGAATCCCACAGGAATGTGTCCAGGCTGGTTTGAATGTCTCCAGAGAAGGAGACTCCACAGCCTCCCTGGGCAGCCTGGCCCAGGGCTCCCTCACCCTCACAGTGACAAAGTTCCTCCTGACATTCCCATGGAGCTTCCTCTGCTCCAGCTGCACCCGCTGCCCCTTGTGCTGTCGCTGCCACCCCTGAGCAGAGCCTGGCACCATCCCTGAGCAGAGCCTGGCTCCATCCCTGAGCAGACCCTGGCTCCATCCTCCTGACTCTCACTCGTTACATATTTACAAACATTTAATGTTTGTGTCAGCATTATTTAAAGCATTTATTTCCAAGAGCTCAAAACTGAACAGCTCTTCATGTTGGTTGAGCAGGGGACTCTGGCTGAATGAATGGTGAGGAACACAGCAAACAGGTGATGCTGAGTTTTACCCAAACCTGTGTGTGTCCTTCCTGCTGATCTGCAGGCTCAGGTTGGTTGTCTCTCTGTGGAGCAGGTGCTCAGGATCCTTGCTGTATGAGGTCCTGGCACACAGAAGCAAGGGGATGGAGGCTGGAAGTTAAACTTCTGCTCAGGTCATGGATTGCCCTCAGGAATGACAGCGAGTGTTGGCCTGCAGTAAGCATGGTGAGAGTGAACTTGAATGGTCCAGAACTCCTGTACTGAGCCTGGCAAGGCTCTTGTAGGAGCAGAGCTGTCTGGTCTTGTGTCTGGATTCATGCAGCATGTGCTCAAGTGCATCACCAGGTTGCTCCATCTGACACTGAGTCTGAAACCACATGTTGGGATCCCATTCAGTGGAAGGAGGTGCCAGGTTCTCCAGCAGCTCCTCTCAGATGCAAACCTGCCTGCTGGGTAGCAGTGATGTGCTGGAACCTACAACTGTAACCATCCCAACAAAATTCACCTTGGCCCTTCTTTCTGCACACCACAGCAGTTGCTGATGTAGAAGTAGCTGGTAAGACAAACTGTGTCTGCTTCTCTGGTGCTGGTGTCATGTTTTAAAATGAATAATTGATTTCTATGACCTCAGAATATTTTAATGCCATGCTTTAGCATACGTACACCACAGCCTCTAACCCCAAATAACAAGTCTAGTTTATTTACTTTGATTTCTAGGAAAGGAATAGATGTGCTAGGCTCTGTGGCATAATCTGTCAGTCTCCAAGTGGTTTGGGGGGGTTATTTTCACTCAGATGAGTTGGAATTTAAATACTTCCTAAAGAAAGGCAGCTAACTTAAACCTCTCATTATCTGAAAGACTTCAGGCTGAACATTCAGCACTGTAATTACCTCAAAATGACTATCTGAGGCTGGACAAAATGTTTGTCTTTGGCATTCTGCTTTATGCCTTTAACTCAAAAGAGAAATCAAAGCTGCAAATGCTGGAGGTTCTGTCAAAACAAGGCAACTGAAAGAGGAAACAAGCAGCTTTCTAATTTCTGTGGATTTTTCTCATATTTTTTAAACTTGCCTTCTGTAAAAGAATTGCAACTTGCTGTATCATTTACTATTGATCTTAATTAAACTCCAATGTATTGTGCAAGGAGGTGGAATCAGCAAAGTTGAACATAAGTAAAGAGACTCTGGAAGTAGCCAGTGTTGAAGTACAAACCTGCTGGGAGGTACTTCAGCCTCTGTTCTAGCCTTGGGGCAGAGTGGAATAGGGAGCCTGGCCATCAGCTGAGTGAGAGCTCTCTGCAGGACTCATTTCTGGAGAGGTTCAAGGTCAGCTTGATGCAGCTCTGAGCAACCTGGTCTAGTGAAGATGTTCCTGCTTACTCTGTGTGTGTGGTGTTGGACTAGATGACCAGCCTAACACGTTGTATGGTCTGTGGCATGTGGCTCTTTAGTCAGGAGAGGATTCATAGCCTGATCAGGGGCTGTTTACATTAAGTGACTGTGCCCAAAGAATGGCCTGGTTGTCAGTAATCCTGAACAAGTTAGGAAAGTAAATTGGCCCAGTACCAGAGAACAGGTAATAGCTGGCTGTGGGTGGATGCCACCAGTGGTCTTGAGGTGTTTCCAGGTCAACTGGATGTCAGAAGAGTTTAGACATTGCTTCTACTTTTGATTTGTGGTGGAAACTAGTGGATGCCTAGTTCTAGATCCTGAAGCAGGTCTCTGGGGGGTTCTTAAGGAAGTTCCTGTCATAGCTCTAGGTATGCTGCTGGAGAGGCTTCTACACAGACATCCTGGACTGCTCACAAGCTCTTCACTGATGGTGTGCCAGAATCTCTTGATGCACAAAACTAGTAGTTTCCCACTTAGAGCAAACCTTTAATAGAATGGATTTTAAGTGTTTGCAATCAAGCAGCTTATTTATACAGTTCTGGTTGTGCTCAATCTACTTGACAGCCTCTGCTTCTGAGTGTTTTGTCAGTCTGAGAAAGCCCTTTGAAATGGAGCATGCAGGTAGCTTCCCTGTAGTCCACCTTGAAAGAGGTTTCAGGGTGTCACCACAAGGGGTGACTGTTCGGAACACGATGTGGAATATCCCCCTTGGACAGCAATGAGTCTGTGCTCAGACCACACAAGAGAGTGTTTAAAATGGAAACAGGCCCCACTGAAATGCACTTGCTGACAGGTGTAGAACGTTCTTCTCTACCCAGAGGCTGCTCTGCACGGCATCAGAAGAAAGGAACTGAGAATCCAGTTTCCCAGAGGACAGACTGACCATCTGACCTAAAAACTAACTTGCCATTAGGGCAGTCATTAGCATAACGATGATACTGGATGCATGGATCTCACATTAATCTTCCAATAAACCTGTCTCAAGTCCAATCCCTTTCGCAAAGCTGAAAGGGTCGTGCCTGAACAGCTAGCTGGGGACAAACAGGAGGATGAGTTATCCTGGAGATGTGCCTCTGAACTGCTTTCTTCATGAGATAAAGCCAGCCCTGAGATCCAGCTGCACTGACAGAGGCCAGTGTTGGATCCAGAGCTGGGGCAGCCACATCTGATGTTCCTGCATCATTCTCCTTGCTGTCAGTGGGATCTGGAGACTTCATGTCCAGCTACAGCTGTTGTTCTTTATCCCTGTTCCTTCAACTGAGCTGTGGGAAATCAAACCAAAAAGCTTCTCATACAACTGTTTTTCCCACTCTAACCTGCTCCAGCTAATAATAAGCCAGGGCAAAATTGCTTGAGCTTGTTTTTCTATGTGCTGATCCACATTGTCCCCCAAACAAACCACTGATCTTCTCCTCTGGTGCTCTTCCCCGTGTCATCTTTCAGTTAATTCATATCCCATCTGAAAAATGTCCCTGTGCTAAACTCTGTGTATCATTTGCTGGACACCACTCCTCTTTTTCAAGCAGAATCCTTATTTTTCTTTGTGCTCTAATCTGTCTGGAGAGTGAGTTTGCAGGGCAGGATCGTCTCCTATTTTGCTTGTAAGGTGCTGGTGCAGCAAAGTCATGCTGGTTTATTGGCCTTTTGGTGCTGCCATTGTAATAGGAAAAACTCTCTTGGAGATACAGAGAAATACCTTGAAGTGATCAACATTTCAACTGCCCCAGAATAAAAGGTGCAGCGGGTGTGGAAGTAGGTTGGAACAACTTTGATAACTGAAGCCTAAATTATAAACTTGTCCATATTAAAGGAAAAATAATCAGAACCAGCCTGTGCAGACCATCTTGGATAAGGAATACATCCACTGAGACAAAACTGGGAACTTGCTGCAGACGTGCTTAAAATACTCAGGCTTGTCCTGCTGCAAGTGTTCAGCTGTCTGCAGCCAAGGGAGTGGAAATCGAATCAGAAACGACCATTAGTCAGCATTTCAAAGGAATGAGAGGCACATAACAGGCCTGTAAAAATAAATACAGTTAGCATTGTCAGAAGGAGTTTAGGTAGAAGATGGACAGGCTGCTGGCAGTCTGTAACGTGGCTGCAGAAACACTGAGGGGGGGGGGGGAAGATAGGAGCTGATAAACTCCACAAATCAAACAAAACCTGAAAATCAGGGGAAATTAAATCTAATGGTAATAGCCTTGAAATAAAATGGAGAAAGGCAGTGGAGGGTAAAAGATAATGACAGTGAATTTAAAAGTCAGAATTAAGATAACAGCATGGTTTTATTCAGCTGCAGAAGCTGCCTTGATGGAGAAGGTCCTGTGTGGCACTCAGAAAAATGAGAAGGGAGGATGGGAAATAGAACACTTAAAGTTTCTGTATAAACACCTGTATATTCTTACCAGGCAGAAGCTTTTTGCAGCTTCAGCAGCCAAAAAAAGGCATAAACAAGCTGTGCCCAACCCTTCTCCATGTTAAACGAGGAGGGTGTCTCACAGCAGCTAAACCAGGAGGTTACAAAGATAACCTTAATGTGACCATCTCCAGAGAAGGAGACTCCACACCCCCTGGGCAGCCTGTCCCAGGGCTCCCTCACCCTCACTGGGAAGAAGTTCTTTCCCACATTGGTGGGGAACTCCCAGTGCTCCAACTTGAGCCCATCACCCCTTGTCCTGTCTCCACAGACACTGAGAAGAGGCTGCCCATGTCCCCCTGTGTCCCACCCTTCAGCTCTTGATCCCCATTGATCAGATCCCCTCTCAGGCTGCTTCTCTCCAGGCTGAACAGCCCCAGGGCACTTCATTTGCCTCAGTTTATGTCAGGAACCTCTTGCCACCTAGTTCCAGCTTGGTTTTTCTCTTCAATCCACTTTAATGCTGAAAGCAATGGTGTGAGAGTCCTTGCTCAGTGAAACCCAACCTCTGGGCCCCGTGCTTGACCTGTGTACTCCTGTTGTGTTGCAATGCTTGCACAGAAAGCTTTGTCAAGGATGCTTTTCTTTCTTCATCCTGTGGAGTGCAGCTCCTTACTAGTAAGGGAAAAATGGCATCTTCCCCAAAGAAATGGGACCTAATGTGGAAAAGATTTTAAGGTCTGGAGCTGACGTTTCCCTTTTTGAATGGGAAGGACCCGTGTAACCTTCTGCCCTGATTATATACTGTCACTTGAGTATTATTGTTGAAAAACATTACTCCTATAGCCATCAAATCTATCTCCCTTCAACTGCTAAGCAAAAACACCCCCTAGGTCTGGGCTGCTAAACATACATGGTTTTTATTTGGGATCAGCTGAATGCCATAAATGGTTTCATTTCTAATCCTGGGTCATTACAGTGAAACAGGTGCCCTGGCTCCGACCTCCCCGGCGACCAGCCCAGGTGAGCTGAGTGAACCCGGGCTGCTTTCCACTGCCCCTGGCTCTGACCTCCCCAGCGATCAGCCCAGGTGAGCTGAGTGAACCCGGGCTGCTTTCCACCCCCCCTGGCTCTGACCTCCCCAGGAATCAGCCCAGGTGAGCTGAGTGAACCCGGGCTGCTTTCCACTGCCCCTGACATCACTCCCTAGTAAAAGGGGCTGGCCAGGAGGGGTTTCTCTGGGTACTTCTAGGGCAGCCTGGGGGTGGGATCACTCCTCCCTGGTGCAGTGCTCTGTTACCCTCGGCTTGGTGAAGTGCCCGATGTTGTCTCTGGGAGTGAGTGTAAGTTGTTACTGTTCTGTTAACGTTCCTCTTTCGCGGTGGGTTTGTCGGTGAACTGTCCTTACTCCAGCCCAGGGCCTGTGAGTGAGCAGCAGCACGTGGTGCTCAGCCCCTGCTTGGGGCTGAACCCCCATACTGGGCTATTGTGCTAATAGTATTGGAAATGTGCTTTGGGGTTTTATTTCCCTCCTGTTTTGAGCAGCTTTTACTGTTGTGTCTCTCCAGAAGAAGCCTAAAGTAGGAAAAACATCTGGTGGTCATGGTTATTTACATCATCACACCACCAGTGGGCTACAGCATGGCTAGGCTGTCTGTGTTGGTGGGGTTTATTTGTTCCTGTGAGCACAAGTCTGACTATTCTGCTTTATTCAAATGCTGTTGGTGCTGATAATGACTTAAGATGAAGAGGTTGGAAGCCCTTGATGTTTGTTTATCTCATAAAATAGAGCTTGTTGCCAGGCTGCATCCTACACAACCCGTGTTTTAGCACTCTTGTGCTATGCAGCTTGCACAGGAGAGAAGGTTAAAAATGCTGTGAGAGGAGACTGCAGTAGGTACCTGCACCTCTGCAGGCAGCTCTTCTGGAAGAGGTGGGGTCATACAGACCCTCAGACAGGGTATTATGGTACAGGTGGCTTCTGCCTGGTAAGTTTTATGTGGTTGGGGTATCTGAGCACTTCCCAGTATCTTAAATGTGCGTGTTACTAGCACTTTGTGTTACCATTGGACAGCTGAAGCAGGAGGGAATTCACCTCAGGCCACAGAGGAAGGTGCTGGAGGGGAATGGAACCTACACCCAAGTGTGGAGGCCTGTGCTCTCACCACCAAACAGCACTGCCTCCCTCTTGTAGGAGGGATGGCCTAATGCCCTGGCACAGGGTTCCCAGAGAGGCTGTGGGGGCCCCTGGATCCCTGGCAGGGTTCAGGGCCGGGTTGGATGGGGCTTTGGGCACCCTGGGCTGGTGAGGGTGTCCCTGCCCATGGCGGGGGGCTGGAACTAGAAGGAGCTTTGAGGTCCTTTACAACTCAACTGGCCTTTGATATCAGACCAGAAATTTTGAAGTGCATCTAAGGAAAACTGATATTTCAATAGGAACCCAGACAATTGCCTCTGTATTTCCTTCCTGTCATGCTTCAAAGCTGCAAAGTGGTGAGAAAATGCAGTATTAATGTTCCCACTAAAGCTGAATGAAAAATGAGTCTCTAATGAGGAATGTCCCCTCCAGTAACACTGCTGGAGAGTAAGCAGTTGAAATTACATTTGTAGAATTTATAACCTTAACCCAAACAACCTGAATCTTTAGTGTTCTATTCCTGTGCTTGTATTTTAATATCTCTGCTGATATTAGTCTAATTTTATGGGCTGGAGGGAATGCCTGGGGTAGTTAATAAGCTTTTGGGAAACAGGATTTTATTTTTAGGTCAGATTAATCTGATCCAGGTAAAAATCTAGACCAACACTTTGCACCTATTTAGTTTTGAGCAATAAATAGCACATCTGAAGAGGGAGAGGAGTTGTTATTGTGATATCACCTGTTAATCAACGTGCAGGGATGTGTTGGTGTGTGCAGCGTGTTACATTGCTCGTGGGTAGAGAGCATTAAACATCAGTGCTTTGGCCATAGTAGGAGCATAGTTAACTGCATGTGATTATTAGTAATTCAGCAGCCCTTCATTAATGGACAAACTGGAGTGAAGACTTGGGCCCTTTGTGGGAAGGAGCAGGTTGTTGTAGTCATTCTGGGCAGCATCTAGCTTAGCTCTGACCACACCTTGGAGGCTTCATTGCAGTAGGCTTGCGATCTGCAGATAAGCAGAGGATGACACGTCTGTAAGACCAGTGCTGCAAAATTCTAAGGGTTTTATTCAAATGAAAAAGTAATTATAAATATTTACTTTTTTATATAGAATGTGACATTTCCTTTGGCTGTCAGGCCTTATGTGTGTAGAGTAGCATGCTTGAAGTAGTACTTTATGCTGTGAAGGACTACTATAAGAAATAGATTCTTTATTTTAGTACTAAGAAATTAAGCAATGGAACCTCTGTTCTCATTCTTTAAACTGCTCAGGGTATTAAGAACCTGCATGTGACAGGCATGACTTTGTGAAGAACCCAACAAAAAATCCCCAAAGGGCAGCAAAGGAAAAGCAAGTGTGTGGAGCTTAGTTCCTGGTTGGGGTTAAACCATGCCAACCATCTAATTTAGAAGTTCAGCTAACCAGATGAAGAAAACCCACTTTAATGAGATGGGATGACACTGGTCAGCAGCTTTCTCAGGGGTAGTGTTGTCATTCATAGGACCTTACCTTCCAGAAGCCAGGTTACATTCTTGGGGCTGAAAATCTGTGTTATTTCCAGTGCAGGTGCTCAGCCTCAAGGCAGTATTTCTGCCTGTGGTCTCAGTCACTGTAAATGAGGAGGAGAAACTCTTCCAGCTGTTGAAAGGGATCTTGAAGTTATTTTCTAGCTAAGATCTAATCAGATAACACCAGTCTGAGGAGCAGGGTGATGCATTCACAGGAGAAAATACCAATATTGTCCTGTGCCCCAGAGGTGACTGCATTTCAGTTTGATGAATTGTTTGTTATTGTCATCATCTTATCTGTCAAGCTGTGACTGTATTTTGGGGACTTTGGAAGGAATTAATCTCTGTGACATGGTTTGTTGCTGTTTATAGCAACGTGCCAAATGGCACATGCTGTATTAGACACAGTAATTATCAGATTGGGGGGAGAAATAAAACATTTTTTTAATTAATTCTTCTGACTTCACGGGATCGTTGTAATGGGATGGTTCTGGACCAGCCACCTGGTGCTCCTGCAATAGGGCCTCATCCTTCCCTGCATAAGGTGCCTGAATTGGCTTCCACTGGCATTGGAGCAAATCAGTGAATTTGTATCCCCTGAAAATGGCTGTAAGGGCTTAATCAGCCTCAGAGCTGTGAAAACTTAGTCATTCAAACTGAACTTTAAACTGAGTCTTTTATCCTTCTGATATGGGTGTGCTGTGAGTTCACTGCAGCTTCAATACCTGGAGTACTTCAGACACAGCCAGGGTTGTGCAAACTGCTCAAGTCCTTTAGAGGCTGTTTGAAATTGATACATCAAAAATCTTTAACCTTGGAAGGGTAAAACTGACATCTGAGTGTAACAAAGTGCTTTAACACTCACCTCCTAAATTAGTCAGTCTTCTATAGAAACCACAGTGTCAGGGGTTGGAAAGGACCTCAGAAGATTGTCTAGTTGATTCCCCCTGCCAGAGCAGGATCACCTAGATTAGGTGATCCACAGGAACACATCCAGGTGGGTTTCAATGTCTCCAGAGAAGGAGACTCCACAGCCTCTCTGGGCAGCCTGGCCCAGGGCTCCATCACCCTCACGGTGACAAAGCTCCTCCTGACATTCACGTGGCATTTCCTCTGCTCCAGCTGCACCTCTTGCCCCTCATCCTATCACTGGGCAGCCCTGAGCAGAGCCTGGCTCCGACCTCCTGACTCTCTCCCTTTACATATTTATAGATAATAAGGTCACCCCTCAGCCTCCTCCAGGCTGAAGAGGCCCAGCTCCCTCAGCCTCTCATATGGAAGGTGCTCCACTCCCTTCACAATCTTTGTGTCCCTGTGCTGGGCTCTTTCAAGTAGCTCTATGTCCTTTGTGAGCTGAGGGGCCCAGAACTGGGTGCAATACTCCAGGTGTGGTCTCACCAGGGCAGAGTAGAGGGGGAGGAGAACCTCTCTTGACCTACTAACTGCATACAAACATGTAAAACAACTTTATCTGAGTTGCCCCTTGTCCTGTTGGGAAGGGATTTGGTTTAGAGGGTAAAATCCCTGGCAGTGTACGTTGGTCCTTGTCATGAGGTATGGCACCTGAGCAGCTGTGAGGACTGGGATGCTGTGTCAGTTACTTTAACAAAAGTGCTGGTTGAGCTAAATTAATTTCAGAATGAGACTTCAAGAGCTACATATGCAAAACACACTTATGGTTTCAAGGGTAGGTGTCTTCTGCAGTCTTTCAAAGCATCCTTTCTCTGCTGTAACTGGTTTTGGAACTTTGGCCAGTGTTTGAGGCAGAAGCTTGAACCTGCCCTATGTGCATGTCACAAACCTCGTGGAGACACTAGTAGTCGTGTGTTTTCTTCTCCTGGGTAGTATTAAGTGAGATTGCCAGTCTTGGGGGAGAACAGTTCCTAGTCATTGATTCCCTAGGTTGTCCTGGGACTTCTGTCTCCAATTAGCTGAGGGCATCTGTAAGTAGAGAGACCAGAATTGATCCATCTCCCATTTATTATCATGAGCTACTTGTCCATTGGTTTGGTATCTATAAAGCCATTTTTCTTTTGTGCATTTCAAAGCAGTGACATGAGATCCTTTGTGCACTCAGCTCATCACCTTCTCCTGTCTGCAGGTCTAGACTGGCCCTTTGGAAATACTGCCTGGTCACTAGGAGGTGATAACATGATGTGGTGAGAACAGATGGCCCCCAGGTCTGAGTGTTGCTGTGCCCTGACATTCTGAAACATCACAGGGATGTGAAGTGTGGTGATGTTGTTACTAGGAAGTGTTGCATTTGAGAGTGTGAATTTTAATTTTAAAGCTGGGAATGAACAAGAAATCATATCAGGTTACTGTTGAGGATGGTGGTATCTTCTGCTGGATGCCTAAAGGCACTTTTCCTCTATGTTTTCATTTGATGTCTGTTCTTGTTATTCTTTTAAAGCTGATTCAAAAAGATTACCCTACCATAGATTTCAAGATGTGAAATAGAAAAGAAGCAATAATTCCTGCTCACGAGCTATTGTCGTGTCATTCACTGACGTCCAGGAATAACCCCAGATAATCTAATCAAATGCTGCTTGACCTGAAAACTTACCCTTTAGCCTCACATGGGACAAGAGCTGAAGACCAAATGTCACAACTTCACACCTACTCACAGATTTATTCAAGGAGCTCTCTCTAAATGAAGTAATATATTCTGAAGAGGATTCAAATTAGTGTTTTGAAGAAATATCCCATGCTGTGGTATTACAGGGGTATTTTGACTGAGAGATAATAGTAATTTCAGTTTTGGAAACCATAGGAGCTGCTTTTGGCCTGAAAAATTTCCCTTTCTGTCCCTGAGAACAATTAGCTGATGAGATGTCAGAGAAGAAATGCAACGTGTGCTTAATAATCTCCTGGAGAAGGGAGTGTATTGGAGGCCAAATGTTTGTGTGAAATAGGATGTGCTCGTTTGTTTAAAGCAGCCCTTCCTGCTTCCCTTCCACCCTGCACTGGGTGCTTAAAGTTTGCATGAACAAACCTAAAATGAAGTGTCCTGGTCCTGGCCAGGCTGGAGCTCCCCTCCCTGAGCAGCTGGTGCAGGTGAGGGGAGTCAGCCTGGGCTGGTTCCTCACCCCCTGCCATCCCTCCCCCAGTCCAAGGGGCTGGTCAGGGAGGGGTCCTCCTTGGTGCTTCCAGCGTGGTCTGAGTGTGGCTGGGGTGTCTGGTTGGTCCTCGCTGGTGCAGTGCTCTGTTATCCTTGGGTTGGGAAGGTACTCTGTGTTACCTCTTGGTGCAAGTGCAAGTTGTGGGCTGTTATTGCTCCACTTTGGTGATTTTTATCTGGTACCACTTCAGTGTTGCATTCAGAGGCTTGTCTGAAGGCTTGGTGCTGGTTCAGTGGGTGCTGATGCCAGTGCTGTTACAGGAGTTTGCTGTTTTATAGCATCTGCTTAAGCACTACTGTGTAGTGACTGGAGTGCTGTGTTATTAATACAAGAATATCATCGTAAAGAAAGGGCTGATGGTTGGCTCACTGGGGCTCTGTATCTTTAAAGAACCCTGATGTTTAAAGAGACCACCCAACTGTGATGTATCACTAAAGAACCTTCCACTGTCTGTGTCTGAACAAATGGCTTCTAAAAGAGTGTTCTGAAGTAGAGCAAAATTGTGGCCAGTACGTCTAGGGAGGGGATTGTGCCCCTGTACTGGGCACTGGTGAGGCTGCACCTCGAGTGCTGGGTCCAGTTCTGGGCCCCTCACTCCAAGAAGGACATGGAGATGCTGGAGTGAGTCCAGAGAAGGGCAACCAGGCTGAGGAAGGGGCTGGAGGGCAAATCCTCTGAGGAGCAGCTGAGGGAGCTGGGGGTGTTCAGCCTGGAGAAGAGGAGGCTGAGGGGAGACCTTCTCCCCACCTCCCCTGCCCTGCCAGGAGGGTGCAGAGAGGTGGGCGATGGTCTCTTCAGCTAGGGGACAGGAGATGGGACAAGGGGCAATGGGCTCAAGCTGGGCCAGGGCAGGGTCAGCTCAGCTGGGAGGGAAAAGTTCTTCCCTGGCAGAGTTGTGGGGCTGTGGCACAGGCTGCCCAGGGAGGGGGCTGAGTCCCCACCCCTGGGGGTGTTTAACAGAGGGGAGATGAGGTGCTCAGGGAGCTGGGTCAGCACAGGACAGGGATGGTTGGACTTGATGATCTTGAAGGGCTTTTCCCACCTTGTGATTCTGTCCTAAAATGCTAATTCCTGACCTTCCAAATACCTTGTGGTGTATGGCTGAGAAAAAAAAGTAGTTTTGAAGAAAAGCTGGGTAAGTTACAGTAATAACAGATAAAAGACAGTTATCCAGCAAAATGATAGCTTGACTCCTCTGTCTGCACAACAGAGATCTGCAGCAACAGAGGGCAGATGCTGAAAACACCAACTTTCTGGCATGGAAAAAGTACATGTGTGTATAATGTCCTTGCTGCTGGGTTTTTAGGAAAAGGGTTGAAAGTCACATCTCTAAGCCTTGCTTGGCAGTTCTCTGCAGGGAGTTTCCTGAGTCCCCCTCTCCTTTCTGCTCCTGACAGGATTTCAAGGAAGAGTCACAAGCTTTCCTCTTCTGGGTTGCTGATGAATTACCACACCATGATCTGCTCCATGGAATGCTGAGAAAAGCAGTTGTATTCCAGCTTCACTGCTATGGTATGTCATCCTTATCTCTTTAAAGGGGCTTTCAATGTAATGAATACTGAAAGTGATGTCAGCAAGATATGGGATGGCCACAAAAGCTTTGGACTTTCCTTCCCTGTCTGTGCTGACACCATGCTGAGTGGGTAGATGAATATGTTTAGATTTGCTGTGGACAGTGAATTAAGGTGAGAAGGTAACCTGACCTCTGAATAGTTTTATGGATACTCAGTATTACTGGTATTTAATACAAGAAGCAGCCCAGACAACAGAATCCATTTGTAGAATACAGAATTGGGAAGGCTGGGTACACTTTGGTTCCTGGTAAGAGAATTAAATGCATGCCCAGGTGGAATATGTGTTATTCCAACTACACAGGACTGTTCTCCTGTGCACTAAATTACCACAGCTCTTTGCCTGTGTGGTTTCTTGTACATCAGAACCTGAAATTCTGACTGTTCTGGTTGTTGCTTGGTAGTAGGATCACTTTCGAGCAGATAAATATTTTGCCTGTCTCAGAAGACAATTTTGCAAGTTGTTTGTCCTCTGCTCCCCTTCCTCTATTCTGTGATGTTTATTGGAAATGGCTTTTCACTCCCTGATGATTGCTTGTCACACAAATCATAACAAGAGGGTTGCATGAAAACGGAGGGGGAAAAGCTGCATTTCAAGAGCTTTTTGTAGCATTCCACAAACCAGCCTGCCACCTCTTCCTGATTTATAGTGAGGCTGGCTCAGTACAACCTGATTTGAAGCAGGGTTTGAAAGTCTCTGAGTTCTCCATTTTTGATGAATGCATACGTGCTGTGTTTCCAGCTGTAATCCAGCTGCCACGGAAGGCTCCGGCAGCGCCGCCGCCAAGTCCCGGGATGCAGAAGTGGACCTCTAATGAGCTATTTAACATCTCACCTAAATTGTCACAGCTTGAAAGCTGGAGTGGAAGACTGGTGGGGTTTGGGAGTGATGGAAGGGCCTGTAAATGTAATCAAAGAAAGCAAATTGTGTGTGAGAAGCTGTTTCATCTCCATCTTTCATCTGTGGAAACCTGATGGAATATGGTAGTAGATTCTGGCGTGCAGGAATGCAGAGTCAGAGGCAGGGCTCAGAGTGGCTCTTCAGAGGGAAAACAGACAGATGAAGGGTTTACCAGCTAGGCAGCTATTAGAGTTCAGCAGTTTTAAGTTCTTCCTGTTCTGTCACAGAACTTCTATCAAGAAACCCCTGTCTGTAAGCCATATCTAGCTTGGCTTTATCTGCACAGTAACAGACCTGTATCTGTGTTTCTGGAGATGATCCAAAAATTCATGCTGTGATATTCATGGAGTGTTTCAAGAGTGATCCTAAATAAGATAAAGCATGAAAGATACATATACACACACACAAATGGGTATCTGGTAGGTTTAATACTAAAAAAATGTTTCCTATCTCTGATCTTAATGTGCTGTTCAGAATTACACAGAATTACATCCCACCTGATCTCAAAGGGAAGAGTTTCTCTCTTTTTTTTTTTTCCAAGAGTTTCCCTAAAATTCAATTTGACAAAACAAATCAAAGAGATCGTAGTTCAAATGAACAAATAAACAGTTTTTCTTTAAAAGGCTTAAGCCCAAACATGATAGAACTGAAAAGTTGTAGTAGTTCGTGTTACATGTCCCAGTGCAGTGCCAGAGGTATGAAGCAAGTGTAGCTTCATCTTCTTTCACAAAGGCTTAATTGTACTTAACAGTAGAGACTTAATGACACCAGAACTGATGAACGCAGTGTGTGTTACTATAGACTGTCAGCAGAAGGTCTGTGGGAAGGCAGGAAGGCTTTCAGTGTCCATGATACAGAACCAATCTTGGGAGTTAGCAGAAGCTGTAAGCAGAGAATAGCTTGGAGTTCACAGGTCATCTTATGCAATGCTTTCCCTTGTATTTTGTGAGACTGAAAACCAGTTCAGAAACAGTACAACCACAATAATCAACATTGGCCAGATCACAGCATGTCTCTTCAACCCCAGGGAATTCAGTTGTGGAGGACTTAAAGTTTATAGGCTGGTGCTGCTACAGAATTTAACTTTTGATGAGGTGTCAATGAATGAGTCCTCCAGGATATCATTCAGCATCTTTGCTGTATCTTGTGCTACTGAGTATAAATGCACTGAGTGTGGTTGTCTGTTAAAACATGTCATGTGTTTGTAAAGCAAGGGGGAAATCATCCCTCTCCCTGTTTGCCTCTGTCCTGAGATTCCAGTCTAAACTCTCTCACTAGCTTGTTTCCCTGTACTCAGAGTGTTGCAGATATTCTGTGAAAATGTTGATCAGCAATATCCAATTCTGTAAGTGGAGTTGCCTTCTGTAGGAAATGCTTCCTAGGAAGACTCTGCCATGGAAAGGTTAATTCTAGGAGTACCTTTATGGTTTAGAGGAACTATATTTTTGTTTAGTGTTAATGATTTATTTGTAAAATGAATGAGCATGTGGAATGGGAATTCTCAAATACAAATCACATGTTTGTCTGCAGTAATGCCTAGTGAACAAGATGTTTAGTCACCTCACCCTGTGTCATCAGTCCCAGGAGCTGAAGTCCCATATCCAAGCAAACTGAAAAAGAGAAAGATGTTTTCCTCAAATGCCAAATCTTTCTATTTTTCTCCAGCCTTAATAAAGGGCAGAGGCCAACTTTGGGCCAAGTGCTGGGTCCTGCACTTTGGTCCCAGTAGCCCCAGGCAACGCTACAGGCCTGGGGCAGGGTGGCTGGAGAGGTCCTTGGCAGAGAAGGTGTTAGTGGACGTGAGCCAGCAGTGTGCCTCTAGTGCTGTGTCCAGTTCTGGGCCCCTCAGTACAGGAAGGATGTCGAGATGCTGGAGTGTGCCCAGAGGAGGGTGATAAAGCTGGAGAAGGGTCTGGAGCACAAGTCCTGTGAGGAGCAGCTGAGGGAGCTGGAGCTTGTTACACTTGAGAAAAGGAGGCTGAGGGGAGACCTCATGGCTCTACAGCTACCTGCAAGGTGGTTGCAGAGATGTCAGGGTCGGTCTCTCCTCTTGGGTGACAAGTGATGGGAGAGGGAATGGCTTAAAATTGCACCAGGGAGATTCTTCATCTAGAGGGTGAACAAGACAGGGTTAGGCTGTGGTTGGACTCGATCTAAAGGGTCTCTCCCAACCCAGGCGAGTCTGTGATTCTAAGGCTTGTCCCACTGCAGCATCAGTGGGGAAAACTATTCTGAAAAATCCTGTCTCTGTTGTTCTGGTCTTCATGGGGTTTTTCATATGTGAAAGAACAAGCAATGCTTTGGGAGACCATTCTGAGTAAAATTTGATAGGAAAGTGATTGATGCAGGAAATAATCTAGGAAAGGAGCAAGTTTAGCTTTTAAGTGCTCATGAAGTTATATGGGGAAGTAATTAATAAAAATTAGACTTTAAGATAAATGACTGAGAAAACGTAACATCAGAGGCAAGTGTAAATCAGGATCTGATAACATATGAGCAAGGTAATATAAGGAAGCTATTCTTCATCAAGTTGGAATGGTGTAGTGATTTATTTATGAAGCCGATAAAGGGTAAGCAAGAGGAAACATGCATCTTGAATTTAGGACAAGAAGCTGAAGGAAAATTGATGTTGATTCCTTCAGAGATTGGAATCCTGAAGGGCAACACTGTCCAGGTTTCTTGTCACTGGGTGAATTAAATGCCAGACCCCAGAAGGGGAGATGGTTGGCATCATCGGGGATGCTGACCTGCTGTTTAACGGCAGCATCCAGGTGCATCTGGGCATAGAACATGAATTTTGGGATTTGCTGATGTGTCTCTGTTAAAGTAACAAGCAAGACTACTGGAGATTCTCCTGATAAGTGTAGCTGTGAAATCCAGGAAAGCAGAACTCTGTTGGACAGGTAGAGAAGGAAGGCAACCATGGCAAGGTGGGGAGCAAGACCTTCAGGATGACTTTATCACTAATGATGTTGAACTGGGGAAATCACACACAGAATCACAAGGTGGGAAAAGACCTTTAAGATCATCAAGTCCAACTGTTCCTGTCCCAAGCTAAACCAGATCCCTGAGCACATCATCTACCCTTTTTTTTAAACACATCCAGGGAAGGTGACTCAGCCCCTCCCTGGGCAGCCTGTGCCACAGCCCCACAACTCTGCCAGGGAAGAACTTTTAGGGGGGATTTAATGTGTTTTACCAGACCAGAATCATGTGAGTGTTCTACTGAGACAGAAATCAAGTGCATCTTAAAACTTGCATTTCCAATTGCTGATCAGTCCTGGAGCCTGTGGCAAAGCTACTTGAAGTGAATGCAACTCCCCCCCAAACTTCCTTTGGATCTGGCTTGTAAGGATTCTGCAGCGTGGTGTGATACAGCCATGTGTGCAGAGAGAAAGGGTGGGTGACACAAACCTGCCTCTGGCTGATGGGAGCTGTGACCTTTGGAAATGCCATGTTGTGTCACTGAGCTGCTGCAGGACAGCAAGTGATAGGAAAGAAAGGGCAAACTTCCTGCCTGCTTTTCCTGTTGAACTGGGACTGTTTCTGGGAGGTGGGGGCAGGAATTTTATGAAAGCAAATAAAGTAACTTTGATTTTTAAATGTGAGCACCTTCTCCCTGTTTAGAGAATAATTAGTGAACTAATTAGGATCTTCTGTGGATTTTACTGCACTGCTTTGTGGTGCAACTGGCTGGGCCAAGGGTACCTGTAGTTTGTGTTCTAAGTGTGTATCACAATAAGCTAAATTGGCTCTAAGAGTGGTGTTTGCTTGTGTTTTGTGAATGGAGTTGTTGTGTGTAGGACCAGTGGGGTGGTTTTCTGTGCAGGGCTGTGTTTGTGGCTTTTGGGGTGGTTGTATTGAGGAAGCAGTATCCTGCCTTCCCCTCTGTCCATCTGACTAGCACGATGCTGCCTGAATTGGGAACCAAAGGGCAGTGCTGCAGCTCCTCCCTGGGAAGCTTGGAGTTGGCATAAAAGGCAGGCTCATGTACAAGGATGAGAGAGATGTCATATATCCAGGACGCAGGGGAGTCCTCAGTGTGTGTATTCACACTGACTGCACGAGGGTTTTCTGCTGATCATCCTTGTTTAGACCCTGCAGAGTTACAGTCCTAGAGATGCTTAAGCAGTAGCTACAGGTGTTGAAGTCGCATGAGTTTGTATTTCTCCATATTTAACTGCCTTGACTCAGGATAATGCCTTACTGCACATGATGGTGTGGTGGAAGACTTCAGCTTTAGCCTTGCAAGTTCCTGTTCTGAAGGCTTTGCTTATGCCCCTAAGTGGTGCTGTATGTATGCAAGAGCATATTAAAAGTTCTGCTAATGGGCTTTTCCATGCTGGTCTTCAGGCTGGAGAAAGCCCATTGGTGTTGTAGGGCTGCTACATTACACTACAGCTCTCTGTATAACTGAAAAATCTTACCATGGGTTTTCCATGGGTTCTTTGTCTGGAGGGAGAACACTCCCTTTGTAGTCTGAGTGCTGGCAGTGCTCCTTCCCAAGAAAGTATTTTCTTCCCCTGCATCTGTTTATTTTGATGTATCACACTGGCTCCTGATTGGGGGAAAAATGCTGTGTGTATATAAATACAGGCTTAAATATAAGTGTGTACTATCCAGGAGGTCCTGAAAGGTGTGTTTGGAGCTAACTCTCCAGTTCAAGTTCTTGAATAGCAATCCTCTCCTCTTGCTGGTCAGGAGTCACATGGCTTTTAGAAGCTCTCTGTCACCTTCAGTTGCAAAGTTTGCTGATGCAAAGGACTTTGTATTCATAGACATGTGATGCAGCAGGTTTGCTACTCACAAGCATTTCTGCTGATGGCACCTGGTCACTGCTGCAACTTCTGGAGGAAAAAAGTCCCCAGACACCAACCCCCCTGTGTGATGCCTCTGAAGCCTATAAACGAATCTGGGGAGTAAAGGGCAGCTGAACTGATGTGGTTGGAGTCACCTCAGCATTGGTCACAGCCAGGGCTGGTCGTGGGGTGTGCTCAGAGCACCCACTTCTGCACATGCATGATGGTCCTTTCCTATGACAGAAAATGGAGCAGCAGTGTGAGCTGTTGTTTTGCAGAGCAGTGTGCTGGAGAGATGAATACAAACCAGTTACAAATACACTGTCCTGAAGCTGGTTCTCACTGGAAGCCTTTGCCAGCTCTGTAATCGCTCTCAGACTGATCGATTAAACACATTCTCTTTTTACAAATGAGAGCAAACTGCTGTCCTGATGTCCTGATTCTTTTCTTTCTGTTTTCATAAAGCTTTTAGATTAATTAGTTCTTAGATGGACATAATTTTCCAAGCACAATGGATGCTTCCTGGAGAGCACTCATTAATCATTGTAATGTATGACCTCGATCATATCTTGTATCTTAAAGCCATGCTTTTATAGTAATCAATAATTAACATTACTTTGCACTATGTCCTACATTTTAAGGAGTTACCCTTGTTACTGGCTTGTTGCTTATAAAAGGCAATAACATACTTAGGAACTTCTCTCACACTACCCTCTTCCAAAGCTGCTCCTTGTCAGCAGGAGGTGATGGAAAGCTGAGCATATCACCTTGATTTTGATTATTCAGCTGTGTGGGAGATGGGGCTTTGAGGCAGAGTGTTCCTCTTGTGTCAGCATTAACACCTTTGGATCGTTCCATGTGCTGCACTGGGCTGGGGGGTTCAGTGATGCTTCTGCACTTCCCATGAGTCCTGAAATTCAACATTCAGACCCCACTTGTTGGCCAGCCTGCCTGCAAACTGCTTATTCACATTTAGCATCGTGGCTGCAGATATTGGAACGTTCTGGAATTTGATATGTAACTAAGATTTTTTTTTTTAAATTAAAAATGCAATTTTAAAGAATTTAGTTTCTAAAAAATACTTAATTGGAAAAGCTTTATTTCAGCAAATCTAATTCACTTAAAATATATATATGGAGCTTGTGTAAAATACCCCCCAGTGACCTGTCTTGGTTCTAATTCAGAATGCACACAGGGAATTTCTGTCACTTTATTTGATGAAGACCCAGCAATTTCAGTGGTCTTGACTGAAGCAGAAGTTTGATTTCAGCTCTGCAGCCTTGATTCACTGTGCTGGGGTGTTCCCTCTGTTCAGGACTGGGTTAGGTACAGGGGGAGCAGTGAGTTTCCACAAGGTTTTTGTGGAAAGCAGTTGCTGTCTGCAGAAACAGTCTCTCTTTAAGGTTTGTGTTGAGCATCTTGGTAATTTGCAGGTGTTGGTTCCCAGAGAAACAAACTCTCACTAGTTGTGGTGAAGAGCTAAACCCAGCTGGGGGCCAGTCACAAGTGCTGTTCCCTAGGGCTCAGTCCGGTCAATGTCTTCATCAGTGACCTGGGTGAAGGGATCTAATGTTCCCTCAGTAAGCTTGCAGGTGACACTAAGCTGGGAGGAAGAGTTGATCTGCCTGAGGGCAGGATCAGAGGGATCTGGACAGACTGGACCCATGGGTGAGACCAATGGGATGAGAAGAGCAGAGTCCTGCGCATGGGATGTAACAATCCCATGCAGTGCTATGGGCTTGGGGCAGAGCTGGAGAGCTGCTGGTAGAGAAGGACCTGGGGGTGTTGGGTGACTGTGCCCCTGGACTGGGCACTGGTGAGGCTGCACCTCAAGTGTGGGTCCAGTTCTGGGCCCCTCACCATAAGAAGGACATTGAGGTCCTGGAGCGAGTCCGGAGAAGGGCAACCAGGCTGGGGAAGGGGCTGGAGGGCAAATTCTCTGAGGAGCAGCTGAGGGAGCTGGGGGTGTTCAGCCTGGAGACAAGGAGGCTGAGGGGAGACCTTCTCACTGCCTACAGCTACCTGACAGGAGGATGCAGAGAGGTGGGTGATGGTCTTGTCACCCAAGTGACAGGACAAGGGGCAATGGGCTCAAGCTGCCCCAGGGCAGGGTCAGCTCAGCTGGGAGGGAAAAGTTCTTCCCTGGCAGAGTTGTGGGGCTGTGGCACAGGCTGCCCAGGGAGGGGGCTGAGTCCCCACCCCTGGGTGTGTTTAAAAAAGGGTAGATGAGGTGCTCAGGGATCTGGGTCAGCACAGGACAGGAACAGTTGGACTTGATCTTACAGGTCTTTTCCAACCTTGTGGTTCTGTGATAAAACTCATAGAATATAGTGTTGAATGTATTAGTTGAATTAGTGCCTGTTTCCTTTCATATGGAACTCTGCAATCATGAACTTGCATGTGTGCTACTGTGTGACCCTTCACAAGGAGGACACTATGATGTTTGGACAGAGAAGTGACATCAGGAAACATGAGAGGTTACAGCTGTTAAAATGAAGCAATGCGATGCCACTTCCAGAACAAGTGATTTATGTTTTGAGTGAGGAGTTCCAGTGTTCAGCTGGAATAGTTAAGATTGATAGATTAAAAAAGAAAGTTTACAATGGACACACTCAGCTCTAGTAGCAGCTTCTGGTGGTTTAACCCTGTCTGGACACCAGATGCCCAACAAAGTCACTCTCACTCCCTTCTGCCCTAGGACACACCTTTGTTGTAGAACACTTCTGTGAAGGTGTAGTTACACTGAAGAGCAGTGTCTAAGCCAACAGAACCAGCTACCCAGACTTTTTGGTCAAGTGACAAGCACAGTGATCTCCAGGCTAGTGGCCAAACTGGCCTTCAATAAAGAGGAAGCAATTCCCATGGCTTTTAATCTGGCTGGGATCTGAAAGGGTTTCCTGAGAGCTCGCAGGGTAGGAGCGTGTACGTGGTGCCAGTGGATGCTGCTGTGAGAAACTAAATGGGCTTTGCTTGCTGGAACTTCTCACTGCTGTCAGTGTGATTGCCCTATATTGCACTTCTGAAACAGGGTTGGTGTTGGAAAAAGTCCTGTAAGGAATTAATGGAGTCCTGTTCTCTATCTAACACATTTTTTAGAGGAGGATTTATCAACATTAATCCAGCAGGCTTTTCCTGAATTCGGCCCTGCACGTGTGCCACAGGGGTACATGCTGTGTAATCCCTCCACAGGTTCAGGAGTAACGATTCAGTACTCACCAGCCTTCATTCTAAACCATACTTTAATCTTTACAGCATTGTAAAAATACCCTTGGGATTTGTGAATGTGTTTCAAGCCACAATGAGTCTGAATCATGAAGTAGAACTACAAAGATTTGTTCTTGCTTCTTGACCCACTTTGTTGCACATAATAAAATAGTTCCTATTACATTTTGCAGATAACATTTTCTTTGCAGTAAATGAAAGTGCCTGTACTGAGGGAATAGCTCCAGAAAGCTTGTGAGTATTTTAATTTCAGCATTTTAGCTCCTCTTTGCCATTGAACATACCAGACTGTTTTTGAGGATACAGTGTAGTGAAAGGGAAATAAATTGCTGCAGAAACCATAGACTGGAAACAAACCTGTAGATTCCCCTCTCATTACACTTTTCCTGCAACATACACTGCTTGGGAGGCTACCTGAGTGGAAGTGCCAAGTCTGAATCCTCTCTCCTGTCTGTCAGCTCTGTCTCATAATTCTCTTGGCTTGGAGTATTCTTTCCTTTTAGATAATAGTATTTGTATTGCTGAACAGTGTAGATTGCTGTTTTATCTCAGGCACAGCTGTACTCCCTCACTTTAGTAATAAAACCAAAACAAAGCAAGTTAATTCTTCTCTTGAAGATTTATTTTATTATTAGAATTAGTTATTGCTTGTGTGGATTCATCCTTCATGTCAGTGTGCTTATGCCTGTGCCTCTAGCCCATACATTGTCAGTGTGGTTTCATCTAATGCAACTTTCACTGTTACAATTTGATGGGGGTTTTATTGTTTGTGCTGTTTGATCTGTTAGCAGGGCTGAAGTGTTATGGAGGTGCTTGAAGATGTGTTCTTCCATCAGCTGGGTGGAAAGGGAAGGTTTGGTATGATGCTCATAGGCTGAAACTAAATCCTCAAGGAAGCCAAAAGGAGGAGGATGCACGTGTGATATTAGAGATGTCTGCTTGGATATGGCTGATCTGCTCTTCCCAGACAGTGTTCCTTTCTCTCATCCCCTTGAGGCCTAGTAGAACAGGATCTTCATACTTCCAGGCCTCTGGAGGAACTTGCTTCTTGAAATGCCTTGAGTGTTCTGGAGGAGATCCCTGTACGCCTGTGCTGTGCTTCGCTCCTGCTTCCATCAGCATCTGGTACATGTTGCTGTGAACAACAGGTTGTGGGGCTAGCCAGGCCTTCAGGAGGGCTGTCCCTATGAAGTAAGTTGAAACTTCTCAATGCTTAGCATATTTCCTTTAAATTAAGTTAGCTCTTTGGCTGTCTAAAGGGAGATGGCAATGCCTGAACTTGGAAGTCTTGTGTTGAAAATCCTCATCAGACTTTCTTATGATTAATGGGTTTTAAATATAATTCAAGAAGCCTTAGCATGAAAATGCTACAGAAAATGCAGTAAGAACAGAGAAACAAAAGCTTTTTAATTAATTAGAAATGCTTTAGGAATTGGCAGATAATTTTCCCCAGGGGACCTCTAAAATATGCATAAAACAGTAGCGTGCTCAGAATGAAATCTCAGCAAATCAACAGGTTCTCTCCTTAGACTCAGTGTAGCACAAAAGAGACCTCTGGAGGAGTCATCTTGCTGCCAAAATAATACTCCAACACTCTCTTCCCTTGCCTTCTCACTTCATTGGTTCACTACCTTATGAACATAATTTTTTCATACTTTTTTTGTGGTATGAAAAGGGATAAAAGATGGGAAGAATTGTGCTAAGTTCCCTGAGGGCTCCTGTTCCAAGGATGGAGCCTGATTTTGTTGTAGGTTATCAAGTGGTTTTTTTGACTGTGTGCAAACTTGTTGCTCCAGTCTGGGGATGCAGAGAAAAGCTTTCCACCTATGTGGTGTTTGCAGTGGTTTGGCCCTGGCTGGAGGGCAGATGCCCACCAGAGTCACTCTGTCACTCCCCTTCTCAGGCAGCGATCTCCTCTCTTTGGGGACCAGGGACAGAACCCCAGGGAACAGCGTGAAGCTGCCAGGGGAGGGTCAGGCTGGGTGTCAGGAAGAGGTTCTGTGCTGAGAGGGGGGTCGGGTGCTGGCACAGGCTCCCCAGGGAAGGGGTCCCAGCCCCGAGCTGGGCTGAGGGCAAAAAGTGCCTGGACGATGCCCTCAGTGCCAGCTCTGGCTGGGCTGGGCTGTGTGGAGCCAGGAGTTGGGCTCCATGGGCCTGATGGGTCCCTGCCAGCTCAGGAGGTCCTCTGACTATGGAATCTCCTTACAGCTTCAGCAATTGCCTGGCTGGCTTTGCTGTGTCCACACAGAGGAGTCAGAAAACTACATGAAATAAGTCAGACAAACTTTGTCCTGAAAGAGCATGTGATGTGTGTCCAGCTTGTGTCGTGTCATGACGTGATGGTTCTGGTCCCCCTTATGCTCTGGAGCTCCAAAAACAGCATGTGAAGAGGTGTGTCCCACTTGGCATTGGGTGCTTGTATGGGAGCAGTGGGGTTTGTCATTTGTTCTTTACAGCAGGTAAAAGGAGAGCATGTGTATGAGACCATGTATTCAAGGTTAAAAGATGCTGGTTTATGATTACATCAGAGTAAATATTTCATCATACACATCTAATTAGGCAAAAAATGAAAATATGTTCACAAGTACTCATTCAGGAACAGACACAATAGCAGGTCTCCAACTAAGGGCTTTATCTCCAAGTATTAGACTTTGTGTGCAGTAGATCTGTATGAGAGCTTTATTAAATACTTTAAGGGATTTATACTTAAAACCAAGCAACTGATGTTCATCAGCAGAGCTCATTTTACTATTTGTGGTACTTACCTGAAAACTGTAGTGTTGTCAGGTGGAAAAACCTGGAATCTGTTCAGTAAGGTGACTTGATGCTGATTGCAGCCATGGGGGGTTGGAAGAAAATGATGGTTGCATGGTCAGTGTGGAGACAAAGATGTGGAGAAGTTCAGCAGGTAACTGTTGAATGCTTTGGATGGAGCACAGAGTCAGGTGATAGTTCTGTATCCAATGTATGGATGTCTTTGGAAATGGCTCTTTGTTTTGACAGACACTTTTGCTGTGGTGATTTGGTGCTTTGAAAATCATGTTTGTTAAAGAAATACTTCAAATATAACTGTAGGGTTAAGACAGGGAACTGTCATGCTGTAAACAGACCTCTGTTTCTGTTAAGAAAATAGAATTTAATTTCATTAACATTAAGTTGTAAAATGAGAAGTTGGGAATAACCTTTTCCACTGAAAGTTCTCAACTGTTTTTAACTTTGTATTAATTTATTGAAAGCAGGAGAAACCCAACAACTTACAACTACATGAGCCAAACTTTCTGACCAAAGTAATTTGAGATTAGCATTAAAACTTTCACTTTTGCCTCGTCTGAGAGATGCTCTTTATCTGGGCATTGGTACTTTTTCCTTCCTTCATGAATGGTGTGCCTTTGGATTGGAATCATACTTCCCTTCTGCTGATGCACCTGCAGTGAAGCACATCCCTAGTGATGGAATATTCATGTTTCAGGAAACTGTTCAAAAACTTACAGAAACTTTGTAGGAGAAAGTTTTCAGGCTGGATTGCCCTCATCACTGCTTGATTGAAAATGGTGTCTGATAACTCTTCACTCATGAGCTCATCTGTGTGCCCCTCTACAAAATCAACACCCTTTTGATTGAAGAACATTTGGCTGTATATCAACTATGCAATTCAGAGCAGCGTGAAGGAGCGTGCTTTTTTGTTGCACATCTTGATTATCCCATTGAAAATCAATCTATTGCCATTTCCCTTGGTTTTCTAGAGAGGAGTCTGAGTAACAATTCAGATCCAGTAGATCCAGTTTTGTGAATTCAGACAATTTATTATAATAAAGAACAGGCTGTTTGCATCCTGCAGTGAATTAAAGAAGGCTAGTCAGACACATGGGCACAGACATCCTACTGTAATTTACATGTGTTCAGTTTATGCTGTGATGCTGCATAAAAGTCACTCAAGTCCTGAAAAATACACATCTTGGGCTCTTGTGAGCACACTGATATTATTCACCAAGCAAGCTGATAGGTGAGAACTTTATAGCTGGCTTAAAAGGATGCAGGATAAGACCTTCAAGTGTTCACAAATGTCTATGATGTAAAGACAGAGTGTCTGAGCTGACCTTTTAGTTGCTGTGGTGAAGGATAAGTAGATAATTGTGAAGGTACCTGAAAGCTGGTAGGACTTTCACCATGGTACTTGGTGATAGTGAGGTTCACAGTAATGAAATACACCATCACAGCAACTTCTCCTCAGGTGCAAGTAGGAAGCAGCTGTCACCTGAGAACAAGGAAGGAGAGAAGTTGCATTTGACTTCATTCCAGTGTCTGGAATGTCCCAGACATTTCCCAGGACACATCTAATACAGTGGGAATAGTGGAATGTAGCTGACTGGAGCTGTGTTAGGTAGGGACTGTCTGGGAAGGTATTTGAATGATGCAGTAACATTAATACTTGTTCATATGTACCCAAACTGTAAATAATTTTAAAGAAATGCCTCATTTAAAGCAGTGTGTGATCTTTCTCTTCCTCCCTCTGAAACTGATCACTTTTCACCAAAGCACAATTACTAAACCCTCTGACTTTGCACAGTTGCTTTGTTTGCTGTTTCTGTCTCTCTAATTTCTAGCTTCTCTATTCCTTCCCATATTTTATTCTGGTCTTCTCTTCACTGATGGTCTATTTCAGCTGTTTCTGTTCAAATTTTTTGATTAATTCTGACTAACAATATTTTTAAAGTATCATCACCTACCTGTTACTGGAGAAGAGGGAAGATGGAAAGAGGTACCTTTTAAAGAGGGCATCTCTCCCATTACTTGTCCCATGTAGGTTCATACTTCACTGATGTAGAGGTGATAGAGCATTGCCCAGTTTGCTGATGAGACAGAAGATGAAGTGGAAGCTTTACTGCATTCATCATGACCATGATGAATAAATAACCTTTATTAATGATTCTTCTTGATAGAACTGTGGTAGTATTTGTGCTGTGTTTTTCAAGCTGAAGAGCACCTGCCTATAGGACAGGTGCAGAGATCATGGGATGCACTGGGACATCCAGAAAGGTGGAAGTGAAATAGTCCATGTGAGAATGAAATCAAAATAACCTCTTTTGTTACTCTTGCTTGAAGCTCAGGTGCTTGTAGCTCTGCTTTAATAATGCAGAGTTAATACTCACAGGTTACACAAGAGCTTGGTGAATTTCGATAATAAGCTGGAGTATGAAAATACTCTTGATTTCTTCTCAGAACCTGGCTGGAATCACACCTCTGTGCAGTGAGGGGCTCGCTTTGCTGGCTAACTCTGCCTTGTCCCTCAGAGCAAACTAACTGCACTTGAGGAGCCCCTGAAGCTGAAAGAGTGGCTGGTCCTTGGGGACTGACCCACGGGCTGAACGACGCCACAATTGCGGAGAGTCGTGTCTGGCTTTGAGGCAGTAAGATAACGATGCTTGAAGTCATCAAACAGCTCTGGAGCTGCTCTAGTTACAAAACTCAGAGCAAGGCTGGCCTCTGTCTTGCTGCCTGACTCTAGTCACTGTGGAGTTCTGTCACGTTTTCCCAGCATTGAAAGCATTGTTGCTGAAGGTTGCTGTTCAGAGGTCTGTGGCTGATGAAAAAGGTTCAGCTGCTTATAGCCCATTGTGGGGCTGCTCCAGGGCGAGTTACTGCTGTTCCTGCTCTTGGTTTTCTCCTCTGGAGACTCACCAGCTGCAGCGAGACCTCACAGGTTGCAGGGCTCTGAGAGCTGTGATCTCCTCAGGTCTCAGCTGCTGAGCAGAGCTGCTCCTGGGCAGTGCTGGGCACAGTGACAAGGGAAACCAGAGGTGGGGAGTGCTTGCTGCTGTGTGTTTCACACTGCTTGTCCTGTTGTACTGATAACTCATCGTTGTTTAGAATTTCCCTTATTCCCTTCAGAAATTTTCCACCCCTCTTAAAATTAGTTTTTCTTAGTTAACATCAGTGCAAAGACTTTTAATTTGGAGAATAATGGTGTTTCAGTAGCACATTAATGCAACGTGAGTACGGAAGGGCTGCTGATTACCCTCTTCCCTTTCTGTTTGTTCCTTTTGAACTTAGAAATGAGTAGTGCCCAATATTCTACCTGGCTCATTTTCCTTCTCTCATACACTCTTTTTCCTACCCACTTTTCTTACCAGCCCCTTTTCCTTTCCTTCCTCTCTTGTTAATGATTATGGCTAATAGGGTAGGTATACTAATTAGAAATGTCATAGCACTGAAAGAACAGTTGCTTTAAAATTCCTGGAAGTTTTTCTGTATCCCAAGATCCATAGATCTAAATTTCTTTCTTAGGAAACAGGTAGATCCTTGTCATTCCTTAAATACCATAGAAGTTAATTGGGTATTACCTGATTAAGAATTAGAAACATTATGGCAATTTTTATGGTGGGAAGACTCAGAAAATTGGGAGTCCTGATGTATAAGCACATGCTGAAATAGCTCTTCCCTTGCACCAGGAGCCTTGGTCTTGGTTTATGCATCTTCTTCACTTTAGATGAATCCTATTGAAGTTCCCAATTTCCATAACTTGGCTTTTAACCAGGAGCTAAAGCCCAGTCGTGCATCTGCAGCCTTAGATACTCCGGTGGGATGAAAACCTTGTTGGCTCTTCCTTGGACACCGAAGCAGCCTGGAAGCCCCAAGAAGCTTGTCTGTGCCCTTTGTGCACACCTAACCACATCCTCCAGTCTTGTTACCTTCCTTTTCTCAGAGACAAGAGTGTGGCATGTCCCCTGCAGTGTAATGCTTCAGTTCTGCTGAAGCCTGATAAGAGGAAATATTTCCTACTCCTTCAGGAACCTCGAGCTGCAATAAGACATGGTGCCAGCAGTGCCAGAAACCATTGTCTTAATCTGTCTTTCAGCAAAACAGTTTATTTTAATGTTGCTTACTGAGTATGTACGATCAAAATGAGATATTCTGTTTATCTCAGGATAAGTGTATATGTATTCAGCTTCCTTACCATATTTTCAAGTGCCTGAATACAGAAATGAGTATATTTTTTCTTTTTTCTATTTACTTGCTGTCAGTTGATAAAATAGCAGAGACACGATGTTGGGAATGCATAAATTAAAGCATTGTAAGCACACAAGGCAGTGGGGGGAAGTTACTATGGAAACTTCAGCTCAAAGTATTTGTTGAAGTTAATATTCCATGCTTATTCTTGCATTAACAGGTGTGCACCCAAATAATTGTTTGAAATACAAGGTGATGGAAATGTCTTTAAACCCAAGAATTTATTGTTAACTGGCAGCAATAACAATAAGCAAACCATATGGTTTAGTTAGATACACAAATACAGTGATGTTGGGTTATCATTGGCCAAAAAAATAATTAACTGCAGCTCTGATCAGACACTTATTTTGGCTACAGAGATGTGATAACATAAGATTATCCCATAGAACTGTTGGAGAGGGGTCAGAGGAGCCATGAAGATGATTAGGGGGTGGAGCACATCCCCTACAGAGAGAGGCTGAGGGAGCTGGGCTGGGTCAGCCTGGAGAAGGGAAGGCTGTGGGGGGACCTCATTGCAGCCTTCCAGTCCCTGAAGGGAGCAGAGAAACAGGAGGGGAATGGGCTTGTTAAAGGGCAGAGACTGGCAGGACAAAGGGGATGGAGTGAAGCTGAAGGAGGGAAGGGTTAGATGAGATATTAGGGGTAAGTTTTTTCCAGAGTGGTGAGGGGCTGGAAGGGGCTGCCCAGAGAGGGGGTGGGTGCCCCATCCCTGGGGGTGTTCAAGGCCAGGTTGGCTGGGGCCCTGGGCAACCTTGTGTAGCTCCAGGCCTGGAGGTTGGTGTCCCTCATTTCTCTTACATTTTCTCTTAGTGGAAATAAATAGAGGCTGTGATTGAATGCATTTTCAAGTGTGATTTAGGTATTTTATTGTAGTTTACATGTGGGCTTTTTAGGCCAAAATGTTCTGGATTAGGTTGGGAAAAGCTATAGTGTTTGAAGACTTTGATCAGCCCTTTGGTGATGCAGTTCAGTTGGAATAATTCTGGATATTGAGTCTTGTCTCTTTCTTCTGGGAATCTGCAGGTGTTCAGAGGTTTTCTGGCAGACCCCATGAATTCAGCTGGCCGAAGTGGAAGTATTGCTCAGCACTTTTTCACATAGGTCACACTTATTCCAGGGAAAAAGTGACTTTGTGCTGACCTACTTTGCTCATCGTGTGTTTGAAGTGGTTTATTAACACTACTGACTATGAGAGAATCATTTAATGACTTTTAATAATGCTTCCCAGATACCTCTGTGGAAAGTAATAGATGATAAAATTAGAACAGTTTTTATATGGGCAGGTTGCCATCTAATCCCTTTCCCAGAAGGACCTCATGACCTGGCTCTTTGCTGTCTCTCTAAGTTCCTCTCTCCTCCGGCTGGGTGCTGACAGCAGGGAGTGGTGGGTGTCGCCTGGCTCAGATCTTCCCGTGGAACAGAGCGGTGGGGCTGTTGCTGTGAGTGGTGGTGACAACACTGAGACACGTTGTTGGATGAGAAGGGCAGTTGCAGGACAGGGAGCACGCCTGCTCTGCCTGCTTTACAGCTGAACTGAGCCCAAGTACACCTCTGGTCTCTGCTTTTGTCAGGGAACTTGGATCATCCCTTCCTGCCCTAGGTAAACCATTGCTTGACATCCCCAGAGATCAGCAGACAGGAGCAATGTGTGGCTCATGTGCTGTTTTAGCAGAACATGTAGTTTGATCACAGAAATCTTTGTTTCTGGTGTAGTTTTCCTACTCCAGTGTTTGCTGCCATTTCATTTAGTGCTGTATTTGTGGGGGAAAAATGTTTCAAACAATAAATGAAGAACTAGAGAATATTGGGTGAGTCTTTATATCTATTGGTGTAAAATTTGTTTGAAGACCTCTCTTCTTCAGCTGCTTCTGTGGCATTCTCCAGAGATTGAAACTTGACTGGGGAGCTTGGACATGAACTTTGGGTCACCTTGATTCTTATAACTATAACAACAAGAAACTCTCATTCTTCATTGACCATGAACCAATAATACATTTCCAGACTGTTTTACATGTAAGGGGAAAACAGAGTAACAGTGGAGCAGAACTACCTACACCAGCCACATTATCAGCAGGGGTAAGCACAGAAACCTGGAGAAGTGATGATTGCACAGCTCTGCTGGCATGTTCTGAAGAACTATAATTGGGTCATTCTTCTACTCTGCAACTCTGGGCTTTGCATATATTTCAAATCAGCAATTACCCCAGTAGCTGTTTGGGATCATTTTTAAAAGTCACAGGAATACTACTGCCAAATTTAGGGGAAAAGAAGACATCCTCTTTAGAGGCTGGGGGAGCTGGGCTGGGTCAGCCTGGAGAAGAGAAGGCTGTGGGGGGACCTCATTGCAGCCTTCCAGTCCCTGAAGGGAGCAGAGGAACAGGAGGGGAATCAGCTTGTTAAAGGGCAGAGACTGGCAGGACAAGGGGGATGGAGTGAAGCTGAAGGAAGGAAGGTTTAAATTAGATATTAGGGGGAAGTTCTTTCCAGAGAGAGTGGTGAGGGGCTGGAAGGGGCTGCCCAGAGAGGGGGTGTTCAAGGCCAGGTTGGCTGGGGCCCTGGGCAACCTCGTGTAGCTCCAGGCCTGGAGGTTGGTGTCCCTGCCTGTGGCAGGGGGTTGGAGCTCTGTGATCCTTGGGGTCCCTTCCAACCCAGACCAGTCTGAGTCTATGATTCTTTGCATTAAAAAGATACTGTGTATTTCAATAATAAAACATTTCACTGACCAAAGATAGGAAGGCTTTAGTGATGTGCTGGGAAATGGACAGGACTATTTAATCCGTTCTGTGCTGCATCTTCAGTAGTGTCACAGAAGCTGGTGTTGGGTTGGGATTTTTTTAAAATAATATGCTTTGATATTTAGTGTTTATAAAACGCTTATGACTATATAATATTCTTCTCAGAGGAAGAAATGATCTCTGATGGCATTGATTGTGCTGAACAGAAATGGCAGGTGTTACTTTGCATTACAATAGCATCAGCGAAGACATCCCCTCCATGGAGTCTGCAATACTGCTGCAATTACTATCAGCATCATTACTGGAGTTCTTTAAGGCAGGTGATTAGTACTTATGGAAGCTATTAAAATAACTATTGATTCTATTGATTATTTTTAAAAAAGATTTAAACCTGAGTGCAGCACATGTAATTGCAGTTTTGTTTTATCTGGTGTTTCCTGTGCTTTTTTTCCCTTCTTTTACTGAAGTGTGTTTTATTTTCCTGCTCACATTCTTCTTGAGTTGTGAGGCTGTGCAAGAAAAAATAAATTACTTCTTAGAGAGAAATGTATTCTTTAGGATGCTGGAATGCTTTGTCCAAACCAGCATGCTAATTGGATTCTCCCTCCCTCTCCTCTTAAGTGCTTGCCTCCCTTCTCTGCCACTGACAGCAAAATTGCTCATCTGGATACCACATTCCTTTGGTTTATGGCCTCCTTTGCTCTGCTTGCAGTTCTTCCCTTTTTCTTTTTTCTTAATTTTTCACCCTCCTTCAGCTCCTCCCCTGCTTACCCTTGAGACTTTCTGAAACTTTGTTTTTCCCAGCAAAAACTTGTATCAATCCATCCCTTGTGTACCTGCAGTCCCAGCTCCACAGCCCTCGGACCTGTGCAGGCAGAGAAGCTTCTCCTCTCTGCCATCGTGGTTACATCTCTGGTGACTTCTGATAGAACACTCTGTTACACCCTCAGTCTTGACTAAGATGTGAGCCTGGCCAGTTGAAGAGCTTCAGCTTCAGGAAGAACTTCTGGAATCACAGAATCACAGGGGTTGGAAGGGACCCCCAGAGCCCATGGGGTCCAACCCCCTGCCAGAGCAGGGTCCCTGGGACAGGGCACACAGGGCGGTGTCCAGACAGGGCTGGAATCTCTCCAGAGAAGGAGACTCCACACCCCCTGGGCAGCCTGTCCCAGGGCTCCCTCACCCTCACTGGGAAGAAGTTCTTCCCCACATTGGTGGGGAACTCCCTGTGTTCCAGCTTGAGCCCATCGCCCCTTGTCCTGTCCCCACAGACACTGAGAAGAGGCTGCCCATGTCCCCCTGTGTCCCGCCCTTCAGCTATTGAGAACCATTTATCAGATCCCCTCTCAGGCTGCTTCTCTCCAGGCTGAACAGCCCCAAAAGAAGCTTTGCTGCACAGCTCTAATAGTTCAGCATAACACTGAATCAAGAAGCCCAAGAAGCAGGTCTGCCATGAGCTTTCACTTTTGGCCATTGTTTCGTGGGCTCAGAACTCTCAGCTTTCAGACCCAAGCAGCTTTACTGCAGTAAGTTATTCTCTTCTGGCTTTCTTGTTCTTAGCAGCTGTTTCTCTCCTTTCTTGCCATGTCTATGATCTGCTCTGTGCTGCTTGCTTCCTTTGGTAATGTTGGAAATGCAGGTGTTTCTAAATCTAGGCATGCATGTGCTGGAAAGGAGGAGACTCTTGTCTTTAGTGTTCTGAAGAAACATTTTGTTGTCCTGTAGATTGAAAAGCAATGCTGCTTTTAATGTTGGGTCTTTGTTTAGCATGTGGATTCCCCCCCTCAGACCTGTTTCTCAGGGAGCAGCCTGTTTTCAGATTTATAGCATCCCTGTAACAGCATCCTACTTTTAATGGATGAAATTCATAACCCTCCATGCTAATGACCAAAGGTCCACCCACCTTTTAGCTAGGGCACATCTCTTTCCTGTTGATGATGGGAATTCAGTATCTAATAAATACCCATTGAAGTATTGATAGAAGTATTAATGGTGATGTAAACCCCAACAGAAACAACAAACCCCTTCTGTCACTTATTGAACCACCTCAGTGATCTCTGTACTGTTGTGCAACATGAAATCATTTGCTTTCTCCATCACAAAAATAAATCAGCTCCTCTGAAGGCTGCTGGACACTGCAGACTTTCAGGAAGCTGGGCAAAGCCAAGCCTCCAAAGCAACTTCTCCAAACTCAGCTCCAAAAACTCGTTCAGGGAATCCACAGGATTCAGTGGTTTTCAAGTGTCCTCAAATCAAGACTTCCCACATCTAGTGCTATCACCAGGCAGCAGATTACTGATGCCAGGGGTGTGTTCTGCATGTGTAAAGGAGAAGTGGAGCAAGAATTATCAGCCTGGAAGAAAATTATCAAGTAATTATCAAGGAATGCATTGTTGGTTTATGTTTTATGGGGTTTGATGTACTGTTTGCTTTGCAGCATAAAAACTCAGGGAGTGTCACTGAGCTGCTGCACCTGTAGTAGTACCAAACTGACTGCCTGTAGATTGAGACACTGGCACAAAGGAGCTGACCACATCCAGGATGGCACTTCAGCTACCTGCTCCTTTCCTAGAGCACCTTTCATGCTGTCAAATCAGTGCCCAAACAGCATCCCTTTTTTCCTCCAGCTCTGCATAAATGTTCAAGGTCATTACCCAGCAGCATAAGGTGTTGCTGCCTGACATTGTCCTCACTCCAGTCCAAACAGTGATGTTTCATGGTTAGCATTGTGCAGAATAAAATGTCAGCTTCAATTTCTTGAGTGTTGTGTGTCCACAGGCACCACATCACCACATTCATCTTGCCACTCAAAGCAGTTGTTCATCCTCAGTGAAGTAATGGGAAGAGACAAGGGGATCAGGTGCTTGACAACAACAGATGCAGAGTCTGCCTTTTTGAGGGCTTCTTTGACTTGGAGAATATGAGCAGGGATGGTGTGGATATCCTCTGGTTTCTGTGGCTAACCCCCCAAATCCTTACTCTATTTGGTACCCCACAATATCACAGAGTGGGTCTGTATTATTGTCACAGTTTTGGACTGTACAGAGATAATAGATCCACTGCTTTTGAGCTGAAAGGTGGCTGGAGAGTCTAGAATGGCTTCATATTTTTGGCCAACCATTCAGTAACTTAATAAAGTAATCTTTAAATGATACATGTGAAAACCACGTTCCAGTGCACAGCAGACCTGTGTCAGTATTACAGTGTCATTTATTGGTGGGGAAATCTCTGGGGGTAGGCTTCTGCTCAGCTGATTCAAAACAAGGTTTGCAAAAATACTGCAATCCTTCAGAAGGATTCTGCAAAAGAATAGAGAAAGTTTGTTTCTTTCCTTTCCCCCTCCAGCATTCAGGGAAGAGGATGCTGCTGCTGCTGTGCTATAGTGTGATTCACACTGGGGGGCGGAACAAGATGGGAAGGGTGACAGTCTTGGGGCTCAGGTTTGTAAAAAGCTGTTTCTAAGCCATGGTGCCAGGGAGTTACCTCTGAAAAGCAGTAATTGTGCAAGAACATGGGAAAAGATATATGGTTATTTCCATTTTGCTTGTGGGGGGTTTAAAGACTCACTGGTGTGGTTCTGGTGATGCTCTCACTGGAATGTAAGTGTTAGGACTTGTGGGTTTGAGATGCTAAATGCAGGAGGAGTGAAGGACTGGACAAAAGAGAGAGCAGGTGACATATAGAAATCATGACCAGGAAGTTACATCTGATCTTTTGCCCCAACTTTGCTGTGTCACAGGCTGTTTCTTACTCAGACAGAAGGAAGGCTCTAGGCCTGATACTTCAGTATTCCAACTAGCTCTAATATGTATGTCATTAATAAAGACATCCCTTTGTCATTGCCTGAGATCCCAACGATGTCAGAGGATTGCTCAGGCAGTGTATGTCCAGCAGGTCATTTCTTCCCCCAAAGCCTTCTCTTCTCTAGGCTCCTTCTTTCATCCCTTATTTTCCCATCCCATTTTTACAAGTTTACTTGCTCAAGTGTAACAAAACTTGTATTTACTTATTCTTTATATGAACTCCAGCAAAACATTGGACACTCAGCTCTTGAAAAGAAAAATCCAGTGCTGTGTTTGTATTGTCTTTCAACATTCAGACACAAATCTCTTCTGTCTCTTCAAGGACTACTTTGTTTATGACATTATTCATTGTTTTAGATGAGTGCTTGGCTCCTGAGTTGGCTCTTGTAGGGTTTGTTGCCTCTAAACAGACAAAAGCAGCAGCACATTTTATCCTTTTGACTACTTGGTCTTTATTCTCTGAATGCATTAGTGAGATGGAGCCTCCAAGAAAAGACTTGGAACAGTTACGTTGCCTTCAAGTGTGAATAGCCCACACTGGGGGTGTGCTCAGTTGGTGCTTCCATCCTACTGCCCACACCTTGCCTATTAACAGTTTCCCACTGCTCTTTCACTTAAAGTAAAATAAAATAAAAACTCCCAGCAACAAACACATCACTCTCTCATTCTGAAGCATGGGCATGAGGGGAAGGAGGAGACGGAGAGATCTTGTCAAACTTTACAAAGATGCAGCATTGTACTATGAAAGTACAAACAATTATAGCAACGGACTGACCTTGCTGAAAGTGTGGGCTTGTGTTCTTCTGTTTCCCCTCTAGGACTGTTTCAGCACCTTGTCATCTTCATATTTCTATAAAAGCTTAAGCCAGGGCCTAGGTGACTGTGAGTATCTTGAGGACCAAGCTCTGTTGCAGGAAGTCATAACTCTTCTTTCCACCTAGGCTCAAGGTAATAATGTGCAGCCACATATCTGTATGAACAGGGAAACTTTGGGACCTTCTTGCTGGTGGGACCATCATTCTTCCAAAATTGTGCAGTTTGTCCTTCACAGACTTTTCCAAAAACCTCAAGCCCTTCAAAGCACTGATTATTGTACATAATTTCCAGAGTTTTTTCAAATACACTTGTGAGCTGCTGGACATTTTTGTGATAGCCAAGCAACAGGGAGTAGTGTGCTTTCCTCAGTGTGCTGAGAGGCTGCAGGAGCCAGGACACTCTCCACTCCCATTATTGAATACACCTCTCTAACTAACCACTTGGAAGAATCACACTGTGGAATAGTCAAAGTTCTTTTGCATTTTCTTCTTTTATTTGTTCCTGTTCAGAGGGGGGGAAGTTTATGGAGATCCTTTCATTGCTGCCAAGAAATTCTCTGCAGAGCCTCCCCCTCCCCAGAAAAAAACCAAAATCAAAAGGAAACAACCCACAAGTACTCACAACTGAGAAAGGAAAGAAGGGTTTTAGAAGGGAAATTGAAGAATTTGATAGTTGGATGTGTGAGAGGGTGTTGAGTGAGAGTAATGAAGCCTTGCTGGGGATACCAGAGTCTGTATGAAAAGTGCTGTTGTACTTAACCAGCAGCCCTGAGAGGACTGTCAGGCCTGATGGTATTTATGAATAGAGCTCCCACAGTTCCGTTTTTCTCTGGTTATGCCTCCAAAAACCTTCCTAATCAGTAGAAATTTCCCATGCAGCAATGCTGAGTCTCTGATGTGGTCAGTTACATGATTCCACTCTCTGTTAGCATTCCTTGTGTGTCCTGAAGGGACTTCCCTGAGGGTAAAAAGATTTTCTAAAATACCCTGCCATACCACGAACTGCACAAAGAGCTAAGCAGCAGTGGTTTATTTCTGGGCAGAGGATGTAAAGTTTCTAAATTATTTAAAGCTTGCATTGTAATTCCCTTTAAATCTCCTGGTTTACATTTTGCTTTGTAATAAATACACAAATTACTGGAACTCCCAGCTGCAGGTTACTGGAGTATCTTTCAGCAGGCAAATTGTTACAGGGCTCGTGAACACAAGAGCCAGGGGAGTGAAATCTCAGTTGTGTCAGACAAGGCAGAGCAGATGCTTTTTGGAATGATGCACCTGGTATGTTTTGAATGTTCCATGACTGGAGATGAGCTTGCAGCACGTTACACTCCAAGGGTGCCACTCAGGGTTGGGCTGGTTTTCATGGCTGTAGATCTCCCTGGGTTGCTCTGTGGTGGCTGCTGAAGCCACAGGTGTGGGTTCAGCGTGTTCTGCTTTGAGCTTTTGTGTCCTAAACGGGCCCAGGAGTGATGGCAAAGGGGGAAATCCCAGCTCCTCGGGATGAAGGGCTGCGTGATGAGGATGCTTCTCATGAGAAGTGAGGCTTCCTGCTGCTGGGTCTTCTTTCTGCAACTGTGGAAATAAGGCAACACCAATCAAAAGAGCAGAAGATACTTAAAACAGCTGAAAACAGCCCCTTCTGTTCGTACTTCGAATTTGGCTCTTGATTTCCTTCCCTAGCAAAATTAGATCTTGGCTAGAGGAAAACACAGAGGAGACATGAGGAAGCAGCCTAAATCTGAGACACCAAAAAGCACAGCAAGCTTAGCTTCCTAAAATCCACATGCATGTGTCTCTGCATTGTGCAAGTGCAGGGTCTGGCACTGGGAGAGAACAGTCCCAGGTACCAGCATAGGCTGAGACTGGCCTGGTGGAGAGCAGCATAAGGGAGAGGGGCCTGGGGGACAGCAGGATGACCACGACCCAGCACTGTGTCCTCATGGCTAAGAAGGCCGATGGCATCCTGGGGTGTGTTAGGAGGGGGGTGATTAGTAGGTCAGGAGAGGTCCTTCTGCCCCTCTGCTCTGCCCTGGTGAGACCACACCTGGAATATTGTGTCCAGTTCTGGATCCCTCAGCTCAAGAAGGACACAGAACTCCCTGAGAGTCCAGCACAGGGACACCAAGGTGATGAAGGGAGTGGAACCCCTTCCTTACGAGGAGAGGCTGAGGGAGCTGGGCCTCTTTAGCCTGGAGGAGACTGAGGGGTGACCTCATCAATATCTATAAATATGTAAAGGGCGAGAGTCAGAGGTCGGAGCCAGGCTCTGCTCAGGGCTGCCCAGTGATAGGATGAGGGGCAAGAGGTGCAGCTGGAGCAGAGGAAATGCCATGGGAATGTCAGGAGGAACTTTGTCACTGTGAGAGTGATGGAGCCCTGGGCCAGGCTGCCCAGAGAGGCTGTGGAGTCTCCTTCTCTGGAGACATTGAAACCCACCTGGATGTGTTCCTGTGGGATTCGGTCTGGGTGCCCCTGCTCTGGCAGGACAAGGTGATCTTTGGAGGTCCCTGATGCCCAGGCACTCTGTGGTAACGTGGTTCTTCTTGATCTGCAGGAGTCAGGTCTTGCAACACATTGTGCTGTGACACAAAACCACTTTCAAAGTGTTATACTGTTACTCAGCGATACATGAAGTGCTTTATATGACACAGTTTCATGAAGATAACTTCCCAGCTCTTCATCCCCAGTTTCTCAGAGTTTCAAGCTGTTACTTCATTCAGCAGAGAACACTCGACTGGTTCGACTGTTTGGCTGAGCTCATAGAAAACCACCAGGAAATTCTGATCTAAGAAATCAAGCTGAATTGCTGGATATTAGAGAAGCACCTTCTTCTGCCTCTGGCAGTAGCTGCCAAGCTGCAGAGCTGTCCCATCCCCTCAATTAGATTGGATCTGTATTGATGCCTGATTACTGCTAATTAAGCATTTAAATAGCTTCACATAGGTTGGAGCTTCAGGCTTCCAATAAAGGAAAACATCCACGGTTCACTGTGCCTTAACGATCCTGGGGACAGAGACTGTGGAGTCCGTTCATTCCCAGTTCATTTTGGACAATCTGAAAAGCTACTGGTCAGCATTTATATATGCCCCATGATGTCTGTTCAAATTAAATCACAGGCATGGATGGGAAGTACTGAGTAACTACCTAACAGCACAACAACATTACTGTTTATCTGTTTCTCAGTTACAGCCAGCTAAGCAATGAGAAAGCCACAGGATAGTCTTTGTTCTGTGCAGCTTTTAAATGCAGAAAGGACTTAATGTGTTTACAAGTAGTTCTGGTAGCACACTCCAAACATTCAACAGCCAATTACTGATTCAGAAGAGTCAACCCTCAAATAAAAATTCCTGTCAGATCCTCTGTAACACAAGTTCTGGGACAGAAATGCCCGTGGTAGTGCACTGAGCTGTTCCCTGGCTGCACACACAGTCAGCTCCTGGTCTTGCCTTGCAGCCTCACATATGTGTTGAACAGGAAATGTGAAATAATTGAAATAAGCTCCGTGGGACACTCTGTGCTTCTCAAAGAAGATGATCGAACACCAAATTTAACCTTTACTGTCTTGCAAAGGCAAAGAGACAGGTGTAGCTTAAAATGACTCCTCTCATCCCTTCCAGGAGCCATGCAGGAGATACCAAGGCCTCAGAATTGACACTGTGGAGGGACAAAGAGGGAGTGTGAGGTGTCTGTGGAGGAGCCTGGTCTCTGCCCATAGTGCTGAACACAACCACCTCTTCTGTGGCACCAGCAGAGCCATCCTTGCTGTGCCTGGCACCTGGAAAGGGCAGCTGGGGTGGTGGTGAGTCTCCCCTACAAGTTGTGTCCTGATGTGCAGGGCAGCCTCTGAGCTTTGCAGAGTGTCTCTGGGTCCTTCTCCGCATCGCTGCTCATCAGCTCCAGTGGAAAGCTGCAGCAGGAAACCCTGGGAAGACTCTGATCACAGCTTGCAGGCAGGAATAGTTTGGTGAGACCAACTGTTGTGAATTCAAGTATCTTAAACACTGGCATGGGTTGTGCTGTGGCATGTGCACATCAGTGCACGCTGTCACTGCTTTAGCGCACGTTAGGCACAGTATGTCATACCTGGGAACACACTGAAATCCTTCAAAGCAGACAGAAGTTACACCAGCACCTCTGACTCTGTGTGTATCAGTACAAGTCAAACAATCTGATCTGTGGAGTGTTTTGCAGCTGCCCTTTTTTATTGATGAGTAAGATGTGCTGGATTTATTACTGCTGGTGATGGGGATTGTTTCCTAGCAGCCTCTCATGCAGGGCACGGTGTGCTTAGGATCCTTTGTCTCCCACTCTGTTGTTGATTCTGTTACTGCTGAGCCTGTACAGGTGAGGTGTCACCTCACTGCATTGCCCTGCTCCAGCAGGCTTTTGCTCTGAGGTTTCTCCTGGCAGGGCAGGCAGGGTGTGGGGTGGATGGCAAACACCTGTGGATTCATCTCACCTGGAGGCGAGGGGCAGCCCTGCTGCAGCTCACCCCAGCACGTGGGATCTGATGGAGTCAGGCACCAGTGCTGGATATATCCAGTATATACTCACCACTCTACTCCCCTGGATGCCCAGCTGAGATATTAGGAAGTAATCTCTGGGCAATTGCTAGATAGGATGGAGTTTGTCTCCTAGAGATCAATACTGGAGGCTGGAGGGAGTGTGCGAGTGGCTCAGCTCTTCTGCACGAGCGCAATTAATTACACAGGTGAGCCCTGTGTTTAGACACTCTTTCATCCTTGATCTGCCTAACAGCCTCTCTGCAAGGGATTATCCTCCCTCCTCACTGGCGAATTTGACAACAGGCTTTACCCGTGTCCTTTGAGATAAAGATGAGAGGCACAGAGCTGTCTATCGACCTTCTGAGTTTTGTAGTGCTTTAAAAAAAAGCCTTTGTAATGTAAACTCCATTATGCAGGATACAAAGGGAGCCCCCACTGCAAGTATTCTAATCAAACCAGAACTCCCCCTGGTGCTACTGAGGACAGAAATTGTGATGAGCTCTGTTCTGCTCTAAATTACTAATTGACTTTTTCTAAAGAACACCTACTAGGAGTCTTGAAGTTTTATGGCAAATGCTAAACAGCAGCTGTTTTCTAATTGTGCTCCCTGTTCTATACTCCTCCCAAACACTGCTTTTGAAAAATAAGCTGGAGATGCTTCCAGTTAAAAGCAGTGCAGATCAGAGGAAACTGTTAACGTAAGAGGATGGGTCTTAAGCTCAGAAAAGCCATGAAATTTATGGATGACTTAATAATTCTTTAAGGCTCATTTAGATGTTGGTATTTCTGTGGCTTGTTTCATGGCATGAGAGGCTGGGATGCTGTTGTGAGTATCCCATGATGAGTATCAAAAATAGTGTGGCCAGTGGGTCTGGGGAGGTGACTGTGCCCCTGGACTGGGCACTGGTGAGGCTGCACCTCGAGTGCTGGGTCCAGTTCTGGGCTCCTCACCTTAGGAAGGACATGGAGGTCCTGGAGTGAGTCCAGAGAAGGGCAACCAGGCTGGGGAAGGGGCTGGAGGGCAAATCCTCTGAGGAGCAGCTGAGGGAGCTGGGGGTGTTGAGCCTGGAGAAGAGGAGGCTGAGGGGAGACCTTCTCCCCACCTCCCCTGCCCTGCCAGGAGGGTGCAGAGAGGTGGGCGATGGTCTCTGCAGCCAGGGGACAGGAGATGGGACAAGGGGCAATGGGCTCAAGCTGCCCCAGGGCAGGGTCAGCTCAGCTGGGAGGGCAAAGCTCTTCCCTGGCAGAGTTGTGGGGCTGTGGCACAGGCTGCCCAGGGAGGGGCTAAGTCACCTTCCCTGGGTGTGTTTAAAAAAGGGTAGATGAGGTACTCAGGGATCTGGTTTAGCTTAGGATGGGAATGGTTGGACTTGATGATCTTCAAAGGTCTTTTCCAGCCTTGGGATTCTGTGATATCTGCTCATCAGCACACAGAGACAGAAGAAATTGCTGCATTAACACTGAGTTTGATGTCACTAAACCGCTGTTTAGAACTAAGAGTAACTCCCATCTAAACCAGTGTGGTTATCATTAGTGAATCCTCCTTGGTGATCATCTTGGTAATTCAAGGAAATTACTGGTAACAAGACTTTGTTCTGGACAGAGTCAGGCTGCTCTGTGCCAAATTCTCCAGTGACTGACGGCTGCTGTGCAGACACGGTCACGCACCTTTGGCCTCACTGCAGCATCTTCCATCCACCTCAGCCGCTTCGGGCTTGTGTGGGATGTGTACGTACTTCTTACCCCACTGGGGACCTCTGTGTATATATGATTGCTGCCAAGAAGTCTGTAGTATTCCAGAATAGATTCATGCCATTTTTCTCTGGTGTTAATAGACAGGGTGTTTAAAAAGCACAGGGAAGAGTCAAAATGCTGGTGGGAGGAATATTTAAACCAAAAGATTGGGGAGAAGAAATAGGGTACAATTTGGAGATGTGCTCTATGAATAATTTATTTAACACTTGAAATAGGTGGCCTGATTTTCAGCTCTGTCGGTCCCATTCAGATATCACTGTATAGCTTTAGGAATGTATTCCACATTTTATTGTATATTGCTCCAGAAATATTTTGGGGGAAGACAAGAGTTGGCTGCAGGGCCAAGTGCTCCTGAATTTCGAGCAGGATAGGATTTTGATGCAGGTGAATCAGCTGGGACACCCTGAATCAAGTTTAATCCACAGATGTGCTGTAGCAAAAAGCTGATTCTTTTGTTTCAAAGTGCTGAAGTGAAAGATGTAACAAGAAAACCTTGATGCTGTTACTCCAGCACTGGGGATCCTACCCTCACTGACAGGCCTGGATGCAGCGGTGACTGGGCGTTACCCAGCATCACCTGAGCCACGCTGTCTCCATGGGCAGCGTGCCTGCACACCTGATCCACACTGCCCTCAGACCACAACAGGACTGTCTGCTCCAGAGACTGGGCTGTCTTCTTCTCTGTCCTGAGGTCTGGCTGCAGGGACAGACAGGACTGAGAGCTTCAACCAGGGTGGATAAACAGACACTCCCCGGGGTGCATCAGCTACTGCATCACCCCGGCCCTAAACGGCGAGGGCGGCGCTGGGCAGGGGCAGCTGGCCAGCCCAGCTCTGGGGCTGCTCCTTTCACTGCCCGCTCTTTGTGACGAGGAGCCATGTCAGCTGGGAGGCTGGGTGGATGCTGGGTGATAAATTGCTGCTAGGTTAGAGGTCTGGCATCTTTAACATCTCTCCACCTCGGTGTTCACAGCTATGAAAGACTCGGGAGGCAGGGAGGGCTCTGGTTTCAAAGGCCTGTGCCCGCGTGAAGGAGGGTGCGGGACCCGCCTCCGTGTGAACCTGTGAGCAAGGAGGCTGTCTATATTAAATTGTCTTTTCCATCATCTCCTTTTCTTGCCTTGGGAATTCAGCTCTGATCTGACCCCAGTCCATCACACTGTACATAAATTACCAACAGAACTTTGAAGTTCTTTCCACAGTTAAAGAGGAGGTTGAAAAGTGTATCCTGAGGGGGTTCTGGAGGGGTATGGTTTGAAAATTAAAGGGAAAAGCAGGCAAGAGATTCAATATACAAGTGAGTCATGTGGCAAGGAGGACAACATTAACTGTGATTAAGAATATCAGTCCTGCCAAAATGTGCTAATAGGCAAACTGGCTTTCTTGCACAGTTATCTATAGGTATGTGTAATATAGATGGGCACTTTTATGTCTAAGCAGACAAGTGTATAAACAAAACTTGGGGTTTTTCTTGGTATAGAAACATTGATACTTATTTTTTTAGCTTGTATGTGGAACTTGCAAAATCGCTGTTTTCCCTGTGTAGGTGATGGCTTTCAGTCATGCCATCCTGACAGCAAGCCCCTAGCAGGTTGTACAGAAACAAGTCCCCTCACGTTTTGTAACAGCTTCTAAAATGTAAATTATTTAGGTAAAGAATGCTTATTGCTTAGGTGAGTGATTCCAGTAGCTTATAAATACTTTAATAACAAAAATAAATAATTCATGCACATTTCTTTAAAAAATCTGTTGCTCTGAAATGCTTTAATATTCAGAGTAAACATGTTTTAGGGTTTGTTGACATTCCTTGAATGCATGTAGGATTACTCCTTGCAGTGCCTAGCTCCACAGCTTGCAAACTACTGAAGTGTAGAGAGCCCCCAAACAAAACCAAGCCTTTATAGCAATTAAGGACTCATCAGTAATGATCTTAAGCTGCATTCTGAATTTGGAGCACACTGAAGCCCACCCAACTCCAGGAGCTGGACTTGATGGGACCTGTGGGTCCCTCCCAGCTCAGCAAATTCTGCGATTAAAGGCTCAGCACAAGCTTAGGTACTGGTGGGTATGTGCTCAAGTGCTTTCCTGAACAAAAGCCTAAACCCTTGCTAGGCTTCCACAGCCTCTACAAATCCTCCCCAAAGGCAGTTTCTGTGCTGCAGACAGAACAAGTGCTATTGCAGAGGTTCACATCTTTGCTGGAAGCTGCCTGCGGCTCAGCCAGCACGCTCCTGCGTTCAGGGAGTCTAAAGGAGGAGTAGGGGATGTGAAGCCACTATCAGTTTTCCCCCTTCCCTGCTTTTCTCATGTGCAAAGCCCTGTGTTCTCCTGGAGAGAGAGAGCATCAGCTGTCAGCAGATCTGAGGGAGAAGAACTTGCCTTCCCATCATCCGTGCAGCCCAGAACAAACACGCTGTCCTCCTTGTGCAGCTCTGGGTGTGCTTAATCAGTTAGGAGGAAGCTCAGGACGTGTCTTGCTTTTATGGTAGTTACTATCCTTTCTCTATGTTCTTTGGCATTTATAATAACTCATTCCAGAGGAATCCAAGCTGGATTTACACAGCTTAATAAAACAATTAGGAATTGTATGAGGAGACAAAGTCTACCCTGTGCGTTTCAGAGCTCATGTCAAAGACATCTGCCTCGGTCCAGGCACACACCTGCTTTGCAAATCCTGCAGAGAGTATTGCCATTAAACTCAGGAATGAAAACTTCTGGCAAGTGCAGGAGTGATGACTTTTCCTAAACCATAAGCTTTTTGAATGGCATTCATGATGTTGCTTTTCAGAGCTGCCTAGTTTTTACCTCCTCATACATGGAGATACATTGCTTGGTTAAGGGGTAGAATCACATCATCACAGGATTGTCTTTGCAGCAGAACGTGTCCATTGTTGGTGAAAGCAAGGACATGGATATTAGCAGATTTATAGCAAGTCTCTGTGGGTAATTGTGTGTGGGGGGTTTCTTTAGCTGCCCTTTCTGGTAGGATTTGGATGAAGAAAGGCATCTGGGGGATTACTCAACAGCTTAGAAAAGTCAAAGGTTCAGTTAGGGTCATGAGACTGATCAGCGAATCTACTGGCAGTGGGGTAGGAATAAAAAAAGCTTCTTTGTGGCTGAAATCAGGGACAGCAGTGCTGGTGGTGGGAAGTTGCTGTAGCAGGTAGCAGATTATCTGGGCTGGGCAAATCCTTTAGGACAGGAACCAGCCAGGCCCAGACTCTCCTCCCTCCCTTGGACAGGGCAGTGGAGGAGCCTGAGCAGGGTCTGCTTGGCTTGGCCCTGGACTCTTCTTTGGACAGCATGTTCACTGCATCCAGGATAGGATTTGATAGAGATGTCCTTGCTTGCAGCAACATGGGGTTGAATGTCTGCTCCTTTGTCTTGATAAATATGCTTTTAGTGATGTAACAGAGTGATTAGGTGGGAGGTTTGAATGCCAAGGCTGTTTGGGAGTAGCAGGGTGTGCTGGTGTCTTCAGCACTCAGTCATCAAATGAGGTGGCCAAGTAGGGAGGGAAGCAGTGGAAGGAAGGGTCCCAGGATAATTTTGAAACCTGGACTAGAGATCTGGTCTAAATCCACCTGTAATGATTATTAGGGATTGACAGAGTCATTTACAATTTACAGACACTTAAACTATGCTTTTTTTTTCCCCAAAGGGTGGCTTTAACAGGGCTTGTGTTTGAATTGCTCCAACTTTTCTGGACTCACAGTGCTCTCAGTGGTACAGGGAGAGTATACTTCTGATATTTGACTTATATGCAGGCCAGAATGCTGCAGAGCTCAGGATGCCCTTATCTTTTGGTGACTTTTCAAAACATTGTCCTTGGATTTCAGCCTTTATAGGTGTGATCAATTATTTCCCTTTGACAGTGCTGTTATTGCATATGTATTCCACAATTCATGTGTGCTAAATTTGGTATTGATCTTTGGAGTTGTATCCAGAGTATGCATTTATTTACATGTATATACATGCAGGAGGAGGTCATTCATTTCCTTGCTATTGATCCCTTTTCCTTTGATCCCAGCAGGCTGTTGATGTGCAGCAGTAACGTGCTGATGAGAATTGGGAACGCAGAACATCAGTAGCTGGAGGGGGACTGTTTACAAGGGCATGGAGTGACAGCACAAGGGGTAGTGGGTTTGAGCTGAAGGAGAGTAGATTTAGGGTTGGGTGTTAGGAAGAGGTGTGAGGGTGGGGAGGCTCTGGAACAAGTTGCCCAGAGAATCTGGGGCTGCCCCTGGATCCCTGGCAGGGTTCAAGGCCGGGTTGGATGGGGCTTTGGGCACCCTGGGCTGGGGCAGAGGGTGCCCCTGCCCATGGAAGGGAGTTGGAACTGGGTGATCTTTGAGGTCCCTGCGAACTAAAAGCAGTCTATGGGTCTGGGTGACCCTGCTCTAGCAGGGGTTGGACTAGATGAGCTTTTGATTCCCTTCCAACTCCTGATGTTCCGTGATTCTCCATGAGCAGAAGAGACCCTCCCTGCCCTGTGTCCTGGCAGTGCAGTGTCAGGAGGGATGGACACACACGCTGGGTACAGGGGCTTTGGTTCCACCTTCTCATTTTGTATTACACACCATACAAAGCAGGCAGGAAGGTCTGTTTGGAAGGATCATCTTTTCAGTGAGGGATGAGCTTTTCTCTTCTGTTTTTCTTCCAGTGAAGATGTGTTTTGAGTGAAACTCAAAAATTTGTAGGATCTTTTGCATAATTTTTGGTGGGTGTTGACAGAAATGGCAATGGGATTCACAAACAGAGAAGAAACTCCAATGAGTGTTCATACAGAGTTACAGATAACATACAAAATTAATTGCTGTGTACAGCTATTAAAACACAATAGGTTACTCATAAAATCAGAGTCTGGGTTTTCACCAGCTCGTTTAAGACGTGGGAGATAGATTATGCTGTGTTTTATACCACAGCATGTGGAATGGCTGTGATGCCTCTTGCTATGGTTGTCCATATTCCTTTAAAGTCTGCAAGGTCTGTTTTGTGATCACCTGGACGTCACCTTGGTACCCACTAAAGCTTGAATTTCATTAAATGTGGTGGATGCTTCAGGGAGGGACAGAGGAAAGAGCATCTCTAAGGTCTGGGTTTCAACACTGACAACAGCGTGTGGGCCTCTGAATCACTCTGGAAATGCCCTTTGAAATCATTATTCCAATGTCCAATATTTGTTTCTACTTAAATTACTAATTTCAAGCCAGAAGGTAAATAAAATGGAGTAGTTAGAGATTTGGGTAAATATGTGCACTTCTGTGTTAGCTTAAGAGGACAGATGCTTTAGAAACATGGTATAAATTTAGGAGATGGGAAATGTATGTAATCATATGACATTTAGCAGTGATTATTTAATTTTAAAGCATTTACAGGGCAATTTGTGATAATTATATTAAATTACACCACATTTGTAATTCATTTTTTTAATTATAAAGTATTGTGAAGAAAAGTACATTAAATTGGCATTTTTGCTCCACTTTCATCTGTTACAAAAAAAGAAAAAGGACTGTGGGAAATGACGTGTTAGTGAAATTTACTGTCTTTTGCTCAAGAAGTAGTGTGTGATTTAATAGCTCTGACTCTGTAACAGAACAGAGGGCTACCAGAGAGCAGTGCTGGACAGATCCTGTGGGCCACTTGATAGATACAGGTAGGGATGAGGCTGTGCCCTTCTCTCAGAGCCTCAGTGTCAGTGAGAGTGCTGGTTCTTCTCCCTGCTCTGGCTGTTTTGGGAACACAACCTGGATGCAGAAGCTGAAATGATGCATCTCCTGACTGTTTGTACCCCGGAGTCATAGGGGCTGAGGCCAAGGCCATGGCTCCCACTCAGCAAGCCATCTGGCTGGGAAGGAAGCTCTGTGTGAGGCAGGTGGATTTGAAGCCCAGGTCCCTCTTCACTTACTCTCTCAGGACTCAAGTTGTCTCCAGTCTCTTTCTGCTCTTGCTGCAGGGAGGATCTGGCTCCTTGGGTTCAGGTGGATCCTCTTGTGCACGTGGTCAGCTTGTGCTTTGACACTAATGCCCCCCCACCCTGGTTCTGCAGGGCAGAGCTGCTGCACTGAGATGGTGGGGCCTGGCCCTTAGGCTGGGCAGAGCTGTCTCCAGTCTCCCAGCAAGCACGAATTCTTTGTCCCATTAATGCTTAGGTTCTGTCTCTGTAGTTTCATTTACAGCTCAGGAGACTGCTCTTTTTGGGGGGGAACCTCAAGTTGTAGCCTTCTTTGCCCCTCTGCCTTCCTTACCCCTACAGCACGGGACAGTGCTCCTCACATTTGGGAATATGTGCTCACCTGTCAGGCCTGTGGGAAAGAGCAGAATAATCATGAACCTGGTGTGCAGAGGTCCCAGATGTGGTTCAGCCAACCCTCCCTCCCCTCCCATGTCTGCCACTGCCTCTGGATCCACCTCTGCAAAGATCACGGCCCTGCTGGAGATGCCTGCCCAGCTCAGGTCACCCACGTCTCCTGTCGTGTGGCTGAAATCCCTGAGTGTATTCCCTTGGGAGTGATGTGCCCCTTGGAGCCCCCATGCTTTGGGCATGCCCTGCATCCCTGCTAACCCAGCAGGGCGAACGTGGAGTGCTCCCTGGCAGATGTCTGCTCTGAACAGCCACGTCAGTGCCCTTTCTCCTTTTCAGCAAGCTCTTCCCTGAGCTTAGTTGCTTTATACATCTACACCTCTGTCACTGAGCTCTCTGTTATGCATTTGGTGAACACTCACCTGAACAGGAGCCAGCAGTGTGCCCACCTGGCTGAGAAGGCCAACGGCATCCTGGCTTCTGTCAGGAACAGCATAGTCAGCAGGACCAGGGGGCGACCGTCCCCCTGTGCTCAGCTCTGGTGAGGCCCCACCTTGAATACTGCGTTTAGTTTTGGGCCCCTCTCTACAAGACAGACACTGAGGCCCTGGAGTGTGTCCAGAGAAGGGCAACAAAGCTGGGGAAGGGGCTGGGACACAAGTGTGATGAGGAGTGGTTGAGGGACCTGAGGGAGAAGAGGCTGAGGGGAGACCTCCTTGCTCTCTCCAGCTCCCTGAGAGGAGGCTGTGGGGAGCTGGGGCTCAGCCCCTTCCCACAGATACCCAATGACAGGACAGAGGGAATGGCTGTGAGCTGTGCCAGGGGAGGGTCAGGTCAGGAATGAGGAGACATTTCTTCTCCCAAAGAGCGGTTGGGCATTGGAAGGGGTTGCCCAGGGAGGTGGGGGAGTCACCGTCCCTCGGGGTGTTCAAGGAGAGGTTGGATGAGGTTCCTGGGGATGTGATTTAGTGAGGCATATGGGTAGTAGGGGGACAGTTGGACTAGATGATCTTGGAGCTCTTTTCCAACCTTAATGATTCTGTGATTTTGCTCAGTTTACTTGGTAAATGAAACCAAATAACATATTTATTTGTACTAATGAGTAATGACTTGAGATATTGCTTCTCTGATCATGTGTGATGACTTAAATAAGCACGTTTGCTAAGCTGCAGCTGGCATCTTTCCTTCTGATGTGGTTTTTTAAATTCCTTCTCTCTGTGTTGCAGTGAGAAGGTTGAAGCTGCTGAGAGAAGCATTGCTGGTGCTCAGGTATGTGCCAGGTTTTCTAATGACACGTGATGCATCTTAAAAGCTTGTGGGTGACAAAGTGTGTCCATGATGAAAGCCATTCCTGAGAGGCTGACCATCCCATCCAGCACATCCAAAGGCAAAACAGTTTCTTTCTCGACATCCTGTTGTTAGGGAGTGGCAGAATTCAGGGACTATTCATTCTTCCTTTCCTCCAGTCCTTCTGTCTGTCCCTCCATTTGAGGGGAAGAACATCTCTCCTGCTCATTTCCTCTCTCCTTTTCCATGTGGACCAAAAAGAAGGTGTGGGGGGGTGAAGACCCCATGACATCATTTCCCCACCCAGTCTTGGAAGGTGAGAGGAGATGCAGAATCTTGTGACCCCTGAGATAAGAAGATAGAGTTGCTGCATGGGCCCAATGGGAAGAAAAGGTACAGGGACTGTACTGATATAGGACCTGTGCAGGGAACTGTGTAATTAGGGTTAGTAAGAGGAGTTCTATTTGATTTAAGCCCTACTAAGTGCTCACTTGCCATGGTCACTCTGGGTTTGAGGAATGTGATCAGGAAATAATGTTTGTCAGGACAAGCCAAAATGTTTGGATGGGTTTTTTCCCATTTAATAAAAGAAAATCCAATGACCATATTTTGTCCTTATGGCAGGTGTGATGCTGCAGTTGTTTCACTGTTGATGAGGAAGGGTGGCTTCATGCTTTTTTTCTTGGATATCTCTAAGTGACCCATTAACTGCTGAGAATGGTGAGTATTTATGTGACTTCAGTGATTTGCCTTTAACTGATGATACTCCCTGTTTGGTTTTCTTCTGTGCCAGATTGGGTGGCTATGATCTTGGCTCCTTTTAGATCTAAAATTATTTATAGTTTAAGGATAGATTCCAACTTCAGTTCTGCTGAAAAGACCTTAGATAAAGATCTTTGCTCTCTTAACAGGTGAAAATCTATATAACAATGAGTTTATGCTCTAAACAGACTTCTGACCTCTGCACATTACATGTTCATGCTCACCCCAACATTTCAATATGATCCAGTGTTGATCTATATCCTAATACTTTCTGTGGGTCACCTGCTGTAATGCAGGTACTGGGATCTCAGCCTGCTGGGCTGGCCAGAGATGCTTTCTGCAAGACACGTCTTATGGGACCCTGTAGACATCTTAGAGTAAGGATGAGCAAATGAAAGCAGTCTGTTGCACTGTTGATAGTGCAATTAAATAAAGAGCAATTAACAAGGACAACAAGAAGAAAATCTGTTTGAATAACATGAAGGACCTGTGAAAGGTTGGAGCTGTGCTGACTTACTCCATTTGTACTAGACTCTTGTAAGAAAAACAGTGAGGGTGAACCTGGGAAGATGTGGACCAACGGGACTGTTCTAACACTGGCTGTGTCATTGTGAAAGTATTGGCAGTTCCAACTATATGTCTGGGCAACTTTTAGACGTTTTCCAAAACAAAATAGGAACAATCAGTTCTGTCACTCTGATGATGTATTTTCTTTTACGAGCAACATACTTGGTGTGACTTAGTCTGGGGTCTTTTAGTATATACCATTTTGAGAGGGAGAAGTGCATGCAAAGTGCCTGTATCAAGAGATCTAGAATTTATTGTCTAAATATCACATAAAATGCATTTGTGTGTCAGATATAAAAATATGTTAATATATGCATTGAGAATGAATGCTGAAAAAGCAAATTATTTTATTAAGAAGCAGCAAACGTATTGTTTAGTGAAATGCTTTGTAAATGCTGTAGTAAACGGAGAGTAGCCAAATATCTGTAAACTTCTACATGGCCTGAAGTCTTTGTTTAGGCAAAATTCCTCTGATACTGCTGGGAATTCTGACAAACCAGGGCTGCAGGAAGAAACTCTGGCAATTTTTACTGTAGCAGAAGAGGCTTTTTTTGCTGGAATGGACACAGAATTTCATCCCAGAATCAAACCAAAGGTAGAAAAAGGCTGTGGGGTGAACCTAATTGCTCAGGTTTTATATAAATCCAGTTATATTTTAGAGTCACATCTTAGAGGCTGTGGACAAGGGAGAAGCAGGACACCCTTGGTGCCGCTCTCGTGGGCAGTGTCTGAGTGCACACGCGGGGCTGGTCAAAGCCTCTGTGTTTGGAGCTGGTCCTTGACCTTCCTATCGAGCGTTCTCACAGATGATGTTTGAAAGAACAGGTGAAGTTCAGAGTGTAATGGCTGTAGATTTATACTTCATGAGTTATGCTTTCCAGAAGGCTAGGTGACTGCACAGCATGGGCAGGTTTGTTGCATTGCAGTGACAGAGATACAGGTGTAATTGGTAGAAGCTCCTTTCTTTGGAAGATGATGACTGAATAAAACCAAGCCCGGGGCCATCATCTGTCTGGCCATCACCTGGAAGGGAATGTGTGACCTGGAGGTCATTTGCTATTCATATTGCTAAGAAATTTTAAAATAACCCCCAAAACCCTGACCTTTTTCACACCTTGTAAGGATTAATGACACTTGATAGTGAGTGTGATGTTCTCTTTGCTGCTGTAATCATTCCCTATTGTCAGGGGCTCTGTGCCACTAACTGATAAGAAACCAAACACCAGCCATTGATTCCCAAGTAAAAAAATCCCTGTGTTTACCTGTGTGAAATTGAAGCAGCTTCACTGATGCTAAAAAGTGTGTTTTATCACCTAAAGAACTGGCCTGGGAAATAGAATCACTTTTTGGTGGCCGTTAAATAATTTACAGCCCCAGAATTTCCATGGTGGATCAGCTGTTCAGAATATTCCTGCTCATCCCCAGCAGCACCTTGGAGCTTTGATCTGACTGAGAAGATATGTACCAAAAAAAATTTAAAATTAAAAAAAGGCAATTAGATGCTTTTAGCAGGCAAAACACAGCCCACTTCCCTCCAGCTGACTGCTCAAGCTGGCTGCTCCTCACAACACACTGAGCCGGAGTCTGTCCGTACTCAGACGCCGTCTCTCACCAAACGGCGCTCTTACACCTTGCCATCTGTCATGTGCTGCCTGTTCCCACAGTAAAAGCGACTCCCCCAGTACAGGGGGATTTGACAGTTATTTCAGCTGAGCCTGGTGATGGTGTAAAGCTTCAGCAACATGTTCCTTTCCCCACTTCTTCCATCGGATTGATAGCGTCTCCCTTTCATACGTAGTCCTGAGTGACTTTGGTGGGACTTCTAAAGGGTGAAGATTGCTGCACAGGAACCCTTGTCGTGAGGCAACAGTGTAGAAAGGCTTTGCTTTAAACTTCCCATATTCCTTCAAGCTTTCAGTAGTAGAGTTGCTCGTTTTTCATAGGAATTCATACATATTAATTGGATGCTGCATAAATTTTCAGCAGCAGTGGTGGTGGAGGAAGGGCAAGGGAGAGGGCAAGAAAGGGAGAAGTATAATAAATAGCAGGGGTGTGTTGTGTGTGGACAAAATCCACTTTCATGAGGAACAAAGAAATGACAATGTTATCACAGGCATCTTTCCCTTGAATCCCTCAGCTACGACACATAAATATAAGCTGACAGCCCACACGTCTCTCTTCCCAATCAAATAAGAATTTACAAATATTAATCCTGTATTTTTCCAGTAGAATAGCAAAAGGAGATATGTTAGCACAAATTAGCAACCTCAGTGACTCCTGAGATAATTTTGACATGTTCCTTGTCACTGTGATGCTAATTTTCTGTTCAGTCTTCATCCCCTTTCCCAGATCATCAGCGTGCTTGCGTTTGAGAGCTGAAATAGCTCTCAAAGTCTGTCAGCATCAGCAGCACAGGGGGGATCTCCAGCTCCACATGCACCAGCTGCATCACATCTTCAGTGAACGCTGTGGATAGAAGAGACTGAGATGTGCCAAAGATGATGCCAGTGCATCTGCAACATAATCTGGATCATCCTTGCTCCAGTTCATTCCACTAGTGGTGTCTGTGGGTGTCTCCATGACTCCTGTCATCCGGATGCCTCAGGTGCCTTGGCATCTTCTGTGGATGAGGTTTCTGTGCTGTAAAGATGTCCAGAATGAATAGGTGGTTCTGGGAGAGTGTTTTCCACAGACACACACATGTGCACGTGTCTGTGTCCTTTCCATACAGGTGAGGTTGCTGGTAGTACAGGTTGGACCCGATGATCTCTTGAGCTCCTTTCCAACCCCTACGAGTCTGTGATCCTGTGACCTTACTGTGCAGTGGCTTTCAGCACACGCTGGCCAACCAAGCTGTGAGGAACCCTAGTTTCTGAGATGGGCTCCTCTCTCAGAGAATTATCTTTCATGTAGTTTCTTATACTCCTCATGACTGTGCAGCTCTCCCAGCTGTGAGAGGTGCATGAAATAATAACAGTGTGGCAGTAGGTCCAGGAAGGTGATTATGTCCCTGTACTCAGTACTGGTGAGGCTGCACCTCGAGTACTGGGTCCAGTTCTGGGCACCATAAGGAGGACATTGAGGTTCTGGAGTGAGTCCAGAGAAGGGCAACCAGGCTGGGGAAGGGGCTGGAGGGCAAATCCTCTGAGGAGCAGCTGAGGGAGCTGGGTCTGTTCAGCCTGGAGAAGAGGAGGCTGAGGGGAGACCTTCTCCCCACCTCCCCTGCCCTGCCAGGAGGGTGCAGAGAGGTGGGCGATGGTCTCTTCAGCCAGGGGACAGGAGATGGGACAAGGGGCAATGGGCTCAAGCTGGGCCAGGGCAGGGTCAGCTCAGCTGGGAGGGCAAAGCTCTTCCCTGGCAGAGTTGTGGGGCTGTGGCACAGGCTGCCCAGGGAGGGGGCTGAGTCCCCTCCCTGAGTGTGTTTAACAGAGGGGAGATGAGGTGCTCAGGGATCTGAGTCAGTACAGGACGGTTGGACTTGATGATCTTTAAAGGGCTTTTCCAACCTTGTGATTCTGTGATTGTTTGGGGACAGGACATGGTGGTTTCACAGAAAGGCACTGGCCATCACTGCCATTTGCACTTGAGGAAAATGTCCCAGGTCTTCTCAGGTGTGTCTGGGAAGATACTTGTATGTGCCTTTCTGAAGCAGCTTGTCTGTTCTCCACTAGCTCCCAGCCTGGTTCAGGAGCACAGCAAGCCTCCTGTGAATTATTATTGTTCTAGAAGATGGAGAGAAATGCTGTGATGTGTGCCTCTTCTGTCTTAAATCAGCAGAGGTTCAGATCTGATGAAAGCCTCCATACTTACTTCCCTTAGCTTGCACAGCTTAGCACAAACCCTCAGATTCCTACCAGGATTTGCTGTGGTGAATGTAACAGAAGGCAACTTGCAGCTCGTAGATCTGGTACTCTGGCTGTTGTATTTTGATGTAACCCTGCAGGAAGTCTGTGAAATCTTGCTGCTTTACAGCAACTGATGATTTCATGGTGGTAGTCACTGCAATATGTAGTTACATGATCGTGTCATTTTATAGTCCTGTCGAGAAGGCACTTCTAGTAGTGTCACAAATTGTTCAGAGAAACCTGCCAGGCTCTCAGTGCACCTAAAAGGCTGCTTAGGAATACTTGTGTTCATCATTTGGTGTTAATCCAGGCATGCCATGCTTGGCGTGTTGGTGTGATTAACTGTTGTTAAGACTCTGTACTGTCAGAGAATCAAGTGCTTAGCAAACATTCTTTTACTCAAGAAGAGTATTACTCCTATTAGGAGGCGATGTGAGTAGAAGAGACAAGATTAATGCATCCCTGTAATCTGCAGTTAGAAAAAAAATGGAGTGTAAGTAGGTCTTTACATCACTGGCAGCACAGTTTTCTGGTGGTATTACAGGTTCCTGTCCTTTCATGGAAATCCTGTTCTTAATGCCTTTTTGGGGGTCTCTATCCCACTGCCATTGCTGCTAGGTGATCTCTTTGCAGTTTGGAATGACAGACCACTGATGCCCCACGCTAGGGACTCCTGGAGCAAAGAGACATTGTCATCTTCCAGAGGACTCCTGTTCCCACAGAGGGTCACAGCAGGCAAGCTCTGTGATGGGGACCTGTGTAGTATTGAGAATGACTGTGCAGCTGGAACATGCAATTCTGGATTTGGTGGGCTGATGACAACTGTCTGGCAGTCGTAGGCAAAGCTGTCTCCGATCAGTGAAGCTCCTGAAGTAGATCCAGGTCTGAGGAACACAGATGATGTGCATTTATCTTTCTCTTTCCTTCTCCACAGCTGTGCCTTTCAGTTGGCACCTCCCTGCTCTGTGGTCAGCTGCTTCTGGGAACAGGTCATCTTCTGAGTGAATGTTTCATCTGCTTGGGACCCTTAACAAGTTACCTCAGGAGCTGTCTTTGTCAGACCTGTTGCCAGTACTCGCTCTGGGTCCTTAGTTAGTTTTTAAGTCAGAGCCTACCTAGGGATAACCCCAGAGAGACAGCTGCCCGTTTGAGAAACTGGGAGAGAGGTGCACTAAGCTCTGTTCACTGGTTCTGCTGTGGAAGCCTCTGAAAAATCAAAGCTTCTTTTTTTTTTCACTTTTTAAATTTCAGAATGTTCTCTTTTGAGATATTCAAGTTGGTGATTACAGGATCTCAGCTTTCTCCACTATTGCAGGCCACGAAGAGTCGCTTTACAGTTTAAGGGCTATTTGTTTCTTCTTAAGGGCTATTTCTCCTTCTCTGCATCATATCATTCCTTATTATATCCTTTTCTCTCCTGGAAAAGCATCTAAAGACGTATGTAGAGGTATTTTAGTGACATAAGTGACAGCTCTGGCCTTATGTCACATTATCTGAAAGACAGCACCTCCAGCAGCACAGACACATCTCATCCTGCCAAGGCCCAATGTAGAACATAATGTGTGTGAGAGGCTCAGAACGAGCAGAATCTCTCTCTCTTGCTTAAAATGTTATAATTTTTTTTCCTTTAGGGTGAATGACTCTATTTTAGAGCTTCAGTTCTCGGGTAATAAGTAATTTGAATCCACTGAAGCGAGAGGAGTGTACATCTGTGTGAGAAGTAGGGAATAAAAATGAGCAAGATCACTTGGAACTGAGAGCCTGAGCCCACAGCCTCAGTTCTCATTTTGTTATTCGTATGGAAGCGTGCCAGAGCTTCCCTTGGGCTACTCCTGCAGCCAGAGGGGCTAGGAAATACCATCTCCAGCTTTGGAACTGTTTGGACCTGGCTCTGAAGTGGAGGTGGTGGAAACTCTGGTATCCCTTTTTTCCCCTTCTGGATTGTCAACAGTGTCTTCCAGAGCCAGAGACCTAGAAATTGTAGGGTCTAAGTAGGTGTAATAAGGGGCAGCTCTGGGAGATGAAAGACCTGGTGTGGAGGTCGGGAGGATGCCTGCGTTCAGTCCAGCCTGAGGTCCTGCTGGCTGTGGGATCCCCAGCCCCAGGTTGGATGTGTGAGGAAGGTCTGTGTGCACCTTGTGATCGTGTTAGTGCCTGAAGGCTGAGCAGTGAAATCAATTTTCTGTTGTTAGGGCTAATGGTGATAAGGATATTTATGGGGTTCAGTAGATGGAGTGGCTGGAAGCTTGCAGAGGCAGTAGCTTTATTTCGATGGAGGGTTGGGGCTTTTAAAATATCCATCAATTGGATTTGGTTCAAATTTGGTAGTAAAGTTTAAATTTAACCTCTTTTTGAAAAGCTCTTTGGAGTGTCACTTTTACAGTGGCACGAATTCTAATTAGAGAGCCCTGCTACGTCTTACAATGTCTGGGGAGGAAGCAAAGGGAGAGTGGCTGAAGGTTATTGATTTGGGGGCCTAAAAACCATTCTGTAACTATTATCTATAGTTAACAGATCCCCAGAAGTCACACTGATTGATTCCCTTATCCGAAAGCCGTTCCTTTTCATACTGTAAATGATACCTAACGCTCCCTGAAGGGCTCTATAGTTTATAGATTATATAAGTGAATGAGAAAATGAATGCATTATTTTCTTGCCTTTTTTGTGATGCTGTTAAGTTATTCACAGAATGTTCCAGTTTAATACAATTTGTGCTTTTACCAGCATTTTAACATTTCAATGTGGAAGAACAAAATGAGCCTTTTATCATTCATATTGAGGAGGCAAAAAAAGCTTAAGACTTAATCCACTCAGAGTCAGTAACTGTTCTGTGTTCTGAAAGAATGGCACTCATAAACTAGAGAAAGGCAAGGGCTGGAACACCCCTCATGGTGTAAATGTTACGGTGCTTCTCGTAGGTTTTGAAGGGACCATCACTATGCAGAGCCAGCATGGTGGGGATTCATGGCCATGAGCCAGCAGTGTGCCCTGGGGCCAAGAGAGACAGTGGGATCCTGGGGGGCATCAAGAGGAGTGTGGCCAGAAGGTCACAGGAGGGGATCCTCCCCCTCTGCTCTGCCCTGCTCAGGCCCCACCTGGAGTGTTGTGTCCAGTTCTGGGCTCCCTGGGATCAAACAGACAGGGATCTCCTGGAGAGAGTCCAGAGGAGGGACAGAGATGCTGAAGGGCCTGGAGCATCTCCCCTGTGAGGAAAGGCTGAGTGAGCTGGGGCTGTTCAGCCTGGAGAGAAGCAGCCTGAGAGGGGATCTGATCCATGGGGATCAATAGCTGAAGGGTGGGACACAGGGGCCATGGGCAGCCCCTTCTCAGTGTCTGTGGGGACAGGACAAGGGATGATGGGCCCAAGCTGGAGAACAGGGAGTTCCCCACCAATCTGGGGAACATTTATGCAGGGGTCAGATGAAAAATGTGTGCATGTTCACCTGGAAATGAAACACCCCTGTTCTGCTAAGCAGCACCCGTCACAAACAGGCCTTTGCTCTCAGAGAATCGCTTGTTTTGGGGAAGGTAATCCAGCTCCTGAACGTTAAACAGGGGGGAAAGGAGCTGTTACATCACTGGGTGTCTGAGCTGTCAGGTTTTCTGTTACCTTTTTGTTGGTGCTGTTCAGTTTTTCTGTTGTTCCATACATATGAATGCACAGAGAGCTCCCTTGCCTTGCTGGAGGTGGGGTTTTGCTCCTGCAAACCCACTGTCTGAACCGGGATGTGAATTGCAGGGTAGATGCGCTCCGACCCGCCTCTCCTGCCTCAGAGGCACAGTGAGGAGCAAGGCCTTTCCCTCCTGCGCCCTGGCCTGGGAGTGGCCCTCACAGTGCTCAGGGCTTTCTTGTGTAATAGGCTGAAAACAGCCCACAACCTCCCGTTGAGTCAGTCGTGTGATGTCCCACACCGAGTACACAGGCACTGCACATGGGCACAGGCGGCCTCCGCGCGGGGTGTGGGGAGGGGTGGAAGCGGGGACGGTGCTGCTGTGGGAGGAGGTAATGACAGCCCCATCCAGAACGTGGGGCTGAGCAGGGCTCTGCAGCACAGGGCTGTGGCCAAAGCCCGGTAACCAAGCCTGACAGGTAAGGGAGGGATGAAATCCCAGCGCTCTGGCAGGCAGAGCACTTGCAGTGGTAACACAGTCAGCCCTGGGCTCATCTCAGCTGCCGCTCATTCCACGTGGGTTGTCAGGTGGGTATCAAAACAAGCACGTTTATCCCAAATAAATACAGGAGTCTGAGAAAATATTCCCTCTGCTGCTGGAGTCGTAGACAAGTGTGACTGACAGGAGCTCGCTGCTGGTGCTGATCGTGCTGTTATCCCGGGACTCACTCAGTGGGTTATTTCTCCTCACGCCCTGCGTCCCAGGTTACTTATGTAGGTCTCCAGTAAGCTCCCCGAGTCATATCAGCATTTAAGCATATAATTTTAACTTGCTGTGATCCATCAGATAGCTCTCAGTGATTTTTCTGAAGCAATTTTTGGGATAAACCTTTGTGATTCAATGATGAAAGTGTATTGGCTAGGATTTAATGGATCAGCTCTTATCAGGCAGCTTGAATTGCTGCTCTCACGGTGTTGCTGCTCAGACTGGCTCTGTCTGGGTTTAGGTGGAAAAACAATTGCATAAACTTTTTAAAAACTTTTGGGTTTTTTACAGTTTAAACTTAAAAAGTAGGGAAAGTCTGTTAGGTCTCACTCCCAAGACTTTTCAGGAATGGAGCTGTCAGCCACAGTCCTTATGGCAAACATGTCAGGAAAATACCTTTCACCTGCCCATTTCTTTCCAAGGAGGGGGGAAAAAATCAGTGTTAAGAAATCCAGACCCTTGAAAACCCATCATCAACTGGGATGCTGCCAAGGGTCAAAAAGTTCTTGAGATCCCAAGCTAGTTCCCACTGCCAGCCTGCCTTTTGACTTCAGCATGGGTGGAATGAGTTCCTTACAAAATAAAGCAGCTCTGCAGCTGGTGGATAAGCTCTATGGCAAGCAGGAAAGATTACTGTAATATTTTAAAAGAAATGCCTTCTCTCTGCCCTCACGAGCTGTAATTAACCTGTGTGAGGCCAGAGCTATGGATTATGAATGAAAAGCATCAGTGCTGTTTGGAGAAGAGGCAACTCCTGTATTTTAAAGTAGAGACTCTTAAGGCTTTCATTGTCAGTGACAGCGGCGTGATCTGTAACTGCAATATAGTGCTGTAAGCCATCTGTGCCCTGCTCTGTATTACCTCTGTGGCTGCCTGTTCCTCAGTGGCATCTGAAAGAATAATTCAGAGAAATTTCATTTACTGCTGGTGCACAGTCCCTCCCCACAATCCCATGCTTAGCTAACAGGTTAACCAGCACGCCCCGCTCGCTTTCATTTTATATTAAAGGCTTTAACAAGTCCTAGAAAGTACTTCCCAAAGCTGGCAGCACTCTGCAGATCTTGCCATAATAATAATAACAATAATATTCCCTTTTCAGTCGTTCTTCTCTATTGCTCTCCTACTTTCTGGACGCACTCAGCCTTTTTTGTAACTCCTGACAGGATGCTGCCTTCAGTCCACTCCCTCCAGCAATCATATTATCTGGGTTTGAGTTTGTGTTAATACATTAAAGAAGCATCTTAGCAGGAATAAATCATTCTAACAGCCCTGGTGCTGAAGATGCTGTGGGTAAAAGCTGAAGTTACTTCCCACTGTCTGCAGATGGAACTGTGGAGATCAGAGTGCTCTTAGTTTATATGGGACCTAAGGAAGATACAAAGGGAAGGTGGGTGTAACAGTAATGCAGAAACCTCTCAATAGGTTTTCCCCTTTGCTTTTATTAAATATATTCTTCTGAAAGTACATTTTAGATTCTATTTTAAATGTGAGATAGTTGGAAGGTATCATCCATACTTCTGTAAACTCCTGCAGAATAATGAAATGCCTGAGGTCCTGCTGGTGGGGTTAAACTCACTTGGTGATTAGATACTCAGACTTAATAAAAATCAAGCCACAGTTTGATGTGTGAGAAACATGGGCTGTACTTTTAAATTTGATTATCTCCCTGCTTTTGAAATCACTTCCCTAAAATGCCGACATATATTCATAAATTCTGCATAATTATAATGCCAAAATGTGTATCCCTTCATCTCTGTGTCCCAGAACTTCTCTGCCTTCCTCCCAGGCTGCCTGCCCTTGCTTCTACCCTCTGTAGGCTTATTTTTAAGTGTGTTCAGGAGCTTCTTGTTCATCCACGCAGGGCTCCTGGAGTTTTTATCTGACTTTATTGGCATACAATCATAGAATCATAGAACCACAGACTGGTCTGGGTTGGGAGGGACCCCAAGGATCACAGAGCTCCAAGCCCCTGCCACAGGCAGGGCCACCAACCTCCAGGCCTGGAGCTACACAAGGTTGCCCAGGGCCCCAGCCAACCTGGCCTTGGACACCCCCAGGGACGGGGCACCCACCCCCTCTCTGGGCAGCCCATTCCAGCCCCTCACCACTCTCTCTGGAAAGAACTTTCCCCTAATCTCTCATCTAACCCTTCACTCCATCCCCCTTGTCCTGCCAGTCTCTGCTCTTTGAACAAGCTGATTCCCCTCCTGTTCCTCTGCTCCCTTCAGGGACTGGGAGGCTGCAGTGAGGTCCCCCCACAGCCTTCTCTTCTCCAGGCTGACCCAGCCCAGCTCCCTCAGCCTCTCTCCATAGGGGAGCTGCTCCAGCCCTCTGAGCATCTCCGTGGCTCCTCTGACCCCTCTCCAACAGTCCCACATCTTCCTTGTGCTGGGGCCCCAGCTCTGGACACAGGACTCCAGCTGGGGCCTCCCCAGGGCAGAGCAGAGAGGAGATCAAACCACTCAACTTCAGTCCTTAAAAATAATCAAGACTATTTACAAGCACCTGGAGGGTCGCAAAGAAATCACTACCAGGCAACTGGATTTGCCAAAACCCAGCTAATTTCCTTCTGACAGATTAACAGGCCTTGTTGTGAGTTACAAACCCAGGGGAGTCGTTCATCTTGAACGCAGTGAGAGAGACCCGTCTCCTCTGACGCCTTCGCAAATAAGCCAGGGATACATGGGCTACATGGAACTATTAGAAGGCAAATGTAAAATTCAGTGATTAACTGTGCTCAGAGGGATCTTATTGGTGATTTACTGTCCAAATGTAATCTAAGAGGGTCATTTTTAGGACTATAAGAAAGTCATAAATAATGGAATAAAGAGAATGCTCGTTAAGGGTTTGAGCTCGTTAGAGGACAGGACGTGGATCTCAAACATTCTTGGAAAATTAGAAGAAAAAAATTGATCAGACTGCACTAATGTAACAGGGGCAAGAAGAGTCCAGCAGTGGTAGCCAACTGTGCAAGTTCTCTTTGGAGACAAGAAGGTTTTGTGGGAAAGGATGTGGAGTTTCTAGCTAGGCTGACTGTAAGTGGTTGGAGCAACAGGCACAGCCAAAGGGATTCCTGTGACACAGCCTTGTTTGCTTCTGTACCTGCTTTGGTGAGGTGTCAGTGGAAGCTGAGCATCCAGCTGGAGGCAACACACCACAGTGTGTGTGGGAGAGCAGAGACAATAAGCAGTGGGCAGACTGTGTGCAAAGAGGGAAAGAACTGGAGTGCTTTAACCAAGGGCAGCAAAAAGCTACAAAAGAGAGAATGAGGAGCCCCAAAGGGGGAGTTTTTAACATGCAAAAGACAGTTGCATAACACAAGGAGAAACAGAAAGAAGTAGGTGGCCTCTTGAGGGGGCCCCTAGTTATTTGCTATGATTCTGGAAAAGCATCTCTGCAGGAGACCTTTGCTCTTTGCAGTTTGAGTGAGTGTGGGATGACATGGCGTTGGTTTTCATAGCATCTGCACATGCTTGTACATAGGTTTTCTGGCATAGTATTTTAACAGTTCTGGGAATGTGATTCTTGGATTAAGGACCAGTTTGCAAGATGCTGCTATGTTCCTCAAAGAGTAAGGGATACTTCCAAACCATCTCCCATTAACCTGACAGGGTGGTACAGCTTCATTTTAAAGTGCTTGAAGAAGAGTGAAATACATCATTATCTTATTCTCTGTTCTCAGTGGAGATCTGTTGCCAACCCATTGAATCCCCATTGAATCATGCTCAGTCACAAAAAATGCATTGTTTTATACATGAATATTATTTGCACATTATAGTGCTTCTGTTTTACAGAGCAGCTGGCATAAAAGGATGCTTCATTTTCCTAACATGAAAGCTTTTGGGCTGGGGTTTCTTTTTCCTTCGGTGTTGGTTTGGTCAGTGAAGCAGCAACAGGGCAGCTGACAGGTAGCTGATGAGATGTAGGTAGCATGGGAAACATCTCCAGAAATCTGTAATTTAAATAAATAAATGTTTCTCCTTGTGCTACATCAGCTGAATTTCTTTTTTTGGCCTGAGAATAGTAAGTTTCTGGAGACTTGCCCAACCTTTCAGCCAGAAACTGAGGATCTGTGTTAGTGACTTAATTGATATTTGTTATAAAGTAATTAAAAAAAATCTATGTCTGATTAAAGCCAAACATTTATAGATACTCTTATGAGCAATAACAAGCTCAATGTCAGCTCTCATACCAGTATGGATGCTCCAGTTACTTGACAATTCCATTACTAGAGGAAAACTAATCAATTTATATCTACTTTCTAATATAATGTTACTGCAACCCCATCTCTTACAGAGATTTGGAAAGACATTATGTCAAGTCTCTGATAAAGACTGGTAGCAAGTGGTGAGAACAGACTTTAAATGTTCTAAGAGGATCTTCTAATGTAAAGAATTGTCTAACTGGGCATTTCAGTGATTGACAGCTTTTCTTCCATCACAGGCAGTGTTCCCAGGGCCATACCAAGGGCTGTGCCCAGGCACTTTTAGTTTGGGTGGTTGTCTGAGGAAGGAGACTCATGGCCATGCCTCACCCCATGTCACTGCTGCTGCTGCTGCCACCATCACTGATTCTGTGGAGGGTCTGAGGAGCAGTAGGCTGAGATGAAGTGAGTGCTGGGTGTCAGAGCTGGAAAGGGTACAGAGCTTTGTACCAGGGGAAATGGTACGTGCAATGCCTGTGGTTTGGTAAGAAGCTGGGAGGCAAGTCTTTAGCTCCCTCGCTGCTGTGCAATTAGTTTCCTCCTCTGTGCATCATCTCCAGCTGGTTATACTGTTTTCTCAGGATTTTTACACTATGGTTCAAAGATGTAACGCTGCATCACTCTCCTCAACACTTGTGGCACTGGTTTTATCACATGTTCTTGGGAAGTCCTGGATCATAAATATTATTCAGACTCCAGGAAGTCAGGGCAAAAGCAGTACAACCCAGTCTGCCAAAAAAGGGTCCTCATGAGCCAACACCACCACGTGTTTCAACTCCCTTTGCAGGAAATGCTTTCTAAGGCATCATTTTCTGTCTGGCCTGACTAGAGTCGCTTCTTAAGCTGTCAGGTGTAGCACCTTGGTAGGAAAAAACTGAGTTCTGCTTGAACAGTGGCTCAGACTCACTGGGTTGGTCCTGTATTCAACTGACAGACCCCAGCACTTAATCAACCGTGCTGAGTAAGTCAGCACAGCATCGTGTCAGGGTGGAGATACATGGACCAGGCTGACACCAAACAGCGCTCGCTCCTCACGGGAAGCGCGAGCTGCTGCGAGCGGTCAGGCTGCCCGGCACCCTCTGGCTCCTGTTCACCTGCTGTAAGGAGGCTTTGTAGGAAAGCTGTGTGTTAGTGAAGCCCAGGAAAGGCAGAGCTGGACTGGAGAGGGACTGAGCAGAGCTGAAGCACAGCGTGGCCTCAGCTGCTCAGCGTTTCCTTCAGTGGCACAACCGAACGTCAGTGCTTGTTCCACAGCAGGTACTGGGGACTGCTCTGGATCTCAGGCTGTGTTTCTGTGTTTCTGCCTGAAATGGAACATTGAGGCCAATTTATTCAGTTACCAGCTTCAGCTGGACATTGCAAAATGCAAATCCATGAATATCTACCAACTAAAACACCACAGGTTTAATACACCAAACTATTTGTGTGCCAGAACCAGAGAAATGGAGTTAATGACCAGCAGATTGTTTCCTTCCTTCAGTCCCCACAGCCCTTCTTATAAGGAGTGCAGAAAGTTCAGTCTAGCCCCCCTCTGATGATTCACCTGCTGGATTTCTCCTGCCTTCCTTTTGCAGATGGCTGTCATGATTTCCTTTTTATTGTTTTTTTTTTTTTTAAAGTGGTATATCACTGGTATAAGAAGTATTAGCAACCAGTTAGTTTTCAGCACATACTTTGCCATTTCACTAAGCAAGTGTGATCATTCTATGTCCCATTAAGTTAAGCTGCTTACTAACAAAGATCCCCCAAAAGCCTCTAACCTGAGGACTGTTGTAATTTTATCAGAAACCTAAGAATTTGTGGGAGCTTGTGTTTAAAGACTGGTAGTATAACAAGAGCACTGTGGTTGTGTGCATAGAAAAAAACCCATAATTCCCCCAAGCAGCTGAGTAAATGTTTGTGTAAGTAATTGCATTTGCAGTTGCTTGGTTTGTGTGTGCCTGTAGGTACCATAGGAGAGTTAACCCTGCTGGAAATGTTGGCCTCTGTGATGGTTTTAAGCTCTCATGAGGCACTTCAACACAAACTTTCATGAAGTAGAGTGATAGAGTTCTAAATCATGTTTTATTTTCCAACTTGCTGTTCAGGGCTTTGCTGAAACACTCTCTGGGACTGTTGAACAGTTTCAAGCAATAATTAAAGCTTAAACTTGGCTTTATTTTAAATAAAAGTATGTAGGTTTGGTTTGACAGTTGGGCAGAAGTTTGTGCTGGGTATTATTTTATCCAAGACACTATGACCATCCATACAACACAACTCAGTTTCACCCAATTTCTTCCTTCTGAACTAATGCTTAGCACTAGAATATAATCATCCCAATACACCCTCTGTCTGTTGCCAACATGATTATAGATAAATCCTCATCATTACATTTTGATTTCTTTGATTTTGTTAGAGACTGACACAGTTAGGAAGGAAGAAGTTTGTGGGAATGTGATTCCTCTTCTCTTTAGAAAAGTCATATTAAAAGAGAAGTTAGATTATTTCCCACTTTTGGCTGTTAGTGGATCTCCTGGGTACAGTTACCTTGGAAACGTTGTATTCTAAAGGAATAAGAATATATGGAACATTTTCTTGCACCCATTGATAATGTCTGGAAAAATGATGCTGCTGATAGCACTGGAAAAAACATTCAATTTAGCTGAAGCAGAAGCCTGACCTCTAATATGAAGCTGGAAAAAAGGAGAGAAAGCTGGATTTGGGATGTCTAGTAGTTGGGAAGGTTTGATGCTTTCCAACCTCTCCTTTATAAGACCAACTTTGGTTTAGCAGAGAGGACTGTGTATATCAAGTGTATAAAGATCCTCTAAATTAGAGGGCACTTTAAATGTAATACTGATATTCAAATATAATTACATAATTGCAAAGAAATATGCTGCAATATGAAGATCTAAACTCAGTGCCTGATTGTTATTTACAGATGTCATGATGATAACAAAGCTGGAGTAAACAATGCAAATTCAGCCTTCCTGAATTATTAAAATCATGGGGGCATTATCCCTCTTAATTACAGTTCCTTTGCATTTCTGAGAGCTGACATTGGCATTTGCATCATTTTGCATGAACCCTGATGGGGAGAGTGGTGCAATGGTCAGGTGAAGCTGTTGACAGGTCTCCTTGCAGCCTTCCTTGAACAAGCAGGATGGGAATATCCTGAACTCTGGAACGACACGTGACTCTGCAGTGTAGTTTGGATCTACACAGGACTCCCTGGCAATTGTTGTCCTCATTCAGAATTTGGGGCCTTGAAGTCTGTCTGTCTGCTGTGAGAGCCACAGAGGAGTTGTTTCTGTTGGAATGGGGATCCTGCAGATGGGACAGACCTGAAGGCAGGATGGTGTGATCACTGCAATCCCAGCTGCAGTGCCTGGAAGATACTTGTTAAGAAGCACAGTAATCCTACCCCCGTGGGGCTTCTGAGTGCTGTTCATCCCTTACCTCCATTGCAGGAGGTAGTACAGGCTCTGGTTTTGCAGTTTCATTTACCAAGAGGTTCCATTCTGTGGTGCATCACACACTTTCACACTTTGTGAGATGCAGGAGCAGGTAAACTTGGCTCACTGCTGTGATCTGACTGGCAGGCTTATTCCTTGTGAGTGGTGGTCTGTTGGCGCCGGTAGCAGAACAACCAGTGGTGCAGGAGAGGATCGCAGAATCCCGGCCTGGGCTGGGCTGGAAGGGACCCCAAGGGTCCCAGAGCTCCAACCCCCTGCCACAGGCAGGGACACCAACCTCCAGGCCTGGAGCTACACAAGGTTGTAAGCATCTTTACTGAGGCAGTAATGATAAAACAACAGCAGAATACCACGTACCAGCGGCAAAAGAACTTTTGGAAAGGTCCAGCTCCCCAACAGGCCGAGCTCAAAGACATGAGCCTGTGGGTTCCTCGTGCCTGTGCATCTTTAATCAGTTCAGTTTAACAGACCTTGGTGTGTTGTCCCATTTATTTCCTAAAGGTTGTCTTCTGCCATGAAACTTTTATGCTTTTATTGACTTGTTAATTGATTTAGCCAAGAGTCAAGCAGATACTTGAGCTCTGAGTGGTAGCAGCACTTTGGCATTCAGTTCACATGAGATACCTTCAAATGCTGTGTAAGTAATGTTTTCCATCATGCACTTTCTCATTGTGCAGTAGGACTGGTGGCTTTGTGTGGGCCCTTGCTAATTCACTGCTGGATAATATACACGTTGCTCATTAGTCTCTTGTCTAGCATTTTATCAATCACCCTCTTGAGCACCCATCACTTCCACTGCAACAATGGAGTTCTGTATTTCCCAGGCCAGCTGAGTGGTGCATTAATTGCAGTCACAGTTCTTTGTTGTGCTTCAGCCTCTTCCCTCCGTGGAAGCTGGTTGCTGACAGCTGAAGTGTTCAGGTATCACAACAACACAGGGGCTGTGGTTTGGCTGCTGCAAAACGGGGGCTGTTGTAGGCACAGGAAGAGGTAAGAGCTGGCTGACTTCCTGACTGTGGGGTGGGTGTGCAGGACGGGCACATGGCCAGGCCCCATTGGAGTGTTGTGTCCAGTGCTGGGCTCCCTGGGATAAAACAGACAGGGATCTCCTGGAGAGAATACAGAGGAGGGACACAGAGATGATGAAGAGCCTGGAGCATCTCCCCTGTGAGGAAAGGCTGAGTGAGCTGGGGCTGTTCAGCCTGGAGAGAAGCAGCCTGAGAGGGGATCTGATCAATGGGTATCAATAGCTGAAGGGTGGGACACAGGGGACATGGGCAGCCTCTGCTCAGTGTCTGTGGGGACAGGACAAGGGGCGATGGGCTCAAGTTGGAGCACAGGGAGTTCCCCACCAATGTGGGGAAGAACTTCTTCCCAGTGAGGGTGAGGGAGCCCTGGGACAGGCTGCCCAGGAGGTTGGTGGAGTCTCCTTCTCTGGAGAGATTCCAGCCCCGTCTGGACACTGACCTGTGTGCCCTGTCCTAGGGACCCTGCTTTGGCAGGGGGTTGGACCCCATGGGCTCTGGGGGTCCCTTCCAACCCCTACAGCTCTGTGATTCTGTGGGAAGCCAAACCCACCCCCCTTCCCACACACTTCAACACGTGGGACATCCTTCTCATCTGTGAATAGTTTCTGCTGGGAAGCGGGAAAGCTGGAGTCTGAGAGACTGTCCTGGCTTAACCCCAGCTGGTAACCAAGCACCGTGCAGCTGGTCACTCACCCATCCATTCTGCAAGGGGATGGGGGTTAAGATGGAAACAAACTCATGGGTTGAGGTAAAGGTGGTTTAATAGGGTAACAAAGGGAGAAGGAGATGATGATGATGATGTAGAAGAATCATCCAAGCCAAGTGAAGCACAAATGCAGTTGCTCACACAAAACCCAACAGTCTGTGTCTGAGCAGCGCTCCCACCTCCTGCCTCACTTCCCTGGTTACATCCAGAGCATGATGTTCTGTGATGGGGAATATCCCTCTGGCCAGTCTGTGCCAGCTCTCCTGGCTCTGCTCTTCCAGCTTCTTCTACACCTGGCAGGCTGTGGGGAGCTGAAAAGTCCTTGGCTTAGTGTAGGCAGTACAGCTACCTAGCAACAACTAAGCCATCAGTGTGTTATTTCAATCCAAAGCACAGCAGTGCACCAGCTGCTAGGCAGAAAATGATCTCAGCTGAACCCAGGACAGGTATTTATACCCTCAGCCACTTTGAAGAGCCACCCTGACCGGCGCCAGTCAGAACTGCTCTGTCCTGTCAGAGAGCAGCAGAGTGCATCGTGTCCTCCTTAAGAGGTCTGCTGGCTGCTCTCCCTCCTGGCACCAGTGGCTGCACAGACAAGTGAGGAAGAACATTTCATAGCAGCAAAGAGTTACTCTGAACTGGGAAACGTTCAGCTCCACTGCTCAGTGTGTGTGTAATTACACAGCTAATGCCACAGAATACAAAGTACCTTTAGCAGGTGGGTGAAAAGAAATCACAGAGGTGCAATAGCATCGTGCCACTTGAGTGCATCGTCTTTCCTGGTTAGGACCATGATGTAAAGAATTCTACAGGCCATGAGCTAAAGCACAGGAATTTTTCTGGAGGTGGGAAGAAGGGTAGCTTTTTCTTTTTTAATCTGCTTTACTTTAACATTCTGGAAACTTCCTTTCCATTTCAGGCAGCTTATTCAGATATAATCATGGGGGTGTCAGAGTATGAAAATGTCTGGTTGTGGTATTGTTGGGGAATTTCAACTTTAACTTTAATGATACTACTTGTGGCTGTATTGAGAGGAGAAGTATCCATGGAAACAGTGCAGTAATGCATAAACTGTAGAGCTGTGTCAAGTCTTTCCACCACAAATATGTTTCAGCAAGAAAATCAAGACGACACTCGTAATGTCTCACAGCTAAGGAGTGCCTCTCTCCAGTCAGGGACTTGAGCCATGCCAGTGAGTAGAGAATGATACAGTATTTTGTGACTTAATGAACTGAGAAACCACAAAACCCCCATGTTTGCAAGTAGGTAACATATAACAACAACAAAAAAAGAAGCCTGACAATTAATTTTCCTGTGAACTAAGTAAAAAGTTGTAGTAAAGCTGCTTTTATGAATACTTTTTATCAGGTAGCAGTGAAATAAATGGAAAGAGAAATGTTGTGCTGGTACCTGCCCAGAGCAGAGTCTGTGTTCCTACTGAAATCCAGCTAACTAAGCATGGATCAGCCCAAGTAAGGTAAGGTGATACAAAAGGGAAGGTAAGCACTCTAGAGCTGGCTTTCTAGGACAGAGAGATTTGGAGAGGGTTTTTTACACGCTTGTGGACTCGAGTTTAACATCAAATAACTCTGTTGCTCAAATAAGTGCAAACAATTTCAGTTCCACTATATTATTGTTAAGTGGAAATCAAGGGACTGGTTTTCTAGATGCTCTTCTTTTTAAAGACCAGTCTGACTCTGGTCAGGTCAGCAAAGACCTTATGTTCAGAGAGGTTGTTCCTCCTCCCTGTTTCCATTACAAGTGAGTACTTGGTGTTGAGGTCATCCTGACCAGGAGCCCACTGTGCTGTGAGGATTCAGCAATCCCCAGAGCAGTGAGGGTGGGTGGGTGCAGCCCAGCTTGGTGCAGTGTGTCCCCAAGCTTGTGCTGTTCAGTGCACATCCCTTGGCTGTGGGATAAGCCTCCTCTGCAGGCAGCTCCCACCCAGCGCCACTGACAGTTACCTTCATGTCTTGGCCTTTGTCTAAAAGTCCAGCAACATGTTACTGTGTGAAATGCTTCTTGTTTGGCACTAGGAATGACAAGTGGAGTGTTTTTCCTTTGGGAAAATCCCAGGAGAGCTCAAAAGACCAAAAGGAGGTTGCCTTTTGGGTGGGATCTGCAGAGCAGGCCTTGCCCTGGCTGGGTGGCTGTTCAGTGCTACCCAGCTTGGGGGTTCCATCATGTGAGTGGGTGCAGGGTTGTCTATGCTCTCCTCATTTTCTTTATAGATTTAGCTCCACTAAATAGCATTTTATGGGATACTTTGCTACAGGACCTGAGTGCCTTTCTTAATGGATCATAATGAACCAGCATCTCCTGGTGCAAAACGTGTATGCAAGCTAAGTAATCAAATAAATCAGCTTCTTGAAATGCCAGAGGGATTATATGGAGCTCAGAGTGAGAGCTGAGCCATTGCTCTGGGTGCATTGCCTATTTGCTCTGAGTTTGGATGTTCAAATACTGGTGTGCTGTACTGCATCTGACACTTGATTCTGACATTTCTGGTTTCCTAGTAAATAACTTATACAAACTTTCCCTCCTCTGAAGAATGGCCCTGTATGCTAAACTTCATTTCCAGGTACAGAGATAAGCTGCTTCTGAGACAGACCAGGATAGAAAAGTTTTAGAGGAAATTCTGAAGGTGAGGAGCATCCTAGTCTTGAGGTCCCTGCATCAAAAATAGCTTTTCCAAATCACTTTAAATGTGGGTAAAATAAATGTTGCTGTCACAGTTCAAGGAGGCAATATCTGAAGTTGAAATAACCTTTTTAATGAGAGTTTTAAGGAGGAAGTGCAGCTGAGCTTATAATACAGAGCACACTTCAGCACTGGTGTTGGAAACCAACTCCTATATTGTCTTAATACAATTTTTACCAAACAGTATGATACAGTAATGTTTTATTTCCAGTGAAATATCAGGTTGGACTTTTCAATCTTGCAACACCTTCAGTTTATTGGAGTGCTGAGAGCTAGCATCTGAAAAATAGAGAGAGAAAAATACCTTGACTAGGTGTTGTTAAGATCTTTCTAATGATGGGAAAGTTATTTACAAAGAAACAACCTTGTAAAGGTTCTTCCCTTGTTTAGAATGTGTTTTTGACACTGCAATATATTATTTGTAGTTACTTTTTAATATTCCTCAGTGCAATTATTTTCTTAATGACCAGGAAGATGCCTTAAAGAAGGTTTAACCGAGTTACCTCTGTCAGTTTGTAACAGATTTAGCTTGGTAATCTTAACAGAAAATACTGTGGCTCCCTTGGTTTTATTTTCATACCATTTCCACTGGTGCTTAGACAAGTGCATCTTCACAGCTAGCAGGTCTTGGGTCTTGGATTTCTCAGAAATTGTATATTCTGTCTTTGGTTCCCCTCTGTCACTCTGTTCCATGGTATACCAGCACTTCCAGAAGCACACACAGCTCCTACAGGATATTAATCCTGACCATAATTAGGTTCTGACAGCATGATACTTTTGGACATTACTCATATGGCTTGAACTAATGAGAGTATGGCTGAGCCAATTGGTTATTAGCTTGGATGTAAGGATGCAATTATGCCTGTTTATGTTGTAATGCAAATATATAGTGCTCTTTACAGACTCTAATTAATCTAATTGTACTGTTGTACTATGGAAGCATCCACTGCCTGTTGTTCATTTCCATACATCTTGCTTTCCCCTATTATCACTGAAGCCCCAACAGGCAAATTCTGTGGCATGTCTTGGATAATTTAAATTTGGGAGACCCCATTTTCAACTTCTGAACAAAATTTGTCTTTTATATTGTCTTCCCTTTCCTAATTGAGACCTTACATACCCAGCAGTGTTTTGCTTTTCCCTGTATGTTTTTCTAATCATTCATTAATGCCTTTCCAGCCAGAGCCTCCCATTTGCCCCATTTCCCTGAGTTGTGTTGTGCTGTTTAATGCCCACCACAGATTTATGCAGGTATTTAATTGGAGAGACCTTTGTACAGAGCTTCTTGCGTGGCTGTGGTGTGCATGTAGCTCTAGTTTGGGTGACCCACCTCATCACTGAAAATCCCTGGCCTAGGTAAGCCTCAGAACACAAAGGCTGTACACACAGTGTAGAGTGTATGTCATATGAACAGCTTCCCACCCAGCATGGTTGGGGAACCTTTGCCAGTCACCTGTTCCTGTGGGCAATGAGCCTGGTTCCCATTGCTCAACTTCCCTAGTGCTGCTCTCAGATCCTCTATAAAAGTCAGATTTCCAGGATTCCTCTAGCCAGCTTGGCACAGTTTAGTCAGTGTAAACAAGAAGAGAATCAGTACTGAATCAGTGGTTGTTTAGGCTAGAGATAAGGAGACTGAGGGGAGACCTCATCTCTCTACAACTACCTAAAAGGTGGTTATAGTGAGGTGGGGGTTGGTCTCCTCTCCCTGGTAGCCAGTGACAGGACAGGGGAAATGGTCTGAAGTTGCATCAGGGGAAGTTTAGGTTGGGTATTAATAACAATTTCTTTACTGAAAGGGTTGTTAGATACTGGAACAGGCTGCCATGGGAGGTGGGTGAGTCACCATCCCTGGAGGTCTTTAAAACAAGTGTGCTTGGTGACATGGTCTAGTGTTGGTCCTAGTGGCTCTGGACAGATGGTTGGACTCGATGACCCTGAAGGTCTTTTCCAATTGAAACCATTCTATGATATTCCAGTTCCTGGCACTTTGATCCAGACAACTTGGTTTCCAGCTTTACTCAGGCTAAAAACTGACCTGAAATTGTGATCTGTCTTTCTCTCCCTCTGACCCAATGTCTTTTTTTTTTAAGGAATTCAGAGGAAAATAGAAAGGCTAGAAATAGAAGAGTAATTACTCAAAAGGTATCTGCACCCTGCAAGATGCAGTAGATTAACTCCAGCAGCACTCTGAGTGAATGGTAATTCAAGTGCTGTGAAAAACAAAGCCATGCTGAACAAACAAGGATAATGAGTAATGCTCAGGCCATCAGCCTGGAAAAAATTAGGGTCCTCTGTAGTCATGTAGAATCCATTCATTAAAATGAATCAGTCTGAGTTAGGGGCTTTGCCACTAAGGAAAATATAAAGAACAAATCAGTGTAATTTATCAATTGTAAACAGCTGCTTTTGTACCACTGGCAATAAACCCCACGAGCTTCGTTTTCCCATTCTCAGATACAGAACTTACTCAGTGATTCTTCACCCACAATCCTTCAATGATAACTGACAAACCAGCTCATCAATATCTAGTTAAAAGCTTTAATTTGGTTTGCTGATTTGTTGTAACTCTGTAGGCTTCTCTCTGCCCTACACCAACTCCTATTTATCTTACATTTCTGCTGCTATGATTAGGATTGAGGTTCCTATACAGCCTTTGCCAACCAAAAGGGCACCTTTCATGTCTCAATACACTGGAGGCTGTAGAGAGGTGGATGTTGGTGTCTTTGCCCAAGTGACAGGTGACAGGACGAGGGGGAACAGGCTCAAGCTGCACCAGGGCAGGGGCAGGTCAGGTGTCAGCTTCAGTGTTTCACATCAGACATTGTCTGCTGAGAAATACCAGGCTCCCACTCCTGCTATTCCCTGAGAATCCCCAGCTGGGGTATCTGAAGTCATTCCAAGCCTGTGCTGTGATGCAGACAGTGCACCCATCCAGGCACTGGCTGCCAAAGGCCTTAGGGACGTAGAGCCACAGATCTGTCAATAAAAGCTTCTTTCTCCCTATGTCCTCTGCAATCCCAAGTGCTTTCAAAGAATCACAGGGTTTGGAAGGGACCCCAAGGGTCCCAGAGCTCCAACCCCCTGCCACAGGCAGGGACACCAACCTCCAGGCCTGGAGCTACACAAGGTTGCCCAGGGCCCCATCCAGCCTGGCCTTGAACACCCCCAGGGACGGGGCTGTAGTACAGTAGAAATCTGCATGTTCTGTGGAGCTGTGTCTGTGTAGGTACCAATCATTTTACAAAGCCATGTTTGATGGCAAGCTGACCACAGCAGCAGGGATGGTACTCCAGACCCATCGCTCCATCACAGCAGTTGTGTTGTGCTGGTCTACAGAGCAGTTACCTCAGATTGAGAATCCCATCAGCATCATGTCTACACCAATGCTGATAGGGACTTTAAAAGAGCTTTTAGCACAGTTTGGTCAAGTTGAGTCTCAAGAATAAACTTGCTGCTTGCACATCTCCCCCAGCCTGTAACACTTCAAAATTCAGTCCTCTCCAAGCTCTTGGGTGTGTGTGTGTGTGTGTGTTTGTTTTGGCTTCATGTTATTTGATTTCTAGCAGAACGTTGTAAAGTTGATGTAATTTTGGGTCTGGCAGTTAATGTTCCCCTGCAGGCAGACTCCATAGGAATTAGAAAGGAATTCAATTACTGAACTACTGATAACTTATCTCAACAGAATGCAAATGGATGAAGATGGCTAAATGTTCACTGGCTTATAAATGTACTGTTTAACTGGAAAACATGCTCTTGGAGGAAAGCACCACCACAAAGAGCTGGTTGGGTGTTGTGTACTTTTAGGTTTTCATGCATCTCCCATAATGGCAGTTACAAAGCTGGCTATGGTGGGCTTCATTAAAAACAAATTAGAATGAAAACCATTAAAATGGTTCTACAGAAATGCCAAAGAATGTATCATGGTTCCAAAAGAAATACAGTGGAAATGTTCCCTCTTTAAAAAAATCCAAATGGCCCTTTTGATTAAAAGGATGACAGGGGTTTGATGCTTAGATTTGTTTTTCTAGGACAGTGTTTAGCATGGCACTGAAATGAAGGCTTTGTTTTATGGACAATGGGGTTGTCTCTCTGTATGATCTTTAGTTATTCCATGTGGAACGAGATAATTTAATTTTCCTGTTAAAAAATATATTATTTCGTGTAGTTTTTGAGCTGATCTTAATTTTATATATATACAAAAATTGATCTGTGAATGGCATGTGTTTCTCTCCTTCACAACCAGGGGAGGCACTACGTTTATGAACTTCCCCAGTTAATCAATTAGCCCATGTTTCTCCATGGGCTTAGAGGACATGGAAGTGGTTTATTCCCAGTGCAGGTGACACAGGCAGCTGCAGGCTCCTCCATGGTGCATTTCCTTAGGGGAAAAACACCCCAAACCTCTCATGAGTTTTATAGTTATCATACAGGAAACTGGGTGTCAGGTAGTTTTGGGAGCCCTTCAGCAAGGTTAAACATCCAGAAATAACTCCCAAAGAAGAGGTGTCAGCACTGAGAGATATTCCTGGCCTGAGCCCCCCTGGGTAGCCCACCAGCATCCCCAGTCACACCGGGGCTCAGGGCTTTCCTAGTGCAGGGAACGGTCCCATCAGGGACTCACCTCACTTCCAGGCACACTGGAATTCAAACTTAGTCTTTAAGTTTACTGTTACTTTGGATCTCAAAACTATAGGGCTATTCCTTTTTAACAAGAAAATGAAAAATAAACCTTTTAAAAATGCTTTGTTTGTGCCTTGAAGAATCAGACTATGAAGTCATCCTCCCAGCACTGCCAATTGAATTAAATTAGTGCTTTATTACAGTAATAAGTGCTAGATAAAGATCTACTTTTTGTAGGCTGAAGTCAAGGAGCTACTCTGTCTTCCTTATACTGATCAGCTATAAATACACTCATTGAAATCATCAACAAATCATTTCAGTGGACCTTTAAAAGCAAATCTGTTAAGAAATATCCCTGTATAACTTTGATAAAGCTGGTCTTTCTTCAGGTCATAAACCAATTTTTTTCTCTTTCACAGAAGTGAAGACATTAAATGTGACTTGTGGGGGCAGAGGGATGAGTTTCATAAAAGGGTTTTTATTAAATAAGGTTGAAAGAGGAATAATGAAGGATATATATCTGGTGTCAGCAGCGGAGCATATTATTATCATCCATGTTATTGGATTCTTCAGGATGTGCAAAATGTGTTTGAAAACCAGTATCCTGGGACTGGGGCTGAGTCCTGCAGTGTGCAGAGCTTTCCAGCCCTGTCAGAAGCACACCCAGGGCGATACAGCCAATGTAAGGATGGAAGTACTTCAGTTAGTGTTACACTCAGGACCAGTCCTGCAGCCTGTCTGCAGCTCACACAACCAGCAGCTGTCTGAAACACGGCTGAGCTGCCTGCAGAGCTGTGCCCTGGTGAGGCTGAGGGGCTCAGTGAGCAGCAGTGGGTGATCTGTCAGGGAACCCACCCCCTCATCCCCACCTGCTGCTCCAGCTCCCCACATCCACACAGACACAGGCAGGAGCTTGGTTTTTTCCAGCTCCAGCAGTGAGTCTGGCAAAAGCCACCTGCATGGTAGATGCCCTGGAGCCTGAAGCAGAGAGTCAGGAATGAGACTTCAAAGTGCCAGCTTACAGCTCACACGGTCGTGTTACCTTTACGTGTGGCCAGGAGGGCCAGCAGCAGCCTGGCTTGCGTCAGGCACAGCGTGGCCAGCAGGTCCAGGGGAGGGATTGCCATAAAAATACTGACAGAGAACTGGAGAACTGTTTTTCTAGGCAGCCCTAGAGCAGAACACTGTTACTGTGGTCTCTGAAAGCTTTATCATTGAAATGGTTCCAACTGGAGTCACAGACCAGCCTTCTGTCCTTTGCTCCCCCAGCCATGGCATAGTTCTGTGTGGCAACAGAGGAAAGAAGGTTGAAAAGGGATTTATTCTGCAAAAAGTTCCTTCTCTAGTTCCACTCCAAATGGCTTCTGTTTTCCTCCAAGGTGCCTTCAGTAGTACTAATCAAGGCAGCACAAGGATCCACTGCCAAGGATGATAAAACTGTTCCACAGCCCACAAAAGGCATTCACTGATGCTGTGCCAAAACAAGATGTGCTTCTAATTGTTGAAGTTCTTAAATGCTGCACTGAAGGAATTGTTTTAAATAAATGCTCCTGAAAGCACACAGTTCTCACCAGATGGGAGCACTTTTACTATGCTAAGACCACCCCAGACACATTGGTTGATCATGAAGTTCTGTTTCTGCTAAGGAGCATCACATGATGCTGTAACAGCAAACCAGTGTCAAGCTTCTCTTAAAAAACCCTCTACTGAAACTTGCCAGTAAACAACCCCCAAATGTGTTATGCCCGTGGAAGTTGTAGATCTCACTAAGACAAACCTCTAAGTGCTGTAAATTTGGCTGTTCCAAGCTACTGCTTGGAGCCAAGTGCTGTGTTTGAAGAATACAGTATCGTGCTTTAGTCCTGCTATCTACCCCATGTATCCTTAGAAGCCAGGGGGAAACGCTCTCACTTCCTCTTGGTTCAGAAAGCATCTCTTAGAAACACCTCAGCCTTTGCAAGGAAGGAGTAGCAAGAAGGACAGAGCCTGGAGAAGGCTGAGGGGAGGTCTGGGCTGTGAATACACGAAGGGTGGCTGGCAAGAAGATGGGGGCCAGTCTCTCCTCACTGGTGACAAGTAACAGGATGACAGGCAATGGGCATAAACTGGAACACTGGAAGTTCCATCCCAACATGAGGAAAAGCTTCTTTACTGGGAGGTGGCAGAGCCCTGGGCCAGGCTGCCCAGAGAAACTGTGGAGTCTCCTTCTCTGGAGACCTTCAGAGTCTGCCTGGATGTGTTTGTGTGTGACATGGCCTAGGTGATCCTCCTCTGGAGTGGGGGTTGGACTGACTGATCTCCAGAGGTCCCTTCCAGCCCCTGATGTTCTGTGATTCTGTGATTTAGGGAATTGTTGTGCAAGATCTTCAGGGAGTAAATATTAAGGGAAATATATATAACTAAGGGGTAAATAGAAAGGGGCAGCCTGTGGAAGGAGGGAATGCAAAGCCCAACAGCTATTGAGAAGTGTGAAAAGCAAGAACAGAAATCTCTACAAGGGTAAGGGGAATGCCCCATCAGGTAGGAAGCAAAGAAAAGGGAAAGTAAAATGCAGAAGAATGGCTGTAGTGTTCAATTACTTAAATCTTTTTGCATCTTGTTGCATTTTACATTAAGAAAGGCCAATAGTGACCTGTAGATTAGTGGGATCCTTTAGATAAGGAGCAAACATGGGCTGCAACAGGGAGAGACCTGAGAGATAATACAACCTCATGTTATCAAAGCCTGATGAAATTAACTCTGGGAGCTGCTGGAGTATAGGTGAGACCCTAGAAAACTAAAGTGGCTGTAGAGTAAAATACCTGTCTGATTTTGGAGGTCAGATGGAAGGAGTTGTAAAGGGTTCTGGAAATCATGAACCTACCTTCTTTGTTCTGTTAACTTCAAAGACACCTGAACAGATGATGAAGCAACCTACAAATATCTGGAAAATAAGTAAAAGCCAGCATTGATTTGTTTGGGGAAAAATCCATCTCATTTTCTTCTTTGACTGAATATTTAGTCTAGTAAAAGAGAAAAAAACCCAAAAGGATAGATTTTATAGATCCTGACACCTTCATAAGCAAAGCAGATTAAGAGTCTACAGTAAAATTCCCATTCTGTGGAGTGATGGGTCTATGAGCCCTGTACAGCAGGGATAAATTTAACTCCAGCAGCAATTAGAAATGTAAAGCTGTAAAGGGACCCATCTGCAGAGTGCTGGCAGGAGACTAGGAGGGGAGGAAAGGTGCCTGGGTGCCACCAGTCTGTGGGCAGAACGTGTTCCTGGGGAGGTCAGATGCAGACCCACCAAGGGAACCAAAGGGAACCTCCCTCAAAGCTGTTACTTGTGAGGAAGACCTCAGAAACTGAGTAAGACCAGGATGTGTCACCAACAATAGGCAACAGCAGTGCCTGTGGGCAAATCTCTGGTCTGGAGCAGGGTGGCTTTGGCTGCACTAACCCACAGTTTTAACTCATCAGTGCTCAACCTTCTCAAGCACAGCCAGGCCACTGGCTGAGGATTACACCAGGATTACACCAGCAGTGCCTTGGTACTGTAAACCTTTAGAGAAAGTAGTACAAAGATGTACTTTTTGTTAGATATGAATATTCTTTAAAGGATTTTAAACACTCTAGAAGAAAATTAACAGAGCATTTTGTTCTTGTTGGGTCTGAAAAACCTCATTAGCTCAGACATTGGTGTGGGACACAAAAAGCATGTTTTGCCCTGGTGTATTAATTAGCCTGGTTGTGAGTGGAGAGTGGATAAACCATCTTATAAATGGATAAAATTAACATTTCACCTTTACACATGGTGTTGGGGGTTCTAGAGGAAAGCTTTTACAGCCTGGTGGAACGTGGTATGGAGCAGAACACAGGCAGGAGGTAATGAGGATGCATTTAATCATTGTGTTGGCTTACACATCACTCAATGCAATGAACTCAGTTTGGTTCTGGGAATCTTTTCAAGGAACACCCTTCTAAATAATCTTTTCAAGGAACACCCTTCTAGAAAAGCAAACTCTGGAAAATATGCCTTTGGGTTTGGGGTATTTTACAATTATTATGCTGTCATATGGCATTTTTTCAAGAGTAGAGGTAGGTCTGGTTGATGATTGAGACTGAGTTTGTATTTGATGCCACAGTTTTTGTCCTTTGCTGAAGTATTCTCTAGTTTGTGCCTTCCACTGACTGGCATGGGTCACTCATGGCATTTCTTCAGTGTTGGCAAATGAGATTTTATACACAGGGGCTGTATTGGTTCAGTGCCCAGTATGATCCACTTGTAGGATAATTAACGTGACCATACAAATAATGGTAATATGGTGAAAGAGAATGGATTCATACCCATCCACAGATTATATATTGCTTTAAATGTGAGCAGCTCCAAGGAAACCACTGTGTCCTGGCTGAAAGGGATTAAAGCACTGCACCTTCACTGCCCCAATGTCCTCATTCTTTTATTGCTATTCATAAGTAGAAATAACTATTCTAGGTTATGTTTCTTGAGGGATTTCCCTGCAAATGATTCCCAGGCCAACATTATTGTCAGTTATTGCTGATTTATTCAGTTGTTTAAACATGAGTTCATTTTATTTAATGATTGTTAATTAAATTCTTTTACTTCAGACCAATAATGTTCTGACCTGAGACCCACCTCTGTGGCTGTGTGAAACCAGGCCACAAACTGTTCATTTTGCCAGCAGGAACTTGATTATACTAACCCTAATTGTGCTGTGCAATAGTTCATCATGAACTAAACAATCCCTGTGTCACAGGCTCTACAGAAGGCCAGCAGTCACCTCCTCATTGAAAGCCACCACCCTGGCCAGGCAGGACCTGCCCCTGGTGAAGCCGTGCTGGCTGGCTCAAATCACCTCCCTGTCTGCCATGTGCCTCAGCAGAGCTTCTAGAAGGATCTGTTCCACGATCTTCCCAGGCACAGAGGTGAGGCTGACAGGTCAGGAGTTCCCTGGGTCATCTTTTATACCCTTTTTAAAATGGGCACAACGTTGCCCCTCTTCCAGTCACCAGGGACTTCCCCTGGCCATGACTGTTCACACATGGAGGAGGGTGGCTTGGCAACCCCAGCAGCCAGTTCCCTCAGGACTCTGGGATGCAGCTCCCTGGGTCCCACAGATTTAGATATCTTGATGTTTTTCAGGTGGTCATGGAGCTGATCTTCCCCTACAGCAGGAGGGACATTACCCCCTTGTGCCCCACTGAGCCAGGAGGGGTGAGGAGAGCTGTTTCTAGCAGCAAAGAAGTTGGTGAGTACCCCAGCCTTCTCCTTGTCCATTGACATGAGATTCTTCAGGGCAGGTACTCTTTGTTGCAGCTTCCTCAGCAAGGATGCACACCTGGAAGAGGCTTTTACTTGGTTTATTGTGTCTTGGGTGATATTTAAATGCTGAAGAACAGCAGCTACTGTGAGCACAGACACATTCACCTGGCATGATGCTCCAGTGCTGAGTGATGAGGCTCTTAATGCAACTGTGGCTGCCTCATCCTCAGCAAATACACCCCCGTTCCCATTCCTGTGTAGGCAGGAAGAGTGTGAGAAGCTGGCTCTGCCTGTGGTGAGAAGAGTCTGTGGGGATCCTGGGAGAGAGAACGTGATCTTTGCTAAAGTAATGCAGTTCCCCAGCCACTGAGTCAGCAGCACTCTGATTGTCCACAAAGGGCACATCAGCACCACTTACCTAACGTGTCATGGGTACAAACTGAGCTCTGTGTGCTTGCTGTCAGTAGGCATTGGCAGATTGGTGACATTTGTTTGCATGTAAGGCATGAAGCTTCCCATTTCTAAATAGAACCCACTGAAGAGTGGATCAGAACTGTAAAAGGATGTGTAGGGGCTTTGTAGTTTGGAACTTTGGGAAGGCATTTGAGCTCGCTGCGAACACGGGGACGCTAACGCACGTGATGTAATCAATACACCTTCCAAAGGAGCCTCATCTGGGACAATGCAAAAGCCCTCTCCTGCAGGCAGGAATAAATATTTCATTAAATTATCTCTAATTTAACTTTCCCTCCCATTGGCAAGCCTCTAGTGGTACATACTTTCTTCCCCTCTTGATTTTATTGCCCTGGTAACATGCAATCATCTCGCAGCCCCTTTGCCTTCTGATCTGCACTGTATTGCCTCAGAATAATCTCATAGTTATTATCTCATTTAAGCAGATCATATTTGACCATCTAATCAGCTTAAAGCAACTGGAGTAGAATAATGCAGGCTTACATTTGGCATTCAGAAACGTTTCTGAAACAACTAGAAAGTGATTTGACAAAAATATCCAATCTAAATTATTCTTTTTCTGCATGAGAATGCATCCTGCTTTTACTGGCATAATTAAATTGCCTATGTACCTGCCTTTTTAATAATGAAAAAGCAAAGCCTGGAGTGTTTAAGATGATTTTCTGTTTTCATTTAAAGGCAGGAATTCAGTGATCCCTACTCAGGCATTTACTCCTCTTGTGGGATGCAGATGGAATGGAATTAGTGCTGGAGCTTTTTAGGGTGGCAGATTTCATAGGGATTGGTTATTTTTCTGTTGAAAGGGCTCCTTTGCTGCACTTGCATTTGTGTGCACTAGTTGGGGTGAAGGGAAGAGTTCTGTTTATCCTGTCAGCAGGCTGTAGAAAGTCGTTGTACATTCAGATTGCAAACTCATCACATTGTAGTTGTTGATAGACAGTAAGTTCTTTCCAAGACTTGGGAGTGTTTTCTAGGCAGATAGTAGCAGCTTCTAGACTCTTGGAAACCACAGAATCCCAGACTGCTCTGGGTTGGAAGGGACCCCAAGGATCACAGAGCTCCAACCCCCTGCCACAGGCAGGGACACCAACCTCCAGGCCTGGAGCTACACAAGGTTGCCCAGGGCCCCAGCCAACCTGGCCTTGAATACCCCCAGGGATGGGGCACCCACCCCCTCTCTGGGCAGCCTGTTCCAGCCCCTCACCACTCTCTGTAAAAACCTTTCCCCTAATATCTGATTTAAACCTTCCTTCCTCCAGCTTCACTCCATCCCTCTTGTCCTGCCAGTCTCTGCCCTTTAACAAGCCCATTCCCCTCCTCTTTGTGTGCTCACATTGACACATTGCAGATGAATAATTGCTGATCCCCATGTCAAGGTTGGGACTGGCAGGTAGGACTTGCTGCTTTTTTGGTGGCTGTCCCAGCATCTGCACCCTGGGACAAGGGGGAGGCTGCCCACCCAGAAGATAAAAATCCTTCAGAAACCTGGTTGGAAACAAGTGGAGAATTGTAACCCAGCTTAGTGCAGTGTCAAACAGGATGCCATGAGATTTGTCTACAGGTGGGACCTGAGACACTAGCAATTAAAGTCCAAATTCATTTTAAAGCAGGTTATCAGTGTGAAAAGAGTTCCCAAAGTGGCTGCTGCCTCTGCAGGCTGGGTTTCCTGGCTCCAGTGAGGCAGTGCTGTAGGTTAGATGTGTCGTCAGGGGTCTAAATGGAGTTGTCCCTGATGTTTGTCTGCCACTACTTGCCTTTGTCTTAGAAAGCCCCTTGCCTTGCTTGGGCCAAAGGTTATATAACGTGTTTGCAAGACACCTGCTCAGTTTTGATACGTAATCTCTTCTCTGTGAAGCTTCACTTCTCATTCCCTGCACATGCTCCAACCTCTCAGCTCCTTTGGGTGCCTGTCTCATTCACTGGAGACTGGCCTCCTCCTCCCGACTGTGTCTGTAGCCTTCCCCCTGCCATCCTGCTGTGTTCCTGTGTCCTGAGTTTCTTTGACAGTTAACAAAACCTCCCACATTTCAAAAACCTACATCCTGGGTTTGTGTTTTCTACAGTCTGGCCAGTTATGCAGTTTTTGTCCCGTTCTCAGTCCAGTGTGGAGGAACAAATCATACAGACCCCAGACCCTGCCCTTCAGCTGCGACTCCCAGCACTGTCCCGACGCCCCAGCGCGCGTGCGCTGCAGCAGTGGGGGCAGGAAGCCACGGCTCCCCCTCACAGCCTCCAGCTCTCCAAGGACATGTGTGACTTCAGTCAGTGTTGTCACAAGGCCAGTCACCAGGGTTGCTGTTGCTGCCAACACTCTGAATATTCCAGCACAGGGGACAGAAAGATCTAGATTGCCTTTTAGGACAGAGCTACTCAACACTGTGAAATCAGGGACTGCATCCTGACAAGAACTGTTTGTTGTGAAGTTGGTGTCAGAGCAGGGGAGCCAGGCTGGGCTGAAGATGCCCAAGGTTCCAAGGCACCCCACCTGCACGTGCCATATGGGTTGGTTTGCTTTGGGTTGGTTGGTGGGTTTGTTTTTTTCCTGGTAGATATTTGGTGTTTTAAGCTTCCTACAGGTGCTTTCTCAGTCTGGAAGCACAGTGCTGTTCTCAGTGCTGCTCCCTAAGAAACACTTCTGAGTTTAGGGAACTGGAACCCTGGCATGTGCCCTGGCTTTGATTTGGCTACTGGCTGGTCACCTCGGGGAATACACTCCATTCTGTGCCTTCTGTACTAGGATTTCAGAGCCTAGTAGTTAGATGTAATTACTGTTATAACTCAATTACCTAAATTAGGTTGCATGTGAAATCCAAATATTAAAGCAGAAGCCAGGGCACAGCCCCCTGAGCAAAGCAGCAGTCCTGGTAGAGGGATGTTTGGTGATCTGGTGTTACAGTGTCTGTGGTGAAGAACTTGATCTCAATGTGAAGAAAGAGAAGTCGTTCATCTTCAAAGGTTGTGCAATCAGTGTTAATTAGTGGGACCCCCCCCACTGATCTAGCCTAGTGGCCTGTCTGCAAAGTGCATTGAAAGAAGAAGCAACAAAAAGGCTATAAAATAGAGCAAATAAAGCATTATACATTGAGCAAATAGTATTGCAAACCACAGCAAAGACTGTGTGAAGAGTTTTTGTCCTGGCTAAATATACTAAGGGGAGAGAATCTGGAAGATAAAGCTGCCTTCATAATGGCAAATTGCTAATTGTTTGAAGACTTACTGTATTATTTATGCTTCTGCATGGCCCTGCCATTACAGTGATGGCCCTGTGCTGTCTGTGGTGTATACTCAAGCCCAAAGAGTTGTTGCAGTTTGTATGTTGAGTTTTGCCACTCACACACAAGTTGTTTTTTTCAAAAAACCAGCAGCTCTGGAATGCAACAGCTCCCAAACCTGTCTGGTGCCAGTGAGGTGGAAACAGGGCTGGTTCCTCTCCATGAGGTGCATATATTCAGTGTCTTTTCAGTTTTCAGATGCTGTAGGGATGAGGGATCACAGCTTTCTGACTTCTCCTTTCCCACATGGCGTGGTCATCCTCTGGTGATGTCAGGAAAGAAGTGTTTACACTTCTCTGTGCTCTGCAGTCTCAGAACAGCAGGGGTTAGAAAGGACCTCAGGAGATCATCTAGTCCAGCCCCCCTGGCTAAAGCAGGTTCAACTGCAGCAGGCTGCACAGGACAGTGTCCAGGATCACAGGGTGTGAATGTCTCCAGAGAAGGAGACTCCACAGCCTCTCTGGGCAGCCTGGCCCAGGGCTCCCTCACTCTCACAGTGCAGAAGGTCCTCCTCATGTTCAGATGGAACGTCCTGTCTGCCAGCTTGTGCCCTTTGCCCCCTGACCTGTCACTGGGCACTATCAGTCTGGCCCCATCCTCTTGACCCCCACCCTTTGGGTATTTGTAAGTATTGATCAGATCCCCTCTCCCTCTCCAGGCTGATCAGACCCAGCTCTCTCTCAGCCTTTGCTCATACAAGTGATGCTCCAGTTCCCAGACTAATTATTTCAGTCCAAACTGAGTTTAAAAAACAAAAAGACAGGAAAACCCAGATTATTGCCATAAACATATTGTAGCTGAGAAGTAAATACAGATGTTCAGAGTTCCTCATTTCAAAATGCAATGAACAGTTTTACAGCGATGCTCAAAATCATCATTTTTATTTGATAGCATGGATTCACTTAATGGGGCATAATGAGGAAGATAAATTAATGCCTCCTGATTTCTAACCTCTCGTTCCATTCATTATCCTCCTTTGATTTCCACTAACTGTAACGATGCTGCTACTTCCAGATGTTTCTTCATTCAGTTCCTTCCAGGAGAGAGAAAAAACCCACAAGTCATCCCAAATGCTGAAAGTTCTCAACTCATTATCACATTTTACATATCATACAGGCATACTGACACTGTTAATTAGTGAGAAAGGCTTGATTGTTCTTTAATTATTCTGCCAAGAGCCAGTACAAAATGTGAAGCCACAAATTCGAGGGCACATTAAAAGTGGATTGGGTTTAGTGATGTCTTCATGTACCAACATGCATATTTCATTAGTCAGCTTTAGTTATTAGCAGTTTAACGTGGCCATTAATAATAAAAACCCTGGGTTATGTACAGGAATAAGGAATTGATCCCTGCAGAACTCTAAAAGGTGCCTGAGACGATGGTGCAGTTTGTGAGTTACAGTTCCCAGTGTCAGCATCAGGACGGGGTGTGCACACCGTAAAGCTCCTCCAAACTGTCACCCTCACTGTCATGTTGTTACGTGTTTTATGGCACAGGAAAGTCTGTTGAACAGAGTCTGCTCCTGGGAACGTGCCCTCTTGGGCAGAGGGTCAGATCTGCTCTATTTTCTGTGCCCCTGGAGATCTGGCAACCTGAAAACTGGTGTTTGGCCTTGGGGAGGTTTCCTCTTGCAGCTGCGAGGTGTTTCTCTGGAGGTTGAAGGCTGAGGTGAGAGTCAGGTGTAAATCCCTGACGTTCTGCATGCTCTGACAGTGGGTGGTTATGTGTAAGATGAAGGGTAAGCTCCCCAGTCTTTCCCAGTAAAGACTGAACAGGCACTGCTGGGAACAAATCTCACCTGCTGCTTGTACATTGAATCCATCCTTAGAGCAGCGCTGTGCTACCATGAGTGCAGCGATTGTTACCCTCTGATTGTTACCCTCTGGTTGTTACCCACGGATTGTTACCCACGGATTGTTACCCACTGAGTGTTACCCTCTGGTTGTTACCCTCTGTTACCCACTGATTGTTACCTTCTGGTTGTTACCCTCTGATTGTTACCCACTGACTGTTACCCTCTGATTGTTACCCACTGATTGTTACCCTCTGATTGTTACCCACTGACTGTTACCCACTGATTGTTACCCACTGAGTGTTACCCTCTGGTTGTTACCCACTGAGTGTTACCCTCTGATGATGTGCCAGTGCTGGTTTAATTTATTCCTTTTGTTTATTGCTGTCATATTACAGAGATGACATTTATGTCCCAGCTTTGAGTCGAGCAAATACCTTTGACATTCAGCAGCAAAAGGTCAATCTCTCCATTTTGCTTTGCAGTTTGAAGTTCAGTTATTCAAATATGAACAAACTTTCTTCCTGTAGCCCCCACACCCTGTTTTGTGCTGTGGGACAGGCATTGCCACGTGAAACCAGAAAGCTGCGTATGTCTGGTGATGGGACAGTCACAGATCTTCTGTTATTCTCCTTCAAAACCAAAAAAGAGAGATGAGACATTTCAATCAGATTTAATTAGGGGGAAAAGCCATCAATACCCATTGTGTAAGTATGAAAACAACTGGGGTTGCTGTTTTTCCCCTCCAGTTTTGTAACACTAATTTCACTGAGGAGTTCACAGCTGGAATACCTCCTTCTCTACACCTACATTCAACAGTGTCCTGAGGAATTAAATGCCTGTTGTAATCATGCCTTTTCATGATAGCTAATACATTACAGAAATGTCACATCTCACTTTGCTAAATGCAGTTGAGAAGTTCAGGAGCAGCAGATGGTTTGGCATTTTGAGGGAGGCAGACTGCAGGAGGGGCTGGTTGCAGTCACAGGGTTGCCTTGTTCATCCCAGTGAGGAGCTGGGAATACTGTAGGGCTGCTGAGCTCTGCAGGACTGGTGATCTCACACTCCACAATTAATTATGCATAATCACTTGGAGGATCTTCCAAAGGCTGGGATCTTACACTGTTGAAGGAAAGCCAAGGACTTCTGTACTGTAACATAATGGGAAATGGAGTTTGAGCAGAGACGTTGGGGTAACAGGTGAGAAGCAACTAACACCAGGGCACCACAATGCCCTTTTCCTGTTCTGAAGGGAAAATCCTGACCTGCTGCTCAAAAATCCCAATTTAGAAAATCTGGAATACTGTCTGCTAAACTGAAGAAGTCCTGAAAGCTTTGAGACAGGGCAGTGACTGAGCATATTCCAGAGAATTCCCAGGAGTTAAAGTTGACCTGATTTTCTTTCCTCTCCTCACTTGTATACAGCTCTAGAGAAGAAAAAGGAGGTGTGTTAGGGGAACAGATGCCGTGCAAGGAAGACTCACTGTAAAAGGCTTGTATGTACTTTTAATTGAGGGCTTTGTCTTTGCAGTGGGAGCACAGGGATGGAAAGCTGTCATTCATCTTTGATGCTGGGTGAGTCTGTCGCTCTCAGTATGACTCAGCCATTCTTTGCAGGGGACAGGACAGCTCTGGGTCTGTATTTCCAAGTGAGAAGGAGCACATCAAACCACTCTGAAGGTGGCTGGAAGTGTTAATGATTTCCCTTTGTTTCTCTCTGGTGCCTGAGGCCATTTCTTGCTGGCCACTTTTGCTTCCCCCTCTGCAGATCCTGCCAGCCTGTGCTGAAAGGATGGGGAAAATGTTTCCATTAGGAAAAGGGAACAAATACTTCATGCTCACAGATTTCTGCCTTGAATTATTTGGTCATATCTTTCTGTCCAAAGCCTCTTGGTTTACAGGGACACAAATCCAGGGCTCTCCTTTAAGGCTTGGCTTCTCATCTTGTCCTTCTGTGAATGACCCTTTCCTGATTTATAAACATGGCTCAGACTGTTCTCAGGCAGCACTGGGAATGTCCCACTTGTGCTGTCACTGGTCTGGCCCTTTTCCCTGCCGTTGTTGATACAACATTTTGTGGTGTAAAGGATAGGATGTTCTCCCATTATACAGATACTGAGCCAGCAGGGTGCCCTGGGGGCCAAGGCCAGAGGGTCCTGGGGGACATCAAAAGGAGAGTTGCCAGCAGGTCACAGGAGGGGATCCTCCCCCTCTGCTCTGCCCTGGTCAGGCCCCACCTGGAGTGTTGTGTCCAGCTCTGGGCTCCCTGGGATAAAACAGACAGGGATCTCCTGGAGAGAGCCCAGAGGAGGGACAGAGATGCTGAAGGGCCTGGAGCATCTCCCCTGTGAGGAAAGGCTGAGTGACCTGGGGCTGTTCAGCCTGAGAGGGGATCTGATCAATGGTGCTCAATAGCTGAAGGGTGGGACACAGGGGGACATGGGCAGCCTCTTCTCTGTCTGTGATGGGCTCAAGTTGGAGCCCAGGGAGTTCCCCACCAATGTGGGGAAGAACTTCTTCCCAGTGAGGGTGAGGGAGCCCTGGGACAGGCTGCCCAGGGGGTGTGGAGTCTCCTTCTCTGGAGAGATTCCAGCCCCGTCTGGACACCGCCCTGTGTGCCCTGTCCCAGGGACCCTGCTCTGGCAGGGGGTTGGACCCCATGGGCTCTGGAGGGCCCTTCTAACCCCTGTGATTCTGTGATGTGGAATTACTCAGCCAAACCATACATTCAAACTGGCTGAACAGTTAGGAAACTGTGGGGGTTTATTCCCTTGCTTTGGGAAGCATTTTGCTTCCCTTTTTGGGGCAAGCCCAAAGCCCATCTCCTGTAACTTCAGGTGGGGTGGTGCAGGTGACATGTAGAAGCAGAACCACAGACAATTTTACTCCTAAGAGGATTTCAGCCTGAATACTGAGTCAGTAACACTGAAGCTACTGGTAGGAAATGGGAGAAGAGCCGTTGCCATAGTATGCAGCCACTGATTGCAGCCAGCTGGCTAACAGCAGGGCTGTGCTGGCCACACAATTAGTAGGTTTACAGCCCCCAGCTGCAGAACATGCTGATTCTTCCTCATTGAAGGGACACAAGGACATGGAGGGAGCAGGGAAGGAAGCTGAAGGTAAGAAATAAAGGAGGAAAATGTACCAAGCTATGGGAAGCTGGGTTTTGTTAGAGTCACTGGGCTTACCACAGCCTATCCAGCTGCAGTGCTGGGCTGAATGGTCTGAAGACCTTTGGTTTTGGGTGCAGTTGAGAGGTGGTCAGACTACAGGGATGTTGAGGCAGGGCTCCAGTATGCTTTCTGGCTTTTGCCCCATCAGTCTCCTATTTAAGCAACATCCTGCTGTATCTCAGGGTGACCTGGAGAATGTCTCTCTGATTTGGAAGCATCACTTCTCTGTTTAATGCTTTTAATTTGGGTGTTTGTAACCTCCTGATGTACATGGGTCCTTGGCAGCAAAACCTGACATTTGGTGGGTGTTAATACCTCTGGGCTTTCTGAGGGCACCGCAGTGGCCTGACTGGTTGTGGTCACACAAGCTGAAGGCAGTAAAACCACAAGAAATCCAAAAAACCATCACAGCCCCAAGAGAGATAAGTGAGGTTTGTCCTTCTGGGGCTGTGGGCAGGTGGCTGCACAGTAGATACCACAGTCACAAATCTGTAATGTCGTGGTTGGGGGATAAATACTCAGCACCTGTTACTACCTGATAAAGCCATACATATGTATGGATCCATTGTAGGTTATGATTAGAGAATCTAGTTTTAGCATCTGCTTTTACCTGATAAACTAACTTTGTATTAAATAAAGGAGAAGCAATAATTCACAGGATGGACACTGTGAAGATGTGGAACAAAGCTCTCAGAGACAGGGGAGATGATGTTTCCTATCCACATCCCCCATTAAACAGGAGCCTGTGCAAACAGGAATACATGGGCCTCCTTTCTACATGGTGTATTAGAAATACTCCTGCCTGTTGTCAGGATGCATTTGTAACCCACTGGCCTAAGAGTAATTTTAAATAAAAAGAAATTATGGACAAATCTGTCCATACCAAATACCTGGGTTTAGGGATCAGTTCTAAATAGGAGGGTTTACCAAGAGAGCTGACTTTAACAGATCAGTTCTGACGGGGAGTTTGGCCAATTGACAGGCTATTGTCACAATAGTCTGGTAACAGCCAACAAATAAATAATAAGAAGAGGGAAATTACAAATTGCTGTTTAACATGACAGTCTTAGAGGAGAAATGTGCACTTTGAGCAAGTGGAGAACTTTAGGAGTCCTTGCTTTTCCTTCCCAGCAGAGGTGATGGGAACTGCTCTGAGCGGGCAGGGTGAGCAGCAGTTCTGGAAGGTACTGCCTCTTGCAGAGCTTTGAAACTCCCACTGCATTTTGTCAGCATAAATTCAGTTTCTGTCTTCCCTCAGTGCCACTTCCTTAACGATGCCTCTTTGGTGAAGAATATGTCATAGCATGTTTTGGGTTGGAGGGGACCTAGAGATCACCCAGTTGCACCCCCCTGCCATGGGCAGGGACACCCTCACCAGCCCAGGGTGCCCAAAGCCCCATCCAACCCGGCCTTGAACCCTGCCAGGGATCCAGGGGCTCCCACAGCCTCTCTGGGCACCCTGTGCCAGGGCCTCCCCACCCTCACAAGGAATAATCTCTTTCTAGGATCTAATCTAAGCCTGCCCTCTCTTACTGTAAAGCCCTTATCTCTTGTCCAGTCCCTGCACTTCCTTGTAACCAGTCCCTCTCTGCTGTAGTAGCTTTCCTCCAGCTTTCCAGTACTCTTTAGGTACCAGCCCCTGAGGAGTGCCACTCCTCACTGATCTCCACTTGGACATTCAGCTCTTGACTGCAGCTCTTTGAGTGTGACTCTCCACCCAATTCCTTATCCAGCAAGTGGCCCATCTGTCAAATCCACGTCTCTCCAATTTACAGACAAGGATATTGTGCAAGACTCTGCCAAATGCTTTGCAAGTCCAGGTTGAAGACATCAGTTGCTCTTCCCTTATCCACCAACACTGTAACCCTGTTGTAGAAGGCTACCAGATCTGTCAGGCACAGTTTGCCATCAGTGAAGCCACATTGCCCATCACTGATCACCTCTTTATTTTCCATGTGTCTGACATGGAGGGTCTGCTCCATGATTTTGCTGGACACAGAGGTGTCTGTAGTTCCCTGGGTCTTCCTTTTTTTCCCTCCTTTTCAAAACTGGGGGTTATGTTTCCCATTTTCCAGCCAAGGAGCTTCACTGGACTGCTGTGACTTCTCAATATGATGGAGAGTGGCTTAGCAACTTCATCCAGTGGTTTCCTCTGGATCTACAAATGCATCTCATCAGGTCCTGTCGACTTTTTCACCTTCAGGTTAGATGGTCACAAACCTGATCTTCCCCTACACTGGGCAGTTCTTCATTCTCTCAGTCCCTGCCTTTGCCATCTGGGACTTGGGCAGTGTGGCTAGAGCACTTGCTGGTGAAGCCTGAGGAAAAAAAGTCCTTGAGCACCTCAGTGCTCGCCATACCCTGGGTAACCAGGTCTCCTTTTTCCTTCCAGAGAAGGTCCACATTTTCCCCAGTCTTCCTTTTATTGCTGACACACCTGTAGAAGCTTTTCATGTTGCCCTTGACATCTCTGGCCAGAAGTAATTCTGTCAGGACATTAGTTTTCCTAACCTGATCCCTGGCTGCTCAGAGAACTTCTCTGCATTCCTCCCAGGCTGCCTGCCCTTGCTTCTACCCTCGGTAGGCTTATTTTTAAGTGTGTTCAGGAGCTCCTTGTTCATCCACGCAGGGCTCCTGGAGTTTTTACCTGACTTTATTGGCATACAATCATAGAATCATAGAACCACAGACTGGTCTGGGTTGGGAGGGACCCCAAGGATCACAGAGCTCCAACCTCTGCCACAGGCAGGGACACCAACCTCCAAGCCTGGAGCTACACAAGGCTGCCCAGGGCCCCAGCCAACCTGGCCTTGAACACCCCCAGGGATGGGGCACCCACCCCCTCTCTGGGCAGCCTGTTCCAGCCCCTCACCACTCTCTCTGGAAAAAACTTCCCCCTAATATCTAATCTAAACCTTCCTTCCCTTAGCTTTAATCCATTCCACTCCTCAGCTTGGAGGAGGTGGTCAGCTTTCCTGGGCCTGTTTCCCCATCCTGCCAGGGTAGCCCCATGGAGCACAGCAGTGTTTTTGTGAGAACACAGAGGATGACACATAAAATAGATGAGTAGCTCCTGTGCACTGGAAGAGCACCAGAAGCCACCAGTGATGTGAGCAGCTTTAGGTAGTGCTTGAGTCGACGCTGTGTCTGGCTCTCGGTGAGATGCCGAGTGCTGGGATGTAGAAGAGCATTCTGGTGGCGCTGGCACAGCCCCGTCCTTTGAGCTGCTGTTTTGGCTGCCGCCGTCTCAGCGCTGCTGCTGCCTTCCTGCAGCCCTTTGCGGGAGCAGCACTGCACACACCGCCCGCGCCTGCTGCCCCTGCCCTAACACAGATCACAGCCTGTGTTCTGCCAGCAGAGCCTGGCAGATGGGCTGCGTGGCAGCACAGCCTTTGATCCTGAGAGGAGAGGCACGCAGGCTGAGCCTCGCGGGGGGGATGGAGAACTTAACTACCGACATGGCTCGTGGGAAACACAGCCCTGCCTGGTGCTCGCAGGTCAAAGGCAAGCTGGTAAATACCTGTAGAATTAGGTTGAACATGATACTTGTACCTTTGTGTCTCAGAGGGCTCGGAGTCCCTGGCAGAAATCTGGTATTTCATAAGGTGTGAAGGCAAATTAGCCATTCTTTCATCTTTTGAAATAATAAAGGTGTTTGCTTAGCTGAATAAATTATCTGTTCCTTTAAAGCTCCTTAATGCCAGCGTGGATTAAGGATGATAACTTATTTGCCTTACTGACTTTTATTACATGGCAAAGACCTTTTTTTACAACATCTGTTCCTCAGCTCCCTGGGTCCTTCTGTCACTCTTTCTCCCTACACTTTTCTGTGGGCAGCCTGAGGAAAAAAGGCCAAAGTGGAGATTTGGCATTTCTCCTCAGTGACAGATCCCTCAGAGTCCATTGCCAGCTGGAATATAATGACTCTGTCTTGAGGCAACTCAGTATTTCCTTACACTGGGATGATTATAATTAACTCCCCAATGACCCTGTCACCCCTCCTTCCCTGTTACACCAGGCTGGTCTTATGTGAGATCCCTCAAGGCTCTTACAGCAGCTTGCTGGAGAGAGATGGGCAGGCAGAGCAAGCTGCAGCATCCTCCTTGTGAGCTGTCACTCAGCCTAAAAGATGTTGTGACCTCAGTACAAGTTGTAGCACGTTAAATTAAGCAGGTTCCTGATGAGAATTTGCCTGGGTCTGTTACTGGAACCAAACACAGGTTGTATATTGAAGGACAAGGAATTCTGCCCCTATCCTCAGGTTCAGGGCTTTGAAACCATTTAGGATTTACAGAGTGCTCCTGTTAGCACTTTCCTTCAGGGGCTTGTCAAACCAGTTCCCCAACCCTGCTGTTGTGCTCTGCTTTGGTTTGTGGAGCATCTGGTCTGAGAGACCAGGCTGGGTACAGCCCAAAGTGGGACCGGGTGCAGGGTGAGCCTGCAGTTCCCTGTGTGGGGAAGAACTTCTTCCCGGTGAGGGTGAGGGAGCCCTGGGACAGGCTGCCCAGGGGGTGTGGAGTCTCCTTCTCTGGAGAGATTCCAGCCCCGTCTGGACACCGACCTGTGTGCCCTGTCCCAGGGACCCTGCTTGGGCAGGGGGTTGGACCCCATGGGCTCTGGGGGGCCCTTCCAGCCCCGAAAGCTCTGTGATTCCCTGATCCTTTCAGTGTTTAAAAACCAAACTAAATCTGGCCTCTAAACACTGAAGACTTGAGCAGTCTTGGAGGCTGGACTGTTGGTGAAGGGAATGAGTGGGGGCACTTTCCATTCTTAGGTCTGGTTACAAGTGATTTAGAATAGGTGATATGAATAGAAGTTACATATGAAAAAGGTTTATTAATATAGGGCCATGAATCTGTAGTTCTCATCAGATAACTGGGTGTTAGATGAAAAATAGAGTGTAAGTGAACTCCAACAGGCCAGATTCTCACACCAATACATAAGGAAGGACTTTCCTTGAAAGCCAGACATTCCACAGGCTGGATAACTGAACTAAAGCAATTCCGACATGACACAGAAAATCCCTATGATGCAAAAATACCTCATGTATACTCCAGGGCTGGAGCTGAGGCTGCCCAGCGCCCCGCTGGAACCTGTAGAAGCAGTGCAAAACACTCTGTCCTCCTAATCACCTTCTCCTTCGTAGGGTGTTTCTCTGCTTTCAGCATGGATGACTCAGAAGCTGATCCAGGGTCTGCTGACAGCAGTTGTAAGTACCTCCTGGCCCATGTGCACACAATCATAATTCCATGAATCCAGAAATCCCTGTATTCAGGTCACTCCTGTGGGGAGCTGGAGGATACTCAATCCAGGAAAAATTCTTTCCAGGTAAAAGTTGGCCTTTCACTGTTGGGTTTTACCAGACTGATCTGTGCAACTGTGGTTGTTTAAATATTAAATATGAATTAAAATAACAACATGAAAAAACCCACAACCAAACAAGAAAACCTACACAAGCAGAGCTGCCCTGAAAACCAGATTTACCATTTCATAGAATGCAGCCTTCCACACAGACAAATCTAAGATTTCCAACTCAGCTTCACTGAATCTACTGCCAAACTCAAACAGGGCTCATTTCAGAGATCTCAAACCAGACAGACGTAACTGTCAGTCTCTGATGACAACTACACTTGTGAAGTCACAATAAAAAAAGTCCTCCTAAGCCCAGCCAAGCTTAACACCTAAAGCCCAGCTAAGCTCCAGCATGTAGACTGAATTAGAAATTCTAGGGAAAAACAATCCTCAGTGCATCAGTGTGAGACATTTGCCTCTTACCTACACATGTTCCTAACACTGTGTAAAAATGAACACTACAGGTCAAGTCCAAGGCAGACTGAAAATCTGAAGGGAAGGATTCTTCCTACCTTCCTGTGATGAGTGCAGTATAAATACCATGAACTGGCAGGAAGGATGAGACCAACCACTCCCACACACTGTAAGAATGCACTTTCCCAAGAGCATTGGGAAAACAGCAGAATTAAACCCATAATAAAAACAAGTAGATTCATTCCAAATAGACTTCTGTGATTTTCAAATTTTGTCTTGCTGTATCCCCCTCCTAGACAGAGCAATATTCCAAACCCCCTCCCAGCTGAAGATCAGGAAACAGTGTGGGCTGAGGCTCCTCTTCAAGGTTTGCAGCTTAAAACACCACAGAGCTAGTACCTCCGAATCACCCTGAAGTTCCTGTCCAACTCCCAGTCTCATATTTCACTCAGAAGCAATCTAGCCACTACAGGTCAAGAGAGTTTGAAACATGAGTGTTGTATTTGCAGAAGAACAGGGTATCTTCCACCTCAGAAGGACTTCTGTTACTAAATTTACATTAGAGTCCCTGTCACCTACCAGGACCCCCAGCTTAGTTCGTGTTTCCAGGAAATAGACATTAAATACCCAACCCTGCCTGTCTCACAAGGTGCTGTGATCACAGCAGGATTTCAGTTATTCCTGCACTAACTGGAGTCCTGTGCTCAGCAAACCGGGTACCTTCCTAAGGGCTGAGATGCTGAGTAACTGTGCTGTCCCTGGCTGGCCATGGGTGCTGCTCCAAAGGGAATGTCAGGAACAGGCAGGGCTGGTGACCCATCCTAAATATCACTGTATTATGAACTAGCAGCCTGTAAGTCCTTTCTCACTGGCACATCCCTATGGGAAAGGGCATGTGAGCTTGCATATGGTGGTGATGTATGGTGAGGTTTTTAAAAGGCATACTATAACTTGGAGTTACTGGTCTCTCTCTTCATACCTGTAAACAGAGAGAAGCTTAAGAGGTTACATTCCTTCCTGCTCCTTGCTACGTTACTTAAACCAAACTGAAAGTTTAGCCACATGGATGTCTGTCATCTGTACTCAATTCCTGGTACTTTCTTTGTCACAAAATTAAATACCCAGATGTGTCTGACTAAATAAATGGGGGGGTTGGATCATCTCTCTTTTCTGCGAAAGCAGCAGAAAAAAGTTATAGCTAAGGGTAAGGGGAGAATCTTCAAAAACAACTACAAAACCACTGACCATATCTTAAACAGGTTTCCTCTGTCCACCACAACACATAACAAAGCACAAAATAAACTAAGAAACTCTTACTTTTGGGTTAATTCATAAAAGTTTTCATTAGTTAGAGAATTCGAAGGACATCAGCCCATTTGTACAAATTGTACCTAGGAGAAGATGCATATAAAAAGCTGTTCCATCATGTGCTGAGGAACAAAACAATAAATAAATCAAATTATTCACCTTTTTTTCCCCAGTTCTCTAATGCAAACACAAAGGTTCAAAAGAGATATGGTAGATTCCATTGATAAGCAAAGCAAGTAACGTGACACAGCCAACTCTCCCTTCCTGCCACTTCCTTCAAAGTGAAGCATTTGTTCCTCTATTTATTATTCCCTCTAAATTGGATTTGGTGAGGAAAAGGCAGCAGTTCTAGTCTCTCTAGAACAAGAGACACAAGAATCACAGGAAAATTCGGGTTGGGAAGTACCTCAGGAGGGCTGGAGTCACACGTCCCATCCGAAGCAGGGGCGGCTGTGAGGCCAGAGCAGGCTAATCCAGCCAAGGTCTGAAACCCCCAGGGACAAAGGCTGCTCAGCCTCTCTGGGCAGCCTGTTCTGCTGCCTGGCTGTCCTCAGGAGCGAGAGTCCTTCTTTCACCCGCTCTGCCCCTCTCCTTTCAGTGCACACCACTGTAGAAAGCCTGGCTCCAACTCAGTAGCCACCTTGCACACGTCAGTAGGTTGGCCCAAAGCTGCCTCTCTTGTCCACACTGATGCCCGTCGTCCCCTCAGCCTCCCCTCCCAAAGCAAGTGCCTCCACCTGATCATCTCCCGGGCCTCAGCTGGAGTCCAGCTCACTAACAGCTGCTCCTGTGCCTGCCAGACCAGCTTGCACACCCTCTGCCTGCCTGACAGCCTCTGCCTGCCAGACCAACCACCATGCTGCTGCCGGGGCAGGAGGGGAGCTGTGGGAAGGGACTCACGCTGGAGACGCTGTGGAGGACGCTCTGCCGGGGGTGGGACCCCATGGTGCCGCAGGGGAAGGGGGTGAGGAATGAATGCACCCCCCAGCCAAGAAGGAAACCACCCCCCTGCCAAACGTGTTGGGGAAGAAGGGAGCGAAATCATGACTAAGGGGAAGTCTGAGAAGGGAGGGGAGGGGAAGGTGCTGTCAGACCGGGTCGCACCTCTCATTACCCGGCTCTGGATTCGCTCTGTGTGTAGCTGTGGAGTAATAAATGAGAGTTTTCCTTCCTTCCCTCTGTGTTGAGTCTCTTTTGCCCACGTCATTACTGACAGGACGATCTCTCCCTGTGCTCACCTTGACTCCTGAGCCTCCAATTATGTATTTTCTCCACTGTGCAACTGAAAAGGGGAGTGATAGACCAACTTTGGTGGGTGTCTGCCCACCAGCAAGACCTAAATCAACATACAGGGTTACTAGAGGTCATCCATCAGCACTTGGGGTTACTAGAGGTCAAACTCACCCAAAATTCAGCCTCTGGGGTTACTAGAGGTCATCCATCAGCATACAGGGGTTACTAGAGGTCAAACCCACTCAAAATTCAGCCTCTGGAGTTACTAGAGGTCATCCATCAGCAGTTGGGGTTACTAGAGGTCATCAATCAGCAGTTGGGGTTACTAGAGGTCAATCTCACCCAAAATTCAGCTCCTGGGGTTACTAGAGGTCTAACCCACCCAAAATTCTCCTTCTGGGGTACTAGAGGTCATCCATCACCACACTGGGGTTACTAGAGGTCATCAATCACCTCCTGGGTTTACTAGAGGTCAAACTCACCCAAAATTCAGCTCCTGGGGTTACTAGAGGTCATCAGTCAGCTCCTGGGTTTTTCTAGAGGTCAAACCCACCCAAAATTCTCCTTCTGGGGTACTAGATGTCATCAATTAGCCATAAAGTGATGAACTTTTGGTCAGGTTGACCTGTTGTAACACAAACTGCTAACTGATGACCTCTAATAACCCCAGAGGCTGAATTTTGGGTGAGTTTGACCTCTAGTAACCTGTATATGGTAATTGATGACCTCCAGTATCCCCTAGAGCAGAATTTTGTGTCAATTTGACCTCTAGTTAAGCCAGTTGCCTATGGATGACCAGCTGCTTGCTCTCCCAGCTGCCTTTATGACCGGCTTTCCGCCTGCCTGCCTGCCTTGCGTACTGGCCATCAGCCTGCCCGGCAGCCTGGCTGACCCGCCGCTGTGCTGACCGCCTGCACGCCCGACCGGCCGCCTTGCTGACCCGGCGTCTTGCCTGACTGGCCACCATGGAGACCGGCCGCCCGCCTGTCTGGCCGCCTTCCAGACCGGCTGAGGTTGGCCCTCTGGCTGCCTGGGCACGCTGCTGGCTCAGGGGTGAGTCGCTGTGGACCAAGGCTACTTTGTGAGCAGCCCCCTTTGCCTGACTTTTGCCTCTGTCTCCCAGACCCCCCTCTCACAAGCTCTGGTTTTTCTGCTGTCACACTTCCTAGCCACCTAGCTCAAACTGAGCAGCTTGTGCAAACCTGTGTGTGTGACATGTCTTTTTCCATCTCCATGTTGTTATTAAATATTATTGCCAAAATAATTCCCTTCTACTAAGCTGCCCTTATTTACTCACCGCTCTTCTCGGTGGCGGTGATAGCTTTGCACCTCTCCTGCAACCTCCAGAACTCATGGAACAGCCATAAACCCAGCAGTAAATAAAGCCTTTGAGGTGTATCAGTTACAAGTGAGTAATATCCACAGAGGGGGTTGACTCCCTTTCCTCCATAGTGTTATGTTAATTCAGATGCAATATCTTTTCCAACAGGTTTATTTGAACGGGGGGGGGGGGGGGGGGGGGGGGGATATGGTGTTGCCTGTGTTCATGGAAGCTCGAAAAATGAAATTAAGGTGCTGTCTTAACGTTCCTACTGCTCAGTGACATGGTCTCTTGTTTGTGCCCTGCAAATTAATAGCAGCACGGCCAGTTGCCTGGAGACAGCATAAGTATTTCTGTGTTTAGATATGAAAGGAGCTCTGGGAATTGTGTGAAAAATATGGTTAATTAAGTAGGGACAAGTAGGGAATTAAATGCGTTTAATTTAAGGACACTTTAGAAGGGGTCTTGCTTTGTGTGCTGGATGCTGGTGTGGAAGCTGCCCCATTAACTTGAGTCTACTGTCCAGTTCTAGTCTTATTTTCTCAAGTAAATCAATTTTCAGCTCAAAAACAATACAAGTGGGAGTAAATTTGGCTGGGAGATTGAAACTTATGGTATTTTTTATTTCAGTTGACTCTATTCAGATTTAGCCCATCAGCAAATATGTTCCTCCCCTGACTCAGAGTTGCTGTAACTTGGAGAGAAACACCTTGAGTTGTATCAGCTGTGCTGCTGCTCACCCAGCCCCATCCCAAGTGTCTCTGTTGTTGTCTCTTTCCTCTCTCCTCAAGAGAGTTGCTGGGGAAAAATTTATACAAAGCTGTGCTCCGAGTTGAAAAACAGGAGTTTCTTTATAAATGTTTTTAAGATACACCTGTTGTCCTGCTCTGCGTAGTGATGCAGCCTGTTTCTGATGAAAGCTGCTCTGCACCTACAGAGCTCCTCCTCCTAGGCTGGCGTGTGGCCAGCGGAGAGCAGCTCCTCAGGAGCCATGAACCAAGGTTTGGTGCTCTTTGGTGAGCCAGGCACACCAGGCACCGCTGCAGGGATGTGCTGCTCCCTCCTGTTGCACCCTGTCCAAATGCCATGGCCGAGTGGCTCAGCAGACAGCTAAGGTGGCTTTTGAAGAGCTGCACTGCAGTGCTTTGTTGAGAGGTAGGAAGATGCACCCCAGCATGCAAGTGTCATGCTTGCTACACTTACAGAACCATGTAATGAGCACTTTTAACTTCTGGGGGTTTGTTTGTCACTTGAAGTTTGCTGAGCTGCCTGAAACTTTCCTGCTGCTCTGTGCCTGATGGTATGTACTGCCCAACACACGCAACTCCTATTCCCCAGGTCAGACAAAGAAACCCCCCTTCTTTTTAGGGCATCAACAATATGGAATTCCTCTCCCTGTAGCAAAATGTAACGGAGCCCTGGCTCTGCTGGTGTTTGTCTCTCCAACCCTATGCTTGTTAGCATCTAATGGAACCTGTGTTTGACAAGGCTAGGTACAAAGGTCTCTGCAGAAGGGGTGTTGCAGTCTTGGGAGACTCAGCAAGACCAGATTTATGGAAGTAATTTTTTTTTATCAGATCAACCAGCACAGCTGGCAAATGAAACATCAGAAGGCTTCCATGCACGTGTGCCCTGCTTCCAGCATGAACCACAAGCAGCAAACTTTGAGGCAGACTGAGATAGCTACAAATCACTAGGTGTCTATCAGGCAGCCTAACTGAGAGAACAGGTGTCGTGTCTGTGGGATAGATGGAATGTTGCCAGAGAGAAATGCATTAAGGTGCCGGTCTTTTCACTGGAAGGTCAGTAACTTCATTTCCAGGCTGTGAAACATCACGAGGTTAATGCTGGTCAGGAACCAGCACCTGTATTTGGTATCCAAGAGAGTTACAAATGGCCTGGCAGAGGGTTACCTTTCAAAGATGTTTTGTATGTGTCCAGGCTTAGAACCGCGAGGTGAAAGGCACCACGGCTGCTCTGCGTGTCTCCCTTCTGAGAGCCGCACACATGTTGAGCTGGACTTGCTGTGGCTTCGAGTCCTGCTGGGTGCAGAACGCGGACAGTCTCCAGCTTATTTCCATGGAGGCTCCGTGTGGCCGTGTTGAGGTGTGACAGGGCCGAGTGTAGAGCGCTCCAGGCGGCGAGGCGAGGAGGAGCAGCCCCGGCGGCCACTGAGGCCAGACCGGGGGCCGAGCGAGACAGCGAGCTGCACCGATGCGACCCCCTCAACAGGGCCGCGGAGGCTCACCCAAATTTGCCCGCCCCTGACGTCACGTGCCTCATCCCCACCCTCCCCAGCCTTGAAAGGGCTCCAGGAGGGCAGCGACTGGCCCCACCCGCACGGCGCAAGCAGGGAGCTGGGAGGGCTCAGGCCAGCCCGCCCGCCGGCCGAAGGAAGGGGAGCTCTGGCGGGTGAGTGTGGCTGGCGAGGGTCACTGACGTGTGGTGAGGAGCTGAGTGATGGCGTCTGCCCGGCACAGGGCCGTGACCACAGCACCTTCCAGTGTGGGAGTAGGAACCCAGCTCAAACCGCCTCTGAGCCATGGAGGCGCCTCCCCTCCGCGTGAGGCGGCGGGCGCGAGGCCGCCCTGCTCCCGCCCTGAGGCGGCGGGCGCGAGGCCGCCCTGCGCCCGCCCTGAGGCGGCGGGCGCGAGGCCGCCCTGCGCCCGCCCTGAGGCGGCGGGCGCGAGGCCGCCCTGCGCCCGCCCTGAGGCGGCGGGCGCGAGGCCGCCCTGCTCCCGCCCTGAGGCGGCGGGCGCGAGGCCGCCCTGCTCCCGCCCTGAGGCGGCGGGCGCGAGGCCGCCCTGCTCCCGCCCTGAGGCGGCGGGCGCGAGGCCGCCCTGCTCCCGCCCTGAGGCGGCGGGCGCGAGGCCGCCCTGCTCCCGCCCTGAGGCGGCGGGCGCGAGGCCGCCCTGCTCCCGCCCTGAGGCGGCGGGCGCGAGGCCGCCCTGCTCCCGCCCTGAGGCGGCGGGCGCGAGGCCGCCCTGCTCCCGCCCTGAGGCGGCGGGCGCGAGGCCGCCCTGCTCCCGCCCTGAGGCGGCGGGCGCGAGGCCGCCCTGCTCCCGCCCTGAGGCGGCGGGCGCGAGGCCGCCCTGCTCCCGCCCTGAGGCGGCGGGCGCGAGGCCGCCCTGCTCCCGCCCTGAGGCGGCGGGCGCGAGGCCGCCCTGCTCCCGCCCTGAGGCGGCGGGCGCGAGGCCGCCCTGCTCCCGCCCTGAGGCGGCGGGCGCGAGGCCGCCCTGCTCCCGCCCTGAGGCGGCGGGCGCGAGGCCGCCCTGCTCCCGCCCTGAGGCGGCGGGCGCGAGGCCGCCCTGCTCCCGCCCTGAGGCGGCGGGCGCGAGGCCGCCCTGCTCCCGCCCTGAGGCGGCGGGCGCGAGGCCGCCCTGCTCCCGCCCTGAGGCGGCGGGCGCGAGGCCGCCCTGCTCCCGCCCTGAGGCGGCGGGCGCGAGGCCGCCCTGCTCCCGCCCTGAGGCGGCGGGCGCGAGGCCGCTCTCCCCCTCTCCTCTCCCCTCACGTAGCCGCGCTGTTCCTTGTCCCTTTTAGGAAGGAACAGCAAGAGAAGGTGGGGCAGAAGTGCCCCTCCCCCGTGTATGGGGTGCATTGTGTGCCGCATGTGGCAGCCAGCCCTGTGTGGCATCCCGAAGGGGCTTTGCGAGCTCCTCCCAGGAGCCCGGGGTTTCAGGGAGGGGACAAACCTGGCACAGGCTGGAAAGGACCCACTGCAAAGGCTACAGGACACTGGCAGCAGTTTAACAGAGTCGTGTATTAACACAGCATAAAACACATGGAATGCGTCTCTCAGTTATGCCCTGAACTTACCTGTGGTCCGCTGGCTGCTGGCAGGAGTGGGTTGGAGCGAGAGGAAGGTAACCTTCCCTGATGGTGGAAACAGAGAAGAGGAGCTGATGGGGAAACATCCTGTCTTGAAACAGCTGAAGGTGACATTTTAGGGCCGTTCACCAGGAAATCACTGGTGGGTGGAGCTCTTACACAGGTTTATTTAAATTTGGGAACTCACAGGTTTCATGCTGTGTATTTGTGGGCTGGACAGGAGCATCTTCTGCCACCATGCTTAGCTGCTTGCTCACCAGGCTGTGGAGACAGCGGTAGGGAAAACCTCCCTGGATGGATTGGCCTAGGCTGGGGCAAGGAAAAAGTCTTTTGAGGAATTAAGATGAGTAAAAAGAATGATCTTGTGTTCAGCCCTTGCATTGAGAGCTCCTGACAGAACTAGAAGAGCGATCACCCCTGTGTTGTTTGTTCCACCATGCCAGAGCTTCTAAAATGAAAACGATCTGATCCCTTTTGCCAACGAGGCAGAACATAATCCATTCCACGCTGTTTGTTGTCTGATAATACATATAATCAGTTGTATGTATGCACACATGCATTAGGCTCTTCTTATCCCATTTTCTTCTTTGTAATAAGGTGATTTAAAGTTGAAGACTGAACCTGCTGTGAGAACTGTTATCTCAGAGGAACCATCCTGGTGTAAAAATCTTCATCAGCTCTCCTCCAGTTTAACGGTTCTCTGTCGGCCATTTGATATAATAACAAAGCATCAACTTTTTTTAATCTTCTTTTACATACTGTTTTTATTTCAGGGCTGACATGGGCTGCAGGAATAATCCAAGTTTAGGAGCAGCTAGTTGCTATCACAGCACTCTGTGGTGCTTTTCCTGAACATAAAATTTACTTTGCTTAGTATGAATCCTAAACAATCCCAAAGAAACATGAAATCACCAAGGCAGCATACTGTTCCCTGCCCCCAAAGAAGGTGGGGAAGAGAAAGGGAGACATCTCTTTGAGTTCTGTAGAGATGATAATAATAATAACAACGATAATCCAAACTTGGGTTGCTTGTATGTCCCATGTTAGATTGTATAGATTTTGTGTTCAGGTGGGTTGTTTTTTCATTCCTTTAGATTACAACTCTCTATCACTTTGCAGTGATCAAGTAAATACTGCAATTGCAGGATAATCTTAAATTTTAACAGAAACAATAAAATCCCAGCTGTTATGTATACATTTCTGTTCTGCCTTGTAGCTCTGTGGTCACTACTCAATAGAGGGAAGCTGAAGAAAAAAGAAAAACTCCACTTCTGAGCTGTATTCCTCTGGGTTAGCCCAGGGGATGAGGCAGAAGGATGCAATAAGGATATGAGAGTCATTTTGGAGAGGAGGAAAATGAGGCAGAGGTTTTCCAGGGACCAATCTCAGCTTCTCCAGTAGCCTCTCCTTTTGCAGGCACCTTCAACCCTCATTTCTTTCTGCTCTTCCACTTCCTTGAGGCTGCCTGGGCTGCTGAATGCGCGCGGTCATGGTGTCAGAGCAGCAGCCCTCCGAACCTGAACTCCCCTTGTGCTCTGGCTCCCATCTGGCCTCAGTGCCCGCTGGGTTAGGAAGGCTCCAGAGTTTTGGGAGGAGCAGCAGTGGGTTTTGGTTCTTGTATGATGTTCACTGCGCCGGGCTCGGTGTTGATAAGAAGGTAGTGATTAAATTAAATGATGGGTGTGATTTAATTTGGCTCATTGTATTTGTTTATTGTTATCAACTTCTGCAACAATATAGTGGTTTTTTTCCAAGCTCAGCTGCTGATTAGCTTCATCGTTATTCATTAGCTGGATGATTAGCAGAGAGTTCTGTTGTCAAGGAAATGCTTATCAGATTTGGGTTGTAGGTTTTCTGTTTCTTACTGACATTGGCAAAGCAAAGCTTCAGCGTCTGTGCTCGGGTGTTAAGCTGCAGTTTGCCTTTAATTGTACAGAGCTGCATGTTTGTCATGGCTTCAGTTTGTGTATGTTACTACTGACTAACTTCAAGACAGGGATTCATTAAGTGAAACCTCTCTTTGTGTTGTGTGAACTGGGTACCTGAAATCATGTTTCTATTTTCTACTGTCCTTACAGTTTTTTATACCTTGTTTCTCTTGTCTCTCTGTGTTTAAAGAGGCCTTTTTTTTCCTTTGCCTTTCTGTATAACTGTATTCCCCAAATCTATGCATCATTCAGTGTTCCTCTTAGTTTCCCTTCTCCATCCCTGTAGTATTAATTTTCTATCAAGGTGACCTTAATTGAGCTCGGTATGATAATGTAGCGTTGTTGTAGGACAGCCAGGCATCACATTTATTATCTGCTAGCAGTTTTCCTCTGAAAATTCTGCTTGTCATCAGGAAAAGGAGGCAACTGAGACCTGTACTCGTTCACACGCTGATGCTGGTCCCAGGGTGTTGATTCTTTGCTTTTAATCCATGCCTCTGGATTCTGCAGTTCATAACTTGCCATCATTGAAGTGTAAGAAGTTAGGGGGAATTTAATTGCTTGAAATTTCAAAGATGCAGATTGGCCAGGGAAGGGGAGACTGTATTAAATGTATTAAGTTTTGAAAAGCATCTGATGCTCTGCTCCAGAGGCAACAGCATTCAGCACATGATGAAGTTCCTCAGAGTCAATTTTGCACAGTCTCCTCATGAGCTGACAAGAGCATCTCTAGATCTATATTTACAAGAGGGGCAGAGAGGGACACGTGGTGTGGTAATGGCAGTGAACCTCTAATTCCCTCTCTCAAGCAACATGTGGAACATGTTTATCTGCAGCTTTGTTTAAAGACAGGAGCAACTTTAAACCACTCCAAAAATGTGCCAGCAGTCCTGCACTGGTAACTAGTGGGTGGCTGTGAAAGCTTCTTGCTTCAGACAAGTTCCTTTTGTCCACAACAGAGCCATCCAGGGCGGTTTCCAGTGCTGTGGCTTCTTTTTTGTTAGAAAAGGATGAGATGGAGGAGTAAATCCATCTCAGAAACCTTAATTTGGGTAAGGAGGGAACGAGCACTCCACACCCCACTGACAGGGCACCTCTCTAGCAGTGGAATGGGAGGGACTCTCCTATTCCATCCCAGCTCTTGGCCTCATTTGAGGTGGAAGCAAAGGGTGCTGCTGCTCTCAGATAAAATGTGAATGTTCACAGGAAGGAGGATTGCCTGAGATCTCTAAAAGTACCTTCTCTTTCCTCCAGGTGATACTGTAGGGATTTATCATGGAGTCACAAGGCTGGAAAAGCCCTTTAAGCCCATCGAGTCCAACCGTTCCTGTTCTGTGCTGACCCGGATCCCTGAGCACCTCATCTCCCCTCTGTTAAACACACCCAGGGAAGGTGACTCAGCCCCTCCCTGGGCAGCCTGTGCCACAGCCCCACAACTCTGCCAGGGAAGAACTTTTCCCTCCCAGCTGAGCTGACCCTGCCCTGGGGCAGCTTGAGCCCATTGCCCCTTGTCCCATCTCCTGTCCCCTGGCTGAAGAGACCATCGCCCACCTCTCTGCACCCTCCTGGCAGGGCAGGGGAGGTGGGGAGAAGGTCTCCCCTCAGCCTCCTCTTCTCCAGTAAGCTTAGCAGTAGTGACTCTGAGCAGGGAGGGGTAGGATTACCCTGAAATAAGTAATCAGCAATCCAGATATTTGATAGTGAATAAATATCAGACAAATTAGTCTGGGGAGGCACTTTTTGGCCTCAGACTACATGCTGGCTTTGAAGTTTGATGTGAGGTGTGAAATAAGTTGATAAATGAAAGCAGAATGCTTTGTGTGAGCAGAAATTGGTCTCGTCTATGCAGTGCATGCCCATTTAATGTGCTTTTAAGATTATTTTCTTAAGATAATTAAAATATTGCAGACCCAGAGATACTGTGCTCCTCTGTTAAAGGGTCTGTGCTTATCTGATTTCCTGTATGGATTCCAATAAAAGCCTTGTGGAGGTAGGTGCTGCAGGAATATATTGTGTTAGCTCAGCCCCTTTGTCCAAAGCACAGCGCAGTTTAAGCTCACATTTTGCTGCAAGCACCTGAGTTGGGATTAGTTTCATTGACTTCAGGGCAGCTCACACATCTGGAATTTGTGTGGTGATGGCTGCAGAAACAAAGCAAGAGTTGCTTGTGAAGCCCTGAAGTAATAAAGGTGAGGGCAAAGGAAAGGTAAGTCTTGATTCATTCCAAATAACCTTTCAGCTCTCAAATGTGAGTAATTTTTTCTTCCCCCAGCCATTTTACTTGAGAAACATTACCTGTATTTTTATCTCAAGGCTTAATGTTGTCTTCCCTTTCTTCCCATAATGCTTTATATATCTCATGGTCATTTCAACACAATTGAGAACAGTGGTCACCCACTTGGTGCTCAGGTTTCTTCTTAAAAGTGTCTGCATCCACTCTCCCTACCACTTCACAGGGATGAGTGCTCTTGTGCCAACAGTAAGAGAAGAGACAACCTCCTTTACTGGAACTTGCTTTCTTATCTTGGGTTATTTGCTGCTGCTGTCATTGTTAATTGGCACAATAGGCCACAATTTCTTCTCTTATTTTTTTTGTGTAGCACAAAGTTGTGTTTTGAAGTTTAGCAAATATTGAGAACAAAAGTAGTTCTGCTTAATGGCAGTCCCATTGTTTGTGGTAGCACAAGGAGCCACTGGTGTGAGCTGGTGGGCCATCAAGCTTTCCACTGACTTCAGTGAGATTGTGGTGACTTTCCTTTCTGGGATTTGTAGCTAGATTCGGGGATAAAAATGTATGTCTGGAGAAACAGAGATGACAGCTGTGAGAGATTTCTTCTCCTCTCTTTATTTTCTTTCCCTTTTCATTCAGTCCTACATCTCCTCCCTGATGTGCTGCCAGCTTTGGTTAGGGCTCTCTCAGAGTATAATTTTCTAGATGACAAGCCTAGTTACCAGCCTTCCTGGGCATATCGATGATCAGAGGATTCAATCCACTTCAGTTAATGCTTCAGCCTGTGGCATAACAGCTCACAGTAATTAATCTGCTTTCCCTGATGTTCAAGTGTGGCAGCTCAGTATGTTTCCTCCATCAATCCAAGTATTCTGCCAAGGAATTTTGAGTCTTGTTCCATTGCTGATTCCGATTAGGCAGTTTTGTCACAGTGATTACTTAAAACTAAGAAGAGTAATAGAACAATTAGTTATGAATTAATTACAAATTATGAATGGTTAATACATCACAGAAAAGCTGTGTCAGTTGTCAGAGTGAAGTCAGAGAGGACCTATCCAGCACACGTGTGTTGGTGAGCTCCTGGGTACTGGTGATGGTTTTACAACCGCAAGCTGCAGGAACTCAGGGAAGCACAACTTCTCTGGGCAGCCTGTCGCAGGGCTCTGTCACCCTCACAGTGACAAAGTTCCTCCTCATGTTCACATGGAACCTTCTCTGCTGCAGCTTGTCCCTGTTGCCCCTTGCACTGGCCATCACTGAGAACTGGCATTCTTTTTCTTTGAAGGCTCAGTGTCCAAACATCTTGACTTGGCATTGCTTTCCACCCTAACTTGCAAACAGGGAAGGCCATAACCTTCCTAGGTGATGAAATACCTTCAGCTCACCTCCTGGCAGCTCCCCAGCACCCCATTGCAGCCTCTCACACGGCAATACCTGAGGTGGGTGAGCTCTGCAGGCCCCTCTCTGTGTGTGTCCCCTGGGGCTCGTCCAGCGCTGCTGCCCCACTTGCCCTTCTGCCGGCAGGACTGCAGCTGCCTGTGCTGTATCAGCTGTGCCAGGTGCTTTGGGAAGTGCTCCTTGCTGCTTCAGCAGGATGCTTTTCCAAACCCACAGCCATCTGTCTGTAGGGGCTCCAAGGGTGACTTTGTATCCTGGTGTCAGCCTGCCTGTATTTTGGCTGCTTTGGTTTGACCTGTCATTAGTGTCAGGGTACCACCACTCCCCGCTCCATCCCTGTGGGCTGTGGTTCCTGGACTGTCTTGTCCTCTCTTTTGTCACCTTTAGCTCTGGCCACCCAGAGACTCCAGCCTGCAGAGCTGGGGGGATTCCTGAACAGCACTGCACATGTGAGGCTGCACCTTTGGCAGGAAGGGTAGCAGTGGAAAATACCCATTAAACTAAATACTGAAGGGAAAAACCAAATCAGATTAGCTCCTGCCCATCTCCTTTATTCCATGTAGCTGAGTGCCTCGGTATCAGGGCAGTGTTACACACAACACATGGCAGAACCAGCCACCCAGCTTGGGATTCAGGTCACTTTACAACGATTTTTTTCAAGCCCTCCCCCCCCCCAGCCCCCATGTATTTCTGCAGAGCTAGTTATGCCCCACCCCCCCTTCCCATAGGATCAGCACTTTGCTGGTTTAAACACATCATCCCTGGTGGTCTAGTGGCCAGGATTTGGCACTCTCACTGCCATGGCTTGGGTTCGATTCCCAGCCAGGGAAAGGGGTCCTTCATCCTTGGCAGGTCACAAATTTTTCCCCCACCTGGAGTATTGTATCCAGCTCTGGGTTCCCTGGGACAAAAAAGACAGGGATCTCCTGCAGAGAGCCCAGCCAAGGTCTATGAAGGTGATTAAAGGGCTGGAGCATCTCCCCTGTGAGGAAAGGCTGAGTGAGCTGGGGCTGTTCAGCCTGGAGAGAAGCAGCCTGAGAGGGGATGTGATCAATGGGGATCAACAGCTGAAGGGTGGGACACAGGGGCCATGGGCAGCCTCTGCTCACTGTCTGTGGGGACAGGACAAGGGGCAATGGCCTCAAGCTGGAGCCCAGGGAGTTCCCCACCAATGTGGGGAAGAACTTCTTCCCGGTGAGGGAGCCCTGGGACAGGCTGCTCCTGTGGAGAGATTCCACCCCATCTGGATGCTGCCCTGTCCTTGGGACCCTGCTTTGGCAGGGGGTTAGACCCGATGACTGCTGGAGGCCCCTTCCAAGGAAGTGGATTCCTTGGCTGGGATAAGTGGTGAGGCATACTGGTGAAGCAGAGCTGTGGTGTGGTGTGATGTGAAACAACTTCACCCAAATCAAGGTGCCCAGCTGGTGATACTAGACAAGGAGCACGTGAAGGTGTACAGTCTCTGTGACTAAATAATCTCTGGTAAAGCAACAGGCACCACTTACTATGCCCTGTATGTCTGAAACTGGCCACTTCACCTTCCTGTTGTGCCCAAGCAGGATTTCACAGGCTGCTTCAGGAGCACATGCTGCTGTTCCCCACAGAACACAGCCCCTTCCCTGCGGCTCTCCTTGCATCTCTTCCTCAAAGCTTAGCGGGCTGCGGTTCAGAGCTCTCCGCAGGCTGATGTAAGATCGCTTTAAACTCTGTGGAGCTGGTGCTTAAATAACATTCAAATGAACTCTGTTCAGCCTCTAAGCTACTGTTGTACCAGGGCTGCTTCACCTCGCAGTGTGGGCTTTCATGTCTTTCTCTGGAGGAACGAATCTGAGGCTTCATTCACATGAAAAAACCCTCAGTATGATTTATTTACAGGTTAAGGGCCTGAGCACATCCTTATAAATAATGCTTTAGCCTTGTGGGGTTTTTTTCCTTCATGAACTCCTTATTTTTTTGTTCTTATGTTTTTTGTGTGCTTCTAAGGCCTCCAGGTTGTTATCATGGTGAACGTTACTGGCTTTTTTATGCTGGGTGGGAAAGACAAGATGTTTTCCTCCAACCTGAAGAGCCGGCACCTAAATTCAGGCTGTGTAGTGTGGATGCTTGACATCCTTTCTTCTCTTAATTCCTTTCCAGAGTAGCCACCTACCTACCACCAGTCTATCTGCTTTGATATGTACTTCAAGATGCAAGTAGTCCAAATCTAATAAGAACTGCTAGGTTAGACAGGATTCTTTCTGATATGATTACAGGTGTGTAAAAAAACTGAAAACCCCCATAAAACAGAATATAGGGGGGAAAAAACCTCAGTATGTCTTGTCATAACTTTCATCAAAGACTAAATACGGCCCTTTTCAGTTTTTAAATTACAACTATTACTAGAAGCTGAGCTCTGATGCGTTGTGCTGTCTGTTACAAAATAGTATTAGTCATCACAAGGAGATTATGTGCGAAAGCCTTCATTAACTGGCAGCTATAACTAAATTAATGAACTTAAGCAAGGGCTACAAGCCTGAACACCAGAACGTTAGCAGAATTGCTAGTTCACAGAGCAAAGCTGGTGTCATGTGACACCAGGGCACTACTTTGATGATGGGTCTGAGTAATGAGATTTTTTTCCCCCCTTTGGCGTTGATTTTAGTGTTGCAATCAATATAAATATGTCTTTTTTAAAACCTTCCTCTGATACTTTAGTATCTGACGCTTCCAGCCTCATGTGTGGGAATAAAACCACAATCACGCTCCCCTCGCTGGGCTGCCAGATGATCTGTTGGTGGGATGACCCCGAGGTCAAGGATCTAACAGGCCACTTGGCAGTGTTTTTACTAGGACTATTTTCGTTAGAGTTATAGGGCATGCTGTTACGCCTCCAGTGAGCCAGGGCCTGGGGACATTTATGCCACCTGTCATCCCCTCTTAACAGCTTTGATCTTGCATGCACCGGTGGGGAGAATTATTGGGCCATTTTTCAGCCCCAGCCTGCAGTGGTTTAGCAGAGCTCCCGATGCTTTTTCACAAGATGAGTTGATACAGACAAGGGTTTTTGAAGAGGGCCCTAAGGCTAACAATAATATTTATATCTTCTGCCATTCGTGGTGAAGCAGAGCCAATAAAGCGGGAGAAGGATCTGCTCTGCCTTCCCTTTTGCTCATTAATGTTTCAGCTGGTTCTGTGGGGGTTCTGTGGAAGACTGGTGGCTTTCATTTCCTCACCAGAAGAAACCACAATATTTCTTACTCAGATCTGTTGCCTGCGAGGTTGTGCTTTAAGCTGCTTCTTGAAGGATGCTGTTCATATCTGCATGGACAGATGTGTAGCATGGAAATACACGTGTGTTGAACAAGGCTGGATCAGCCTTGAAAAAATGGATGGACTGCAGGAAGAATATTCAACAAAAAGGCAGTACCTGCCCCCCACCCTGAAAGGGAGAATATCCAGCTCCTGCTGCTCTTCCCCCTGGCTGTCTTGCGGCACGTGCTTCTGTTCCCTCCCAGCATCACTTTGCTGTGAGGTGCTGGGCAGCTGTCTTGTACCCTTACAAGCAGCAGTTGTATAGATGGGGATTTAAAATCCCTATTTTCACAATTTCTGTGGAAATCTGAAGGCGTGGAGTACATGGATGGTGGAAACCCCTTGTGACCTTGGGGATTAGAACTAGATCATAGAATCCCAGACTGGGCTGGGTTGGAAGGGACTCCAAGGGTCACAGAGCTCCAACCCCCTGCCACAGGCAGGGACACCAACCTCCAGGCCTGGAGCTACACAAGGTTGCCCAGGGCCCCAGCCAACCTGGCCTTGAACACCCTCAGGGATGGGGCACCCACCCCCTCTCTGGGCAGCCCCTTCCAGCCCCTCACCACTCTCTCTGGAAAGAACTTCCCCCTAATATCTAATTTAAACCTCCCTTCCTTTAGCTTTAATCCATTCTCCCTTTTTGATGGTTAGAGGTCCCTTCCAACCCAAACTCTTCTGTTACTCTGTGATTATTTTTTTCCCCTGCCTGTTTCATTCCTTACCACACTCTGCATGCTCCCTTTACCACCTCATAATTGCAGTGTGGCAGCAGAGTGTTGTAACTTACAGACTGGAACTGATGTTCCAGGGTGTGCTTCAGAACCAGAAGTTCGTGTGATCCTGCAATGAAATGATCCATTCTACCCCTAGGAAGTTGAGAGCAGAAATCAGGGGTGTCTGTGCAGGTGTGTGGGATCAAATCCACAGGACTTTTCTCTCAAGCACACAAGACCCATGCAGGATTTGTAGGTGTTGTTTGACAGTGTCACACACACATACACATGGCACCTGGCCCTTTCGTTGTCCATTTCAGGGATGTTCCCTTCCAAAAGAAAAGGACCAAACCCACTAGAAAGAAATCTGTAGAAGAATCCCTAGAAGAAATTCCAGGTGGCAGTGAGTATATCAAAATTGCCTTTGTGTTTTCATGTTTTAAAATCCCAGAACCTCCTGAGCTGGCAGGGACCCATCAGGCCCATGGAGCCCAACTCCTGGCTCCACACAGCCCATCCCAGTCAGAGCTGCACTGAGGGCATCGTCCAGGCGCTTCTTGCCCTCAGCACAGCTCGGGGCTGGGACCCCTTCCCTGGGGAGCCTGTGCCAGTGCCCGACCCCCCTCTCAGCACAGAACCTCTTCCTGACACCCAGCCTGACCCTTCCCTGGCAGCTTCACGCTGTTCCCTGGGGTTCTGTCCCTGGTCCCCAAAGAGAGGAGAGAGATCGGCGCTGCCCCTTCGCTCCCCTCGGCTGGCAGCCACAGACCCCATGAGGTCTCCCCTCAGCCTCCTCTTCTCCAGGCTGGACAAACCCAGGGCTTTCAGCCTCTCCTCACAAGCCTTCCCCTCCAGACCTTCCCCATCCTCGGTGCCTCCTCTGGACACTCTCCAATACAAAATGCCACTGTGTGGAATTAAGTTGATTTGTAGTATTTAGCAACTAGTCGTGGAAGTTCAGGATAATTCCATTTCAGTGTGGGTACCTGGCTGTCAGCTTTAAAAGTAGGAGCCTAAATTAGACAGTCGTGTTCTGCTGATGTTTCAGATCCTCAGTGGGCTGAATCACGTCTGAAAGTTTCTTCTTTGGAAACTCATGGGTAGTATAAGAAGTAATAATAGATTTAATTTAAATGCTGAACATGAGGCAGGAATTTGAAGCCCATCTACAGCAGTGGCATTCTGGCTGTGTTTGCACCTAAGTAACAGTGGTCAGTGAAATCAGTGCTCCTCATCAGCTTCATATATTGCATCTGCCTGCTCTTTCCACTGTTTCCTAGTAGTCTGTATCCTCCTGAACAATGTGGAATAATAAAGGACTACTGAGATATCATGGGCCAGACAGAAAAATCTGGTAATCAGTCAAAGTTGAGATACATTGAGAATTCACAGGAAGATGAGAATAATACATAGGAACACCAGGGTGACCTTAAAACAGCATTAATAGAAATGGAATGAAATGTTCTAGTACAAGGTCAGGTACTTAAGAAGGGCTAATAAGACGTCTACTGTAAATTGAAAGTGAGCGATAAAGACAGAGGCACAGTTAATCATGGAATAATTATGTGTGGTGGCTCTGAAAAAGACAAAAGCCTGGCTAGAACATGTACATTCAGAGACAGAGAAAGTATCTGTGCTATCATCAAGGGTTTTGGTGAAATAATGGCCCATCCTATCCCAAAATTGCAAAGATACTTTCATGCTTATAACCCAAGAATTACCTGGATAAAGAAAACCACAACACCCAGGAAGAAACCTCTTCCCTGTAACTCACAATCATAACGGATTATGCTCCTTTAAGAGGACATTGAATCACAGCGTGGGACATCAGGTCCTTCTGTCCTTAGTGCAGGTGCCTCTCTCCCTCCCCTTTTTCAGCCCCAGCCCTTTACAGCTGCATCCTGCTCCTCCCAATCTCTGATTTTTTTTTGTCATCTCTAATTTTAAACATGCTATTTAAGCATGCATGTGCCATTTGTGTATCAATCCCAGCAGGGCTGATTAATCCCAAGCATTTAGAACATTAACACTGTCTAGTCTTTTCTGTCAGAAGCTGCTAAGTATTCTAGCAGCAGTAATTAAACTCACACCACTTCAGTGAATTATTAAACTCAGGCAGAGTTATTTATCGAATCCATGACAGATCTGCAAAGACTCTAATTCTAACCTCTACTTCTAGAAGTTTAGACGTGTGTTTCCATTCTAGGAGGTAACAACAGAGACCCATTTTTAGTGTAATGTACTGTATTTTATGCTGTGTGTGTTGGAAGGTTGTGTGAAGAAGACATCAGTACAGCTTTGCTTCAAAATACTGGGAGAAATACTGTCTCATCACACCAGAGTGGGAGGTTTCCACAGGTTTAATTTTTAATGCATTCACTCTTGATATCTTATCTCAGTTTTAGAGTTATTGCTGATCCCTAGAATAAGCTACATGGCTGGAAACGTTAGGAAATGTGAGCAGAGACTTTTTAAAGGCAGTAATGTGAGAGGAGAGTGATGTTGCACCTGTTGTCTCATTGCCCCAGCTGGAGTCCTGTGCCCAGAGCTGGGGCCTCAGGACAAGGAAGATGTGGGACTGTTGGAGAGGGGTCAGAGGAGCCACGGAGATGCTCAGAGGGCTGGAGCAGCTCCCCTAAGGAGAGAGGCTGAGGGAGCTGGGCTGGGTCAGCCTGGAGAAGAGAAGGCTGTGGGGGGACCTCATTGCAGCCTTCCAGTCCCTGAAGGGAGCAGAGGAACAGGAAGGGAATCAGCTTGTTAAAGGGCAGAGACTGGCAGGACAAAGGGGATGGATTAAAACTAAAGGAAGGAAGGGTTAAATTAGATATTAGTGGGAAGTTCTTTCTAGAGAGAGTGGTGAGGGGCTGGAAGGGGCTGCCCAGAGAGGGGGTGGATGCCCCATCCCTGGGGGTGTTCAAGGCCAGGTTGGCTGGGGCCCTGGGCAACCTTGTGTAGCTCCAGGCCTGGAGGTTGGTGTCCCTGCCTGTGGCAGGGGGTTGGAGCTCTGTGGCCTTCCAACCCAGACCAGTCTGGGATTCCATAGTCATGGGATGAGCTGTGTCAGTTTGTCCTAGGCTGACATTTCCAGACCTGAATATTTGCTTAATTCTCATCTTACATTCCAGAAATACTGGTGGTAAAACCATCATCTCATGTAGATTCTAGTGTCTAGATTAATAGGTATAAAGAATGCTACCAGTGAGAACTGCAGAAATAAGCAATTTATTAGGTGGTGGTGAATTGCTGTGAGAAGTGTCTGGTGCCTGCTCCCCTTGTAAATCCTCCCAACAGCCAAGTGTTAAATAATTTGGAGGAGAAGGATGTTAACCTGAGCAGTATGGGAACTCTGGAGACTTGTGAATGATAAATACAAGATTTTTTTGTCTGGTTTAGCAGCATGTGTCCTTACTACTTACTGTCATGCTGAGCAGCTGAAAATGAGATAGTGAGGACATGATGTCATACTGGTGTAAGCCTGGCTTTTTGAAAAAAAAAAGCCAGATCTGAGACAAGGCTTGTGGGAGCAGATCTGGTTTCCAGTGTGTGCCTAAGCATTGTGCTAGTTTTACAGCTTGATTTTGAAGGAAGCCACAACTAAACCATTGAAAAAGGTGCTTTTCTAACATCAGCAAGGGTGAGGACTTCTACTGTAGACTCATGCTAAAAATGTGTGGGCCACATAGACCTTTGTGACCTGCAGCCACCTGTCTGGGTAGTTCCAGGTAATCGGATTTCCAGCGAGTTAAGTAGGAGGTAGGCACTGTTATTGATACCATGTGTGGAAGAGGAAAGGTTTCTTCCAAATGAAAATGCAAATGCAGCCTTGGTTTGGATTGTGCTTCAAGTTGTGTCATGGTACAGCATGAAATACTGCAAAATGGGACAAAAAATAAAGAGGTGAGTCCTTGGTATTGGTAGGTTAAATAAGCCTGCTCTGTGGGTTGGTTAATCTGTTGTTGTCTCTGTCTTGCCCTCCTCTCCATTCCCTAAGGGATGGTACAACAAGATACCCAGTGGGTGGGTTTTGATCCATTCCGATGGGATGTCTGTCAGTCGAGGCGATTGGAAAAAGTCAGGTGCTTATATTATATCTGGGCTCCCTGGTATAAAAGGGACAGGGATCTCCTGGAGAGGGTCCAGAGCAAGCTACAGAGATAGGAGCATCTCCCCTATGGGGATGGGCTGAGTGAGCTGGGGCTGTTCAGCCTGGAGAGAAGGAGCCTGAGAGGGGATCTGATCAATGGGTATCAATAGCTGAAGGGTGGGACACAGGGGCCATGGGCAGCCTCTGCTCAGTGTCTGTGGGGACAGGACAAGGGGCGACGGGCTCAAGTTGGAGCACAGGAAGTTCCCCACCAATGTGGGGAAGAACTTCTTCCCAGTGAGGGTGAGGGAGCCCTGGAACAGGCTGCCCAGGGGGTGTGGAGTCTCCTTCTCTGGAGAGATTCCAGCCCCGTCTGGACACCGACCTGTGTGCCCTGTCCTAGGGACCCTGCTTTGGCAGGGGGTTGGACCCCATGGGCTCTGGAGGGCCGTTCCAAGCCCTGCGATTTCTGTGATATTGTTAATTTGTTGATTCCTGTATATGCCTTGGAGGGTGGGAGAGCCTAGTAGTACCCACAAGAACCCCAGAATTCACCCATTCTTATTGCCATTAATTTCTCATACAACTCCCTAAGGTGCCAGGTACTTTTGTAGAACAAAAGAGCTTGATGTCAATCACTGGAAACCTCTCAGCTCAGGTATGGGAAGTAATCCAGCCACCCAGTACAGTGAGAGCTGTAAAATCCACCTGGAAAGCAGGGTAATTTAGTTTTCCCTGTGCTCTGTGCTGGTTCTCCATGGCTGGAAGCTGCTCCTTCAGAGTTTCAAACACATTGACATGAGATCTTTAAATTCTCTGCTTCTCTCAGGATGAGGTCATGACTGGTATGTTGATACACTCTTTGTTTTAAGAAGTTTGCAGTCTAATTTTAGCCACAGTGAGGAATAATAAGGTGTGTACATACATCAAACAAGTGTGAAATGAAACGGTAAAGACCACTGTTGTCCCATTATGGGCTCCATACATCTCATCTTGACGGTTCTCTTAGAGAAAATTGAAGAATATAACAGTAATTTGCCATGAATGTTCTTATCTGTTAGAAAGCAGCATATTATTTATTGCTAGAAAGTGATGCTACAGCAAAATGCACACAGTGGCCTTTCCCCCAGTGAAATATTTGTTTGAGGGCCTGGAGCTGGGGGTTCTTTCAAACTCAGCCTGGCTGCCCTGTAGCTACCCGTAACATTTGCAGGGGAGATTGAGTTTCAAGTTGTATTTCAAGTGGCATTTAAATTCTCCTGCACCTGTATATTAAACTCTCTTGTCTTGTTTTGTGTGTGTGTGTGGTGTCTTGCCAAGAAAATTGTGGCTCTGTTTTTAATTGTCTGCCTTCCCAAAGCGCTGTCAGGCTGAAGCATATTATCTTCTGTGCCATCCATGAGCAGTTCAAGATTAATTAGTCTTTCACCCACTTTAAAGGCATTGTCTGTATCCTGAAGGCAGAGTGTGGTGTTTGGCAGCCTCCTCAATCACTTCAAATTCTTCTCTGTGTACTGTATAAATAATCTGTGGAAGAATTACACTGTTCTGTGAATAGCTACGGATACAAATGGCATATTCCGTACAATTCCAGTCTCCAGTCTGTACAGATTACCCCATTCCAGCGTTACAGGGGGGATAATAAATACTTTTCCACATGTCCTATAGTCTTACAACAAAGCTGACAGATTATTTATTAAAATTCATTCTGTGATTTTAAGGCCTCATGCATTTTTTATGCCGCCCAGCTCACAGAGCAGGAGCTGTTGGTACAGGGAGGAGGAAGGTTTGTTGGCGCTGCTGGAAGTCAGTGTCACTCAGTGTAGATATTAAAAAGGGAAGAGCAAATTGCAAGCGGTTGCAATGATGCTATTTGGATGCATTACCTATATGAGGGTTATTAGCTCCTGTCGTAAGCAGATTTAATAAGCTACTTGTTTACTTCCTTTACCTTCCCCCTTATTAGTTCTATTTCTTATGAAGAAATATATCTGCCCAGTAATACATACGAACACGAAAGATCCTCTGTCTGCTGTAATGGCTGTGTGTGCAGCCTGACAGTACGCAGGGTACTGCGTCTAATGAGCTGGGGTTTGTTTATGATGCTGAGATTTTACCTCCCTTAACAGCCACTAGCGATGAGGGAGCAGGGCAGGCGTGCTGTGGGCAGGCTCTTCTCCCCTGTAACAAACTGGCAGCTTATTATCTCCCTGGGCACTGGAGTAATTCCTATCAGTGGGCTTGGGTCTTTGCATTCCCCTATGGAGAGAGGCTGAGGGAGCTGGGCTGGGTCAGCCTGGAGAAGAGAAGGCTGTGGGGGGACCTCATTGCAGCCTTCCAGTCCCTGAAGGGAGCAGAGGAACAGGAGGGGAATCAGCTTGTTAAAGGGCAGAGACTGGCAGGACAAGGGGGATGGATTAAAACTAAAGGAAGGAAGGTTTAAATTAGATATTAGGGGGAAGTTCTTTCCAGAGAGAGTGGTGAGGGGCTGGAAGGGGCTGCCCAGAGAGGGGGTGGGTGCCCCGTCCCTGGGGGTGTTCAAGGCCAGGTGGGGCCCTGGGCAACCTTGTGTAGCTCCAGGCCTGGAGGTTGGTGTCCCTGCCTGTGGCAGGGGGTTGGAGCTCTGTGATCCTTGGGGTCCCTTCCAACTCAGGCCAGTCTGTGATTAAGGATTGGTAACGGGTGCCCGAGGGTAAAATCCTCAGCGAAAGCCTCAGAGATTGGAAGAACCTGGAGCAAAAATGCTCTGTGTACTCTCACCCTTGTCATGCCAACAGCAAGGAAACAGTGAGCAGGTACAGATGTGGTTTGGGAGCAGTGACTCTGGGAGAAGGCTTAAGTAAAAAGGCTCGTTTTCACAACCAGATCTGATGCTGTAAGGGTTGGAATCCACCTGATTTCTCCCTTGGTTGTGGGTTGTGTGAGCAGGAGTTTCTGCCAGGACATGCTGTGGCCCCAGCATCTGTGAGTCAGCTGGTTGTCACTGCCTGTGACAGTGCTGCTGCTGCTAGCATCTCAGCTGGCACTTATAAATAAACAAACAGGCTTCCTGCACTGCCAAAGCAGCGCTCAGAACAGGAGCTGATGTACCACTTCCTCCATAAACTGCCCTGGTAGAAAACCTTCATCAGCCCAGCAATAGACTAGCGAAGGTGTGAGCTTTATTGCTTCAGCGCTGCTTGCACTTCAGAGCTATTGGAACAGGTCCCAGTATTAACCATGAAAAGCTGGGGGTTGCCAAGTGACTTCCAGGTAAGTCAAAGTTTCTTGGCCTGCTAAGGAGAGAGGACACATGGGGGTTGGACTCGATCTCTTGAGGTCCCTTCCAACCCCTCCAGTTCTGTGATGACCTGGTAGTGCATGTTTCCTATTTTTAATGCCTGTGAACTGTTCCTGTTGGAATCACAGGGAAGAAGTGGAATCGCTGCTTTATTATCCCTCTCCCATTGTCTTCTTTAAGGTTGTCAAAACAATCACCAGGCTCCAATATACTTCTGTCATTCTCTTGGGGAATTTATTTTACTTAATTTTCACTGTATTTGGACCTTTACTCTGTTGTTCTGTGATTCAATTACTAGTATGTTTGTCAAAGTGAGATCAGAAGGCAGCATCTGAATGTTTTTCACATGTAAATGATGGATTTGAGCCTCCCTGGCTTTTTTAATATCCATTTTAAAGATGAGATTGTGCAGTATCCTGGAGCTTTATGTAATGACTTTGATATATTCAAAGCAATGCTTTTCTTTGCATTATCACAAAGGTTCTAAAGCTGGTTTAAGGTTATGGATGAGGTGGGGCCTGTTGAGAAGACACAAAGGAGATATTTATATTAAGAAGTCCCAGGCATAGAAGCATATGTAGCTTCCAGCCTGGATTGGATCATCTTTAAAACTGGTGGTGGTGGGGAGGCTCATGAGATGCACCTGCATCTGCTGCGGAGGCTGCAGCTTCTGGCCTGGTGGGCCCGTGCATGTTGGCTGCCAGGAAGCTAAGGAACCCCTGATGGAATCCTCAACCCGAAGTCTGTGACTCTCTGTTTGAGAGTCAGGGGACCAATGGTAAAACCAAACCTGCTGTGTAGCCAGCAGCTGTGTGCAAGTGGATAGGCATGACCACTGGCTGTGGCACAAGGCCAAGGCATGGCATATGCAGGGACCTGGCTCCAGCAGCTGGCAGGAGATCATCACTACGTTGACCCTCTACCAGTGACAGGCAGTGGTGAGTTAGGAGAGAGGCTGGAGAGTTTTCTAGAGAGTTACATTGGGAGAACTGGCTTCTCTTTCTTTTTTTTTTTTTTTTTTTTTTTTTTTTGTTGTTCCTTTAGGGTGCTTTTTTCCTGTGCTTGTGTTTGCTTGTTTAAGGATTGCTTGGTCCTTTTATTAAAAAGTTGGAAGAAAAGCTGTTCTGTGGGCTTTGGCTGGTCTCTTAGCCATGCCAGACACCAATAGGCAGCTCCTCTGCTTTCCTCCAGGCACAAAACATTTGCCCCAACACAAATATATCCATACCTATATAGCGTTTAAGGGATCTTAAAGAGGGGCTGTACAACAGTTGATTCTCTTTCATTATTTAATGGATTAAGATATAATTCTGGAAAGATAGTCCTGGAGTTCTCAGATGTTGGTATCATTTCAGTATTTGAAGCGTGACCAGCTAGGGAACTGGTCTGCCTCTCTTTTCTGTGAACACCCAGTGTTTGCTATAGCCCTTGCTATTACATTTATTATGCTGGTCATATTTCCCTGATTATTTCTGTTCTAAGTATGAGAATGTCCACGTGTGAGGATTTTGAAGGGAGAGCTACAAAAGGTCACCTCACCTTGCAGTGCACACCTCTAATTTCAGGGGAACATGGAATTCAGACACTCTGTGGATTTTGGCCATTTTCCACAAACCTGTCAGAAGAAAACCGTGGCCTTTAATGATCACCAGCATCTCTGTTCAGTTGAGAGTGACCAGATGAAGTAAAAATTCAAACTGAGTCTCCTTGGTGAATTGTCCACTGATTGAGATGTAGCTGAGTGAGAGCGAAATGGTCCCATGAGAATGAATTTCTATTGCAAAAGCAAGTGGAAAAAACTGATTTGAGGCTAGGAAGTGTTTTTGTGGCCAGATTGTGATGCAGGGTTTTGATAAAGAGAGAAGGAAGAGTGATAACAAAATGTGTGGCTGGTCTTTTCTTTAGAAATAAAAACGCCCATCACTCATTCATACCAAAACCAGCTCTCTTAATTTCTTGCCCTTTCTGCAGAAATACATTCTGGTTCATCAGCAGACAGAGCTCATGGAAAGAATTGTGAACCTGGGATGCTGCCCAGACTTTTGGGATTTCTTTCTGGGTTGACTGCAGGCTGAATATGAGCCAGCAGTGTGCCCAGGTGGCCAGGAAGGCCAGCGGCATCCTGACTTGTGTCAGAAATAGTGTGGCCAGTAGGTCTGGGGAGGGGATTGTGCCCCTGGACTGGGCACTGGTGAGGCTGCACCTTGAGTGCTGGGTCCAGTTCTGGGCCCCTCACTCCATGAAGGATATGGAGGTCCTGGAGTGTGTTCAGAGAAGGGCAACCAGGCTGGGGAAGGGGCTGGAGGGCAAATCCTCTGAGGAGCAGCTGAGGGAGCTGGGGGTGTTGAGCCTGGAGAAGAGGAGGCTGAGGGGAGACCTTCTCCCCACCTCCCCTGCCCTGCCAGGAGGGTGCAGAGAGGTGGGTGATGGTCTCTAGCCAGGGGACAGGAGATGGGACAAGGGGTAATGGGCTCAAGCTGGGCCAGGGCAGGGTCAGCTTAGCTGGGAGGGAAAAGCTCTTCCCTGGCAGAGTTGTGGGGCTGTGGAACAGGCTGCCCAGGGAGGGGCTGAGTCACCTTCCCTGGGTGTGTTTAAAAAAGGGTAGATGAGGTGCTCAGGGATCTGGTTTAGCTTGGGATGGGAATGGTTGGGCTTGATGATCTTAAAGATCTTTTCCAGCCTTGTGGTTCTGTGACATTTCAGGGGAGCAGCTCTCACCTTGTGTGGAATTAAAGAGCAGCGTACGCGTCACCCGCTAGGCTGAGTGATACCTTGTCCCAGCACCTTACTGGATTGAGAATTGGAAGGATTTCCCTCCTTTTCTACCTTTCTGCTCTTCTTATCCTCTGTTGGATTGTAAAATATTAAGAAACACAGTGGAGAATTTAAGAAAAAAAGATAAATACAAGGAGTGTTTATTATGTAGCTCAAGAAGATTTGTCTAAGGTGCAGTCTGTGTTGATCTAGAGACAGGATGAAATGCTGTCTGCCTAGAACAGCATCATGCAATCAAGCCTTTCCAAACCACCCTGCCTCCTCACAGCCAGTGCCTCAGGAAAGGGTGACCTTTGGGGATGAATGACAGCCTGCTCTGAAATTCCTTCCACCCAAGGAAAACATATGGGGCATCTCAGGCAGTGAAGAACTGTCCCCACGAGCCCTCCAGTTTAGGTCTTGTCTTATCATTCCAGGCTCCCTTTCTCATTCGAGTCATTGGCTGCTGGAGCTGCTGAAACCTGGATGTAGAGACCTTCTATCAGACTTTTGGAGATGCTGCTGGTGAAGCCCTCTGTACCTGAAGCCTTCCATAGCTGATCCCCAGCTGGCTTCAGGGGCAGCTTTCCACATGGATTGCTGTTTGTGGCCCCTGCTCTGTGCTGGCCATGGTCACTGGTAGGCACTGGGCTCCTCCAGAGAGGGGGACAGGCAACTCCCTTCAATTTCTGGCTGATTTTTCACCCCAACTGGGTACGCCCTAGCTGCCAGCAGCAACAGGCAGGGGATTCCCTGGCTTTAAAAGCATTTGCTTCTAGAAATGAATATAATAGTCAGGGTTTGTCACAAAATAGTGAATTGCCCTAGTCTAATTTTGTAATTTCATTGTCCTAGCTAAATTTATAATTTCAGGTGAGAAAATTCATAGAACTGATCATTTCACTCAACTTCCCCCTGAAATGGGGGGCTCAGGAGGGAGCCTGTTCACCATGAGTGATGTCCTCAATGATACTTCTCCAAGGAAAAAATAAATCAGCAAGTTTTAAAATGAACTTCTGCTAATTTTTATGAGAAGTTTGACCTGTGAACTCTTATTTGAATGTTGATAAGTCTGTGTAAATATTTATCAGGCTTTTATCTATTTTCCTTGTTCTGTGATGAGCATGCTGTAACTGTCTGCCCTGAAGTCTGCCATAGATAAAATGTAGGCAGAGCATAGGTAATGAGAACTGTTTGTCACAGCCTTGTAGTCTTCAGGGATGCAATATAAATCACTCCCAGAGGTCTAGTAATTTTTAAAGTATACGTTTATTTTCCATTTGTATTCTGGTAATGAGTCATATTTATTATGGTCTTCCTAATGGTGGGTCTTCACTCAGGTATTAAAGGAGATATAATTCACAGGTGACTGGAGTTGGGAATAGAAAGGTCCTGAGGAATATCATTCCTACATCATTACTCGAGCCATTTTTAATGGAAAAAAATGTGCATTTAGATGAGACAATTAAAAAAAGATGCAAATTAAGAAAAGGAAATTGAAAATTCACAGTACACGAAGGGTATTTGCATGGGGGCTACCAACTTAAAGGTGATTAACATGTTTTCACAAATTAATCTATAGCAGGAAAATTGCTTGGTTATTCATATAGTTAATTACCTGGCTATGCAGTAAGTGCTTTTCTTATTATATTGCATCATTTAAAGGCTGGCTCCTGCAGAAGTGGAGTGTCATGGCTTTGGATTCAGTCCAGGGTTAAATAACGGTTACACAGAGCAGCAGACTCCAGTGTAAACTACTCAAGCACTTCAGTTTGGGAAGTGTGCTTCTGAAAGGTGAACAGCTAAGTTGGGAAGAGACAGCTGATCGATTGTCCAGGCTATCACAGAATCCCAGCCTGGGCTGGGTTGGAAGGGACCCCAGGGATCACAGAGCTCCAACCCCCTGCCACAGGCAGGGACACCAACCTCCAGGCCTGGAGCTCCAGGCCTGGATCACTGGGCCTTCAGGGGAAGGTGGGTTTGGTACACAAAGCCAGCTCATCCTTCCATGTTGTGTTTGTCATAGTGTGAGCCCCAGAGCACAAGTACCACTCTACAAAGCTCAGCATTTATTTCAACAATGCTGAGATGTTCTGTGAAGGTGACTGAGAAGACACCAAGTTGCAACACTCCGGGGGTGGAAGGGCCGATTCGGCTCTCAGTTGAGCGCGGCTCCCCTTGTTCAGGTGCCCTGGCCCTGGGGTAGGGTCAGGGTCGACGCTCAGATGCTGACCTGCAAACTTGATACAAATTTAATTAATGACCTGTATTATTTACTGTGTTCACAGTTGGCTGCAGGCTGGCACTCCAGCTTCTGAGCATGGCACTCCCGTTTCGTCAGTTCAGAGGGCTGGGAGATGTTTCACCCTAAACTAGTTTTACTGGACAACTGGGAGAAAGGAAGGTCAATTTATATTGCCACTTTGTATTTTTTCTCATAGAGTATGTTACTGTGATGGGATGAATCTTTCTACTACGAATTCCTGTTAAAACAGAAGGTGCACTACTGGACACGAAGCATTCCAAATACCTCAGCAAACTGACTTTCTCTCGGAGTGCTGAGTAAGTTCCTCTTCCTCCGTGCTAGCAGATTGAAGTGTTCTTCTAAACAAAAAGAATTAATTTCAGATTGAAGGATACATTTTTCTGAGCCTTCTGCGTGTTTATGTACATACCATAATTTCTCTAATGGCTTGGTACAAATTGCACTGCTATCTTGTTCAATATGTGTTTGAAAGATCTCAGATTTCTTTTGTGATGCAAATTCTTTTTTTTTAAAAAAACACCTTGATGAGTGTTTGCATAAAAGGAAAAAATAGGTAGTAAATCTGTTCAATTCTAAAGGCTTCTCTAAGATTTTCCAATTCACTGCTGACAAAACAAAGCAGATTACATCACCAGGGCTCTTCAGGATGTGTAAGTGGGGTAGTGTGAGATGCACAACATCTTTTCCTAACTTGTATTTAGTTAAATAAATAAATGTATAAGGTTAAGGTCATAAATAGATTCAGTAACATACACTTTTCATCAGTATTCACAAGTTTTGTTCTTGCATGCAGAATTAAATTGCCTTTGGTATGGGCACCACAGACACAGATTGTTTGGTGTCTCAGCTGGATGAAATGCGTGGGTATAATCATAGAATCACAGACTGGTCTGGGTTGGAAAGGACCCCAAGGATCACAAAGTTCCAACCCCCCTGCCACAGGCAGGGTCACCAACCTCCAGGCCTGGAGCTGCAATAATCCCCAGAAGCATAAAGACTTTTCAGTTGTAACCTACAGCCCTATCTGCTTTGGACAATTATAAACCCCTGGATATAATTACATCCTGGAAATACTTGCTCATGTTTGTGAATGTTTTGTTATCCAGCATGAGCACACTCATTTCTTGCTCACTTGGACTGAATATTTGTCCATTTGGATCTCTCAAATTTACAGGTCACCACACTCTGTAAATCAGCCTGTACCTGGTGCTGGCCCCAGCAAGCATCAGGACGTAGCCTGAGTGTCGTGTTATGGCAAAACCTTAGCAGGAGTCGAGCAAAGAGCCATGAGATTCATGTAAGTATCTCAATTTACATTAATTTGCATCCAGCTCTCCTCCTTCCTAAGTCCTGATGTTTATTCCTTTCAGTTTTCTTTTCCTCTTGCTCACCCTGCATGTTTTTATCAGAACTTTCCCCTGAAAATTTCCTTTACTACTTAGTACTAATGTGGGTGAAATGCTAGATTTCACTAAATGAGTGAAATTAATGAGTTTATGCCAAATAGAATATGGCACAAATGAGAGATGGAATTCCCAAAGTGGGTTTTACTTGTGTTAAACCAAGGAAGATTTGCCTGCACCCCCCAAAAAAGGATCTCCTCACTCTCCATGACTTGCCTGAGTTATTTATGATAATTAAGGAGGATTTTTGTATTGATTTTTATTCTAATTAGTTCCTGTGTCAACTCTGCTGGAGAAGGTTTCTCTCAGGTGATTGTCATGCTAAGTATCTACTGGAAATATTTCACAGGAAGGTCACAGCAGAAGAAATTACAGCTAAATTACTAGTGTTAGAGATAAGCTTCTGCTCTTCAGTTTTAGTCTTCTGGCATACCTAAATCACAGCCTCTCCTAATTAAATGTCTCAACCTTGTTAGCCCAAGGTTTACTGGTACTGAGCATGAGCTGTTCCTGCTCTGAGCCTGTATATCATGGTGACAGAACCAAGTGCCACCCTCTCCCAGCATTTCAAGTGGAAGATGCCCAAATGTCACTACTGGGCATTAGAAGACCAACACATGATTCCACTCCAGCTCCTTTTAACCCCATCAGCTACATGTTTTAGCTAACAGAGGTAGCTCAGGGGAAGTAGTACAGCATTGTCTGCATCTTTTTGGGTAACCTGCCTTTCCTCTACAGCAAGGTGCTTCTTCTGACCCTTTATTATCTCCCCTGAGTGTTGCCAGAGAGATTTTTACACTGAAGCAGCCAAATTGTGTGCTGGAGCATGGTAACAATTAATGAGTATGGATCATTGGATACTCCAGCACTTTGTAGTTTACTAGTTTTCAATATAGTGATTTTTAAGGCCATACTTGGCCACTAACTTTGGGGGCAAGTATGTGATGGCCTTACATTAGTGGTAGCATCTCCATGCAGCACGAGTTAAAAGCTGTCACAGGGCACTGTGACATCCATCCATCCATCCATCCATCCATCCATCCATCCATCCATCCATCAGCTTTTGCATGCAAGGGCTCCAGTGTGGACTATGGATCAGGCTGCCCAAGGCAGGTCAGTATCATGCTAAAACCTATAGATTCTGTAGAGTCAGTTTACCCCTGCACAAGAAGCTGAAGCATCTCACCTGCATCTCAGTGTACTGCACATGTTTTGCTCACATGTGTAGTTCATGTTGTGCCTCACAGGTTGGGGGAATCTTGTTTCCAGGTAGTGAAATATCCTACATGACAACCTGAGGTGAATATGAGAAGCAGAATTCACTGTTTGGTCTGGTTTTATGGGTTATAATTTTAGTAATCAAAGTGCCTACACTGGATGTGGACATAGGTAATTTAGACCTTCAAGCAACATGAGCAAAAATTGACCCCTGAAGCTTTGTTGAGGTTAATGACTCAAAAATACCCATTTAGAGCAATAGCTGATAATAACTAGGAAAGCCTTTATGAGTATGCTAATGTAGAGATGTAAAATTCAGTAGAGAAAAGGAAAAAGCATTAATGTGTGGGAGTTCCAGCTGACTAGTGACTACACATACCCCTCCCAACCCCCCCAAAACGTCCTCCAGGCCTTTCAAGAGCATAATAGACCTTTAGACATTTCTGTTATCCCTCTGTGGATCAATCCACTTCATAATTACCATGAGTAACAATCAATAGCATTCATTTGAATAAGTTCAGGTAAACACAGAGTATTTGGAGCACTGAAGTAACTATCAATAATAGTTATTTTTCAATAGTATTGGAAAGAAAAGAAAAAGACTTGTGAAATAATTCTATAATCCTGTAGGAAATCTTGTAAAACAACTGGGAATGAGGCAAACAGTAGTCTGTAGCTCAATATTGAATTAAAAGCATGAGTTTTTAAAGCAGAAGTATTCATGCTAAGTTACATTATTGTATTGATTTTACCCCCTGCAGTAATCCTTTGCTTGTTCTACAAATCATACTAAAAGACTAATTTGATACAAAATACTGCTGACATGGAAAAAAATAAGAAAGGAAGAGGACCCTGTGCTAGTAATATGACAGGATCAACACTCTTGCCATCTTTGCTGTGAATTTGACAGCTGTGTCTTTGTAAGAGCCAAACTAATAAGGTCAAAGGAAAACATCCATAAACAGAAAACTGCTGGTCTGGCAATGTTTCATGGTGCTGACACAGGCTGTGAGGTAGCTCTTCAGCTTGTTCAGTGCATATAGCATTTTCTATTGATGCTACTAGTATTTTTTTACATAGTTATACCATTTTTCTTACATTTTAGACATGGTTTGTTCAGATGGTGCCCACAGTGTGCTTTATTTATGTAGGATAATATATGAATCTGGGTTTTTTTCTCTTCTAAACTGTTCAACTAAATTTCCCCTGCAGCAACTACTTGCTGCAGAGAGTTGACATAGTGAGACCTCTTTAGCCACTGAGAATCCCCAGCAACAACCTACCAATAGGAAAAATAAAAATACTCTCTGTTTCAGGAGCTCTTAGTTCGTCCCTCCAGACGTGGGAGGTAATAAATCCCCTGCACTCAGCGTGTTCACACTAATGCCATTCAGCTGAGCGCTGGCAATATGAACTTTACAATAAAATGAGATTGTTAACTTAGGAACATGGGGCTTAAAATAACCCTGGGAATAGTTTTGTACAATATTTTTATTGAAAAGTAAAGAAATAAATGAAATAACTTTCCTGAGGACTTGACTTCTGTTGTATAGACATACAGCAAAACATCTGCTGGAATTTCCTTGATGATACAATGGGAAACTTATGCAAAGCCTATTAAAAAGGTTGTTCATGATGCTGTTCGAGAGCTACAGCCCTGATCTTGAGATAGGCACACACATTGCCAGATAGAAATAAAGGTTTGCTTCCAGTCCTGGTGAGGAAATGGGAAATACACAGCAGGGTGCTTATAAAGCACTGCCAAAGACTCTGCAGTAATTCTGTACTTTTCCTTGGAAAACAAACTCAAGGCCAGTTGAAAACAGATAAATCATTAGGAATCACTTGTTCAGGTTGAAGCTGCTTGACTCCAGGGCATCACTTTTCAGACACATGGATACAGGGGTAATTGCTAACTTTCTTTGCTTTCTAATCAGGGGGATGTTAACTGGTGGTTAAAGGAAAGTTTCTTAACATCCAGGTTTTACTTACAGATCGTGTTCATCTCTCCAGGCTGTGTGGGTGACTGAGCATGGGGTGTGGAGCTGTTTTCAGAAGGTATGTTGAGCTATATGGCTTTATAAAGCTTCTCAAGACTCCCTTTTCATGGCCATACAGAAAAGATGAAGGGGAGTGCTGAAACTATGGTGAGAATTGGTAAACACAGTTGCATGTTTGTTTGAATTTTTAATTTACTTAGGCCTCCTTTTTTTCTCCTAAAGTCAAGATCTCTCTGTTTTAATGGAGACATGGAGGAATGGCAGTAATGCAATTCTTCAAACTACAGGGAAAAGGAACACTGCCATAGCTGGCTGGCCAAGGAAGTGTTTCAAGAGGTGATCTTTCATAACTAGTCAGATGTTCTTTTTTATATTGATTTGAAGGGAGGTCTCTTATGGCTCCAATCTGTAGATCTGCTGAAGCTCTGCTGGTATATGTTTTAGCCTGAAAATTCTGGAGGACTATTGCACCTAATAAATGCCTGGATAATCAGATACAGAGAGGTCTCACTCCACAACCCTCCATAGGAACCTGCTTCTCAGTTATTAAAATCTGTGAGTTGCCTACAGGCTTTCTGGGTTGATATGAGATCTTCATTGAGCACACAAGAGTTAGAATCCAAAAGTGAGCACTCTTTTCTTAATTGAAATCCTCTGAATAAATAAATCTGCCTTTCTCCCCAAATAATATTTTTTTCTTGTATTTTAATTAAATAAAATAAAACTTAAGGGTTTTCTTCACTTTGCAGTCTGTATGCTTCCCCAACAACAACTGTCTGTATGCTTCTTTACAACAACTGGAAACAACAGATAAACAAGCCTGTCTTTCTATTCCACAAAGACAAGGCCTTGGGTTATTACCTCTAAGCCCAGAATCACCTCAGATCTTCTGGCTACCATCATGTCTAAGTTCAGTGAAACTCTGGTGCCAATATACATGAGAGCTTTCTCCTAGGACCAGACTATTGCCCATGCAGGTGATAAATCCTGTGCATCTTCAGAATGAGCTAAGAATCTGAATTGGGGTTTAGCCAAATACTGGAAAACAAAGGTCAGATTTCCTCCTGATGACATTTTCAATGAGGAGGGGCCAAAAAAATGAGAATCATGGAATCTTCTGAGCTGGAAGAGACCAGTAAGGACCATCGAGTCCAACTCCTGGACTCCTTAAAATGCACCTCTGAAAGGCTGGCTGTGCTGTGGGACCAACTCTTTATCTGTGTAACATGAACTTGTGGGGTTTGTTACCAGGAGACAGAACAGAGGAGGGCTTCTCTGATCTGGTGCTGGGATAGGTGTTCTGGTCTGATTTCCTCTCAAAGGAAAGGCTTTGGGGAGTTTTTGTACCTTTATGAAACTCAGAATTAGACAAATACACTTTGGTTCTGCCTCCAGCTCTTGTGCAGCAGAAGTGATTCAAGGTGGCAGAGGAAGATAACCTGTCTTTACCACAAGCACTTCACCTCCCTGTTGCAGCCATGGAACTCTGTGTTTTGGAAGCCTTGGCTCAAGGCTCTCTGCTTGCATCCCTGGTCTCTTGCACAGGCCACGATGTGTGGAGTAGACAAGGCAAGGATCTCTTGCTGTAAACCAAGGACACTCACTGCTGGCAGCAATATTAGGGTTTGGGTTTTTTCCCCAGGCAATTTCCCCATCTCTTTCTGATGGTTTTCTGTTCAGCTGAGGTAATGTTTCCCATGTTCCAGAAACATAACAAAGACTTAATATTGGTAGTCATGTTTTTATTGGTAGTACATGAGTTTTGTAGCCTTTGGCCAAATTATTCCCTTGCATACAGGGAAGACAAACTTGGGTCTTTAAATTTGTATGAACTAGATATGAAAGCCCATATATGCCCATTAAGGATTTGGTTTTTTCCCTAATAGCAGAGTAATAGGTCTATTTTCCCTAAGATGTTTGTAGGCATTTTTGTGGCCATAAGCATGGATAAGAAAAGATATTCAATAAAACAGCCATACAGTCATAGAATGCTTTGGGTTGGAAGGTAATTCAGAGATCATCTAGTTCCACACCCCTGCCCAGGGTGCCCAAAGCCCCATCCAACCCGGCCTCGAACCCTGCCAGGGATCCAGGGGCTCCCACAGCCTCTCTGGGCACCCTGTGCCAGGGCCTCCCCACCCTCAGAGGGAAGAATGGCCGGAAGCATTCAGGACAGGGTGCTGCATGCAGCTGGACTCACAATCCCAACCAACTTTTCATGTCCACATTATGGCTTATTTAAATGAAATGGTGCCACAAAAGGCCACAGATGGACATCACTGAATAGCTTCAGCATGGTCTCACAGGCACAGCTGGGGAGACTTGCTCAGAGCCAAACTGGATCCCAGTTTAGCTGCTCATCAGTGAGAAGAAACACTGAGGCTTTAGTGTGGTGAGCTGGACATTGTGTGCTGAAATACACTTCTTTGAGGTGTCTCATCCTTAAACCCACCTTACACATCAACTGGTGACTTCTGAAGAGCCCTGTTCATGTAGAATTATATTTAGCATGGAGTCAGTGTATTTTTCAGTACAATTTCAGCTTTTCAATGTCTTTATTTTTGGCTCAGAGACCGTTCTCTGTGCGCTCGTGTGTGCGTAACTCAGTACTTGTGCTACCAGGTTCTTTGCCACGAGCAAAACACTGGGCTGAAAGGTGATATTCTTCAAATAGGGAGAGAGAGAGAGATGCAAAACCCACATCTACTGTGCAACAATTTCTTTAAACTGGGTGATAACACAAGGAGAGAAATGCAGAGAAATACAGGATGTAAATAGTAAATGTATTGTTACTAGGACTGGAAAAGCTTACTCATGTCAGCAGTGGAATGGTGGCCTCTCCTGAGTGCCTGGAATTTCTGCCAGCCTTAAGGAGTCAGGAATTCACATCAGAAGTTAAGAGCTAATGGATTAAAAGCATCACATTTTCGTAATGGAGCTGCTTCCAAAGATGCTTTTGAAAACCCTGCATGATGACAGTTGCATTACCAGTGTACAGCAGGAGCCACTCTGAGCTCCTTAAATCACCATGTCTGCACTAAGATGAAGAAACTGCTTCAAGTATTTGCCCAAGAATGAAAAAAATCACAGGTTCCAAAGTGAGCTGTTGCTGTGAGTGACAATGGTCATCTTCAGTCTGGAGAAGAGAAGGCTGTGGGGGGACCTCATTGCAGCCTCCCAGTCCCTGAAGGGAGCAGAGGAACAGGAGGGGAATCAGCTTGTTAAAGGGCAGAGACTGGCAGGACAAGGGGGATGGATTAAAGCTAAAGGAAGGGAGGGTTAAATTAGATATAGGGAGAAGTTTTTTCCAGAGAGAGTGGTGAGGGGCTGGAACAGGCTGCCCAGAGAGGGGGTGGGTGCCCCATCCCTGGGGGTGTTCAGGGCCAGGTTGGCTGGGGCCCTGGGCAGCCTTGTGTAGCTCCAGGCCTGGAGGTTGGTGTCCCTGCCTGTGGCAGGGGATTGGAGCTCTGTGATCTTTGGGGTCCCTTCCAACCCAGAGCAGTCTGTGGTTCTATGATCAGCTCCTTCACAGTTGCTGGGTGATGTTTGGGCTCTCTGACCGCAGCAGACAGGTGATGTGATGCGAAACCTGCGCATGAAGCGGGGTTGAAGCCCAGGGTAGATCTGGGGTGTTACTGCTGCCTGACAAGGTCCTGTCTGTCAGCTCAGTAGTAGGAACAGAGACCACACGTCTTTGTAGTCTGTCCCAGCCGCAGAGTGAAGCAAACTGTCTGAAACTCAAGCTAAGGAAGTCTCAGCTAAGAGACTTTACTTCCTATTTTGGAGGCTGGGGGAGAAGCTCGGGGGACATAGACCAATATTCCCACTCAGGCTGTGGGCTCTTAACCTTCCTTACAGCAATGGACCCTTCTGGCAGCTCTTCCATTAACATATGTGGTGGTTTGGCCCCAGCTGGAGGCCAGACACCTAGCAAAGCTGCTCTGTCACTCCCCTTTTCAACTGGAAAGGGGAGAAAATAGATCCTGAGAGGCTCAGGAGTGCAATCATAGACAGTATTCTTTGTGTACCAACCCTATTCCCACAGATTTCACATGAGAATCCTAGTCTTCCCAGTCAAATAGATAGTAGATCACAAAAATTTGCCCATTCCACTTAGAAACCAGTTTAAACATCATGGTAATGAATTGATTTCTTGCTAAACTGTTAGAGCAGTTATAGAGCATCATGCAGTTATCTCATGTGGGCCTGCCTGGGAACAAAGGGGGAATTCAGAGGAGATAGTTGCTTTTAATTTCCTGCCTTCCCCTCTACTGAAGGCACAGCTTTACAATGATAAGACTGCACCTTTGTGCATAATGTGTATTGTCATTCTGTTATGACAGCTGATGAGCTTAGTGCTCTTTGATGACAGTTATTAAAAAGCAGTTTATATAACACATGCAAGCAATGCTGCAGTGCTTCTGAATGCTTACTCAGTAGCTTATTTATTGGTGCTTCCCTTTAGTACTACACAGAGTACAGTGGTGGGTTTTCCACTCAGAAATCAGCCATCAAGGTGAGTGAGGCTGTGCCACGCTCTCCTACAGCAGCATTCCCACTGGTAAAGCCAAAGCCTTCACAAAGGTGTTAGGCCTCCTGGTAAATTTGATCAGGTTTTGCAAAATAGTTAAAATTGCTCCTTAATTAAACACAGCTGTTAGGATTTCTAAGAGCTCCCAAACAAAACACAAGCAAATACTTCACATGTTACTTTCTTTAACACTGACATAAATAAACATCACTTTTCCTTACTGTGGGAAGGACAATAGGTAAATATCACCCTGTTAGCTGCTCGTTGTCTTTGAGCTTTGTGCCATATTCATTTGCATATATATGTTAAATCTAGGGGTTTAGTGTGGCAAATTACAACTCTGAGGACCAGCAAGAAGCAGCAGCATCATCGGTGAATCTAGGCTGGAAAGCAGACAGCCTTGTTTTGTAAAGATGTATAGCCAGGGACCTGAAACAACTGCTCTGGAGCTTCAAACCCATGACTCTGGGAGCAGCAGCAGCATCTGGACATGCCTGGGGACATGCCAGGCAGGAGGAGCCATTCCTGGGGAAGGGGTGAATGACCCAGGAGAAGCCACCAGCCAGGGTTAGAATCATAGAACCACAGACTGGCCTGGGTTGGAAGGGACCCCAAGGATCACAGAGCTCCAGGCCCTGCCACAGGCAGGGACACCAACCTCCAGGCCTGGAGCTACACAAGGTTGCCCAGGGCCCCAGCCAACCTGGCCTTGAACACCCACAGGGACGGGGCACCCACTCCCTCTCTGGGCAGCCTGTTCCAGTACCTCAACTATTCTCTCTATAAAAATCTTCCCCCTAATATCTCCCCTCCCCCTTCCCTCCTTCAGCTTCACTCCATCCCCCTTGTCCTGCCAGTCTCTACCCTTTAACAAGCTGATTCCCCTCCTGTTCCTCTGCTCCCTTCAGGGACTGGGAGGCTGCAATGAGGTCCCCCCACAGCCTTCTCTTCTCCAGGCTGACCCAGCCCAGCTCCCTCAGCCTCTCTCCATAGGGGAGCTGCTTCAGCCCTCTGATCATCTCCGTGGCTCCTCTGACCCCTCTCCAACAGCCCCACATCTTCCTTGTCCTGGGGCCCCAGCTCTGGACACAGGACTCCAGCTGGGGCCTCCCCAGGGCAGAGCAGAGAGGGACAATCCCCTCCCTGTCCCTGCTGCCACCCCTCTGCTGATGGAGCCCAGGATCCCATCGCCCTTCCCAGCTGCCAGAGCCACTGCTGCTCATGGTCAGTTTCTCATCCCCCTGACACCCAGGCCCTTCTCAGCAGGGCTGCTCCCCAGGAGCTCTTCTCCCAGGCTGTGTCTATGGCTGGGATTCTTCTGCCCAAGATCAGTCTCCATTCTGGACTGGTCCTTTTGTTTCTCTCCATACCAGAAATAAAGCTGCCTCACATTACTGTGAATGCATTAGACACGGCTCTCTAATTACCACTTTAATTGTATCTCATGGCCACGTCGCATCCCATTGCATAACAGTCTGCCTGGGTCTCTGGCAGATGTGAAGTCATTCAGCTTGAAGAAACCTTTTGGAGTTTGGGGTATGTAAGCTCGTGGCAGGCATCACTCCTCTCCAGATGGCTGCAGCTTCGGGTTTGTAGTGGGTTTTAGGAGTTCCTCAGTCAAGCTTCCATATTTTTGAGAACACAGGTTAGTGTTAGCTAGTGGTTAGAACCCCTCAGCCCCCTCCCAGCCCCAGAACATCTCATTCCCTGTTATTCATTTAGGAAAAACAAGAATGGAACTGGAAAAATTGGGAAGGGGAAGATGAATGCAAATAGGACTTAAAAATAGAGCATATCACAGAATCACAGAGTTGTAAGAATTGGAAACTCCAGAGCCCATGGGGCCCAACCCCCTGCCAGAGCAGGGTCCCTGGGACGGGGCACACAGGTCGGTGTCCAGACGGGGCTGGAATCTCTCCAGAGAAGGAGACTCCACACCCCCTGGGCAGCCTGTTCCAGGGCTCCCTCACCCTCACTGGGAAGAAGTTCTTCCCCATGTTGGTGGGGAACTCCCTGTGCTCCAACTTGAGCCCATCGCCCCTTGTCCTGTCCCCACAGACAGGACAGATAGGGGAGATGTGCTGCAGGAAAGGCAGCAGTGGGGTTTGTGTTCCTGCAGTCTGCACTGTAGGTGCCATTTCTCAAACAGGCTCCAAATGCCACTGTTGTTTTCTGAGGGTGGAATCCAAGGGTAATTGTATGATTAGTTCCATTACTGTGTTGATGAATACAGATGATAGAACTACTTATCACATTCATGATCTCTATCAGTTCAGTGTCTAAAAGCCTCAGCCCTTAGGATTAAATCATAGTAGCAACATTCCTGTCACGTTTGAAAATGTGATCTTACCCAGGGAGGGGATGGGGAGCAGAGACCCCACCTGCAGCCCCTGGAGACGCCCCACGCTGGGGCAGGTTTGCTGGGGGGGGGAGTTGTAACTTTGGGGATGGGGACCAGGCTGGAGCAGTGTGTAAAGATCTGTAACCTGCGGGAGGGACTCGGGTCAGAGAAGTGTGTGGAGGACTGTCTCCTGTGAGAGGGACCTCAAGCTGGAGCAGGGGCAGAGTGTGAGGAGTCCTCCCCTGAGGAGGAAGAAGCAGCAGAGACAACTTGTGGTGAACTGACCACAGCCCACACTCCCCATCCTGGGAGGGATGTTTAAATTGAAGTGGTTTAAGGTTGGGTTTTACTTCTCATTGCTCTGCTCTGTTTTGGTTGGGTAATAAATGAGATGATTTCTTTCTTTCCCCAGTTGAGTCGGTTCTGCCTGTTACAGTGGTTGGTGAGTGATCTCTCCCTGCCTTTATCTCAGCCCATGAGCCTTCCCTTATATCTTCTGTCCCCTGTCCAGCTGAGGGGAGTGACAGATAAGTCAACCCACCACAGAAACAGAACAATAACACTTAGTGTCTCCTGTTTTGTCACAGTCTATGAGGGACCATTCCCTGTCTCTGCAATACAATTGTCCAATCAGCAGCTGCAAGATTTTAACAGTATATACCAGGCAGAGTCAAAATAACCCCAAAGCCTTTGAGCATCACATTCCTCATAGGAATATGCAGAATACTCCTAATGACCTGTGAACTGATTCTATCCTCAAATTCAGTCAAGGAGGTGGTGTATGTGTTGTGTACCTTGATGAACCCTGAGGCAGATACAGACTGTGGTGGTGTCCTTGTTACATGAAGAGATGTCTGAGGTTTGTACTACACTGTGCACAACTAGCAGGTGCATTACAAAGGCAAGTCAATGAAATATCACATGCATATATATTAGGTAATTCACTACTTTGCAGTGGATGGCTGAATAAATGAACTTTCTCATAGGGAAATCCACTTCCACCATCAAGTTCATCAGGAAGGGCTGTAACTCAGCTGGCTGTGCTTCTGGGTAACGCAGGAGAAGTGGCAGTGTTGGCTCAGCTGACCCCAGAACACTTTCTTTCTCTATGCTTACTGATCCTGTAACTCAGGGTCACTGCTGCAAACTTTACATATCTAATGGAGATGCTCAAGTTGAGAGAGAACTTGTCCCCTGCTCCTTCTGCACACTGTGGCTGTGCAGAGAGAGGTCCTCAGGGAGTGACTCCTGTAGAGCCAGGTGCTGTTCATAGGTTTTTAGCAACAGAAGGTGGTTGTACTCAGCATAAGAGTTAATTAGTTGTGGGTGGGAAGTTATTAGCTAAATGCTCATTGGTTAATAGGTATGATTAATTTAAATTTACAGGCCTTAAATGCTTTCCTGTGAGTGCTGTAGCTCAGTAGGAGGAGTGTCTCCATGCTTGGTGCTGAGAACCACAGCAGCAGGTTTCACTCCTTCTGGCTGAATTGGGGTTTTTTTTGACCTTTTCTGTCCTTTTAACCCCAGGACACAAGACAGTGAGGTAAGTGAATAGAGCTGGTTTATGCTTTGCCTTGTTTGCTTTGGTTTATTTGTTTCTGGGTGTGGAATGCTGTGAGGTAATTTACTTAGATGTGTGCTGATGAGCCCCATCTCACAGGTGGGCCTTTCCTGCATGGATGAACTGGGCAAGGGTACAATTTCAGGTGCATCTCTCATTCTGACCTCTTACACATCTTCCCGCTAAAACTTTGTGGGATACAAAATGAGTAAAAAATAAACAGCAAAAGTAGTTAAAAAGCACCCTGTATGGAGCTGCTGTGCAGGGCTGCAGAGTCCCTTCTGGAGAGGTGGTGGTGAGGGAAGAGCAGTTCTGAGCTACCTGGTTCTCTCACAACTCAGTCTCTCTGAGCAGCTGTGGATGCTGGCAAAAAGACCAGCACAGCAGGCTGGGTTCTGTGTGTCTCTGGAACATGAACTTGATTCCAAACCAGCAAAAAAATGACTCAGAAGTCCTTAACCTATTCCTACAGGGGCTTAGGAGCCAAATGAAAAGGCTAGGTCATGCCAAATGCGTTACCTGACACCACATTAAAGGGTTTGATGGGGCCATGGTGGTGTGCAACACAGAACTCTGGCTCCTAAAGTAGGAGGGGGGAAGCAAAAGGGCTTAGTCATCCCCAAATCTCAGTGCTGCTGTTCACACTAGCATGCTGCTCAAATCGCTGCCTCTGTGCCATTCCTTCTAATTGCCTGGGTCTGTGTTGGGTAAAGCCTCTGGGAACAAAATCACTGTCATCTGTGGCTTTTTTAAATCAAACTTTGCAGCTGTTAGGGTGCCTGAAGTTGCTGTTTCTAAGGGCAACCTATCATCTCCACTCTTTTCACCCCCTCTTTCCACAGTTCTTTAGCCGTAATCATGTATGGGGGGGCAGGAGGATCCCGGTTCAAGCTTGCTTTGCCAGTCCTCTGCTCTGAGTTTGTAATGATGACAGCTAAATAATACACCCTCCCCAAAGGTAGGGACATCACAGGAACGTTCTGATGGCTTCTCTGTAGCCTGCTATGGAAACAGACATCTTCCTTTAGTGCTGCCTGGCGAAGATGACCTTTAGAGTTATCACAAAAGCAAAGCTTTAACCACCTGCTGAGGGATAAAAGGTATTTACACAGCACATGGTTTAACTGTGGCAGGGAGAAGTGATAGAAAAAGGCTGTAGGCAAGTCTTCAAAGCATGGAATGCTTTGGGTTGGAATGGTGTGGTAGTTGGAGGCTGGATGCTAGGAGTCATAGAATCACAGGGACCTCCAGAGCCCATGGGGTCCAACCCCAGGTCACACAGGTCGGTGTCCAGATGGGGCTGGAATCTCTCCAGAGAAGGAGACTCCACACCCCCTGGGCAGCCTGTCCCAGGGCTCCCTCACCCTCACTGGGAAGAAGTTCTTCCCCAGATTGGCCGGGAACTCCCTGTGCTCCAACTTGCAGCCATTGCCTCTTGTCCTGTCCCCACAGACACTGAAAAGGGGCTGCCCATTTCCCCTGCATCCCATACTTCAGATACTGATAAACATTCATAAGGTCCCCCCTTATTCTTCTCTCCAGGCTGAACAGCCCCAGCTCCCTCAGCCTTTCCTCACAGGGGAGATGCTCCAGGCCCTTCAGCATCTCCGTAGCTTCCTCTGGACTCTCTCCAGGAGATTCCCTGTCTGTTTTATCCCAAGGAGCCCAGAACTGGACACAACACTCCAGGTGGGGCCTGCCCAGGGCAGAGCAGAGGGGGAGGATCCCCTCCTGTGACCTGCTGGCCACACTCCTCCTGATGCACTTCAGAGTTAACTTGCCATGTTTTATATTCATGCTCAGTAGGAATACCTTAAGAAAGCCCCCTAAAATGTACTGGGGTTTGAAGAGGTGCAAAGTGTTTCATCTGCCAATTGAGAAGAGAATGCTGTTCAAGAAAACATGATTAAATATTAAAGAAAAAGTTACTGAGACTTTGGGAAGCAGCATGGAAGACTGACTGCAGTGTAGACAAAAGGAGTTTGTGCAGGAGCAGCCTCAGGGCAGCAGCTGGAAGTACAGTTAGGTGATGGTGACTTGGGCTGATGCAAACTAGCAGCGGTCTGAAAAATGTTCAAGGTTAAGCTGAAATGGGAAGGCATCTTTGCCAGAGTCTTCAGTAAATACCCTGTACAGAACAGAGCCTGGCATTCCTCATATCTAAAGCAGTGCATTACTAAGCTTTGAGAATATATCACTATCATTTTTCTAGGATAAAAAAATAGCCTTGAAATGTAATATTTCTATTTGCTGCAGAAATCCAGTTACGTTTAGACACAGGTAACATTAGGCAGGCATAACAATGTCATTCCACATCATAGTTCCAGGTAAAATGCAGTCCAAGTCTGCCCTAATGGACCCATTCATTTTATTGTGAAATCTCTTAACTTGCTCCTGAATTGTGCTTCCAAATGCTTTTCATCTTTGACTTCTGACACACTGAGCTTCTGCCTAGAAATTCCGTGCTCAAATCAGCTGCAGCCTTTTCCCTTGTTCAGTGGGAATGTTTGTCCCTCCAGAAATGCATTTCTCCCAGTGCTACCTGGAGCCACTGATCAATTTTGCCTTGAAAACACGATGAGCCATTCATTGAGTATCAAAAGATACCACGAGCTGAACTGGTGACCTCCCCTTGCATGACTTTGCTCACGTTGTCAGAAGTGATGGCATCACAGCACATGGCACAGTGGGTATCTTTTGCTTCTGGTAATTTTTTTCTCTTTATTGCCCATTCAGATGGGGCTGATTCCCTAGGGAAGGGATGCAACAGTCTCTAGAGGTTCCCTTCCTTTTCTTCTTATTGCATAAAGTTTTGACCATCACGAAGTCGTCCCTAATATTTAGGGACTGGACCATCAGCAAAATAGCATGTAGGGATAATGCTTATAATTGATGAGAACAACAATAAGTAATACATCTAAAGGCATGGAAGTCTATCTTTTGTTCTTCCTAGGCATTGATTTAGGGACTGGAAAAATTGATTTTTTTTTTATTTTATAAAGGAAAAGCAATTATAAAAGCTGGTTAACTGTTAACTGCAGTATTTAATAAACCTTAAATGATTCAGACAGAAGATAAAGCATTAAAGTCAGCCTTTAGTTACAGAGGCTGGATATCCTGGTAGGAGTTCATGCAAAGTATGGTCTTACAAATTATGTGGATTCATTTCATTTAGTATTTCAGATATGCTGTGAGATTTTGAGAATGGTTTGCTCAGAATATTTTCAGTAGATTAAGTTCAGGGGGGTTTGTGGGCTTTTTCATCTCTCCCTATACAAACTGAGTTTGGAACAATCTCGATGGTTTTCCACATAGGATTTTCTGCCAGTTTACAGTTCCTGGAGAACTCTTCTTCCAGCAGAATTGGTGGAGTTCTCACGTGTGTGTGGCCAGTTTAGATCGTGTCTTTACATTGGATGCATGTTCCAGGGTGGCTGTTGCTCATCTTCTCTCATAAGCTGTTCTGAGCTGAAGTTTGAGAGGGTATTTCTGGGTTTACATGGACCCATTCTCAGAATAACAAATAATTACCCGTTTTCCCCTGAAGTTTTGAGAAGTGACAACTTGTATCGTGCCTGGAATTTCTTCTGAAGCCACCCTGCAAGTGCTCTGGGTAGGTAAATAAGACAGAACTTCCCTTGCAAGAGCCTAATACAGAGATATTTAAGATCCTCACTATCTACAGACACTAGTTAGTGTTGGGCAAACACTATTCCTTGCTTATGGGAAGCACTGGTGAGAGGAATTCATGTGCTAAAATGGAATATATTGCTTTGGGTTAGCAAAAACCATGAGTAGCAGCTGATGTGGAGGATGATGACGGGCTGGTTCAGCCTGGAGAAGAGAAGGCTGTGGGGGGACCTCATTGCAGCCTTCCAGTCCTTGAAGGGAGCAGAGGAACAGGAGGGGAATCAGCTTGTTCAAAGGGTAGATAATGGCAGGACAAGGGGGATGGATTAAAGCTGAAGGAAGGAAGGTTTAGATTAGATTTTAGGGGGAAGTTCTTTCCAGAGAGAGTGGTGAGGGGCTGGAACAGGCTGCCCAGAGAGGGGGTGGGTGCCAGGTTGGCTGGGGCCCTGGGCAACCTTGTGTAGCTCCAGGCCTGGAGGATGGTGTCCCTGCCTGTGGCAGGGGGTTGGAGCTCTGTGATCCTTGGGGTCCCTTCCAACCCAGACCAGTCTGATTCTATGATTCTGTGTGATGGGAATCTTAGCAAGGAAGCAAAGATGCCACATGTGCCACACGCTGTGGCAGATCGCTGGTGCAAGCACTCAGCATCCACCTCACTCCTATAACTGAGAAAATTCAATTATCAGCTCTCAGAGGCAAGAGTAAGCCAAGTGTCTTCTTTAGGGATCAATCTAAATTTTAATGAGGGATTCCATCTGGGACTTGCAGAACAACATAACCCTCTCTCTGGTCTACAGTGGGAGAAATCACGTGAGCTGAAATATTGATGATTCAAGATTTGAGGGTTTAAGCAGCCTGGGTATGCTGAGATTGTTTTAGAAGACCTTCATTAAAATTTTGTTTGAGCAGTTAAGGATAGAAATAGCGTTGCTAAACCCATCTTGTAGTTGGACTATTAGATTATGATCCACTTATAGTCTAATTGGAGCTTTTAACCTATTTCAGTCTGGGACATAAGCTCGTATCCACAGGAGCTGTTTGAGAACCTAATTCTTACTTGAACACTTAATTGTCACTGATCTTGAGAGAAAGTACTTGCCAGAATGGGAGTTGCGAGCCTAAAAAGCTTTGAATAGATGAGCCATAGTTCTTTTCTTTGGGGCTGTAGTTTAGAATCCCACACTGGTCTGGGTTGGAAGGGACCCCAAGGGTCACAGAGCTCCAACCCCCTGCCACAGGCAGGGACACCAACCTCCAGGCCTGGAGCTACACAAGGCTGCCCAGGGCCCCAGCCAACCTGGCCTGGAACACCCCCAGGGACGGGGCACCCACCCGTTCTGTTTAAACAGGTCCTTGAGCTCCAGTTTTTCTGGGAGAACCGAGCAACACCCTCCTAACCTTTCTGTCAAGCAATACCCTCCTGCAACTTGTGCCCTACTGAGGCTAAACAGAAATGCTTTTATAATTCATTATTCTTGTCTATGTGGCTGCAGCAGTAGAGAGTCTAGAAGCTTTGGTAAGCTCTGCTCTTTCTCCATCCCTTTCTGCAATGTGCTTGGGCTTAGCAGTCGTTAATGCTCCCCTCATGAGGTGTTGATGCTGACATTAACAGCCAAATTAAGCTCTTTTGAATAAGCAGGGTGTCTTTCTTAGCTGGAAGTGCAGTAGTCAGCAAGCAGAACCCCCTTATTACTCCATATTTTTGTGTTGATGTAGCTCTGCTCACTTCCCTGTAATTGGGTTGCTACTATTAGCAGGAACAGTTCCGACTTTATTAAACACATTTGTAAAACCAATTCTCATTAAGCCTGTGACATCTGCATTTCTGTTTGAGGGGTTCTGCCTTCCTACCTGAAACCATCCCAACTTGACACATACATCTGCCATCTTTCATAACCTAAACTGCCTCAAGTAGGAGCAATGCATCTATATTTTATGCTGAAAAGGGAGCCTCTGAATGCCAACAAGTAGACACAAAAGATGATCTTCCTCTTTGCCAGGCTTGGATTGTCAGACATTAAATTTTTTAACAGCCACTTCTGATGAATTATTGATGTTCTCACTATTTAGAAAATGGATCACATCACTAGAGTAATTAGCACCCTGCCACTTCTGCCTATTATGTTTGATGTGTCAGGAGAGATGTTGAACTATTTCTCTTTAAATTAATGGCTAGCTTTGTTCCTCATCCATTGCCCTGCTGGTATCAGCTAGTGCTTACAGATGCTATTCCATAGGGTTAGGATCCAACATGATACATAGACACAGCCTGGGAGAAGAGCTCCTGGGGAGCAGCCCTGCTGAGAAGGGCCTGGGTGTCAGGGGGATGAGAAACTGACCATGAGCAGCAGTGGCTCTGGCAGCTGGGAAGGGCGATGGGATCCTGGGCTCCATCAGCAGAGGGGTGGCAGCAGGGACAGGGAGGGGATTGTTCCTCTCTGCTCTGCCCTGGGGAGGCCCCAGCTGGAGTCCTGTGTCCAGAGCTGGGGCCCCAGGACAAGGAAGATGTGGGGCTGTTGGAGAGGGGTCAGAGGAGCCACGGAGATGCTCAGAGGGCTGGGTCAGCCTGGAGAAGAGAAGAAGAGAAGCTAAAGGGGAGAGGTTTAAATTAGATATTAGGGGGAAATTCTTTGCAGAGAGAGTAGTGAGGGGCTGGAAGGGGCTGCCCAGAGAGGGGGTTGGTGCCCCGTCCCTGTGGGTGTTCAAGGCCAGGTTGGCTGGGGCCCTGGGCAACCTTGTGTAGCTCCAGGCCTGGAGGTTGGTGTCCCTGCCTGTGGCAGGGGGTTGGAGCTCTGGGACCCTTGGGGTCCCTTCCAACCCAGACCAGTCTGGGATTCTCTTAATTTAAATAATCTTGATACCCAATAAGTGGGAAAGCAGAAATATTGGTAGAGGTGCTAAAGGAAATAGGGATTGATGGAGTTTATGGTTGGGAAGGTTTTAAGAAAACAGTAAACCCTGTACCTAAAAATCCTGCAGAGAACAGAAACCAACTTCCCCCTGGGCATGTGTATTTAAATAGACAGGGTCATCAGTCAATCAACCAAATTAGATGCTTAACTGGACCTGTTGGTCTCTGAACTTGAGTGAGTGACTATATGACAGGCAGCACAGAAGGGTTAACTGTATCTGTTTCAGAGAGCTTTGTTTGCTGGTTTCAGGCTCTTAAATTGGTGTGGTGATAATTTAATGTAACGAGGCCAACAGTGGCAAAAACTCAGAACCAGATGCCAAAAAAAAAAAGCCTGTTCATCACAATAAATAAAACAGAAGCTTGAAAATACGTGAGAGAGAGCAAACCCAAGCAATTATACACAGAATAAACCAAGTGATCTCCAGGCACTGTTTAAGGTAATTTATTCTCACTGGTAGACATGCATTTAAATTGTGTCCTGCAATTGGAAAGTGAAATTGCTTCCTTATTTCCAAACTGGAGTGGACTTTGGTCAAAGAAAGGGCTGGAAGCTGAAGGAATGGACGTTCCCCACCTTGACAGGTAGCACGTGTGGGGTCAGATCTGCCTGACAATTCCTGCCTTCCCCTGGCAGCTGCTGTAGGTGCTGAAGCACCTGCAGGGTCTCGAAATCGAATGTATGAAGCCTGAGGAAATACTGAAGGCGTTAGTGGAGGATGTCACTGTGCTGCATCTCTTTGTGCTGTCAGGCTGCCTCTGCGCTGCGTGGAGAGCTGTGGCTGTGTCACAGGAGGGGGGCCGGGGCCTGGCACCCTTACTTGGGCAAGGCTCTGCCAGATCTCACTGTGTGTCCCAGTGAGACCCTCACCTCTGCTTTGCCTAGGTGGGCTCTTGTGTTGTCACCTTCTCAGAGCTGCACAAACAGGTCATGTGTGGCTGCCTTGACCTGAAAGTAGATTAATTTGTGACTTTTTTTCTCACTGTGATTAGCAATGGGGGCAAAGGATGGGAATGAATGGTTGGGCTCGATGATCTTCAGAGGTCTCTTCCAACCTTGTTATTCTGTGATTCTGTGAAAGGGAGGCGCTGGGTACAGTTATCCACTGAGTGGCCCATCTGTCAAATCCCTGTCTCTCCAGTTTAGAGACAAGGACATTGTGTGGGACGGTCTCAAATGCTTTGCACAAGTCACTGATCCATACATGTGCCTGACCACAGTCTCCAGGAGGCTCAGCCCCATGACTTTGCTGGGCACAGAGGTGAGACTGACTGGCCTGAAGTTCCCTGCATCTTCCTTGTGTTCCTTTTCAGTAACAGGGGTTATGCTTCCCCTTTTCCAGCCAGTAACTGACTCTGTTGGTGACTGCAGGGAGAAGGTTGCTTGCTGTTACAGATGTGGTTTCTGGAAAAGCTTCTGAGAATCCTGCTCCAGAAGCTGTATGGCTGGTCCCAAAACTAGAAAACTTGTGATACTTATCACAGTGTTTTACTTGCAGATACTGTAGAGTTAGTAATTCAAAGCTGTGTTTCTTCCCCAGTAGTACATTGGAGTAAGGAAGGAAAAAACCCATTAAAATTTGGGGTTTAGGGTCTCTGAGCTTAATGGTCCAGACTCCTGCAGTTAGTGCTACCACTGAAGTGGCACCTAGCTCCCATGGGGGAGATCTCCCAGAAGAGGAGTCAGTCTGTGCACCATCAGTTGTGAGGGGCACACCTTGGTCTGGGTTCCTAAGTGTCTACTACCAACACTTGTGTGCCACTTACTTAAAGCCCCTTGGCAGAAAGGGGATGCTGTGATGGCCTCAGAACACATGTGAGAGAGTTTCCATGAAGACAAAGGGATGTGTGTGTCAAATCACTTGAACTTCTTTTTTTTTATATTGTTGCCTGTGTAGTTAACTTGGATGTACTTCAAAGAACAACAGTGGTTTACAAATACTTTCTTCCCAAGTACAGTCCAATAACTACAAACAAAGGGTGTGTAGAGAAAATAATGAAAAAAGTGCTTAAAACAATTAGTTTGCAAGTCTCTTTTTCTCAGTGTACCTAATCACCGAATTAAATACATATTCCTAATTAGCTTAGATGACTGCAGGGGTCCAGAATACTTCTGTTCCTGGTAGAAACAGGAGTTAAAGCTCATGTAATGTTATATTTTTACTTGTGGATCTTCCTGCTGTCAAGTAGTTGAGTAGTATCTGAGGTAATGATACAGAATCCCAGACTGGTGTAGGTTGGAAGGGACCTCAAGTATCACAGAGCTCCAACCCCCTGCCACAGGCAGGGACACCAACCTCCAGGCCTGGAGCTACACAAGGCTGCCCAGGGCCCCAGCCAACCTGGCCTTGAACACCCCCAGGGATGGGGCACTCACCCCCTCTCTGGGCAGCCTGTTCCAGCCCCTCACCACTCTCTCTGCAAAGAACTTCCCCCCCCAATCTCTCCTCTCCCCCTTCCCTCCTCCAGCTTCACTCCATCCCCTTGTCCTGCCATTATCTACCCTTTGAACAAGCTGATTCCCCTCCTGTTCCTCTGCTCCCTTCAGGGACTGGGAGGCTGCAATGAGGTCCCCCCACAGCCTTCTCTTCTCCAGGCTGACCCAGCCCAGCTCCCTCAGCCTCTCTCCATAGAGGGAGCTGCTCCAGCCCTCTGAGCATCTCCGTGGCTCCTCTGACCCCTCTCCAACAGTCCCACATCTTCCTTGTGCTGGGGCCCCAGCTCTGGACACAGGACTCCAGCTGGGAGTGAGTATGGAAAGAACAATGAGTGATGGGAAGAACAATGAGCAAATAGTACTTCAGTGACTCAGGGCTTCCTTCTCCCTGCCTTTCAGCAGCACACAGGCATCTGGAGGCTTATCAAATCATACAGGAGGGTGCTGAATGCTCAAATGGAATTTACAGATTGAAAGGATTGGTTAAAATGGACTCAAATGGCCTGATGACAACTCCATTTAAAGAATCTAGTGCAGTGCAAGTGCATTAATTACTCTTTTTTCCCTAAAGTCTACTGAGTTTTGGAGCCCACACACATCCCTACAAAGACTCTGTGCTCTGGAGCAGCTCTCACAAGCCACATCTCCCCTTTTCTGCCCTCAAATCTGCATACCAGCCTTGCATTTTATCTTTCAGTATGTTTTTACTTGGGAGGGAAGGCAGGTTCACTTTGCCCTGTAAGGCAGCAGAGCTGCCTTTTGGGAGGGAGCACCCAGGGTTCAGGATTCAGCTGCCTCCTCTGCCTGGTGATGGTGAAGGAACGAAGGGACGGGGCCGCAGCGGCGGCTTGTGACCTACGGACTGTGGCCCTTCCACATCCCTGAGCCCTAAAGGCTGCAGAGAAGCTGTTACTGGGTGTGGGTTTGTGATACAGGAGCCTGAGACTTTGTCAGAAAAGGCTGAAAAATAATGAGTTTACATTAGTTATGCTGCTTCTTTAATTTATGTTAGGAAAGGACTTGATATTGAGCTCTTTTAGGGGTGTGTGTTAAATGCATCATCTTTTAAAGATGCTGTGGTGAGAAGGTGTAACCATGTGCTCATTAACAGCACATCCCATCCTACATTTCAGTAGCCATTTCTTTGCAAACCTATTTTTTTTTTTGCTAAGGCCTGAGACTGAGTTTTTAAAGGAGGGGGCTGGGGAAGACTATCAGCATCCTGTGGAGGTACCAGACAGCTTCCTGGTGGGGCTGGAGTCTTGCCCAGGAGCCAGACGTGCAGCTCTGCTTGTGTTCTCTTTTGTGTGCACGCACACATACACACACACACAAAGATTTCATACCCTGAGAGAAAGTTTAGCAGGCTTTTTTTTTTTCTGGAAAAACAACCTCAATTGAAATACTACTTCTGTTTTCCTCTTTAATAAGCTTGCTATGAAATAATGAGGAGAAAATGGGTGTTTTCAGTTGAGAGCCTGCCAGGAGGGTAATGAAAAGATTGGGATATATAAAGCTGCTCAATTATTTCTGGGTCTCTTGCACTTTAGTACCATTTCCATATGTTTGTGGCTTTACATGGCTTGTGTTTCAATGGAAGCTCTGTGTATGTGTGGTACCACGCTCTACCTGGGGACTTCCAGTAGAGAAACTAATTGCTTCTTCAGACTGATCTGACACCATGTACAATTGATACTGATGGCTGATGAGATGGTAATTTCCTTGTGATTACACTGATTGTAAAAGCAGCATCGTCTGCTGGTGAGTAAGGGCTTCCTGACATCATAATTGAGTGATGGTCATAAACTCATCTGATTGTCATGCTATAATTGCATTATTAACTCTTCATAATAAGAGTCTGTTGGGCTGAAAGCTTGATGGGAATTGATTTGTCTCTTTAACGTGCTCCCAAGCATCAGGGAGTGGAGCTTGTACTGACACAACTGCTTTCTCAAGCAGCTGTGGTGGGATCACCTCAGGGCTGGTCCGAGCAGGGGCTGGCTGGCTGGTCTGGGCAGGGGCTGGCTGGTCTGGGCAGGGGCTCTCTCTCTTTGTGGCTCTGTGTAAGGGGGACCCTGTGTCAGTGGTGTGAGGAGTGCTGAGTGGAGCAGTAACGATCCTCTATCACCATGAACAGCTCTGGAGGGACTGCTTTGGTTTTGTTGGGGTTGGCTTCCCTTGTTCTGCTGCTGCTTAAGCCAGACTCTGATTTCAGTGTGTCTGCTCTGCAGTTACAGGACTTTCAGAAGCCAGAAGTGCTGCAGAAGAGATGTGATGAGGAGCAGCTGAGGGAACTGGGGGGGGGCTTAGTCTGGAGAAAAGGAGGCTGAGGGGAGACCTTATCTCACTCTGCAACAGCCTGACGGGGTTGTGAAGGGGTGGGGGCTGACCTGTTCTCCTTAATGACAAGTGATAGGACAAGGGGAAATGGCCCCAAGTTGCACCAGAGGAGGTTTAGTTTGGATATCAGGGAAAATCTCCCTAGAGAGGGTTGTCAGGCCCTGGGACAGGCTGCCCAGGGAGGTGCTGGAGTCTCCATCCCTGGAGGGATTTAAAGGACTGTTAGATGTGGTGCTGAGGGACCTGGGTTAGTGGTGGCTGGTAGGTCAGGGTGATGGTTGGACTGGGTGATCTAAAGGCTCCCTTCCAACCAAGACGATTCTATGATTCTGGGTAGGCTGCAGATCAGTGGATACACAGAACCTGAGTAGTAGGGTCAGGTTAGTCCCTGCCATGATACCAGAAGCCTCCTGTGCTATCTGCACTCCTCTGTTGGGTCTGTTGCAGGTGCACACCAGTTGCACCACTTTGAGCAGTGCTGAGAGGCTTATTCTCAGAGAGGTTTTCTTTGTCCTGGCCATGCTTTGAGAGGCAGTGATGATGTGTTTGTGTGGGAGAAGTGACTGGACTCATTTCCCTGCTTATTTTCTGAACAGTTGTAATGTGCTGATAGTTTTCAGTCCTTTGACTAGTGTGACAAAAAACTTCCTTCATTTGGATCTTCACTTCCTTTTGGTCCCTCAGCCAGGTATCACCAGGCTCTGTACTCTGTCTCTTTTAATATATGACTCCTCTTCTCAGACCCATTCCCACTGCTATCTGTGCACTACAATTGCCAACTGTATTACAGCATGGAATATGGTATGCAGCAGTCCATCAATCCTCCATTCATCTAAAGGCAGAAAATATATAGTAATTGCTTAATAAATCTGCCATTTCTTTATCTCACTCTCCAGTGGCCCATTTGCATTTTTAGTAGTTTTATCTTTAGGGCTGGCTGGTCATCTAACCAAGACAGGACCATAGGTAACTTTTATAGTGCAGGAAGCAATAGGGTTCAATGGTGAATTAATATTTTTTTAATTAATAATAGGTAGTAAATCTTGATGGACTTGTTAAGGTCATGCATAACTCAAACTCATGCAGAACTTCTCTTGGGCACCTGGACTGGAAAGTGGCCTCTCCACTTGCTCTCAGGGATGTAACCCAAGGAAGTTTCCTGTGTTTGACAAATTCAGGGCTAAATTCCAGCAAGATCAGCTCTTCCTACATGCTTCAGCAGCTCTTCTCTGTCAAAAGAATTACCATATTTTTAATGAGAACAGGGATTTCTTTTATGTTTCCTGCTGAGCAATGACAGGTTCCCCAGGTGTGCTCTTGCTCTTCTGCTGTAGTAGCAGAGCCATCATGTTAGCAGAGGATCTGAAAGCAGCTAAAACTGTTGGGATTCAGTTATTTTTGTATATTGACAAGAACTGTTTGCACTGAAGAAAGCAGAAGTTCCAGCTAAGAAAAGCAAAGGAAAAACCAGGAAGGCTTTCAGCTTGTTTATTCATGGCACTCTTGTTTTACACCTTATTCTGTGCTGCATCAAAGAAGCTTAAGAACAGTCCATTATCTAACTCCAGTTTAATTCTCTAGGCATTGTTTGCCTGCTGAGTTGGGTCATAGGGAGGATTTGCAAGAAGGCATTTGTTGCTGGTCTTGCTTAGCTGTGCTACTTGCTGCTTCTGAACTGGAGTTTGTTGAGCACATCTTCAGAGATAATGAAAATATGCATCAACTGGTGCAGAATCCTAAAGCACTTCACAAAATCACTGGGGCTGGAAGGGGCCTCCAGAGCCCATGGGGTCCAACCCCCTGCCAGAGCAGGGTCCCTGGGACAGGGCACACAGGTCGGTGTCCAGATGGGGCTGGAATCTCTCCAGAGAAGGAGACTCCACACCCCCTGGGCAGCCTGTCCCAGGGCTCCCTCACCCTCACTGGGAAGAAGTTCTTCCCCACATTGGTGGGGAACTCCCTGTGCTCCAGCTTGAGCCCATCGCCCCTTGTCCTGTCCCCACAGACAGGAGAGAGCAGATAGGAGAGATGTGAGGGTGCTGCAGGAAAGGCAGCAGTGGGGTTTATCTTCCTGCAGAGTGAGTGCTGAAGCAAGAGGAGTGAGCAGCTTTGAGATAAGCAGGATGACAGGGCACAGCTCCAGTGCTGTGCTGCAGGGAACCTGGGAGGAGACTCTGTTCCTGGGGAAGCAGAGCTACATGAGGGAATGTGTAGGGGGAAGAGTTCCTGCTTCGTCTTCTGCATTTTTTAAAGTAACAGGGAAAAATGGGAAGAGGAAAGCCTTCCTAGTGAAGCAGAACAAATCCTTCATGGGATCTCATGAAATGGGCCAAACAGCAAGTAGGGGATGTGACTTGGGTTTCCTGAGTGCAGGGTCCCACGCAGGCTGGGCAGGAGCAGGCTGGGCAGGAGCAGGCACACCAGCTCCAATCTTTGAAGACAGTATTTTGATGTTAACAAATGAGCACAGCAAGAGAGAACCACTCTCTGTGCAGATCAAAGAGTCTAAGTGTAGATCTTACAGGCTTGTTACAGGGACACGTAACCCAGATGGTCCCAGTCTTGCTGCTTGGAGGGGAGGGGGGTCACATCCAGTTAACTTACTGTCACTTAGAGAACTACCTGTGCAACATGTAATCAGAGACCCTCGTGGGGTGATGCTGTGTGTGTGTGCATCTCCCTTTCCTCCTGTCCTGCAACACAGGAACAGCCTCTAGTTTGATTCAGGTTCACCAAGGGACCTCAAATTCCTTTCCACTTTCCAGGCTATTAATTTCTTAAATACTCTTAGGCTTCTATTGTTCTTGGTTATCCAATCTTACTTGATAAAATTGATCTCTGCCATCCATTGTCCTTTCAGCTGCAGCCCCTTATCTCCTGTCCCTTTTGTGCTGTCCTTTGCTAGACTCCTCTTACCCTCTCAAACCTGGATCGGGTTTCCTCAGTGTTTCAGGTGGTTGCAAAGCAGCCTGTTAAAGGAGGTAACTCTCTGCCTCCTGATGGCACTTGTGCTCCTGGGTGTTCATGCTGAAGGACAGTGTGTTAGCCAAGTGTTCCCTAATATCAGGTACACCTGCTTTACTCTCTCATTTGGCATCCATTTGCCTGGCACAGGCTGCCCAGGGAGGGGCTGAGTCCCCACCCCTGGGTGTGTTTAACAGAGGGGAGATGAGGTGCTCAGGGATCTGGGTCAGCACAGGACAGGGACGGTTGGACTTGATGAGCTTAAAGGGCTTTTCCAACCCTGTGGTTCTGTGGTCCAGGCTCAGGGATGGCTTTTTCCCACGTTGCCTTGTCAGCAAACCAAAAGGCTCAACCCTGGAGGCTCAACCTGTCTCTCTTTTAAGGCCAGTGTTAGAAAGCCCTCTGGTTAATCTAGGAGGAGGATCAGGGCTTCTTTGCAGATGTCCCTAGAAATTACCCCCATGTTCCAGGCCAGCAGCTCTTCTCTTGTCTTTCACAGGTCTCATGAAACCTTTCCTACTGTCCTGGGGATGTGCAGCAGTGGATGTGATCCATCTGGCAGGCAAAACAAGCACTGAGGTAACTTCCCTGTGTTTCTGGGGTAGCGTGGCCCTGGCTGGAGGGCAGGCACCCACCAAAGCTGCTCTGTCACTGCCCTGCTCAGCTGGGCAGGGGAGGCAATAGATGCTGAGAGGCTCAGGGAGTGGAGATGAGGGCAGGGAGAGACCATCCCACAGTCAGCATCACAGGCAGGACAGACTCAGCATGGGATGAAGGACAGAAACTCTGACTGATGGCACTGCACCCCCAGGGACACCAGAGCCAGGGAATGAGAAGTGCAACCAGACCTCCCTCTCTCCCCAACACCTGGAGTGCCTCCTCCCCACTTTCTCCCACCTTCTCACCCCCTTCTCTGGGGCACGAATCACCCACTTGTGGTTGTTTCTCCTCACAGTGGTTCCCAGCAGCCTGTGGCTGGTGCTGATGGGCTCGGCCTTGGGCAGTGGTGGGTCCAGCCTTGAGTCAGCTGGTGTTTGCTCTGTAGGGCCTGCAGAGATCTTCTGGCTGCTCCTTGCAGGAGCCACCCCTGCAGCCCCTCCTTCCCCACCAGACCCCAGCCAAAAAACCCTACACCACTTCCTTAGCATCTCCCACCTTTCCCGTTACCACTGGCCCTCTGCCCATGCTGCCTTTTGCGTGGTGCAGCGTGTGTTCTGATGGTGTTGCATCCATAGGATGTTTGTCCTTCAGCGCCCTGTCCCAAGGGGGTGGGATGTGTGGGGAGCTGGACGTGTGGTTTTTGTGTGTTACAAAAAATCATCAGTGTTTTCTGAACGTCTTTGTGGAGGTAAAAAGGCAAGCCAGCCCCTGCTGCCTGGGCAGCACTTGCAGATCCAGGCTTCTATCTGTAGATGAAGTGCTGATGGCCTCACTAAATAAACTGAGGGCTGTTTTAATGGCTGTGCTTCTGCAGTGATGGCCCCAAGGAAAAGCCCCAAACTGCTGTGAATAAAACAAATACAGAATTGAGCCATTTTATTTGCTGTCCTGTAGCAAAAAGCCATTGCTGGGAAGAAGAGACTTAAATTGGTTTGTTGCCTTCTGTGTTCAGGAGGGGAAAAGAACTAGAAGCAGAAGGCAATGGGATCAAGTAGTAATTTGAATTCTTTCTCTTTTCCTCTGCATGACATGTAGACATCCCACTTAATTCTGAGTCTGTGGAGTGTGGTGGGGATTTTTTTAAAACAAAACCCCAAACCAACCACCAAAACACAACAAATGAAACAGGGACCCAACTTCAGAGTGCCATCATTAATTAGCTCAGGGGTTTCCATAGGAGCTATAGCTTCCTTTGATCAGCTGCTCAGGTGCCAGATCTCTCAAGCAGAGGCTCAACAGGGCTGGAAGAGCTGTGGTCCCAGCCCAGTGCTCAGCTCTCACCGACTTCCCCAGAGCCAGGGTTTCAGCTCAGGACCCATTCTGAGCTGTCCTGAGTGCATGTGCAGAGCTGAGAGGGGGGGAAACTGATGTCCACTTCACCAAGATCCCACAGCTAGTCATGCATGGGGATTGCCACCCATCCAAGAAAAGGGTTTATCCCCCAGGAAGGGAGTGCAGCAGTGCATGGGTATTACACACGTGTTGGGGAATGAATATTGTATATAATGTGCATATATATACACGTAGAAAAACTGTCTTCTGTAGTGAGGGTAGGGATACCACAGTGGTAAATAAACTCACCTTCTGCTTTTACAAACAAACTGCTTCCTTGGTGGCCTCAGAAATTTTACTCTTTGCTACCAGGCTTCTTGCTGGAACAGTGAGTTCACTTCTAAGGCTTCAGGAAAGCAAGACACTTCACACCAAGGTCTTCTGAAGCTCCAGGAACACTGTTTGTCCAAGAAAGACTGTGCCTGCTGCCTTACTGCTTGGTGCCAGCCCTGTGCAGCTCTTGCCTCTTGACAAGCAGCAACAGCAGGAAGGATCAGATCAGAAATCAGGCTCCATCCTTGGGTCATGAGTGATTCAGAAAGGCTGCATAAATTAAACATGTGTTACCTGCCCAAGGTAGAGGGGATGTGAGCACAGTGCCTGCTGCAGCTCTGCCTTGAGGCACGACAGAGTAACCAGGGTGCCAGTGGCTGCAACAGGTAGTATGGGCACAGGTCATGTGACTCAGATGACCTGGATGTGGGTTAGTTGCTGATGAGATGTGGACCACACAAGATGATGTAGATGAACTGCTGTGTTCAGACATGCTGTCACACAGACCATAGACCAGGCAAACAGGACAAGCATGATCTGTATGTTGGTTTTGAGCTGTCTTGTAAAACTCCCATTAATAAAACATCATATCCTGTAACAACACAGAATGCTCATAGCCAGAACACTAATTATGGACCCAAGTGTCCATCTGGAGCATCTTTGCTGTGTTCAATCTGTTCCCAGTTCAGACTTGCAGGAGTCTGGGAATCACTTTGCCCTTTCCAGTGTGTGTAGTGCCTGTTTCAGGGCTCCAGCCTGTTTCCTTTGCAGCTGTGATTTGTGGCCATTTGCATTTCTGCTGACAGGTACTAAGAGTAAGTCAATATTTATAAAGTCCTACTTGTGTGCCTCCCTCTTCATAGAGACTTCCCTGATTGTGATGAGCTGCAGCTTCAGAAAATGAAATATAGGTTGGGTGTGCACACCAGCAATAATTGCTCCTGTCAAAAGAAACAGGTGACACTCTAACCACCCAATCACAAGAAATGCAGTAATTCCTAGGGCAAAGTGTTTTACAGCTTCTTTCACATCATGGGGTTTGGAACAGATCAGGGAAACCAAAAATGACAGTGTTTAGGCAAAGCACCCAGGGTGGTACAGAAGGGCAGCTACATGGGGGTGTGTAAAACACCTCAGTGTTTCCTGCTGATGGGCACGTACCTGAGACCTCAACAGGGAAGGTTGGGGGGGGAGGGTGATTATCATGAACTCTTGCATGATACCCTTGGTTTGCTTTAGTTAGGAGCTAGTTTCAAATGTTTCTGGCAACGCTGCTGGGAGCGAGTGTGATGCAGTGTGTGAAAGAACCTGTCAGCTGTGGAGGGTGAGAGTTGGGGTAACGAATTTGTTCATCAGATTCCTTCCATGCTGATAACCAGGTGAGCCTGGATCTGCCCCAGACTTTGTAGACTGAAACCCACCACAGTTCTACATTCTGCTTTACAACAACAATCAAATCACTTTTTAACACTGCCAGCCCCTTGCTTTAAAAGCAACAAAGCAAATCCCAACCTCAACCAAGTCAATGCAGCAGCAGCAATCAGCTGGCTAATGAAAGTGTTATTACCACAAAGCTGTTTTTTTTTCCATTTTCATATTTCCAATTGGGATTTTCATACCAACCAAGATGTGCTCTTACTATGCTGCTTTGAGAAGCTGTTTTGTACAGGGCCAGGCTTCTGATGGGTGAGCCTGGCTGGGGGGAAGTGTGGAAAGCTCTTGTCTGTGGTTACTGTATGGAAAGCCTCACTGGGGTCTGGTGCAGTGGCTTAGCTCCAACTTGCATGTCACCTCCTCCCAGTTGAATGATCTGTCCTCCTCTGGTGGTATCTTAATACCTTGTTTACTGGAGGCATCTTGGTTACTGACAGTGAGCAGCTGATTTGCTTGAGATGTGTCTAAAAACTGCCTGTGGTACAGGAAGAATGTGTAAAGGTAAATCAGGGAGTGTCAAGCTTTTGTGAATACAGAGTGAGGATGAGGGGGTTCTGGGCTGAGGTTTTTGGGTTGGGGGTGTTTAGTTTTGGAGGCTTGCTTTTCAGAACTTTGAGGGGAAAAAACCTCAATGCTCTTGTATCACAGAATCTGAGTGACACAGTTGGAAAAGCCCTTTAAGACCATCAAGTCCAACCATTCCTGTGCTGACCCAGATCCCTGAGCACCTCATCTACCCTTTTTTAAACACACCCAGGGGTGGGGACTCAGCCCCTCCCTGGGCAGCCTGTGCCACAGCCCCACAACTCTGCCAGGGAAGAACTTTTCCCTCCCAGCTGAGCTGACCCTGCCCTGGGGCAGCTTGAGCCCATTGCCCCTTGTCCCATCTCCTGGCCCCTGGCTGCAGAGACCATCGCCCACCTCTCTGCACCCTCCTGGCAGGGCAGGGGAGATGGGGAGAAGGGCTCCCCTGAGCCATGTGCAGGACTCTGCCCTTGGCCTTGTTAAACCTCATCCCATTGATCTCAGCCCATTGGTCCAGCCTGTCCAGATCCCTCTGAAGAGCCTCCCTGCCCTCAGGCAGGTCAACACTTCTCCCCAGTGTAGTGTCACCTCCAAACTTGCTGAGGGAGATTGAGTGTTGTATGATTTAAATTAATTACAGGAGAAGACTCAGTAGGTTGTTTGTCACAGTGTTCCTACCAGAACTACAAAGAACACTCATCCCCTGCTCTGCCCTGGAAGGATCCCCTTGAACTTGGTCAGTGTGTAACACGGGCAGCATGCCTGGAGCTGAGAAGAGCCTCTGCCTGCTTTGCCTTTAAACATGCTGATTTCAGGATTTTGCCCTGGAAAAGGGGAAACTGAGTGATTGGAGTCTCCTGAGGGGTTTATAACTGCAATGTTCCCTGCCTGGAAATGGAGTCCTGCAGGAATGAGCAGCTCCAGGAGGCTCCAAAGAAAACAGGGCACAGTGAGGAGAAACAGGAAGGTAAAAATGAGGCTAAATGCAGCTGAGAGTAATGACTGTGTGCTTTTCATCAAGCCTGGGAGAGATTTCGGTGCTCAGCAAGGAGACTTATCAACAGAGCAGTGTAACAATCAGGGCAGAGGCTTTTTGTACTCCAAACCTTGCAGTGTGTGAAGGGGGAAAGAATGGCTGGTGGGTGAAGTAGCACCAAACTCTGCTGTAAGCTCTTGGCTTTGTTCAGCAGCACAAAAACCCAGGCAGTGCAGGAGGGGATCTTTTATTTTAATGCCTTCATTTCTACTGTCAGATCTGCATTTCTGCTGGCTGGTGTATTTAAATGTTGGTTTGGCCATAGTTACCCACCCTCTTTCACATTTCAAGGGTGCTTTTCTAAGAACAGAGTGAGTGTCCCCCTTCAGAGAGAAGGGCTCAAGCTGTATAGGGTGACTCCAGGTTGATATGATAATGTCTCCCTACAGAATCCAGCAAATGGTTTTTGAAGAAACCAGCTATTTATACTGAAACTTCATGCAGCAAGACCCTTGGAGATGTAATCTAAGAGTTTAGAGCTCTGTAAGAGTACTAATCATCACAAGAGTTTGACAGCTCTAATTTTGCACTCTGTGGGTGCCTGTGGTGTATTAGTAAGGTGATTCATAAAACAAACCAGCTACAGATTTAGGATTAGAAATATCTGGGATAGGAGAAAATATCTTTTAATATTTTTTAAAATATTTATATGGAGCCAGATTTTCTGTTGGATTTGAGGAGAAGAGTATCCCCTGTGCATCACAGGCAATCTGATTTAACACCAACACATTTCAATAAGTTACATAACTTATATTAGAGTGTAATTTTAAGTGAAGGCAAAACGAAACCTGCAGAAGTGCATAGAAAGGGTAGAAAGATTAAATTTCTGGCATTCTATTTCTGTTTGGGCTCTTTTTGCTTTAAGATCCCACTGTGCAAAGACCTGGCCATATTGCTCAGCAAGCCATCTTTTTTTAATAATTATATCCAGCATTGGAGGTACCTGTAATTTTTCCTTTGAGCTTGACAAACAACATGATGATGCTTTCCTTCATCCTTTTACTCATTTTGGTGACTCCTGAAATAGCTGCGAGTAAGAGCAGAGCTTGGCAGGCTGGAAAGGTGGGGCTGGGTGAACCTAGTGAGGCTCAACACTGAGACATCCCAGCCATAGGCACAGCCTGGGAGAAGAGCTCCTGGGGAGCAGCCCTGCTGAGAAGGGCCTGGGTGTCAGGGGGATGAGAAACTGAACATGAGCAGCAGTGGCTCTGGTAGCTGGGAAGGGCGATGGGATCCTGGGCTCCATCAGCAGAGGGGTGGCAGCAGGGACAGGGAGGGGATTGTCCCTCTCTGCTCTGCCCTGTGAGGCCCCAGCTGGAGTCCTGTGTCCAGAGCTGGGGCCCCAGGACAAGGAAGATGTGGGGCTGTTGGAGAGGGGTCAGAGGAGCCACAGAGATGCTCAGAGGGCTGGAGCAGCTCCCCTATGGAGAGAGGCTGAGGGAGCTGGGCTGGGTCAGCCTGGAGAAGAGAAGGCTGTGGGGGGACCTCACTGCAGCCTCCCAGTCCCTGAAGGGAGCAGAGGAACAGGAGGGGAATCAGCTTGTTAAAAGGGCAGAGACTGGCAGGACAAGGGGGATGGAGTGAAGCTGGAGGAGGGAAGGGGGAGATGAGATTTCAGGTGGAAGATTTTACAGAGAGAATAGTTGAGATGCTGGAACAGGCTGCCCAGAGAGGGGGTGGGTGCCCTGTCCCTGGGGGTGTTCAAGGCCAGGTTGGCTGGGGCCCTGGGCAACCTTGTGTAGCTCCAGGCCTGGAGGTTGGTGTCCCTGCCTGTGGCAGGGGGTTGGAGCTCTGTGACCCTTGGGGTCCCTTCCAACCCAGACCAGGCTGGGATTCCATGGTAACATGTCTGATGGTGTGGTGCTGTCAGCAGTGTTCATCACCTGCTGTGCTGGCTGTAGATACAAAGGGTGGGTTACCAGTTTCTGAGAGCAAAGAAGTTGGGGGTATGGATGTGATTTCAGAATCCATCCTTTGTTCCCTGAGCCGTGCTCTGTGCTTTTGGACAGTGGCACTGATGTGCCCAATGTTAGGGGAAATAAAGAGGAAATCCCCAAATGAAAGTGTTTTGTATTAGGAATTTCCCCTTCCCTACCTAGATGGGAGAAATGTTCCTGTCCTACCTGTTTCCCAGCTGGTTTGGGAGAGCAAATAACTCATCAAACACTGCTAGAGCTTGGAGAGAGATCAAAATTGATTTTCAAGCTATCTTCAGAGTTTGGAAATACATTCAGCTGGATCACTGGGAGACCAAATGAATTTGGGACATCCTCAGTGAGCCCATTAAAATTTCCCCATCTATTACATGAAGCAACAGGGAGCAAGAGCAGCTCATTTAGAACCACATCTTCCAAATTCAGCAAGAAAAAGTGAAGGACCATCTTTTTCCATTCCTAATGCCTGCAGGAAGTAGATAAGGGAGAGCTGCTCCATCAATTTCTACTCCTTCCTCCTGTTGCCTTCCAGTTCCTTTAGTGTTTCAGGATGCTGTGTTGCATGAACCAGTAGGTCTGTCCACTGTGTAACCTTCACAAGGGTTACACAGGGTTTTACAGCCTCCTTAGTAGGTGGACTGGATTGAATGAGGAGGGGTCTTTCTCTGGAGAATAACATATTGCTAAATGGGAGGGAATGATGGATGAACTTCTCTGCAAGGAGTTGAAGTGGGTAAGAGGTGCAGTGCTTGATGTGAATCGTTAGTGTAGGGAAGCTGGAACTTTGGCTTGTCTTTTCCCTCCCTGACTGTTACATACTCCTCTCAGTGTCTACTTAAATTCTTTTCCCTTTCAATGGAGGAGGAGGCAGTGAAAGGCTCTCTGAATATTTCAAAGAACTATTTTTTTCAGAGTCCCTCTTAGCTACATTACCAGTTACCCCTTCAGAGAACCCCAATAGGAATGTCTCACCTGTCCATTCTGAAGAAGTCTTTAAACGTCCTGGTTTTGATCAGCTTCTGCTCGTTACCACAGCTGTAGTGCCTCTTACAACAAGCTTTCTCTAAAACTGACAGAGAATCTGTCGGATAAAGGATGTGTTTAATTTGTATCTAATGGATGTATTTAATGTGTATCTAAACAGTCTGCAATTGCTCAGCATTCTCTCCCTTCTCTGGGTGCTGCTGGACCTTTAGCTTTGAGTGTGTGTGTGTATATATGTATATATATAGTCTGATATTTGGGTGGGAGTAAATAAACCCTTTTATTTTAAAAACTACCAGTTGGTGTTGGCTCTGCACACATTTTGGATGCTTTTCTTTCCAGCAGAGGGAATTGGAGCAGCCAGGATTATCCTTCTGACATCACTCTAATGGTGATCAGGGCGAAGGGCCAGCGTGCCAAGTGAGAGCATCGCTGTCACCTCTGTGAGCTGGCAGGTGTGTTGTGTAGGTCTAGATTCATCCTTTCTTCTAGGTGCACAGCAGGAAGGATAAGGCTTCTTTCTGTGGTGCCAGTGAGGCTAAAGCCACAGGCTCTGGGGTTCACAGCCCAGTGGGTAAGACACTCCTTTCCCCCCTCTGAGTTACCTTTTAATTTGTTGTGTGGCATTTACTCAGGAGTCGTTCGGTTACACCAGCTGACATTAAACTTCTTCCTCTTTTCCCCGATTCCCTTCCCACTTCCAGAAGCATCTAAGAACAGTAAAAACTTCTCTATCTGGTCTCCAAATCACCCAGGAGTCCTTATCTTGTTCTGACATGCACAGCAGCATTAAATGGTCTGACTCACTTGGAGTGGAAGACTAAATAACATCGTCGAGGTCTTACACTTGCTCTTCTGTATACAGGCTCAGTTAACACCATCCAGTCACACAAACTAGCAAAGGTAAGAGAAAAAGCCAGTTTTGACACAGAGGAGGCAAAACCAACTCACCACACTATCAGCTCAGGCACCAGAAGTAAACAGCACATCACAGGGTTCAGAGGAGCCACGGAGATGATCAGAGGGCTGGAGCAGCTCCTCTAGGGAGAGAGGCTGAGGGAGCTGGGCTGGGTCAGCCTGGAGAAGAGAAGGCTGTGGGGGGACCTCACTGTAGCCTTCCAGTCCCTGAAGGGAGCAGAGGAACAGGAGGGGAATCAGCTTGTTAAAGGGCAGAGACTGGCAGGACAAGGGGGATGGATTAAAGCTCAAGGAAGGAAGGTTTAAATTGGATATTAGGGGGAAGTTCTTTCCAGAGAGAGTGGTGAGGGGCTGGAACAGGCTGCCCAGAGAGGGGGTGGGTGCCCCATCCCTGGGGGTGTTCAAGGCCAGGTTGGCTGGGGCCCTGGGCAGCCTTGTGTAGCTCCAGGCCTGGAGGTTGGTGTCCCTGCCTGTGGCAGGGGGTTGGAGCTCTGTGATCCTTGGGGTCCCTTCCAACCCAGACCAGGCTGGGATTCTATGATCACAGGGGTGGTTCCTGGAGATGAAGGAATCTGTGCTGCTTTTCCTGGTGGTCAGCTCTGCCCACAGTTCCTAGAGTCACTCTTGCTTCCAGCCAGCCTGGCCATTAAAAATGAGAGGGTGCTTCAGCTGTTCAATATAAACAAAGAATGGGAATTCCCTGTTCAGAGTGAAAGATCATTTTCTAAAAAACAGACAAAATTATAGAAACTTGCACAAAATGGCAAAGCCTGGGGAACTAATGTTCCCATCACAAGGGTAGAACAAACTGCATCAGGCCAACGAGGTAGGATTGTTTCACTTGGAATTTTGGGTTTTCCCTGATTCAGCAGCGTGTGTGTAACATGACATTCAGGACCATTTCATTTGCCAGCAGCTATCTAATAAAAGATAGCTAATGGCTGTTACAGACTGCAGATAAAAATCTGAGTTGTATTTTCAGAATACCCATGTCTTCACCACGTTTAGAAATCCAGACTGCATTAGCTTTCCCAGGTGAGGCCACTGCTGCAGCATTTCTATAGATGATTATGGCAAGGGGGAACATGCAGCTGTACCTAACTGGTTACTCTTGACCTTATGACTAGTCATTTAGAAGTTTACTTTTGCCTTATTAAATACAGACTTTATTTATTTCTGTAATTTGCTGCTTTAAAGTAATCCCTTCCCCTGGCTGCCCCATCAGCTGTACCTTCATTGGAGATTTGCAAGAAAAAAGCTGTTGTACTGGCAAGTTGTGATTTGTAGACCTTCATCTTCAGTTCTCCACTTTAGATGCTGTGTGGTCATAGTGTAAGAGAGGGATTGTCTAATTTCAGGTGCTTTAAACAGGGATCCAGGGCCAGGATGAGATGGGCCAGCAGATGTGGTTTATCTTTCAAACAGCTCAGTCTAATGAGGCTCCCTGGTTCAGTTGGAGACCCTTCTGCTTAGCTGTACTGTGGTGTCTGGGGTGACAGTCAGGAGTCAGACGGTGCCTTCAGCACTCTGGGGAGGGTTCCTGGTTTTGACTGGAGGAAATGAACAGTAGCCACCAGCAGGGGAAGGCAGAGGAAAAAGAGAAGGAGTAAACAAAAGATACAGGTGTTTAATATTATCTTCATGTTGCTCTGTTGTAAGAAAGGAGCTAGAGCAAATAAAAATAAGCTGTAATAAAGGAGAAAGCGAGTCAAGTCAGAATATCACAGCCAGGTAACTGTCCACATAAGAAACTGCTGCACAACAGCCCTTTCCAGTACTGGATTTCCAAGCCCTGTGATCAACATCCAAGTACAGAACATCTTTCCACAGCTACTTGTCAAACAAAACCTTTAGGATCAAATTGTTAGCTTTAATTCTATTATGAGCAGAGAGGGATGGGACTATTTGCTCTGCAAATCACAGTTATTTCCCTAGCTGCCTTCCAGTTCCCTTTTCTGAGTATCCCAACTTGAGCAGTGCTATTTCTGTGTGCAGCTTAGAGTTCACTTTACACAGAAATATCTTCCCCTTCCTCTCTGCAATTGGGTTTTGCTGTAGGGAAGGCTGCCCTCCTTTCTTGTGCACATTCTGAACGTTTCATTATGGATTTATTACAAATTAGTGGATTTACAAAGTATACAGAGAGCAGGAGGTTGCTTGACAGCTTTTAGCTATTGTAAGATTACTGAGTAAGTCCATGACTGAAACAGCAGAATTCAAAATAAAGGTACTGAGTATAATGTAAAGAATCAGCTGAACAGAGTGGAATGGTTATCCTTCAACTGGCAGGTCACTGGCTTCCAACTGGTGCCCAGCAAAGCCACAATGAGAGGTTGTAACTTGAACAGGAGAGATGGGGGGGGGAGGGGGGTGTTCTATTTGCTGCCCTGTGGAAAACTTCAGATCAAAGGATGATGAAGTGAAGTTCTGTGGGAGGAAGTGAAGTAGAAGGATGATGAAGTGAAATACTGAAGGAAGTGAAATACCATGGTGAATAAGAAAATGTGGCACAAAAGGGAAAAGAATAGAATATTCTTTTAAAAACAGGAGCCTTGCACCAGGGTTAAAACACATCTGGGGGTTCATATAGCCTTTAGAAGCATTTTCTGAGGGGGTTTAACTGTAAAACCTGGATTCTAAAGACACTAAAGAAAAGGGCAAATAAAATGCACCATTCTGCCAGTTTGTGCATGAATTCTCTATCAATGTGGGACCACTAATTGGAGAAATATTTGATTCATTTTTCCAGTGCTAAATAGGGTAATGAGCTAGTTTTTCCAGAAGAAATAATAATCACAAAAAAAAGCCCACTGCCATGAAAGCATCCTTTTGTAATAATTATCATCTTCAGTCAGAAATTAAATAGCCTTAGTAATGGGATTTAGATTTAAATTACTGCTACTCTTGCCTACCAACTGTCTTTCAAAATCTCATTGTCTCTTAACTCCATGGCACTGTAATACCACCCTGTATTCCCTTTAATAAACCAGCATTATGTGCTCTCAGATCACCATCTTAATTACATGTATGTAGAAAATCGCTGAAGGAGAAAATAGGTGTGTGTGTGTGTCTTTTCAAACTAACTGATAGTTTGCTCTGAAAAAAGGTGGTTGTTACCATGGAAATGAACTCTGGGCTTTCCAGGGGCTGTACTCAGGAAAGTGACTGCTCCCAGAAAGTAACTGCTCCCAGAAACACCCTGCAGAAGTGGAACAGCAGCAAGAAAAAGCCCCCGAAGAGTGTGGCTGACCTGTCAGTGTTCATGGGGTGTCTTCTAATCACAGCCCCAGTGACACCCCCTGCACTGTGTAGCTGCAGGTTCCAGCTGTTCCTGCACAGGGTGTTTCTGGGTGTGTGGGGGAAAGAAAATGTGTGCCTGCTTCTTAAGAGAAAGCCAGAGGGGGTTTAGCTGTGTTAGATATGGTGAAATTCTCGGTGGAAAAGAAAAGAGTAAGAAGCTTTCTGGTGTCAAAAGCTCAACTTGTATCAGGTAGTTAGGGGGATGGTTTAGCATAGGATGGGAGTGGCTGAACTTGATTATCTTCAAGGTCTTTTCCAACCCTGTGATTCTGTATATTGTGAGCTCCCACTGATCTTATGCTCCAGACTATCTTCTTTTTCAAAGGCTGTTTGGACAGGGGAAAGGTTGTGGTGTGGATGTCTGTAGTGGTGTTACCTGGCACACATCTTGTTAATATGTGTGTTGTGTAGGCACCTTGTTGACTGCACAGCCAGTTACTCTCCGTGCCTTGGCTGTGGGGTCAGTTTACATACTGTTACTACAGGTGCCACAGCACATTTTGAAATATGAAATAGTGACATGGAAGGAGGACACTTAACTGCACTAGGAAGTCAAAGTGTTTAACTACATTTATCCTAGCTCTGCACTGTTTCCAATCACTGCACTGAAAACATAGGCAATTAAAATTCTCATTAAATTTAAATTATAATTGGTAGAGTGTAACACCATTTCCACCTTTCTCACCCTGCAACTAAGTAAAATGTTTCTGGTTACAGTAAGAAAAAAATCAGATGTCTTATTTCTGCTGACAACTTCCAGACATCCCTTCTTCCATCTCTGCCTTGCTGTCTCTTAAAGAAGATAACTTATGTTGCCCTTGGCTTACCCAAGACTCCATTATCTCAATGAGAGGCATGGGACTGTCTGTGTAAGGAAAGATCACTCCTCCTTCATTGGATGGTGGGATTGGAATTCCTTCATTCTAAAATGATGATTTCTCAGAGAAAAGCAGCAGCAAGCAAGCCAGTAGAAAAGAAATGGGAATGCTGAAAGATGAAATGCTGAGGATTCATTAAAACTAAAATTGTGTAGCATTTTCCCCAGTTAACATCGTTTCTCAAGGTACATTTTAACTTTACATACTTGGTGTGGCACACCTTACCTGACAGTCAGGGCAAGCAACTACTGGGTGCTGGAATCAGCCTTGCAGGAGGGCTAGCACAAGGAAGGTTGGGTGCAATTGCAGCAGATGAGGAAGGACTTGTGGAGGGATTTGTTGCTCTTCTGTTTTGCCCAGGTCAAGTTTGGAACCATCAGTTAAACCATCAGTCTTTATTAATGGGAACTTTTTGAAGATCTGGTACTCTGGCACAAACACTTTAATCATAGTTCTGCCAAAGTCCTTGGTCCACCCAGTTTCCCTTTGGAAAGCTGAGGTGGGGTCTTGCTGCTCACAGTCAGTTTTCCCCTGCCTGGTTTCACTGGTGTTCACTGTCAAGGAGCGTTCCTGGAGCTCAGTCAGGGGGACTGCAGCAGCTGAGGTGCTGCAGGCAGCGGGGCAGCGGAGAGGAGCACCTACAGCACAGTTTCTCTGGGAGACAAGCAGCAGCTTAGTGCTGCTGGTGTGTGTTCCCCACTCTCCAGCAGCTGCTGAGCTGTGGACAGAAGTTCAGCAAGAGGCCAACACTTTGCTGTGCCTCAGTGCAGGAACCCAGGTCTGCTCCATGGGGTTGCCCTGCAAGTAGCTTCCTACAGGGTTACAAGGTAAGCTCGGCCTGACAGGGGCTGCTTGCAGGAGCTGTGTTGTGTTTGGGGGGCTGGAGTTCCTGGGTTTGGGTTTTACTGCTGAAAGGATTTAGCACTGAGCATCTTGACAATGTTGGGTTGTCTCCAAAGGCAAAAATAGTTTTTGTAGTAAAACAGCAAAATTGCAGGCTTGTAGTAAATGTTTTGCATCTTGTGAGTGCTCTGGAGGAAGAGGAGCGTTCAGACTCGTGGAATGTTTTATTCCAGCTCCAGAGGCTCTGTGAAGCATGCTATTCCTGAGGCAGCAAACAGGGCAGGGAGGAAGGAGAGGTTGCCTCTGCTGCTGGCCAGTGGTGGCTGAGCAAAGTGTGCCTGGATGAGGTCACAGAATGGTTGGAAGAGGAGTGACTTTGCACAGTGTAGGGAAACTGCTGCACAGGTGGGACTCTTTCTGCCATAAACATACACTTTCCACAGTGTCATTCTCTTCTGGCAGCCTGAAGGACCAAAGTGCTAATATGAGGAGAAGGAATAGGAAGTGCTTTAGACTGTTATTTCCTATTTAAGCTACAGCTCTGTTACACTGACTGCTTCTTGTGAGAACAACTCCCCAGCTCAAAGAGCCCAAAGCAGCCGCCACACAAAGCACATGTGCAGTACAGACATGGTATGGAAAACTCGCTGTTAGCCCTCTGCATCCTTCACAGACTCGCAGGGGGTGTTGGGTGGGAAGGGACCTTCAAAGGCCATCTAGTCCCACCCTGCAGTGAGCAGGGACATCTTCACTAGAGCAGGTCGCTCAGAGCCCCAGCAAGCCTGACCTTGGGTGTCTCCAGGGATGGGGCCTCCACCAGCTCTCTGGGCGCCCTGTCCCAGTGACCCACCACCCTCAGAGTGAAGAACTTCTTCCTAAGGTCTTATCTAAACCTGCCCTGCTCTAGTTTAAAACCACTGCTCCTCACCCTATCGCTCCATGCCCTTACAAACAGCCCTTGCAGCTTTCCTGTAGCTTCAGGGACTGCAAGGCCACTATAAGGTGTCCCCAGAGCCTTCTCCAGGCTGGTCAAGCCCACCTTTCTCAGCCTGTCTTCATAGGAGTGGTGCTCTGGCCAGGGAGAAATGAAACAGGAATCAGGAATGTTGTTCCAAAACTTCTCCTCTTACAGCCACACCTCCCCTGAGGCATTCTGCCAGTGAACAGGTAGCAGCAGGAGGTGCTCATCTAGATGGTGTATTTGATTTCTTGTTAAAAATGTCCTCCTTGAGGAGTCCTGTCAGCAGATGGGTGGATACTCTTGTGCCTTCCATACCTTCACCTAGCTCACTGTAGAGTAGAAACCCTTCACTTGCAGAATTCAGGCTGCTCAAATCCAAGGAGTGATAGTTCCTTTTCTGGCTGTGATCTCATCCCATATCACCTGGCCCTTCCCTCCCCAGTGCCATGGTCCTGCAAGGCTGCTCTTTGATCTCGCTCTTCTCTCAAAGGTAGATCCTGTGCAACTGTGTTCCCATCTCTCTTTTGGAAACAACACGTGTGGTTTCTGCAGCATTTCAGCTACTAAAACACTGTGTGTTACCTTCAGAACAAGAAACTCAGAGGTAATGAAAACACAGGGTTGTTCTGGGATCCATCAGGCACTTGCCAACTCGTGCTGCACCCTGTGGGTGGGGGTGCTCCTCTGAAGAAGAGCATGGCTGTATTATGGTCTATATACAATGGAATGAACTCTGCATGCAAAACGTCCCAGTAGTGAGTTTGCTCATCTGCAGCTCTCAGCATGGAAACACTAAAATAAGGGGGGGGGGGGGGGGAGCGGGGGGAGGGGAATAAAAGTTGAAAGCAACATCTAGACAGAAGAAGTTAGGAAAGCCTTTCACTTGGTGTCCTTGGCTGAGGGAGGCGTGAGAGAGTGCCAGGCATCCATCATACATCCTGATGCAGCTCCAGCAGAGTCAAAAAAGCAATTATTGTAATTGTTTGCTGTAGCTGGCTCAGGTGCATATGGTAAATGGTCTGCAGAAGCCTGTTGTGCATTAGGGCTGTGAGGCAGTGTGTGTTCGATGCACGCTGGAGCGTTCCATCGCGACTCGAACGCGCTGGCAGGACCATCCAAAGCTCATACAAGCAGCTGTAATTAAATTTCATATTAGGAAAGCTGAGGGTGAGCTTTCTGCTTAACCTTTTACTACATCTGAACCTTAGCACTGCTGTCCAAGTGGCATAGGTGGTGATACCATTGCTGTCTGGGCTGGAATGGGCAGCTTTGCAGCTTTGAAATACATTTCCTAGGCAGCTCGTTGTAAATATTTCCACAGATGTGGAGGTTTTGTGAGTGTTTTTGCAGCATTTGTGTTTGCTGCCTGAAAAAATGACTTAGTGTCCTGTTGTACCTGCATCTCTGGGCCGGGCTGTTTTTCCAGGAAGCATTGCTTTTGATCTGGCCTCCTTCACTACGCCAGAATTATGACCTGTACATGAATTTTCCTTTTGTTTCCCTGAAAGAGGATTTATGGTGACCAGTGAATTTGTGTTTTGCTGAAATCTTTTGCAGAAAATATTGCCTGTAGGAAATAGTAGTGAGAAAACCCTGCTCAGCCATTTTGCATGAAATTGCCAACAACACCAGTAGTAGTGTCTGAGTATAGCACTCGGATATTTCCTCTGTGTAAAGGGGGCAGCCTCCCCCTGCCAAATAACCTGGTTTACTACACACTCGTGCACAGAGCTATTAATTTGTGGCAGGCATATGCTTTGAGACGTGGTCAGACATCCTTGGGATCCATGAACAACTGCAGATGCTTTTCAAGCACCCTGAGAATCACAGACTTTCAGGGGTTGGAAGGGACCCCCCGAGCCCATGGGGTCCAACCCCCTGCCACAGCAGGGTCCCTGGGACAGGGCACACAGGTCGGTGTCCAGACTGGGCTGGAATCTCTCCAGAGAAGGAGACTCCACACCCCTGGGCAGCCTGTCCCAGGGCTCCCTCACTTTTGAAGATGGTAGGCAGCTCATGTCCCAGTGCTTTAACTCTGCTCTCTTGAAGAGAAGCAGACAGCTGCAAGGAAGGCTGTGGGACCTGCCTGTCTAGCATAGTGCTAGAGCATCGTGGCAGCACTGCTTGTGTTCTCCCTGTAGCAGGGAATTGACATGCTGAGAGGAAATGTAAATGATTATAAGGACAGTTCTACCCAAGTACCCTCTGTTGACATTCCAGTGCTGGTTGCTGTTAGAATCACAAGGGCACGTGGCTCTTACCAGTGAGCTTCTCAAAGACCAGCAGTCCTAAACCACATGTGTGATCGCTCTGGGGTGCCAGCAGGGCTTTGGGTCACCGCAAAGGTGTGAGGTCGGGTACCTGCAAGAGGAGCTCGCAGGAGCCAGAAATTCTATAGGTATAACGAATTGCAGGGAAAGGGACAAAAAGAAGCGCTCCCATTGTCAAGTAACACCCGTTTTTATCTCAAGAAATGGAAAAGGAAATGAAAAAGAATTAATTTAAAAATAAAGAATGGATAAAAACACTGCTGGGATGGTGTGGAGGAACTGCCCTAGCCCGGCTGGCATCTCAGCCGAGCTGGGATCGCTATCAGCAGGTGGCACTCCTCACCCAGTGTCACCCGGGCAGAGGCAGCAGCAGCACCGGTCCCCGGGCAGGCGTTCCTGGTGAGGGGCTCAGAATGTGCACAGGGGGCCGTGCATAGAGGCCTCTGTTTCTGGGACTGAAGGCTAAAAAAGTGAAGAGTGTCTTGGTAATTAATCTTTGATCACATTCCGTGAGTTTGGGAGTTGTTGAGTAAATTCAATTACAGATCAGTGTAGGAACATCAGATTCTATTTAAAAAAAAAATAAATGATTGTGTCTTGAGGAACTGGGATGTTTGAGGTGTTCTCATTGATTTGTGTGAGTTCATGATCATTATTACATATCTTACTCCCACTTAAAGTCAAGTAAAGGCCAGCGGGGGCAGGGAGGGGATTGTCCCTCTCTGCTCTGCCCTCCCCAGCTGGAGTCCTGTGTCCAGAGCTGGGGCCCCAGGACAAGGAAGATGTGGGACTGTTGGAGAGGGGTCAGAGGAGCCACGGAGATGCTCAGAGGGCTGGAGCAGCTCCCCTATGGAGAGAGGCTGAGGGAGCTGGGCTGGGTCAGCCTGGAGAAGAGAAGGCTGTGGGGGGACCTCACTGCAGCCTCCCAGTCCCTGAAGGGAGCAGAGGAACAGGAGGCGAATCAGCTTGTTAAAGGGCAGAGACTGGCAGGACAAGGGGGATGGAGTGAAGCTGAAGGAAGGAAGGGTTAGATTAGATAATAGGGGGAAGTTTTTTCCAGAGAGAGTGGTGAGGGGCTGGAACAGGCTGCCCAGAGAGGGGGTGGGTGACCCATCCCTGGGGGTGTTCAAGGCCAGGTTGGCTGGGGCCCTGGGCAGCCTTGTGTAGCTCCAGGCCTGGAGGTTGGTGTCCCTGCCTGTGGCAGGGGGTTGGAGCTCTGTGACCCTTGGGGTCTCTCCCAACCCAGACCAGTCTGGGATTCTATGACACTCACATAAGGCTGTCATGGTTTTAATCTTCATTGTCAGATTGTAAGAGTTAATTGTAGTTAATACCACCCTATGCATTATCCATGTGCATTCAAAAAAAATAATTATAATTCAACACTCTGACCTAAAGGAACAAAAGGTAAAAGCTTTTGAAATGGTCAGTGTAGGCACATTGTTACCTGTGAGCATTCTTCAGACCTTTAACCTGAGTGTGTATTTGATTCCCTGTGAGCACGTTGGCTCTGTGTGTGTGTGTGTGTGTGTGTATATATATATATATATATATATATATATATATATATATATAACACAGCTTCCTCTCCACCCGCATCCAGCAGCCTGAAGTAGCTCTGAAGGGGCTTGGGAGAAAAGATCTGTCGTTCAGAAATAGAAGAGAGAGTAGTGGAACCAAAAGTAATAATAATAATAAAATCAAACCTCATAGATTTCAGTGTTTCCTTTTCAGTTTAGTTGGTAATAACCTCTTAAAAAACTGCATTTCAAACCATAACAAACGATGAGAACAAGGGGCACGTTAACCCATGTGTGTATGTGCTTCTTCAGGGTGGGAAAAACACAGTGAACAGGTTGTGGAATGAACAGTTCTATTTTAAATGACAGCTTTATTGTTAAGAGAAAAGCATTTACTGAATGCTCCATAACTCTCCATTCTCTGCGTCCATGGCCTAGGATTAGGGATAGGTGGATTCAAACATAATTCCAAGTCATCAGTGCTTAGTGCAGGCTTCTGGCAGACATAATCTGCCCTGGTACGTATCGATCCATGCAGCCTACTCATTTAATGTTCTGTGTGGAAGTTACAATTTGCTGCCCCATTTCCAGCACAATTTCTGAGAGGAGGCATGAAGATGAACATTCCATGTGCAGGGGTTCTCTGACACTGAAGATCTCAGCTGCCTGTCACAGCTCTGCCTCTCCCCATAGCTTCCTGGCGGTCTGAGCTGTGGCTGTTCAAAAATCAGGGGGGTAATTTTTGTGCCACTGATACAGCTGGAGGTCGTTGTCAAAAACCAGGAAGCTCCACATCATTCAGTCCCTGCTAGTTTTCAAGCTTCTCTTGATATGTGATTCCTTCCCTCTTGCAGGAGTACTTTGAGGTGAGAATGTCGTTGTTCATTGTGAGTGTCTCAGAAAGGGTTGAGGCAGAATTGTGGCTCTGAGATGTGGTCAGAGATACAGAACACTAAAGGGGGATGAAGGATGGGGGATGATGTGCATCCTTGATTAAAAGGAGGTCTTCTGTCTTGAGGCTAAAACTGCTCCTACTCTGCAACTCCGAGTCTCTGTGAGAGCCCCTGTTGCTGGTAGGAACAGGTGATGTTTTGAGAGAGTTCTGATAATCACAGGGCAGGATGCTGCACAGTCCTCTGGAAAAACTGGGCTATGGGTTTGTGTACTGTAAGGAATGCAGCCCAGCCCATCCTTCATTGGTGTTCATAGCTTGGTGTGGATTCCCAGAGACACTGGCAGTTATCAACACCTATGGCCCTGACTCTCCCTTTTGCTGCAGAGTGTTTGAATCAGTCACATGTGCAAATTAAACTCCTGTGCAGAGCCCAGAGCTGCACTTGTACTAACAAGTAAAAAACAAAACAATCTTGACAGGACCAGCCTTCTTCCTCTCTTATAATGCAGTGAGAACTCATTTTGGTGTTTGGGGAGACTCTGCAGGGTGTGAGAGGTTTCTCTGAAACAGGCCTCCTTGAGACACATGCTGGAGCTTGGAAGAAGCACTCTAGGTTATGGATTTTAATCTGTGATATAGGGAAGTTATGTGGCTGGCACAGTGCTTGAGGGCAAAAGGAAGTGTGGGACCCTTGGTGTTCATCTTGATAACTTGAGGAGGAAAAAACCAACCCAAAACAACCCAACCCAGAAGACCTAATAGTGACAGACCAGAGCCACTTGCTGTCACACCTCATGGGTTGGTATAGTTAAGATGGGTGTGATGTTTGTTAATATAATGGAAAGATAAATCATAATTATTCTGGTGGCATAGATACAGAAAAATCACAATCTTTAGAAGTCTTAAAAATTGGGGAAGTGTATTAATACATTATTTTACTCTAGGAAAATGGAAATCTGCTGGGCACCTAGTGTTTTGAACTAATAAAATACCCAAACAAGGACTTTTTGAAGAGCTGTTAATTGAAGGTCAGTTTATGGTATAGCACACAGCCCAGCCACGTGTGAAGGGAGAGAAAAGGAGGAAGGTAGTTTCATCAGTTGGCTTAATAAATTTCAGCCAGAAAAGTAAAACCCATTCTGAAATGTCTCTAGTAGGTACAGAACCAGAGCCAAAGAATTGGTGTGGGCTGTGATCTGACTGTAAAAGTGAGTAAGATTCCTCTTCACCTGTTAGAATACAGGTTCTAGTAATACTTACACTTGCTCCAAAATCTACCATGATAACCAAACAGTCAGAATTGGCTTTTTAACTCTGGCTGTACCCATAAATCTTCATACTGATACACCCCAAATCCCTGTGACTTCCATAGCAAAACTCTGTTCAGAATGTGCAGCCCTCCAGACTTCCATCAAGGCAGAGAGTCATGCTAGAGGCACGGTGGGTTCCAGCAGCCCCTCAGAACTGCATCGTGCCCAGCTGATTCCACAGGCTAATTCATCAGCTGCAGAGTCACTGGAGTACTGCAGCCATCACTCAGGGTACAGGGTACTTTTGGGAGGAGGGTTTTGGTCCAGTTGCTGACAGAAGGAAGGGGCAGTACAATTCCTCGTGTTGAATCAGCTCGGCTTTTGCTTGTGTGGTGCCTTTGGTTCTCTCTAACAGTAATGCTCTCTCAATCTGGAAAGATTCCATCTTTCAGAAACATGAGATGAGGCCAAATCAGTAACTCTTAGTATTTTGTTGCCGTTCATCTTTGCTCTCCAAAAGAAGATAAGCCCAGTTTCTTCTATTCCTGATGTCAAACCTTTTGATAAAGCATAACTTTTTTCATAAATGACAATTTATTTTGAACATTTTAAGCCATTAGAATGCCTTAGATGATGTGAAAGCCTTGGTAGCAGTCTCTACAACATGTGAACGAATACAAGTGTTTTCTGAAATCACAGCCTGACAGGCCCTGCTGTCTAACACAGTTCTCTGTTGTGCTGTATTGTAGCCAGTGCTTTGGATATCATGCATGAAACACTTTACAGGAAAGCATTCATCTCTCAGTAAATGAGACTTCAAAGAAGCCTGAAATATGAACTGATATAAAGCAGAGTATTTCTCTTTGATAAATATGATGAAAAATCAGTTTAATTATTTCAGTAGACTTTGCCATTTTGATGAGCATTTTGTAAAATAGGAAAAAAATAAACTCAGTTTTGCACCAGAAAACCCAAAAAAGCAGAGCCATGTAGAACACTGAAATAATGAAAAATGTCTTAATGTTAGAATTTTATTTGTCATGGAGTAATTCCTTGCTTGCCACATTATGTATGGGCTGGAGCTATTGTTAAGAGAGACATTCAAGAATTTCAAGAACCCTGTCTCTTCCAAATAAGATGTGAGAGCAGACAATGGCTTGTGGTCAGGGAGAGTAAATATTAGAAAGGAGATTAATTAGCATGCCAAAAGAACTTTACTAAGATGAGGAGGCTACAATGGGGCTGAAAATCTCCAGCTGTGCTGAACTATCAGGAAGGAAGAATAAGTGGTAAACGAAGAATCAAAAAGGACCCCTACCTGTTTAATCAACCGCAATGATTAGAGTAATTCATGGGGGTTTTTCAAGCTGTAAGATGAAGAGACATTTCTTAAGAGATGCTGGTGATCTCCATAGTAAGGGAAAAAAAGGCAAGTCTTCTGCAGATATGTAGCCTGGATTTTTTATCATGTTATTTCCATTAGTATTCAAAAGAATGAAGATCAAACCTGCACAGCTACAGTCTGGGTTGGGATTTGAGAGAGAGTAAAATTACACATTTGTAAAATGGTAAATCACCCTCTAGCTCTGTCTGCACCAGGAACCTTGCTCAGGTAAGTTACACAAGTGGATTTGCAAAATTATTCTTAACTTATTTCAGCCCTCAAAATGAAGTAAGGTCACCCAGCAACTTTCCACATCATAGCCTCATCCACAGTACCTTTTGTTGGGCATAACTCAGGTTGAACTTCTGTATTTCTGACCAATAAGTTTGGGTAACAGGGAAATGGAAGGACCAATCCTTTAAAACCCACCCACCAAACATCAGTGGCATGTAGGGGGTTAGCTCAGCTACCACAGCAAGGGCCAGGGAAAAGAAACGGCTTAGGTAAGACTTTGCAACAACTCTAACGAGTCATTGTGTGATTTCTGTTAAAATGTGACTGTTTTTATTGTCTTAAGGTCTGCACCCCGGAATAGGCACAGAATTGTTTCAAAGGATCTCAGAACATTAGCAGTTGCTGTTGGGGAACTGCAGAGAACACCTGGGGTATCAGGTGAGTGTAGAGAAAAAAAAAGCATATTATTTTTTTATTTTTCTTAAAAAGGGCTCTGCAAAAGGGTGGGTTGGAAAAGAGTCAGAAAATGCAACTCCTGTTGTCCTGTTCCCAGTTTCTAGAACATACAGGGACAGGTAATACTATCTGAGTGCCTGGAGGATGCTGAAAAGAAGCACAGCTGTCAGCACGTACCTGACACAGCAAATATTACCAAGTGATAATAATTTCTGTGTATCAAGGAGTCCTCCTGCTCTGTCCAAGAATGGGAAGGCACAAACAAGGTTGTGTTCTAGGCACTGGTGATGAGAGAGGGGAAAAAAATAAAAGGTGGCATGATTTGGAAGACTCAACAGGGTAAGAAAGTGATCAGAGGTCTCAAAAACATTGTGTAAGATTAAACAAATAGGGTAAAAATATGTCAGTAAGCATATCATGGGGAGGAAATAGGGAATAGAGATGCAATAGTTTACAATATAGAAGAGACTGGGGAGCAGAGGGAGGTAGTAATTTGCTCTTCATGTTTGTGGTGAACAGGACTCACCATAAGGTGTTAAACATTTGAATTGCAACAAGAACAACTTGTTCCAGGTATTGGAAACCTCTTCTGGAGTTAAGACTAGTAAAAGGCACTGATAGAGATCAGTGTGGAGTTTCTGTCACTGACAGACTTCACTGATGGTGAGTGTGGCCTAAAAATAGACTGAGATCCACACCTGCCAGGAGTGACAAGCTGTATCTGGTTTTGCTTGTGGGCAGTGAGATAGCTACATGTTCCCTTGGGATTCCCTGCAGCATGAGTAATGTGTGTGTGTGTATAAACTGTATGGGCTGTGTTGTGACTTTGGGTAAGTTTAACTCCGTGCCTTAGTGCCTTAATTGAGGGTCTTCTTCATTTGCAGGAGGTGAGTAAAGCACCCCTGAGAGACAATGTTGAGGGCAGAAACATCTCTGTAGTCCCTAGTAACTTCCCAGCCTGTCCCTCCCGTTCCATCATTAACCTACACATGCAAACTTGTCTTCCAGTACATCTCTTGGTGCACCTGCCATGTAACTCCAACTCCCTTTTGTGTGACACAGGTGTGTGTACAAATACATACCTGTGTGTACAAACTACCTGTGTGCACGCTCCCTCTTCTTCCATTTCTCCAACCTTTTCCTTATGTGACATCCACACTGCTCATGACAATCTGGTCACCTTCTTCAGGGGTAGTGCCAGCTACACCGTGTTCTTTGCTGCCTCCCTGCAGGCTCCACCAGCTGACCAGAGGTGGAGCAACCTGAATCTCAGAGTCATAGGGGTTAGAAGGGACCTCAAGAGGTGGAGTCCAACCCCCCTGCCAAAGCAGGTTCCTTAGGACAGAGAACAGTTATGGGTTTAAACTAGCAAGTCATAGTATTTGAAAAATCCATTTTACTGAAAACTTGGAAAATACATTGTGAAATGGAGAAGAAAGACAGTTCTCATCAGTAACAGTAATGTTTCCTCACTGGACAGTGATGAAAAGAGCCATCAGCTTCTAAACTCTGGGTTGAAAATACTGTGCCTGTTGCCATTAGTGGTGTTCTCCTATCACTTCTGGATCCCCTGTCACACCTTAAGGCTGCTGCTGTTAGGCACATCCCTACCTAACGGTTCAGATCTCTTTGCTGTGACAAGTGCACATACCTCTAAAATAAAGAAGAATTCTCACTCTACAGACATTTCATCTTGGAAGAGCAGAGAAATTATTGGGGGTGAAAAAAGAAAACTTCTATCTTCAAAAATGCCATTTCAATCAAGTATCCTTTTTTGTGTGTGCTTGAATAAATGGAATTACAAACTTGTGTAAAGCCCTTGATCAGAATGAGGCTCTTAAACCAATTATGTGGAGATCAGAGTGCTTAAAATCATAAGGAATACATTTAGAATTATTAAAGGCTTCAAATAGCTTGGTTCAGGCAAAATTGCATATAATTGATCATTTAGCATGTGTTGTCAGTAGGAACTGCAATCCTAGATGTGGAAGATCACTTCTTAGAGAAATCACAATGAAACTTTTGTAGAACCCAAACCATCCCAGAGCTCCCTTCTGTAGGGGGTTTTACCAACCGTGGATTCCAGGTACTGCTGTTCTCTTCTCTAAGTATGGAAAGGGAAGGTAAAAGTACTGGTTAGTATTACCTGGATGAAGCTGTGAAGCACAGATGAAGTAAAACCAGAATAGATCACCTTGATTGCTAGGTAAATGGAACCACAAATTTGGGGAATGGGGTGTTTTTAAAAAAGTTTAAATTAAAAATAATAAAAAATTAGCTGGTGCTTTGCCAAAGGCCAAAGCAATTTGTAGCAAATTAACATTAAGACTGACAGAGACAAACTGGATTGTCAGAGAGTGATTGTATAAAGGAGTGACTCTATAACCCACCCTGAGAATAACACGACGGTTTTATTGATTCTTATTTAGCCTCTGTGCAGTCCCTCTATCCCTTTGCTTTGAATCCAATGAGTCATTTATTACACAATATAATATCATTGGGAAGAGATAGAATTTTCATTGTCAGGCACATAAATCCTCATCTGGCAGTCATCCTCTGTATCTGTCAGCATGGTGACAAGATTCCCATTGATCTTTAGCCTAACAGGTTTAGGAATAAAATGGAGTGTATTACGTAGTGTAAGGAGTAGGTTAGTGGATTTAATTCATGCTTTACTATCTGTCTGTAGTTACAGTGTGTGACCAAACTCAAAATTTACTAAGATCAGTCATAACCTCACAATCACTTCTGGGTTTGCATGAAGTGGTGTTATTCTGCTTATCAGGTTTGATACTCTCCTGATGGACTTGGCCTTAGTTTCAAGTCTGAAAGTCCCTCTCAGTTTTTAGCATGGCAAATACCTGCAGACACTGCCCTAGGAACGTCGTGTTCTCTTTGTGCACTCAGTAGCCTTGTGGTGGGCTAGCCTTGGCTCACAGTGAAACTTCCACCCAGCTGCCCACTAGCAAGGCAGTGGGGGAAAATGGGAAGAAGAGCAGTGAGAAAGCTGGGGGGTTAAGGTGAAATCAGGGATGTTGCTTCCCAGTTGCAGACAAAACAAACCTGACTGGGACAGAATTTATTGATTAAAATAAAAGCATAATTGGTAATGTGTGTGCTGGGAAACAAGAAGATAGACCCTAAAATGCTTTTCCTCTGCCCCCTTTCTCCAGGCTCAATGTCTTTCCAGACTCCTTTCCCTGACCAGCACAGGGAGAATGGAGGGGTGGGCATGATACAGTCAGTATGTAAAGGTTTCTCTTCCCTGCTCCTTCCTCCTCTGCTTTGGCAGAGCTTCTGTGTGGGCTGCTGTCCCTCAGGGAAACACACTCCAGCACCGGCTCAACACAGTTCCTTTGAGCATAGCCAGTTGCTCTGGTGTCAGGCTTCTAGGAGCTGCAGTGCTCTGTCACAGAGCCTCTCCTCCACCTTCTCCTCTCTCTGGATTTGGTGTTCCCTCTTGTCACTTACTCTTTTGGTTCCCACCTCCTCTCTGCACACAGCATTTCCTGCCCTTCCTGAGCTACTTTCTCACAGAGGCACCACCAGCTTTGCTGAAGGGCTCTGCTGTGGCCAGCAGTACCTGTGTAGCTGGAAGAACCAGCTGCCCCCAACATGGGGCAGCCCCATAACCTCTCCCCAGAGAGCCCACCCCTCCTGTTCCTGCCCCACTCCTGCAGCCTTGTGACACGCAGCCCATACAAGCCTTAAAAAGCCAGAGTGCTACTGAAGTCTAGGGAACAGGTCTAACACTGCAAAATTAGATGAATTAGGTCAAGGCAGATGGAATTCAAAATTAAATACGGAGTCAGCTGTGCTGGAAAGGTAATTGAACTATGGACGCACCTCTCTAATTTCTAAATTAACTAATTCAGCAAAGAAATGGGCCCTTGCCCAAGGCTCTGAGTAAACCTACAGCTGCAGTTTAAAAGACAAAAAAAGTCAGGAGGGGGAAAGAAGAGCACAGGACTCTCAAAAGGGAGTGAGACAGGTGGCACTACACTAGCAGCATGTACCTACATGGGTGTTCTGTGGTGAGGAGCTAGTGTGCCTCCATCTTCCCAAGGCACGGGAAGCTTGGCCTTGGCATTACGGGTGGGTTTTGAAAGACCAGACCTGCCTATGGAGCTCTGAAGGCTTCACTTGGGAAAGGAGGTGCTGACACGGCTGTGGAGCTGTTCCTGCAGGGCACAGCCAAGGTGGGCTGGGTGGCTGGGCCTGGGGCTCTTGGGGCTGGGCAGGGTGGCCTGTGGTGGGAGAGCCAGGAGGGCAGAGGCAGAGGGTCGGGTGGGCTGGGCTTACCCATCAGGTGAAGCGAGGGGAGGTGGGAACCCCTGAGAAGCGAGGCCCATAGCTGAGGGCCAGCCCTACTCTGCCCAGCCCCTCTCACCTCCTCTGACAGGGGTTCCCACCTTATTCTTGCCTCAGCTGCCAGGGGTTGTCACCCCGAGGTGAGGGTTCTCATTTCACCTGACGGGTTCCTTCCTCACTTCACCTCACCTGGCGGGGCTTTTTGCCTCCCCTCACCTGACAGGCGTTCCCGCCTTGCCTTGCCTTGTCTCTCCTGCCCGGACAAGGGGTTCCCGCCTCAGCTGCCCGGACACAGGTACCTGCCCGGCCTCATCTCGCCTCACCTGCCCCGGCGGGTTCCCGCGGCCCGTTACCCGGCCGGCGGCGCGGCGCGGGGGCGGGGCGAGGGGCGGGCGGCGCGCGCGGCGCGGGGCGGACGGCGGCAGACGGCGGCGCGGAGCGGGCAGGGAGCGGACAGGCAGCGGACAGGCCGCCTTTCCGGCCGCGGGTGCGGGGTTGTGCGGCAAGGTGAGGGGCTGGGCAAACACCCTCCTTCCCCCCCTCCCCCCCGTCCTTCCTCTCGTCCTTTCCCCCGCATCTCCTCCGCGCTGCTGGCCCGTCCGGCCGAGCGAGGAGGCGCGCTGCGGGCGGCTGTCCCCGTCCTCTGCCGGCAGCGCTCGGCTCCGGCGCGGCTCTACCTAAACCCCGCGCCCTGCTCGTGTCTCCTCTCGCCCAGATGCTCAAGGCAGCGGCGCTCGTGTGCGTGTGCGCGGCGGCAGCCTGGTGCAGCCCGGCGGCGGCGGCCGGGGGCAGACCGGACAGCGGCAATTTTCTGGACGATAAACAATGGCTCACGACCGTCTCCCAGTACGACAAGGAGGTCGGGCAGTGGAACAAATTCCGAGACGTAAGTTCAGACCGAGCCCTGGCGCCCGGCCCGCTCCCTCGCAGCCCCCGGCTCGGTCCCGGTCGCATCCCTTGGGTAGCCGGGGCTGGGGTTCGGCCCCAGCATCTCCCCTCCGTTTCCCCCGGGTTTCAGGCTTTATTTTAATTCCTCGGCGGCAGGAGGGGGTCTCGCCGGGCAGTTCCCGGCGCGCTGCCGCCGCTGAGCGGCGAGGACCGCCCGCGGTGCCCCGGGCCAGCCCGCACCGCCCGGCCAGGGCCGCAGGAGCCGCTTCCCGCCCTGCGGCCGTTAAAGGGATGCGGCGGTGCGGAGGGGGAGTCGGGTTTGTCCGACCTCCTTCCTTCACCCCTTCCTCCCGCCGCGGCTCCTGCCCTGCAGCGGCCGCGGGAAGGGCTGCGGTGGCGGTGGGCGCCGCGGCCGTAGGGCTCTGCCGAAGCGGGGGGGCTGTGTGTGAGGCGGGGGTGTCTCCGGCAGCGCGGCCCGGGGCAGAGGCCCCGGCACCTGGACCGCGCCGGGCGGGACTGGCCGGTGCCGGGCGGGAAGGGGCGGCGGGCAGGGCCGGGGGGGCTCCGCGGGGCTGGGGGAGCGCGGATGCCGCTGGGTCGCGGTGTGGGGGCTGCGGCCGGAGTGGCCGGCGGGGAGGATGCGAGCGGCAGCCCCGACCTGACCCGAATCTCATCGGTTACGAAACCCGCTGCTGGAAGGTGGCTCTGGGCCTCCTGCGCGTCCCTCGGTCTGTCTCTGGCGAGCCGAGTTAAACCCGGCTCGGTTCTCCTGCGCGTTTCTCAGCGAGAACCGTGTTCCCCGTCCGGCACTGGCCGTCCCCGGGTGCGGCTGTTGAAGCCCCGAGGCGCGGGCGTGCAGGGCCGGCTCTCGGGGTAGCGAGTGCCCCGGAGCACCCGTTGGGTTTGCAGCTCGGGAGCCAACAGGTTCCGTGCCGCAGATGGTCCGTGCCCAGGGCAGGCGGCTTGGGGAGGGCTCGCTCTGTCTTCCAGAGAGCTTTGCGTGCTCGCGATGCGTGTATTTTCTAACCTTACATATATACGTTGCATGTGCGGTGAGGACTTGGCCATTTATGTATGTGAAGTAGCCGGGAGCGAAGAGCTGCTGTTCAGAGTTGTGGGAGAACTCGCTTCCTCAGGAGTTACTATTAGTCTGCAGGGCGTCAGCATTTGAGGCCACTCAGATTCATTTCTTTGCTGTGAATGCCTTAAAAACTTAATGTGCATGCAAAAAAACCCCCCCCAACCCGAACCCTTTTCAGCGTGCTGTACTCTGGGACCTGGGATTTTTTGGGGGGGAGAGGAGGGGAAGGTACTCAGCGCTGTGTAACTGCTCAGGGCTGAAAGGCTGCTGCTAGACAACGTCAAAATAAGTACAGCAGTTATGTTTTATAATTGGGCGAAGCCATTTATGTAAGGACTACCCTGCGAGCCCGGAGAAGCTAAGTGCTCTCTAATGCCTGTCTCCTGGGTGCCCGCTGACACACGCTGTAAGGCTGGGTATTAGCCAGATAATTTATTCTGTGACAAGTAGGTGTCCCCGAGGGGTTTCAGAGCCACTGCTCTGAGGAAGGGCTGAGTTCTGGTTCTTCCGAGGCGATTTACTGCTTATTTCTTGTCGTGCTGTTTGCATAAGGCTGGTACTTCAGTAAGGAGTAGGCTTTTATTTCTGGGCAGAGTGCTTACAGCCCATTGATTGGCACTCATCTGGAATATCTATGGATGCTCCTAATGCTGAAGGAGGCTCTCCCTTTCAAGCACAGATGTTTTCCAGTAACTCATAAGATAGAACTGTTAAAAAATAACAATCTACCTGCACGGGGATGCATCAGAAAAATATCTTACTGATAAGAAGCACTCTTACCGTCCTTAAATGGGTGGAGAAGTTTTATTGACACCCCACAGCTTTATATAATGGGTAAATTTACTCACATGACAGTAACTTGTTGGGTTTGGAATTGTGATGAGCGATTCAATTAGCATTTCGAATGTCTCATCGTAAGGAACAGCATTTTAAACCTATGTAGTAATAACTCCATTGTGAATTCAAAGCAAAATAGAGGTATGTGGTGTCTGTGTCTGCGACTTCATTCTCTGGTCAGAGTGTAGCATGTCTGTCCGAGCTTTAAATACCCTACAGATGTAAGGGTGAGATGCAATTCTGGTGTGAAAAGAAGTATTTAAAGGCTTAACTTAAGACTGAACTGACAGCACTGATTAATGTGTAAGATAATGACCCTGACTTCTGGCTTATTGGCTCAGCTTCTTGCAGCAAGAAAGACCACAGCTGTTCAGAGAGGGACCCCTTACCAAACTTCATAAGCCAGGATATGATCTGTTCTTAAAATAGCCCCAAAGCAAAACAAACTCAAACCCCCCAAACCTGGCGCTCCCAACATCCTCTATAACATCAGACTTGTCAGTGAAGGTTGTTATTAATGTGATAATCTTAGCTAAGATCTTTTGGTACTTTGTACAGGAAAAACTATCAATGATTCCTCAATTATCTTGAAAGATCTTGAGCATGATGACAAGTCTGTTGACAGTGAAACAGGTCTGGGTGAGGACTGGACCTTAATGTGGTGTTTGAGGGGATCTTCTTTCATCTTTTGGAAAAAAATGGAGAATGGGATCCTTAAACAGGAGACTTCTCATCTTAAAGATGGGATGGGGAAGTGGATGCTTTGGATGTCCCATCAGCTCCCTCAGCTTGAGTGCAGGAGTCAAACGTTTTGGGTTATGTACAAGGTATTTGTTTACTTTTTGCTGGGTAGGGAGAGGTTTTAACCCAGTCTTAGGGCTGCTGCAGCCCAGTTGCTGAGTAGCTGCAGCTGTTATGTCTGTCAGTAACACAGGTCCCAGGGTCAGTGTGTTTAATAAGGCTTCTCAGGCTGCCAGTGGCGTCGTTCATCGTGCTGGGATGTCCTAGCCCCATCTGTAATGCTCAGGAATTGAGGTTCTTTATTCTAGATCCTAAGTTTAGCAGAATCCTCCTCATATTTTATTATGATTTTAGTGATTTGGTCTTGATTTACTTTTCCTCTGGTCTGTTTCTGCTGCTGGTTTCTAGAGCCAGGTTTGTTCGGGGGTTTTTACTGTCTCAAAGGCAGGTTCTGCTCGTCTCAAACCGCTGTTAATGCGTGACTGCCTCTTGGAAGGCATTAGCTCCCAAGCTCTTTATATAGCTAACGTTTAGGAGTTAAGTAAACCATAATGTGCTTTTCCTTAGATTGCCCTTATAATCTAAAGCAAAGCTGATAACATTGTTTCATCTTATCTTTATCTCCTTTCTCCAAAGAATAATCTTTATTTGATGTGCTGGAGGTTGTTTAGTGGATATGGATACCCAGTCTTCTCTTGTCTGACCATGAAATCTTATTGGGATTGACTCTGGCCATCTGTGCTTGTTACAGTGCAGTATAAATAGCTTTGTAATGCACTGATGGGAGGGAGCGTGTCGGGAGCCGCATGGGCGGTCCTGGCTCTCCAGGCAGAGAGGAAGCCTCTTTGGAGCAAGAGGTGTGTTACTGGAAGGGGAAGCTGAAGCTGAACGTAGAACACCAGAGCATACATGAGTGGAATCAGAATATCTTATGGTTTGGGGCTAGCACCATAAATTCGTTTTGATCCCCATCTCCTCCATCTCGATTACTTCGTAACTGGTGAAGCACCTGAAGTGGCTGGCAGTGGGAAGGGGAAATAGCTTGACTGCAGTCCGTGTGCGAGCATTGGGCAGCTTTCAAGTGCAACTCCCGCCTTTAAATAGGCTCTTAAGAGCAGTCGTGGGGCATTAGCTGTGTTATCCTGTGTCTGTGGTGTCTGTCTCGTGTTGTTCCCCCTCCACCCCTGCCCCAGATATGCAGGATGAAGCAAGGAGATCTCTGAACAGCTAGTTAATGTTTTGGCACGTAGCTTTAGAGCAGCTAAAGCATGAGGAAACTTGTATTCTAACTGAGGGGTTTCTAGCCTTTTCCTGTCAGCACGTGAGAAGTACCTGGTAGCAGAACAGCTTCAGTTCTTGGTCTAATGCAGACCTTCTTCAAAGCTGGCACTGGTTTTGCAGTGGTGGGCTTCCTCTTGTGTGCTTGTCTTAATCTGACATATCTGAATGCATTTGTACCCACAGATGAAGAGCTCTTCCTGCATTCTGTGTTAAGGATCACCTGTGCAGAATCACTAGGTGGGAAAAGACCTATGAGATCATGGAGTCCAACTGTATCTGTCCTAAGCTAAACCATATCCCTGAGCACCTCATCTACCTGTCTTTTAAATACACCCAGGGGCGGGCACTCAGCCCCCTCCCTGGGCAGCCTGTGCCACAGCCCCACAACTCTGCCAGGGAAGAACTTTTCCCTCCCAGCTGAGCTGACCCTGCCCTGGGGCAGCTTGAGCCCATTGCCCCTTGTCCCATCTCCTGTCCCCTGGCTGAAGAGACCATTGCCCACCTCTCTGCACCCTCCTGGCAGGGCAGGGGAGGTGGGGAGAAGGGCTCCCCTCAGCCTTGTCTCCTCTGAGAGGAGGCTTGACTATGCTCGTTGCCAGAGATCTGCCCTGTTTGCCTTTGCAGCGGGTTTAGGGAGTAAGTGCCAAGATACTACGTTGTGTTAGAAGTTCTCACAGCTTTCAAGTATCTGACAGATTCGTTTCTGGAAGAGGGAGGTTTGTGGCTGTTAGCATCAGTGTTCAAAGCTTCATTTGGTATCTTTCTTAATGTGAGGGAGATTTACTTGTTAGGCTTTTTTAATGGTTTTTCACTTTTGCTTTCCCTTCTTGCCTTATAGATCACAGTAGGGAAAAGTGTTGTGGACTTTTTTGCTGTACCCTCAGAAAGGTGGTACAGTGTAGGGTAGCAACCTTGGGCGGAAGACAAACAGCCAGTATGAGATTCTAACCCATCCCAAAGCTTTCATGTTACTCTGAGGATGTGATTTCACTGCTCAGTTCTCTTCACTAGTGACTGCTTTAAGAGAACACAGAATGGGTTTGAAAGTTGTAAATCATCCAAACCTTTTGGTATTTTGCCACTCCCGGAGAGTATCATCACCATCATCTGTTGCTGAAGACTCTCCAGTGCTTGGCATTCTTTCTGCAGAAAATTCCTATGAACTAGTTTTTATTTTCAAAGTGATGTGTAATCGTTGGCTCAGAGGAGACTGTCAGCTGGCAGCTTGTTCAGCATCTCTCAAAAAGCCTGTAAGGCATCAAATCATTCTGGCCCTGCCTTTGGCTGAAACAAGCTGCTCTGACGTCCTTGAGCTTGCATGGATGGTGGAATTTATTCTAGTTGTTAAATGTGTGTAGCACAGCAGTGAGAAGCGCAGGGCTTACACCTTGGTGTAGGCTCCTGAGTGTGGGAAACAGCCTGTGCTCTAACATCTATTTATTATAAAAGCAGAAGGAAGTTCTTAATACAAAGACTATGGGATAAATGTATTTAATGAATGGTGTATGTTTAAGGTTGTGTTGGTGACTGAATCATCACTTAAGCAGAAATCCCAAACAATGATTCCTGCAAGCAGAGTCAGCCTGCTGGTGTGGAGAGCAGAAGTGCCAAGAATCTGTGGTGTAACGTTCCTTTTGCAGAGGAATATGTTATCCAGCTTGGTCAGATTTAGGAAGCCCATGTGAAACTCTGAGAGCTCTTTGTATTCATAAAGTTTGGGGCCAGGGTAGCCCACTGGATTCGGTCAGCTGCTCACCTCTGTGTAGTGTCTCTCACACTTCTATCCCGACTGGTTGTATCACACCCTGGCATTCCAGTTGGGCAGAAGCATTTCAGGGGGCTCTGCTGCGTGCTGCTGGCAGAGGTTGAGAGAAAGATCTGATCTCCAAGGCCTGCAGTGTGAGGGAATCAATTAGCTGCCATATTCCCAGTGATGTAGGCAGCAAATGCATGCTGCTTTGCAGAATAAGCAAGAATACCACTTAGGTCCCTACTAATCTGATCTGGGGGGTGCCCAAAATACGACTGGTGCTTGCTTGATTAATCTTTCTTACACTAATTTCCCATTTAAAAGGAAGTCTGTTCTACCTTCATAGCATTTTCTTGTGTGTGTTGGCAGTAATTGTGGCCAATTACTTTTATGTGAAAGGTGAGGAATGATGTTGGCATACAAGATGATTCAAATCCTGAGGAAGATGGAAAAACAGCTCCTGAATTTCCATTAAGGTATTCAGAGGGAGACACACTTGTTGCCTTAACCTAGAGTGTAATTGTTGAAACGTGCTAGGGATTTATTTCCAACAGCCAGGAACAAGAAGGGTGCAAGTTCATACGCTTCAAAGCCACCAAAAGGCTATCAGATTGCTTCAGGCACTGAAAATGGTGTGAAATGCTTCTTACCTGCACTGGATTGATGCACTCAAAGTGCTTGCATCCTTTCCTAAGTCTTAACCAATCTAGCATTTCCCTCCTGCGCTGTTACACTGTTTAATTTTGCATCCCTGTGCTTATTTTAATTGACTATATCTGACTTTACTCAGGAGTTCCTGGCAGGCAGGTCCAAGGTCCTGGTCTGGTAAACTCTGGTACTTGGGGTGTGAATAGACAGAATCTCTTTATACTGGTCAGGAAAAGACTCAGTGCTGTTGGGAAAACAGGCAGTTGGTTTCTTCTGTGGTGTGGCCTCTCAAGGAATGTGGGGTTGTATGCCCAAAACTTCTCTGGAGTTACTGTAACACCTTAAGAAACTTCAGTGTAAGATGATGCTGGACCCTGGGATTTTGCTGTGAGACCTGCAGGATCAGCCCCAGACAGAGGAGGAGGGAGATGCAGATGTCAGTTCGTACTCCAGGTTCAGCTACCACATCCCTGTTGGACCTCAGCGCATCGTGACGTTCTTCGCTAGGCTTGAGTGTGTGCTCATGAACTGGATTTGACACAGCCTTTATCTTCTGGGACCTCTGAGCCTGCTTTGGGCAAAAGCTGCCACACCTTTCTGTCTTCACTCACTCACTGCAGATGCTGAATGTTTACAGTTCTCCCCCCCTCCTTTCCTCATCCTTCCCTACATAAAGCATGACAGATTCTTGGGCATATGAAGCTCCTGCTCTTTTACTCCCACTATTTTATTTCCTCCAAGCTTTCTAGGTTCAGCTTGTAGCATAGCTTCTGTAAACTGAATATTTGAGTAACATCTTTCTCCAGAAAGTTTTGAAGCACCAAGGCCCCAGCCCAGTGAGAAGCTGAGCTCTTGTGTTTCATAAGGAGTGTGGGTGGGTGTGAGGTGTCTGTGTGAGTGCTCTGTCCACCCCTCGTGCTGGGGAGCAGAGTACAGGAGAAATATTTCATAGGTCCACCCTGGTCATGTCTGCAGGTCTTATCTTACCATCAGGAGTAGGGAAGTGATAGTTCCACTGTACTCAGCTCTGGTGAGGCTGCATCTTGAGTCCTGTGTCCAGTTCTGGGCCCCTCAGTACAGGAAGGATGTCGAGATGCTGGAGTGTGCCCAGAGGAGGGGGATGAAGCTGGAGAAGGGTCTGGAGCACAAGTCCTGTGAAGAGTGGCTGAGGGAGCTGGAGCTTGTTAGACTTGAGAAAAGGAGGCTGAGGGAAGACGTCATGGCTCTCTACAGCAACCTGCAAGGATTGGTCTGTTCTCTAACTTATCACTGACAAGCTACGGGATGAGAGGGAATGGCTTAAAATTGCACCAGGGGAGATTTAGGTCAGATATCAGGAAGAATTTCCTTACTGAAAGGGCTGTCAGGCACTGGGACAGGCTGCCCAGGGAGGTGGTGGAGTCGCCATCCCTGGAGGGGTTTAAAAGCTGTGTAGATGAAGCATTTAAGGACATGTTCTTAGGACAAGGCAGGGTTAGGCTGTGGTGGGACTCGATGACCTAACGGGTCTCTTCCAACCCAGGTGACTCTATGAGCAGATTTTGGTATCCTGTTGATTGCAGGTAACTTCTGGCTACCTAATCAGTGACCTGAGTTTAACAACATTTATGGTGTACAGAATGAAATAAGAACTATGAATTTGTATCCCAAACATGCAAGGCAGGTGCCTATGGCAGTGTCCGTTCCTTGGCTGGAAGGAATACCTTCTAGTTTTTACATGCCTGTAAGTATCAGATAAGAACAAGACAAGTGTGACTGCAGGATTTTCAAGAAAAGGCTTGTTCCTCCCCAAGAAAGGTAGGAGAAGGTATCAAAAATATTTTAATCACATTTGTGAAGTTACTCTGTGAAGCACAACTGAAGTTGGAATCTGATGGTGCTCATCTGGTTGTGAGATGTGATCGTATCTCACAGAGGTGATTGATCAAACTGATGTTCCTTTAGTGTGAAGTAAGGGCATCTTGGGAATCTTTTTTTCCCAGGAGTTGTGCTGCCACTTTCCAGCCTGGTGTGAGTGCACTTGGACTACTCAGCAGCATCAATGTTAGGAAACGTTTTTCTTAGCATGTTGCAAGTTACCATCAAGCAGTGATAAAAAATTTAGGTTACCAGTAATACCTGTATAATACTGTTTTTTTACCAGTACTTCTGCTTTTTAATGTTTCTTCTAATGCAGGTAAAGGTTAGTGATCCACACATGCTTAATTCCCCTGCACAAGGATTTGATTCTTGCTTGGTTTCCAGAAATTCTTGTACCTAATGACTATGCTGGTGGAAACTCTGTAGCTGTAAAATTATACAGGTTATTTCTACAGCTCATTTGAAGTAGATCAGTGTTCATGGTTTGCTTCAGTAAAACAAAGTAAGCTTGAAAAGCAAGTAGATGTATTTTCAGATTTGACAACTGAATCTTCCAGTTGCTTAACTTAGGTAGCTTTAGCCAAACAGCTTGCTAATTAGACTAAAGAACCTGCCAAGAGTAATCAAGCCTAGGGATGAAACAAAAGACATTGTGATTTACTGTTTTATCCTTGACATTTATCAAGAGAAATGCTCAACTGAAGGGAAAAGGAGGAAAAAAGGAAAAAATAATCTTCATAATGCTGAATTAATTACTGTAATTAGAGTAGGAAAGCCTCAGTCATGTAGTCAGCTAACTTACTGGGGTTATTGCAAATAGTGTATTGTAAGTTCTGTAAGAAATGAAGTGTTTCTTCTGGAGGCCTGGGGGTTTTTCCTCCACCATAGTGGATCTCACTGGGATAACACTGTCTGAAGCTGGATCTCGAGTCAGGTTGGTGTGGACCTTACCTAATTGAGGTCATGGAGAATATGTTCGCTGGAGCTAGAGAGGTGGAGTGAGTCTTTCATTATGCCATTCTGCTGATGGAAAATCATCACTTGAACATTGAGTCTAGAAAGCAGGCTTCTGTCTGGCTGCTCTGGAAAATGGAAAGAAAGCAGGCTTGAGCTGGGGAGCCAAGTCAGTCATCCACATGGTAACAGCTTCTTTCAGTAGAAAATCCTACCTGGGGATCTGAAGGGGGTTGTTAATATTACTCCTTTTTTTCTTTCTTCTTTGTTCTGTGTAAAGGAATGCTTAATTTGTTGCTGCTACTTGGAGCATGATGAAAATGTCTGTGTATTTCCCTAAGCTAAGGGATTCCACTGGGGAATAGATTTCTTTTGATAATTAATTCTCTTCCTCGGGAAGTTGTTACTTTTTTTTATATATATATATATATGTTATTCTGCTTTCCTCTCTCTCTCCCGCCCCCCCCCTTTCAGTTTCAATGGCCTGAATCCAAAGTACTTCATTGTGGCTGATTCATCCGACAGGGTTTCGGGGGGGGGGGGTGTCTTTCTTGGGGTGCTTGGTGGGGTGCTTGGTGGGTGCCTCTGGGCTGCCCTACACACCAGGTTTCTGTGCTGGATTGTGTGTTGTGTATCTGCCTTCCTCTCTGAATCCTGGGGTGTGCACTGCCAAGCACAGTGCCGAGCTTCAGCTGCAGGGGAGGGTGGCAGTTATTAAGTGCTGCAAAGGAAAATGGGGCAAGCCAGAGGAAGGCTGCTCAGCGCATGGCAAGGCAGTGTTACCCAGGCAAGAGCTGCATCCTGTAGCAGAAAGGCCCTTTCTGTAGCTGATAATAATACTATTAAAACCTGGAGCTGAATAACCTGCTCTGTGAGAGGCATTAAAGTATCCGCTCTGTGTGGCTTAATTCTGTGGGAGACTGAAAGAGTTTCTGGCACAGCAAAGCACTGGGATGAATTTACCTGGGGTTTCTTTCTTTGAAACTGGATTTTAATCTCTGTTCCCCCTCCCCTGGATCCAGTGATGATGCAGTATAACAATTCTTAGATCTCCACAGCAAGTTGTGACTCTGCAGGCAGTGCTATGGTTTGAGGCAGAGGTGGATGGTGTTTATTTCTGTGTTGGAAATCTCCCATGGGCACACTGCATCGTGTGGAGAAGTTGAAGATCTGGAGAGAACAGAAATCTGGTTTAAGTACAATATGCCACAGTACTGGTTTAAGTACAATATGCCACAGTATAATTCCAGCATCACTTTTTCATTGTGAAGTCTGTAGTTCATCCTCTGTACTTGTTATGGTATATCCTGCTTACTTCACTTGTTCTGAAGTTCTGTTAGAGGTTACTTGGCTTTATTTTCTCACAAGGTTACTGGGTCACTTGATGCTTCCAGCATTGTGATTTTCCTCATCTTTATCCATTAATCAATTAAACTACCTGTTACTTCCCTCCTCTGCCTAAGGAAACAGCAATGATGTGCTGTGGATGTCAAAGACTTCTTGAAGACCCCAACACTACATCACTGCTTTCGTGAGGTCCAACAGGAAGTTAGAAAGGGTGGGATGATGAAAGGAAAATCCAAGTTGATTGCCATTACTGTCCTAAGGAACCTGCTTTGGCAGGAGGATTGGACCTGACGATGTCTGGAGGTCCCTTCCAACCCCTGCAGTCCTGCGATGTCAGCTCAGGGCATGCATGGCATTCCTGATACTGGTCGTGGTGACAGATGTTCCTGTACATTTGGCCATTCCTGTAAACATTTCAGACCCTCCCAGCTCAGAGGCTCCAGACACGAACCAGTGGTTTGTAGAGCATCTTTGCAGCACTCAAAATGATTTTTACATATGTCTGGTATGAAGGAACAGGAAGAAGGGGGGTGAACAAAGAATCCCTTGCTCTTTCAGCCCTGATCCAGGTATTCAGGGTCTTGTCTGTTTCAATCAGTGAAATCACAGAGCTGTAGTGGTTGGAAGGGCCCTCCAGGGATCATCAGGTCCAACTCCCCTGCCAGAGCAGGGTCCCTAGGACAGGCCACACAGGTAAGTGTCATGAGACTGCAGATTTGGAAGCCAGAGGTCAGTAGCACCAGCCCTGCAACGCTGTGGTGGGGAATGTTAGTAAAGGTTGAACTCCCTGCCCACCTTGAGTCATTGCACTGTCTCAGAGCTAGAGCCCCTTACCTAACGGGACACAACTGCAGCAGTGGTCCAGGTCTGAATTCCAGCTCTCTCCATCGCTGTGACTTGGGAGGAGCTTTTTACCACCCTGAGATTTGAGGGAAAGTTCAGAGTTGGAATATTTTTATCCTTTCTGGCAGCAGGCTGGAGGAATCTGTAAGGCTTCTTACTTGCCTCCTGTGAAATTTTGAGCTCCTTAAAGGAGGATTTGGGTGAATGGTGTGCTTGCTTAAGGAAGAAGTAACAAAAATCTCTTGTATTTGTGCGTGTCTTCTATGGAATTTGGCTGTGACTCTTCAATAATGCTTTCTGCTTTTCAAAATACTGCTGTATTTCTGGGCTTTTCATTCAGGAGTTCCAGTGTCCCTAGTTTTTACTGCAAACCAGGGCAGTTTGGCAGGGAAAACACCCCGAAGACGATGTAGGCGGTTCACTGAGAAAAGGATGTAAGAAATGAGCTGGCTGCATGCGATGAAGAGGAGGGCAAGGGCTTTGCTCCAAAGGCATGCAATTAGTTCAGGCCCTGATACTGTAATTTATTGTGCATTTAGCTGCCCTGAGGATTTTTTAGCCTTTGTTAGGAACAGGTAGCAGTAATGACTGGCTGGTATCTCCATTGTCAAGTAGATCTCGAGGACAGGGGAGAATTTGGAAAGCTTCTTCAAATACTATGTATTATATTTCCACAGAAAGCTTGAGAAAATACAAGCAGTCTGAGTGAACAACAGAATGCTCTGAAGTGGCTTTTTTGCTAAGTATGGGGTAGTATTACCCCACCCCAAACACCAATCTGAAAAAATATCCCACCTTGTCCTCTGATTGCTCTTTCTCTCTGAGTTTCATCTCCATATTCAATTTACATTTTGTTCTTTTGTTTCCTCAGTGCTCTGAGGAGAAAGCTTAAGAATAATGTGGAGAGTCCTTAAAAAAAAAGGCAAATCACAGCTTTATGATCACGTGGGGAAACAAAGGGTATTGTTTCATGATTTCTCTCTGGGAGAACAGCACAATTTGTGAGAAATTCCAGTACCTGAAGGTGTTCTACAGGAGGCATGGAGAGGGGCTCTTTATCTGGGAGTGCGGTGGTGGGACAAGGGCAATGGCTTCAAGCTGGAAGAAGAGAGGTTTAGATGAGATGTTAGGCAGAAATCCTTCCTGGGGAGGGGGGAGGCCCTGGCACAGGGTGTCCAGAGAGGCTGTGGGAGCCCCTGGATCCCTGGCAGGGTTCAAAACTGGGTTGGATGGGGCTTTGGGCACCCTGTGCTGGCAGGGGGTGTCCCTGCCCATGGCAGGGTTTTGGAACTTCAAGGTCTCTTCCAACCCAAACCATTCTATGATATTTTATCCAACAGCAAGCAGGAACCCAGTTTTTATCTCCTTGATTGCTACTTACCCTAGTTAGCCTACTCTATGTGTTTATTTGGAGAAGTGGAATTTATCTGATTTTACCTATTTGAGATACCCACTTTTATTTTTAGGAGCCCATCTTTTGCTGCACTAGAAAAATAAACTTGCCTGTTTCCTTGAAATCTTAGTTACACGTTGCAAATAAGACTGAGTGCTAACTCTTAGTTTTCACAGTGATCATTAATGTTTGAACGCACGAGGTTCTCGCATCCTTAACTATAAAGGATGGTGTGTAAAGGCAGCATTGCAACATAAAGATTGATTTTCAGTCCAGTGCCATTGGTCAGTATGATTCACATCAACCTTAGAGGGGTTCTGACAGTTTCTAAGGTGAATCAAACTGGCAGTGTAGTCACGCTTAGTTACTCACTGCTGGGATTGTAGATACTCCTGCAAGATGAGTTTGGATTTCTCGTGTCCTGAGCGCCGGGTGCTCTGTCTGGCGTTGGGTCTGTGGTTACTGTAAGCCTTGTGAGTAGGCTTCCTTGGAAATTGCTTGCTGTATTTCAGTTGGGGCCCTTAGTTTGTGTAAGGACTGCTAAATTTTGGGCAGTTTCTCCTTCCACTGTTCATTCCAATGGTTGGTTTTTAATAGATATAATTGCTGAGTTTATTCTTGGTATAGATAATGCTGTTACTGGAGGGCTTGACATTTATTTCTTGTTAAACCTTTCCCATAAAGCTTTGTAATAAAATCAACTTGGTTTAAAATGGATCTCGTAATGAAAAAGTGTTATGGATGCTTTCTTCAAGTGGAAAAGTTGTGTGGGAATTCTCAGCCTGGAGAAGAGGAGGCTGAGGGGAGCCCTTCTCCCCACCTCCCCTGCCCTGCCAGGAGGGTGCAGAGAGGTGGGCGATGGTCTCTTCAGCCAGGGGACAGGAGATGGGACAAGGGGCAATGGGCTCAAGCTGCCCCAGGGCAGGGTCAGCTCAGATGGGATGGAAAAGTTCTTCTCTTTGAAAGGGTTGTGGGGCTGTGGCACAGGCTGCCCAGGGAGGGGCTGAGTCACCTTTCCTGGGTGTGTTTAGAAAAAGGGGTAGATGAGGTGCTCAGGGATCTGGTTTAGCACAGGACAGGAACGGTTGGACTCGATGACCTCAAATGTCTTTTCCAACCTTGTGATTCTGTGAATCTGTAATTTTTGTATCCTAGGGGAGCACTCACTGTAGGAAGTGTAATATGGGTGTCATGGACTATGGGCCAGGCTTCCTTTGGCAACCAGATCTCCTAGTTTTTGTGCTTTCATTACAGCTAGAGCCACTGCTCTGAACTAGATTAGTTTGGGTTTTGGCTTCCCTGGGAAAGTTTTGTGTCAGTAAAAAATTGTTTCAGGCTCTGTAGGGCTGTTGATGAATTGGAAGAAGATGAAAGTAACACGTATAGAATGCAGTTGTTTTTTAGATGGAAAATAACCTTATCCAGTGGGATTTCTGTATAGTTTATCATTAAGAAATAAAAAAGCAATTGGGACTTTCTTGTGTGCAGTGAATTATTTTCATCAGATCTGATGCCTGGCACCGAAACGTTGGTAACTGTGAACAGGCAGCTTGTCCTTTTTTTGTAGGAGATGAAGGGGGAAAGTTGGTACAGAAAGTTGAAAGAAATTCCCCAGCTGTACTGTTGGTACAGGATAAGTTCTTAGGGGTTGTGATGGATTCAGGGTATGTGGAGATCAAGGATGGGCAACACTCAATTTGATATGAATTTCAGGTGAAGCTGTTTATTGGGTGAAATCACACAGATCACAGACATTTGTTACTGCAAACGTGGCAAGCTAAAAACTGCTAATTGGTTACACACACTGTTCACACCAAACTGATTGGTTAGTGATTATAATGGGTTCTGATAAGCGACTCATAGCTAAATATTGTTAGTTTACCTTTGATGTCTAAAACTATCTGCACACCTGCTGTGTCAGCCATGTATTATGGCTGGTTCTTGACATGCTCTGTTACTCCCAAGTACCTTCCCACAACTCCTTGGTTTAGGGCAGTCTGGACCCCTGTCTTCAAGGCTGTTGTGTTTTGAGAATGTGATTACCAAACAATCTCTCAGCATGAGGAACTTTCCTGTCTCGCAGGAACTCAAGGATGTTGTCAGGGCCTGTGTCTGCTGTGAGGGGAGTCGGGCTGCCGGCAGGGCCTGTGTCTTCTGTGAGGGGAGTCGGGCTGCTGACACGGGGCCTGTGTCTGCTGTGAGGGGAGTCGGGCTGCTGACACGGGGCCTGTGTCTGCTGTGAGGGGAGTCGGGCTGCTGACACGGGGCCTGTGTCTGCTGTGAGGGGAGTCGGGCTGCTGACACGGGGCCTGTGTCTGCTGTGAGGGGAGTCGGGCTGCCGGCAGGGCCTGTGTCTTCTGTGAGGGGAGTCGGGCTGCCGGCAGGCCTGCTGCCTTCCCTGACCGAGGTAGAGCTCTGACCTAGGTGAATGTGCTGTAGGCTACCAGACTGTTGAATAAAACGCCATAGAACATGTCATGAAACCTGCCAAATGAGAAGGAGGTGTGTGATAAGTTGCTGTTCAGAGTGCACTGGCATTATACACCCTCAGTTCTTGCAGCTTTTTAGCAAATTGGGAATTTCTTTGTCCTCTGTATGTTTGTTGGTTGTTTCTGTTGGTGTGAATACTTCCTTGTTGGTGTGAATACTTCCTTGTTGGTGTGAATACTTCCTTGTTGGTGTGAATACTTCCTTGTTGGAGTGACTTCGTCCCTCGCTGCCCGTTGTTGCTGACGCGGCGTGGAAGGAGCGGGCGCCATTTTGCTGCAGTGTGGATTCACAGCAGGCTTTGTGCTTCTCCATGGATCTTCATGGTTGACTAGGCACAGAGCCATATGGGGTTCCTACGCTTGTATCTAAAAGAAAAACAAACAAACAAGCGAAAAAACCAAACTCCAGCCTGCTGTATATAATCAATTTTTCTGGGTATTAAATTAGTATTAATGGATGTGGTTGTTTAGCGAACACTTCTTTCTGTTTAGCATGCGTAGCCTAATTAGAAGGGACAAAATATGCTCAATGTTTTCTTTCTGTTTTTAAGGAGCAATTCCATGTGCTTTACAGTTTCATGCACTTTCCCACTTGTTTTTATTGCTCTGCTACCACGTTTTTCATGTCGTCACGCCGTGTGATTGCTTTCCTGTCGCTGTGTTAGGTAACTAATGGAACAAAGGAACCTGTGAGGCTCTCCAGGGGAAGCAGCAGAAGGAAATGTGGATAAACAAGCACTGGAAGGATGTTCTCTGTGATATAAAAAATTATAGCAGCAGTAAAACTGGGTTTTCAATGTCAGTATTACATGTTTTTATTTAGGAGCAACGCAGCAGGGCAAAGTGTGGCTGTTTGCAGCAGGAGCAGGGTTGTGTGTGTGTGTGCACATCCATGCACATGGTGGATTCCTTTTGGCATAGAAGACCTTTGACTAACTGCGGGGCTGACTCACTAATATTCTTCTCTATTTTGTTTAGATTGCAAGAAAAAATAAAAAGGCCAGGTGTTCATCTTACTTTAATTCTGAGTACAAAGCTAAGCGCGAGAAAACGATGTCAGAGGTTCATTTTATTGGATGTTTTACCATCTATGGTGTGCAGTTAGATTAACTAAGTTTTAGGACGATTAAAAGTTACTCATAGGAGTAGTTTGGTTTGGTTTATTTTTCTCTTTCGGGTAGAATTTCCATTAGAAGTTGTCATATTAGTTGTACATACCAGTCATGTACAGCTAAACCTTTGGTCTCGGAGAGAAGCTTTTAATTTATGTTGGTGAGGTTTGGAAGACTTAAATCAGTTTGTGATAAATGCACAGAATATTATCCTTGCCACCTCAGTTTTAATGAGCAGAGAGAGGTGCTTGGAGTGGTATTGTGTTGGTTTTTTTATATTGAATTACAAGGTTGGAAAAGACCTTTAAGATCATGGAGTGCAACCATTCCCATCCCAAGCTAAACCAGATCCCTGAGCACCTCATCTCCCATCTGTTAAACACACCCAGGGAAGGTGACTCAGCCCCTCCCTGGGCAGCCTGTGCCACAGCCCCACAACTCTGCCAGGGAAGAACTTTTCCCTCCCAGCTGAGCTGCCCCTGCCCTGGGGCAGCTTGAGCCCATTGCCCCTTGTCCCATCTCCTGTCCCCTGGCTGAAGAGACCATTGCCCACCTCTCTGCACCCTCCTGGCAGGGCAGGGGAGGTGGTGATTTTCTCCCCAGATTAAAATGGAAGATCTTACTACAGTTCTTTGTTGTTTACTCACAAAAGTATTTGCCACCAGGGCATCAGCAATACTAATTTCTGCTGAGCGCTTCATCCAGCAGCGATGGAAATACACCTTTGAGTATTACCTTGAGGAGTGAGATGAGCTGCTGGTTTGGGTATTGTTTTGTTGAAGTTGTTAATAATCAGCTGAACTGAGCCCTGATTACAAAATTGCTACTGACAGTCCAGGCGTGTGCATGGACATCAGTGTAGAACGGAGAGCAAACTGCAGTGCTTTGCCAGTTCCTTCTGTCTCCCCTGGGAGGAAAGGCTGGGGGAGCTGGGGCTGTTCAGCCTGGAGAGAAGCAGCCTGAGAGGGGATCTGATCAATGGGTATCAATAGCTGAAGGGTGGGACACAGGGGGACATGGGCAGCCTCTGCTCAGTGTCTGTGGGGACAGGACAAGGGGCAATGGGCTCAAGCTGGAGCACAGGGAGTTCCCCACCAATGTGGGGAAGAACTTCTTCCCAGTGAGGGTGAGGGAGCCCTGGGACAGGCTGCCCAGGGGGTGTGGAGTCTCCTTCTCTGGAGAGATTCCAGCCCCATCTGGACACCGACCTGTGTGCCCTGTCCCAGGGACCCTGCTCTGGCAGGGGGTGGGACCCCATGGGCTCTGGAGGTCCCTTCCGACCCCTGTGACTCTGTGATTCTCGGGGTGCTTGAGAAGCATCTGCAATTGTTCCCCAGCGCTTAGTTCAGTGGGAGAAAATTCCATGCTGTGGCTCAGGCTGGGTGGTACTGTTGGCCTCTGAAAGGAAGGGATGAGTTCAGTGGCAGTGCTGCAGAAGTGGATGGCTGATGTGCAGTGATTTGGAGGGAACTGGACATCACTGCTGTTGGCAGAAAGGTTCCAAAACCTTTGTGTGGTTGTGGATTCTTAAATGTGAAACTTGAAAAGATATCTCAGCTGTTGGTGGGCTTCGTTTCCTGAACTGTTCGAATTCAAAATGAAGAATGCAAAATGTTGTAATTTTTTTCTAAAAAAAAGCTTATTTTGAGATCTTTCTGGAATTTTGGTTTCCCTTTCAATAATGTTTAAGGCTGTTCAAACCCTTAAAGAGTACCAGAGCAAGACCCCACAGAGATCAGTGGCTCTGTTTACCAGTGCTATCCCCAAACTGAACGTACTGCTGTAGCACTGCTGGCACTGCAGTGCTCACTCAGGACTCCCAAGGCTTAGAAGTGAGTACTTTCTGATTTTCAGAGTACATGTGTGCTTTGATTGCTTTTGTTGGAGCAGCTGCAGTAGGTGTGAGAGGAGGAGAGAGCCCTTCATCTATGGGGAAATTCTTTAGGTAGTTTTTTCAGCCGTGATTCCTGTCAGTTCTTCACGAAAGGAAGAACAGCAGAGAGAAGAACTCAACTGAGAGAGGAAAATAGGAGCAGACATGCTGAAGAATCTTAGAATGGAAGGGAGAGGTGGTTTTGCCTTGCCTGTTCCTGACAGTGATTGGAGAGAGAAAAGTTCAAGCTGAGGGAGGGTGTTGCTGGAGATGTCTGTCCTGTGCTGTGTATGCCCATAGCATGTAAGAAATTTGCCTGTTCTGTGTATTGCTGTGCTGTTTCCAGGTTCTCAGTGGTAAACCAGCCTCTGGGAAATAAAGATTTGTGTTCTGATCCCTTTTAGAAGTGTCATTGGATTTACTTAGGGCTACTACATCCTCCCTCTTCCTGCAAAGGGCAAGTTAGGACCTGGCTCCAGAGCACCACAGTGAAAGATAATATCGTACACAGGATTGATCCTGGATCTTGTTGCTGTATCCATGACAGCTTTATGATTTTGAGAGTGTTTTAAAATGAGCTTTAGACTCTTTAAGTGTGTTTTATGATAATAATCTTGGCAGAATTGACATTAGGAGTCACTGGGTAACATCACAGTAACCTTTCTGCTCTGGGCTGCTGTATGGTAGAGCCTCTCCTCTGCTTTTCATTTTGAGACTCTCTGGCAGTGGAGGAATTAGCAAGACGTTTATCTTTTAAGCCTCTCAGCTTTGATTAGTGTGACAGTTGGAGAGGGAGAAATTTTGCAGGAGTTTCCATCTCCTGAAAGGTCATCCCTTTCTCACAGAATTCCAGCTGTAATTAAAAGCAAGAGTTGTTAAAGAGCAGAGGAAGCTTAATGGATACTACACTTGATTAAAAGGGCAGATCTGCTCTCAGTATTAATTATGCTTCACAGAATCACACAGAATTGTAGGGGTTGGAAGAGACCTCAAGAGCTCATCCTGTCCAACCCCCTGCCAGAGCAGGGTCCCTGGGACAGGGCACACAGGTTGGTTTCCAGATGGGGCTGGAATCTCTCCAGAGAAGGAGACTCCACACCCCCTGGGCAGCCTGTCCCAGGGCTCCCTCACCCTCACTGGGAAGAAGTTCTTCCCAAGTACCTGAGTTTTCTTCTCAAGAGATCTTTCTCCTTTTTTCCCCCTGATTTGAGCTTTTTATTACCTTACAGGAGTTACTTTTCCCCTCCATCCTCATCAGTAAGAATGCAGTCTGGAGGAGGGGTAACCTGCCAGCCTTACCCAGAGGAATGACAAGCCTCTGAGCTCTGTAGATGAGGGCTTTGGCTTTGCTGACTGGCTGTTAGCATCTCTGCTGTAAATCAGTTGGTGTGGTGCCTGCAAGGTCTGTGCTCTCTACTGATACATCCCCATCCCTCATATCCCGGTCTGGGAACTGTGCACGTTGTTGCAGCTACAGGTAGTAAATGCTCAGCTGCTGCTGTACCAAGGTAGGAGTCTTTCTAGGGGAAGATTTGACTGGTATTGCTGTCTTTCACACCGTTGTGTTTCTTTCCTGCTCCCCTCCCCATCTCTTGTGTGTGGAGTTTCTTCTTGTTGCTCACTTGATGGCATATGTGAACAGAAATATGGCCAGTTTTCCAGGGTTGAACAGTTCTGGGTGGGATTGCTCAGGATGGGATCTGCTGTAGATGGTTACTGCACCACTGGTTTCCTCATTGCCTTTCTTCATGGCTGGGAACATAGTCCTCGTGGAGGAATTCACCTCTAATCCAAATGTTACCTACCTCAGAACCCTTCATTGCGTTTCTCAGTGCCAGGAGGGAAAAGAGAGTCCTGTGGCAGCGCAGGAGGAGAGTTTGGCTTTATCTGAGAGCTGTTTTATAGTAGAAACACAAGTGAAGAAGAAAGCTGGCATTGTGTGCAGCTCATCATCTTTCCTTCTGTGCTCTGCAAACATCTGCTCCTGGCATCATTTGGATTTCTGCCATTGGGATACAAAGTCTTAGAACCTGAGGAAGCTTAAAAGAGCCAGGTGATGGAAAGAACTGTGCAGTTCCTCATGGCTGGATACAGGTATTACCCTGAAAATTAGGCAGCTAGTGATGGAAAAACATGGAGACCTGCTTTGTACAGTCTGTATAACTTTATATATCATAGAATTACAGACTGGCATGGATTGGAAAGGACCCCAAGGATCACAGAGTTCCAGCCCCCCTGCCACAGGCAGGGACACCAACCTCCAGGCCTGGAGCTACACAAGGTTGCCCAGGGCCCCATCCAAACTGGCCTTGAACACCCCCAGGGACGGGGCACCCACCCCCTCTCTGGGCAGCAGAATTAATTTTTCTCTAAAAACTATTGCTGGGCAAGGAATAGAATGTGACTTCTCTGACTTGGGTTGGACTAGGAAGGCTGTCCAACACTTACCATGGCTCCTTAAACACTGAGAAAACTCCTTCCCCTTATTTCCCTTATCTAATTCCTGTCCTGACATTTCTGCTATTTCTGTTCAAGTCTCCAAATTAGGAATGTTCTTTTCAGTGAGGCTCCGGGCTAGACATGCAAATTGTCTGTCCTTAGGAATAGTGGAGAATGCAAATTAGATGTTACTGTACCAGAAGTGGAGATACTGGTGCCTTTTGCCTAGAAAAACGTTATCAGCATTAAAAATACTTCACAGTTTGAGTTTTTGGGGGAAAAAAGAACAAATGTAAATGAATAATTTTTCCTAGCTTGCAGAAAGCCAAGGCTGATGGAATTAAATGTGGTAAGAACATATTGCTGCTTTTTGTTTAGAGTTGCTTAATGTTCCAGCCCAAAACTACTCTGTAGATTTAAAATGCCCCAATGCTACATCTGGAAGAGGGAAAAAGTCAGTGAAACTCAAGCTGCCAACCTTCCCCCCCCACACCCAGTAACCACAAGTTGAAAAGTCCAGTTACTGCTGGGAAAAGGTGATTTTTGCAAACCAGAGACAACTTGTTGGTTACACCAGGTAAAGTGCTGCTCTGTGTGTGTTACTGGTGCCAGCCAGGGGTTCCCAGTTTAACTGGGTAAGTCGTGGGAAGCCATACTGGAAGGGGAAGCTGCAGCTCCTCCTGTCTAACTGTGATGGTTTAGAAGCTAAGCTCCTTTCCTGCAGGCTGCCTGGTGGTGAGGCCAGGCAGATGTCAGCTTTAAGGAGTTTCTCAGTGTCATTTTGTGTGCTGTATCACGTTTCAGTGGTCGCTCTTCTCTGCTGGGAAGGCCAGTTCTTCTTGATCCATCATAGAGATGAATCTGCTAGTCGTTAAATGGCTAAAATTGGATACCCTTAGGTGGTCTTAGACCAAGATTGGAGCCATAGGTGTTCTGTACAAGTGGGTGGAAAGGCAATGCCTTCTGTAAATTGGGTCTGTAATGGAATGTAGAACCTGCATGTCAGAGTGGCTGGTCTGTAGATTATTTTAGATTTTCAGCTGAGAAACTTGACTTTTATCTGAAATGTGTTATTCTAAACATCTACTAAAGTTTGAAAATGAATTCTTTTGTCTCAGGGCAGGACAGGGGGCGATGGCCTCCTTCCCAGTGAGGGTGAGGGAGCCCTGGGACAGGCTGCCCAGGGGGTGTGGAGTCTCCATCTCTGGAGAGATTCCAGCCCCATCTGGACACCGACCTGTGTGCCCTGTCCCAGGGACCCTGCTCGGGCAGGGGGTTGGACCCCATGGGCTCTGGAGGTCCCTTCCAACCCCTACAGCTCTGTGATTCATCATTCTTCAACTTCAAAAAAGATTGAAGGTTACTCCCTGAGAATAAGATAAGCTCTCCAAGTTACTCTCTATATGGAGTTTTTAGGATTCAGGGTTTTTCTGTCTTTTCTATCCTTTATTTGCAGTAAAACTGTTGATGAATAGATGCCCTCTTATGAACTGTCTCTTGAGTGAGTCCAGAGAAGGGCACCCAGGCTGGGGAAGGGGCTGGAGGGCAAATCCTCTGAGGAGCAGCTGAGGGAGCTGGGGGTGTTGAGCCTGGAGAAGAGGAGGCTGAGGGGAGCCCTTCTCCCCACCTCCCCTGCCCTGCCAGGAGGGTGCAGAGAGGTGGGCGATGGTCTCTTCAGCCAGGGGACAGGAAAATGGTGAAGGGTGGAAAAGACCTTCCAAAAAATAAAAAGAAAAGAAAAAGCTTCTCCCCTCAAATATTAAACCTGGGGAAGAAAGGGCATCTTTTTTTGTTTATTAAACCCAGAGTAACTGTCTTTGGACGTTCTGGTTTGGGCTTTCCTTGGTTGGGAGGAAAAAGCTGGGTCTTGTGTAGTCATCAGAGCTCAGAACCCTGAGGCTGGGATGATTGCTTCTCTGCTCTTTTAAGTATTGTTGAAATTAAACCACTTAATTCTGTCCTGCTTTCTTTTGCCTTTCTAGACAGCATTTCTCTGGTTTAAGAGGAGATAATTTTTACAGCAAGTACACTAATGGGTGGGGTATCACACAGCTAATATAGGACAGCCCTGAATTTCTGAGGGATCATAAACAGACATTTTGGGTACCTCTGAACCTCAGCCAGGGCATGCCCATCAGCCTTCTTAGCAAATTCATGGGGAACTCACTCATCTTTAAAACATAATCTGCATTGTCAAGATGAACTCCAGTACTGCTTTCATGTCTCATGTCAGTGGCTTGTTTCTGCTGCAGTGCAGGAGTGCAGCTCAGTGTCCTGTCACAGGCTTTGAGGACCCTCCCAACCCTAACCAGCCTGTGATTCCACCTCCCGCCGGAGCCTGGACCCGTACCAGTGGTCTGGTAGGTGCTCAGAGGTACACAGCCAGGCACGGCAGGAGGAACACCAAGTTCCCACAAGGTCTGTGAGAGCGTAGGTGGAGAACTGAGAGAGTAACTGTGACATACCTATTCCCTTTTAATTGCACTGGTCCCATTGTAGGCTCTTCCTCTCCTCTGTGTAGCGAAGGTGCAGCTGTCCACCAGAGGGCAAACTACACGTAAGTATGTGCTCCCCTCCGCAGCGCCTGAAAATCAGCCACCCTTTGCCTGTGTCCATACTTTGGGGGTGTGTTTCTCTACAGCACTGTAACTGTTTCCTCTTTTACTGGAAGAGGCTGCATTGTCTTGACTCATTGTGTGGCAACAATCACCAGAACGACCAACTCTGAAAACATGAGCAGCTGTTGCATGGGAATGACGTGAATAAACTAGTTACAGGTCTTACTGGTGAATGGGTCTCTGTGGCATCTGTCAGCAGAAGACAGGCTGGAGAGAGGAATCTTTTGCTTCTCCTTGCTGTTTGAAAGAGCATTATCACTATGAGACTGCCAAAAGAAGCTACTCTGTATATACTGATACTACAAACATTGGCTGAGGGGAGACCTTCTCACCACCTACAACTACCTGCCAGGAGGGTGCATAGAGGTGGGCGATGGTCTCTTCAGCCAGGGGACAGGAGATGGGACAAGGGGCAATGGGCTCAAGCTGCCCCAGGGCAGGGTCAGCTCAGCTGGGAGGGAAAAGTTCTTCCCTGGCAGAGTTGTCAGGGCCTGGCACAGGCTGCCCAGGGAGGGGGCTGAGTCCCCACCCCTGGGTGTGTTTAACAGAGGGGAGATGAGGTGCTCAGGGATCTGGTTTAGCTTGGGATGGGAATGGTTGGACTAGATGATCTTAAAGGTCTTTTCCAACCATGTGACTCTGTGATTCTGTGATTTCATTGTGAACTTGGTATTTGTGTTGAACTTGTGAGGTGCTGCTGTGGTACTTCAGTTGCCTGTTTTTAGGTGGAAATCTGTTTTCAATGAAAGACAAGAACCTGAATCGTGGTAGTCAGGACTGAGTTGAGTTTGCTGGCTATTTTTAGGCATTTTTTCATATAAGCTGGGCTGGTTTGTAGTTTCCCTTGGCATCAAGTTCACTAGAGTGGACTGGTGTGCTGCTGCTACAGTGAACAGGAGAGACATGTAGCAACTCTGGTTAGAAAGATGAATGGATTGCACTGGAAATACCTTCTGACACAGTGTTGGTCATTGTATTCTGAGGCAAATTTCCCTCTTTGAGCACAAGAATTGGAGTAATTTTATGCAGTACTCCACACGTTGAAGCAGCACACACTGGTTAAACACTGCTTCTTGTCTCCATGGAGCACTGGCCTTCAGGAAAATTAACCAAGTAAAGTGAAATTATCTGCGAACGTGGGGAATGGCTGATAAAGGGAGGAAGGAGAGAGTTTTCAGAAGCACTTTAAGCTGGAAGTGTCACAGTTAAGTGTCCTTAAAGATCTACCAGCTCTGCACCCTTGTTCCTGAGGACAGTTTACCAGTAGGTCTTACTGACCAACCAACTCCTTGAGGAGCTGGAAGTTTGCTTTCCTAAAATTGAGGGTCCTGTCTATGCTCCTTGCCTCACACATATCCCTTAGGACCCTGAACTCCACCAGTGTGTGGTCACTGTAGCCCAGGCTGCCTCCAGTCTTGACATCCCTGAGGAGCTTATTGCATTGGTGACTGTCAGGTCCAGCAGCGCATCCCCTCGCAGGGCTATTTCCTGGCTTAGGAAGTTGTCACTGAGGCTCTCCAGGACTCCTGGGTTGCCTACATCTCACTGTTGCTTTTCCAGCAGATGTCAGGGTGGTTGAAGTCCCCCAGCAGGACAGGAGCCTTTGAGCACGATGCCTCCTGGAGCTGGAATAAGAAGGCTTCATCAGGAACCTTCCCCTGGTCAGATACCCTGTAGTAGACACCAACCACAAGGTCCCCTTGCTGCCTTGGTCTCTAATCCCTACCCATATCTTTCAGCTTCCTCTTGGCAATTCTTCAGGGCCATCTCTTCACACTCCATCCATTCCTTAACATAGAGAGCAGCACATCCACCCCTCTGTCCTCTCCTGTCGCTGCTGAACAGCCTGTAGCCATTGGTAGCCACACCCCAGTCATGGGATGTGTCCCACCAAGTTCCAGTAGCGACCCCCGACCACAGTGTGGCATGGAATACCATTTCAGTCAATCCCAGCTGTCCCTCCTCCTGTAATCTTGCCAACCTCTAGCCCACTCGCTGGGAGGACAGAGAGAGAAGCAGAGAAGGCTTTAGTTTGGGGTTAGTTCTGAGACCCACTGATGCTGTCCCACTGCTCAGTGCTAGCCAGAACACTGGTGTGTTCCTCCCTTGCAAAAAGCACCATCCTGCTGTGATGGGAAGGAGCTCTATCCCAGGCAGACTGGGTACTCCATGCTACCACTCCATGCCTTGCATGGCTTCCATCAAAGCTAAATAAAGTTTTTGCAGCTGTGAGTATGTGTTTCTGCCTTGCAGACTTCTGCCTCTTCCTTGCAGCTCCCATGTTTGCTCCCACTGCCTCCCTGCTGAGAAGCCTGTTGAGAGAGACACGACCTTGGTGTAATTTGCCCTCCTCCCATCTGTAAGAGCTCTTTTCCAGCTTTGATTTACTGATGTAATCATGAATGGTTGAAGTCAGAGGTAGCTGCTTCTCCAAGACTCCAATTTACCTCCTAATTTAGAAGCATTACATGATGAATTAGTGCTGAATGACTCCCCCACATGTGTTGCTCTCCTAAAAGGACAATTACCCACTTCATCAGTGTTGACTGAGTGGAGTACATCTTCCTTAGTCTTCTGTCCTGCTCAGTGTGCATTACTGTTTGGGGTTTTTTCCTTCCTTCACTACATGTTCTCTGTCTTTTTGACCAAAACAGCTGGAGTCAAGGCAGGTAGTTGGTCTGTCCATCAGTATGTGTGTAAAACTTGGTTTTGATGAGCTTAATTAAGGATTCGTCTTTTATAATTATTATTGTCCTTTCCATAATGCAAAATAAGCACTTTAATTTGGCAAGCAGAGAAAACATGGGATGACTCAGACCTTTCAGAGCCCTAATGAGCCAAACTGTCTAAGAAACACTATGAAAGGTCTACGTGGAAACTTGCTGAAGCCTTGAAACTGCTGAATGAGAATGGGTGACGTAGCTCCTCGTGGGGCTTTGACATTACGCTGTTGGATGGGGGATGTGTGAAGATTTTTGTGAGCTTGAGTTTTAGTTTTTGTGAAGAAGTGAGGGATACCAGCACACAGCATGTGTGCCATCAGACCTTCATGCTCATTGCTGCACATCAGGGTGTAGGAGGGGACTTCCTTTGGTGTGCTTGGCAGGTTCTTGCTTGACATTCTTCCATGTTTGCTTCCACTACCACCCTGCAAATCAGGCCCTTTCCTATATTGAGTAGAGATTGGTAATAATAATGTAGTTATAGAATAGTTCTTCTCTTAGTCTTGCTCTCTCAATTAAGTATTACCACTGAAGTAAGATACTTCAGCAAAATAGATGGTCAGGTTTGCCCTTGTATGTTTTTGTTTAGGACTTCTTCAGCAGGGCAGCTCTTCCTTGGAGCCTTTTATCTCTGCTGCTCTGAGGCATCTGATTCTTTCATTTGATGTTTGGAATTTCACTGCATAGTTACGTGGGGGGTAAGGAAAACAAAATCTCTGGCTCTGGGTGTCTTTGAGGGAGGCTGGTGGAGTGTCATCTGGTTTTGGATCGCAGAGTCACGAGGTTGGAAAAGGCCTTGGTAGGTTGTAGCTGTTGACCTGGAAAACGTTCCCTGCGTTGGTTTTATCACCACAGTGAGCTGTAGCTGCTCCTGGCAAAACTGTGAGCAGTGGGAAGGGGAACTGCAGCCTGTCTTCAGAGCAGCACCGAGGAGAGATGAGCTGGAACATTAACGCACTCGCGTGCCCGCTGGGGCTGCTGTGCCCCTCCTCAGCAGAGGGACGGTGGCACACACGGGCACTGGAGAGGAGAAATGATGGTGTTGAGCACTCACTGCAATTTGTGTAAAGTCCATTGTCACCAGGGAAGGGAATTTAGAATCTCATCTTCAAAGTTAGCTGGAGCTGCTGTTAGCACTGAAGGCTCAGGGCGTTGGGTGGTTTGTTTTCAGTTTGTACCAAGTACTCTGCCAGCTCTGACTTTCTGTCCTGCTTGTTTGTCACCGTAACTCAAGCACCCTGACTCACAGTGCTTGTAGGTAAATGCACAGTAAGAACAGTAAGGATTCACTCCCCAGTCTTGGTGTGTAACTGGTTTTCATTGCAGAGAGGAGCTGTGTGCAGTGCTTCAGAACTTGGGTTTATGGTAGATCAAGATCCAACCTGGCCCTGAACACCTCCAGGGAGGGGGAAGCCACCACCTCTCTGGGCACCCTGTGCCAGGGCCTCACCACCCTCACAGTGAAGAATTTCTTCCTAATACCCAATCTAAATTTACCAACTTCCAAATTAAACCCATTCTCCCTCATCCTGTCACTCCAGGCCCTTCTAAAAATTCCCTCCCCAGCTTCCTTGTAGGTCCCTTCAAGTCCTGGATGATGGATGACCACTGATGAAGTAAACTCTAAACACAACTCGCCTGTGTTAAGTAGAAAGGAGTGGTAAATAACACACACCCTGTTTCTGCTGCTAAAAGATCAGTAATTCTTACTTGTGTTACAGTCTGGGGCTGTATGAAAACAATTCAGCTGGACAGATGCTGGATGTGTGGAAACCATTTCAGCAAATCCTCATCATTAGCTGTACTTTCAAAGGCTCTTTTCCTCTGTATGTTAAGTATGAAGGAAGGGAGGTTTAAATTAGATATTAGGGGGAAGTTCTTTCCAGAGAGTGGTGAGGGGCTGGAAGGGGCTGCCCAGAGAGGGGGTGGGTGCCCCATCCCTGGGGGTGTTCAAGGCCAGGTTGGCTGGGACCCTGGGCAACCTTGTGTAGCTCCAGGCCTGGAGGTTGGTGTCCCTGCCTGTGGCAGGGGGTTGGAGCTCTGTGATCCTTGGGGTCCCTCCCTACCCAGACCAGTCTGTGTTTCTATGATTGCAAGGATTCAGTATTAAGTCCCATAGAGGAAAAAAAATGCTTCTAGCAGCACAGTCCTTTCTAATACACTGCTCCTCAATGAGTTCAGCACTGACCTCGTGTGTCACGGGCTGAAGCATCAGCAGAGCTTCCTGCAGCAACTGGGATTATCCTTTGTCAGTCATCCTGGCAAGGGCTGAATCTGCTTGGTTTGAGATTAAAGGCAATAATGACCTGAGGGACTGAGATAACAGAAGGCTGTTGTGGATGGGGAAGGAGAATGATGCTGGGGATGCAGTAAGGTTGTGTAAGTAGGACAGTGGAACTTCATGAACTCTGCGGTAACCATTTGTGTTGATGCTGGTGTTTCACTGCAGTCTCCTAAGGCGTTTGCCAACACCAACTTTCTGCTGTTTTCAGATAAGAACCAAGCCTTCTGATGAACCTGAAGCTTAATTTTCATAAGAATAGGCTGATCCTTCAGTAGAAACAATGAATGAGAGTTGGGTATTGGAAAATTTACCATGTCTCTCTGAAGTTGGTGAAAATATTCCTGCTGAAAAGTATATAGAATCATGGAGTAGTTTGGGTTGGAAGCACAGAATGCTTTGGGTTGGAAGAGACCTCAGAGATCATCTAATTCCGACCCTCTGCCATGGGCAGGGACACCCTCACTAGCCCAGGGTGCCCAAAGCCCTGGAGAAGCTTCTCTTCTCCAGGCTGAACAAGCCCAACTCTCTCAGTCTGCGTTCATAGCAGAGATGCTTCAGCCCTCTGATCACCTTCATAGCCTCCTCTGGACTCGCTCCAACAGCTCCATCGCTCTCCTGTACTGGGGACCCCAGAGCTGGACCCAGCACTCCAGGGTGGGGTCTCCCCAGGGCAGAGCAGAGGGGCAGCATCCCCTCCCTCGACCTGCTGGCCACGCTGTCCTTGCTGCAGCCCAGGGCACAGTTGGCCTTCTGAGCTGCCAGCGCACACTGCCAGCTCGTGTTCAGCACTGTTTGAGGAGTAAAACGTGCAGCAGGGTACCAGCAGGATGGGCACTGCTATTGGACAGGTAAAGCCTGTGCCTAAGAGGGTCTTTCATAGCAAAAAGTAGTTACTTCCCCCCATCTTCATTAGTTGAATGCTGTATGATTCTACCAGTCCCGAGGGCTCTCCAGCCATCCAGACTCCCGTGCTTTCCCATGTTACCAAATTAAGTGATATGAACAGTGAACTGTGAGAGTAAGCCACACACCCCCAGGAGATCTTGTATTTAAAAACAAAAGTTAATAATAATTAAGGAAAAATATATATATATATATATACATATATATATATATATATATATACATATATATATATATATGTTCACACAGGCTCTCATGTTTGGCACGGGGTTTGGGAACCACACGTACTACCTCAGAACCTTCAGCACCACTTCTTTGGGTTTTTCATGTAATTTTTTATTTCTTAGAGATAATTCACATTTATTTTACAGTGAGACTTTCCTGGGAGTTGCTTTCAATCACCAAGTTGTGCAAAAGTGTAATCAACCCCAAATACAGTTATGTAATTCCTGCACGTTTGGTGTTGCCGTATTTCGACTGATGAGGGGTTGGGCTTTTTCTTGGTTCTTTTTCCCTTTTTTCTTGATTATTTTTCCTTTTTTTTTTTTTCTTTTGATATGGCTGTAACTTCTGGTGCCTCAGTGGGACTTTTAAACAGGGCTTTGAAACCAAGATAGTGTGTCTTTTCTGGAGATAAACAATGTGCCTGTCTATAAAAGGATTCTGCATGAAAACATCTCAGACATTTAAATGACTTAACTTGATAAAGTCATTTGGTTTTGTGTGTTTACAGGTGTTATTTTAACTATTTTATTGTATAAATTCTTAGCTTGCTAGGCATCATTTAGACACCAATATAGAACATAGCACTGAAAGTTTGGAGGCACAGTGGTGAGGCCATGCAAAGGTTGTAACTCAGAGTATAGGAGAAGTTGGGTAACACTTCAGTGTGTTGCATCCAAGTGAGAACCAAGCCGCAGGGGTGGAGCAGTTGGGGTGTACTTCAGCTGAGTGGTAATACTCTGGGGTGTAGTGCTGCACGTCCATGAGCAGTTGTGTATTCCCAAAGCCTGGTACAGCACAAGTAGTTGTTCCTTGCTATCAAAATCCATCTCATCCTGTGTCAGTCAATCATGAGGAATTCTATCCATGTTCAAGTTCCCTTCTAACCCCAGTTCTGCCCACCTCTCACTTTGAATTTCTTCAGTGATCAGTAACTGGTCAGTTTTTATTTAATTTGATATTCTTTGATACCATTCTGTGCTTGTACTTTGAAGGCATCTCATATTCCTTCTTGTCCTTTTGGGGACCCTGTTGCAATCTCGTGGCTTTTTCTTGGACAGGGTTCAAGTTGGGGTTTTCTAACACAGAACTGGTGTTGATTTATAGATATTGGAGATATTGCAGAAGCAATGCTTCAGTGATGACTTTCCTTTTTAAATTCTGGCTATACCTCTGATACCAGAATGAGAACTGTGTTTTGGGGGGTTATTTTGGGTGGGTGGGGGTTTTGTTTGATTTTAGCTTTTATGGGTTTTTAAAGCAATTACCAAGTTGGCTGTGTGATGCCTTTTCTTTTTGTTGTAAGCTTACAAACGTTCTTAGTTTTTAAGATCAGAAGTTTTTATCCATCAGCAGAGGGGTGGCAACAGGGACAGGGAGGGGATTGTCCCTCTCTGCTCTGCCCTCAGGAGCCCAGAACTGGGACCAGCATTTGAGTTGTGGCCTCACCAGTGCCGAGTACAGGGGCACAAACCCCAACCACAGACCCTTAGTAGCTACCACAGAGAACATCACCTCTGTGCTCCAAAGAGCATGTCTGTGTCCTGGGTGAGGATTCAGACTGGCTGAGGTTTCAGGCTGAAGAATTTCCCAGCATTCAAACATGATGTGCTTTCACAGTGCGACTTACCCGTCCCCAGTTACAGGTTATACTTTGGGGTAGTATTCTCCTTAGAGGAGGATGGACTATCTTAGTTACTCTGTGTATGCTGCCTGTGGGCCTCAGTGTTTAGGAGTGGTAGATTTCCTGTATGATGGGAGCTTTGATGGTGTCTCACCCTTTTGTTGCTGTAACATTTCACATGACCAGCAATTTAAGATTATGCAGGGTAAATCTGCTGACTTCAGGCTGAAGGTCTTGGAGCAAGATATGGTGGGGAAAAAGCTTTCTACACACTGTTGTTGTTAAGTATTTTGATCTCCAGCTCTGGAGAGAGATTGGGAGAGAGATGTTGAGTGACAACCCTACCACAGCTCTTCCAGGGAGACTTAGAACATGACTACATGTTGCAGAGTCACTGGGAAGGTTTGGTGTAGATGAGCCAAACCATCTGCTATTGGAGAGGTGCAAAGACGTGAAGGGACTTGGTGAACTCTATGGCAGGATGGGTTTGGACAAGCAGAGGTCTGTGGTGTGGGACTTGACTCAGTTCAGTTGGCTTGTTGAACTGGAGTCTGAAAATAGCATAGCTACCAAATAGCAAAGACCCAGGCTAAAAGAGGCAAAGAGCTTTCAGAGCAGATGAGAAGCAGATGTACCTACTTGAGATGCAGATAGAAGAAATGGAATAAAAAAACCCCATTGAGAACTCCTTGAAATGAGAAAGAGCAAAATCATCTCATAGCTAATGGCAGTGAGGAAAAAATCTACATCGCAGAACGTGGATTGGAAGTTAGATTGGGGAGCATGTGCACCCAAAAGACTTCTCACACAGAATCCCAGGGGTTGGAAGGGCCCTCCAGAGCCCATGGGGTCCAACCCCCTGCCAGAGCAGGGTCCCTAGGACAGGGCACACAGGTCGGTGTCCAGACGGGGCGGGAATCTCTCCAGAGAAGGAGACTCCACACCCCCTGGGCAGCCTGTCCCAGGGCTCCCTCACCCTCACTGGGAAGAAGTTCTTCCCCAGATTGGTGGGGAACTCCCTGGGCTCCAACTTGAGCCTGTCGCCCCTTGTCCTGTCACCACAGACACTGAGCAGAGGCTGCCCATGGCCCCTGTGTCCCACCCTTCAGCTATTGATCCCTATTGATCAGATCCCCTCTCAGGCTGCTTCTCTCCAGGCTGAACAGCCCCAGCTCACTCAGCCTTTCCTCACAGGGGAGATGCTCCAGGCCCTTCAGCATCTCTGTCCCTCCTCTGGACTCTCTCCAGGAGAGTAAAGTTCAGGAAATCTTGTATTGTTCCAGCTTTGGGGACTCTTGAGAAGCACTGTTCCTTGAGAAGGCACTGGATGGCAAGGAGCACCTCACACTGAGCACCCCTTAGACTTGTCTCTAAATTGCCAGCTTGTAGGTCCCACAGTAACATCCCCACTGCCCAACTTGTGCTGCAGCTGGGAAATTGTACATGGATAAAGTAGAATTATGAGTTCAAGAGAATTGCCTCAGTTTCCCTGGATTCTCTGACATGAATCAACTTTGATTTTGATCTGGAGCCTTTTAATGCCCAGGCTGTACCAGAGGGAAAACATGGATGTAAAACAACCAGATTTGCTTTATCCACTTGCTATCAAGTCAACCTTGGTCTGAAAACACTTGAGGGGAAGCTGCCCTTACTGCAGGGCATCTGGTGCTCATTGAGCCAGGCTCATACCTCCCATGCTTCATTACAGGCTTTAGCAGTGCAGATTCCTGTTGGATAATTGTTCAGGTGACAGCAGCAGTGTGTGGCAGCGTGTACAGAAGGTCCTGTGGAGGAGAGATCAATAAAATAGCATAACAAGTGCTGTGTACAAGGGAGAAGATTAATCTGATGGTATTTTTGCATTTCTATTGAAAGCTGAAAACTTCTGCTGCATAACTGTGCTGTCAGGGAGGATTTCCTGCCAGGGAGCTTGTTCTTCTTTCTTCTGTGGTACTGACATGTGTATTTCTTCAAGTTCCTGTACTGGCTCCTTTTTAGGGATGAGAATTGTTCCTGTGGAAAAATAGAGAAATCAAAAAGCAATAAAAGGGTTTGAGGCAAAATACCTTTTTTCTTCTTTTTTTCTTTAACTTTTCTGTTTAAGCTGCTTTTGGTCATTTTGAGCTCTTAAGGCTGGCAGATTTTCAAACTACATAGACATAGATTTGAGATAAGCCATTTTAAGGAGAAAAAGATATTTATTAGTTACAAAGTGTGTGTGTAATCGTAGGATGAACTTCAGTTCTTAGAAGCACCACATCACTGTGCTCCTGACTAAAAGTAATGCATAAACACAGGTAATTTTAAGGGTATTAAACTTCTTGAAATCCATCATACAAGGTGACTGGAAGTGCTTCATGTGTCCTTCAGTCAGAGAGATGGGAAAGAATCACACAGTTCCTGTAGTTTCCAGCAGAGCTGTGAGGGTGGATTTTCTGGTTAAAGTCATGGATACCTTTAGCTAGAAGATGTTACTGTGACAAATTTGTGGCTTTGTTTTGTGCACTTCTACAACCTGCCCTTCTAGCTGCTCAGGAGAAAAGTAGGGAAGGCTCTGAAGGAATCAGAATCACAGACTCGTGAAGGTTGGAAAAGACCTGCAAGCTCATCTAGTCCTACTGTCCCCCTGCCACCCATATGCCTCACTAAACCTCATCCCCAGGAACCTCATCCAGCCTCTCCTTGAACACCCCGAGGGACGGTGACTCCCCCACCTCCCTGGGCAACCCCTTCCAATGCCCAACCGCTCTTTGGGAGAAGAAATGTCTCCTCATTCCTGACCTGACCCTCCCCTGGCACAACTCACAGCCATTCCTTCTGTCCTGTCACTGGGTATCTGTGGGAAGGGGCTGAGCCCCAGCTCCCCACAACCTCCTCTCGGGGAGCTGGAGAGAGCAAGGAGGTCTCCCCTCAGCCTCCCTTCCTCCAGGCTGAACCCCCCCAGCTCCCTCAGCTGCTCCTCAGAGGATTTGCCCTCCAGCCCCTTCCCCAGCCTGGTTGCCCTTCTCTGCACTCGCTCCAGGACCTCCATGTCCTTCTTGGAGTGAGGGGCCCAGAACTGGATCCAGCACTCGAGGTGCAGCCTCACCAGAGCTGAACACAGGGACCTGAGACGTTGCCTTTTTCGCTTCTGGATTGTTAAGGCACACAGCACTGGAGATGCTGTGGTGCCACTCTGTTTTTAATTGTATAATAGAATGATGAAAAAGGAAGCTTTGTAAATGATATAATTGTCTGGATGTTCTGAAGTGGATATTGAAGGTTATAATAATAAACTCTTATCGACTGAAGATCAAGAAAGGTCTGAATGTAATAGGAAGTCAGGTTCTTATACATGTGGTAGGTTAAATAGCTCTAGAAGTATCTGTAGAATTGTGGAACTGCAATTTATTGAAGCCATTTCCTTCATCTCAGAAGCAATTAACGACTTTTTATCTTAGAGGCACATCCATTTATATTTTTTTAAACATAAACAATAATTCTCTTCCTTTAAGCAACATCTGATTTGAAAAATGACCTCATTAGGAAAATCATTGTAGGTATGTATAGGATATGGGTATGGACAGTTTGGATTTAGAGAGAGAAAAGTCCATGAAAACCATGATCCATTCAAACCATGGGAAAATTAAAACAACTCAAAGCACCCCCCAGACCTGAAAAGGGGAGATGTAACAGGGAGAATAGGTAGTGTTACTGTATCATGTGTAGTGCTGCTTCTTAAGTCCCAGACTGGTCTGGGTTGGAAGGGACCGCAAGGATCACAGAGCTCCAACCCCCTGCCACAGGCAGGGACACCAACCTCCAGGCCTGGAGCTACACAAGGCTGCCCAGGGCCCCATCCAACCTGGCCTTGAACACCCCCAGGGACGGGGCACCCACCCCCTCTCTGGGCAGCCCCTTCCAGCCCCTCACCACTCTCTCTGGAAAAAACTTCCCCCTAATATCTAATTTAACCCTTCCCTCCTTTAGCTTTAATCCATCCCCCTTTTCCTGCCAGTCTCTGCCCTTTAACAAGCTGATTCCCCTCCTGTTCCTCTGCTCCCTTCAGGGACTGGAAGGCTGCAGTGAGGTCCCCCCACAGCCTTCTCTTCTCCAGGCTGAACCAGCCCAGCTCCCTCAGCCTCTCTCCATAGGGGAGCTGCTCCAGCCCTCTGAGCATCTCCGTGGCTCCTCTGACCCCTCTCCAACAGTCCCACATCTTCCTTGTCCTGGGGCCCCAGCTCTGGAATGTGCTGCATGGTCACAGGCATCCCAGTAAGAGAGACTTGGGAAAGACTGGGAGAAAGGTAGCAAGAAAGACTGGGAGGCAGAGCTTCTAGTGATGCCTGGGGCGTGTTGTATTTGGGATGGGTGAGATGTCTGCAGTACAGACATGAACAAGCACTGATTTACTGTCTGGTTGGTGAGGGTGTCACTTCTCCCAGCCCCTCTTCTGTGCCCTTAAGCCCAACATAGGCTGTGTGCCCTGGGACTTTGGTCTCAGTTGGGATGGCTGCTCCTCTCTTCTCACAGCCTTAACTCCAGCTGTTCTAACTCCTCACCATTGGGTGATACTGGCTGACCAGGCTTGTCATGGGTCAGTGTTACTGATTCTGTAGTGATGGGAAGAGACTCTCCTGCTTCCATGGTTGTGGCTGGGTTGGAGTGGCCCAAACCTGCCTGGAGCACAGTGGGAGGAATAACATCTCCATAGTTCCTGTTAGAAGGGATATAATTGGGAAAGGCCATAATAATTGTCATTTCTGCTGGTCCCCTGTGTGATTAAAAAAGAACAAATAATCATGTAACATACCTGGTTTTGTTAGCTTTCAAAAATGCTAATTAAAAGGCAAATGACATATGCTAATTATGGATTGTTGAGCTGTGCAGTGGGTGTCATCTGTCGTACAGAGCTGTGCTTCTGTTCCACTCACATCTTTCTTCCCATTCCAAAGCCCACATTCCCATAACAACATTTCTACTAATAAAACAGTGAAATACAGTTTAAGCTGCAACCAGGAGTGGTCATTTTGGGGTTTGTTTTTCCTTGTATTAAACCCCAAAGAGTGGCTGGTTCCTGGGAGGGTGTGCTTGATGCTTGGTCACTTTTCAGTTGGGATTCTGTGGCTTTGACAACTCTACAGAACTCTCATTTTTCCAGGAGTCTAATATTTTTTTATATACAGCGTGGTTTCTATGTATTGGTCTTGGTGATCTCTTGGCAAGTGGGATGGGACTGGTGGATGTGACAGCACACCTTGTGAGCCTTGACTTGAGAGTAAAATGCTGGCTATAGTCTTTTTTCATCTTCTGGTGAATAGTGAGTTAAATTAAGACATAATAGTAAACCTGGTACTTTTTCTGCTCTGGCTGTTATCTGATGGGTGCAGATTTACTTTTCTCTCAGCTACAAATCTGTAATTTTGGATCAAATTTCTTTAAAGATCTTGAAAAACAGTTAAGTTTTCCCTTCCTGAAATCACAGCCTGATGGCATAATTAGGAGGACACTTTGTTCAGGAGGATTACCTGTAGAAGATAGAGCTAAGTAGACTTGTTTGTTGACAGCTCTTACTGGTGCAGTTGAAAGCTACACAGCAGAGTATTTATTTTTCTGAAATCCATGTATTCTTCCTTAAAACATGATTTTACTGCTGACAGCTTTGGAGCTTAGGTTTTGAAAATTGTAATGAAGGTTTTCAATATCTTAGAAATTAAAGTCCAGGAAAAGTACTGTAACATTTGAAAAGCAGTGTTAGAAACATCACCTGTATATGTACTAGGAGAAAGACTTCTGGTTTCAATGCTAGTAAGTCATGCTGTTTGAACAGTGTGTTTAGGGAGTATGTGTAAGCAGCCTGTTTTATTCTGAGCAGTGCATCCCACAAATGATGACTGTAACCTCTTTCTCTTGTTTTCCTACTGCTGGCCTTTCCTAGGAAGTGGAGGTTGGTATGCATCTTCTGTCTTTCCTCCTTCTGGCAGTTCTTCCTGGGTGGATTGACCCCTTATGTGTTACTAACAGTTGTTTCTCCCTCCTCAGGATGATTATTTTCGTACATGGAGTCCGGGTAAACCATTTGATCAAGGTAAGATTCTGCTGCTGTTTCTTTGTGGGGGACAATTCATTCTTTTTTATATACAATTGGAATCCTCATTTTAGGTCTGTGATTTTTGCAAATGTTTATTGGCTGGGGAAAGAGGTGGGAGCATTAGGAACCTTACAAGTAGCTTGACATTTCTCTCACACAAACAATTGAACAGCATTTGGGATGCTTTGTTTTGTTTCTCTAAGTTAATCACTGGTGTGTTTTCAGCAGGACATCTGAAGAAAAATATCTTTGCAATCTGATATTTTTCTTTTGCAGTTAAAAAAATCATTTATTTTTTTTATATCTTTATATCTGGCTGATTAAACTAAAGGATCTAGAAAACCAGTTCTGGATGTCTCCATCATGTCCAAGTGATGTGTCGTGAGGCAAAAGGAGCTTTGAGTTTGCTAGAGGATGGCAGCTTCAGGTTGAAACCTGTGAGTGCTGATTTAGATCTGTGTCAGCCGGGGTGATTTCGGACCTGCCAGTTTCCCAGACCATGTGTGTCTCCTCGTTCTGTATTATTACATTAGGAAAGAGACTCCTCAAAGAAAAAAGATTCTGGTTTTGTTGAAGTACCTCATCTGGGAAGCAGAAGTTACCACTCCAATCCCAAAGTACCTTTAGTCTGATCATTTTCTTCTTTGGTTATTGGTAGAGGGACATGGTATGCAAAGATGATTGTAGTATGAGAACTGGCCTAGGTTATACTTTAATTAATGACTCCTGGTGAGAGATGTTGCCACCAGTAAGAGATCGAATGCTCTAAATTTTGCTCATGACCTTTTTGTTAGGGCTTTTCTTTTTCTCTTCCAATTGACTGTTAGCTTTTCAGACAATATACCCAAAATGCTATTTTTTCCCCCTAGATTGACAATTTGACATGCTCTGTTGTGTCCTGTTACTCTGAGATCTTTGGGGATCCCCATGCTAATATTTGCAGAGCACTTTTCTTTATCCACAAACAACCCAACTAAGAAATCCCATTAAGGTTATCTGTCCTGCCTTGTTTGCAAGATGCAGTGTGTGGTGGGTAGTGAATATTTTAAAACCCATGCCTACAGAGTTTGCCTTCCTGTTTGCATATCCCTGGCAGCTGAAAATTAACGCTGTGCAGAGTGAAATCTGTTTGCTGAGTAGTTTTATCTGCATTTTATTGTGTATTTTATAACTGAAATAATGTTAGTGGGGAAAACTTTTTATAATTAAAGGTTGAAAAGCCAGAATCAAAGCTCACTGGCCTTGGTGCCTGTGAAGCAGGGAGTCTATTGCAGTGCTGGGCACACAGGGCATCGCTCCTCTGTTTAAAGCCACACTTCTCCTATTGATACAGACTGACTCTGCATACTCATTATAATTTCTAAGAAAAGGCAGGGTTATGCAAATTATCCCCAGGAAGTAATTCACATTAACTCCTCCCATGCTCAGTGACACTCAAGGGCTCTTCTGGTGGTCCTCAGGGATGAAGGCTGGGCATCTTCCTCTCTCCCAGTGCCTGCTCTTTACAGATTTCTCCGTAGTCTCAAAACCACATTTCTGCACAAACTGGTCAGGAACCCCTTTTAGCTGGAAAAAAGATACACTCTGCCTCTTAATTGGTCTTTGGTCTCATTATTTATGACTCCCCTGGCTTCACTTTCTTTGTCTTCAAGGATGCTCCACTCTTAGGGGCAAATTCTGGAGCTGCTCTCAGGGAACAGCTCAAACAGCTACAGCCATACTCCCCTCACATCCAAACCATGCAAATACTGCCTATCCTCAAAACACTCAAATTTTCCTTATATTAAAGCTATATTAATTCACTGTCTCTTAAGCTACATCACTGAATTAGGTAGATTGAAATGTTATTGTTGGGAAGTGTTCCCAGTGTTTTAATTTCCCAGTCTGTCATGTAAAGATGAGCAGGTATTTTACCTGCTGCTGCTCAGCCTCCCTGCAGCCGCTGCTCTGGGCTTCGGATTGACTCTTGCTGCCAGGGAGATGGGCTTTTGCAACATGGCAAAGTATGTTTGAGGAGAAAATAGAACTCTGTAAGTGCCACGTACTCTTTGAGGCATTCAGGTCATTAGGTGAGGTGATTGTGCCCCTGTACTGGGCACTGGTGAGGCTGCACCTCGAGTGCTGGGTCCAGTTCTGGGCTCCTCACCATAAGAAGGACATGGAGGTCCTGGAGCGAGTGCAGAGAAGGGCAACCAGGCTGGGGAAGGGGCTGGAGGGCAAATCCTCTGAGGAGCAGCTGAGGAAGCTGGGGCTGTTCAGCCTGGAGAAGAGGAGGCTGAGGGGAGACCTTCTCCCCACCTCCCCTGCCCTGCCAGGAGGGTGCAGAGAGGTGGGCGATGGTCTCTTCAGCCAGGGGACAGGAGATGGGACAAGGGGCAATGGGCTCAAGCTGCCCCAGGGCAGGGTCAGCTCAGCTGGGAGGGAAAAGTTCTTCCCTGGCAGAGCTGTGGGGCTGTGGCACAGGCTGCCCAGGGAGGGGCTGAGTCACCTTCCCTGGGGGTGTTTAACAGAGGGGAGATGAGGTGCTCAGGGATCTGGTTTAGCACAGGACAGGAATGGTTTGACTCCATGATCTTAAAGGTCTTTTGCAACCCGGTGATTCTGTGATTGGTCGTACAGGCAGGGTGGCTGTGGGTGGTACCTGGGGGAAGAGCCATCCCTACAATAAAGCAAATGGCAGCTCATTCCCAGTGACTGTCAGGGCCGTGGCGGGCTGAAGGGATCAGGTCTTGCACCGCTCCCTCTGCCAGTGAGAGACACCCAGCAGCGACAGTCTCAGCACGAGTTTACTCCTCACTGTGTGGGGGCACTGGGGGCTCGTGTAACTCCTCATTGACATCATTAGTGGTCAGACAAGTGGCTTCTCATTATTGAAACTCATTTTTTATTTCCCTATCCATCCTCTGCTGGAAACCAGCAACATACTGGAACCTCTTTCCAATTCCATTTAGCCACGTTAAGTAGTATTTTTGAGGAGGTAGTGCCTACCATATAGGCATATCTACACATAGTTGTTCTTTTCCTAGGATTTATGTAACTATTAAAGCCTTTTCTAAAGTTCTGATGAATTTACTGTACATAAGTAATACCTGTTTATATGTTTAATCAAAACATGTCCTTAATCTGAGCCTAAATCTCATTGTTAATACTTTGTTGTAAAATTTGAAGTCTGTGGTTGAAGATGAGTGTGTTAATAGTGTCTTACTTCACTCTTCCATATTTTGGTGTACTTAGAAAGGTGTTCTTATGCTAGTATGATTAAGTTAGTCAAAATAGCTCATGTGGACAGATCTATGTAATCATATGGACATACATGTCCAGGCATTCCACTTGCTATGAAAATGCTTAGTGAGATTTATTCCTGGGCTGCAAAATCTTTATTTATGTTAAAAAGATAGCAATTAAGTTAATTTAAAAGATGGAAACTTGCTTTGCAATCCACTGATGCTATTCCTTAAAGCAACATCGGGCATGTCCCCAAAGAGCACTTGTTCCTACTGAACTCTTGTTTCCTTAGGTACATGTAGGGTAGAGAAGATGTTTGGACTGTATCTGGCACACACACACAGATGTTTATTTTTATTAATACCCCAGTGTACATTTTTTGTGAACAATCATGTGGGTCCTGGGTTATTGTTGGAATACATCCACATGTTCTGTTAATCCTGTTGCTTTGCAGGTTTTGTCCTTTCAGTGTTTTAGAAACAAGCAGTTAGGATGTTTTGTGGTTTGGACTATTCCAAACTGAGTATTTTAGCAGCTTTAAGGTATGCTTTATCAATGTCTTCTCAAATTAGAAGTAAGCAACATCTTTCTTAACACATTTTCTTCATACACCACTTCTACATCAAGTAAAAACATACTGGATACTTTCAGTATGTTTTATTTTAGGCTGGGGATGGTAGCAGAACTTGGAGGGTGTAGCTTCTGCATCACATTGCATACACAAAGACACTCGTGCAGGGGTTTTTTTAAGTGGAAAGGATGTTTTCCTCTGCTCAATAGAAGTACCTTGGAGGAACAGTGGATTATTTTCATGTAATGGAAAAAATGAGAAATGGCATTTCCATGGTGGATGAGCGCCCTGGAGGTATCCTTCCTTTGTGGATATATTTATAACATCACTGAATTATTTTTGGCTGTTACAATATCAGGTTGTGGTAGATTTCTGTTTACAGCAGAAACTCTGTAAATACCATTTTACAACAGAAACAGGTTTTGAAACAATTTAAACACATTTTACTTGAGTCTTTGCCTTTTAGCTCTTCAAGGCCAGGCTGGCTGGGGCCCTGGGCAACCTTGTGTAGCTCCAGGCCTGGAGGTTGGTGTCCCTGCCTGTGGCAGGGGGTTGGAGCTCTGTGATCCTTGGGGTCCCTTCCAACCCAGACCAGTCTGGGATTCTATGTTTCACCACCTGGTTCTGCAGTGCTAATCCAGGTAACTAAGTCATGCAAACACATCTCTCGGACTTGTGAGCACATTCCTGTCCTGTGAACCAAAACTGGTTAAAGTCATATTCAGTAAAATCATTTGATTCACTCATTTGCAAGCCCTGGGAAGTCACGAGGGAGTTTAATGAAGATCCATTAGTGTAAGACTGTGAACAATCATGTGGATTTAACTTTGCCATGTTTGATACGTGCCTCATGATCTAGTTTTTCTAGCACAGCTATTGATGGTTTTAAACTAGAAACACCTGTCCCTTGCTTTCAAGAGAAATTGCAGTACTTCAATTAGTGTATCACATGTCCCTTTAAATGGTCTCAATAGCAAATAAGCATGAAATATTTTAGAGGTATTCCAGTTCTTTATAAATTCAGTATCCTCCTACAAAGATGCAGTTTCTTCCTGAGCTTACATCATATGCTAGTGAAGCTTCCAGCTCCAGGTGTGTTCTAGAAATCCTGTTCACCAAGAAAATACACCAAATCCTGTGTTAAACAGATTCCCACTGCTTTTTTAGTACTTTGAGCCAGCCCCTGCCTGGAAATATCCTTCCTAGATGTCCAAGGAACACTTTAATGGCACTTTTACTTCCTTATCTGATGCTGTGCTGTGTTGATTCTTTATTTCTCTTTTGTAACTCTCTCTCCTGTGGTAACACCAGGAAAGGGCCTCGTCCTGCACGGTTCACAGTCTTGGCTCCCAACTCTGGGTGCTGCACGTCTGCTCTTCCAGTGGATCCCACAGAGCTTCAGTGTTTATTTCTGTAGCACCACTGAGTGGATTCTAAATTCTTACTGCTATTTTAAGACAGGCTAAATAAAGGATTTTTAGTGAGGTTAGACCCAGCCCATAATAGGAGATTTTGCTTGGCTTCAAGTAGCAGTTTAACCCCTCGATTCTGATGCCCCACCACCCGTGCTGGATGCCTGGATGCTGAGGTCTGTAGAGTCCCCAAAGGTTGAATTGTCCTAAGAGAAAGAAAAAGTTTATTTTTTTGTTTCTTTCTTTTAAACCCAGCTAAATCCTGGGTTCAGGGAGCGATACAGACCTTCCAGTAGTTAGGAAAGTGAAAATGTGGCAGAGGTCTTTAGTGACAGGCAGAGGGGGAGCACTAGGCCTCCTTCAGCTGGCTGCTGTGCAAGCTCTTCTTTACAGTTCAGGAGCCTGCTAGAGGTTGGGCCTGCAAATCTCGTCATTTTTGAAGTCCTTCTACTTCTGTGTCCTGTGCTGGGATGTCCCAGCTAACTATCTTGAGTCGTGGGCGCCACCAGCCCCTGGGGAGTCCGTGCTTGAAGATGTTTTGGTGTGTACTTGGGCTGGTGCTTCTTTACAGCCTCATTCCATGGCCTACTGAACCTTTTCTCCCCAGAGACAAGTGAACGGGACAAGATAAAATGCCCCAAAGTTGCACGGGGGAGGTTTAGATTTGGTACAAGGAAAAACTTCTTCCCAGAGAGGGTTGTCAGGCCCTGGAACAGGCTGCCCAGGGAGGTGCTGGAGTCTCCATCCCAGGAGGGATTTAAAGGACTGTTAGATGTGGTGCTGAGGGACCTGGGTTAGTGGTGGCTGCCAGATTAGGGTGATGGTTGGACTTGATGATCTAAAGGGTCTCTTCCAACCAAGACATCCTGAAAACAATGAAAACTTTGTCTCTAACCTTGCCTACCCCCCCTTCCATTTTACTGGGAATGGAAAATTAGGAACAGGTCAGACTGCACTCAGCAGACTGCGAAATAACAGTGATTTACTGTGGTTCCTGCCACACATCTCCTGTCCAGAGGGTTCCTCTGTTATGTCTTACTGATCTCGATTTCCTATCCTGTTCCCCATAAAAGTGATGTTCTGGGTTGTGTCGGTATCCGGGAGCGCTGGCTGTAAATTAACTTACAGAAGAGATGATGGGAAGCTTTGCTGAATTGCTCTTCCAAATTTGAATTATAAATAAATAGATCCATTACTAATAATTGAATCCATTCTCTTAATATTAATTCCTTCCTTAGCATGTGAGAATAATAAATCCATGTATAAAAGTCACCAGGTGACCCTATTCTGTTCCATTGTTCCTCAGCAGAGAGCAAATTATTTTTCATTTCACTTCATTTCACTTAGAGAAATAGTAGCCACCTGACTTCTAGGAAGGCAGCTGATACATTATAGCCACTAGTAAAGAAATAACTGATAATAATAAGCCTTAAATAAACATATTGCTTACATCTAGAGGCTCCTCGTGACAGTGGAAACCATCACCGATTTTTAATGACAATATAATTGTGCTGTACAATCTACATTTCCACTTTGATGATGGGGGAAAAAAGCCCCCAGCCTTGATAATTAGGAAGATATTTTAGTAAATGTGATTTGGATAAAAAAACCACAGATGGATGTCTGTTTCATGCTGAAGAAAATAGCCCTGAGGGATACATAACCAGCTCCTCAGTGGGATTTTGACACTTGGGCTGCTTTTGGTGTGAACACTGCACTGGGTCCTAGATTGTGATTTTGACAGAAGTGGAAAGGAATACACGGTATCATTGGTGCAGATCTTTCTTTTGGTGTGGTGTCAAAAATCACAGGATCACAAGGTTGGAAAAGACCTCTAAGACCATCGAGTCCAACTGTCCCTGTCCTGTGCTGACCCAGATCCCTGAGCACCTCATCTCCCCTCTGTTAAACACACCCAGGGGTGGGGACTCCGCCCCTCCCTGGGCAGCCTGTGCCACAGCCCCACAACTCTGCCAGGGAAGAACTTTTCCCTCCCAGCTGAGCTGACCCTGCCCTGGGGCAGCTTGAGCCCATTGCCCCTTGTCCCATCTCCTGTCCCCTGGCTGAAGAGACCATCGCCCACCTCTCTGCACCCTCCTGGCAGGGCAGGGGAGGTGGGGAGAAGGGCTCCCCTCAGCCTCCTCTTTCATGGTAGAATTACCATTATTTAGGGGTCACAGTGAAACAGTGGCACTTGTTTGAAGAGTGTGCTAGTACTTTCTTAGCTACACGCTCCCAGAATTCCACAGCTGGATGCTTTTCCTCTTCTTTGTGTTTATTTGCCTGTGGGCCAGCACATCGCCATTGAAGTCTCACTGAGTTATCGCTGGGCAATGTAGCTTAGTAGATACCGTTATTTCATAGGAGGAATGACATGTGGATCAGGTGGGAGTACAGGATTTTTACTTAGCATCCCCTCTTGGAGCTTTTAAAAAGATCTTGGATATGAGAGATGTGGGAGCCAGCACCTGAACGAGCACATATTCCCAACTCCCAGTCAAATGTCATTTGCCTTGCCAACTTCTTTTTCGTTACTTTTTGGTCCTGGTCCTGGCCAGGCCTGAGCTCCCCTCCCTGAGCAGCTGGCACAGGTGAGGTGAGTCAGCCCAGGCTGGTTCCTCACTGCCTGACATTGCTCCCCCATCAAAGGGGCCAGTTGGGGAGGGGTGCTCCTGGGTGCTTCCAGGGCAGAAAGAGTGTGGCAGGGGCATCCGGTCGGTCCTCTTGTGCAGAACTCTGCTATCATCAGGTCAGTAAGGTACTCCATGGTATCATCGGGTGTAATTTGCTGTGGGCTGTTCTTGTTCCCCTTTCAAGGTGCTTTTGTCAGTAACTGTCCTTATCCCAACCCACAGAGGCTCCAGCTGTTTCTCCTCTGGGGGAACAAGCAGCATGTGGTGCTGTGCCCCTGCTTGAGCCAAACAGCTCCAGCAACGTGACTGAAACAGAACTGTAGGCAACAGAATCCAGTTGAAAATTGTTTTCTGTAGGAATCTGGTGCTCTGGATGACATAATGGATACGTACAAACTTCCTGCAGGTCCTGAGCAAATTCTGGTGTTAAAAGAGTGTAAAATCCAGCAGGCTTCGATTGCCTGTGTTACAAATGTTGCCCAGGAGATGGTTGGGTAGGGTACTTCATATTTTTATAAATGAAAGCAGTGATGCTGTCTTTCAAGTACACAGAAGTATAGATATTCCCCAAAGACCGATTATTCCTTGGTCTAAGGCATTTTGCCCAGCTTCATTTTGCATCATCACCGAGTGTGCTGTATTTTATCCCAGTAAAAACCAGTGCCTTTCAGTCTGGTGTGCTGTGCAAGCAGCAGGCTGTCGGGGAAGGCACAGGCCCTGCCGGCGGCCTAGCTCTCCTCACAGAACACACAGGCCCTGCCGGCGGCCTAGCTCTCCTCACAGAACACACAGGCCCTGCCGGCGGCCTAGCTCTCCTCACTGAATACACAGGCCCTGACAATGTCCTCGTGTTCCCATGAGACAGGAAAGTTCCTCATGCTGAGAGGATCTTAATAACCACATTCTCAAAACACAACAGCCTTGATGACGGGTACAGACTGCCCTAAGCCAAGAAGAAGTTATGGAAAGGTACTTGGGAGTAACGGAACATGTTAAGAACCAGCCATAAGAAGATGATCAAAGCAGCTGGTGTGCGGATGCTTTTAGGCATCAAAGGTAAACTAATGATATTTGGCTATAAGATATGCTTATCAGAACTCACTATAATCACTAACCAGTCAGTGGGGTGTGAACAGTGTGTGTAACCAATTAGCAGTTTTTAGCTTGCCACGTTTGCAGTAACAAAGGTCTGTGATCTGTGTGATTTCACCCAATAAACAGCTTCACCTGAAATTCATATCAAATTGCGTGTTGCCCATCACTGGTCTCCACAGCAGGCCACTCCGGTTCCCCCCCCCCCCCCCCCGCAATACTTGGTGGGGTTTATATGTGGTCTGTTTCTTTTCTTAATGGCATGTTTCTAGAGAATTGTTAATAATTTTCTACCATAATTTTTAGCTTTAGATCCAGCTAAAGATCCGTGTTTCAAGATGAAATGCAGCCGCCATAAGGTCTGTGTTGCGCAGGATCACCAAACTGCTGTTTGCATTAGTCACCGCAGGCTTACACACAGGTAAATACTTCAAAGTTCATCCTATCCAGTTTTTATATAGTATTCGTGACTGACTGTAAGCTGTAAATACATCCTAATTAGTTTAGTTACTTAATAACCTATGAGCAGAGGAGTGGATTTTAGAAGCCATTATGTATGCATAATTTGATTGCAATGTCTAATCTTTTCTTCTTTCGATGGGCTGGTAAACTGGAGGGGTGTGTGTGTAAATACTACAAGTTGCTGGTACAAATCCCTGTCTGGGAATTCCCACTGCATGCAATGACTGTGATAATGTCCTGCTCTGTGCATGGCTTTCACTTCATCCCAACTGAAGCCTTGAAAAGCCGGAATCAAGGCAACTAGAGAACTCAAAGTGCCTGTCCAAGTGTAGGTAGCGACCTGTTAGAATCTAACTTTGTTGGGTTTTTCTTCTTTGGGCTCTTACACATTAGAATTTTCTTTGCATTTTGGAACAAATACATGACAAAGTTACTCCAGAATCCATATGTAGAGAATTTTCATTCCTGGTTTGGGAGAACACGTCCAGGTGCTCTATTTATGTAGGTTTTAAGAGTTGCAAAACATCATTGTACTTCTGTGGCTTCATCTGGGGCAGATAGAACAGCCTGAGCTGTACATGCAAATTGTTGCTTGCTGGAGAGATGGAGTCAAGTTGTGGTTTTGACTTGACGTTGCTCTTCATTGTGGGAAACAGTGTAGTGGAAAGGCTAAAGAGTGTGTTAAAGTGCTTTGCTCAGAAGAGGCTGAGAAGAGCGATGGAAAATTAAAGGATTTTCCTTGTCTGCTGCAGGAGGATCATTTCAAGCTTTTTAGAGAGCCAGGACAGTTTTATGAATGAGGTTAGGAATGCTGAGTGCCCAGTTATGGTAAAGACACACATCTGTAGCTTTTCAAACAAGCACGTTTGTACCTGGTGAAAGGAAGAGTTTAACCTGTTCTTGATCTCCAGCTCCAGTTAATAAACAGAAAAGCTCTATGGAATTTTTAGAGTCAAACTGTTAATAACAAACAATATCAGTGCAGCCCTCGATGCCTTTGTTTGATAAAGCATTGCAGAAGGTGCAAGAATGCCCAGCTTTGTCTGATAATAAGGCTAATTTCAACTGTGTGTGAGCTGTCAGGGGAGTATGTGAGTGTCAGCTGTGAGGAGACAGGACAGTCATTTGGAATTTCTGAAAGGTATTAATGAACATTATTGAAAACACTGGGGGAAAAACAGCATCCCTAAATTAAATATACACACAGCAGGTAAGGACTGAAAGCTTTCTGAGACTGGATGAAGCTGTGTGCAGCAGTTACGTGTACTCACACCTGCCCTCATACCTGTATTGCTCTTTTGGAAGGGTGATATTTTAAGAGGCAAACCTTGTCTGGATGTAATACAGCCTCATAATAATGATCTGTGCTTCCTCTCTAAAGAGGTTCCCATCATGCAGCCTCTGATCTTCTGTGATCTGATCTTGCTATGGTGGGATGAGAGTACTAGCAGTGTATTCACAAGCAGTCATGTCTGTGCTCTGTCTTTACCACCGGTAATGTCTTTAGCCCAAGATTTTATTCTTCCACTGATGTCTGCAATTTGCATAATGATTTCCAACAGAGACATCTGTTTTTCCAGGCTCCCAAAGGACTGGTCTGCTCATTCATAAGTCTTGGTAGAAATTAGATAAGAGAGGTTGTATTATCAACTGTCAGGTTATATTATCTACCTGCATCCGTTTCTAATACGTCAGTTGTGTGTGTTCAGTGTTTTGGGACTAAATCTTTGGAAAATTTCATCCCAGTAATTCTAACTTTTCACTTTGTATGAGGCTCTCCATGTCTCCAAGATAAATAGGTATTTTAAAGATAATTTTGGACTACCCCAGGGAAGGAATGCCAAGATTCAACTGCTGGCTGCGAGAAACCGGTAAAGAGTTGACTAGCTCAGAGACATTTACAAATGTGGTTTGTGTATAAGTTCTGGAAACAGTGAAATTGCAAGACAATTTTGGGCCAAAAATCATGTTCTAAGTAAATCTGAGTGTCACTGATATATTAGAACTTAGTAACTAACCTGGTGCTTACTGATTGATCCCAGAGGAATGTGATAAAACAGTGTCTTTTTCTCCCTCCATAAGCATGAGGAATGTGGTGTGTAAAATCTGTTGGGTACATTAAAGCAGAGGGTGCTTGGATGAATGCAGTAACTCGATGCATTAAATAATTCCATGCATTCAGTGCACGTGCAGTTTTTGTAGGTAAATGTAGATCGGCCTTTATATGAATTCCCCACCATACATGATGCTCCCTGTCCCAACTGCGAAGGTCCTGCTAAACCTTCACAGACTCACAGAGCTGTAGGGGTTGGAAAGGACCTCCAGAGCCCATGGGGTCCAACCCCCTGCCAAAGCAGGGTCCCTGGGACAGGGCACACAGGTCGGTGTCCAGACGGGGCTGGAATCTCTCCAGAGAAGGAGACTCCACACCCCCTGGGCAGCCTGTCCCAGGGCTCCCTCACCCTCACCGGGAAGAAGTTCTTCCCCACATTGGTGGGGAACTCCCTGTTCTCCAACTTGAGCCCATCGCCCCTTGTCCTGTCCCCACAGACACTGAGCAGAGGCTGCCCATGTCCCCCTGTGTCCCACCCTTCAGACATTGATAAACACTGACCCCATCCCCTGATAGATCCGTGCTCTCATTCACTTAGGGAAAAGGAAAAGGAGCAGCAAGGAAGGCACAGTGAAGCAGAGAGGAAGGAACTGTATAGCTTTGTGGCTTTTCTGTATCTTTAGGTGCAGCAGCATTTTATTGTGATTTGAAAAACTGCAGGAAAGCAGAGGGTTGACTCTGGGCAGGTTGTGTGAGAGGCCCAAGCGCCGCTCTTTGCGATGTCATCACTTCCCATTGTCCCGCTGCCGAGGGAGGCAGCTGGTGCCGCGGAGTCCCTGATTGGAACTTTGAGGCCGATTCATTACAGAGATTTGCAGCTGTACACAGCAGCACTTAATCGTTCTTATGCTCCCAGCTCTGTGGAATCTCCTGAAGGCTCTCTGGTTCTTGGGGTAATTTGTGCTGCCAGTCTGCTGGCTTGGCGGCGTTTCAGGCTTGGTCGTATTACCCGTGTGTGTTTGCGCAGGAAGTGATGCTGCACGTAGGCTGAATTCACAGTAATTCTCTTGTTATAAGCTAATGAGCAACACTCCTTCATCCACAGTGCTAACATCATATAGCTTTGATTACTCCAATTATTGTGTAACTCTGCCATTGTGACTGGACTCACGCTCTGTGAAGTACCTCAAAGGATATTTGCTTACCCATTGCTGAATTGGGCTTACTGGGCTTAAAAGAGAGGTGAAAACGTGAATGTTTGGGAGGTTTTTATGTGCTGTGAAATTTAGTTTATTAAAAAAAAAAGTGAAGGTTCTTTCTTGCCAGCTGTTTCATCATATTGGGAAGGGAAAAATAGGTGACAAAGACCTTGCAAACATACATGCTGGATAAGTTGAGGGCCCATTCTTTCCTGGGGGGGGTGTGTTTCTTCCACTTGTTTTGGTGGGAGTTAGGGATGTGCAGCTAGAGGGAAATGGAATGTGCTAACAGAACTCGTTCTCTCTCTGTAAGTAGCTTCTAGACCTAACAGGAGATGGGTATGTGGATTGCAAGAACGTGCACTGCAGTATCACTGCTGTTCGCATCAGCTTTACTATTTATTAAGGCTGCAACTTAGCCATATGGGATTTATAATTTCCAAACTCAGGAATTTGCTGTCTTTCAGGAAAAAAAAATACCAATAAATAGCACCCCTTCACTCTGCCAACCTGTTTCTGTAGAAATCTATAATAGAATTTTTTAGGTGTTAATGGTTTGGGTTTTTTTCTTGGTGTGTAATACATGTTTTGCAGGAGATCAAAGCAAACCTAAATTAAAGGAGACCTAACGAGAACTTCCCTGTTGTGTTTATGAGCAGAACCAACTGTTTTCCACTTTTCACATTCAAAAATCATCGAATCATAGAATGGTATGGGTTGGAAGGGACCCCAAGGATCTCCAACCCCATGGAAATCCATGATATACCTATTTTTAAGGAAAATATGGAGTCCTACTCTAGGCTGATGTAGAGGGACTTGAGTTAATTCAGTAAGTCTTAGGCCTACTCGTGTTTTACCACCTCCAGTAACCTTGTTCAGAGTCTCAGTAGCCTGTGGGAGCGAGAGGGTGTGCTGGTTCATCAGCTGGCACGATGAGTTCTTTCCGTGATCACGAGTGTCCTACTTTCCACTTCTGCAATTAGATGATAAATAAGGACTGGGATTTATTTTTCTCTTTCTAGGGAGAACGGATCCCAGCTTTCTGTATCTCCTTCTGACTTGCTGACAGTGGTTAAAGGCACACTTGGTTGTACCAAGTGGTAAGTTAGGGCACTAACTAGAACACAGTTAGGAAGGACTTAGGAAATGTGTGACGTGGGAAGGTGTTGCTGTTAGAGTGTACAGCTTTGGGCTAGTCCTGGCCGATGTAAATGTGCTATCCAGTTAATAAAAAATGGTTTGGGAGCTTTTTGTTGCTGCTTTAAAATGGTGGTTTCCCTCCCAGTGTTCCTGAGAGCCTCCTACATAAACAGATTGCCTTTCTGCTGGCACCTTTAGGGATGGTGATGAAGGAGACAGGGTGTGCAGTTTCATGGATGTCAGCAAGCACAAAGTGCCATTATGAAGAACTTGGGGGGGAAAAGGTGTGTAGATGCTCTGATTCTAAAAGCAAACCAACTACTGAGATTTGTAAAGAACAGTGAAGAAAATAGTCTGTAAATGTTAAGAAATAACTTTGTGAGTGATGTCTCCCACTGCATTTGTGTTAATAGCTCAGTGATCTCTGGTCACCTTAATAAATGACATGTAGCAGAAACAGAAATGCTGCAGAGCTGTTAAAAGTTATGATCAAAGATCTGGAGATATTTCTGTGTGGAAAGGCATTAGATTAGAGCTAATTTAGTAAGAAAGGCTATGACAGGCTTTTATTTCTGGAGTCATTGCTCAGTTTCATTTCCTATCATAATGAATAGGGAGAATACACGAGGCAGCAGATTGAAAATGAATTTTAGCAACTTGTTTGATATTCATAGAATCACAGACTGGTTTAAGCTGGAAGAGACCCTAAATATCACCAAGTCCCAAACCCCTGCCATGGGCAGGGACACCTCTCACCAGCCCAGGCTGCTCACGGCCCCATCCAACCCGGCCTTGAACCCTGCCAGGGAGAGGGCAGCCAGCACCTCCCTGGGCACCCTGTGCCAGGGCCTCACCACCCTCCTGAAGGGCAAGTGATGGTAGTGCTAGGATTATTAGGACAGCTGGCCCATTTCAAGCCTTATTGCTCCCAGCACTGGGCAGTAGACAGTACGTAAAGAGGCTTGGTTCTGTTATGGAGTTTGCCTGTTGAGCAGAATTATTCTTGATTTAGACTAGTAGGAGAGTAGAGTCTGGTTAGAAGTTGTTTAAAACAGGTGCCCAGGGTGGGTAGAGTTGTATTGCACACTATCTAATATAGCGGATTAATTAAAGAACAATCAAGTGAACAACAAACTCCAAAAAGCAAAGCCAAAGGAATACTCTGATCCTTAAATGGGAATACTTTGGATGTGGTTTTTCTGTAAAAGTGGCTCATTACTCTTCACAGGCCCTAATGAGCAGCTTGGAATTGCTAAATATGATCTGGAGATGCTGACACTTTCTTGGGCCTTTCCTTAGATTTTGGCTCAAAATAGTTCTAGGTTACATACATATAGAAGGTGCTGAGCTTGAGACACTGCTGAGGGGGTGTTAGAAAACAGTTCCAGGTAAATGTTGCCCTCTAAAGAATCAGAATCACAGAACATTAGGAGTTGGAAGGGACCTCTGGAGATCATCTAGTGCAACCCCTCTGCCACCCAGACTATATCCCACAGGAACACATCCAGGTGGGTTTGAATGTCTCCAGGGAAGGAGACTCCAAAACCTCTCTGGGCAGCCTGTCCCAGTGCTCCATCACCCTCACAGTGACAAAGTTTCTCCTGACATTTCCATGGAACCTCCTCTGCTCCAGTTGCACCCGCTGCCCCTTGTCCTGTTGCTGCCATCCCTGAGCAGAGCCTGGGTCTGGCCTCCTGACTCCTGCCCTTTACATACTTATAAACATTAATAAGGTCGCCCCTCAGTCTCCTCCACGCTAAGGAGACGCAGCTCCCACAGCCTTTCCTCGTAAGGAAGGTGCTCCACTCACTCAGTAATCTTTGTGACCCTGTGCTGGGCAGTAAAGAATGGATTATTCTCTATTCTTCTCCCCATGGCTCAGCTGGTGTGAGGTATGACATGATGGTGGTGAAAATGTCATCACTATAAGTGAGCTGGAAAAGGAGAGACAAGTAGCTACTGTAGTGCATGCAGTAGAGCTTTGCTTTTAATGCAGAGCTAAGCGGCTCAAGTAAAGCACGCTGATTTTAGAAGTTACATTGTGCCATATCATTTTTCTTTTGAAGTACTAAAACTAAAGCTGATATAATTAAAAACAATAAAACATGACAATAATCAATGTGGTAAAACATTGGAAGATAAGTAGTGCAGCAAATTAATTTGCCAGTTGAACAATTATTAAAGTACATTCTTCATTTTCTCTTTAGTGGGAGGAGGGAAGCAGCTGAGCAATTTCTTGTTGGTTTCTGGCAAGGGAATAGAAAGAGAAAGCTTGTACAAGCTGCATCCATTAACATCAAGCCTACTGTATTTGTTTGCATTTGTTTTCCCCTGTAGTCTCATCATTTTGCTGGTTAAACCTGGGAACGTGATGGAGAAGAGTGAGCTGCTGCTTTGCTCGTTACAAATAAGTGACTGGTGCTTTAAGTGAGGTGTGTGAACAGAGATAGAGTGTGTTCTGCTGATAATGGCAGTTGTCAGGGGCCATGCGACAGGATGAGGGGGAATGGCTTGAGTTGTGCCAGGGGAGGGTCAGGTCAGGAGACATTTCTTCTCCCAAAGAGCGGTTGGGCATTGGAAGGGGTTGCCCAGGGAGGTGGGGGAGTCACCGTCCCTCGGGGTGTTCAAGGAGAGGTTGGATGAGGTACTCAGGGACGTGGTTTAGTGAGTCTAGTAGGTGGCAGGGGGACAGTTGGATCTTGGAGGTCTTTTCCAACCTGAATGATTCTGCGATTCTGAGTCAAGACCACACAACCTGAGTGGATTTGAAATCTATGTGCATCCATCTGTGTGTAGCTCAATTGATACACACTGGGTGTAAATGTCTTAAATTGTGAAGATAAGAAAGACACATGCTATATATCAGGATGACAAACCATCAGAGGACCTGCAAAATAACCTTGTGTTTAAACTACTATAGCCAGCATTGACTTGGCTATGACCTTGAAGATTGCTCAGGAGTGGGGCCGTGCAGTTGTCAGCCTCCAGCCCTGAAAGGCAAAGTGTGGCTTAGGCACATGCAGAAGTTATGAGATGTGTGCGTTAATCCTGAATTCTAAACTGAATATTGCCCTACAATGCTTTGTCCAGCTGGCATTTCAGTGCCTAGTCAGTCTAAGCCTTCTTTCTAACAGATGTACATGCATGAAGCTCAGATACTGCATGGGCGGTACATCTTGATGACGACAAAACGAGAAGAACCGTGTAGTTGTCCCTGCTTAGGTAGGTTTTGCTGAGCAAGACATGTAGGGTGTGATTTTGTTTCTTTAGTAGCCCTGAACACAACTGTAAATGACTCCAACCCTTCCTGAAAAGCCTTGCAAATAGAAAAACCCTGAAAACCCGATGTCTCTGACCATAATGAAGGTTTTTCTGGGAAGAACTATGTAGAATGAAAGTCAAGATCATAAAAGTAGTTTTAATGGCCTCATTCTTTATCAGCAGATGTGCAGATTTATTGTTCAGCTGCTTGCACTGGTTTACATTGATGATGGTAATATCTCAAGCCCAGATACGTTTGAGATGTGTCCAAGTGTGCTTTGAAGTTTATAATAAATCCACAACCACCACATCTATTGTACAGGAGGATGGTGAACCAAACTCCTTCAGTGGGGTCAGCAAGCTTCTTGTGATGAAACGGTGCTGTGATTTATTTATAATTAACCATAGTGCTTTTCATTGAGAACTAGGCTTTTGTCCTTCAATGTGGTATTATTTTTTGTGTCTTTGATAATGTTGATGTTCTTTTCACAACAAAGTCTGGTAAAATAAGTTCAATAGCATATGCAGGAGTTTAGCAGCACTACTGGCTGGACCATAGGCCTCTGGGGTTGTTTTCGGCCTTAAGAAAGGATTAAAAAATAGAAGAAACCAATCTAAATTCTTTAGCAAGTCCAGAAATAACCAAGTTCAAAAAAAATGAGTATTGAATCTTGTTTGCAAAAAGTGCCTGTGTGAGTATGAAGGTGGGAAGAAGTGTTTGTTTTGTAGCTGTTGTAGGTCAGCTCTTAGATAAGCTGTGGAGGCTTTTTTAAATACACAATTTGGCGATGATTGTGGTGGTAAATTAGTTACTGAATATAAATTGTAAGATGTGAAGACAGTTTCATATAAGCTCTGTGTAAATGGAAAGCAGATGTTGGTGTTCCCTGCCAGCAGCCTTATACCTACCAGTGCTTCTGCGTGGGCAGAGGCATCGCGGGACTGAGACAACGTTAGCACACACATTTCACATTCCCAATGAGCAGTGAGGATACAGAGATCATCAAATTTATTCAAAATAGCAAAAGGGGATCTTACTAAAAGTTATGACATTACCATCTCATTCGTCTGCCTTGGTGTCACAACATTGTAAAGTATGAGCAACTCTTCTGACAGCACTATTTCTGAACTATATTGGCTCATTTTAAGTTTAAAAAAAATAAAAGAATTGCTTGTTGTTGTTCTCCCTATCTCAGTCCACTTCAGGCTGAAAAACATCAGTTTGATTTTGTGGAGACTTTGAACTTTTTTACCTATCTTCACTGCTAAGTGTCCTGGGTCATATCAGAATGTATTTGCCTTCTTCCAGTGCTGACAAAGGAAGCTGGATTTAATGCAACTGGAGGTTTTTAAGCATGTTGGCCTGACATTATGAAGCCAGGAATGGCAAATACATTTGTCTGAGAGAATTAACAAATGTGAAATAGAAATCCTAAGAGAAGGCTAGAATGTTATTTCTCAGAGGTTTACTACTGGTCTGTGTTCACCATTTTATTCTCTCATCGACTGCTCCGTCAGAAGAATGTGTAGCACTCAACACTTGGGATTCTGTGTTTCCTTTTAAAAAGCTGAATTTTCCTAGAGGGTTTAAATAACATGATCTTAGACTCCTCCTTATTCCATGACCTGGAACTGAAGCAGGTCTAAGATCATGCTGCTGTCAGTAGGCAATCCCAAATGTTAACCCCTATGACCACACAATCTCATTTTTAAGTTTAAAGTTAGAGATATGATTAGTGGTTCAACATGTAATATATGGCAAAAGCAGATGGGTATTTGTAACAACTTGGAAGCTAGTGTAGAGCTTACAGATCATCAGTGTATGGCAGGGAGGGAAACACAGCGAGCCTAATTTGTGTTCATAACACTTCTGTAGAAGTTGGTAGGGAAAGACCCATAAGAATATCTTAACGCTGATTTTTTTAATAGGTGGTTTGTGTGTATTGTACATAAAACCCTGGAAAAAAGGAATCTTCAACCATATAGAACTGTTGGTTGCTATTTATTTAAGTGTAAAGCTGAATCTCAGAGCTGCATTATGTGTTCTGAGTCATTGTAGAAGAGGGGGAGAAGCTTCTGAAACATCTGCTTTAGGATAACACCATCAATGGATACAAATCCAAAAACGTTTTCTTGGAGGGGAACAACAAAGACAGTAACCTTTCTGGGAGATAGGACAAAACCCAAAAAAACCTTTATTTGACCCATAGCAAAACCCAGGAAGGTGTTAGAGCTGCCAAGCAGTGCTGAATTCTTTGGAGGAAGATGAATCAAGGATACTACTGGGTTTATAGAGAATAAGATTTGTTCAGGTACTTTATGTGAACATATAAGAAAGTCTTAAAGGTTTTCTTGGTTGGTGTGTGTGTGGGTGTTTGATTTTTTTACCTCCTCAGGGAAGTTGGGGCATCTCAGCCTGTATGTTACATAGTTATGTCATTGCTGGGAGAGTGATGTGTTTTCCAGGATACTGTTCATGAGAATGTACCGTCATCCTAAAGTAATTTTAGCATTGGTATGTGAACATGAAAATGCCTTCCAGTGGGTAAGAGATCAGTTTTACTCCATGTAAGTGACCTTTTCAAAAAGTAAACACACAGATGAGTTTTTTTGGGGGGAAATGAGCATGTACAGAAAGGATGAAAAGCTTCACTAGTCAAGCTGAACATGATTTTAACTCCTGCACATCAGTCGCTTTGCAGAAACATTTCTTTAGTTGTCATCTGTACTCACTGTTCAGGAGAAAAGGCAGGTTCTTTGAAAAATGGCCATTACCTGATGATTTCTACCTGTAAGCCTACCTAAAGAGGTGAATATAAAGCTTTGAAGAATGCAAATAAACTTTTTGCATGCTCAGAGAGATGCAAGTTGGGGGCTGCATGCTAGTTTTCTGTGGAATGGCTGGAGGCCAGATGCCCACCAAAGCTGGCCTATCACTCCCCTCCTCTGGTGGCAAAATGTAGCTGCCTGGGGTTTTTTTCTCCTATATGTGATTCACAGAGGTGTTGTGACCATTGCCGATCGGCTTTGGCCTTGGTCACCAGCAACTCTGGCCTTGAATGGGCTGATGTTTACGCTCCAGGCCTGCAGAGAGCTTCTAACTGCTTCTCACAGCCGCCATTTTCTGCAGCCTCCCCCCGCCATTTTCTGCAGCCTCCCCTTCTCTCCCAGCACCCAGCTACGCAGAACTGTGACACTCCACCCCTCGCCTCAGCGAATCACATCCATGAGAATCGTGCTTAAAATCCCCATCCCAACAGAAATTCTCTACCAGTATTCCAGCACCCAGCTGTGTTCAGTCTGCTCTGCCCATTCCCTCATCCAGTCAGTGTCCTTATCTCAACTCCTCGAGCCCCACGTTGGGCGCCAAAAAGGACTGTGGTGGTTTAGGCCTGGCTGGAGGCCAAATGCCCACCACAGCTTCTCTATCACTCCCCTTTTCTGGTGACAAAATGTAGCTGCCTGCGGGTTTTTTTCTCCTACATGTGATTCCCAGAGGCGCTGTGGCCATTGCTGATGGGCTCGGCCTTGGTCAGCGGCAGCTCTGGCCTTGAATCAGCCCTGCAGAGAGCTTCCAACTGCTTCTAACAGCCGCCATTTTCTGCAGCCTCCCCTTCTCTACCAGCACCCAGCTACGGAAAACTGCAACACTTTAAAACTCGAGCGACTGACACAGCAGACATAGGATGGCAGTATGAAAGGGAGAAAATGGGAACCCTTCTTTCAGGTACTGGTTATTGTGATGCTTATAAATGGACTTGTAGTCCTCCTTTTCTTGCCCCTTTTCAAGCGGACACTGTGACTGATCCTGTGTGAGGGAAGAAAGATCTGGGAGTCCGGGCAGCAAGAGCGCTACTTGAGCTTGCAAGGCAATGACACACGCTCACTCTGTCCCCAGGGTTCTGAGTGTGATGAGCAGAATAGCACAGAATTACAAAGGTTGGAAGAGACCTTTTAAGATCATCAAGTCCAACCATCCCTGTCCTATGCTGACCCATATCCCTGAGCACCTCATCTCCCCTCTGTTAAACACACCCAGGGTCAGTGACTCAGCCCCCTCCCTGGGCAGCCTGTTCTAGGCCCTCACAAGTCTTTCAGTAATTTTTTTTTTTCCTAACATCTAATAGAAATCTACTTTTAAAATGGCAGAAGAACATTTCTGTGGCAAGCTGGTGTTTTGAGCCTATAGGAAAATTAACTAAGTCCTAGTCAAAACCCTACCGTAATTATACTCCAATAGTAAATCTTGTAGGAGTGGCCATTCTAATAGCAATATTAATCAAAATGTTGTCACTATTTGTCTTCTTTGGGCTGTAGAAGTGATTATTAGCTATTTGGCTGTGTTTCATTTATTTTCATTTATTGTTTAATTTATTTTTAATCTTTTAGTTATTTTTCTTCAGTTGGTTGGGTTTTTTTAAATGAGAGATTAAAATGCTGTCTGAGGACCGTATCTGTGACTGTAGGTAAAAAAAATCGTGTCACAGGGTGGGATTTAATAACTGACTCTGAGATTAATAGATACATAATCATCAAAAAAAATTAAAGCAGAATTTTTGCAGATCTGAAACATGCTGATACATAGGGCCTGCAATTAAATTACACCAATCAGAACTGATTTGTTGCATTTTGCTTATTATTTGGGACAGTTTAGATTCCTGTTCAAAAAACTGTGAGAATGACAAGACAATACCATCTTTGGGTTATTGCTGCTTTTTAAAATGATTGTCATTGACCAAAGAGAACTTCTTTCTGTCTTAATAGAGGATAATACTTTTTTAAAACTAATGTGTAAAAGAAAAAAGAAATTCTTTTTACTGCTGTATTATCTAAAGCAAGACAACATGTTGGAGAATCCCTTTGCTCTCTTTTGGAACACAAATTGATGTCTTAAGTTTTTTCCACTAACAGGTAGTATATATTGGAAGAGGCAAACTCTGCAAGGCTGGAACAAAATCCGGGTAGTATTCTGTCTTTGCAAAACAGAGAATGAGAGGCCTGAGAGGTGTTTAAAAATTCTTTCAGCTCTATAAAAGGCAGGCAGTTTTGAGAAAAAGTGATAACTCTTAGGAGAAATTGTGAAAAAATTGCATTATGACAAGGTCAAACACTTAGATTAGCATGGAAAGCATTTAGGAACGACATTTGCATATCTTGGCAAGGGATCAGAAGGTGAGGCCTAAGCCCATAAGTTACCACACACTATTAAAAATCTTCCTTAGAATACAATATCGCTTTACCCAAGTGGGATGTCTGTATGCATGAGTGTCAGTTTTATTTCTTAGCATCATCTTTACAGCACATCAGCAACAGTATGTATCAAAGAGAGAGTGGTGAGGGGGTGGGTGCCCGTCCCTGGGGGTGTTCAAGGCCAGGTTGGCTGGGGCCCTGGGCAACCTTGTGTAGCTCCAGGCTTGGAGGTTGGTGTCCCTGCCTGTGGCAGGGGGTTGGAGCTCTGTGACCCTTGGGGTCCCTTCCAACCCAGGCCATTCTATGATTCTATGAAATTATTATTATCAACTCTTTCAGTCTCGATTTCTGCTTGGGAAAGATTTAACCACGGATTAGTAGTGATACATATTGTGGGATGCTTAAGATTGCACAGATGAAAAGTATAACAAAGTTATTTTATTAAAATAGCACTTAAATAAGCATGGAAGTTAGGAATGGTAAGTGAGTTTATAAGCTTAAAAATTACACAGTCAATATTTGTCAAGGTTATTTTGGCACCAGCTACAATATTTTAAAATGATACCTAGCGACAGAGGCCTCTCTATCAGGTAAATGACAATAGATAGAACTTCAAAGTAATTGCAGTGCTTTATCCTGTAACCTCGCTGTTCTTTCCCACCTGGTTTTATCTTCCCTACCTTTATATCCCTACAAAATATATCTTTCTAAATGTTGCATTAGAGAGGAAAAAAAACATGAACCCTTGGTTGATATTTTGCTCTGCATACTGAGTATACAAAGAGCTGCTGCCATGCACAAGGGTCTTATGATGATTTTTACCATTTCCAAAGGCAGTGAGCCTTGAAAACTTCTAGGAGTTGTTTCTTCTGACACTGGTAACTCTTTGGCCTCAGATTTGCTGTATCATTTTATGAATTATTATTTGCTGTGGTAATTTGTCTCTCTGAAACTCAGCAGAATTTTATTGCAGGTTGGTAAACTAGGTGTCAACCCAGATAGTTTTATGGACTTGAGTTTTGTCCTGCACTGAACTAACAATTTAGGATAAGCAAATAACTGCTGGGAAAGATAGTCTTCTGTGTTGATGTATAAAGATGCCTGAAAGAGGATTTGTCTCATGCTGTGTGGCTGTGGCAGAGTCTGGATTGAACTAGCTTTTCGAACACCACAGACATGGAATTGACTGGAAGTTAGGGGCCTTGGTAAAAACATTTCTCATTACTTTTCTTGTTAAGTCTAAGTCTCTAAGGGGGGTGAAGGTGCCTTTATTTGCCCATTACCTGCTAATTACCTACCCTAAGTCTCTCCCTTCCCCCCCCCCCCTTATTTAGGTGATTTGTATTTTCTTTATATGTATTTATAGCTGTATGTCTCCTAGAGATGTGAGCAACCACATAGCAGTTCTGATCAGAAAATTCTGATAGTGTGTAGTCATTTGAACTCATTTTTTTATGTCTTTCCTTCTGTGTAGGTTATATTTAAAGGGCATTTGAAATACATGTGCTAATCAGTGCCTAACTATGTCATTTACTAGTGCAGCAATTCAGAGATCCTAGAAAAACCATCAGTCTACTTTGTGCTGGTAACCTTTTTAAAAAAAAAAAAGCCAAACCATAGAGTATTGATATCTCTAATAGGCACTTTCTGTACTTTAACAACTCCTCCCCTGGTGATACACATAGTAATTTCTGACAAATTACTGCTTGAAATGCGTAGATCATTTACCACCCTGATGGAAGAGAAGGCTGGTGTGAGCTCTGCATTCAGCCATGCAGATACTGGGTCCTTTTCTCCTCTCAAGCAACTCCAGGTTATCTGAAGTTAAGAAGAGAGAACTCATTTCTGCATTGCTGTGCTTTGGTTTCCTGTCTTACTAAATGCTGTGCTAGCTACCATCACTCGACCAAAATGAAATGCATTGTGCTCCAACTTGAGCCCATCACCCCTTGTCCTGTCCCCACAGACACTGAGAAGAGGCTGCCCATGTCCCCTGTGTCCCACCCTTCAGCTATTGATACCCATTGATCAGATCCCCTCTCAGGCTGCTTCTCTCCAGGCTGAACAGCCCCAGCTCCCTCAGCCTTTCCTCACAGGGGAGATGCTCCAGCCCTTTAATCATCTCTGTACCCCTTTGCTAAATTTAATATAGAAGTTTAAAATAAAATAGTGGATTCTTTGCTTGGCAAAAATAGGCAGTGTGGTACTGAAAGTAAGGGAACTGCATGACAGCAAAGTAAGAAACTACCTTAAAGTGTAAATTTGTCATGTTAATAATACCTGTAGGTGAAAGGAGGCAGTAAGAATTTGTGTCGTTAAGATACCTGCTTGTTTTCCTCCTCTGAAGCAGATGAGGAAATGACATTTTCTCTTCACATGCTCAGAAAGAGTCTTAAATTGTGCAGTAATACTGAGCATATGTGCTTTGTGATCCTGACAGAAACGATCAGTCTTGCCTAACTTTCAGTCTGATGTCATTGGTGCAAACGCTGGGGGAAAACAATACCTGAGTTTATATAATCTCCCATCCACCTGCTAAACATTATGACAGCCCATCAATAAATACAAGCACCTTGCAACACTGCTAATTTAAAGCTGTTGAAATGTGTTGGATTTTGAGTTTAATTTCAATAAACTTTTGTGTATTTTTTTTTCAGATCTATTAAATGGTTATTAGTTTAAGACAAGATTTTTCTTGTTTGTTAGAAATAGTACAAAATAATGAAACTATAATAATAGATGTGCTCCAGGACTGGCTATAATGGTTTGGTTGGTGAGCTGTAATTTCCAGGATGTTTCCCCATGCAAAAGGGACTTTAAAGGAAATTGAGTCACCTCTAATGAAAGCAGACTAAATTTGATGACACAAGTGGGTTTTTCTGATGGTGTCCACCGAAGGCCATGGCAAAACACAATCAGCTAATCTCCAAATGATTCCAAAATCTCTGAAAAACACAAATGTCTGTATCAGACAAGAGTCACAGGAGTTCTGTGAAAGGCAAGGATTGTAGTAACTCAGATTTGTTTCTGTCAGTCTGCATTTGTAGACCTGTGTTTGAAGATTCTCAGATGTAGCTATACATTTTTTAACTTTTTTAAAGCAAATTGGGCTTTCCTGCCTTTCTCTAGGTACTATTTAATAAGTCATGTTGCTGAAGAGTTGCTTGCTGCCAAGTTTTCCATGGGTTCCATTAAGCACTCTCAGAGTATTTGCAGGCACGATCACTGTGTGTACAGGAAGGTAAGTTTATGTATGCAAACAGGTACATAGGCTAGAGTAATTGGGCAGATTGGCTAATTATGTTTCTAGACATGAAGTTGTGTATGCAGCCAAAAACATATGCACAATTTGGTGTATGCAAATGAATGCAATCACAAGCCTGGCTGGTAAATGAAGCCCATACATTTAATTTTACCCTTTGGGTGCCAGCAGCGTTAGGTGAGCTGGAGCTTGTGTGTTCCAAGTAACACTTATTTTATTCACAGACAGATTCCCAAAGCCCTTTGCAGGAAGTTGAGAAGTATAAAATTTGCTAGGGAAAGAGGTTGACTTGGCACAATTCATGCAGGCTGCCACGTACAAGAGGTGTTCACATATATTCTGCAGTGGGATCACAAAATGAAAGAGCAGACCTTCAGCAACTGCGAGTTGCAGGGATGCAGGTTTTCTTCTTGCATACCAACTTAGAGAGAGAAATGCAAGGAAGAGAAAAAAAGGGATTCCTTACAGTGAGGTCACTGGATTCTTTCTTTGCTATTTGTTTTCCTCTCCAACATTTTAAAATGCAAAAATGTATTGCTTTGCTTTCATGTGTCAGATAAGTGATAACAAATTATTTAAGCTGTAGTTAAGCAGTATTTCCATAGCGTATTTCAGGGTGTTGCAGACATGTACTGATGATCTAATTAGAGATAATCAATATCATCACAGTAGCTTTTCAGGTATAGCTACGTCAGTAGTTTGTATATGTGTTCATTGCCTAGCTGGAAAACATAAGCACAACACCTAGTAACAAAGGAGTAGTCAGCAGGAACAAATCTGATGTGAGAAATAATGGTGAAAGGAACCATTTGAGTCCATAAGTAAAAGGTGTTGTCAGTGTATTTTAGGAAATGTATATCTCTACTGTAATTAGTATTAAAAACATTTTAAATTGACTTTTCACACTCACCTGTTGCCTCAGTTACTGACAATCAAAAGATAGTTGTTTGACAGCCCTGAAAACACAGGATTTACTTTCTGCAGCGTTGTACTAAAGCTTCTGAACAGATGCCCATCCAAAGCATTTCCACAGCCACGTGTCTCTGGATTGATACCTTCACGGTATCATTATTGATAATCTATTCATCGTTAGATGTTCAATTCAGAGCTTGAAAAATACAGGTGTTTCTATTTAGTAGAAAATTATTAGCAATATAGAAACCAAGATTTTGAGAGGAGCTGCTGCCTGGGTGTTTTGGTGAGTAAGAGAAAACGTGATGCTCTGAACTGGTTCCCTAGGACTGTCTGCATGTAACAGCCTACACAGAGCAGAGGCTACTTGGGAGGAAGTAATCTGAGTGCATAAATTTTTTTCCAGTTTATTTTATTCCTCTCCACTGGTTGTCACAGACCTCTGATTGCATGTTCTGAACTTGTTCTGGTGTCCACCTCCCTTGAGATTCTTCCTGAAACACACCATTTGCTTTTCCCTCATTTAGCTGATTTCACTTACCCATCTAAAAGGATTTTTTCCCCTTTTTCCCCCCTCTTCTTGTCTTTAAACTTCACTGAGGGCAGGTACAAAGGTGCAGATGTGTTTAAAACCCTGTAGCCACCACTAGATCTTTCTCTGATACCTGTGTTCCACAGCTCCTGTGTGCCTCTCAAATCCTGCTTCCAACTTCTGGGTTTTGCTGATATCAGTGGGTTTCTCCCTGTTGATGCCTGGAACTTTTGCAGTTGATTCATGTGGCATTTTTAAAGTCTCTGTATCCCAGCAAAACAGAAGTTGCATCAGATTGGTAACAGAGATGTTGGTCCTGTCAGTAACCTCAGGCTACCAGGGCGCTTTGGGAAGACTGAGCTATAAAAGCAACACAGAGGAAGAGAAAGACACAGCCACCTAAATAATCCAACCATGCAGGAGCTCACGTGGGTGATTGGAAAGCTCTTCAGTTGAGTGAGAGGAGCAGCAATATGCAATCTTGCTATACATGGGGCATAAGCAAAGATCTGGTTCAGCTTTGATTTTCTTGAGTAGAAAAGAAATTGTTTGTACTCAGTCTTCAAACAATGCAACTCAGCAGAAAGGATTGTTACTTGTTATTAATTAGGGTGGCATGTTTGAATTGGTTCCTTTTATTATACTCTCTGATGGATGTAAAATCTTCCTGTATGGTTGTTTTATCACTCATTATGCTATGTGTAATTTAAGCTATTACTGGCTCTTTTACCAGTAAATGATAATGTCTGTATTGGGTCCCTGCTTACACTGTGAAAAAAATCTGTGTGGTTCAAAATTCAGCCAGAAAACAATCTGAATGCCAATTTCTATAACTTACAAGATAATACTTTATTTTTCCTTCCTAAAGACCACATTTACAGCCAAAATTACTAACAGCATAAAAACATCAGCGTAGCTGAGGAATGGGGTTTTGGTTTCGATCATCACCAGCTCACTGTTAGGCTTGTGCTGTTAACCTTTTCCCCTACACATCATCAAGCCATCGAGTGGTTATTCTCTCCAGTTTCATTTCTATTTATTACTCCAGACCAAGTTCTTCTCAAACAGTGATTCATGACTAACGAGCACAATAATTTTTGATTATCTGTAGGTGAACCAAGCTGGAAATGTTCTGCTCCATTAAGGAATATTTGATTTGAGATTTTTATAAGCTTGAGCATTTGCTACTTGAGTGTGTCCTAATGTGCCGTCCCTGTATTGTGAGCAGAATCGGGTTTAGAGTCCTCATTAAGATGCCAAGCAGAAAACACAATATAAAACCCACATGTTACTGTTCTATTGTCTTACTTACAGTGATGCTGTTAATGTGTCAGGTCAGTGTGTGGCTCAGGCAACTCTGATAAAACAGCTGTTTTGGGATATGGGGGCTGCTGAATTCTTTCATAGTTAAAAAAAGCAATTGGGAAAATTCCTGAAATAAAAGTAAATTCAAAGCTGTGAAGTGGAAAGATGTTTGAGGGTGATCATGTGCCCCAGATGACCAAAGGCCTGGAGAGTATTCTGAGGAAGCGATAGTAACTCTAGGGGCTGGAGGGGAAATCGTATGAGGAGCAGCTGAGGGAGCTGGGGGTGTTGAGCCTGGAGAAGAGGAGGCTGAGGGGAGACCTTCTCCCCACCTCCCCTGCCCTGCCAGGAGGGTGCAGAGAGGTGGGCGATGGTCTCTCCAGCCAGGGGACAGGAGATGGGACAAGGGGCAATGGGCTCAAGCTGCCCCAGGGCAGGGTCAGCTCAGCTGGGAGGGAAACGTTCTTCCCTGGCAGAGTTGTGGGACTGTGGCACAGGCTGCCCAGGGAGGGGCTGAGTCACCTTCCCTGGGTGTGTTTAAAAAAGGGTAGATGAGGTACTTAGGGATCTGGTTTAGCTTAGGATGGGAATGATGATCTTAAAGGTCTTTTCCAATCTTGTGATTCTGTAACTTATTTTAGACTTTCAGTCTGACCCAGAGTAGCTTTTTCCTGGGTTAAAATGACCCACCTAGCTCTGGTTACCTGTTTGTGTAAGTGTGCACCTGTACTTAGGCAGATCAGTTCTGTGCTCCAGTGAATTACCTTGTTTCCTGTGAACTCGACATTGTGTGCTGGAGTCCCAGTTTTACAAAACCTAGGCTGTGAAGGGCAGTGCTCAGAGGGCAGCAAACTGCTCTGAAGGACCACCCACCTGCTTCTGTAGAAGCATTTACAATGTGATGTTCTACTTAAATACTACATTCCTAAACACCAGTATTACTGCAGCTCCATCCCTACTACTTAATAAGAACAAAAAGAAGTAAATACCACACATCTTTCACTGACCAATGTATGTCACCAAAGCATCATCTTAAAAAACTTTATCCACTATGATGTTTTAGAGAGTGAAATAGGTATCACTGCAGCGAGTGATGGATGATGGTGAGCGAGTGTACCACGGACCGCGTCAGCTCTGCTCTTAGGAGAACATTTTATACCTGAAATTAATGAATGGCTTACTGTTTGTAAAGGCTCATTAAAAAAAAACCCTGAATGTGTTCTGTTTCTACTACTGCTTATCAGAATTACATACTTTTTGTTTACTTACAGTATGAAAGAGGCTGGTTTAGGCCATAAACAGTGGAGGGGTGGTCCCATTTCATCAAACTGCAAGCAGTGTCCAGTAGTTTATACCAGTCCTGTTTGTGGATCAGATGGGCACACATATTCTTCTCAGGTAAGAATTAAATAAAGAACTGAATTTATTCTTTCGTTGTTCCCGTCCATTCCAGCTCCTGGAAAGCAGAATGCTGTATTGTAACACAAATCAGCTTTTACTTGTTTTGAGTGAGACATGTTGCAGGCTGTGACTGACAGCAAGGCAGAGTTCTAGCAGCATGAAAGAGTGGTACCCAGAGAGGTGCAGTGTGAGGGTTAAGTCTGTCTGTGACTGACACCATGACAGGGTTTGGAAGTAAGGAGAAGTGTTGTGGTGGTGTCCCCAGTTTGGGGTTGGATAAACACATTAGGTCAGGTTTTCCAGCTGAGGGGTTGCTTCACATTCTGAGTGGCATAGATGTGACATACCCACATACAAGGCTGGAATCAAATCCGCCTCCTGCCATACTCCTTTGGGGACAGAGTATGATAAAAAATCCCGGTTTACCCAGTATGTGAGTTCATCCAGTGTTTTTTTGGAGCAAGGATTTTGTGTTGGTCACGTTGAAGTCCATGAACTGTGGGATGGCATTAGTACAGTGCTCAGGTGACACCTGGGAGCTAAAGGGAATTTGGAATGTCAAAATCTGTTTGTTTAGCATCCTTCCTTGAAATGTTGGGTAGAAGAATGTTCAGCCAGTGGTAACAGCTGAACCGCCTCTAGGAGAGAAACAAACCTGTGATGAACACGTTGTATCCGAGGCAGTGAGTGAGTCTGTAGTGCAAGAGGAGCTTCTGCATTGTCACCCGTGGCCTTCCACACACAGTGTTTCCAGCAGGAAATAGCATCCAGTGCTGCAAGAGGAATGCAATGAGAACGCCAGTTGTTCTAGATTAAACTGATGGGAGATGCAGAACCTCTCTTTTGGGTACTTACAGAGAAATAATTCCCATACAGCATTTTAAGCAAAATATTTGTAGTGTATTTCCCACTATTTAAATATTTTAGAGTCAATATTTGTTGTACTTAATTTGCTTTTGTTTGGGGCTTTTTTATTTCAAGCACAAACTCATCTGAAATTAGCAAAACTGGATTGGAGCTTCCAGGAGTGACCAGCTATTGCACTGAACACTAAGTATCCTCTCCAAGGGTATTTTATTCTTGTTGAAATAAAAGAAGCAGAATATAACCCATGATTCCCCAACCTTGGCAGTTCTTGTGCTTCTATCCTAAATCTTACCTTGGAAAATGGTTTTGTTGTACAAACTGTGTGTCTAGTTACAGGGAACTGGTCAAGAATCTTACTTTTCCTTAAAAATAAAATATTTTTTAAGAACTTTGGAACTCTTCCACCAGGCTGTCTGAGGCTCTGCACGTGAATTTTGGACTCAGCAGCAAAATATTTCCTTTCCAGTGATGATACAACTTAAAGTTTCAATTCAGGCATGTGAAAATATTTCCATTCATGGCAATCTCCTGTCTCCCTTTCATCCAGAGCTTGAAATGCTCTTGCATCTTCCTAGACATTAGACGATGCTCTCATCTAGCACTTCTTTTGTGGTACCATGTACTTTTTTTTCTTAGATATGGTGTACTTTATCTCTCGTGACCTCTCCCTACATTCTTCCTGAGGTAACAGAAGCATCCCAGCCAGTTTTAAACCAGCCACGTTGCTTAATTCCAGCTTTATCACAGCAGGATGCTGTATTGTAAGGAGTCCTGTACGCAGAAGTGACCCTTACAGCCTCTGTCAAGGTCTGGCCTGAAGTACTGTACAGAGGCTTATAAATAATGATGAGGTACAGATAATTTGACATCAGTTTATGTGTTAAAGGTGAGGGTGCGATTCTCAAACAGGATGATGAGAAATGAGTGGATTAAATAGATCACACTGCTTCATTCCAGTGCATTATCAGAGCTGGCGTGCATTATCTGACCCCAGTGTCCCTTACATGAATATAAGGCAGAAGGGATGTAGCATCAGAGAACAACTGCAGGGTTTTTTTTTATCTTCCACTACTTTATAACGGTACATTTAAAATCTAGGTTTAGGGCAGCAAGATGCTAAGAAGCCAAGGACCACAGATGATCTGGTAGAGCCTATACATATTTTTTTATGTCTTTTCAATGATGACAGGATTTAATATTCCATGGTGCAGTTGCATCAAAACAGAGATCCTTGGAAGGTTATTTCAGGAGTTGGTTGTGTTACAAATTGACATCAAGACAAATATTTGTGTGCCTTTACTCTAGGCAAAGTTTAGTTTCATTGTGACTTCAGGCTCTGGTAGGAGTTTCTATAGCAATTTTCGTGTATTTAGAGCACATTTGTCAGTGACTATGGCAAAGTGTGTAATATATCTCCTGAAAAAAAGTCAGGAAATACAGTAGGAGCATCGTACAACACAGCCCAGCAGCTGGTGCTTGGTGGATGGACAGTGCTGGAGGAGTATGTCCTCCCTTTTCAGACCTTTAGATAACTACAGATATTTCATACGTGTTTTTTACTTTGGGGGGGAGGGGAAAGCCCCAGAAAGATGCTATAGTGAGTGGACAACGTAGAAAGAAAGGCTGACTTCTGAATTGGGTTTGCCCAGAGACAGGTAAGGATGTCTTGTTCCTTGTACACTTCAGCGGGCCGGGCTTGGCCTCCTGTGCTTGCAGCCCACACGCAGTCAGTGTAAAGGAAAAGTAGCAGGACTGAGATCTTCATTATTAGTATTTCTGGAGTGTGCAAACAGAAATATTATGTGCTGAAATGTGGAGTAATCAAAGGGAATGTTAATCATTATTAGAGAAGAAATTCGGTATGAAGAGATCCTGCCGTTTCCTCACCGGGGTGGTGCTACAAACCATTTGTAGTTAATAGCCTTTAAATCATGCTGCCTGTGGTCTGTACTTCCTTAGCTTAACCCTCTGCTCTGCCCTGGTGAGACCACACATGGAATATTGTGTCCTGTTTTGGGCCCCTCGGCTCAGGAAGGATGTAGAACTCCTTGAAAGAGCCCAGTGCAGGGACACCAAAGTGATGTTGGGAGTGGAACCCCTTCCTTATGAGGAGAGGATGAGGGAGCTGGGTCTCTTTAGCCTGGAGGAGACTGAGGGGTGACCTCATCAATGCTTATAAGTATGTAAAGGGTGAGAGTCAGGAGGCCAAACCCAGGCTCTTCTCAGTGATGGCAGCGACAGGACAAGGGGCAGTGGGTGCACACTGGAGCAGAGGAGGTTCTGTGTGAATATAAGGAGGAACTTTGTCACTGTGAGGGTGACGGAGCCCTGGGACAAGCTACCCAGAGAGGTTGTGGAGTCTTCTCCTCTGGAAACATTCAAACCCACCTGACTGTGTGCAGCCTAATCTAGGTGATCCTGCTCTGACACAGGGGTTGGACTACATGATCTTCCAAGGCCCCTTCCAACCCCAATCTTACTGTGATTCCTGTAAACTTTGGCACTTCAAAGTGCATTATTCGTTTTCACTTGAGGAATTCTCAAGGAGCGCTGTACCCTGGGGTAGGGCCCTGGTATCCCATCCTTTCTGCAGGAAAAATGATGTCACTGCTGCCAAGATGGCTTTTGCAGCCTGGTTCTAGCTGTATCTTTACCTGGATTAATAGGGAAAGAGAAAGGACCTAGAGTCCAGCTTGGATGGGGTGTTTTGTAGAGCTCTAGTGTTTGGTATAGTAGGCTGAAGTTTTCTCTCTTAGTGGGACTGCTTGGAGACCACGTTCACCCTGCAATAGCATCTAACCTTAAATAAGATCAGTGAGCAATGCTTTGAGTATTTTGAAAGGAAAACACCACAGAAATAAGTTAAGCATTAGAAATCTGCCCATTGCCCCATGATTTTATTCCAGAATCATCTCAGCAGTAAAGTCTGGATCAGTCTTATTATTAGCAACACTTCTCTCAAGTTAGTTTCTCTCAAGTTAGTTTCTCTCAAGTTAGTTTCTCTCAAGTTAGTTTCTCTCAAGTTAGTTTCTCTCAAGTTAGTTTCTCTCAAGTTAGTTTCGCTCAAGTTAGTTTCTCTCAAGTTAGTTTCTCTCAAGTTAGTTTCGCTCAAGTTAGTTTCTCTCAAGTTAGTTTCACTCAAGTTAGTTTCGCTCAAGTTAGTTTCTCTCAAGTTAGTTTCTCTCAAGTTAGTTTCTCTCAAGTTAGTTTCTCTCAAGTTAGTTTCGCTCAAGTTAGTTTCTCTCAAGTTAGTTTCGCTCAAGTTAGTTTCTCTCAAGTTAGTTTCGCTCAAGTTAGTTTCGCTCAAGTTAGTTTCGCTCAAGTTAGTTTCTCTCAAGTTAGTTTCGCTCAAGTTAGTTTCGCATTGAGAATCAGTTCTAAAGCAATAATTTATTCTACCTATGAAAACTTCCAAGTGATTGATGACATCCCTATAGGTATAAATAGCAATAAATGTTTACAAAAACAATGAGCCTAAACTAGGTTCTCAGGCTAAGATGGAAAAGGTATAGAAAAGCAAAACAGGGAAAAAGAGGATATGAATTCTTGATATACTTTACAGATAGATAAGTATGAGGCTTCAGATTGTTTTTTTTAATATTCAGAAACTTTCCTCAGTATCCTGAATTATGATTCCTTTCTCATGAGAGTGTGCCAGTGGATAAAGTCACACCATGTGTGGAGGGGGGAGTTTAATACTGGCTGCTTATTCTATTCAAATTTTGTTTATACTTTTAGGTGAACCTAAAATCCTAGATTTTTATTCTTGGGCTATCCTGTGCTTCATTGGTTTTGTTTTTAGAATCAAGCCTGCTTTTTATTCATTTCAGGTGTTTAAGACTTGCTTAATAATCTGTATCTGTGAGATGTGTTTTAGGACAGCTTATTTGGAAGGACCATAAAAATTAATAATCAATATTTTTAAGCTTTGTTACTTTAATCATTGTTCTATTATAAAAGTAAAATTGGTTTCTTTCTTAGCTTATTGCAGCTTTCCAGGTCGCAAGCCTGAGGTGTTGACAGTTATTTCTACTTCAGAAAAGATTGCTAGAAATAGATTCAGTCTTACAAAGTGGGTATCTTGTTGTGTAATTGTAAAAGTGAGTAATTTCCACAAGCCTGATGCAATGTGTGTCAGTCTTACTTCTGAAATCACCCTAATCCACTCTGCCTTTGGGGTTTTATCTGCATCATTGCTAAGCAATCTGCTATAGACTTAACTGATGGTTGAAACCTAGACAAAAATAATGTTAAATCCTTGCCTGCCATCATTAGTAATGAACTCGTGTAATTTCTCTGAAATAGGTTATTTGGCAACACTCTGGTCTGTGTATTTGCAGCTGGAAGAAGCAGCTTCTTCCACGTGCTCTGCCAGCACCAGAAAGTAGCATACTTTCCATTTCTTTCTCTAATAAAAGCGGGTTTTCTCAAAAATGGGCCTCTCAAAATCAAGTTTCTTGTGTCTGTCCTGTTCCCAAGCCAGACTCAGCTGAAATCCCCCTGCTGAAGTGGGTAACTTAGAGCCTGAGTTGGACTGCTGCAGTGAAGGGCTTGTGGCTGAGCTGTATGGGTGATGGAGACAAAGCTGTTAGAAAATGTAAATAAACAAACAATACCCCAAGGAACAAACCAATACCAGCCCTTCCAAAACCCACTCAAAACCCCAAATGAAAAGCCCTTAACAGTGAGACTGATGAGTAGTCAGTGAGAGAAACTCTGTCTTGTGTGCTTGATCCATGGAGTATACTTTATCAGGATACGCTGATCTTCAAAGAAATACTTTAAACTCCTTGTTTATGATTTAGATGCTTTAAAAAAAGAGGTGGTTTAATTTTCTCGCTTCCACCATCAGTAGGTTTTGCCAGTGATGCCTGAATTTTTATCTGAAACCTTTAAATTGATGGGATGTGGTATTCAAAAAACAGGCAGGGAAACGTCAGAAGGGTGACTCAACTTTACTTAATCCTAAATTTGTCCTGTGGGATAAAATATGTAGCTACACAGTGGTACCTTAAAGAAAAAAAAAAGCCACAAAGCTAACTGAAATAGCGGGGGGTTGGAACTACATGATCTCTGAGGGCCCTTCCAACCCTAACCATTCTGTGAAGGAGAAGATCTCTCCAGCTTGTTTATTTACATGTCCAATGGCCTTTCTTCCACCAGTTGCATCAGTATTCCTTGCTATGCTTCTTTTCCCTACATAATTCTTGAGATCCAAGTGAAACAAGCTATTTCTTAACAAGCAGCTGTTCACCAGGTGAGATCTTGAGTAAAGGAGAGGAAAGCATGAAAGTAAAATAACTTAAGTCCTGAAAGAACAGATCTGGGACACTGATGAGGACAAAAACATCTGAAAAAATTGAGTATCAGAGGTAGATCCTTTGCATCATAGGAAAGTCAGAAAGAAAAAGAAATGTGAGAGGCCACCAGACTTAGTGGAAGAGAAAAGTAAGTGTTTGTATAGCAGAATATACCAGCTCTTCATGCTGGACACACGGCTTTGTCTTGCCTGGATTTTAATCCATATGTGTTGGAAATCTTTTGTCTATTTCCTAAATCAAGTACTAACAGCACGAAATAGAAAGATGCTGGTATTGTTCTCAGCTCTCTTTCAGTTCCAGAGGAGATGGGTGTCCTCACAGGAGATCCAGCCGTGCTTCGCAGTACCCACTGCCGCTTGCGCAGCAGCGCGTTTCTTCAGCCCGACGGGGTGAAACCCAATATGAACATGGACTTTCATAAACATTTCCTTCACTGATAGCATCTGACTTGGAATTCAAATGAAGTTTAGCATAACTTCTTGCCTGGGCAAAAAGCCCCCAAGTTGTAGAGGCAGTGGAGTGGTAAGAAGACTTGAGAGTGCCTGGGTGTGTCTGACTTCTGATGCAAACAGTGATGCTGCTGTGTGCTGATGAAGGCTTCACCAAGAAGCATCTGTACAAGAATTTCTTCTTTTGCTTTCTCTTTTTTCCCCCCAGATGACATTGTATAGTTTGAATGTCGTAGAAACTTGGTCGAGATGACCCAGCACGGACTAGCTGGGTCCCTGCCACGTAACTCCTATTACTTTCCTTATTTTCCCTGTAATTGAAGACTAATCAGCACGCCCTTTAGATGCTATTTTAGCTCACATACAACTTTATAAATATTTCAACTTAGATATAATTAGATAAATTGAACTTGTTTAATTAGTAATGCAATCAGCTGGCGTGTCTTAGGAAGCCATCTCCCATTAAAAATGCAGTGATAATGCATGTTAATAAGCAATAAGCAGATTCTATTAACAAAAAATGCCCTGCTTTTACAAGCCGTTTGCGTCTTATAATAAGCTTTATAGCTTTGCCATTACTTTTATTTTACCATTGGCATTGCTGAGGAATTTGTGTGTCAGCTGAAAATCAGGGAAGATCTTTTTTGGCTGAGTCTAAACTAAAATAGTCAGTGGTTCAGATGGGTTTTTAGGAGAATTTGGTGGGTTTGATCACATTTTAACTATTACTTTGAATGTTAGTTTTCAAGTTTGGAGTGGGAACTTCAAGTTAGTTTTGTTGGAGCAATATTCCTTTTTCTGTCCCTCAAGAAATGTTCTCCAAAGTGCATAGCTGTGACTGCCAGCGATGAGGTACACCAAGAATCTCAGGTACATCCAGTGCTGAGTGACACTCTTGAGTCTGCTGAAAATTAGATTAGTGGATGTGATGCCCATCCACAGGAAGAGCCGGAAGGAGCACCTTACAGGCCTCGTTAGCCTGACCTCCCTGCCTGGGAAGATTATGGAGCAAGTCATCCTGAGTGTCACTGAGACCACGGGCAGGAAGAGCAGTGATCAGGCCCAGTCAGCATGGATTCATGAAAGGCAGGTCCTGCTTGGCCAACGTGATCTCCTAAGATAAGATGACCGGCATGGTGGATGAGGGCAGTGCTGTGGATGTTGTCAATCATGTTGTCTATCATGTTGTCTATCATGTTGTCTATCAAGCTTTTGGCACCATTTCCCACAGTGTTCTCCTAGAGAAACTGGCTGCTCTTGGTTTGGATGGGTGTACTCTTTGCTGGGTATAAAAGCAGCTGGATGGCTGGGCCCAGAGAGTGGCTGGGAGTTGGGATGAGAGCAGGGCTGATAGCACCCTGATGTTTCTAGTTGTTGCCAAGCAATCAGGGAATTTTCCGTTGTTCATCCTACCCCACTAATGAGAAGGGAGGGGACCCAGCCAGGACAGGTGACCCGAACTGGCTGAAGGGGTTATTCCATGCTAATTACATCGTGCTCAGCATAAAAGGGGGGCTGGTGGGGGGAGGAGGAGGCAGCTCCAGGATGTGCCATTTTGGGGATGGTCTAGGGACAGCTCTGAGCTGTATGGCCTGAGCTGTATGGTTTGGTGAGACATCTCATTGTGTATCACCAGTTTCATATATTTTGCTATAAAGTCCTCTTACCGTTTTTATATCTCTGTTTCTGCTATTCCAGTAAACTATCCTTATCCCAACCCGTGAGGTTTTGGTTCCTTGGGTTTGGTTTATTTCCTTCCCTTCTCCTTCCCTCTCCCCCTCCCTCAACTTCCCCGCCCTTTAAAGAACAAGCAGCTGGGTGGTGCTCTGCTCTCAGCTGGGGCAGAACCATGACAGTAACTAACACACGGTTGACGTGTTACTGAGGGGACAAAAAAGCCACCTGTAGGTCTGTGTGACACTTTAGAGATAAATGTCATGGTTTATTTCTACAGCTTCAATTGGTTGGCAGTTTGGTGTCCCTGGAGGGGTTTAAAAGGAAATGTACTTGGTGACATGGTCTAGTGTTGGACCTAGTAGGGCTGGACAGATGGTTGGATTCAATGATCTTGAAGGTCTTTTCTAGTTGAAACTATTCTGTGATCTTGGCATTATGGTTTTAGTTTGAAATTCTGTATTGCAACTGCTTGTGCCTCCTTGGTTGCTTTTTCATCTAGAATTACAAAACAGCACAGTAATTTCCAAATTAGCTGTACCACATTCACATCACTAACTCTGGCCACATTTTCATGTCCATTGTAAGCCCCCCTAAAGTGACACCCCTGTACAAAGCAGCAGGTACAGCCATTGCCTGGAATCCACCCCACACATCAAGTAGTCCTGCCATGTTGAACTGGACCTGGAACATAACCTGATCACTACTCACTCTGATCCTCCCCCCTATACTCTGCCCTGGTCAGGCCCCGCCTGGAGTGGCCTCACCAATGCCCAGTACAGGGGCACAATCACCTCCCCAGATCTACTGGGCACACTATTTTTGATAGAAGCCAGGATGCCATTGGCTTTCCTGGCTGCCTGGGTACACTGCTGGCTCATATTCAGCATTTTCCTTCCTTATATATTTGCTTCATCCTTCATTCGCTACCGGTCTCCTAGTTCCGCACTTTCTTCACGCCTGTAAGTTTGCTCAGCCAGTCCTTCAAGTGTTCAGGGAGGTAAATATCAAATTAAAGTAGTCTGAGAACTTCTAGGCTGTAAAAAATATTCTCTCAATATTCTTTCTGCTCAGCATAGAGGTTTTTACCTCTGTATGCATAACAGACATGCCACGGAAAAGTGGTGAGTTTCCGTTTTGGAGCAAACCCAGGGTCTTTCTGTGCACGATACAGAGGGGGCAGTTTGGCAGCCATTCACAGGTAGCTACTTCAGAATGAAAGGTGGTGGAGCTGAGTGAAGTATGTTACTGTCATTTAATCTTTGCAGTGCTGGAACAGTGGTTCCAGGAGCAGAGGTCCAACAAAGAGCAAGTGTAGAGTCTGGCACCTGGGAAGGAATAACCGCTTGTATCAGCAGAGGCTGGGGGTGACCCGCTGCAGAGGAGCTCTGTAGAGAAGGACCTGGAGGTCCTGGTAGGTGACATGTTGGCTATGAGCCACCAGTGTGCCCTGGGGGCTGAGAGAGACAATGGGATCCTGGGGGCATCAGGAGGAGTGTGGCCAGCAGGTCACAGGAGGGGATCCTTTCCCTCTGCTCTGCCCTGGGCAGGCCCCACCTGGAGTGTTGTGTCCAGTGCTGGGCTCCCTGGGATAAAACAGACAGGGATCTCCTGGAGAGAGTCCAGAGGAGGGACAGAGATGCTGAAGGGCCTGGAGCATCTCCCCTGTGAGGAAAGGCTGAGTGAGCTGGGGCTGTTCAGCCTGGAGAAAAGAAGGGGGGACCATATTAATGGGATGCAGGGGGAAATGGCCAGACCCTTTTCTGTGTCTGTGGGGACAGGACAAGGGGCAATGGCTGCAAGTTGGAGCACAGGGAGTTCCACACCAACATGGGGAAGAATTTTTTCCCGTTAAGGGTGAGGGAGCCCTGGGACAGGCTGCCCAGGGCGTGTGGAGTCTCCTTCTCTGGAGAGATTCCAGCCCCGTCCGGACACCGACCTGTGTGCCCTGTCCCAGGGACCCTGTTCTGGCAGGGGGTTGGACCCCATGGGCTCTGGAGGTCTCTTCCAACCCCTGTGATTCTGTGATGTCAAAATAACATACACTGGAGTGCTTCTTTCAGAAATACAACTGCTCTAATACCAGCAAAGCTGCATGAGTCACGTCCAAAGATGACATCCATGCTTTGATATTCTCCCCACAGATTTTAATTGCTTGTCTCTTGTACAATAAACAACTATTTTGGGCAAATGTTGAAGACCATTTAAGACTGAGCAGGTTCTAAAGCAGGCAGAATATGAGTAAACAAATTGCATTTTTCTATGGGAAACTTGACAGCAGAGAAACGAGGAGCTTTTCAACCTGAAACATATTGTCAAGAGACCCTGCCACGGTACATACTTTTTGTATTTAAATTACATTTTTTGAATCACTGTGCAGCATCTTGCTCTGAAGTCAGAACTGCCTGTTCTTCTGTCTTGGAACAAACTCTGTGAAAACTCAGAGTGGTTGAAGCATCCTTAGAATCACACAAACAGATGAGAGACGGTGAAACTCTGGTGCAGAAAACTGATCTGCTGGGGAAAGGGGAATCAAGATCAGGAGGTAAAAAGCTGGACGTATTCAGAAGTAAAATGACATTTTTTCATGCATATAGGGGATTGTGATGAGAGCAGCAAGAGCAGTTAATTTATAAAAGTAATAAAGAATATAGTGAAATGGAACAGATGAGCTTCTTGAAAATTTCATGACCTGTTTCCACCATGCAGAACAGTTGTTAATGAAGGAAAATAAATCAGAATTCTTTATTGCTATACATAACATAATAGTTTGTGTATATTCTGCTATTTAAACTGTTCAGATATTTTTCCCACACACCAAATGATCTCATCACTGTTCCCAACCCTTTGTAGCACTACTTCTCACTGTGTCCTCATAATCCATGTGCCACAGATTCCTCTTTCTGGGGAGTCGGGTTCCCAAGCGGAAGATGAGTCAGGGAATATAAGGCACAAGTTCTGGTGAGATGGTTCTTCTGAAGTGGTGCGATACCTGGAAAACACTTGATGTTTTTACTTGAACTGTTCTTTTTTTTTGTTTCTGTGCTTCTAATGTATATATCCCTTACCTGAGTAAGGAGGCACCTTCCATGCTTTGCTGAAGGATGAAGAGTTCTCCATAACCTTCTTCCTCATTTCCTTTTCTGAAAAAGCTCTTTGTGAATACTTAACTTGCACACACACACCCCCACACATCCCCTTTGATTTGTTTTCTGTTATTCCTGATGTTAAATTGGAAAAATGTCCTGCAGAGTGATCTCTATGTCAAGAACTTCTGGCATACCAGTTCAACTTTTCAGTAAGAATGGCAGCATGGGGAATAATGTTATGTTTTCAACTGTGTTATTTCTACATCCTTGAAACAACAGTTCCATTTCCTGGTTAGAATTAGTTCATTTGTGGTTCGTTTCTTAAGTGATCAGAATCCCACAGATTAACCTGTTTCTACATCTGAAAAGGCATCACTGTGCAGAGTTGCATCAGGCACAGCTTTATTTCTTAGTGCTTTTTTCTAGGACACTGTTATCATAAAGGTTATTTGATAAATTCTGTAATAAATCCCCTTCTGTGAATAATGAATATTGTTGGCTTGCTGGTTTTATAATATAATACAAATGATTCTGTTTGGGGTGTGTATTGAAATCAGCCCAACACCCCAAGTGCATTCCTGCTTGCGTTGAGCCTGAAACTCTAACCAGGTTAGGAAACAGAAGCTTTTGTACCTTTATCTAGTCTGATTCTTACTATAAAGGTAGCATCTACTGCAGGAACTGTAGATCTGTGTCTGCAGAGATTCAGGCCCATCACAAAAGACTCCTTGGAAACACTTAGAGCTATAATGGTTATGATAAAAGATGTTTCTATTAATGATAGCCATTCTCTTTCCTTGCAGTGCAAATTAGACTATCAAGCCTGTGTCTCAGGAAAACAAATCTCAGTGAAATGCGAAGGACGCTGCCCTTGCCCCTCCGACAAATCCACAAGCACAGGCAGAAGTGATAGGAGAGGTGAGTGATGGTGATGTGTGTGGTGTTTTGAACAGCTCCTTTCTAGAGGGAAATAAGGTTGTGCTCACAGAGAAATGCAGTGATCACAAGCACCGATTATTTTTGAGTAAAACTGGCTTTATGTTATTCAAGGTTGTTTTCTTTGCTGTCGGTTCTGTGGTAAAATGCCACTCTCTTTCCCCAGTGCAGTTCCTGCAGTGTGAGTTACTGGTGTTCATTCTTTATTCTTTAATGTTCCTTGCTTTAGTCATTCCTTGCTGCTCAGTGGGTTTAGTTCAACATGCAAGAAAATGAGGTGTGAAAGAGAAAAAGGAAACTTTAAAAATCCTTGTTACCCCTCATGGGAGCAAGGGGTTGCACTTAAACTGCAGAACTATTAGTAGGAGGCTGTCGTAGAAAAGTGAGTTCTTTGTTTGAAAGGTTAGGGGAGTAAATCAGCTTCCTCTGATTTATGGGAATAAATCAGCTTCCTTTTGGACCGTGCGTGAGGCCAGGCTGCTGGAAAATGCAGTTGCTTTGCACTGGTCCTTGGCCAACTAGAAGAAATATAATTGTGGGTCAGTGTATTTGTATTTCAGTGACTCCCAGGTGACTGTGGAAGGCAGATGTTAAACAAAATGGGATATTAACTGTGGTGCTCCTGAATAGAGAGACATCGTAGCACGAGGTTTTAGGCTACCGTGGAGCTGAACGTGCTCAGAACAGCATGACTGGAGGGGTGGATTGTTCATTTCTTTAGGCAGATCTCTGTCAGATGGTGAGGTTTTAATTCTTTATGTTTAGGGGACGCTTCTGATTACAATAAAACTTTATGCACAAGTATCCTGGAAATACAGCAGAGCTTGGTTTTGCAGATTTGTTCCCACCCGCCCCCCAGCAACCTTATAAAGAAAATAAAAATTGGAATTTCTCAATCTGATTGAAAGGATGGGGTTGTGGGAGAGTCAGGTTTGGGTCTTCACTTTGGTAGAGGGATTTTACTGTCCTGTTAGAAAAAAGTAAATCTTTCAATTTGTAATCCCAGAAATTAGTAATGAGCCAGAAGGGCCGATGGGATCCTGGGGGGCATCAAAAGGAGCATGGCCAGCAGGTCACAGGAGGTGATCCTTTCCCTCTGCTCTGCCCTGGGCAGGCCCCACCTGGAGTGTTGTGTCCAGTGCTGGGCTCCCTGGGATAAAGAAGCCAGGGGTCTCCTGGAGAGAGTCCAGAGGAGGGACAGAGATGCTGAAGGGCCTGGAGCATCTCCCCTGTGAGGAAAGGCTGAGTGAGCTGGGGCTGTTCAGCCTGGAGAGAAGCAGCCTGAGAGGGGATCTGATCAATGGGTATCAATAGCTGAAGGGTGGGACACAGGGGGACATGGGCAGCCTCTTCTCAGTGTCTGTGGGGACAGGACATGGGGTGATGGCCTCAAGCTGGAGCACAGGGAGTTCCCCACCAATCTGGGGAAGAACTTCTTCCCAGTGAGGGTGAGGGAGCCCTGGGACAGGCTGCCCAGGGGGTGTGGAGTCTCCTTCTCTGGAGAGATTCCAGCCCCGTCTGGACACCGACCTGTGTGCCCTGTCCCAGGGACCCTGCTCTGGCAGGGGGTTGGACTCCATGTGCTCTGGAGGTCCCTTCCAAACCCTATGAGTCTGTGATTCTGTGAAAACAGCAAGTTAACAAACTACAGCCGCAACTGAACTTCTTCTTTGCAACGCTGTTCTATTTTGCTGGTTAATATATTCAAAGTACTTTTCTCAGGTGCCTGAGCTTCTTTTTATGTTCATGAACATCATTAATGACTGTTGCAATTGCCTGAATTTTAATAAAGCATTAGGATGTAGCTCTTCCTAGGGATGTAACCACATTCTTAAGTAAGTGTTACAATCTTAACCCCAAAACTGCCCCTCTGTATGATCTTACACCGTATTCATCTCTCCTATGAGGTGTAGACTCCTGTTGATTTCTACAAAAGTTTAGTAAGTAACTTGTGATATAAAAGTGGAAAAGGAATCCTGAATGTCCTTTAGGATCTGGAGAGAAAATTACCTTCCAGTAAGTTTAATTAGAAGCTTACCAGGTGTGAACACTTGCGTATGCACCTCGCCAAAGCAAGTCAGGATCTCAGTTTTGATGTGTGTGGTCAGTTAGAAGGAAAACAAAAGGAGGAAAAATCAATATATAACATAATTAGAAGCAATTTATTTTTGCATTAAATGGGTGAGAGATGTCTTCCCTTGTTTGTGTGTTTTCATGTTCAGACCTGGCAAGTGTTAAAAATTCATTTGCTTTACTTTGCAAAGCGCACGTGCTGCTTCGTGTCTGTCGTGCAGGGTCTAGAAGGACAGATTTAAGATTGAAACAGGATTGAAGGCCAATAGCAAAATCCTTACAGTTTTTAACTACAAAATATTACAGTTTTACTAGGAAAAAAAAAAAAGATGATAAAGTGAAGGTCATTTGCCACTGGTCCTTAATTCTCATGGTACAGGTCAAGAGTCGTGTATTCTGGATTTTTCTGCTTAAAGAAACAAGACAGTCTGTGGGATACACATCTTAGAAATGAGAGATACCATTTTAACTGTTTCTTACATCTAATTTAGTGTAATGTACATGGGGCTTTTTTTTCTTCTTCCACCCCCATGTAATACGTTTTCTAACTGAATGAAAGAGCAGTTCTGGCTTATATTGGATACCCTTTGAGAAGTCAGGGTAGGGCTGTCATGAGCCAGGACTTGCATTCACTTATAATCTCTTTCTTTATGAAATTTATCTTGTTTTCCAGTCTTAAGATTTCCCTGAATTTCTTTTTTTACTTGTATGGTATTTAAATTTCTAGTTGAGCTACAGAAAATTAATTATATTAAGTTGGTCAGTAGTACTTACGAAAGGAAGTTGGTAGAGGAGTTTTGTACCCCAGGTCCCAGTTAACAGCCTTCTTTGGGATTTAAGGTCTCTCAAAAGCTGCAGAATGATGCAAAGGAAAGACCAGTCTCTGAATACCATTGTTTGACATCCAGCGAGGAGCTGAGAGAGAAAGAGATGATCCATTCCCCTTTAGTGATGCCACACTAATTGCAGACATTCCCTTCTGTTTCTCCTTTACTTCTTACCTAGATTATCTAGAGTTTGTTGACTAAATAAATAAGTAAAAAACCTAAGATACTAATAACAATTAGAACCTTTGTGATGTGAGGTGGTGTTGCTGGACTGGTGTTGCTGGTTGTTTTCTTGCCTGGGCCAAACACCTGGGGTATGTCTCTCTCTTGACTGTCACAGCACTGTAAGATGAGACTCGTGGCAATGCAGGTGACAGAATCCCACTGGGTATGTGGGTCGAAAGGATTACTCTCCCTGGAGACAGAGGTGGCATTTCTGCATTCACAGGAAGAGATACTCAGAAAACATGTTCTGAATGCCAGGGCAGCAGATGGCCGTGTGGCTGACAGCTCTTAACTGCGGTCAAAGACCTTCCAAAGGCATCTAAGAAAAGCATCTATCATCAGGTGGCTTGAAATTGCTCTGCATACATTGGGAAAGTTGAATTATCCTTAAATGCAAACCAGAGTGTCTGTGCTTTTGTGTCACTGCAATAAACGTGTGCTGTGACAAGCCCAGGATCCTCATCTCCCAAACAGACTATTTCAAAGATTCAGCTCACGTGATACAGCATCCTCCTGGATTGTGTCTTCAGGTATCTTCTTCATGGAAACAAAGTTGGGATTCAAGCCCTAACATAGAGTCACGATGCAGCTGGGATGTGTAGTCAGAACCAAAGGATCAGAATCCGTTGAGGGTCCTGTGGTTTAGCTGGAAAAAGCTCTAACATTGTAGGTGAAATACTGAATTTTTAAGGGATTTTATAACAGCTCTTGCAGTTGAGAGCTCACTTGATATTTTAGCTAAAATAAGAAGTAGAGTCATGAAAAAAAGAGCTTCTCTCTGATCATCTGAGGAGGACCATATAGGTGACACAGAAAGCTGCTGTGTATGTCATGCTCTGAGCTTTCACCAGAAGGAACTGCAAAGGCAGCATTGCACATCGAGAGTATTTTCAGTTGGCATATCTGAAAGACTTCAGTCACAGAATATAGCTGCTCTCTCAGCTGCATCCTGCTTTGTACTGAATACCCCAGAACCGCTAATTGCTGTGAAGAGCTGAGGATAAGTAACACCAGGATTAAAGGCTCTGTGGATTCTGTTTCATTCTGTGTGTATCAGAGCTTGAAAAACAAATAGAGGGACTGGTTTCTAAACAAACAGCAAAACAGTGTTCTCCCAAATCCTCTTACTTTATTTACAGAGCAGCAGCGTCTCGGTACACAACCTCAGCCACTCTCCACACACTACAGGTAGAGATGCCAAAAAAAGAGCTTGTGTTTTGTTTGCATTCAAAGAGAACACTGAATTCTTTCCAGACTTCACAAATAAAGAGATTTAGGGCTCAAAACTAACATTTAACTCCTTAATCTCTACTTTGTATCGTTCCCTCTCAAGGACACATAGTGCTATTTCCTAATTCCCTTTTTCCTCTTCTGCAAGATTAACTCCAGGACATCAGTAGAATAAATTCTGCATCCAAAGCATGATACACTAGACCAGTTGGGCCTGATACTATCAGCAGTTGGTTCTGGGTTGGCCAGAAAAAGCCATTTATAGAAGGCAACGAGCAAATTTCCCATCTCTGAGACGTAGAAACTCCTGCTGTGTGGTCAAGGATAAAATTAAACTTTCAAAAACTCAAATTTCAGGCAAAAATAACCTAAGAAAGAAAATTGCTTTTTACATTGTAGAGCCATTTGGCATTTATTTACAAATATATTAATATGTTTTAAAATATTTGCCCCCAAAAGATCTAATTATGGCATCTAATTTTATACTGCCATGATTGTTACAGAAAATAAGTGACTTGCTTATAAAAATGAGTACAGAGAGAAGCGTGCTGGAGAAATTGCTCTCCCTTGTTAACCTTCTCTGAAGAACAAGCACAGCAAATGGAAGGAGGCACTCTCAGTTTGGGACTACACACAGTAGCAGCATCTTATACATGTGAGGTGAAGTTGCATTAGGTAATTGTCAGCGTTCTAGTCTGCCATAAACTTATGATTCAATAAAACATTTTGTTATGTAATTGACACTGCAATTCTGTGGAACAGGAGATTAAATGAAAACCACTGGGCTTTCTTAGTGGCTTAGTTTTTATTATTGAGGGTTTTTTTTTCTGATTTTGCCCAAAATACTCTTTACTGAGTATGAACCCTGAAATAGAAGCACACAGCTATCAGGAGTTTGTCTCATGTGCTGTGTGAGATTGATGCCATTGTGGGCTGACCACAAAAATCAGGTCTGGCTGATATTTGTGCTCTTACCTCTACTCCTGGCACCTGTGTGAATCTTGCCATCGATTGAAATGTAAATAGGCTCCTAACACCGTGAGTTGGTTCCCTTATCAGAGAAGTCATGCTTGCTTACTGTATGAATGATTCTGAAACCTTTTGTGACTTAATGGACACTACAGGACTAAAAGGTGCTATTGTATATCTCCTTTAATTCTTTATAGGGCATTGACTTAGCAGGAAATGTCTGTTTTCCTTTTTATAATGCAGTGTTCACTTTTCAGTCTCAAAGCTGTTCATCTCAGACCTGTGTTTGGCCAGGCACACAAGCTAACATACAAGCATTCTCTCTGTTGAATTCTGTATATACATTTACAGTGGTGTTGAGCTGGATGTGAACAGTAGCTCTTTGAAGGTAAAGTGGAGTTAGATGCACTGTAGGATTTAAGGCTTTGAAATTCAGTCAGGTTAATTCATTAAGAATCTCGGGGTTTATTTCCCTCTCTGTTGTGTAGAAGGTGAGTTTTTTACTTGATCTTTAATGGGAAGTAGTACTGCTTAATCAGATTTTAGTGCTTTAGTACCTGTATATTAAATAGATGTTAAGGTTTTTCTCAGATAGCAGACTAATAGTCTTGGCAAGAATTCATTTGTATCTGTAAATTATTTCTATATCTACAATATGAACAGGAAAGGAATTTGCTAGCACAAAAACACCTATATTTGCATATAGAATCAGAGACTGGTCTGAGTTGGAAGGGACCCCAAGGATCACAGAGCTCCAACCCCCTGCCACAGGCAGGGGCACCAACCTCCAGGCCTGGAGCTACACAAGGTTGCCCAGGGCCCCAGCCAACCTGGCCTTGAACAACCCCAGGGATGGGGCACCCACCCCCTCTCTGGGCAGCCTGTTCCAGCCCCTCACCACTCTCTCTGGGAAAAACTTCCCCCTAAGATCTAATTTAACCCTTCCTTCCTTTAGCTTTAATCCATCCCCCTTGTCCTAAAGCTAAAGGAGGGAAGGTTTAGATTAGATATGAAAGTTTTTATTAGCTTGGCTCATTTCTTTATTTCCTTTCCCCCAAAAGTAGGGGGGAAGAAACCCCGCCAAAACCTCATGGCAAATAGGTCTTTCAAGGAGGCAAAAATGTTCCCTTCAGCGTATCACCTCGTGGTTTCATGTGTCTGCTGTGGTTTAAAGAGTTAGAACGAGCCATTATGATGGAAGGTAATGAATGCTGGTTGATTTTCTGTTTGATAACCGTTAATTTTAACATAGCTCATGAAACAATTCTCAATTTCAGTCCTAGAGACCCCAAAACAGCCAAATTATGAGGAAAGCTCAGTCCATGTAGCACAACACTCGATTAAGCCCTTTTCCATAGTCACGAGAGGATGCTTTTTTTAGGGTATGTTCCTTATCTTCATTTGCTCCCTGCCAGCTAGCTTTTACAGATTATAAAGCTGAAAGTTTAAATATAGTCCAGCCCATTAAAATAGTGTTGCATTCGATTATAATGGCTATAATTGCCTTAATTATGTAAATGAAGAGGCCTTGCCAGTCTTATGATCCATTAAAGGCTTTAAAAGTGTGTCATGGTATTTCTGTTGGGAAATAAATACCCAGAGAGATGCAGCTCGTGTGCTGAGTGTCTGGATCAGCGTTCCCTGCCTGCTCGTGCCGTGGCTGGATGAGCTAACAGGATGCTGGTGGCTCAATCACTGGTGTGATGGCAACACATCTTGCTGATGCTATTTTTATGCCCTTGCGTTTAACTGGGTATCGTTGCTCTTCAGCAGGAGGTAACTGCTGGAAATAGACTTTCTTTATCAGGTGGCTATTTTGAACTAGTTTGTTTGCCCCTCCAGCTTTATTTTTGGAAGGTGGAACGTGTGGTGCCAGTTATATAACCTACCACCCAGTTGTTTTGTCCTGTGAGTGTGTCAGAGCTTATTGGGTAGGGAAGCTACTTGAGATCCTTAGGATGGTCAGGGCTGGACTGCTGATGGTTCAGGGATGTTTGGAGGGAGTGCTGGATCAGTGTGTTTCCCTGACCTGGCTTCAAGTAGGTTGTAAACCCAGTGGTGTTTAAAAAAACAAGTGATACCCTATTTGTGGTCAGTTCTCTGCTGAAGTAACTGAACCTGCAGTAGTTAAATTCCCTGTTTACTTCACAACCTCACCTGTGCTACCCATGCTCCCTGGTAAATAGCTGCAGTAGCACTTTTCTGGAGGGACTGTTCTGCTTAAGCTAATTTTAAGCAACCATACTGATAACCTGTTAGGCAAGAAAAGACTTTCACCATGTATCAGTGTCTCCTTACTCAGCTGCACAATATCCCCTTTCTTCCAGTAATTAAAATATAATCAGTTCTTACACTCCCCCCTACTCTGCCCTGGTCAGGCCCCACCTGGAGTGTTGTGCCCAGTTCTGGGCTCCCTGTGTAAAAAAGACAGGGATCTCCTGGAGAGAGTCCAGAGGAGGGACAGAGATGCTGAAGGGCCTGGAGCATCTCCCCTGTGAGGAAAGGCTGAGTGAGCTGGGGCTGTTCAGCCTGGAGAGAAGCAGCCTGAGAGGGGATCTGATCAATGGGGATCAATAGCTGAAGGGTGGGACACAGGGGACATGGGCAGCCTCTGCTCAGTGTCTGTGGGGACAGGACAAGGGGCGATGGGCTCAAGCTGGAGCACAGGGAGTTCCCCCCCAATGTGGGGAAGAACTTCTTCCCAGTGAGGGTGAGGGAGCCCTGGGACAGGCTGCCCAGGGGGTGTGGAGTCTCCTTCTCTGGAGAGATTCCAGCCCCATCTGGACACCGCCCTGTGTGCCCTGTCCCAGGGACCCTGCTTTGGCAGGGGCTTGGACCCCATGGGCTCTGGAGGGCCCTTCCAACCCCTGTGATTCTGTGTCTGTGACACAGCAGTGTACATTTTCAGCTGAGTGACTTGTTTACCTCTCCTGAGCATGGAGACAGGAGGACAGTATTGATTTACTTTCTTTGGGTAAGTATTGGAACTCTCTGTCATCGTCAAGGACCGTTGTTCCCATGGTTGGCGCGGTGTTTCGAGGCACCGAGGGAAGAGTTTCCACAGCCAGTGTGTGTTCACTAGTGCACTGAAAACACCTGCCAGTGCAGGGAAGGCATAATGATCCTTAAGCCATGTTCACAGCATCCTGTTGTCCCACTGATTTCAAACTCTGATGGCCTCTTGAAGTCTGAAGAAACACCACAGTGCTGCAAAGAGTTCTAGCAGCACACGTCTTCCCCACGGTGCTCATTCCATGCTTCTGAGTGTTTGTCTGTGAACATACATCTTCCTCTTGCTTCAGAGAACCCCCAGCCTCATTCTTCATGTCTATCTGTCATTCTGCAGCTATCACCAGATCATCCTGCCAGCTTTGACTCTTCCTGGCAGTTACTACAGCAAAGTCTTGTTCAGAAAAGTTACACAAATCCATGCCAGTATCGGCATGGTCTAAGTCTGGTTTGGGTGATGCACTTTATCTCCATCACTTTCACTACCTAGAAGGCAGATTTCCTATTTGTAAATGAAATATATATATAAATTTTCTCTGTACTGCTGATGAATCAGTGTTAAGAAAACACTAGGAAAATTACTGGATAGATATTCAGGTTCCAATTACTGGAACTACCCAACTGTGTTGCTTTTTATCTGCTTCATGAAATACAATAGTAATTTTATTTTATTTTTTCCTTGATATCTTAATTTTATATCCCAGATACAGGCTACTTGACGTGTCAGAAATCCTCTACATAAGCCATTAGAGTCTTAATGGGAAATAAAAAAAAAACCCTAACTTCTTCCCTGGAGGCACTGAGCTCCATGAAATTAACTGTGGCATCTGTTTTAAGTGGTGTTCCTGCTGATGCTGCGAGATGGGGTTCTGCAGACACCTTGCACACAAGCACTGGTGGCTGTTCTGTCGTAGCAAATCGTTAAGCTTTGTCTCATTAGCGTGGTGGCACCTTTAGAATAGCATTTGGCTTTAAGACTTAACTACCCCCTAAAATTAAGTGCCCTTGGAAAAAACAGGGCTGGATTGAGATTTACTGGGAATGAAACTTTTTTCCTAAGAAAGAAAGACCCTGATCTTACATTTACCATTGATAATAGTGCAGGGTGGGTCTGAAGGAGGCCTGGGTTCATGAATATTGAATACCAATTCTTGTCAAAACTGTTTGCATTATTTATCCTGTTGATACTAGAGGGATGATATGAATTCCTGGGGTTCTTCATAGCAGGAGAGCATGAAACATTGCAAAAGACAGCTGCAAACCCACCTTTGGGGGGAAACTTAAGTCATTAAGATGGTTTTATTCTGGTTTGTCTCTTCAGCAGGCTTGTCTTCCTGTCTGAATTTAGGTGTGGATGAAAGTTCCAAGCAGGTTTATAACACAGTTTAACATCTCTCATAGGAATCTGATTATTTATTTTCAATCCAGCTTTCTTTTACATCATTAATGTGCACTGTGGTATTTCAGTGTGCACGGATTAAGAGGACCCTGCACTTGGCTTTGTTGAACCTCATGAGGTTCACCTGGGCCCACTTCTCCATCAGTTTTAGCCACAGTGATGTAACACCATGACAGAAGCATTTTAATAGGGTAATGATTTATTCTTGATGTTCAGACAAAGGACATGAGGAGCCTCAGAAGTAATTTTTAGATTCCCAAATTTATATGTAGAAGAATCTTGGCTGTGCACAGTGTAACGATGAGATTAGACTGAACTTCATTACTGCAGAGGTCATCAGATAATTGCCAACTCTGCTATTCCTTGTTACTTTTGCTGCACTTCCAAGCAAGATTCCTTCAGACTGGAGGAGTGCCCCTTTTGGTGTTTGGGACTGTAATGGAGACAGAAATGCATATATCCATTCAGGAGGCATTTGCAAAGGGATTGGTGCCCTCAGCATGCATGTTTAAGCACTAAGCAGGCAGCCAGTGGGTGTATTCAGAGCAGTGGCACTGCATATGCAGCTTAATGACATAAGACACAAACTGTCCACTCTTCTGGGACAGCTGGACAGGAAATGGCCTGGTCAGAGCTCCTGTGCTGACCCTTGTATAGTCTGAAATTCCTTTTGTATTCCCAGAGTTTTGGGATAGGTACCCTCATTGTGTCCTGTGTAGTGAAGCTGTTTGTTCCAGCCTGTCATGGGGAGGCAGACAGCCCTGGTGGTGTGGCCAGCCCAGAGCTCCCCTCCCCTCCCTGAGCAGCCAGCACAGGTGAGGTGAGTCAGCCTGGGCTGGTTCCTCACTGCCTGACATCACTCCCCATAAAAGGGGCTGTGTGAGGAGGGGTGCTCCTGGGTGCTTGCAGGGCAGAAGGAGCATGGCTGGGGTGTTGGGTTGGTGCTGGCATCGTATGGTGCTCTGTGTCATCATCAGGTCTGTGTTGTCATGGGGTGTGAGTGTGTCTTGCTGTGGGCTGTTGCTGTTGTTCACAGTGATTTTTGTCACTAACTGTCCTTATGCAACCCATGGGGGCTGTTTCTCCTCTGGGAGCAAGCAGTGTGTGGTGCTCAGCCCCTTCTCAGGGCTGAACCACACACAGACACAGGTCATTCTGTTAAATAATGAGTTAATTAACCCCCTGTATCAGACATAAAGGCTTGTCAACCTTCTTCTGAATCATGAAAAGTTCCTTTCGGAGGGACATCAGACAGTAACTGTGCAAGCAAAGTGTGCCAGCCTGTTGTGGCCTTTGTAGCATAACAAACAGGAGATAATGAGTGTCAGCTTCACGAGGACCTAATGTGTAATTAAGACAAAAGAGAATCCCAAGTGAAGAGTTTGAAGTCTTTATTTGTGCCAATGGTGATTATTGGCAATATCCTTTTTAAATTATTATTACTCTGTCAGCATATTTGTTTTAAACTTTGAACAAGCCTGGCCCATGGAACACCAGGTCATACAGAAACAGATGTTTTCTGAAGGACTGTTTCCTTCTTTGAGTACTATGAGGGAAAATAGACAGGGAAGACAGGGACTCAGAAGTTATTCACACCTACATTGGATTTCTTTTTAGTGAATGCATAAATGTCACCTAATCCAGAATGAAATGACACTTCAAGACATGAGGGACTAAAGAAAGCAACAGCTTAAAAGAGGAGGGAAGGTAAAAAATAAAAAGAAAATGGGAATAATAAGGAGATTATGAACCCGTAGTTATACCTTTGGCTTGGGCCTGTAGTTTTGTGCCCACAAAGCCCAGGTGCTTGGCTGTCTGGTGTAGAAAGAAGAGAGGAGAGAGGAGAGGAACTCCCTGGGTTGGGGTTTTTTTTGTGAGGTTTTTTTTGGGGGGTTGGGCTTTTTTGGGGGGTTGTGGGGTTTTTGTGAGCGTTGTAAATGAGAAATAAAATCCAGATACCTAACAGTCCTTTCAGAGAGGTTTGGAGAGTGTGTGTGGATTGCTCCCCCGCAGGCTGTTATCACTGCCTGTATCCTCAGGAAGTTTCTCCTGATTAGCATCATCGCTGTGGAGTGGCTGGATAATCAGAGGAGCTGTTCCCTACGTCGCCTTCGCAGGGGATCCATGTCGGTATCTTCTGATAACGTCATGGCTTCTGCTTCCTTGTTTGATAACTCCTGCTGAGGTACATACCTGATTCTCTGACGTTTGGGCTTAAAGCAGCAACTTGACATTCAGTATTTGTTTTATTTCGGCATGCCAGTGCCTCATGCTGGATGTTTTATACCTCAGTGTCATGGTGGGAATGTTTCTCAGTTTAACTGCAGAATCACAGGGGTTGGAAGGGACCCCCAGAGCCCATGGGGTCCAACCCCCTGCCAGAGCAGGGTCCCTGGGACAGGGCGCACAGGTCGGTGTCCAGACGGGGCTGGAATCTCTCCAGAGAAGGAGACTCCACACCCCCTGGGCAGCCTGTCCCAGGGCTCCCTCACCCTCACTGGGAAGAAGTTCTTCCCCACATTGGGGGGGAACTCCCTGTGCTCCAACTTGAGCCCATCGCCCCTTGTCCTGTCCCCACAGACACTGAGCAGAGGCTGCCCATGTCCCCTGTGTCCCACCCTTCAGCTATTGATACCTATTGATCAGATCCCCTCTCAGGCTTTCTTTTCACTGATGCCTCATACCTGTCAATATTTAGGAGGCTTTTGGACAATGCTCCTAACAAGCAGCTGTAACTTATTATGGTCAGGCAGTTGGATTAGCTGATGGTTGTAAGTCCCTTCCAACTGAAATAGCCTGTTCTATTCCAAGATGATAGGAATTGTTTTAATCTGATTGCTAAGTTATGTCTCTGTTTATGAACCCATCCACTTCCTTGTTTAATAGATTTGCCTAAAATACAGTAGACCACGTGTTGGGGCATCAACAGCAGAATTCCCAGCAAAATCAGTTTTCTTCCAGCCTCTACAGGAAAACCAGTTTATTGTAAAGTTTAAAGTTTTAATGATTTCTTTTTCCTGTTTTATTTGTGTGTTCTAAGGCTTAGACAGTGACCTTATGGTGCCACTTTAAATTGCAAATTAAACTGCAAACCTTTGGCTGTGGTGGGCTGCCTGTTCTGATTGTAACTTCTCCTATCACCTTGGAAATAGCTGTGTCTAATGTATTTCTTTTTTAAAATAAATCTTTCCAGAGCTCAAGTTACTGCTGGATTTCAGAAATTACTGCTTGAAGTTGCACTGATTTTTTTTTTTAACATGGAAAATTAAACTGGATTGCTATCATGGCACCTATAGGCCATGCAGTGTCATGGCCTGCAAAGAACTCAGTCATCTTGGAGTCTGATTTTTCACTTAGGTATGACTGTCACTAGACAAAGCTGTCTTTGACTTTTTAACAGGTCTTCAGGCAACTGTAGCAAAAGCTTGAGGGGCTGTAACCTCTTTGCATGGTTCTGCACAAAGTCAGGTACCTTTACTTAAGCAAAGTATCAACCAGTGCAAACTAATTAGGTTTTCCATTGAAGAAGACCATTGTTCTGCCAGTGTGTGCTGAGGCATTGGTCTGTGGCAAAGGAGCATGTATAGGGCTTGCTGGTCTCTGTCTGGGATAAAAATTAAATTTCCAGATTTGTACTCTAGAGGCTTCAGTAGGAATTATTTTAAAAAAAACCCAAATCCAAACAAAACCCCACAACACCTAAAAACCAAATACAACATTATAGGAAACAGCCAAGTTTATAAGTCAAGTTTGCTCAAATGTAAATCAAGTTAAAGCAAAAAAGCTCCAGGGTGGCCACATTTTAGTTGTCAAATATTACTGAAAGCAATTTCCTGCTGGTCTAATGCTGTAATTTAGTAATTACTGCAAAGTGTTCTTTTGAATAAAATTACTCTCCATGCTTAGCGACCTTTTCAAAGTACTTCCAGTTAAGACAATAAAATCATAAATTAGTCTTCCAGGATTGACTTGAAATTATATATGTTACAGGATTATGTTGTGTTTATTCTTCCTTACATTTACCAACTGATACTAATCCACGAGCATCTCTAGAAGTCTTCTTGTTGCTGTAAAAGGAATGAGACTAAAGCAAAGGTGATGGTTGCTGAAGAAAGAATCCAGAGTATCATTTTTACTTCTTTTGTGTTAATGGCAGAATTTAAATATCACTCTGATCTCTTTCTTCACGTTCCTCTGTAGTTAATGATGTGTTTTCAGAAATACAAAATACATTGAGAAGCGTGGCCCACAAAGGCCAGAAGAGAAGCCTGCATGAAATTGAAGTTCAGTACAAGAAAATACAGAGCTGTCTTAATAACAGCTAGAAAATGATGTTAAAAGTCTTTTGACAGAGAAGAGTCTATGTGAAAAATTGACAATTTCACGCTATGAATATTTCTTACAGCTCTCACTGGGGTGTCTTCACAACCATTTGCAGTAGGTGTTTGTTTATTTCTTGCAATAATTAAGCCCTGGTTTTGTGTTTTACTTGTAAAGCCTTGGCTACTGATAGGTTATTTCCAGGCTCCTTCTGACCAAGTTCTGGTGCCACTGACAGGTCAACCAGGTCCATGAGATTCATGGATGGTGCAGAACAGGGATGCCATTCTTGCGGCTAATCCTTGTTTCCGAGTCGCAGATGTGGTGGTGAAGAGGGTCACAGTTGATGGCATGTGACAGTTCTTTTCAGCTGTAGGCAGTGGCACTGACAATCAGCACATCCAGTTAGCTCAAATACCTTTCATGCTTTATGATTAATGTCAGAATTATAACTGAATAGATGACTGGCTGGCATCTCTAATTGTCCACGTTGCTTTTGTCCTGAAAGGTCCTTAATCACCCTATGGAAAAGCAGCATACAGCCTTATTGTATAGATTCTGGCTACAGTACAATAGAGTTTATTTTATAGATTTATTTTTAAAAGAGTCATATTCCTGTAAGAAAAAGCTTTGGGGTCTTTTTGGGGGGAGGCTATTTATTTATTTTCTTTCAAGGGCCTGTAACTTACAGAATGTCACTTTTCATTGTGAAATGTCGGCAAAATTATCTAAACAACCACTAAGGTATCTGCTGATCGTTCCTTCCTCTTCAGAGGACCAGGCAGTTGGTCTAGACCATAAGCAGGCATCCTGCTGCACGGCTCTGCAGCCACAGCATTGTCACTCTTAATGATGGAGCCTTCTGGTTTGCTGCCTTGGCTGTAGTCAGAGCTTTCCTCTGTCTCCTCCTGTCTGATAAGCTCGTTCTCCCTGCACAGGAGGTTAGTGGAGAACATTCACTTTCAGTTTTGCAGTCCTCTCCTTGGGTTTTTCTTCCTTTTGCACATTTTGGGACTGAAGCCTGGTTTCCCCCCAATTGTAATACATACCATAATTGTTCAGTGTGTGCAATTGCCTTGATGAATGGCCTCAAAACAGCCTTGAGCAGAGCGTGATGCCTTCTGTTGTCACGAGGGCATGGAGTGATAGGATGGGGTCAATGGTTCTAAACTAGAAACGGGGGGATTTAGATGAGACCTTAGGAGGAAGATCTTCATTCTGAGGGTGGTGAGATACTGGCACAGGTTGCCCAGAGAGGTGGTGGAGGCCCCATCCCTGGAGACACTCAAGGTTAGGCTTGATGGGGCTCTGAGCAACCTGATCTAGTGGAGATGTCCCTGCTCACTGCAAGGGGTGGGAACAGATGGACCTCTAAAGGTCCCTTCCAACCCAACACTTCCTGTGATTCTTCAGCTCCTGCAGTATTGCCAGGAACACCATGTGTTTCCTAAATGCCACAGGGGTCTGTAGTTACCAGAAGAATGCAGTGACCAGTTTGCAGACTGAACATACATCTTTAAGGAAATGCCACCAGTTCTTCTGGAGGAGATGTATAGATTTCTGAAGTCTTAAGTGGCAGTGTTAGAGCTGTGGGTTTCTTCAGCATTGTGTTTGGTGTTATTGCAAGTGACAAAAGCTACGAAGCCTCTGCTGGCTTCACACATGAACTTCGCTGAGAGCTTTGATGTTGTTAAACTTGTATGGGGTCTTCTGATGCCAATTCAGATAACTTAGTTTCTAATTTTGGTGCCTCAGGTGACAATTTTTTGTCACTGTGTTAAAGGAGAAAGGTTTTTTTTTTAAGAGTTTAGGAGAGTTAGTCAATGCAGCCCATCAAATGGCAAATGCCTTCTATTTCTTCCCTTGTAGTCTTTGTTCAGTTTAAACATAAAGGTTATCTATATAAAGAACTCTGGGTTTTGTTGCTCACAGACAGCGTATGTTAGAGCAGAAAAGTAGAGTTTAAGCTTTCCAAAAAGCACATCCTGTTGCTGGGTTCAACTGAATACCTGCATTGTGTCAACATGCAAGGGCCATGACCTGTAATCACAGAATGGCAATGGTCAGAACCCAGTCTGCTCAGGCAAAATGTGAATTTTCTCAGTATATTGGTCAGTAGGTTGAAAAAACCTGGATATTTTTATGAAAAAAGGGAAATCTTTCGTGCTGGAATCTTTTTTCCTCTTTCATTAATTTCTAGGCAGTTTTATTTTGAAAGAGACATACCGACCTCTGGAAGTCTTGTTTTCTGTTCTGTAGAACATACAAAGATTTGCAAAAGATAAACTTATGCATATTTATTTAACACCTGTTTTCTGATGAAGCCGCTTATTAGGGCACCCAGTTCATCTTCAGTCTTGCAGTTCAAGAAGAAGAAAGGTGTTAAGCCTGTCCCTTAAACTAAAAGACCACCCAAAACGTATTTCTTTTCCAGATGCTGTAGTGCTTTGCCAAATAATTCAGTGACCATTACTGTTCTTACACTCAGTGCAATGTGGTCTCCGTTTCTGGACCACAAACTTGGGGTGAAAGAATACAGGAGAACACTTAAGGCTGTATTTGCTCTGTCAGGTGATGTAGCTCATGAGTTTGCTCCTTGAACTATTAGTTCACCAGCTGTTAGTTACCTCTGCTGTGGTAAAGCAGATGTTCCCCTTTGGAATGTACCTCTGGGAATAGTTTTCTCTATGGATTTCTTCCTGCAGACTGTATGAATGAGGAAGCAGCAGGTTCATAGTTCTTTGTCTTGCAAAGTCTCCCAGTGGTATCTTGTCAGGCTCCCACCATGTCCACATACACGTGCCACACCAGTGTGTGATCCTCATGTCCTCCTTGCTGGTTTATAAAACAGCACTTTGAACAAGTTTCCCCTTTCTCTCCAGAAATACTAACTGCAATTCAGTACAGTCACTGTCAGTAATGCAGAGGGGGGTTTATTTAAAAGAAGTAGAGAAATAACCACATTTAGAAATTACTTAAGCTAAGTAACTTCTCTCTCTGAATATTCATATGCACCTCATAAAAATTATCTGATCCCCATCAGACATTCATGAACAATCCATTTGGTGTGAAGCACATTGACTAGCGACACATAATTGCACTTTGCTTTCGTGTCTGCAGGTGTAAACATCGCAGGTATTTGTACCCTCATCATACCTTTTTAGAATCACCAGTTTCTTCATCTCTCCTTCACCTTTTGATTAGTGAGTTTGTGGGGAGACACAGCTGCAGATCACATTCACTTGGAGGTCTGATTTCAGGGAGGTGGTGGCACAGCACACGGTAGAGTTTCCGCCTCGGTGCGCGTGGTTCCTGTGGCAGGAGGAGTGGGTGCTACTGGTTTGATGGATTGACTGCCATGGGTTCCTTCAGTAGCAGAGAGGAGCTTCTTGACCTGTGATGGCCTCACTTTAGGAAAGGCAAAAATAATGAGCTAACTTGGAGCGATTCCACCTTCTTATGAAGGGTCTGGAACAAAAAGTCTGATGAGGAGCGGCTGAGGGAACTGAGACTGTTTAGCCTGGAGAAGAGGAGGCTCAGGGGAAACCTTACTGCTGTCTACAGCTGCCTGAAAGGAGGTTGTGGGGAGCTGGGGGGTCAACCTCTTCTTGAAGATAAGCAGTGATAGGACGAGAGGGAGTTGGCTGCAAGTTGTGCCAGGGGAGGGGCAGGATGGAAATTAGGAGAAAGCTCTTCTCTACAAGAGAGGTTGGGCATTGGGGTTACCCAGGGGCGCGGTGGAGTCACCGTCCCTTGGGGTGTCCAAGGAAAGGTTGGACTTCCAGCACTTCTAGGCTCCCCAGGGAAATGGCCACAGCCCCGAGCTGGGCTGAGGTCGAGAAGTGTCTGGACGATGCCCTCAGTGCCAGCTCTGACTGGGCTGGGCTGTGTGGAGCCAGGAGTTGGACTTGATGACCCTTGTGGTGGGTGCCTTCCAACTCATGGCATTCTGTGATTCTGTGACCTTGGAGATCTCTCACAGCCTTAATGCTTCTGTGATTCTGGGTCCTCAGTAAGAGGTCTACAGGCAACAGTGCTCTTCAACTCACAATTTTAAGTGATTAAGCATTCAAGAAGGACACAGAAACAAATGTTTGGCACACGTATGAAGTGGCTTAAAGCAAGTCATGATCTAAATGTGAGAAGAATGCCAGCCTTAAATCTGTAAGACTCTAGTGGTATCCAGTGTGATGTAAAATTCTTTCTTTTACACCAGACACTTGCAGCATGGAGTTTAATTAATTCCCATTAGTTGGTAATTGTTCAGCCCAAGGTCCAGTGCCATTCTTTCTCTGCAAGTGGAAAGGTGCAAACCACTGAGCAGCAGAGATTTTCTCTCACAGTAGAAGGTCCTGTTGGTCCCTTACCCAGTGTGGTGGACCTTTGAAGCCTCTTACCAGCACGGAACACTTCTGATTTTAGAAACAGTCTAATTTGAAATATTGAAATATTTTATATGTTTATATATAAATGAGTATGTGTGTGTGTATATATATTTTTAAGTTTTCTTTACAAAGGAGTTGTTCAGTCCTCTCTTTCTCATTGCCTACTGGGTTTCAAGGAGGTTTATGTCAAATGCAGAAATGTCTTTGCAGGACCCTGTCAATCCTGTCCTTGAAATGTCAGGAAATGCCCTGACTTTGTACGATATTCGATATTTTCCTCATCCTAAATTACGTGAAACACTGAATTCAATTGAATATAAGAAAATATTTAGGAATTAAAAGACCTGGGAAGATGGCACCTGACAGCAGAGTATTTCCTTGCTGTGTAACTTTGTTTTGCTGCTGATGTGGCAATTTGCTGATTAATTTTCATTCGCAGAAATTAACAGTTCAGAATAGCAAAGCATGAGGAGAAAGCCTGGCCACCACTAGAGGTGAGCAGTTAGTGAAAGAAGCCCTATAAATCACAGAATCACAGACTGCTCTGGGTTGGAAGGGACCCCAAGGATCACAGAGCTCCAACCCCCTGCCACAGGCAGGGCCACCAACCTCCAGGCCTGGAGCTACACAAGGTTGCCCAGGGCCCCAGCCAACCTGGCCTTGAACACCCCCAGACAGGGGGCACCCACCTCCTCTCTGGGCAGCCCCTTCCAGCCCCTCACCACTCTCTCTGGAAAGAACTTTCCCCTAATATCTAATCTAACTCTTCCTTCCTTCAGCTTCACTCCATCCCCCTTGTCCTGCCAGTCTCTGCCCTTTGAACAAGCTGATTCCCCTCCTGTTCCTCTGCTCCCTTCAGGGACTGGGAGGCTGCAGTGAGGTCCCCCCACAGCCTTCTCTTCTCCAGGCTGACCCAGCCCAGCTCCCTCAGCCTCCCTCCACAGGGGAGCTGCTCCAGCCCTCCGAGCATCTCCGTGGCTCCTCTGACCCCTCTCCAACAGCCCCACATCTTCCTTGTGCTGGGGCGCCAGCTCTGGACACAGGACTCCAGCTGGGGCCTCCCGAGGGCAGAGCAGAGAGGGAATTGACTTTCCTCTGTAACATAAGTTAGCAAATTCCAGAATGGGTCTGTGATGCTTCTGAGAGATGAAGGAACTACTACTGCTTTATACAACTGCAATGTTTCAGTAAGTTTACACATTTTAAGTAGCACATAAATTCTCTCTGTTGTAGTTCCCACTATTTTTCAAGTGGTCATTATATATAAATGTGAAGCCTTTAAAACCATGAGGGAACAAAAAGATCAGCTTTATTTTATGAAAATGTAATTTAATTGAAATGATTTTAAATTTTATGAAACATTAATCATGAGCAGGATGTCTGTATGGGACATTAATTTGAGGCAGTAGGAATAAGCAGCTGCAGTTCCCTGATATGGTATCTGCAGCATTTATATTAATTGTCTCATAACCCAGACCAACTGAAGTAGAAAATTCATTATGCTTAGTTAAATAGTAAGGAAATCAGAATGCTTTTATTTGTTCATTTCAAGGTATCTTGCTAAAATCCTGGGCCCTAGAGGTAACAGATGGGCAATAAACTTCACGAGCTTATGAAAATACAAATACACATATGAAGTTTTTCAATTTACAGCCTTTGAAAAAAACAAACCCAGAAACCGGTTCTGATGATACATTAGGGACTGTGTGAATGTGACTGCAAGATTGTCCCATCCTTTAGTTACAAGTTTGAAGGGCTTTTTGTCCTTCTGCCAGATCTATTGGGTTTGGCAGCCTCGTTTCTTTTTGCCATATGTTATTATTCCCATTTGTGACAGAGATGAGACAGAGGAAGAAACGCTGCCAGATATTGCAGGCATTGTAAAGCTGTTTGCATACAATCAGAGAATCACAGAGTCATTGAATGTGTGGGGTGGGAAGGGACCTTCAAAGGCCACCTAGTCCCACCCTGCAGTGAGCAGGGACATCTTCACTAGAGCAGGTTGCTGAGAGGCCCAGCAAGGCTGACCTTGGATGTCTCCAGGGATGGGGCCTCCACCACCTCTCTGGGCAGCCTGTGCCAGTGACCCACCACCCTCAGAGTGAAGAGCTTTTTCCTAATCCAGCCTAAATCTCCCCATCAGAATCATCGGGTCTCCTCTTAGAATTTAATATTCTAAATTTAATATTCTACTTAAACTCTTAGAATTTAATATTGAACTGAGATCTGCTGCTGAACAGATATGTGAAAGTATCTCTGCCTGAAGTAAAGAGAGACATAGGTTCTGCCTGTGAATGATGCTACAGCATAGGCTGTCTCACATCTGTATTTTTTTCCTAAGTCACTTCCCAGAAGCTACTCATTAATACAGGAGTGTCTCGGTGTGCTTGTTATGTCAGCGTGGTAATGAGTTAAACTTGCTAAATTACATACAATTTTATATGTACATGTCTCTGTGTGTGTTTATAGAAGAAGTTTATACTGTTAGAATAACTCCTCTTCTGTTCCATCAGAAAGCTCAGGCTGGTTTAGATGTGTTGGGGAATTCAATCTGTTAATGCTAATCCAAAACCACGTTCTTGGTGTCTTTATAGCTTCCAGTGGCACTATTTTTACTCCTTCATCCATTAGCAGGAGTTGAAAAGCACTGAGAGAACACATGCTGATTAGCATTTTCAAATATTCCACTCCCAATCAGTAAATTACATTCAAATGCCAACACAAATTGTAGCATTTACTGTATGTGAAAACAAATTGAACAGTTGGTTCCCCCTAACTTTTAAGTAATATTTACTATGAGGATATTTCTGGGTTGGGGGCCTTTACATTTTCAGATCGTTCGTTTTCTGCATGTGTTGGGTTTAAAAGCCAGTTTTTGTTACCTCAGCTGACAGGAGGCTCCAGCAACCCTTCAGCTAGTGACTTCACCGTACCCCACGCTAATTCTCTTAATGGCTCCTAGAATTGATTGTAATAGCAGGAATGCCTGGCATGGGCACTGGACAAAGCCAGAAGTACTTCTTGGCAGGTTCCTGAGTGGATGTGTGTGAGTTAATATGCATTTTTTGATTACTGTCTAACCTTCTACAACCTTTATTGTCTGTCTTTTCCCATTAAAGATTCATCTCCCAGTCTATCAAGTGAAATAATGCTCTGAATAGACCTGAATTACCTCATCTTGAACTGTTTTAAATCAGTAGAGACCAATGCATGCAATAATTTCAGCAACATGTACCTGTAGAAGCTGATCACCAGGACAAAAGCTCCCTAAACTCGTTGTACAATGGCCAACCCATTAACAAATAGTTTTTGATCCTGTAGGATAACTGTGAGCAGCCACGTTTCGCAGGCACAGAGTTTTCCAGTGAATCCACTGTTGGGCTGAGCCTCCCTGTTGCAGAAATACAGGGTTTATTCACATCGATCACAAGGCCGTGCTGCCACCCAGTGGGATCTGGATGGGCTGGAGAGTTGGGTGGGGAGAAATTTAATGGAATAGAACAAGGGCAAGCGTTGAGTTCTGCATCTGGGGAAGAACAACCCCAGGTACCAGTATAGCTTGGGGAGTGGCCTGTTGGAGAGCAGCCTAGGTGAGAGGGATCTAGGGGACAGCAGGATGCCCATGACATGTGCCCTTGTGGCCCAGAAGGGTGATGGCATCCTGGGGTGTACTAGATGGGGTGTGGTTAGTAGGTCAGGAGAGGTCCTTCTCCCCCTTTCTTCTGCCCTGGTGAGACCACACCTGGAATATTGTGTCCAGTTCTGGATCCCTCAGCTCAGGAAGGACACAGAACTCCTTGAGAGTCCAGCACAGGGACACCAAGGTGATGAAGGGAGTGGAACCCCTTATGAGGAGAGGCTGAGGGAGCTGGGCCTCTTTAGCCTGGAGGAGACTGAGGGGTGACCTCATCAATGTCTATAAATATGTAAAGGGCGAGAGTCAGGGGGATGGTGCCAGGCTCTGCGCAGGGATGGCAGCGACAGCACAAGGGGCAGTGGGTGCAGCTGGAGCAGAGAAAGTTCCATGGGAATGTCAGGAGGAACTTTGTCACTGTGAGGGTGACAGAGCCCTGGGACAGGCTCCCCAGAGAGGCTGTGGAGTCTCCTTCTCTGGAGACGTTCAAACCCACCTGGATGTGTTCCTGTGGGATTCAGTCTGGGTGACCCTGCTCTGGCAGGGGGTGGGATCTCTTGAGGTTCCTTCCAACCCCAAATGTTCCGTGATTCTGTGAAACCCAGGTGAAGTCGGGTGCAGGGCCGGGGCGGGCGCAGGGCCGAGGCGGGTACGGTACCGAGACACGGCACAGACAAGAAACAAAGCCAAATGTAGACGTTTTCAGTCAATACACCTGGTTTTTTTGGTGACATGATACATGTGGCTAAAACCAATCCCCTTTTTGGCATTACCTTTATAAATGCAGTGTTCTCTTTCTGTTTTCTCTTTTTTCTCTTTTTTGCTGGGCTGGCTGTGTGAGCAGTTAGTCTGTGCTCTTATTTTGTGTGGGCAGAAATACATCGTTACCAAAACATTCCCTGTTCATAGTGACTCAGGTCCCACAGAGGCATCGCTGGCTATCTGCTAAGCATGTATTGCTCATAAATAGATTTACTAACTAAAAACCTACCCAAAAAACTGAGGTAGATTTCTCTGAGTCGTGATCAGCTCTGCTCACTTTATGCTTCTTAAGTAACATGTTTACCATGTGTATTCTTTTGATGATGAATCAGTTGTTAAGTAATATGAACATTATTTTATCATCTTCTCTCTCGTGCTGTGACAGTTGGATGCTTCTTGTTTTTAAAGCTTAAGCAGAGAATATTTTCATTTTCAAATCATTTCAGACACAAATTGTACTCTTGTCTCTCTGGCTCACCAAAATCATAGAATCAGAGGGGTTGGAAGGGATCTCCAGAGCCCATGGGGTCCAACCCCCTGCCAAAGCAGCTCCCTAGGACAGGGCACACAGGTCGGTGTCCAGACGGGGCTGGAATCTCTCAGAGGAGACTCCACACCCCCTGGGCAGCCTGTCCCAGGGCTCCCTCACCTTCACTGGGAAGAAGTTCTTCCCCACATTGGTGGGGAACTCCCTGTGCTCCAGCTTGAGCCCATCGCCCCATGTCCTGTCCCCTCTGAGAAGAGGCTGCCCATGTCCCCTGTGTCCCACCCTTCAGCTATTGATCCCCATTGATCAGATCCCCTCTCAGGCTGCTTCTCTCCAGGCTGAACAGCCCCAGCTCACTCAGCCTTTCCTCACAGGGGAGATGCTCCACTCCTTTAATCACCTCCATACCCCTCCTCTGAACTCTCTCCAGGAGATCCCTGTCTTTGGTAGATGACTGGGACAGGTTGCTCAGAGAGGTGGTGAAGGCCCCATCCCTGGAGACATCCAAGGTCAGGCTTGCTGGGGCTCTGAGCGACCTGATCTAGTCCCTGCTCACTGCAGGGGTGGAACTAGATGGCCTTTGAAGGTCCCTTCCCTCCTAATGCATCCTGTGAGTCTATGACCATTCTAATGAAAACAATACTGTGCATATTTGATGTTAGGAAGGTGACTCTGGATGCCACATGAATTGCTACTTATATAAAATACATTTTAAGCATTGTTGTGTGTGAAGAAAGAAATGTATGTCTTTCTCCTCTGTGAAGCCTTGGGATGCTTCTGAGCTGAGATAGACCCAAGCTTGGGTTTTTCTACCTGATTTAACCTTCGGGAACTGTCGGAAGATTTTTCCCTTGAGTAAATTTCTCTTTCAAGCCACTAGTCCCCTGCTTCTCTGCTACCTGATGGGGTTGTTAATGAGTGCAGCTTTCCTGCCACTGTCACAGCTTAAGTAATCCAGGCACCTTGTAGTTAATAATTTAGGAAATGGGAGCACCCAAAGGTGCTCAAATGCTGATTGCTAACTGTAGGAATACCTGTACTGTTTTAAGGATCTGTTTGCCACTTCTAATACCCTTGTGTTCTTACTTACTTACATAAATGGGTTTTCTGCTTTGTTATTGTCCAGTGTTCTAATAAATTATTTTTTTTAATAGGTATTCTCATGTCAGGATAGTACACGCTGATTTTTCCAGTTAGATGGCAGGAGGTCAGGCACCCCAAAGGAATGTGTTGTGTTCTGTACCCTGTGATTCAATTCTAAAAGCCCTTCTCTCGAACCAAGGGAGAGCACTTAGAGAAGGGGATGATATTCTGCTGTTTTACCTGCAATGGGAGGAGGATGAATTACAGAGGTTAGGATGTCCCAAGTTACTACCTGACCTGCCAGCTGGTGCAAGGATAAGGTAGAGGTAAAGGAAGGTAGAAATCCCACAACTTGGAATTGCAATGTGGTCTTGGCTCAGCAGACCATTTTCGTCAAGACAAGACTTTTTTCAGCATCCATCCCCATATACAATTGATATTCCCCCCCCCTCAGTTTCATATAAATTATCAGGAGAGAAGCACAAGTTTTGTAAAAATGTCAGTTTGTAATATATGCAAATGTATGTATAGATTGCACCTCCATCTTTCATGGAGAGAATGAAAGTCTCAAGAGAGACTTCAGCGCGGAGTGACTAAACAAACGCTTAGGTGCCTGCTGTTGCAGCGGCACTGATGGCTGTTGACATAATGACATGCTTGAGTCTCTACAACACAATTAGGCGTTTCATGGGGTTCAGTTTGATAAAGGGGGCTGAGGGCTGTGTCACCAAGGGCTGTGGCTTGCTACCTACTGAGCTGAAGGTGTGTTTTCAAGAGCATCCCTTGGAAGCTCTGCTGGCTCAGGTGTGCACTCTTCTGTCTGCAGCTACCAGTTATTGGAAGACCTGGAAAACGATCCTCATTTGGAGGAGATTGCTCTGACAGAGGGGCAGTGGATGACACACCCAGTGCCTTCCCTCTGTGTTCATCGTCTTCCAGATCCTCTTACCTCTCTCATCTTCTCCAGCTGCTTAATTTTAAAGATGAATCACTCTCCGTAGGCGCATCTCTGTCACGTTCCTCTGCGGCTGGTCTCAGTACTACCAGTACTGCCCATCTCTTCAGCCCTCCTGGTACCACCCTGCTGCTCTTGGTGCCACCAGTGGTCTCTCTGGTGTCACGTGTGTTCTCTCCCTTCACTGCTTCTGCCCAAGGAGCCATCCTTCCCATCACCAGCAGCTGTTTGCAGTTAGGCACAATGAATATTGGTGTGTAAAGCCCCATTCAGTCTAATAAGCTTCCATAACGCTCTTCAAAGCACTTTGCCCATCAACCCTACTTGCTGTCTTCAGCCTGGGAAAGCAAGTTGTGTGTTCCTGCCAAAACCACATCTCCAACCTGGCCTGGTAGGGCTTGTGTTACTAATTACTTAATAAACATTGCAGTGAAGCTCCAAAAGACTGTTACAGGTGTCCCTGCCATACAGGCTCATCTACAATAAGATGTGATGGTATCTGTGCTACACCTCTTGGTAGCAGTTTGCAGTATTTTGTGAAGGATGCTTCTAATTTCTGGATGTATCTATATATAATACATATAATTTATGTAATATATATTATATACATACTATAATCGTATAATTATTATAATAATATCTATAGTATACTTTATATTATACAATATAGACAATATAATAATATAAAATTATATTTATATTAACTTTCATAAATTATGTTATACATCAGGCATTTATTTATTTCTGAGGACCTTAATTGGGTTTTGCAGGCATGCCTACATAATGAAACCAAACTTTATGAATTAAAGCAAGCCGTGGAACGTGTGTGTTTGTATTGGTTTATGTGGTTTAGGGGGTTTTTGAAAGTTCTGTTTTAGCAACCAGGAGAAAAAGCTTAACCAGCTCTGTGTTTTGTGTTTCAGTGTGCAGTGACCTGGAGTTCAGGGAGGTGGCAAACAGATTGCGAGACTGGTTTAAGGCGCTTCACGAAAGTGGGATTCAGAACAAGAAGACCAGGATTGTTCAGAGACCTGAAAGAACCAGTAAGAGCTTTCTATAGGTTGCATTTGATGTTCTCTTTGATGCTTCTCTGTACTCTTGTGTTTCCCTTGCTGAGACTTTTCTTACTCTCATGTGCGTTACACAGGCTGGGTACCAAACCGTAACTCTGTGCTTTATCATAGAATCCCAGCCTGGGCTGGATTGGAAGGGACCCCAAGGATCACAGAGCTCCGACCCCCTGCCACAGGCAGGGACACCAACCTCCAGGCCTGGAGCTACACAAGGTTGCCCAGGGCCCCAGCCAACCTGGCCTTGAACATCCCCAGGGACGGGGCACCCACCCCCTCTCTGGGCAGCCTGTTCCAGCCCCTCACCACTCTCTCTGCAAAGAACTTCCCCCTGATACCTAATTTAACCCTTTTTTCCTTTAGCTTTAATCCATCCCCCTTGTCCTGCCAGTCTCTGCCCTTTAACAAGCTGATTCCCCGCCTGTTCTTCTGCTCCCTTCAGGGACTGGAAGGCTGCAATGAGGTCCCCCCACAGCCTTCTCTTCTCCAGGCTGAACCAGCCCAGCTCCCTCAGCCTCTCTTTGTAGGGACATATGGCACGTGTTGGCCATGGGACACCCCTGGCTAAGAAGGAAACCAACTGGTGAGGGACTGACCAAACCCCCATTTCCCCAGTCCCTGCCCCTCCCCGTGCCACACTGGGGGGAGAAGGGGGAGAAAACCTGGATAAAGCTGAGTCTGGGAAGGAGGGAGGGGTGGGAGGAGGTGCTTTGAGGTCTGGTTTTACCCTGCCCTGGTTTCTGTGTGTGTAGGGTAATAAATTAGATGCTTTTCTTTTTTTTCTTTTTATTCCATGTTGAGTCTGTCCTGCCTGTGACGCTGCTTGTGGAATGATCTCTTCCTGCCCTTATCCCAACTCCTGAGCCTCTCAGTATCTATTTTCTCCCCTGCCCAGCTGAGCAGGGCAGTGACAGAGGGGCTTTGGTGGGCTTCTGACTTTCATCCAGGGCCAAACCACCACATTCATCATCTTTAAAAACTTAAAAATCTGTTTTGGCACCCTTTCCTCCAGGCTGTCCTTTATTCTTGTCACAGAATTCCTTCCTTGCTGCAAACCAGTTCTGCGTTTTAGAAAGTGATTCGTGCCGTCCTTTCCAGTTGTCTGTCTGCATTTAGGATCTTCCATGTCTCTCTGGTGGCAGCTGGGACAGGATTTTTTAAAAGGCTTGGGCACAGTCCTTCTGACCAGGGTAGATGTGGTACAAGCTTAGTGCCTTGCTGGGGCTTTTCAGAATTGCTTCTGCTATCAGATAGTCCACATTGATCCATGCATTCATCAATGATACTTCTAAAGTAGCCAAACAATAGTGTTTAAGTTTTTCTGCTATGAGCCATCAGTTTCCTGGGATGATGCGAGGTGCCCACATCATTCTGCTTGTCCAAGAGTTACACAGGTTTTTTTAACTGACACTTTCTTCCAAAGCTGAATCTTACCAGTAATGCAGACTGGAGTATTTCAGATCGAATGGCCATGAGCCACCCGGGTGGCCAGGAAGGCCAAAGGCATCCTGGCTTGTATCAAAAATAGGGTCCACTCCTATCCATAATCACAGTGAGCAGGAGTATGTTACAGCTTCAGACAGGTGACAGTGTCAATCTCGTTGGGCTAGTATGGAGCCAGGTGAGTCTCACCTAGATCAGCACTTTTATGAACAGCAAATGTGACAAAAAACTTCCACATCATCTTTAGTTGAGCCCATCCTGGTCAGTTCTGTCCTTTGGAAACTACATGAGGAAGGAAAAGTTGTTACCAGCTTGTTGGTGATAGGTCTCAGCTGTGAGATGCTGTTAAGTGAAAATCAAGAGCCAAAGCATTAGACAAATCCACCCCAAGAGCAAAACCTTCTTCCTGCGCAGCTTTTATGCTGAAGAAGTAAAAGCCATGGTCTAGGTGGCATTCCTGGCTCTAGGAAAGTGCATGTGTGTTCATCCAGATGTAGGATTTGTCAGTCTTTTGCTGTACTGGATGGTGCACTGGTATTGGAAAGAGTCATGCCCTTTGCTTCTCTTGGCATAGTAAATGAATAACTTGTATATAATGCAGTCTGTGAGCCCATGTATGCTGTTTTGCTTCCCACATGATGTCAAAAGTGATCTTGCTCATTGTACAGGAGGATTTATTATTTACCAGCTTAATAAGCACGCAAACAACAGTTTGAAAAAGCTCGAAAAGCAGGTTATATTTACTAAGAGTTGAAATTCTCCCCTGAGAAAGAGTCAGAAACACTGGAGCATTTCTGTTGGCTCATTCTGAGATGTTTTGAACACTAGTGTGTAAGCCATGGAAGAGGGGTGTATTTCTCAGTAATATTTCCCTTGGGGCTGTCTGGGCTGAGGAAAAGAGCTCAAGCTGGTACTTCGTATTTTCCTAGACAATGTTCAGAAATAACTGCCTAAGAGTTCGTTTCATTATGGCCTGGGGAGATGGAGCTCAAGTGAGTGGTTAAAAGGAGAGAAAAATAAAACCTCCTTTCATAATTTAGCCATCTGATGAGCAATTTCTGCTCTCCTCAGTATAATGTCTTGGTACTTAATCATCAAGAATAAATTGCTAACCTTCATCTGTACTAATTTTTCCCCCTTTAGTTTTTGCTTTGGGCCACAACTGAGGAAAAAAGTGTAAGACCAGCAGTCTGGTTGATGCTCAAAGTGATAACATATGTAGTCTGTGATTGGGGACAATTAATTTCCTAGTCTTAGGCAACCTGCTGATGCCCTGATTCTTAGCTCTGTATCAGCCGACTCCCTCGTGTGCCAAATCACGTCATACTCTAGGTACTTCTTTCCTGACTCGAGTGTATCACCTCCAAGAGTGATGCCTGCACTATTGTATCAGTCCTGTAGTGGGGGAAAAAGAAGTTGCAGAGAGTGATCACCGGTTCCTGGTGATGTAATTGGAACAGTTCCCTGTCGGGGAAGGCAGCAGGCCTGCCCACAGCCTAGCTCTCCTCACAGAACACAGGCCCTGCCCACAGCCTAGCTCTCCTCACAGAAGACACAGGCCCTGCCGGCGGCCTAGCTCTCCTCACAGAAAACACAGGCCCTGACAATATCCTCGTGTTCCCATGAGACAGGAAAGTTTCCTCATGCTGAGAGGATTTTAATAACCACATTCTCAAAACACAGCAGCCTTGGTGACGGGTACAGACCACCCTAAACCAATAAGTTATGGGAAGGTACTTGGGACTAACAGAACATGTTAAGAACCAACCACAATGAGATGGTCAAAGCAGCTGGTGTGCGGATGCTTTTAGGCATCAAAGGTAAACTAATGATATTTGGCTATAAGATATGCTTATCAGAACTCTTTATAATCACTAACTAGTCAGTGGGGTGTAAACAGTGTGTGTAATCAATTAGCAGTTTTTTAGCTTGCCACATTTGCAGTAACAAATGCACATAATCTGTGTGATTTCACCCAATAAACAGCTTCACCTGAAGTTCATGTCGAATTGCGTGTTGCCCATCACTGGTCTCCACAGTTCCCTGTAGGTTATTTAAAATCTAAGCAGAATTTGGCTTTACCCCAGTAATCTCTTCAGGGTTTACAATGTGAACGTGGAGCTGACGTGATGATCTTGGTGCAGTGCAGCAGCTCTGGAGGAGGAGGCCTGCTTCTGTCTCTGTCAACACATGCCTGGCTTACCTCTCAAATAACTTTAGCAGGTTTTGTTTCACCTAAACTAATATTTAAACTAGATTTCAGGTGTTTCTGCTCCATGCTGCAGTGACAGCTGGTCATGAAGGAGTTGGGCTTGGTAAAAGAACACGAATGAAAACCAAGAGAGTTGATTTTTTATTATTATTTAAAACACTAAAATAGAAAATACCAGAGAAGAGGAAGACCTAAAAAAGGAGTAAAAACAACAGCAAATATACCTGGGCTGTAAATAAAAATATAAATTCTGAAAAAAAAAAAAGAAACAGAAGCTACTTCCAAGGTAAAGCATGATTAGCTTCTGAAATTATTACATCAGACAGTTAGGAAGCTAGAGCCCATGACCCACAGCGCTTTTTCTCCAGCGTGTGGTGATACTTTAACAGGTTATGACAGCTTTAATATGTATAAACTTTATTTTTCAGGCTTGGAAATAGTAAAAGGTGTTTCTTACGTGAAATGCTATTGTTTGAAGGAGGTTTATGGATTCTGATGTACCGGATATAATCCTGTTTACTAGGAAGCATGGATCATAAATCTCAGAACTCAAACTGTATTTTAAATATTAAACTGTTGTGAAATTGAGTTTTACCTGGATTTATAGAAAGTATTAGACCCTAATGACATTTTTGTGATGCTCTCCTGTTGCTGTCAGTGATTTGTAGTTGAATCACGTGGGGTTTTAATGATACTTCTGGCTCCAATGCACATGTTTTAATTTCAAGCTCTGTCCTTAACTATGACAAGTGTAATAGATAAAAATCTAGTGGAACATCACTATTAGACATATTTTTTTTTAAAATCTAAAAGCTATATAGAAAGAAGTGAGAAAAAATGAAGTCATGGGCATAAAGATGAACTGGATTCACAGGCTAATGCTAGATAAGGGAATCAAGAGAAAAGAAGTAGGGATAAAAACTTCTGCACATATACATCATGCCAACCTTAATTTAGTGATGCATAAAACCTCTGAAAGCTTTACCAGACTTTCACTATTCCACAGATAATGATATTTATTTTTAAAGTACAATTTGAAACTGAATGAGAGAAATAAAATAAGGTGTTTAGGGGTATTTTTCTGCTTTTACTTAGTAGAATTGATTAAAGAAGTAACACCAGCTTCTAGTGCCCTAAAATACAGAGTATTTAATTTAATAACAACTTTGTCCCAAGCTTGAATATGATGCCCCATTTAATAAACCTGTGCTGAAAATCCCATCTGCAGGTGAGTTATCTACTTTGGCCCTCCAGACCCATCCCTGAACACACCGTCAAACTGGCAGTTATCTTCTGTTCCCTTCTAGCTGGCATCTTTGCTCTTTTTCTACAACTTCCCTTACAGTTCAGTGAGCTGACCAGAGTGCCAAATACAGGAAAAACTGTGTGACCACAGAATAATTCCTCCCTTCATGCAGGTACACAAAAGGCAGGAGAGGAAACAGTGTGTTTCGCATCGTCCTTTTCTGATCTGAAGGTCTTGAGGAGGATCTCTAGGTGAAAGCAGGGCTAGCAAAGAAAAGAGACATACAAGCATTAAAAGGCCTCCAGGAACAGAGCCTTAGAAGTAAATGATGTTAGACTGGACACTCATCCTTAAGCAAAATATTTTAAGGAGGAGGAAACTTCTGGAATGTTTCAAATGGGAATCACCCCCTAAATAATTTTGATCTCTTTAACAGATGAAATTGAATAACCCATCTACTACATATCCTTATTCATTCAGTTTGGTCCTGTCTGCACGTCCTAACCCACCAAAGAATACGTTGGTTTGTCTTGATGTTTCATCAGGGGGCTGAAGAGGATGGGAGAGAGATACCAGTGGTTGAATGCCTGGCTATGGTTTTTAATTATGTTAAACAGATAAAAAATATCATTACTGTCAAACATCTTGCTTTTTTCTGTTCTTTCTGTCCAGCAGAAATAATAATGGATACAAGGGAACAACAGGGAGCAAGGAAAAGTGAGACTGCCCTAATAAAAAGTCAGAGTTTATTTAGGATTTCTGGGAAAGGGGAGTTTATGTGGTTGCCTGACTTGGTTTTGGTCCTTTTTCCCCTTTCTGCAATTATGGTTCTACTGTAGCATGGACATTTCTACTGAGTTATCCAAGCTGACCTGTTTTAGCAGTCCAGAACACTCTTCTTAGATTTTTTTACTCTTTTCAGAACAACAAGTAGTGACAGTGGGCTTGATGGTGACAACAGTGGAAACTGGGAATTCCTGTGGGCTCCCATGCCAACCACCTTTCCAGCCATACTCAACCATCTCAGTTACTCAGTGCTCAGTTTTGGAGCTGAAAGGTGGTATGACCAGGAAAAAACGTGTAGCAAATGCAGCTCACATCTTCTACATAGGCAAACAACCTTAATTTCTCACAGAATCACAAGGTTGGAAAAGACCTTTAAGATCATCAAGTCCAACCATTCCCATCCCAAGCTAAACCAGATCCCTGAGCACCTCATCTACCCTTTTTTAAACACCCCCAGGGAAGGTGACTCAGCCCCTCCCTGGGCAGCCTGTGCCACAGCCCCACAACTCTGCCAGGGAAGAGCTTTTCCCTCCCAGCTGAGCTGACCCTGCCCTGGGGCAGCTTGAGCCCATTGCCCCTTGTCCCATCTCCTGTCCCCTGGCTGCAGAGACCATCGCCCACCTCTCTGCACCCTCCTGGCAGGTCAGTGTAGGGATTTGCCCTCCAGCCCCTTCCCCAGCCTGGTTGTCCTTCTCTGGACTTGTTCAAGGTCCTCAATGTCCTTCTTATGGTGAGGAGCCCAGAACTGGACCCAGCACTTGAGGTGCAGCCTCACCAGTGCCCAGTACAGGGGCACAATCCCCTCCCCAGACCTACTGGCCACACTGTTTTTGATAGAAGCCAGGATGCTGTTGGCCTTCCTGGCCACCTGGGCACACTGCTGGCTCATCCATGTCCCATGTGCAAGGCTGCAGGTACCTTACACTTGGTGCTGGAAAAAATAATGTGAGGTTTAAGCTCTGGCCACAGGAATAATTAACTCAGCCTGTTCCTGATCACCTTTTTTTTTCCAAAGCAACAATTTAAGACGCTGCAAGCTGTATATGTAGGTCTGAAGCTGGCACCTGGCTACTCTTAGCAATCCTCTTTTTCATGGCTGCCTCTGGGATGTGAACTACATCAGGTAAAAATAAAGTACCACAACTTCAAGGCGTTGCTGAGGCTGAGTATTGTGATACGTGTTGTGGGAAGGAAAAAACAAAGGACTCCAGCAAGTCACCTGGAATTTATTCTCTTCTTAGTTCTGTAAACAATTCTCTCTCTTGATTTATATTACTGCTAAAATTCCTCAAAAGAATTATTTTCCAGGAACTCACTGTAGATAATTTATCAGTGTGCATAATGTGTATGTGGTATGTGTAACGTTTGACAGGAAAACTCCTGTTTCTAAATGCTGAAAGTGATGGTGGGATTCATTTTAGAGCAGGTTCATTTAATGATTTTTTTACCTGAAGATGGCATAAAATTCGTCCATTGGATTTCAATCAATTTGGAAGGATTGAGGGATTTGGGGGTCTTGTTTGACAGCGAGTTACCAGTGTGCCCTGGCAGCCAGGAGGCCAACTGCACCCTGGGGTGCATCCAGCCTGGCACAGCCGGTCCAGGGAGGGGATTGCTCCACTCTGCCCTGCACTGGGGTGGCCTCACCTCCAGTCCTGGGGACAGGTTTGGGTGCCACAGGACAAGAGGGACACAAAACTATCAGAGAGTGTCCAGAGGAGGAACCGAGGATGGGGAAGGTCTGGAGGGGAAGGCTTGTGAGGAGAGGCTGAAGGCCCTGGGTTTGTCCAGCCTGGAGAAGAGGAGGCTGAGGAGAGACCTCATGGGGTCTGTGGCTGCCAGCCCAGGGGAGCGAAGGGGCAGCACTGATCTCTCTCCTCTCTTTGGGGACCAGGGACAGAACCCCAGGGAACAGCGTGAAGCTGCCAGGGGAGGGTCAGGCTGGGTGTCAGGAAGAGGTTCTGTGCTGAGAGGGGGGTCGGGCGCTGGCACAGGCTCCCCAGGGAAGGGGTCCCAGCCCCGAGCTGTGCTGAGGGCAAGAAGTGCCTGGACGATGCCCTCAGTGCCACCTCTGACTGGGCTGGGCTGTGTGGAGCCAGGAGTTGGGCTCCATGGCCTGGTGTGGCCCTGCCAGCTCAGGAGGTTCTGTGGTTCTATGATTTAGTGTTTATGTACTGTATCTATGTAGCACCAGAGCAGTATCTGGATGCAGCATCTGTGGTGGCTGAGCTCAGCAGCTCTTGTATTTTTCCTGCTACATGATTTTCTTTAAACTTTCCTTGTTCCTTCCCCTCTTAGGATTTGACACCAGCATTTTGCCTATTTGCAAAGACTCCCTTGGCTGGATGTTTAACAGGCTGGATACGAACTATGACCTGTTGTTGGACCAGTCAGAGCTGGGAAGCATTTACCTTGACAAGAACGAGCCGTGCACCAGGGCGTTCTTCAACTCTTGTGACACATACAAGGACAGTTTGATATCTAACAATGAGTGGTGCTACTGCTTCCAAAGACAGCAAGGTAAAGCATGAGAACAACCCACGTGTGTCTGTGACTGACCTTTCTGAATGTACTGCTTTATCTTTCCTTTAACATACTGAGAAGATTACAGCCAACTACAAGCTCTTAAATGCTGTACCCTGAATTTACAGTGAGGCTCTTCACCTATTGTGAATACCTAAAATGAGGGGGTGGGCAGAGGGACCCAACCAAACCACCAGAGAGAAGTGGAAAGGCTTGCTAGAACTTCAAGGATTCAAAATAAAGTGTGAAACAGCAGCCTAATACTCCTGCCAACTTCCAGGAAGTGTTCAGAGGAAAGAGACCAAAATAAAGAGCAAAATGGCTTAAATTATTTCTCTTCCCAATCTAATTTGCATACATTATAAAATAAACTTTTTTATTGCTGAAGTAGGGCATCTTAATGTTCTCTTTTGTGAGCCTATAAAAGAACTGAATGAACGTTATGGATAAAGTTATTTCCAGTCATTTGGACCTAAACCCACTTGATTTTTACTGCCTGGATGAACCTCTTGTTAAAATGTCCTGATGTGATTCAGTGAAATAAATAATAAACAACCTATGAGCATTATTTTCCTGAGAATCCCATAACTATTTTAGACCTAGGTGAGGATCATATAACTTTAAAACATCAAGCCTAGTTGTAATGAATCAAAGCATTCACTCATTAACTCCTGGCTGAAGTTTGACAGAGTTGCCCCTTTCTTATTCCTACCAATGTGAGGGAGATTTTCAAAGGTGTAAGGTCCAACCTGGAAAGGTGCCATTAGCACCCAGTTGACTCCCACTGACCCAGTTTGACTCCAATTTCCATGGAAATAAGGCTTTTTATCACAGCACATTTGCCAGTTGTAAACCTGAACAAAAATCAAGCTGTACTTCCCTAGACACCTGCTAAAGAGCAGGCTGCTTTTGTTTGGCAAGTTCGTAGTTAAAAAGGTAACCTTGGATCTTTCAAATTACTTTGTTTGATAGCAGAACAATATTTTTGGCTTTTATTTTTATAAACCTTTACAAACTGGTAACAAAAATTAGAAGTAAAGTAGTTCTTAAAGAACAGAACATATTTTCTTTGGTTGCCTTGGAAATAAAAAACACCACCACAGTAATTTCAGGTTCATATATAAACACCCTTACTATTTGGAGGGCAGCATAATTCTCTTGGGAGTTGGGTTCAATGATCTCTAGCAGTCACTTCCAACCCCTACACCTCTGGGATTCTGTGATTTTCAGTTGGCTTAGTCTGGTCCGAGGTTCTTCTGCCAATTGACCTCTCTACCAATTCCGTATAATGCATGTGCAGCGTAACCAGGGTGTTAAGGAAGCACTTGCACAGATTAGTGTCGAGTAGTTTTGCATTCTGTAGGCTATAAATACTGTTTGTCTAAAATATTTCCTCAGTGTACCAGTAGACCCCAAGGATGGGATCATAAGGACTGATCTAAACACTATGGAATTATATTAATGGTACCCCAAAGGCTAAAAATCTGTGATCCAGCTCTCAGTGATACCCATTCTCCAACATTATCCTGCTTTTCCTTACTTTTTGACCAGTGTTTTTACTGTCTTTGCCATGGTGTTGTGATAGGGTGCACATAAAACATGTACTCCATCCCTCCAGATTAACACTGTCAACAAAATCTGTCTCATCCTTCTTTTCTGAAAATATAAGGAGAAAGAAAACACTATAGTCAGCTTTTCCATGTCTTAATGTTACCTCTAGTACCACCATCTGAGTCTTAACTCCCTAGTGTTGGTGACAGCCTGAATTCTCTAGACATAATTTACAGTGTTATGCTAAACCTAGTAATATTTTCAGGTTTGGTTATGTTTTACTTGATTGAACAGTCTAAATGAGACCTTTAACTAGACCATTGCTATTAATAGCAAAGTCAGTAGCTTTGTTCTGATGTTTATTAAAAGTTTAAATGCTTCAGGTTGTGTAGGCAGCTGCCTCTAGTCATGGAGCTTAGGTAGGTGCTTTCTGGGAGGAGCCACAGTTTTACAGCACAACTATTGAGTAACTGTGTTTACAAACTGTACCCACCAGCATACATCATGTTGGGATAGAAATTCCATTGTGCTTTTTAAAATCACATAGCACCCCAGACAGCCCTCTTACCTTCACAGTTCTAGACAGTCAGGTTCAGACAGGTACTTGGAACTCATCTGTAGTCTCCCTTTCTGCTGAAGGTCTGTCAGGCTGTGTTACAGTGCAATAAACCCATTACTATGCATTAGTCACAGCTTCTAGTCAGTATAATTCCTCATGAAGACTTAAGTTAGATCTTCCTTGCTCAGAAAAAGACCTTTCCTGTAGTAGCTGTCCCAACCAGGGGAATGCTGAAGCACTTATGTGAGGTTCAGTAGCGCTTACTGCATTTTTTATTGGCTGCTTTAAGTGTAGCTTGTATGTCCAAGATACACATCCAAGAGACTACGATGCATTTCCTCAGCCCTACCAACTCTGCACTTCTCCAGGGCTCTTTGCCGGTCTTCTGACATGCTTTGGTCACTGTTGCCCTCTAGTTTCAACCACAACTCTTGCAAGTTCTTCAATGCCCATCTTCATAACTTATTTTCCTAGTTGTTTGATGCTAGCTTGGAACTAGTGCCTATCTGAATGCTGAGGCACTTGCAGTGCAGCCCTTTTTGTAGGTTGGATTTCTTTGTGCTGGTACTTCATCATTATTACAGCCTTGTTTTTGTTGCATCACTGCTTCAGAGTAGGAGAGAACCCAATCTTGCTGGGAAAATTAATGCTTAGCATCTTAAGTATTCCTTTGCTGCAGGCATCTGCATGGATCTGTTACTTCAGCACTTCTCTAGACACCTTTTTTTAACAGGCTTTTCTGTCTGTCGAGGCTGGGAGACATGTTTATGACTTGCAAAGTAATCCATCTTACAGAGTGGTGATAATTATCATGATCTCTATTTGTTACATCAGCCTTTTTAAGACTGCAGGACTTCAGATCTGTTTATAGATGGTTCTAAAGGAAGGTGTAATGTGCCCTGACACATAGTTGGGGTCCACAGAAGATTTATTGAAGTTAGAATATTGATGCTTCAAATCCCTAAAGCTCAACCTTTGGTTGTCCAAGAACAATTACTATACCTGACGCCAAGGCACAGCAGGGCAGCCTGATCTGCAGTGGAGCACGTGCCAGAAGCTGCGGGCTCTGCCAAATACTGACTGCTTGATAGCTGGAAAATCACTGCTCTGGAACGGGGTGCGGTGGAGAATCTGTGAAAGCTGGAGGCTCCCTGTGTGGGAGGCAGCTCCCTGAACCTGTTAAAAATCCTCGACATTCTGTGTCAGATGTGCCAGTTTCACTCCCACTGCTCCACTGATGTGCCTCTTTTTGGTTAAATCAAAGCTTAATGGCACCCGCTGTGCAGCACCTCTTGACACAGCAGAATACTGATGTCTCCAGGGCCAGTATTAATTATGGGGGATACTCTGATGTGCATCCGTAGCTTGAGCTGCTTTTAAGTGGTCCATGAATCACTCACAGTGATGCAGTCATCTTGTCAGAAAGACGATTCCTGATGCATCTGTGAAAGCAAATTAAGGATGAAGATGATCTGCCCAGAGAGGGGGTGGGTGCCCCATCCCTGGGGGTGTTCAGGGCCAGGTTGGATGGGGCCCTGGGCAACCTTGTGTAGCTCCAGGCCTGGAGGTTGGTGTCCCTGCCTGTGGCAGAGGGGTTGGAGCTCTGGGATCCTTGGGGTCCCTTCCAACCCAGACCATTCTGTGATTCTATGATTAGATCTCTTATTTGTATTCAGATTATCAGAAAGAGTGATGTCAGATTCGTTTCTATTTCAAAGGAATCCACCACACTGGTTCTTGTAAAGGAATTTTTTCTCCTTGACTCAAGCCTCTCAAATGTGGTCCAGTGACACTGCGGGGTTTTTTAATTGAAATAAGTTCAGAAATCCAAAGGAAAGCTTTCCCAAACTCAGGAGCTAGTGGGAAGATAAAGAGGGAAGCGCTGTGATTTGGGGAGACAGGAAAAAGGATATGCTGTGGACCAAAAAGAATTGGTTGAACTTCTAGCCTGCCGTTCTCTTTGACAGTTTTAAACACCAGAGTGATTTAGTATTGTTAAGAGGTTTTGCTGCTTTTATCCTGAGAAGCAAAGCTTAAGTGTGAATCTTGAAGACCTAGCTTCTGAGAAGAAGAGTTTTGGGTAAGTAACTTTCTCATATTGCCTTGTTACCTATTGGTTAGTGGTGTTCCTTCTTGTAATTGTACCACCAAAGATTTATAACTGAATATAAATGAAGATTTGTTCTTTTCTTTAGGCTCAGTCCATCATATTTTGCATTTTCACGTTAGCACTTGTGTGCAGCTCCATGATTCTAATTTAGGTTGTTTTTTCCATAGAACAAGATACATGTATTTGACTAGTTCTTCTCCTTTGACATATTTCGATCTTCTTTGAAAGACAGAGTAGAACAGAATCATTTAGGTTGGAGAAGACCTTTAAGATCATTAATTCCAACCTTAAAACTACACTTATCAAGTCCACTGCAATCTTACGTATTGGTTGGAAGGGGCTATAAGGTCCCACCCAGAGCCTTCTCTTCTCCAGGCTGAACCAGCCCAACTCCTGCCCTCCTTTGTGCATCCTGTGTGGCTCTCAGCTGCCTTTGCTTCAGGAGCAATTCAGGAAAGGCTGCTTTGCACTGGAGATTTTTGCCTCCCCACTGCCCAGGGCCCTGGCCTAGACGTGTGCTTCATCAGTGAGCTAGGCCAGGCTTACTCATCTTTCCACTAGCTCAGGAGATTAGTTTTTTTCCTGTAGTTTCCACTGTACTTCAGAAGGGAGCCTTGAGTTAACTGCATGGCAAAGGTCTATTCTAAATAGTCAAAGTCTGGTGACATGGAATATACATGTAATGCTCACACAAGGTGAGCCTGTATCGAGATACTGTCTGGGAACAGTATGGGCTGTGACACGTGAGTGAGGTCAGGTCTCATTCTCACCTACTGAGTAGTAGTACTGGGGGTCAGGATGAGCAACACCTTGGAGCTCATGGTGCGACGCTGCGCACAGCGCTCGGAGATCGATGCTCTGCTGCCTCTGAGTCTTTCTTGCTGGGCAGCAACACATGCACAGCCCCATCCTGTTTCCTGCTGATCCGTGGGGCATACTGTGTGGCTGCTGTTAGACAGCAGAAAAGGAAGTGCTTCAGAACTGGAGTAAGCTGTCACTCTGAAGAATGGAAAACTGAATTTTAATACCAATTCTGCCTCTTAGAGATACCCAAAGTTTGGCTGGTGTTTTTGCCTTAGTCTGCTGAACCATGGGGCTTTGTACCCCTGGGATTCAGCTGTAAATCGCCACAGTAGAGTCACAAACCTGCAAATTTCAGTGGAGAAAAAAAATCTTGTTTTCTTAGTGCAGCATGGGAAATACCAGACTGGAACATACAAGAACCAGAAGGATACAATTAAAAGGTCCATCCTATATCTAACCAGCACATGGGGCAAGCTTCACAGTCACACCCTGGTTCCTGTTGCCTGACCAAAGGGGCTGTGATAACACAGGTGCTGTTTTGGTCTGGCATTCCTCCATCCTCCAGACCAGTGACTAGAAGCTCACATAGAGCTGGGTTAACTGTCTCAGAAGTGTTGGAAAGTAAATTTGTGCCTTCTGTGTAAATCCATGGTAGTCCTCTAATTCATCATTCTGGAGCAAGGTGCAGTCATTCTTTAATTTCAGAGCTTATGGCATAACTATTAATGCAGGATGCATGTTTTTCTTCAGCAGCTAGAAAACAGCAACCCAAAACCAAAGTCATATGCTTCCCTTCCTAGGTACAGTGTAATCTATTTAACATTTTTATGTCATTGTAGACCCACCCTGCCAGACAGAACTCAGCAACATTCAGAAGCAGCAAGGAGGAAAGAAGCTCCTAGGTGAGCCATAGATCATTCATTTGAAGGTTTTATTGCTTACATAAATAACCCAAGTGAAACAGCAACATAAAATCAATATTAATCCAACAAAGATAGACCACAGTAAATTCCAGCAACAAAATTTATGAAGTTTTTGAAAGCTATTAAACTTAGTTTTATTACCTTACCCACCAAAAGATATTACATCTGTTTTATTACCCTAATAGAATGTACATTTTTACAGTTATAGAGGGGACAGTCTAAGGCACTCCTAAATTAGTATCTCTGCTGATCCTTTACCTGTAATGTTCTTGAAGTAATTGAAATCTTTGTTGTGAATCAGTTTATACTTTATCAATAGTACTGAAATGTAAAATCTTCATTTTACTGTTGGCCACTGTATAAAAGCTGCAATAAAAAGTTTGGCCCAGAGTAGCTGAGACTCTGTTTTTGCAGGGGATGGTTTCTAACAGCAGCTCTATGCTTCAAAATGTTTTTCCATAAATGATTTGTTCACTGTGGTTTGTCTACATTTCATTTCTTCTTGTTCCCAATGTAAACTAGTGGGGCTTTCAGCTTTAGTCAAGTTGCTGACTCACACAATAAATGTGCCTCTTGTACTCTTGGTGGGGAACCTGCTTGGCTTAGACCCTAACTTGTGTAGGTGTTGTTGATAAAATTGCTGTGTTAAACTGCATTTGTCCTCTAGTGTGAGGTAATGAAATATTCGAGGGTAGCTAAATGGATTGTAAAATATATATATTAAATAAAAATATCACCTAAGCCTTGTAGCAGATGCTTTGTTAGTCCAGCAAACCTGGCCCTTATTATTCAGGCTTGTTTGTACTCCACAGATTGTAGAACATCCCATTCAGGGTTGAGTGCTGCAGTTGAGCCTTTTCCCAGAATGCAGTGAAGATCTGGACTGAGATGTTCAGGGAGTAAGGAACATGTATCATGGGATCAATGACAAATTTCAAGACTGGCCACTTCATTTCTTGAAGTCAGTCCAAACACTTATTCAAGAAATAAATAAGTGTTATTTTCCCTCTGATGTTTGATAAATTCAGTCACTTTCTGCTGAACTGAATTTAGTAGTAGTAAGCCAGTCAGTGTAGAGTCTGGGCTGAGGAAGCAGCTAAAGGTAGTTAGGGATGCAAACATGGGAGGAGGAGGCAGCTAAAGGTAGTTAGGGATGTAGACATGGGATGAGGAGGCAGCTAAAGGTAGTTACCTTCTGATTTGATTGTTACATTGGCCAAGTGGTGGGTTTTCTCATTCTTGATGTTTATATATCACAGGTCAGTACATCCCAGTGTGTGATGAAGATGGGTATTACAAACCCAGCCAGTGCCACGGGAGTGTAGGGCAGTGCTGGTGTGTGGACAGATACGGCAATGAGGTAACAGGATCCAGAACAAGTGGTGCAGCAGAATGTGGTAAGTTAAGGACCTTTTCTGTCACTTAAGTTAGAGGTGCTACTCTAATAAAATTTCTTTGGGAAGAACCAGGTGCTGAAGCAAACTACAGGGATATCAAAACAAAAAACAACATTAGAATTTGTTATTGTGATGGCTTCATTATTTTCTGCAACTCCTATTGCTGTGTCAGCTATTAATAGACCTCATATATGCACTTGGCATATTGTATCTAAACCTAGGGAAAACTAATTACCTAGAGCAGCATTAGACAAGCCCCAAAATGCTTGATGAAATCCCTCTGGGTAATCAGCATGCAAGTGAATTGCATTTGACTTTTTTTCCCCCAGTTTATGTTTGAGGGAATTGCCAAAAAGTTCCTAACATGCTAAATCTTTCCATAGATTTCCCCTCTCTATATCTGTGTGCAGCTTCTTCCAAGAATTCCCATGTCACCTTTATTTGATGTTCCTGATATGAAAAGTAGCAATAAAATATTTTCCTTATTTAAAAAAAAAAGAAGTGTTCTATTGCTCCTGCCCACTTCTTCTGCAAGAAATATGGAACAAAAGCTCAATTTAATGTCATGCTTGGCATATAAATTCAGGCCTATTGTCTATCCAATCCAGAATCCTCTCTAGATAAAAGTACAGTTCCAGGTAGTTTAGGATAATACATAAGGACTGAACAATAAACAATGTATGTAATTGGTAGTCCTTATTGTATATCAAACCTAAAACTTTCTGTTGCTCCTCACACTCATTACAGCTCTGCAAATCCATAAAATCTGTATCCTTCTGGGAATACTGAGAAATTCATCCCTGTTGACATGATTTTCTTTTAAGACACAAGAGTTCCTGTATTGTTTGTGGTTTATTTCTATGTCACATTGTGTAGTTTAGGTAATTGTCCTGAAACTAAATATTCTGGTGAGCCTTTTGTATGCTTCTCTATATATGTACACACATATATATATGCACTCTAAATATGTAGTGTATCTAGTGTGTCTTTTCTGTAACTGTCATACCTTTCTAGCCATGGATTTAGAGACTTCAGGGGATTTTGCCTCTGGTGATTTCCATGAATGGACAGATGATGAAGATGAAGACGATGAAATAATGAATGATGAAGATGAAATTGAAGATGATGATGAAGATGAAGGGGACGATGATGTTGATGATGACGATGATCACGATGGATATATTTGATGATATTTGGGGGTCCCTCTAAAATTCACGAGATGACATTTCAAGGTCAAAAGGATCCTAACAAACATGTATATTTTGTATGATTATTTCAAACATTGCAGCTGGAGTCATAGACTTTTTCCTTTGTTTAAGTAAGAATAATTATATTATGTGCTTTTGAGTTTTTTAATGCCTTTGTGCTGAAGAAAACACGTTGGGAGTCTAGCCTGCGGAAAGGTTACGTGCTACTGAAAATACAAATGTGCAAAACACACTATAAAGGCAACTGGTCTCCTTAAAACTCCAGTGGAAGGATATTTGCCCTTACTTGGAACTGTGCACGTCCTCTTCAGAACACAAACTGTAACTTAACTTTAGTTCTGTTGGTGTTTTAGGCCCTGCAGGCTTTGCAAATTGTCCGTTGAATAAATCAAAAGTCTTATTACAGCAGAAGAACATTGAGGCACGAGTAGCATCTCACCAGCCTTTAATTAACCAAAGGTATAGTGAAAATTTATCAGGAGGGGAAAAATAAAGCAAAGTCCTCCTTTGTGTTTGCATTTGTAGCTGGGGTTGTTCTTGGGGAAATGGCTGGGTTATTGAAAGGATTTTTCAAAAGCAGTAGCTTGGACAAGCACCAGTTCTGTAATCCTAAAGTTTTCTCCTCCTTCCTTAATTTCTTCTTCTTTCATGTCAAGGTTGTATAGGATTTATCATTATTTCCTCAAACGTTGCTTCACCCTTCCCTGTTTCTCTCTACTTCTCTCTAAGCAGATTATTGTAAAATATTTTACATGGGTGGGAAAAAAAATGCTTAAAATTATATTACCTTGATACATTACTGTATTTCAGAGTATTGGCACTTGCCCCAAGGTAGGTTTTAATAAATGTATATGGATACATTTTATTTTCTTAATTCAGGAACTAGTTTTGCATCTTTATCTGAATTCATTTTCTTTTCTGTTCCTATAGTGCAGAAACTTAGAGAGCGTATTGTAAAGGTGCCTTGCAAACTAGAAATAGAGAGGTTTTAGCATGCATACCAGTAGAGGATGTTAGGCAATAGCTAAGCACACCCACTTACCAAATTAATACCAGTATAGGTACTGCTGCTGGAATGAAGAAAATGGGTTCTTTTAATTTCTTTTCCTATTGTTATGTAATTACCATGTGGACTAGATTATAATTATTGTGTAGAGTAGCACTTAAGATCTGACTGTAGAGGAAATTACTTTAATCACTGTATTTATGTTAGCATGTTAATTAATTGTGTAGACATTTTGGGACTCCACCATCTTCCTTCACATCACATCTCTTGCTTTCTGCCCGCAGTAGAACTGACGTGACCTGTATAACATCATATACAGGTTGTGTCATTTCAAAATTGGATAACTGGTTTCCCATCTCTAACTAAAAGGAAAACCAGTTTCTTCTTTGAATTAATTTCTACACAGTAAATACTAAATTTAACATCTATCCTGTGTAATATTGAAGAGTATAATGCATTTTCTTTTTTTACTGTTTCTGTATAGTTTGCAAAATAAAGACTCTTGTAACCACCCTTTGGCCAGTACAGCCCATCATTTTGACTTTTTGCATAGTTTGAAATTTCAGAACTGGAATAATTCATGTTTCAGGTACATTTCACCTCTTAAAATATGTATTTATTTGTATAAAGCCATTTATTGATGTTTTATTTCCAGTAAAGAATTTTTGGCTAAGGCAAAACCCATTGGGAGCTTTTAATTTTCTGTATTTTTTCATGAATTTTCTATGACTTTATGTACTTTTATGACATTGTCATCATTACTTGGTAAAGGAAAGAGTTACTTCTTTTCAAACTGTCATAATTTGTGGGGCATAGTTGTATTATTTTCTTAAATTAAAGTAGTTAAGAGTTTACCATTACAATATAGTGGGATTTTATCAGAGAACAGTTTCTTATGGCTGAAATTAACTGATATATAAATTGATTTTAAATAAAGAAGCTAAAGAAAAAATGTTGTCATTCTTGGCTGCTGGAGCAAGTACTGTGTTGTGTTTGGGTTTTCTTTTCAGATGTGACAAATGGTCATTAGATGCCAAAGTAAAAATGGATTTCATTAAAACTTGCAATGTTAGGAAAATTGAAGTATGGAAAGACTATTCATAATGTCTTTATTATTATTATTTATTAGGGTAACTAATTGGATTACAGTCTGAAGACTATTCTAAAATGAAGTGTCATGCAGAAGAGCCTGAAAGAAGTTTATATTCTTTCTGAACTGGAAGGAGGAGGAAAACACATGGATTTTAGCCCCTGAGTATCAAAGCTGCCTCTCATGAAGTCAGAAGTAAGTCGAGATAGCTGAATTTACTAAAGAGCAGTGGCAGTACACACTCTGGGTGACTGAGATATTTTTTTTGTTGTCCAAAACTAAACCACATTCAAACAAAAGCTGCTAATAGAAAATCACTAAAGAACTAAACAGTTCAGAAGCTTCTTTCACATCCAGACATTTGCACAGAGAGATGTCCTCGTAGGTGCAGTCAGGAAGAAAGCAGTAGGGAGCCCTTGATTTTAAAACTTGGTTATTTTTACAGTGTCACCATGATTGGTTGGTTTTCCTTGACCTTGTAATTGTGCACATGTATATATGTGTACGTACAAATATACTGATATAAACCTGGAGATTTTCAGACACCAGCAATAAACCTTCTGCCCCTCTGAGAATGGGTGGAATTACAATCCTCAGATTCATTGAAAAGTACGGAGTACCAAGGTCAGGGAAATCAGTTATTACAGAGTCTTTGAAGGGAATATTTCAGATCAAACCACAAAGGCACACGTGGTTTAAAAGCAGATGAGTAAGTGTCTTCAGTTTGCTTGTACAGAAATAGGGTGGTTGTACAAGGCTGAAAGGACCACAGTGGTGGTAGGAAAATTTTTACCACTTTTGTTCACGTGGACAAGAACTGGATTTCTTTTATTATTAATAAGGAATACTCTTCCCAGCTGGAATAATAAAAGTTTGTCAGATAGTGGAATAATGCTTCATGGGAAATTATTAAGTAGCTGTATTTACAGCCTAGCTTCATTAGAAATATATATATATAATTACTAAAAGCTTTTAAAAATTGGATTTAAATAGAGCTGTGGCAGCCCAATTTTATTTGAAAGGCAGCAATCCTTATCACTCTTTTTCCACTAATGTAAATAAATTAGTAGCAAATCATCCACAATTTCACTGCAGCAAATTCTGCAGACCCCAAATAGTTTGTCACCCAGTTTCTGTTTGACAGATCAGGATAAACATGAAGAACAATGTAATAAATTGGAAGAATCTCCACCTTACGTGGTTGTCACTGGGTAAGTAATTAAAATATTGAGTGTTTTTTAAAAAGGAGAGAAGCATCCTGCTCCTGAAGACAAGTACTATATAGGAGTTGCTGAAGGAAGAGTGAAACTCTTTGTCCTGGGTAGATGTGATGATATTGTCAGGGCCTGTGTCTTCTGTGAGGAGAGCTAGGCCGCTGGCAGGGCCTGAGTGTTCTGTGGGGAGAGCTAGGCCACCAGCAGGGCCTGAGTGTTCCATGAGGAGAGCTAGGCCGCTGTCAGGGCCTGTGTGTTCTGTGGGGAGAGCTAGGCCGCTGGCAGGGCCTGTGTGTTCTGTGGGGAGAGCTAGGCCGCCGGCAGGGCCTGTGTGTTCTGTGAGGAGAGCTAGGCTGCCGGCAGGCCTGCTGCCTTCCCCGACACTTCATGGAGGTGCTGCAGCCTCTTGCCTGAGCGCTATGGGAAAAGGGGAAAGATTTCTTATTTATTTTTTGCCTTCTAACCCAGCGAAGTTATGCCAGCTGGATGGTTTCACAAGTGACCTCTCTGGGGCTCCGTGCTTCATGAAAGACATTTGCTCTGTCAGATGCATCAGCGCTCCATTTCTCCTGGCAGGGCTATAAGCCTGGAATAACACGCTGCTTTTCCCTACTGTTTTATCTAGAAAAAGAAAGAAATGTTGTGCTTGGGAGGCTTGCTTCTAAGTTTTCTTGATAACTGCACTTCTGAAGTGCTCTTGGTCCAACTATTGTTAGAAAAATGAATTATAGTGAAGCACAGTGTGAGTGTCCTGGTTTCAGTGAGGACAGAGTTAATTTTCTTCCTAGGAGCGGGCATGGTGCTGTGCTTTGCACTTAGGCTGAGGGTGATGAAGAGCTCCTTCAGCTTCTCACACTGCCCCACCAGCAAGGAGTCTGGTGGTGCATGAGAAGCCAGGGGGGCACACACAGCCAAGACAGCTGACCCAGATTGACCAAAGGGATATTCCACACCACATTAAATTTCCAGAGCTCCCTGATTTAATTTTTTTATTATTTTTTATTGCTACATTGCTAAAAAATATGACCTGAATTATGCTGTTTCAAAGCAGCTTTCAATTCTGAAATTACCCTGGCTGAATGTTCAGAAACAGTAAGAACATCGACTACAGGTAGGCAGAAAGAAGTGATCCAATGGTATTAAATTCCTTGTCAGCACCAAAATCCTTTCCAGGCTTTCACAGTCTTCCTCAGCCTGCTTGTAGCTTTAACAGTTTTTCACTCAATGATACATGAGGTAAATATTTTGGGGGGGGGGGGTTCCATGCCATTTTCAGCACCAACAACATACATGGCCAGGTTTAAATTTAATATCACCAGTTGAGGAATGGATAATGAATAGATTCATGCACAAAGTTCTTGGAAAAGTGTCACTTGAACACTCAATGACAGTCAAAGAACAATTACACCAGGAATTATTTTGGGAGAATGGAAAGAAGTAGAGAACCAGCCACAAAGAACATAAGTTATTTTACCTGTAGAAGCACACGGTGCTCTGTCTCTGTGCTAGGCTCTGTGTCTTCCCTGTTTACAGAGAGTATAGAAATTAGAGGAAAGGATGACAAGGATAATCAAGGTAAGATTGCTTCCTACAAAGAAGATAAAGAAGGTTGGGATGCTCAGTCCTGGAGTAAAGGTGATAAGTGGGGATATGATGGAGTGTGATAAAATCCTAAGTGCCTTGGAGAAAATAAGTATCAGTTTTTCAAATTCCCTTCAGTTCTGGAGGAGCTATTTAATGTGCTGCTAAAGATATTCATAGCAATACTGACACATCTAAAATGGGACATGTTGAATCAAATGTACTGATGTCCATTGGGCTTTAACTTTACCCTATGGAGAACCATAACGGGGGCCACTAACAGGCCTAAGCAATGCTACCTGGGAAAATCATAAGAAGGAAACAAATGGGAATGATGAATGCTGGTAAGAATAGTCACTGTTTCTCTTTGTCCAGTGCAATTTGTTTATCAGGGTGTGATCTAATTGCAGTGGTAATGTGAGCCCTTCCCTCTGGATCTCACCAGACCAAATGCTGTTTTTAGAGTAGGTACTGTAATTTCTTCCCTAAAGTAAATTCAGCAGGTCAGCCCATGGACAACACATGCACAAAACCCCAGAGGTAATGCCTCTGTAGCTATGCTATGTAGCTATGAAATCCTGTAGCTATGCTTCTAGCCATTACAGAGGTGTCTTGCTCCAGAAAATGGTTCCCTGTCTCTATGAGCGTATAGCAGGTCCTGACATTCCTCCTTGAGGCTGTTGGAGAGAACCAAATCAAAGCTTTTACACATCCTTCCCCTCCTGTAAGTCCCTTCTCAAGAGGCATCTTCTCAGCAGACTCATGAAGTGATCAACAACACATCCTCTGAGGAAACGGTGCCGACTACAGAGGCAGCAGGTATGACTGTTAATTACATCTCCTGTAAGTATGGCAAACTGTTAAATGTTGTTCCCTTTTCCAAATGTGACCTTGGTGGGGAGACTTCTTTTTAATTGTGAAGAGCCCATTGACTGTTGTTCTGCTCTCTTAGGCTACTATCTAGTGTAAATCATCACAGCTAGTAGCTATCTGCTGCACAAGTCAGTTCTCCATGCATGTGGGTCTGCTCTCCACCCTCATTGCATCTATTTCACCACAAAATAATTCTGGTCTTCTAATAATTACTACAGTAGTCAGCAAGCTCCAGGGTTGCTTTTCATCTCAGCATTTCATGTGCTCCACAGATCTGTTTGAGCAGAAGACTCTTCAGATATGATTGGAGCAGCAGCAGATGGCCAACTTCATTCTCCTTGGGAACTGGCAATTGACTCTGAAAGAAAATGTTTTTAGAAGTACTTCACACTGCGTTATTTCCCCTCTCAGACTACCTTTTCTTTGCTCTCACACATGTTCCTCTGGCTTGTTCCTTGAAAGAAGCCTTGTCTAGTGGAAATTTGTCAAACACTTCATAAAGTTCAAACACTGAGGCCATACCTCTTGCCACTGTTGACCTTCACAGTAAATTCTTGAAGGGGAAATGTGTTAGGGAATTGCTCCTGGAGGCTTTATTGCCCTTTCCTTTTACTGGTTGACTGTTAGGCCTGGGAAAGACACATCTAGATCGCTGGGGGGGAGAAAGGGATTGCATGACCTATTGGCTGGACTGGTATTCTGTATAACATCTTACTTAAGGATTTCATCCAGTAGCAGTTTAAAAATGGGTGTAAAAATAGCAAGCTTTCTCTTCCCCAAGGTGTTGGGTTTTTTTTTTTACATTAATAGCATTTGATTGGCATAAAGGAGCAAATGATAATTTATTCTAACATGAAGAAAAAGAACTTCACAGCAGTTCAAATGTAATATTACCTTTTCATGAGGAATCATTTGATACCCCACTCCTTTTAGAACCTGGAATTTTTTTCTTTTTTCAGTCTTGGTTAAATACTAAAAGTGTCTTTGAAACTCATTTATTTGACTTTTTTACTACTGGGAAAAAGAATGCCTCTTTAACTAAAGCAATTTTAAGAGGTTTTGTTACTTTTTTTCCTTCTAGATGGCAAAATATATACATACAAAAATTTCTCTTTCATACTTACTTTATTTTTTAAAAAAGTAACTGGACATGCCACCATCTGCCAGATTCCATAATGGAAGGAGATTACACTGTAAGGACTGTGTTGGCAATGTTAGAGCTAACCTGAATTTATCCTTGCTAACACTAGGAAACACTGCAAAGCTCATCTGGGAACCTTCTCTTATAATTTCCAGAGCTAAAAGTTTTCAGTAGCTGCCAACTTCTTTACTCCTTAGAGTAAAACCTCAACATTTTCCCATTTGGCACTTGTTTGTTTCACACTAACCTTGTGTAGCTCCAGGCCTGGAGGTTGGTGTCCCTGCCTGTGGCAGAGGGTTGGAGCTCTGTGATCCTTGGGGTCCCTTCCAACCCAGACCAGTCTGGGATTCTGTGATTCTATGAAAAGAGTGATCATAAATTCTCCCTTGCAGTACACAAACAGGAAGGCCTTGTCTCTAGACAAAGAAATAAATAAAAAGTAAAAACTGTGGTAATTAAAGTTATTATGTAGCATATGTTCCAGATTTTGGTAAAATTAAACAGTTGCTTAATTGCTTAATGTAAAAAAAATACTGCATAAGTGTTAGTGTATTAAATACCATATGTGTGCTGTGCCAAAGCTTGGAAAAACCTATTGATGTTCTGTTTGAGTCCTGCTCCTGAGCATACAGACCACTCATCTTGTGAAAGTCTTGACCATCAGTGAATGCCCCAAAACCAATTAAAAACCCACAACAAATCCCAAAGGGTTTGGGATTTTTATATTTTTTTCTTTAAAAATAATTTTTAAAAAGTCAGAATTTACTGTCCATTTTTTACAGCTTTTTGAAGTGAGCTTCAGGATGGGTCTGGAGGTGGGAGCTCTGGAATGAGCCCAGAGGTGGGGTAGAATTTCTGTCCTTGGGGGCTTTCAAAAGCCAGGTGTTGCAGGTGATCCTGCTCGAGCAGCGGGCTGGGCACGATGAGCTCTGGGGGTCCCTTCCAATCTCAGCCATTCCATCATTCTGTGAAATGGAAATCCAAACCCAATTTTTATTCAGTGTGTCTCATCCATTCTAGCACCTGACAACCCTTCTTGCTCATCTGGTTCCGTTAGAGAGGACTAGAAGCCACCATCATTATTCAGAGCCACGCTGTTCAAGTATCAGTTACCAAGGTCTTCCTGGGGTGTCCACGTGTTGCTGGGACACAAATCAAAGCAGCAAACTGCTTTCTCTGGAAAGCAGACGTGTTTTGCTGTGTGGTACAAACTTCTGCCCTGCCCTGAACAGTAGAGAATAAGGTCTGTTAGGAACTATTGAGTAGATTCTTCCAAGTGAGGAAACCCCGACAGCCAGATTGAAACTTCTGAAGGCTGAGTTCTGAATTGTAATGGAAAGTGGTCATGTTTTTGGAAAAGGGGAGTGGTGTCCAGGAAGAATTCAAGTTGGCCAAAAAGACCACTAACTAGTTCATTGGGGTGGGATTCAGCTCAGAACTGTGCTGTGGCTTTTTTACACCACAGAGAGGGATTTAAAGGCTGTGGGAATATCCTGACTGTGCTCCTGTGAGGAGACATCAGTAGGGGGTCCTTTTGTTGCTGTTGCTTTTTTGGTGGTTTTTTTTTTTTCTTTGGTGGAGACAGAGGATATAGGAGGGAGATGAGAGCTGTGGAAAGACACTTGAGAGAGCTGATAGGCCAAAAGTTGGTATAAATAAACTCATAAGACTTACCTGGGGCCCAAAATAGCACCATTCTCTTTAGCACACAGAATTTAGGATTTTAACTCGAAAAATACAAGCACAGTGCTGCACTTGTCAAGGGTTACTACAGTCCATGTGTCACCAGTGCCAAAAACAACTTTATTCTAAATCTTAACTGCTATTGGGCCAATACTTGTTGTTGATCCAGCTCTTTCTTCTTTGAGAGAGCTGCTGTGGTTTTACACCATCTCTGCACTTGGGAAACCTGCTGATAAACCCCTCCATGCTTTGTGCCCAGGCACCCTGCCTGCTACTGCTCTTAGTCACCAGCCATTTCCCCTGCTACCTCTTCCATTTGGCTACAAATCTCACCTGAGAACAAATCCAGGATTCAAACATTCCATTTTATTTCACCATTCAGGAAAAGACAGCTGCAGGGTCGTTGGGGTACTTGGGTACAGAAGAAATGTGAATTTCCCCTCACAATACTGAAGCCAGTGATGGGGAACAAGCCCAGTCCTCTCACGATTGCCTTGGGGCTCTCAGGAGCAGGCATGTAGCCAGCACAGAGGAAAGAGCTAGAGAAATCTTCCAATGCCTCTCCTTTTTCCTGCTGTCTGTCTTTATTAGGTGCCTTAAATATTTATAGTATGTTAGCTGTCAGGAAAGAAAGGTGATTGTAGCTGAGCAATAAAGAGAATGAGGATTTGAGTAGCTGCACACTTCTGACATGTTTGTTAGTGACAGCAGGGACTGGGATCGACTGGCAGCATGCTGCGGGGTCTCTGATGAAGTCTGCAGTTACACTGGGATGCAACAGCTTAAGGATAAGATAAGGAACTCTTTTCTTGTGTTATTTCTGATGAAAAGAATGATTTATGGGATGCCAGGCTTTCTTGCCTGTCTCCACAAGGTTCTGTGATACAGAAGCAAAGCACAGGAGCCATCACACAATCTGGAAGTAATTCTTCATCGTTGGCTAAGTGGTATTTTTGTCTGAGAAAGAACTGAAGGATGTGTCCTAAACAAAAGTTAGTCTTGCCTTATTAAAAATATATATATATATAAAAGTATATATAAAAAATATTGCAGATTGTGCCCAACAAAGTCCCTTGAGAGCCAAGTGCTTCAGGTCGTATCTGCTCTAAGGTCAGATTCCTTCACTGTGCCATCCCTGAACCTCAGTCTCGCCCGTGATCCCTTCCTGAGATGCCATTGGCCTGGTAGGACACCAAATTCTTAATTTTTCTATCCTCCCTGAAAAAAAAAAAAAAGCTGCTGATGAGTCTAAGGAACTTTCATTTGCTTTGCAGGTGAAAAAAAAATGACAAATTAATGACAGCAGCTCAGGAGCATTTTAGCACTGAAGACTTCACAGCATTGAAAAGCTGATTTGCCTGTCAAATGGAAGAAAAAGGAGTCTAGCTAATCCCTCAAACACATAATAATTAGCAAGTTCTCAAATTTTTACACCTGAATGGCTGTAAAAAATACAGAAAGTGGCCTAAAAAGAGCTTAAAAAAACCAAACCCACTTTTTTTTCCCCTGTGTTAATTTGTAAATGTCCTGTAATGAAGTTACTGGCAAATGAGCCTGTGCTGGGAAACAATGAATATCCATGGCAGGAGGATTTATATTTGTTTCTGCTGTGACAAGGTGGTTGCCTATAGAAATCCAAACAAGTTGGACATTAACATGTGATCCATGTTCATTATCACCTGCTGTTTCTGGAGTCCATGGGCATCATGTGTCCCTTCAGCTGTAGATCAACACTGCAGATATCCTCAGCTGCCCACACCTAACAGGACCTCGTGGTCCTTCTCTCTGCACAGAGCTCTGTGGTGGGGTGATAGTTGGGTTGCAAGGGAAGTTCCTGCTCCTCTTTGGAGCCCATAGCAGCTCTAGAAATATATTTTTCTTTTCAGACTTTCAACTGTTGTTGTGGTTTTACGTGGCAAGGCTCTGGCAGAGGAGGGGGCTGCAGGAGGGCTTCTGCAGGGAGCAACCAGAAGCTTCCCCCAGCCCCACAGACCAAACCCCAGCCGGGCTCAAGGCCAGAGCTGACACTGACCAAGGCCGAGCCCAGGAGTGCTGGTCACAGGCCCTGGGAATCACCCTGAGCAGAAACAACCAACAGCATTCGCTTTGTGCCCCAGAGAAGGGGGTGAGAAGGTGGGAGAAGCTCTGCAGGCACCAAGGCCAGGGAAGAAGGAGGTAGGAGGCACTCCAGGCACCACAGAGAGAGAAAGATGTCCCTGCAGAAGCCCATGGTGCAGCAGGTGTTCCCCACAGCACAGTGAAGGGCATGGGAAGCAGACACCCCACCTGCAGCCCACAGGGAGAGAGAAAGAGACAGCACAGGTGAGGTGAGTCAGCCTGGGCTGTTTCCTCACCACCTGACATCACACCCCTATAAAAGGGGCTGGGTGGGGAGGGGTAATTCTGGGTGCTTCCAGGGCATCTGGGTGTATCTGGGCTGTGGGGTTGGCCCTGAGGATGTGCAGAGCTCTGTTACCATCAGCTCTATAAGGTATTCTGTGTTATCTGTGTGTGTGTTTTGTTGTGGGCTCTTACTGTTCGTCTTCATGGTGCTTTTGTCAGTAACTGTCCTTACCCCAACCCACAGGGGCTCCACCTGTGGGTCCTGTGGGAGTGAGCAAGTGGCATGTGGTGCTTGGCCCCTGCTTGGGGCTAAACCACCACAGCCCCACAGCAGCGACCCACACTGGGGCAGCTGAGGAGGGGCTGAAGCCCTGTGGGAAAGGGCTCCTGCTGGAGAAGCTGGTGGAGGACTGTCTGCTGTGGGTGGGACCCTGTGCTGAAACAGGGGAAGGGTTTGGGGAGTGCCCTCACCCCCACTTCAGCTAGGAAGGAAGCCAACTGGTGAGGGACTGACCCAAACCCCCGTACCCTCAGTCCTTACCCCTGCCCGTGTCACACTAGGGGGAGATGAGAGGGAAATCCTGGGTAAAGTTGGGTCTGGGAAGGAGGGAGTGGTGGGGGGAGATGTTTTAAGGGCTGGTTGCACTTCTCATTCCCTGGCTCTGGTGTCCCTGGGGGTGCAGTGCCATCAGTCAGAGAGTTTCTGTCCTTCATCCCATGCTGAGTCTGTCCTGCCTGTGATGCTGACTGTGGGATGGTCTCTCCCTGCCCTTATCTCCACTCCTGAGCCTCTCAGTATCTATTTGCTCCCCTGCCTAGCTGAGCAGGGCAGGGACAGAGGGGCTTTGGGGGGCTTCTGCCCTCCAGCCGGGGCCAAACCACCGCACTGTGGAGAGCAAGGGGAGGGCAGAGCTGCACAGTGATGTGCAAGGACAGAAACACAGGGTAATGGCAATGTTGTTGCTCTGGTGAAAAGCTTCAGGTATATTGATGTAATTACAGCTAAATACATGTGGGAAGGTGTTTAAACTCCCTAAGCCAGATGGTCTCATTTGTCTCCCATTTAAAGCACTTTGATTTGAAAAACTTGAAAAGGTCTAATTCCTGATTTTATTGTTTTATGGAAAGGGGGAGAGCATTGTGTGTGTGAAGATTATATATACACCAGCATCTTTCTGTTACAGCAGCAGGCCAGCCTTTCTTGTGCATTGCCAGTTGAGGATGAAAATCACTGAGAAAGCCCAATGTCCTTTCTGAAATGTGTGGGTAGAGTTTTTGCTTTCTCTGTGCAACATAAAGGGGGTTTGAATAGTGTAGTAGGACTGACCAGTTTGGTTTTCTCGCTCTAAAGCAAAGAGGAAAGCCTCTCTAAGTCCAACTTCTGATAGCTGAACTCTTGAGGCTGGTTAGCTGACCTTCTCTGATGGCTGTGGGAGGTCTGAAATGGATTACTTCTGAACCTCTACAACACTCGTTCCCCAGGGAGCTGGATGCTTTCCCCTTCCTGTGCTGACTGGCCTTTCCTCCAGTTTTGCTCCAATTGTTTAGTGGGGAATGAAGTTTGAAGCCCAGGGAGACAGGGTTTAATCTGTGGTCTGGTGCTGGCTTTCCCAAAATGCCTTGTCATGTATGGATTTGTTTATCTGGAAAACACACTGTCAGTGAAGGGATTTTGTGTTCTCTATAGCTGTGAGGATTTGGGAAGGTTTGCTGAGACCATCAGCAACGGGGTGGCTTGAAATGAGGTGGGTTTTCTTGGCATCTATTTATGTTAGTTCAGTGTGAAGCCTTCAACTCCTTTTATACAGGTAATAAACCCACAATAAAAAATGATCATTAATTACTCTGAGCACCTCCATTTCCAACCAGAGGGGATGTGTTACCTGAAACAGATTATATATCCAGATATACACATTCTGAAGAAAACTCCTGCCTGTTCTATGCATATTCTGTTCAGTTCTTCAGGCTCAAACCTCAGTACTGAGCCTTTGCCTGAACCTGCATCTGCTGATTTTTCAAAGCAGAGACACTCCAGATTTAAGTTTTGCACTATTTCAGCAAATTCTAAATGTGTAGGGACAACTGTACTGGGGATTTTCTTTTTCTTTCAGAAGAACTACCTGACCTTGGCTTTTTGGGGCTTACCACATAATCATTTTTTGATGTTCTCAATAAAAAAAGTTTATAAACTTTTTTCCTGGCAGCCAGTCAATACTCTGTACCCAGATGTACTGTGGAGTTCAGGAAGAGTGCTGCCTCTTGCTTAACTTTCTCCTGTGACTGATTTGCTGGGTAGCTGCATCCATAACACTCTGCTGTCTCAGCTTGACAGGCTTAGCACCTTTTTCTCTCCCTCTGAACTTCCTTAACTGCCTTTCTGGCATATTTCAGGCTTAGATACTTATAACTCATTTTAAAGGCAAACTTCCAGTGATTTACTGGGGGAAAATAGTTCTCAGCAGGATTGTCAGAGCTGGTGGTGGTTGGCAGGACGTGTGGATCCCTTTAGCAATAGGAAGGGTGGTGTCAGTCTGAGGGGGGCAGATGGGGTGAGGATGAGCTTTGACAAGTGAGCTCTTTCCTGGTGTTCAGAAGCTGCTTCCCTTGGACCTGTATTTTAAGTTATTGATTTGTTACCAATAAGAATCACTTCCTAATGATGGCTCTGCTCCTCAAGGGCTTTGCCCTGGCTCAAATGAATAATTTTTCCTGGTGCATATGCAAGCTGTACCTTCCTGGGAAACACCAAGGAATACCCAGGTATGCCCAGCTGAGCCTTGGTGTTATTGTTGTCCCTGGTGTTACAGGTTGGAGTGTTGCTGATGGAAATTCTTCCAACCCATGCTGTAAAGAAATGAAATGTATCAAAAGGAATTGCTGGGCTGCCTTTAGTGTTGTGAGCTGCTGCAGATGCCAGCTGAGGGGTGAATGACAAAAACACAATGTCTGGCAAACACTTTTTCTGCCAGGTTTAGTGCCTTCCATAAGAGGCACAGAAAAGCATTTAGTGTGTCTCATCTGTTTTGTCACTGTCTTATTACCTTGCTGGTTATTTTCTTGTCTAGGCATATTACAGCAAGCAGAATAAACCTAGATGAGATTTAAAATCTCTATTTATGATATAAAAGATGCATCAGTGCCTCAAGCCTGGTCTGTAGCTCCTTGTGTGGCCAGAGATTAAGTTACTGGGTGCTCTTCTCAAGCTCCTGCTGAAAAGGTCTTGATGAGGCTCCTTGTAAACATGCTGAGCCAGAAAGCACAGGGGCCACCTTGCCCCTTCTACAACACTAATGGGGGGGGAAGCTGGAAAATTGTGGCTTTCACTCTTGTGCCAAGTCAGAATGGTTTTAGTTTGGCAGCTTTAGAATGTTAGAAGCTTTTGGGTTGATATTGGAAGGGAAAAAAAAATCCAAACCCCACCACCAACAGAACTTTATTGTTTTGAACTCCAGGCTTGTCTTTTAAACCTGTTGTTGGGACCAGTGAACAGGGTACTTCACTGACACTTGCCCAGGTAAACCTGAAGGCAGTCAGGAAGCAGCCTGTGCTGGGGGCATTGCTGGTTTATCTGAATTTGGTAGGGAAACATCATCATCTGGGGCAGCTACAGGCCACACAAACTGTATGCACTTCAGTGTTAATATGCATTCACCTAAAAGGTTCTGCTTGTGCCCAGGATAGTCCTTGCCTGCTGGGTCAGTGACTTGCAGAGGTCAGTAGCTGGGCACAACCAGCACATCCTCAAGGACCACTTTGGGTCTGAACCCAACTGCTCATGTAGGGCTGCTTCATTCATCTCTTCTTTGTTTCCATTAACACATGCCTGACAAAGCACCTCAAAGTCCCTTCTGAAGTGTTTCTGTGAAGGAAGTGGGGTGGTTCTTTTCTCCCTAAATACAGACAGAATAAGAGTTACAGGGTTGTGCTATTCATTCCCTGTGTATCTGCCTGAAATGAGATGTCAGCTGAAGGAAAAACACAAAAGAAGGGCTTTGTGTGGAAGAGATTGTCTGAAGAAGTACACTTTTCTGGTTTTTTATTTCTTTATTCCTGTTTGGTAACACAGGCACACAGGCTGTAAAGAATTGACAGGAGTGACTGCAGAATAGAGTGTTTGCTGAAGTGATTGATACTGAAGATAGATTCATCATCTGCTGAAGTTCAATAACACTTCTGAAATAAGATCAGCTTGAAAAAAACCTGCAGGCTGCAGAAAATGATTTATCTGTGTGCAGCCCCAAGTGAAACAGGTTAGAGTTTACATACAGCCCAGAATTTAAAAATAAATAAATAAAAAGGGGTATGTGTTTGGGCTCATGCCAGTAGCTGGGCGCTGGGAAAGCCAGAGATGTGCTCAGGAGTGAGTTATTAGGAACTTTTGGAAAGCACTCTCTTCTTATCAAAGGCTTGTTTTGTGGTCAGCAGCTGTCACCTGTTTCTGTGTACTGGTATATCAAAAGTAGCTTTTCCTGCTTTCATCTAAGGATTAGAAGGTAATGCTCCAGGGCCAAATCTTAGCCTAACTTAAACCACTGAAGTTAATGAGCACAACTCTCCCCTGTCACACTTGTACACCTGGTGCCCTGAAGTGGGTTTTCAATGATGGAATTTATAAAACCACTGAATATGTTACTGGTTTGTGGTTATTTTTCCTCTCAGCAGCATGGATGCAGCTTCAGGAGCATCACTGAAGGTAGTTAACTGAGGGTTATGCAGGGTGTGAAGCTGGCAGAGGATTTTGTCTCTGAAGTTGCCACAAGCCACTTAACTAATCTTCAGACAGCCCACCTCCTCAACACACCTTTTAGATATCTATATTTTTAATGCATCAGGCATTAAAAAATTCCACTAATTCACACAGAAGCCAATACAGACACAGGTAAGGACAGCTGAGGAAGACTAAAGTTTGTTTCTTTTTTAATAGTTTTGTATCACCTTCCATTGTGGTTTCACCTTTATGTATCATTCCATGCTGTTCATTACCTTGTAATGATTAATGAAGATGAAAACCACCACCATACCTTGTACTGATTGCTATAAAATATCCCCCTTTCTTATCTAGATGAACCACCTCAAGCTTTTTGCTTGGAAAGACTCCTGTTAACAAGTCAGTCTGTTAATGTCACTCTGCTTACGGATGAAGAAAGAAACATCCTCTGTAATTTCTTCTAGAGTAGGTTGGGTAAGTTTTCTCTTATAGTTCATTTCAATAATAGTTTATTTTAATAAGATGATGATATGTCCATAATTGGCTTCTGGGGAAAGAAATTGGCTTCTGATTAGCAGCTACTGCTTTGGTGACTCAAGCATGATGAAGAACTTGGAGGGCTACAGAAGTAGAAAGTTGTTTTCACCAATTCTTATACTAAGTTGTTGTGGGCTATTGCTAACACTAGTTCCCTAACTCTAAGTTAATTTATTTCCATGGGAGAACTTAATGGTTTTTTTTCAGATAGCTGTTGAAATTTGCCTCCCTTGTGGATTCCCACCACATCTCTCCACACTGTCCAATCACTTCATAGTGTCAGAAAGCAACCACAGCGCTGAAGAAGATTTGAGGTGGAGAAAATGGGTTACCCAAGGTCATATAATGTTCATATTTAAAATGAAAGCAAGCCTCCTGTGTTCACCCTCAGCTGAACAGCTTCCCCCCTGCTCCCCTAGAACAATGTATCATGTCAGAATATCTCTGAAATGTAGCAGAGGTTCTGCTTTGTGTTCCTGATGCCACGTTTCTGGCACAGCGGTGTAAGCAACACCAAGTGCCCTGACATACAGCCTCTGCTTGCAGGTATTCTGGTATCCCCCTGTCTTTCCTCCAGTTTTACTAGTTAGGCTGATAAAAATATCATTTCTACTTCCAAATTCCTCTTCTCACACTGTGCTTTCCACCTGGATGCTTCTTTACCCCCAACCAACGTGCCCCTGTTTTAAATCAAGGAAGCCAGTTTTGGGGGGGGGGGGGGGGGGGGGGGGTGTGTAGTCTTTTTGACTGAGGGACTCCCTATATGTTTATTTTACTTTATGGACAAAGTTATCATTTATCCTAAACAAGTTTTTAAAGGTGTGTGAGCTCAGGTGTGTTTCTGTATGCATGTGCAAGATGAAACTCTGGTCCTATTGAATGCAAAGGGTTTTGCCTTGACACCTAGAGAAAAGATTTGGGGCCTTAAAAACCTGGTATCTTCTTAGGGGTCTTGTCACTTAGCACAGCAATCCAAGAGTGACTCCGTGTTAGGGGGCTGAGCTACATAAGCACATTAACATAATTGGTGTTAATTGATGTATTTTTTGACTTGGTTAAGTTTTGACTTCTGAGATGACAGAGAAGTTAGGAAGTAATCTTTCTGGCTGTTACCTGTTTAACCAGTCACAGACTGGTTTGGGTTGGAAGGGACCTCAAAGATCACCCAGTTCCAACCCCCTGCCATGGGCAGGGGCACCCTCCACTAGACCAGGGTGCCCAAAGCCCCATCCAACCCAGCCTTAGGATCTATTTGCAGGTATGATTTAGCTTTTTGGATGTTTGTAGCAGTCCTCATGCTGGCTGTGTATGACAGCTTGTCTCCCGACTCTAGTCTTGCTGCTTTTGAGTGTTTAAAGCTGGCCAGCAAGAGAAGTGACTCGTGGCCTGCTGGGTGCCTGACCTTTCTGACAAAGCACATGGAGGGTTTGTAGCAGAATTTAAGTCTGGGGTTTAACTGTGGTAACATAGCTCAAAATAATGTGTGATAGGTACTGCAGAGGGCAAGGCTGTGTTTCAGAACACTGATAATCACATTACCCTCTGTGAAATTTGTACTTCTCTTGCCATTTTCCATTTGAAACTCTCTTCCTTTCCCCATGGTGTCTTACACTGGCTTTATGAACAGCATATGCAGAGAGAGATGCCGTGGCCTAGGAGAAAGGGGGGAGAAAGGAATCTAATATTAAAGCCCCAAAGGCATCTGTTCAGTAACCTGTATCTGGAAGCAAGGCAACCCTGCTGCCATCTGTTAGGGTTCCTGGCTGCTGGCTCTCGCCCTGGTTGGAGGTGGTTGCAGGTCTCTCAGGGCTGCACTCCCTTTGCCTTGGAGCCCTTTTCCAGCAGATAAAAAATCTCTCCCATTTTCTCCTGTCACTGCACAAGCTGCACTGTAAAGATTGCTTCAATTACTACATCACTTAGGTTATTTTTAAGCAGAATTGATTTTGTTTTCTTGTTGTATGGATGAAAGTGAGCTCTCTAAAAGGCTTTTTAAAGTACAGTGTTGTACTTTTCAAGTGTCTGAATGCCTTGCATGACTTTGCATAATGACATTATTTACTATTTATTTCAGATATTTAGTCAGAAAAACCCTCTTGTGAGAAGCCATCTGTGCACAAGAAAAGGCAGGCATTCCTTAGTTCTGAGTGTTACAAACCAAAACTATGTAAACATGTACAACAGGCTTGGGTTTCTTCAGCTTTGTCCCAGCCACTAACCTGTCATGATTTTTGTTGGAGTAATTCAGGTTTCTGAAGAAAAAAGTGACTCTCCAGTCCCCATGTTCCTGGCTCTGTGAAGCAGGACGGGGGGGTACACTGCTGTGGTGATTCTCAGGCAGTAGTTCTGTTTCTTTGCCAAGAGTGAAAAACAGGAAAGGAAATGACCCACCTCTCACCTGCCACTCTTTGGGTTCAAACTGTGGCTTTGCTCTCAAGCAGAACTTTCTTCACTAAGAAGCAGAAAAATACAGCTCTGGGTATGAAACATGATTTTTTTGAGGAAGAGTCTGGATTTTCAGACTACTTTCATGACCCTACTTCATGGAATGACACATGACTGGCATTCATCTGCCATCTCCTTGCTTATTTTATCTTTAAGGGAACAATGTGACACTTTTTTCAACATGGAAGTTTTACTGAAATGAATAGATCTTTGTGGGGAAAAAGTATTCCTAGATGGAATAACGGTGTTGAGAGGGGTGGGGTTGGGGGGATTATAGTCCCTTCTTTAAATTCCTTTCAGGAAAATGAGATCTGTTAAAATCTGAATGTTTTGGAAGGTGCAATTGTAAATTCAGTGATTAACTCAGGACCTGTAACTCTCCTGTTGTGAGAACAGGAAGGAGGAACAACAGACCTTTTACTACAGGCTACAGAGGCAATCTGAGTCACCCCTCTGTTTGCTCCCAACTTTATTCCTATGACAATGGCAGCAACTTGAGCATAGTATTATAAAAGCCCTTGGTGCATCCTTTGTCATCTTCTAGTGTGGTCTAACAGCTGAAAACAAGGATGACATCCTGTCAGGCAGGCAGTGTTTGGCAGGCTAGCTTTAGAAATAAAACTACCAAACACCTCTGAGTTGCAGCTCTCTAACAGGCAGTGTAGGCCCATCTCCTTGCATATCCTGAGGATCTCCTGCATGATGAAGTGAGTTGTTAATATGCTAAGGTATTTCCTGAGTGGGATGGAATGAAAGCCATTGCAGCAGAACCTGGCATCTCTTTAACCAAGATACACAGTTCCTGTGAGGGGAGCAACAGATCAGATTAACCAGTGTCTCCTTTCAGGTGAAACCCTTCTCTCTCCCCATTTCATCTCTTGCAAATGCTCTCCTGTGATTTAAAGTGGTATTTCAGGGTTCATCTCTCTGATTTAGGTATCCTGAAGAGCAAAGGAAGACAAACCTGTTTGGAGGGGGCATAGGAAGCAGAAGGTCCCACAGCTGGGCTTAGGAAAGGGGGTTTGGGCTGGCCCAGCCACCAATGTGTTGTGTGTTCAGTCCCTGTGAACCTGCTCAATGAGCAGTGGGAGGTTTTGGGCCCCTAATTAGGTGTAGCTTTGAGTTACAGTGGATTGATTTATAGGCTGCTCTCTTCTGAGCCACAATGAGCCAGACCTATGCTAATGTCAATCTACTGGAAAACAAAAAAATAGGATAATGAAGTCTAAATTACTTGAGCAAATGAGGTCTGGGCTCTTGAGCTGGAGAGACCTGCCATAGTAGATGGAGATCTCATCTCCATCTTGGCAAACGAGTCAGGTGAATCTTGTATCACACTTTACAGCATCTGCAGATTTTCAGTTTCTAGAGGGAAGGTGAAAGACCAAAGCCAGAGATAACTGTTTCTCCCCATGCTGGTGCAATATGCCTGTGTTGAGCTCTAACCACTCCTAGCTGCAGGAAGAAATTACCAGGTAACCATCCCTCCTCCAGACACCCAGTGTGAGGGCAGAGGCAGCTCAGAAAACAGCAGCCAGTTCCCTACCTGAGTGCCTGTTCTTTCTCTCTACCTTGGGAGTGGATTCTCAGTGTGGGGTTGGGGAATATAAAGAGAATGTGAAATGGGAATGGGTGCAGTTATTCTTTTCAGGACTTTGTTAGTGCTGGTGTGTAACGCAGAGTTTGTCCAGGACATATGTGATTACATGAAGCTGGCAGTGTTTTCCAGATGCAATGACAAACCTGGTTTAGAAGGGTAGAAACCACTTAATAAATAACCCAGTTTATCTCCTCAAAGTGGGCACAGAATAGAATCATAGAGTGGTCTGGATTGGAAGAGCATAGAGCTCCAACCCCCTGCCCCAGGCAGGGACACCAACCTCCAGGCCTGGAGCTACACAAGGTTGTCCAGGGCCCCAGCCAACCTGGCCTTGAACACCCCCAGGGACGGGGCACCCACACCCTCTCTGGGCAGCCTGTTCCAGCCCCTCACCACTCTCTCTGGAAAAAACTTCCCCCCAATATCTCATCTCACCCTTCCCTCCTTCAGCTTCACTCCATCCCCCTTGTCCTGCCAGTCTCTGCCCTTTAACAAGCTGATTCCCTTCCTGTTCCTCTGCTCCCTTCAGGGATGGGGAGGCTGATGGAGGCACTTGCATGGAGTGGGAGAGGAGACCCTGAAGAGTAACCATGCCTGTCCTAAGGGGAAGACTGAGAGGTCCTTGTGCCCTGTGCTCCTCCCAGTTTGTAAAAGCCTTTCACTGCCTCCCTGCTCCTGTTCTGTAGTGTTGCTGAGCAGGGCTGGGTCAGACGCCATGCACGTCGTGAGGGGCTGTGGCCAGCTGCTCCCACACCTGCTCAGAAGGAAGGAGGAGAAGAGGACAGACAGACAGACAGACAGATGTGTTAACACAGCCCTGATTGCCTCAGCCCTGCTCTACACTGAGTGCTCTGGAGGACAGGCCTGTGGCACCAGCACCTGTACCCAAACCAGCTCTCACTGTAGGATAAAGGTGAAGACCTTTTCCCCTGAGCCAACAGGAAGCAGCCAAAGCCCAACCCCACGTGATTCCTGAGTCTGAAGAGGCCACCAGCACTGCCCCTGGCACAGCAGCGCGTTGGGTGCCTCTGACTGGCACACAGCACTCTGCAAAACACCAAGGCAATAAAGAAATCAATGTGAGTGTGTGGGGGGGTGTGTTTGAGCTTGAAGTGCAGGGAGGAAAAGAGGGGGGGCGTGGGGAGTTAAATCTCAGCTGGTAGGAGGGGACACAGGGAGATGGAGCCTGACCCAGAGCAGCAAGCACGGGGAAACATAAAGCAAAACCGGCCCCTGAACCCCAGATACACGTGACAGTGGGGCTGGGGCCACTGAGGGAAGGGTTGGGAAACAGCAGAGGGGTGGAGAAGCCACCTGTGGGGATGGGAGACCTCTAGTAACCCCAGTGTGGGGCTGGATGACCTCTAGTAACCCCAGTGTGGGGCTGGATGACCTCTAGTAACCCCAGTCTGGGGATGGATGACCTCTAGTAACCCCAGTGTGGGGCTGGATGACCTCTAGTAACCCCAGTGTCCTGATGGATGACCTCTAGTAACCCAAGTGTGGGGATGGATGACCTCTAGTAACCCCAGCCTGGTGATGGATGACCTCTAGTAACCCCTGTCTGGGGATGGCTGACCTCTAGTAACCCCAGTCTGGGGCTGGATGACCTCTAGTAACCCCAGTGTGGGGATGGATGACCTCTAGTAACCCCAGTGTGGGGATGGATGACCTCTAGTAACCCCAGTGTGGGGCTGGATGACCTCTAGTAACCCCAGTGTCCTGATGGATGACCTCTAGTAACCCCAGTACCCTCATGGATGACCTCTAGTAACCCCAGTGTGGGGCTGGATGACCTCTAGTAACCCCAGTGTCCTGATGGATGACCTCTAGTAACCCCAGTACCCTCATGGATGACCTCTAGTAACCCCAGTGTGGGGATGGATGACCTCTAGTAACCCCAGTGTGGTGATGGATGACCTCTAGTAACCCCAGTGTGGGGCTGGCTGACCTCTAGTAACCCCAGTGTGGGGATGGATGCCCTCTAGTAACCCCAGTGTGGGGCTGGATGACCTCTAGTAACCCCAGTGTCCTGATGGATGACCTCTAGTAACCCCTGTCTGGTGATGGATGACCTGTAGTAACCCCAGTGTGGGGCTGGATGACCTCTAGTGACCCCAGTGTCCTCATGGCTGACCTCTAGTAACCCCAGTGTGGTGATGGATGACCTCTAGTAACCCCAGTGTGGGGCTGGCTGACCTCTAGTAACCCCAGTGTGGGGCTGGATGACCTCTAGTAACCCCAGTCTGGTGATAGATGACCTCTAGTAACCCCAGTGTGGGGCTGGATGCCCTCTAGTAACCCCAGTGTCCTGATGGATGACCTCTAGTAACCCCAGTGTGGGGATGGATGCCCTCTAGTAACCCCAGTGTGGGGCTGGATGACCTCTAGTAACCCCAGTGTCATGATGGATGACCTCCAGTAACCCCAGTGTCCTGATGGATGACCTCTAGTAACCCCAGTGTGGGGATGGATGACCTCTAGTAACCCCAGTGTGGGGATGGATGACCTCTAGTAACCCCAGTGTCCTGATGGATGACCTCTAGTAACCCCAGTGTCCTGATGGATGACCTCTAGTAACCCCAGTCTGGGGCTGGATGACCTCTAGTAACCCCGGTCTGGAGATGGATGACCTCTAGTAACCCCTGTCTGGGGATGGATGACCTCTAGTAACCCCAGTGTGGGGCTGGATGACCTCTAGTAACCCCAGTGTCCTGATGGATGACCTCTAGTAACCCCAGTGTGGGGATGGATGCCCTCTAGTAACCCCAGTGTGGGGCTGGATGACCTCTAGTAACCCCAGTGTCATGATGGATGACCTCTAGTAACCCCAGTGTCCTGATGGATGACCTCTAGTAACCCCAGTGTGGGGATGGATGACCTCTAGTAACCCCAGTCTGGGGATGGATGACCTCTAGTAACCCCAGTGTGGTGATGGATGACCTCTAGTAACCCCAGTGTGGGGCTGGATGACCTCTAGTGACCCCAGTGTCCTCATGGATGACCTCTAGTAAACCAAGTGTGGGGATGGATGACCTCTAGTAACCCCAGCCTGGTGATGGATGACCTCTAGTAACCCCAGCCTGGTGATGGATGACCTCTAGTAACCCCAGTCTGGGGCTGGATGACCTCTAGTAACCCCAGTGTGGGGCTGGATGACCTCTAGTGACCCCAGTGTGGGGCTGGATGACCTCTAGTAACCCCAGTCTGGTGATAGATGACCTCTAGTGACCCCAGTGTGGGGATGGATGACCTCTAGTAACCCCAGTGTGGGGCTGGATGACCTCTAGTAACCCCAGTCTGGTGATAGATGACCTCTAGTAACCCCAGTGTGGGGCTGGATGACCTCTAGTGACCCCTGTCTGGGGATGGATGCCCTCTAGTAACCCCAGTGTGGGGCTGGATGACCTCTAGTAACCCCAGTGTCCTGATGGATGACCTCTAGTAACCCCAGTCTGGGGATGGATGACCTCTAGTAACCCCAGTGTGGGGCTGGATGACATCTAGTAACCCCAGTGTCCTGATGGATGACCTCTAGTAACCCCAGTATCCTCATGGATGACCTCTAGTAACCCCAGTGTGGGGATGGATGACCTCTAGTAACCCCAGTGTGGTGATGGATGACCTCTAGTAACCCCAGTGTGGGGCTGGCTGACCTCTAGTAACCCCAGTGTGGGGATGGCTGACCTCTAGTAACCCCAGTGTGGGGCTGGATGACCTCTAGTAACCCCAGTGTCCTGATGGATGACCTCTAGTAACCCCAGTGTGGGGATGGATGACCTCTAGTAACCCCTGTCTGGGGATGGATGACCTCTAGTAACCCCAGTGTCCTGATGGATGACCTCTAGTAACCCCAGTGTGGGGATGGATGACCTCTAGTAACCCCTGTCTGGGGATGGATGACCTCTAGTAACCCCAGTGTCCTGATGGATGACCTCTAGTAACCCCAGTGTGGGGATGGATGACCTCTAGTAACCCCAGTGTGGGGCTGGATGACCTCTAGTAACCCCTGTCTGGGGATGGATGACCTCTAGTAACCCCAGTGTGGGGATGGATGACCTCTAGTAACCCCAGTGTCCTGATGGATGACCTCTAGTAACCCCAGTCTGGGGATGGATGACCTCTAGTGACCCCAGTGTGGGGCTGGATGACCTCTAGTAACCCCAGTGTGGGGATGGCTGACCTCTAGTAACCCCAGTGTGGGGCTGGATGACCTCTAGTAACCCCTGTCTGGTGATGGATGACCTCTAGTAACCCCAGTGTGGGGATGGATGACCTCTAGTAACCCCAGTCTGGGGATGGATGACCTCTAGTAACCCCAGTGTCCTGATGGATGACCTCTAGTAACCCCAGTGTCCTGATGGATGACCTCTAGTAACCCCAGTCTGGGGCTGGATGACCTCTAGTAACCCCTGTCTGGGGATGGATGACCTCTAGTAACCCCAGTGTGGGGCTGGATGACCTCTAGTAACCCCAGTGTGGGGATGGATGACCTCTAGTAACCCCAGTGTGGGGATGGATGACCTCTAGTAACCCCAGTGTGGGGCTGGATGACCTCTAGTAACCCCAGTGTCCTGATGGATGCCCTCTAGTAACCCCAGTGTCCTGATGGATGACCTCTAGTAACCCCAGTCTGGGGATGGATGACCTCTAGTAACCCCAGTGTGGTGATGGATGACCTCTAGTAACCCCAGCCTGGTGATGGATGACCTCTAGTAACCCCAGTGTGGGGCTGGATGACCTCTAGTGACCCCAGTGTGGGGCTGGATGACCTCTAGTAACCCCAGTCTGGTGATAGATGACCTCTAGTGACCCCAGTGTGGGGATGGATGACCTCTAGTAACCCCAGTGTGGGGCTGGATGACCTCTAGTAACCCCAGTCTGGTGATAGATGACCTCTAGTAACCCCAGTGTGGGGCTGGATGACCTCTAGTAACCCCAGTGTGGGGCTGGATGACCTCTAGTGACCCCAGTGTCCTCATGGATGACCTCTAGTAAACCAAGTGTGGGGATGGATGACCTCTAGTAACCCCAGCCTGGTGATGGATGACCTCTAGTAACCCCAGTCTGGGGCTGGATGACATCTAGTAACCCCAGTGTGGGGCTGGCTGACCTGTAGTAACCCCAGTCTGGGGCTGGCTGACCTCTAGTGACCCCAGTGTGGGGCTGGATGACCTCTAGTAACCCCAGTCTGGTGATAGATGACCTCTAGTAACCCCAGTGTGGGGATGGATGACCTCTAGTAACCCCAGTGTCCTGATGGATGACCTCTAGTGACCCCAGTGTGGGGATGGATGACCTCTAGTAACCCCAGTGTGGGGCTGGATGACCTCTAGTAACCCCAGTCTGGGGCTGGATGACCTCTAGTAACCCCAGTGTGGGGCTGGATGACCTCTAGTAACCCCTGTCTGGGGATGGATGACCTCTAGTAACCCCAGTGTCCTGATGGATGACCTCTAGTGACCCCAGTGTGGGGCTGGATGACCTCTAGTAACCCCAGTGTGGGGCTGGATGACCTCTAGTAACCCCAGTCTGGTGATAGATGACCTCTAGTAACCCCAGTGTGGGGCTGGATGACCTCTAGTAACCCCAGTCTGGGGATGGATGACCTCTAGTAACCCCAGTCTGGGGATGGATGCCCTCTAGTGACCCCAGTGTGGGGCTGGATGACCTCTAGTAACCCCAGTGTCCTGATGGATGCCCTCTAGTAACCCCAGTGTGGGGCTGGATGACCTCTAGTAACCCCAGTGTCCTGATGGATGCCCTCTAGTAACCCCAGTGTGGGGCTGGATGACCTCTAGTAACCCCAGTGTCCTGATGGATGACCTCTAGTAACCCCAGTGTGGGGATGGATGACCTCTAGTAACCCCAGTGTCCTGATGGATGACCTCTAGTAACCCCTGTCTGGTGATGGATGACCTCTAGTAACCCCAGTCTGGGGATGGATGACCTCTAGTAACCCCAGTGTGGGGATGGATGACCTCTAGTAACCCCAGTCTGGGGATGGATGACCTCTAGTAACTCCAGTCTGGGGCTGGATGACCTCTAGTAACCCCAGTGTCCTGATGGATGACCTCTAGTAACCCCAGTGTGGGGATGGATGACCTCTAGTAACCCCTGTCTGGGGATGGATGACCTCTAGTAACCACAGTGTGGGGATGGATGACCTCTAGTAACCCCAGTCTGGGGATGGATGACCTCTAGTAACCCCAGTGTCCTGATGGATGCCCTCTAGTAACCCCAGTGTGGGGATGGATGACCTCTAGTAACCCCAGTGTCCTGATGGATGACCTCTAGTAACCCCTGTCTGGGGATGGATGACCTCTAGTAACCCCAGTGTCCTGATGGATGATCTCTAGTAACCCCAGTGTGGGTTTGGATGACCTCTAGTAACCCCAGTCTGGGGCTGGATGACCTCTAGTAACCCCAGTGTGCAGATGGATGACCTCTAGTAACCGCTGTGTGCCCCCTGTGTGCTGATGGGGTGTTCTGAGGGGTTTCTCACATTGTTCCCTCTGTTCTTTGTTTCCATTTCCCTCCCCCTGTTCCTCTCTTAACTGTGGAATCGTTTCCAGGTTTCCATCCCCCCCCCCCCCGGCAGCGGGTCCCTGGCTCTGGGTGTGTCCCCCGGGCGGACGCTCCTCTCGGCTCCTCCAGCCCTGCTCTGGGTCTCAGGTCCTGCTCTTCCTCTCTTCCTGCTTTCTGTGGGCAGCAGCATTTCCTCAGCCTGATCCTGGTGCCTGTTCTTGCAGCGCCTGGAATGTCATAGCCAGTATGTGCTATTCCAGCTGGGAGCAATCCCATCCCCTCCTGCTACTCCAGAGGATGGCTGAGAGACACCACAAACAGCCCCAGGTGGATGTCCAGACTCTCAGCCCACAGGCTCTGGCTGGGTAACCAATTTTTAATCTGCATTTATCAGTTTTATATCTTGATATTTTTTGTCTTTTTGCTTCTTCCCTCCTTCCCATGGGACCACCTTGCCCTTCTCATCCTCCTTCTGAGTCCGTATTCTACTTCTGTCCTTTCCCTCCCCTTACTCCAGCATAGTAAGATCACTTCTCTACTCCCTCTCCTTACCACCAGCAGAGTTTTTTCCTGGGCTGTGAGGACCACCCAGCCTTACTGAAAGAGCTGTCAGGGCCTGGCACAGGCTGCCCAGGAGGGGCTGAGTCACCTTCCCTGGGGGTGTTTAACAGGGGGGAGATGAGGTGCTCAGGGATCTGGTTTAGCTTGGGATGGGAATGGTTGGACTGGATGATCTCCAAAGGTCTTTTCCACCCTGTGATTCTGTGGCTCTGCCGTGTTAAGATCTGCCCACCGTGCCCCAGCACTATGTGCCAGTCCTGAATCGCTTGAGCAGTCCTGTTGCTCCTCTCCCAGCCCTGCACCAGCACCTGTAACCCTCACTCACACCCACTGCCCATGAGCCCTGTGGGGGGATAATGTCACCCAGGCTGCTGTGCTGCACCAGGCTGCACGTGGCAGCGTTTGCAGCTCCTTTTCCTGCCTGCTGGTGCCTCAGCAGCTGACGCTGCCTCCCACTGTGAGCACCCTGCCCAGCAGAACAGGCACTCCTGGGAACTCTGCTAACCCACACCTCATGCTGGAGGACATGGCTGGGAACCTCCCTGCTTAGATCAGGCTTTTGGTTTTTGCTTTTTTGAGCAAAGGGAACAATTAACTGTCCCTCAGCTACAATCAGAGGCTTCCTTCAGCAACAAACAAGTCTCTGTCCCACTGCAAGACCCAGACTCTACGAGCCTCAGCCCAGCACTGCCCATCCTACCAGCAGATGATTCACTTTGGTGTGAAAGGAAAAGTGAAGCTCCATCCACACCCAGGACAAGACACCAAAATGCTACTTCTTCAGTGGGTTTTTGGGTCTGTTTGGTTGGGTTTTGATGGTTTGTTTTCCATGCTGAAGGCAGGTCTTTCCCTTTATTTAGGCTGCTGCCTGCCAGGTCCCACCAGTTGATGTTCAAAGCCAGGAAGTGTGTTTTACTGTCCCATGAACCACACAGAGCTTGGCAGAGACTTTGTCCAAAACCTGCCAAGCTTTCCAATGGGAAGTATCACAAACAGTGACCAGAAACACCTGGCACAGTGCTAGGCAAACAGCAGCCAAACACCCCAGACAAAGCTGTGTCTGAACGGCCCAAACCAGCCCACTCTTGCTGCTGGGTTCCCTTGTGTCTGGTGTCGGCTGGTGGCACTGGGAGATGCCCCTTGCAGGTTACTTCCAGTGACATGAATCCATAAACACCCTTCAGCTCATGCCCCACTCCCTGGCAGGCTAGCTGGCCTCCTGAGGTGTGTGCTGCTAGCTGAATGCCTGGCTGGTTGGGCTTCTTCCATGCTTACAGACGGGATGCTGATGGATGCAGCTGGTGGGTTTTGGTCCCAGAGTCCAGGGAGTAAGTGCCCTGTGGTTGAGGTTCCTTTGTGTCTCTATGGAAAGAACAGAAATGACATGAAAACACAAAACCCCTCTCTCTTTCAAATTGTCAGACCAAAGTTTCAACTTCTTTGGTGCGTTGGATGCTTTAAAGAAAGAAATAACTGCTTCCTACAATTGCTTGTCCACTTCCTCCCTGGCAGCTGCCAGTTCCAGGCATTACTAGAAACACCAGAAGCAGGAAGGTGATGGTGCTGCTTTAATTGCTCTTAAAACACTGTACCTGTACTACTACAAACTTGCAAGGGCTCACAAATTCCTGGCTGCGTTACAAGCAATAGCAAAATGCTGATTTTGTTAGTGCAGTGCACAGCCAGTCTGCCCAGACAGTACCACAGAGAGGAGAGGCATGAAGTACAAAAACCAAGATGTGGAACCCACCTCGAGCTTTCCCCACAGACTTGTAACATGATTTAACTCTCACTTGTATGAACATCAGGAGAGTGATCGATGCTAGCACAGGAGAATTTCAGAACTAATAGTTAATACTAATCTTTATGGCTTTATTGCAGGACTATGAGGAAGGATAAATGTTGTTTCTAAGTGATTTAATGCCAGTGTGAAGCATTTAAGAATCTCAAGAGGCCATCAGAACCACACTCTGGTGCCATGAGCACTCTTCCTGATATTAAGGCTGGAAAAAAAGGCAACACAGGGAGGTATAAAAGAATGAGAGTGGAATTGTTTAATCCTAGTGATGATCTGGAAATATTTAGCATACTTTGGAAAGCAGCACACATCAAACTGTCCCTCAAAAGCCACTTCTACAAAGAGCACTTGGATTTCAGTTCAAGTTTGCTCTGGTCTAAGCAATTTTCAAAAGGTCCAAGGTGTGTGTAAAAGGTCCTATCACCTATTCATGGTGCTGATGTTGACCAAACAGCTCTTATGTGCTTTATATCTTTTCCACAGGTGCCCTCCCTTATTTCTATCCAGCTGTTCAAAACTTTCCCTGAGGCTTTGTGCCCTTTTGGTATTTCAGTTGCATTTTTAGAGGTAAAACTAACTTATGTCAACCTTATTAAAAGTCTTGAAGCTTTCAATGTATTGATGCAATAGACTGGTTATTTACAGAGGAAAAAGAAGCAGCCAGCTCTGTTCTGGCAGCCTCCAAACCTACTTGTCTTGGGATCAGAGGTTTGATTCACAGCTGGCTGGTTAAGGGAAGAAACAAGAGGGGTGGGAATTGCTTCCCCACCAGCTTAAAACTCCACAAACAGACAAGGACTGCAGGGGGTGAAGAGGTTCTGCAAAGGTATCTTTGCTCATGTGAAGGAGGGAGAATGTCTCTTTTTGCTGTTCTTCAGCCTCAGGGAGCAACAGAGCGTGCTGCTGTGACTGCCAGTCACTTCTGGCTGTGGCTGGCAGAAGGCACCACCAGCAGATACCAACAATGTGAAGACAGAACATCAATGCCTAACCCTTCAAATAAACACATACATTTTCTTCAATACTCACCCAGCTGGCCAGCTTTAAGAAGTCAGTATTCTAAATATTAATGGAACACAAGCTTTCTGGCATAGAAAACATAATTTTTAACCTAAAAAAGCCCAGAGAAAACAGCATGATTTTGCTGCAATCACGGTACCTCTTGAACTAGAACCAATGCTGGTTCTCTCTATTCTAATCTTCCAGTAGAATGAGAGCTGGATGGCCACACCCCTCCTGAAAATGTAAAGGTGTCCTTTATATTTTATATACAAGCTCTTTCCCTTTGGCCTGCTCTGGCATGACCCAGGTGTCGTGGTTGTCCACTGTCAGAAAGGCCTGACAGGCATCAAAACGACCTGGGGTGCAGCAGGAACACAGCTTCTGGGCCCAGTAGCACTGGTAGGCTCTCCATCCTTCCCACAGACTGTCACCAGCACGACCCAAGAACCCCCAACAAGAAGATGGGGGTCACCATGGGATGGTGTTGATGCCCTGAGTTAAGAGTCAGAGCTGGATGTGATGCAAGCTAAGCCTTCTCCTTTAACCACACTGCCTGTAAAGAGAGGGAAACGAATCCATCATCTTCCAGTTCAAATTAAAACTACAATTATTTGATTAAAGTTACAATTATTTCCTGAGTGTGGCAATAAGAATGGAAATCAACATCATGGAAAGCAGCATAAGACATTAAAATACCACCACCAATACAAACTGCATGTGTAAAGAGACAGATCATAAAAACATCATTATAACAAACGCCACATGAAAACATAATTGAGTTTGGGGAAGTCTGAATGTGACTTATTACAGGGAGTTTGTTTGACATTGGAACATGTGTTGCCATCTGAGCATCAGCATCCATAATGCACACAGGAGTTTAAGAAAAGGAGCAAATTAGCTGGGGAGCCTTTGTTTTGCCTGCAGAGCTGCCTGGGAAAAATAACTCTGGCAAAGGCTTCATGGTTTTAGCTCCAGGGGATGCCTTTGTGAAGTGCCAACCATTGGGAATGTGACAAACCCAAGATATGGATTTACTTTAAGGAAAGGAGGATGTATTATCTAGAGACTGTTAATGGAGAAGCTAACAATGGGTACAGAGAAAAAGGAGTTCTATGTGTCTGTTCTGAAGGATCTTTCAAAAGACCTTTTTCCTTCATTGTTTTCTGCAGAGAAAGCTCCATACTTAATTGAGGGGCAGCAGAGTTATTTTTTAATGTGAAAACTCAAAGAATCAAAAGATTTTGCTATTTAAAAGATATATTGCATTCCCCCTTCTCCACAAAGCTTTCCTGCATTAGCAGGGCACAAGCTTTCAGACTGCATATGAGCCTTCCTTTTCTGCAGGAGAAGGTACATGTTGGTGTCCCTCCTCTCCACATGTGGAAATCACTGCCATTTCCAAACTTACTGACATCACATCTGGCATAACAACCAAAACTACCTACCCACAGAACATCTGACCAGAGAGAGACATACCAGCAGAGCAGAGGGGAAAAAAAAGTGTGCAAAAACTCCCCTGCCAGAAAAGATGAAGAAATCAATTCTGCTCTGCATAGTTCAGCATGTGCCAGTGTGCACATTTAAAGGACAGGATTCTGTGTGCTGAATGTCATAGAGTCACTTGGGTTGGAAGAGACCTTCAAGATCAAGTCCAATCACAGCCTAACCCACCTCTAGACCATGCCCATCACCAACCCTGGTGATTTAAGAGATGGGTAGGTGAGGTGCTCGGGGATAGGGGTTAGTAGAGGACAGGTATGGTTGGACTTCCTGATCACAAAGGTCTTTTCCCACCTAGTGAGACTCTGATATCTTCATGTTGATATCTAAAGGTAAAATTGACTCTACATAAGGGTTCATACACAGAGAATTCTTTATTTACTAAAAGTTATACTAACCAGTCCAAGTAGCTACTACTAATTGAAAGTGGAAAGTAGCTCAGGTTTGATAAACTTGGTGGTTTTGCCTTGAACCCCTTCTTTTACCAACACACACAGCAATACCAGTGCCAGGCTTCCCTTCTGCATTGCCAAGAGCTACAGAAAGGTTGTGAGAGATGGGATAGTCCATCAATGCTGATGGAAAGCAAGATTTCTGAAAGATTTAACCCCCCCAAAACCCAAAGATGTAGATGATAAAACATAACCCAGATTAGTTCCTTTTTTCTTTTTAAAGCCCCAAGAAAAGATACAATATAATCTATTTTTGCAGACTCCATTCCAGTGAATACAAAGCTGGAAAGCTGAGCAGGAATTTGCCTGTGTGATTCACACCAAAAATACTCAGAAAGCTCATAAAATCTCAGTAGTAGAAACAAACTATCTAAATACATTGAGGGCAACCTGGTGTTGGGACAGGATTCAGCATACTTAGCTAACTGTAAGTTATTGTTCAATTAACACATCCATTTTTAATTGAAGGCCTTAGTTTTTAATGAAGTTATTTTAATAAAATAGTAATCCCTCAGGAATATTTTTATACTGGAACTTAGTTTTAAATTAAAATATTAACTAAACAAAACAATATCCTGATAAAAATTACTCTTTAAACCTATATTCTTTCATGTATTTATGTATTTTATATTTATATGAATACACTACTATATCTATTTTGTATCAATATTTAAATTTTATATCAATATTTAAATTTAACATCTACATTCAAATTTTATACAGATATTTAAATTTTAGACAGTGATATTTATTTATAGACATTAATGTTTATTTTTAGATATAATTTCAGCTCTACAACTGAAAGCATGCAAAAGCAGTGTGTAATAACTAAGTCAACAGGTTAATTTTTTACCAGCATCCAGCTCCATCACTCAAATCCTCACACATCTGGGAAGGGTATTATGAGAAAAGAAGAGATTTCAGTCAGTTCCCATAAATATTCATTGAGTTTTGTGGTATTTGATAGGCCTGTGATTCCTCCCTTAGAGTGAAGTGAAAAAAAGAATGCTTTAACTTTTTGAATTCCATCATATTCTTGGCAGAATTAAACACCAGGCACTTCCAAGCCTTTGAAGTAATTCCTGTTTCAGGTTTAGATCCCAGGTATATAGGAAGGGAATCCTTTATCACTGCACTTCATTGGCTTCAAGACAGTCCCTCTTTCAGGCTGCCTCACAAAACATCACATGCAGAAGTGAATTCAGATTTACAGGCTTGAACCTGGGAAAATTTCCTTCCTCTCCCCCAAAGAGCACAGGCTCTTCAGTCAAGGCTCATTCCTAGTATAAATAATTGAGGAGCTGTTTACCAGCACTTCATGACTCTGAGCACAGCAGTGACGTGTTTATTCCCTGTTTCAATAGCTTTGGGAGAAATTTCTGCTCCAAACAAGGCCTGTAAAAGCTCTGTTACACAGCAAATCATGCTGCCTCATCGGTCCTCCACAGGATAATTGATGGCAATTATCCCCAAATTGGATCTCTGGATGTGTTTTACAAGACTTTTAGTTTTGTTCTACAACTTCTTAATTACAGAGACAGGGAGTGTGCATTGCACAACAGCCAGACTGTCTTCTGTTCCCCTGTCCTGCTCAAACCCCACCTGTTCACGTGGTGCCTTGCTGGTGGGCTCTCAAATGATGACTTTTACATCTGGATTTTATAACTCCCTGTTTTTTCTGTTTCCACAGCTGATTGCTTTGTGTATATCTGTTGTGGAAACTGTTGTGGTTGTTTAAGTGTGTACTTACTGCCTGTACAACAGGTCCTAATTACTACATGAACGTGTGGGGTGAGAGTCAAGAAGGGAGCCCAAGGACGACGTTGCACTCCTGAAACAGAACCAAAGTACATCTGTGAGCCAATTCTTCAGATAATATAAATCTTCAAATTAACATTTCCTTGGCTGTTTGACACAGTTGGATGATTATTTCAAAAATAAGGTGTGATGCTGGCTGGTGTAAGGTATGGTTGTTGGATGGGGCCCTGGGCAACCTTGTGTAGCTCCAGGCCTGGAGGTTGGTGTCCCTGCCTGTGGCAGGGGGTTGGAGCTCTGTGACCCTTGGGGTCCCTTCCAACCCAGCCCAGTCTGGGATTCTGTGCTGTTGCTGATGCAGTGCTTTTAAATGATTGCCTTCAAATGGCTTCATTTTCTAAAACAACAGACAACTCTAGCTGACATTTTTAGAAGCTTGACTTCTTATGCTTTTTAAACTTATTGCACCTATAAAATTTTCACTAAAATATAACCAGTTGCAAGAAAAAAGTACTAATGGCTATGAATTCAAAGCATATTACATTCTACTAATTTAAAAACCAAATATTCTAAAATATTTCTTCTTTTGACATTTAACAATTCTCCTTCAATCCATATTTATGGATATTTTATGTTCCAGATCTGTTTTAGTTCAAATCTGACTATAAAATAAATGTTTTGAACAAATATATCAACAAAATGTTTAGCAGTTTTGGCTGTAAGCTTATCAGTCAAATAATGTTTTCTTAGAAGAGGTGATTCATTTCTCCTTATTTGTTCTCATTTTCCTCAGTGCTGTACAAAGAAAAAGTGTACTGAAATAGGAACGAAAAGTGACAGTCCCAGCTGTGCCTTTCAGACTCCAAACCCCTCAGTTTAAACAGCTGGGTTAATCTTTTATATAACAAAATGAAGAAAATAAGGAACACATACACTGTCCATGTGTATGCCTCTTTAGTTTTTAAATGTGTTACCAGACATCTGTTGGGCTGTTGGGTACAGTGTTTGTTCACCAAAGCCCTTAAGGTCTAACCTGAGCGAGCCAGGAGACCGAAGTTACAAGCAAGTTAGAATTCAACATGTACATCCTACCTGGATTTGACAAGGTCATCCACAGGACAGGACTGTGTACAACTGCACTAAGAACTTTTTGCCAAATATCTTTCCATGTGTATGGGGCATGAGAAACTGAACATGAGCCAGCAGTGGCTCTGGCAGCTGGGAAGGGCAATGGGATCCTGGGCTCCATCAGCAGAGGGGTGGCAGCAGGGACAGGGAGGGGATTGTCCCTCTCTGCTCTGCCCTGTGAGGCCCCAGCTGGAGTCCTGTGTCCAGAGCTGGGGCCCCAGCACAAGGAAGATGTGGGACTGTTGGAGAGGGGTCAGAGGAGCCACGGAGATGCTCAGAGGGCTGGAGCAACTCCCCTATGGAGAGAGGCTGAGGGAGCTGGGCTGGGTCAGCCTGGAGAAGAGAAGGCTGTGGGGGGACCTCACTGCAGCCTTCCAGTCCCTGAAGGGAGCAGAGGAACAGGAGGGGAATCAGCTTGTTAAAGGGCAGAGACTGGCAGGACAAGGGGGATGGAGTGAAGCTGGAGGAGGGAAGGGTTAGATTAGATATTAGGGGGAAGTTTTTTTCCAGAGAGAGTGGTGAGGGGCTGGAACAGGCTGCCCAGAGAGGGGGTGGGTGCCCCATCCCTGGGGGTGTTCAAGGCCAGGTTGGCTGGGGCCCTGGGCAACCTCGTGTAGCTCCAGGCCTGGAGGTTGGTGTCCCTGCCTGTGGCAGGGGGGTTGGAGCTCTGTGATCCTTGGGGTCCCTTCCAACCCAGACCAGTCTATGATTCTATGAGCTATATATATATGTATATGTATAAAATATATATAAATGATGTAAAGAAAAAGTTTTCCACTGTAGTTTTAACCCCTATTATAAAACACTGATTTCTAGAAGTCAAAATATTTGTACATATTTACACTAGAAAGGGAAACATGCAACATACAGCTGAACTCATGTCCTCCACTTTATAAAGCACATGTAACTAAAATTACATTCCTTGGCTCTTGACATTATTTACCACCATTATTATTTACCTCTGCTCACCATTACTGAGCAGAGGTAAAACTCTACAGAAACAGAACTTCTTTAAAACTCCCACTTACAGATCAGCCTGAAAACTGACCGAGCCTCAACCTTTCCTTCACAGCTGGTGCTTATGTTGTGGTTATTTGTGAAAAAAATAGTGAGACTCCATGATACCCTCAGCAATTCCCATGAGACAGAACGGGTTATCCAGGAAAAGCCTGAAGAATCTCCTCCTGCCACAGGACAGGGTAGTGATCTATGGAAAATGCAGGCTTTAGGGAAGTAGAATTGACATATTCTTGGAGACAAATACCTACTAAAACTGAACAGCTACTCTCTTCAATTTTTTTTCATTTCTATTTCAATGAATTTAATTTCTTTTTCTTTCTTCCTAATGGCCAGGAGTATGATTATCCCTCAGAGACAAGCCTTCACCCTAGCACATAATGGCACTTGGGCTGCGGCCCTGGGAGTACAAAGCATTGTTTGAGGATGTTCCTGTGCTGCTGCAGCAGTAGAGAAGGACACAAGTGTGTGGTCAGGGAGGCCAGAGTTGTTTTTAAACACTCACTGGGGATGAAGAAGCAATCTTGTTTGTTAATATAAATCATGAGCTGTTAAGGAAGCAAAAAAAAAGATCTTCCTGGGAATGAAGAACTGACCAGACAGAATTCCAGTTGGGCTGCTTCTGCATCACTCAGTAGGCAATAGGGAATGGAGGAATTGATTTTGGAGAGGATAAGATTTGTCCAGATGAATCTTTTAAAGACAGTTGAAGTCTTTTTCACCCGATTAGTATCCCCAGCAGCAAAGCCACAGGCAGGGGAAGGCACTGAAATGAAGATAAAGTTAACCCCCCTGTCTCAGGGTGGGTTAAGACATTCATAGGGGTGCTGTTGTAGTATTTTCTAATGTTTTTCTACAAAAAAAAAAAAAAAAAACCACCAAACTTTCTTACTGTTTACAAGTGTCCTGTTTAATCACAATTTCAGAAAAATCCAATTTGAGACTTGCCTTCCCTGGATGTTTAGCAGACAGCCCACAGAGAGCATCTCTCCGTAGCTGATTTGCCTTTCTTTAGAAAAGGTGTTTCCCAAAGAAATCTCCACATGTCTTTGCTTCTCTGTAATAAAAGATAATCTCTCCTAAAGGGAATCCCTCTTCTGTAGTGCTCAGAGTTATCCACTATCAAACAGATTACCCCTTGCCTTTCTAACTCAGTGTATTAGATCCAGTATTTTTCTGTCTTAATGAAAGCTGATACAAGACTGAAATCCACTGGTAACTAAATGCAGGTAATTAATGATAAAGTGTAGGAAATAAAATCCAAATAAATCAAGTACAGGAAATAAAGTACAGGAATAAATAAAGTCTCTTCATGGTATTTAAGTTGTGGGTGCCCCTGTTGACTCTTTCCTCTCTCTCTTTGAGGATCTGATCACACCTCATACATTCAGTGCTGTCTTGGAAACACCATTTTTGTATAGAAGCCCTAAAAACTTGCAGACAGTTGTACCAGCAAATTGTTTCTTGAAAAGCAAGTTCTGGGACAGGCTGCCCAGGGGGTGTGGAGTCTCCTCTGGAGAGATTCCAGCCCCATCTGGACACCGCCCTGTACGCCCTGTCCCAGGACCCTGCTCTGGCAGGGGGTTGGACCCCATGGGCTCTGGGGGTCCCTTCCAACCCCTACAGCTCTGTGAGTCTGTGATTCTATTCCTGAGCCTTGAACCAGGCTCTCTGGTGGGATTATCCTCCAGCATCTCCATGCTATGAGGAGCCCATGGAAAATTACAGGACAACCACAAATACCCAAATCCTCTCTTTTTTGGGGGGGACAGCCAAACCATCACCCATCACTCAGTGAATATGCACCTATTTAATGTCAGCACACAAAATTAAGACTCATGCATCAAGTATACCTGGATTAAAGGGCAAAGGCACTCACACAGGACAAAAGTAGCATGGGATCAGGTCTGCTGTCATAGAAGAGTAGGATGTGTGTTGCTCTCCCATGGGCCAGATGAATTCTCTGACATCATCATCTTTATTCCTCTGGTCTGACTGAGCAGGCTTTTTTCTGAGTTTTCACAAGACTGTCTTGAAGTAACTGTGAGATAGAGAGAAAAAAAATTGATTTAAACCCAAGGATTATTCATGAAAATACATTCCTTGCCACTTCCAAGCCCAATGTGGCTTTATTTTCACTGCTTCTTTCCTGTCCTGAAGGCTCCTTCCAGATTCTTCTCCAGTGTTCTTGCTGCTTAGAACACAACTCTCAAAAACACAGATTTGAGATGTTTCTCTCTCTCTTTTGTGCCAGAAAGGCCCACACAACTGTAGCATTTTTAACTTCATTTTCTTGAACTTTATGAGATGGAAGATTGGCTTTTGTGAGATTTCTCTAAGTTTAACCCTGTAATCTTCAAGATCCATTCTCCTGGGATGTGGCTTCACTGCTAACAATAAAGTTTGCATTAGAATGGAAACTGGTACATAACTTTTCCCATATTAAAGGTGCTTCAGCATCTCAGACTTCACACTGAAGTTCCATTTACTGCTGGTGGGGAGGAAAAATGACTCCACAGTTTTGACATGGCAAAGCAAGCCATTTGTGAAAGTTATTGAAATGAGACACTGCCTGTGGAAATGTTCAACACTTTTCATGGATTCAAGATGCTCCTTTAAGACCAGTGATGTTTGAGGGAACACTGCCCCATGTTTCAGGCACTGCTGCAGTATACAGAGGTGACCATGTCAATTATCTTCATAACTGGTACAAGCCATTTCTAAGAGAGAGAAACTATTTACCATCTGATGTTCTGGAGGGGTTTTTTTGGGGTGGGTTTCTTTTTTGTCCTTCTGGGAACTGCTTTTACCTTCCTACTGTAAACAAGTTGTGGGTAATCTACTTTGATAAATGCTTATCTTCCTTCTTTACAAACACTGACTGACCTTTCTATACACGTCAGATGACAATAACAAGGCTTTTGCAATAAGTCTGTGAGAATAAAAACAACTTAAACACATCCACCTCAAGGTTAAAATAAGTTTCCAAGGGGGTGGCATGAGAGTTGAGCTTCAGCTTGTGCATCAGTAACGTCAAAGTCATTACTGACCTGGTAAGTGGTTAGAAAATCAGAGCAATAATGTAAACTTCACTCTGCAAACATCTTCTGTAGAAGTATTCCAACTGATTTCCTTCATACCAGTCCCAGGTCACGTCCTCTGAATTCTCATGCAGCACAGGCTGCAGGACCTGCAACAACAAACACCATTCTATCAATCATGTTGGGTTTGGGTTGATAAACCTCACTTGATAGTTTGTCTGTAAGCAGCCTGAGCTCTAGATGGACCACTCAATTTTTCAGTTAAGTCAGGCTATGTGAGGAAAGCAGTTGTGTCAAAGGACAGACTGACAGGGAGTGAACAAGAACAAACAAAGCCTTTGGAGTCCCTTCCTGGTTTCTCACAACTCCTCCTCTCACCCCAGCTGCAGCTCTGCAGGGACCACAGCCACGCATCTCTTGCTGTTTTTCACCTCTCTCCATTCCCAGTCCTGTAGTTCCCACTGCTGCTCATTCAGGATTTAGCAGTTCCAATATGGATATTCTTTTTCTACTACATAATTTCCTTAGAAATCATAGAATCACAGAATCACAGCATGGTTTGGGTTGGAAGGCACCTCAAAGATCTTCAAGTCCCAACTCCCCTGCCATGGGCAGGGACACCTCTCACCAGCCCAGGCTGCTCAAGGCCCCATCCAACCCGGCCTTGAACACCTCCAGGGAGGAGGCAGCCAACATCTCTCTGGGCATCCTGTGCCAGGGCCTCACCACCCTCCTAGTGGAGAATTTTTTCCTAATATCCAATCTAAATCTACCCCCTTCCAATTTAAACCCATTCCCCCTCGTCCTAAATAAAAAGCTGCTTCTTATTCTTCTGGCCTGAGCCCCATGGCCCACACTTACCATGGATCTCAGATCATACTGAGCTCAAGTCCCAATTTTTGGTGTCAAATCAAAGGTATTTCTGTTCTTTCATGTCCTTTAAAGTTCTGTCTTTCCCTGACTTTTACTCCCCATGCAGCTCAGCTCTTGGCATAAATGAAAAACAGTGCTTAAGAGTTTTTCCTTTAAAGAACACAGAATTGGCAGACTGGCATCTAGATAAAGTAACAGATCTCAAGGACACTTTCAAGTTGTAAGAGGTGAATGAACAACCAGTAGACAGTGGTAATGGATTATGAGGGAAAATAATCATATTCAGGTCCTCCTATGCCTAGCTTGACCTTTTTTTAAAAAATTAAAAAACCCTAGCAACAAAAGAGGCCCAAAACCTCACTTGCACTCATTTTCCTTCCCTTACTCAGAAGTTAAAACCAGGATTTTAAAGCCAAGAAAGCAACTGGAAACTCCTCAGGCTCTTAGTTTCTGTCTTGCCAGTGGAATGAGTGCCACAAAGAAGACTGCATTGTCAAATGACAGCACATGAACTTTTTATATAGATATTTATTATGAACTCTTATAGAATTCTTTAAAAGTAGAGAACAAAGTAAAATAGCTGTAGAGTATGAGGTGGGGAGAGTTAGAAAATAACTACTCTTTTCTGAAATACCTTTTTCTCTGATAATATAGCAAAACAAACACCCACCCCTCCAGAAATTTTTGTCTGGGGGATACTGAGCTGAAGTATATTGATTTACAGGCTATTTTTGAAATAATCATGTTATTCCTTCCTTTTTGGCAGTAAAAAAAAATAATAAAATGAACCAAACCCAGTCTCTATTTCTGGTGAGGCTGCTGTGAGGTGACTGCTCAGGCTCCTGGCTTCCCTGCTACCCCACAGCCTGGCTGGGAAGTCTCTGCTGAAACACAGTTTTACTCATCATCAGACATCTTCACCCCACAGGCATTCTTCAGCAGAGCTGAGGCTTTCTTCTCCAAGCCTAGAGGCAACCAACCTGCAAAGTCTGTTCATGCAAGCCCTGTCTGTGTTTCTGCCCTTCACCTCTGAGCTCAACCAGGTTGCTGTGGCAATCACTGCTCAGTTGAGATCAGTTTCTACATGAGAAAATCTTCTCCCAAAGGAGAAGCTAGAATATGACTGAGATTTGAGTGCTGCATCAAAAAATGAGGCTCTTTTAGACTGATATTATTCTACAGGGGGAATAAAAAAGATTCACTGAAAATCGTTTTCCTACAAGTAAATTGTTCTAGAGATGTGATTTTGACTGTTTCCTGGATGTGAGAAACATCATAAAACCCTGCTCTCACTTCCTATAACAAACTTGATGAACAGCATCTAATGGCTGTGTACCCCCAGTCCTGCTGACTTCCCAGCCAGCTCACACAAACTGCAGTTCTTTTCAATGTCTTTTCCACGTAGCACATGACCTCAGAAACTTTAGGAAACCCTTCTTACTGCTTAGTAACTCAACTCACCTCTTGGCTGGCAAGCTGAACTGCAGCAGGTCAGTTCCCCAAGTTCTGGAGCAGTAAGATGTTGGCCTGACATTTCTAATGAGGAACTACTACCAGATATCCAGATCTCTTCTGTGAGGAAAGGCTGAGTGAGCTGGGGCTGTTCAGCCTGGAGAAACGAAGACTAAGAGGGGACCTTATTCATGTTTATAAATATCTGAAGTATGGGATGCAGGGGAAATGGGCAGCCCCTTTTCAGTGTCTGTGGGGACAGGACAAGGGGCAATGGCTGCAAGTTGGAGCACAGGGAGTTCCACACCAACATGGGGAAGAACTTTTCCCCAGTGAGGGTGAGGAGGCCCTGGGACAGGCTGCCCAGGGGGTGTGGAGTCTCCTCTGGAGAGATTCCAGCCCTGTCTGGACACTGACCTGTGTGCCCTGTCCTAGGGACCCTGCTTTGGCAGGGGGTTGGACACCAGGGGCTCTGAAGGTCCCTTCCAACTCCCCTACAGCTCTGTGATAAGCATGTGAAGGAGATTAAAAGGATCTAGTGGACAACTGAAATGAGAATTACATTGTTAGCTTGAAACTTAGTTAATATTTGTAGGACTGAGACTGAAAGGCAAGAAGAGACAGAGTTTGGTGCAGGACAGGGAATTCAAAGGGAAGGAATGACAGGATCAGAGGAAGGAGCAATAAATTCTTTTGACAACTTCAAAGCGTGCAGAGCTGAGGGGAGGAGATGTAGGCACCAATCCTCATTTTACTGCACTGTATTAATTTTCACAGTCCTTTTCAGTTATGCCCTACTTATTTTCTATCTGTAAATGCATTACCAGCCTGGAGATCCCAATTACTGCAGGAATTGCAGAGATCCCAATTACTCAGGGAACTTGTTAAAATTACTTTTCCACACCCATTATCTGTGATGCTGAGGCTCTTTCGTCCCTGAGCAGAGTGGAAGCCTGAGGTTAAAAATCGTGCAGCTCACAGTATTTGCAGGATTCAGAGCATTCACCTGCACATCTAGTATCATGTTTATATTGAACATCAATTCACCATGTTGGAAAAAGTACCAGACAGCCATAAATTCTTGTAGGGTGTGGTGTTTGAGATAGAAAGTTAGTAAGAGATGATAGGTGCTTTTTCTTCTCTTGCTTGAAGGTGGAAGGAGGGGCTGGAAAATACAGTGCCCCATGCTTGCCCCTCCCCTGTCTGTTTTCCTTAAGATTTGGAGAAAACATGAAAAAGATGTATGTGGTTTCTTTGCAGCTTCTTACTTATGGCTTAACAAATAAATTTTAAATGGAGGTTCTCCTGCCAAGTACAGGAAGAGAGAATGTAGCCTACATTATTTAAATCCTGTTGAATAAAGAATTCATGTCTTATGCTGAAATAGATAAAGTGATACAGCTCAGACTCCCTCCTGTGACTCTCCCTGACTGCACAGGAACTCATCCTTCCCTGCCTGGTGCTTCAGATAGATCTGTGCTGCTGTCCATCTGTCTGGCAGCACCAGCCCAGGGGACAGAACTCAGGGAAGGGATCTGTAACTCTCTTTTTTCCACATCAAATGGCTGTAGATTTGCCTCTAAGAGCTGTAATGAAACAGAGCAGATTGCTGATTGGCAGAAGGGATAAAGAACTTATAAGAGGAGGAGAAAATCAGAAGGGAGTCATAAATTTGTTTCTAAAATTAGTAACATTCAGTTATATATATTATATATCCATGTAGAGATGCATGTACAGACATGCACACATTAAACACTTAGAATGAGGTGCAATGAATGGTAGGATTTTAGGGAAGAATTCCACTGTGGAAGAAGTCTGGAGAACAAAAACACACCCAGTGGAACAATTTGCATCAGAGAAAGTACTTTGCATCACTGGCTGAGTAACTTCTGTGTAACTGTTGGTACTGAATACCATAAAAATGAGGAAGAGCATTTGAAATATATATGATATAAAACTGCCCCAGGACCCTAGTGAGAAATATTATGACTCTTTAGAGTCTTCTAATCTCCTTGCAAAGCTCATATCTTCTTCTCTATTTCACCTAACACTTGCAAGTGCAACTCCACTACAGTGGGTTGGATGTCTGCTGCATTGATGAGATTTTCCTGATTAAAACACAATTGCTTCTGGTGCCAGTAGGTATTGTGTTTGGCAGCCTCACCTGAAAGCCTGAGCTGAGTCAGCACTGGGACTGAGTTATGCATCAGGACTGAGGGAGAAATTCCATTGCTGGTATATTGGCTACAATATGTAAAGAAAAATAAATAGATTTAATATAAGTAGAGAAATTCTGGGTTTAGTGTTATGATAGTTTATTGCCACAATGCATTTAACTCTGAGACACACAGCCATATGGGGCATTGTACTAAATACAAGAACTAAGCAAATAAGGAATTTAGTGACAGAATTGGCAAATTGGCTGTTCTTTGGCACCAAAAAACCTTAATGGCTGGACTCAAGCAAAGTTTAAAGAGAAAGGAAGTAAATGGGAAAAAAAATTGGAAAACAAGAGCTTAAAATCTGGAATTCTTACTTATAATTGAAAGATTTTTTTTATGCAGGTCTGAGTAGGAAGAAATATTTGATTTGCTTGGTTTGATTTCTTTAGTCACTGGGTCTATAAATAGGAATTCAACTTACCTTAATTTTCATGTAAATAGCATTTTTAGACTTGTTTTTCTGCTGGTGGTGGAAAAGGACTGTGTAGTTAAGGAACACAGCTGACTCACAGGCTTATTTTAGCAGGCTAACATGCCTAACTTCAACAATAATTTAATAAACTCAGCCTTACTGCTTTTTTGTCTCAGCATACAAGTCTAACAAATGGTTCTGCCTCTAAAGCTTTTGTTGTCCTGGTGGAAGATAAATTAAATACTCCATGAACTTCCCATAACAAGATGCTGACTCCTTTATCGATAACAGAGTAAACCATGCTTAGGAAACAGAAACATAATATAAGGGAAAGTATTCTGAGTGGCAGAGAGACATGAGCAATATATTTAATAGAGAAATATATAGATTTATAGAAAATTCATACTGACTTGAAAAACATGATATAATGGGTAAAATGACAGCAGAATGTGATGACAGATGAGTGTGTTAAATATGACAAGGATACCATATGTCTTTAATTCACTCTGATAACAGCTTTTTGTGATGTTACTCAGTAAAAGGCAACTGAAAAGAAACAACAAACCAAACCAACCAACCAAGATTAAAACACGGTGTGTAATTGCCAAAATACTTCTACTGCTTTTATTGGGGTTTTCAGTCAGTGCTTCAGATTGCAGTCTGAAAATCACTTTATAAAGCAGCAACATTAATTTTGAACAGAAGAGTATACTACACAGCTAAACGAGACTCTTAAATAGAGACAGAGAAATGAGCTCTGGCAGTAACTGTGCAAGGGAAATGTGCACATGATGCCTTTTTTCCTATTTTTTCTTTTAATATCTGTGGCAGCGGGGCTGTTTCAGGCACACTAAGCACATGCATTTATCTCTCCCAGGTGCTTAAGAGAACATAAGCCCATTTTCTTTTATGTTTAGAGTGGAAAAAATCCTGAAATCAGTTTGAAGATCATGTTTAACTCACTGTTCTAATAATCCCATAAGCTCATCGCAGACAGCGTAAAGTATCTGTGATTTGTCAGCCCTGCTGAGTGATAGCTGACTGCACGTGGAACAGTGTGAGGATCTAGAGAGTCACAGAATTGTCTTGGTTGGAAGAGACCCTTTAGATCACCCAGTCCAACCATCACCCTAATCTGGCAGCCACCACTAACCCAGGTCCCTCAGCACCACATCTAACAGTCCTTTAAATCCCTCCTGGGATGGAGACTCCAGCACCTCCCTGGGCAGCCTGTCCCAGGGCCTGACAACCCTCTCTGGGGAGAAGTTTTTCCTGATATCCAAACTAAACCTCCTCTGGCATAACTTGATGCCACTTCCTCTTGTCCTGCCACCTGTCACCAGGGAGAACAGGTCACCTCCTGCCACTCCACACCCTCCTGTCAGGTAGTTGTAGAAAGCAATCAGGTCTCCCCTCAACCTCCTCTTCTCAAGGTTAAACAACCCCAGTTCCCTCAGCCTCTCATCATAACAGATCTTCCCTATTCAGATCTCCTGAACTTCCCTTCAGTCTCAGACTTCATCTGAGAGGTGACCTGGGCCCTTCTGAAGATAGTTAAAGGATGACCTAGGAAGAGGTCAGACACCCACCCTGCTAAGGATTCCTTCCCAGCTCTCACAGTTAATGCACTGCAGAAGCCACAAGAAATTACTGTGCAAAATTAGCAAGAGATGTATACACAATATTTCACTGTTATGAGCAAACACCACCAGATAATCAAATCAGTCCTTTCAAAAAACTCCCCAGCAGAGTCTCCCAGATACCTTTGTCCTGCAAAGGGCCTTTTCTCTGGTCATGTCCCTGTAAAGGATAATAAATATACTGCCACAGGGCAGCTGCACGGTGGTGATAGCCAGACTGAGGGCCTAGAGATTTATGAGTCCATGCATCACATTAAGGTGAACTTCTATGTGAAATCAGGAGTATTACTAAAGCACATAAACATTTTTAAGATGAGCCTTTTACCTTTACAACAAAACATTGTGGTACCTGTCTGAAAAAGAAAGCAGAAGTAGACTACTGCATCCCATTTAGGATCAGAGGGGTGTCCCTGTGCACCTCCATGGTGAGTCACTGGCAGGCTGCATGACTTGCATCAAATCTCTTCAGTGGCCTTTGTTGAGGTTTGGTCATCAATTTCCCTCCCAGTCAGAGGATACCTACCAGGAGAAGAGACACACAATGTCACTGCTGTAAAATGGAGCTTCAGAATAAACTTGGCAGGATTCTGTCCTGATTTTTGCTACCTAGACAGAGAACAGAGCACATCTGAATAACTTCTAGGGCATTGAATTTGATGATGGTATCTGTTGCTACATTTTCTTTCTAAGGCTAAAACTTCAAACAGTTTTTAAAAGCTTTGGATATGTTTCCATTTAGAGGAAAGATGTGTCCCAGGAAAGAGGAGAGAGATTGACAAGCTGCAGGCCAGCAGGAGAACATTTGCTGGTACAAATTACTGAGCCCACCGGGATGAGGTTTAACAAGGCCAAGTGCAGAGTGCTGCACATGGGACACAACAACCCCAGGCAGTGCTACAGGCTGGGGGAGACTGGCTGGAGAGCTGCTGGCAGAGAAGGACCTGGGGGTGTTGGGTGACCGCAGTCTGAATATCAGCCAACAGTGTAACTTCGAAGATATTACAGGGAGATTTTCAGTAAACATGGGAGTTGCTTCAATTTCTCAAAGGTATACAAGTTTGATTCATTCTCCAGTGAAGTTGTCATTGAAATCAGTCAAAATCAGTTCAGTGAGCAAGCAGAGAGCAGGGTCAGATAGTCCAGGGAGGTGCAAATATCTAACCAGAGTGAAAACGTCCAAGGTGATCTGCTGCCACTTACCTAGGCATGCTTAGAGCTTGATGGAAATCCTCTATTAAGAAATGAAGGATTAGAACTAATTTCCCCAGAGACGTGTGCTCATTTGTGACAAATTCTCTCTTTTCTACATACTGTGACTTTTTATTGTACTTAATTTTTGTCTTCTCTTTACTATGCTTCCTCTCACAAAATTGTTTTGCCAGTAGACAAGTGTTTACTAGCTGTAATTGTATCTATTTCTATTACATTTATCTAAATATTATGGCAAATACTTAACTAACCAAATTATGTGTACCATGTGTGATTAAATATATAGGTGAAGGGAAGGAAATATTTTCCAAGAGGAAAATCATTAGTTTTAACTCACTTGAATACTTTTAGATCAGTTCTCATTTCAAAAATATCCCATTCAAATGACCACATGGCTTACACTGTGCTTAGCTTATACCCCAAGCCATACAGAAGCAGGGAATGTATTATCCTCCTGCTCCAAATTGTGCTTTGAGAAGAATTACTTGTTTTCTCTGTCCTGTCCCTGCTTCTCTCCCTGCCCATGTAGGAGCCCTGGGAGGCTCAGGACACAACTCAATCTACACAAATATCCCTCCTTTGGCTCCCTCCACTTAAGTTTCTCAGTGTGTCCCATGTAGGATGCAAAGCACACTGGAGGCTGAGGGCCAGTTATGCCTCCTTCCTATCCTTTAATTTCTACACCAGTTTGTTTGCCTGTACTTGCTCTATTTCCCCTAAAACTACCCTTTGCTCTCCAGGAAGAGAGGGCATCAATTTCCTTTAATACAAGATGCTGCTCACCTTTTAACACTTCTATCTGGTAATTATACCTGATGGATGAGAAGGAACAGGCATTACTGGACACTTCTCTACATGCAGGCTATTCCAAACAGTCTCTGCTGAGCAAGCACAAGAAGCACACCCCACTGCCAGCCTCCTGGCACTCTGAGAGAAACCACTCTCTCAGCATAACATCTGCTGCTCTTATTCTTGATCCATCTATAATTTATCAGCATGAGCCCCTCAAGCCGCGTTCATTCCTCACAGAGTCTCCAGCAACAGGAGAATCTGAGATACAGGCTCAATCCTTATGAGATGTGCTGCCATGTGGTTTCCTTTCTACAAACAGCTTGGGAAAACACTGTGGATTGCTCTGCCTGCCTTTCTTATCCTTTTTGGACTTAGTAGAAATAGCTGAGCTGCAGGTAGCATCCTCGCTGGGCATACTGCGTGGAGTCCTAAGCATAGATCTGTAAAAAAAAACCCAAACCTAGTTTGCTAGGACTTCAAAACTGTTTCATATTTAAGCAAATCTAGAGAATCCCTTGGGTTTAGGGAGTACAGCGTGTAAACAAGCTGCAGAGAGTTATAAGAGAAGTGTGGACTGAAACAGATTTCAAAATATATACTCATGAAAACACACAAATTTCCTCATATAATGTATACATTTCCACTAGTAAAAGATTAGGTCCACCTAAGATACTCAACAGCAACAATTAAAAGCATGTTGAAAGACACAGATAACCCCAAAGGTGTCATCTTCTACAGCAACAGCATCACAACTCCCTTGGTTATCTTCTAAGGACAGAAAACAGAACTCAGGAAATAGAAACTATCATGAAACGTTTCTCTCTGGAACAACTGAAGAAACTAGAAAGTAAAAGTGAACCTAAGATACCACAACTGTCAATTTTTATAGAATTGAAATATTTAAAGGCTTTATGATTAAAAAACCCTATTTCTATAAGAAGTCAGAGCTGACACTCTGCAGAAAAAATGTGAGGGATGGCAGACTTGAGAACTCAATTAAAGGGAAACCCCATTTAATTAGTGCTCTGTTTGGGGGTGGTTTTGGTCAACAATAACTAACTGTGTGTCCTAACGTGGCTGTGGATTATTGCCTCCATCTTACATAACTAACAAAACCCGCCCCTGGAGCAACCTGTGTAGTCATTACTAAGGACAAGCGCTGTTGGTTTCTGCACCGCTTTCCCCAGTGCTTCCAGAGCCCTGCTTCACTGCCACCCATGTCCCAGTGAAGGTGAGATTTGTATGTCACTGTATGTAACCACTGTGACACAACACGTGGGTTGTCTATTCAAAGACAGAGGGAAATCTCTTCCCTTCCTTTAAATCCATTAATCTGTTTTCAAGTAATCAGATGGAGCACGTTTATTTTTTCTGATAAACTACATGTAATCCTGTCTGTACCTCAGAGACCAGCCCCGTGTGAGGGACCAACATGGTTGTTATCTAATGATCCTGCTCCTAGCCAGGATGAAGAAAGCATCTACTTTGAGGTCAGTCATCTGGATTCTTGGTTCAGACAGTATATTTTTATTCATAATAAGTATTTCCCCTCTATGAAACTCTCAACAGATTGTGAAATTATTTTGAAGCAGCAAGAAGGTGCACAGAAGGAAATTCTACTCTCACAAGCTTTCTAATATCCCCATGAGATGTTTCTTATTACTGGGGAACTGGAAGTGTGCTGCTCACCTTAATGTTAACTGGAGCTATAGATGCTCTTAACCTTGAAAATAAGATAATTCCTTTTGATGCCTGAAGTGGATATGAGGATTTTGGCCTTCATGTCTATCTCTGAGTCACCAGCAGAAATGAAAACCAACCCAAAAGACCCCTGCACACCCCAAGTTCATTCTTCACTCTTAGTTTTAACTTGAAAACTTACCCTCTCTTCATACCTCAGTTCTGCCTTGCAGGATTGTTCTCATACCTCCACTGAAAGCACATGTTGAACCACACAAGTAAGCAGGTCCCATTTCAAGAGCTCTGGGAGGTATATTAGGAACCAAATTGTCTTCACACACCTTAGGGGCTGCACATCATAGCTCTGTATTTCCCTGTCTTTTCTGTAGGCTGACAGACTGCTCCTGGGAGGAAGGCAGAGGCCAAGGTGACGTCTGCCAGCTGGTTCACAAAGACGCTGTAGTGTCAGCACAACAGGGAAACAAAGGGCCAGATGGTGAGAGGGACCAGAACTTTGAGTAGATTCCTATTCTCATTGCTGCAACCACCTACAGCTGTAGTTGGGCCAGGCCAGCTCATTTGTGTCCATCTTTCCAAGTGCAGTTGCTCAAGCCATTACTACTACTTGGAAGTCAAAACGAATGACGAGCTATTAAAATTCATGAAGTGAAATCTCAGTGTTTCTCCTCAGCATTGCCAGATCCAGCAGCCTCATGTATTGATTCCACTCAAAAAAAAATATTTCAGCTTGTTGTTTATAACCATATTCTGTTTTCTTTTCTCTATTTCCTTTCCAAAGCAGCTGTATGCAGTCCTGCTTTTAATGACCTTGGTATCCACCTGCCTCTCATTGAAGTTGACAATAAAACCTTGTTCTGGATGAGAGGGTAAGGAAAGATGCAATTACAGCTTTTCCTATGAGAAACTCAATTTTTTTTTAATCCCTTCCCCTGCACAGTGGTCTGCATGCTCACTGTAACACATCATCTGCCAGCTCCACCAAGAACAGGACTCTGAAAAGCAGCAGTAATAGGCAAAAATAGAAACATCAAATAGTTTAAATTGCAACCTACATGCATAGAAAAGCTTCTCTTCCTCATAATAATATCTTTGCCTGCTGCTGAGAACAATTCACAAGAAACACCTTGCACTTGTGCTCCTGTAACTGCAATATCTGTTTCATAAGTGTTATTACAACAGCCCTGGTTTTGAGGGGGGGGGACAGCAGCCTGGGGACCGCAGAGACCTATTGCACAGGACCAGAAGGCACCTCCCCTGCCTTGGGCTCAGACAGCTTCTGTCACAAAGGTAACCACATCACACACTGTGTTTTGTAAACCTGTTTCACCCCTCCTTAAGCAAATAGCTTTCCTGGCCTTCACTTCTCTTGTTTCATACTGTATTCTTAAAAAATGCCTGGTAACAGTTTTTCTTGGTCAAAGAATCAAAGGGCTGTCAGATAGTTCTGATAGAACCTTCCTTTGAAACATGGGCAGTGCAACTGTTCACATTTCCATTTAACTACTTCTCAGAGTGACTAAGTAATCAGAAACCAATTACTGAATTCTTTTCCTCTATCCATTAAGTCTCATTGCAAACATTTGACTCCAGTAGACACAAGAAACTGGTTAAAAATATTCCCTCAAGCTTTGGCAAAACAGCATAGAAAAATCTTCCATTTATTTTTTATATACTGGTCATTCACTCCCTTTTAAATCTGTCATGGAGAGTTTTGTTTTCAGAGATTTCTCAATTCCAAAATGACAAAAAGAAAGGTTAAAAGACACTCCAGAGCCTTGCTGCTTGTTTCCAGTACTCAGGATGTGACATTTCCCCATCTAATATTACATACTCCAGTTTTTATCCAGCACACAGGTGTTCCATTATGTTTAGCATAAATTAAATCAGCTTTACTCCAGAGAAATGCAAAAAAGGTAACATTAAAGGGCTGTTTTATATTCAAAGAATCACAGAATCATAGAATGGCCAGGGTTGGAAGGGACCCCAAGGATCACAGAGCTCCAACCCCCTGCCACAGGCAGGGACACCAACCTCCAGGCCTGGAGCTACACAAGGTTGCCCAGAGCCCCAGCCAACCTGGCCTTGAACACCCCCAGGGATGGGGCACCCACCCCCTCTCTGGGCAGCCTGTTCCAGCCCCTCACCACTCTCTCTGGAAAAAAACTTCCCCCTAATATCTAATTTAAACCTTCCTTCCTTCAGCTTTAATCCATCCCCCTTGTCCTGCCAGTCTCTGCCCTTTAACAAGCTGATTCCCCTCCTGTTCCTCTGCTCCCTTCAGGGACTGGAAGGCTGCAGTGAGGTCCCCCCACAGCCTTCTCTTCTCCAGGCTGACCCAGCCCAGCTCCCTCAGCCTCTCTCCATAGGGGAGCTGCTCCAGCCCTCTGAGCATCCCCGTGGCTCCTCTGACCCCTCTCCAACAGTCCCACATCTTCCTTGTCCTGGGGCCCCAGCTCTGGACACAGGACTCCAGCTGGGGCCTCCCCAGGGCAGAGCAGAGAGGGACAATCCCCTCCCTGTCCCTGCTGCCACCCCTCTGCTGATGGAGCCCAGGATCCCATCGCCCTTCCCAGCTGCCAGAGCCACTGCTGGCTCATGTTCAGTTTCTCATCCCCCCTGACACCCAGGCCCTTCTCAGCAGGGCTGCTCCCCAGGAGCTCTTCTCCCAGGCTGTGTCTATGGCTGGGATTCTTCCAGCCCCAGTGCAACACCTGACACTTGGCAGTGTTGAACCTCATTCAATTAAGTCATTTTAAAAACCAGTCCGTTCCTACAACCATATTCAAAACATTTACACTCCCCTGTTTCCAGAAGAGGAAGTCCAGGGAAACAGAGTCACTGATGCCTCTTAAATGCAGAAACCAATTTCAGAAGAGTGCAGACAGGATTAATGAACCCCTGGAGTTCAGGGAGACACCGATCTTAAACCAAAGAGATTTGGACATGCTAATGCGAGAGAGCTGGGAAGAGCAGAAGGGCAAAACAGAGGTTGGGAAAATGTTACTGGGGGAAAAAAGAAGTTGGGAATGCTTTGTAGACTCTGCAGCACACCAAGGCTGTCCCAGAGTCCTTCACCTACTCACTGTCAAGGGAGCAGAAACACACCTTTGAAATTCCATACTTCCAAGTAAGTATTAATGGTTGAAAAGAGTGCGATTCTTTCCTGGCCTTTCAGAGTAGCACAGCTTTAGTTCACAAAACCACTGATCTAAACCATATCACTTCTGCATGACAAAGAGTATTATCTTTGTTCATCTGAATGTTTGAAATACAGCATCCAGAGACTTCTAATACATCATTCAACAGAAAACTTACAACAGTAGAAAGCCCTAGATTATTTATGTGCCAGTACACTCCTGTCAGCTCAAAATGGTGCATAAAAATAAGAAAACAAGACAAATCCAACCTGCAAATTAATATTGTTAAAAACAGAGGTCAGGCCTTTCACATCTTTATGTTTTTTCTAAAGAAAACAGATGTCCCTACTTGTAAAGCCTAGGAATTTACATCTCGTGGCATTAGTGAGAAATTCAAGTCATGAGTGATCACTGATAATTTAGGAAAGGATTTCTCCTTTCTCAAATCATTGTATGTTAAAATAATGTCATTATTAAAAAAAAAAACCCAGACACTGAAACCCCATTCTTTTCCACAAAACTGGTAAAAATGTGACTTTGAGCTGATAAAAGTGCATCTGAATCCTTAAAAAGAAAAAAAAGCATCAGAGATGTTATCTATAAAATACAGAAAAATGAAGCATCAGAAATGTTATCTCTAAAATAGAGAAAAATAATAAATATAGTTCTTGATCAGTTCAATTCTGTTAAATAAGTTCTTTTTCCAGTGGGGAAGAGAGAATTTGCACTGATTTAGTGCTAATATCCCCATAAACCCCAAAAGCAAACCAACAAAACAGAGCCAACCACAATCATCATTACCCCTGAACTAAGAACAGCACATATCAGAGAAAAAAAGCCCAGGACAACTGTGCAACTTAAGCAAAAATCAAGGGGTTTGGAACAAGAAAAGAACTAGTTTTGGTTTTCCCCATGTCTCAAGTTTTCTTAAAAATTGAACTGCTTTGTGGGGATTCAGCAGGTTTTATGAGGATTGCTTTATTTTAGAAACTTTTCTACCAACTTCTGCACACATGGAATGAAGGGGCGGGGGAAGGAGAGGCGAGGGGAACACGTGAACCTTCCCAAGCAATAAGTTATGCATCAAAGAAGTTGTTTTCTACAGCTGCACAAGCGAACTCCTGTTTTGATTTGGGATTCAAATTCACTCATAAATATTGAAACTGTGAGCTGGAGGAAACGGTGCTGCTTGATGCACAGCCTGTTTCTAAGAATTAGTCTAATGGAGAAATCACGACGAGAGCGATAGCGCTTTGGTACGGCGGCAGCGTGGTTCGGCCCCAGGTGGGAGCTGAGCAAGAGGGTGTGTGGGGAATTAAGGGGGGGAAAGGGAGAGGAAAAAAATGAAACTCAAATAAACCCCCCAAACCTCATGGGCTGGGATAAGGACAGTTTGCTGGGACAGCAGAAAGAGAGGTAACAATAACAGGAATTTATAGCAAAATCCACAGAGTGGTGATACTGAACTGCACTGCTCAGGCCATCAAACCCACAACTCCCAGGTTGCTATTGGTATACTAACACTTTGCTGACATGTTTAATGAAAGGCCTGTGTAGTGATTACAGTGCTTCTGGGCATAGTTTCCTTCATACTACTCTGTACGCAGCAGCAGTACTGTACTCCCTTACTGCTAACTGATGCAGTCCTAGAGCACGTAACACCAGTCTGTCTCTCAGACCACTTACACAGAATCAACAGCACTTGTTTCTATACCAATTCCTAGTATTTTAGGGTTTTAACCATCCTGGACATGAAGCTAACTGTGTAATTCAATCCTCCTCCTGCAGTCCACTTTTCTTCTTACCTCTACACCTTCCTGGACACCCATTTTCTGTACATCGTGAGTAATATTTCTCTTTCTGAGAACAGCCTGTGCCAAGGGTACAGTGACTGTAACTTTAGAAGGAAACCAAATGGCTTCAGCAGTTGTGGTTATCACCTGAGGCACTACAGAGACAAGTGAGACCAACCCTAACAGAGTCCTTCCAGCACCAGACTGCAAGTTGTGGTGCTTTGACTCCTCCCATGTATGACTGCAGCAATAAAAATAATCAAAATTATTGTTCTATTTCCTGACAACTTCCCAAAATGTGACACTTAGTTTTGGTTTGGAGCAAATCACATTAAGTAGCTTTAATAAAGTAATATTTTTTTTTTCCATTAAAGCAAGCCAGAAGGCAGGGTTGAGCAGCCTTATCTAGGTTACCTGCAATCTTAAGATCATATCCCTTCTCCATCTCATTCCCAGGACTTCTTTCCATCACACATAAAAGAAGGAATTGGATTTCGACCTGTGGTATGAATACCAAGCCAGCTGCCATACAGTGAAAGCTCTGCATAGCCTTACTACATCCTACCAACACCTCCATGAACAAGGAGCATTACTGTGAAAATTCAGATAGAAATGGTCCAACCTGTTTGGTTTGGTGTTTTTCCTCACAGGCAAGCACTCCCCACACTGCTGCTGGGCCCCTTTGCCCACCAGATTTGCAGGTTTATAGCATTAATATGTTCTTCCCAGCCTTCTGTGCAAAGTCTTACTCGAAGTGAGCGATTTATGTGCATTTAAGCTATCTTTTAGCTAGTTTCCTTATCTTTAGCTGTTGTAAAGCCCTCCAATGGGGAGATCGGCAATGGGCAACGCATAATTGGACATGAATTTTAGGTGAAGCCATTTATTGGGTGAAATCACACAGATTATATATATTTGTTACTGCAAACATGGCAAGCTAAAAAACTACTAATTGGTTACTGATTGGTTAGTGATTATAATGAGTTCTGATAAACATATCTTATAGCTTAATATCATTAGTTTACCTTTGATGCCTAAAAGCATCCGCACACCGGCTGCTTTGACCATCTCATTGTGGCTGGTTCTTAACATGCTCCGTTACTCCCAAGTACCTTCCCATAACTTCTTCTTGGCTTAGGGCAGTCTGTACCCCTGTCATCAAGGCCACTGTGTTTTGAGAATGTGGTTACTAAAATCCTCTCAGCATGAGGAACTTTCCTGTCTCACAGGAACACGAGGATATTGTCAGGGCCTGTGTCTTCTGTGAGGAGAGCTAGGCCGCTGGCAGGGCCTGTGTGTTCTGTGAGGAGAGCTAGGCCGCTGGCAGGGCCTATGTCTTCGGTGAAGACAGGTAGGCCGCTGGCAGGCCTGCTGCCTTCCCCAACACTCCAATAGCATTTTTTGACCATCTAGCATTTCAGAGCCATGCTCTATGTACACCCTGCACTATACTGAAGCATGGGTTAGACCGCAGCACAGGGGTAGTTCTGCTTTTCAGTGATCTGCTTTTTCACAACTCTCAATTTCTTTCTTCCATTTCTGATCACTTCCCTTCCTTGACCCCGAGAATGAAGGACACTAGGAAGGTTTTTCTGAAGATCTTTCTAGAGCTGCTTCTATTAGCTGTTTCAGCATCTGGTTGGTTCATTTGAGCATACTGAAATTTCACCCACAGCAGGCAAGTCTAACTGCCAGTCTCTCCTTCCAGTGGACAAAGTTGCTCATCTATCAAGGTTTTAAAACTGCAACCATTCTTGAACATCCAGTTCTCAAGCACATCCATTCTTCTCAATGATCTCTGCTTTCAGAGATGTGTCACAAATCACAGCATCGTTGAGAGCAGAGTCTGTTTAAGGACACCACCGTATCCCCAACTGACCTCTTCATTCTAAGCCGACTGATTATTCTCCCCCTGTTAGAAGTTTTACTGTTTGACTCCCTCTTTTGATTGCCTTTGCTCTTTAGCAAGGGTTTTACTTCAGCGCGGTTGATAGCCGGTATCAGCATCACACTGCAGCAGATGGGGGTGAGGGAGCTTGTTAAAATACATGCTTTACAATACTCCTGAAAAAAGAACCTCTGATATATTACAACTTGTACTAAATATGACTGCTACAAGAATTGTAACTCACCAAACTAATCCAGTATGTTCTTTCCTACCCAGAAAATAATAAACACCAACATCCTGTTAATCAACTGGTAAAAAAATTACCATAATGACTTATAAAACAGCCCCTGTGCTGGGAACAGTATCTCATCTGTCATGTGTGATCGTAAAAGACTGTTACAATAAGGTATATCATCAAATGCAGACTTGTTCCCTGAGGTACCTTTTGGGAAGTTTGTTGGCAGTCTAATAATTACCGGGGAACTTTAGACTACCAAGGGTCTGTTTGTAACACCCAGGTGTAGGTAACCTGCCAAACACTCCAGCTTAAGTTCCTCCCCATATTCAAATCACCTCCAGCAGCAGCGTATTTCACAGAATCACAGAACCGTAAGGGTTGGAAGGGACCTTAAGAGATCATCGGGTCCAACCTCTGCCAAAGCAGCTCCCTTGGTGATCTTTCATCTAAACCCCAACCAGGCACAGTCCCAGGCTGAGGCTCAGACCTGCTAGTGTTAGCAGGTTGTGTCAAATCCCAGGCCAACAAGGAGTCAATATGATTTACCAAGACTTGTGCTGTGTTAACAACATGACAGTCTTCAGCAATTTATTTCACTTTCAAATGTGCTGCGTTTTTCTCTAACAACTTCTGATGGTTCTAAGCACCACATTAGATAAGCAAGGAGAGAAAGCACAAAGACATGCCAGAGGAAAGGGCACATCTAAGGAGCATCTTCACACCACAGGGTGATAGTTTTGTATTTTGGAAGTCTGAACATTTTAGAAATTAACATATAATTTGCCAGGCATGTCTAAAAGTGGCAAACTAAGATGAGGAAGGTGGACCTAGGAATTAGACACAGGGATACAACCAATGAAGACACCACTCCACAGGCAAATACAGTCTTCTTACTGAATTCCTCAGCTCAGAACAAATTCTTAGTTACTGCCTATAGTAAATGCATTCCTGCTGCTAAAAGGTACTTTAATCCCAAACAGTTTGTATTTGCTATGGGTGAAATATAGAGGAAAAATCTAAATCCAGCTGGGTTCAGAATGCCCTAGCAGTACCATTAACACTCAGCAAAAGTAAAATGCATCTTGAAATGAGAAGATGTGAACACTCTCATGAAATGAGAAGATTGAGACACAACTGCTGCACAGGCACAATTAATATATTAGTCATGAACAAAAAAGGAAGCAGGAAGAAAGGGCAAAAAATGTGTCAAGTATTAAAAAAAAAAAAGTCTGCATTTGAGAACATGAGAGTGAATATGTATTTAAACTCTGGGTAGCTCCTGAGCATGCTGAAGGGGTTTAGATTTTAGAAGAGCAATTTTCAGTTCACTTAGGGCTCAACTGGGAGGGATTCAATAGGAAGATTACATGGAGAATAAAGGAACTAGGAAGCACTAGGAGTTTTTCAAGAATACTCTCCTGGAAGCACAAAGCCCAGTTCATTCCCTTTACAGGTAGGGGAAGTAAGTGGGGCAAGAGTCCCCTTTGACTGAACTGAGAGATTCTGAGTCTGGTAAAATCTTAAAGGGAAGCATACCAGGGATGGAAAAGTGGACAAATACCCATTGAGAGCTATAACAGCATTGCCAGGGTATGCAGAGATGCAGTTAGAAAAGCAAAAGCTCAACTCGAATTTAAATTGGCCAGAGATGTCAAACACCACAAGAAAGGGTTCTTTCATTCCCTCATAAAGAACAAGCAGAAGTGGAAGGATAATATAAGCCCACTGTTAAACAGGGGATGTGAATTAGTCACCAACAAAGCTAAAAAGGCAGAGGTTCTCAGCAAGTCCTTCACCTCTGTTTTACCAGCACAGTTGAGCCCCAGGACTTGGAAACAAAAATCCCTGTCAATGCAAACATGGACCTGCCATTGGTGAAAGCAGAGTTGGCATTCAAACTACTCCTGGAGCTTGACACTTACAAATCAATGGGCCCTGCCAATACGCACCTCAGGCTGTTAAGAGAACTGGCAAACGTCATTGCAAAGCCACTCTCCACAATTTCTGAGAAGTCATGAAGATCAGAGGACATCCCAGAAGACTGGATGTCACCTTGGGGGCTTAAGGAGAATCCAGAAAATTATAAGCCCATCAGTCAGGGACAGAGAGTCCCTTTTTACATGGAGTCACATGGAAAAGAAGATGAGGGGTAATGGGTACAGGTCACTCCTGGGGAGATTGATTGGACACAAGAGGAAAATTTTCTACAATAGGAACATCAGCCATTGGAACACTCTCCCCGTGGAAGTGGTGGATTCCCCAATATTGGACACTTCCAGGATTTGGCTGGCTGAGGTGTTGGACCATCCTGTCTACACAGTGCTTTTGTCTAGATGTAGGTTTTGCCAGTAAAGATTGGACCAGATGATCCTTGAGCTCCCTTCTGACCTGCTATTCTATGATTGAAAAGAGTTTAAGGATTGTTTTGAAACATAGACTGGAATGATTAGAGCTTTACAAAAGGCTGTTAATTCCAAAATATCTGAATACTTTAATGTGAATCTCAATGCATTCGAGCCTTCATGTCTGCATCATAAACTTCTGAAAATGGTTCATAACAGCAATAATATCAGAGAGATTTACCATTACTGCAGCTCCTCCCCGCTTTAGAATAATGTTCTCTGCTCTCAGTCTTGCCTCAGGCCATTAAGCAATAAACCAATAATTACCAGAAAATTCCTTGGTAACTGCTGCTTCATTATTAAAGCAGGATATGGTTAAAAAGAAAAAAAAAAAGGTGGAATTTTCAGAAATTACTTCACATAAAAAGTAAACAAAAGCTGATGTATTTCCAATGCAAATTCTCTGCTTCCAACTCAAATGGTGTGCTACAAAGTGAAATAACCTAAAACATAATGGGCAATATTAAAATGAAGTTTGCAGCCCAAGAAAAAGAAATGTCAGTTGGAGCCAGTTTTCTAAACGAGCCAGGGATTACAGTGTGGAGAAAGTGTACAATAGACAGCCTGCAATTGGAGGTCTGCAGTTGCTAGGTTTTAGCTGCCACCTTACATGTCCCTTTCTTGTTTGTTCCTTCATAGAATCATAGACTGGCATGGGTTGGAAGGGACAGGGGCAATGGCTTCAAGCTGGCAGAGGGCAGGGTTGGGTTAGACGTTAGGAAGGAATTCTTCCCTCTGAGGGTGGGGAGGCCCTGGCACAGGGTGCCCAGAGAGGCTGTGGGAGCCCCTGGATCCCCATCAGGGTTCAAGGCTGGGTTGGATGGGGCTTTGGGCACCCTGGGTTGGTGAGGGTTTCTCTGGCCATGGCAGGGGGTTGGAACTAGATGGGCTTTGAGGTCCCTTCCAACCCAAACCAGTCTATGATTCTATGGTTTGAGATGAGAGTTCCCAATGTGAAATGGCTGGCTGACCATTCCAAGCACAGCACAGGTGCTTGTGGGTTTAAATTTCTTTTAACCACTCCTAATCAAATAATCTTAATCATACAACACATACAAAGACCTTCTGGATCAAAATGCAATCGAAGAGCTGAGTGGATGAGCACTTTGATGTAAAGAGAAGCCTGTTGTAGATAATAATCTCAAGAGCTACTTTGCAAATTAGGTAAACTCTTGAAGTTTAAGATCAAATTATGCACTGAATCTGAGTACATGAAAGTCAGCTCCAGGTAGATAAAGTTGGCTGGCTGAAATTCATATGGGAGCATTTGCTTTTAAAGGCTGCAAATGAAAAGAAAAAAAGGAAAGGATTTTTCCATAGTGTCACACGATGTCCCAGCTCCCTTTGCTCTTGAACTCTGTAAGAGTATCCAGTGTGATCCAGTGTGCTCAGAACTATCAGGTTTTGGGGGATCACAGATTTGCTTCAAACTAAATGTAACATGAAGCAACGTACTAATGATTTCTAATTAGATTACTGCATTAGGATTTTCAGTAACAAACCAAACAGCTTTTTTACTTCCTTTATAGCTTAAAATTCACAGCATGAAGTGGTGCCAGTACAACAATCTGGACATCACTGAGGATAACCACATTAAATTACTCACAGGAGAATTACAAGGGTTAAACACCTACTGATGTCATACTCTAATGCATGTTCTGCAGTTAACTATAGTAAGGAAGGAAAAATGAATTTACTGGAATTTTTTTGGTATATATACAAAAATACTATTGGTCTCCTCCTCATATCCAAGCTGTTGAAAGTGCTCCCAAAAGTTTTGTAGCTAAGGAATATTGCCTCTGCAATAAAAACTGCCCAGAAATAGCTTATTAGAAGAATTACCATATTCATCTGAGTTGTTTGCCCAAGAATACTCACCCATGTAAGAAATTGTTCTAACATGTTCTCTAGTTTATGAATGAGCTCTCTATATAGCATTGCATTGCACAATTAAAGCTATTACTGTAAAAGGCAGGAAATTGCATTCAGGGTTAATTGCATAATTCATGAACTCAGGCAAAGTGTGAGCTTGGTAAATATGGAAAACTTTTCAATCAACTGAAGTAGAATGAAAGAGGAAAACATTATTGCTGGAGGTTTATATAGCAAATAAACGTTGAGTGGAGGAATGCATTCTGCTTTACATTCCCATTTAATATTACAAAGGGAAAAGTCATGAGAACTATAAAAACAGACTTGAATTACCTTGATACATCTGTTTTCCTCTTATGGTGGAGACAGAAAGATTCAAAGATTTCAACTGGTTACTCAATCTAGTCTTGATTATCTTGACTTAAAGTGCCTCACCAAAAAAGCTGATAGCACTGTACACTTATTTACATTTTTATTACTTCTGATAGGAGCAAAGGGTGAAATAGGAAGAGATAACTATCCCTGAGGTACAAATATCTTTGAAAGTTTAAAATTGAGTATTAAATGGAATACACTAGCCCGAGCTTCTAAACTGTTTTTTGTAACAATCTCTGTTTCTTTTCAATTTAAAGTCAGCTTATGTATGAATGCAGAAAAAAATCCCAACAACTTTACTCAAAAGATCATTAGCTAAATTTAATCTTTATCTTTTGAATGAAGACTTAGTTTAGCAATCTGTTAGTGATCTTTCCAACCCTGGCCATTCCAGGACTACATTATAAGCATATGACTATTGCTTGGGCTTACTGGTACACTTTGACCACGCTTAACGTTTTTGTTATATATGGTGTTGTTCTTTGTTAATGTTCTAGAGGGCAACTGAATAACACTATCACTCTTTAGAGTGGGGTTTTGAATCCAAGGAAAAGGAAAATTTTCAGGCTAAAGCAAATGCTTTATTCAGGTTTTGGTTACGCTTTTGCCATCCCTTCTCTTTCACATCAGGATTTAATCAGGATTGTGTTAGTACCCAGTCAAAACAGAGCACAACCACGACTATTATTAGGGTCTGACCTCATGCTAGTGCCAGAGCTCAGCCAGCATACTACAGGTATCAGTGTCTGAAATAGCAGAACTTCTACAGGATGGCTGGGGCAAGGCTCTGGGGAAAGGATCAGAGCTCATACATCTCTCTGTAACCACCTCCAGTCCCTTTTCAGGGCTTATGGACAGCGGCTGGTTTGGTATATATTTGTCTAGTCATGTAAAATACAAGTAGGCACCAAGGCCTTAAGAATAGTATGGTAGCCTCTTCTTGGTCTAGATGAAGTTGGAAACCCTGTAGGAACAGCCTAAGAAAGCTGCCCCTCAAGTTCAATATCTACATCAGCACCATTTCTATAAAGGTTCCTTTTGTCTTGAAGTATCAGCCCACAGGCTGAGGTGATTAACCATGGAGCCAGGAGCTTACCTTGAGAAGGGATCCTGTAATCCCTCCAGAAAATCACCACCTAGGGGAGAAAGGAGATGAAAGCTCAATGCTGTGGAGTTGCTAGTAGACTGCAACATTCTCTTAGATGTGCTGAACATCTGTGTTGTTTGGAACATTGTTTTACAAACGTTGTCCCTGAGGAGCATAGCTGTGTGCTGCAGCAGATTGTCCTCTGCCCACACATGACACAAAAGCACCCTACATGGTGTCACTGGTAGGGTACAGCTTTTATAGCTGAGAAGAATTTGTGCCTTCTCTTGCTGCAGCAAGGCTAAGGAATGTAGACAGAAAAGCCCTGCCAGCTGGTTATTAACATGCCATAGCTAATGGTCATGTGCAGTACTTACAGAAATGAGATGTTCCCAAATTCAGCTTTGAGAGTCAAAGACATGGGCTTCCCAATCTCACAGATGTGCCCTGTGCTTGGAATTTAACAGGCAATTCGAGCTCCTCAGAAGGACATGGGACGTTGTAGTAACCTGCTGCTGGGCCACAGAACAAATGGGAATTACAGGTGATGTTATCTATGCTGGAGCTGCCACACAAGGAGCATGTTAATGTTTATTATTGCTGAGGAATGAGTTCTACAGAGACTGCAATATTTTATATCAGATGTGATGACTTCAGAATAAACAAATTAAGCAAAGGCTTTCTTAACCTAACAGTTTCCTAGGCTGACATCAAATTCTGATCAATACCAGTATAGCAAAGCAAACAGCAAAATAGTTTGTTTTACAAGCTGCTCTGATCAACTCTGAGGATTTTAATTGCTTTCTAACCCTTAGAAAACCTCTCTCAGGAGCTGAACGCTGAGCACTTGATAAACATCGATCCCAATAAAGTATCAATGCAAAATACTGAAAGCAGTGGAACTGCAGCTTTTGATACACAAGTTACTATCCAGTAATACTGGAGTCCAGGCCTTTCAACACCCTCACCCCTCCTCTTTCCTAAACTAATCCAGGTTCTGTCACTGTTTGTGAAAATGTGATGCTAAAGAGCTTGCCAGTAAATGCACAGAGCCATGTCACTGGAAGAATTACTTTCCACACCTGGAAATGGTTGTCCTTACCAAGAATCAAGTATGCTGATAGTTATCCTTTCCAAGAATCAAGTCATTTTGCTGCTTGCTTTGTACCACTGCATAAAAGCAGAGCAAATGTGCAGCCAGAGCTTTGGGACCCAAGGTACCTTAAAGAAAAAATCTTAGATGTGGAGATTTCTTATGTTAAAAGCTGTTGCACTGCTGGAAAAGTAATAAAGTCAAGAGAATGGGAGAGATGCACATCTATTGCACAGGGCAGAGTAAGCAGAGCAAGAGGTCAGAGTAGGTTACTACCTCTCATTAATGTGCGTTCTGTGAAGGAACACATTTCACTACAAATACATTGATGTTACTCTTCTGGCACTCCAGAAAACACTGCTTTCTGTGTCTGGCAAATGTCAAAAATCTTCAATTAGTAATTGCTCCTACTGATCTTACAGGAAGGGATCCTGCTTATTTAAGGGTAGGTGTTAGAAGGGGCTTTTGCTATTTGTTTCTCTAGATAAGAATTCCAAGTTAAAGCCTAAAAATTTCCACTCCTAGGAACCATCCTTCTACAACAAAAAAAGATTTGACTAGATTGCTTCTGCTATTTTAAAATGGACATAAAAAGAAATAAAATGAAAGCTGCAATAAAATATAACAAGGTTTTAATGTCTGTCACAATAGTAATTTTTTTAAAAGCTAAAATGAAATAAACAGAGGTTTTCAACAATAAAACTAGTTACTGTGAAAAGGGAGACAATAATGTTATAGCACCCACTAATAAAATAACACACATCTCAGGAATTGGGAAAACTGGGTAGAAAAGAAAAAACCCTAAATATTCTAACCAAATACCCATAAAATGGATGATCTCCAATGCCCACTGACTGGTTCAACATGTTAGAGCAACTGGGTTTTTCCTGTATTCTCTTCAAGCTGAACCCAAGGGTCTGTCTCACTATATCCTTGTCTGGACAAGTGAAAAAAGCAATTTACCCTGGCAGGAAAAGGGGAAAAAAAGCGTCACCAGGGAAGCTGGGAAGGATAGTTTTCAGCTCCTTAAAATTTGCTCACCTGGCCTTCCAGAGCTAACATTCAAAGTGGTTTTTCTGGTTGATCTTTGACCACTGAAGGGCTTGTTGTATTCTTTTCCTAAAGAGCAGTTGCAGTAGCTGCTCTTTGTATGGAGTTGTACTTGGGCTGGTTTCTCACATAACCTCATTATTTACTGAAATGCCCAACCGTTCAGTGCCACCGATGATGGAAACAAGAACTGCCCTAATGTAAAGATTTTCCAGCCTGAAACTGTTAACACAGTCCTAATACAGAATTATTCTGTAAATAATGCAACAGCCTGGCAGGGACCTCCAACTGCTCAATGAGCTTTAGGTGTTCCACAGAAAGTGCAATTAATTATAGGCAATCTAATCAGATGTTGAGAGTTGACACTTTTTCTGCATAAACCCATTCTTCCATGGAGGAAGTTAAAACACAGAACAGAATAAGGCACAATGAAAACAAGATACTGGAATTACTGCTTAAGGCATTATAGGATGAGATGAGATATCAGGAGGTGAGAGAGGAAACAGTAGGACCTCAGATGAGGACAAAAAACCAGAGATGGAGCCATAAAGGCAAAGCACACCTTTTCTAATAATCATGCATAGGGAGAAGGGGCTTATAGGGCTGTAAACGAAGGAGCACTGGATGAGATCAATCGCTGGAGGGGACTTCATAGAATCACAGACTGGTCTGGGTTGGGAGGGACCCCAAGGATCACAGGCAGGAACACCAACCTCCAGGCCTGGAGCTACACAAGGTTGCCCAGGGCCCCAGCCAACCTGGCCTTGAACACCCCCAGGGACGGGGCACCCACCCCCTCTCTGGGCAGCCTGTTCCAGCCCCTCACCACTCTCTCTGGAAAGAACTTCCCCCTAATATCTAATTTAACCCTTCCTTCCTTCAGCTTTACTCCATCCCCCTTGTCCTGCCAGTCTCTGCCCTTTAAGAAGCTGATTCCCCTCCTCTTCTTCTGCTCCCTTCAGGGACTGGAAGGCTGCAATGAGGTCCCCCCACAGCCTTCTCTTCTCCAGGCTGAACCAGCCCAGCTCCCTCAGCCTCTCTCCATAGCGGAGCTGCTCCAGCCCTCTGATCATCTCCGTGGCTCCTCTGACCCCTCTCCAACAGTCCCACATCTTCCTTGTCCTGGGGCCCCAGCTCTGGACACAGGACTCCAGCTGGGGCCTCCCCAGGGCAGAGCAGAGAGGGACAATCCCCTCCCTGTCCCTGCTGCCACCCCTCTGCTGATGGATCCCAGGATCCCATCGCCCTTCCCAGCTGCAAGAGCACAAGATTTGTTGCATTAAATACATAGTTGTCCTGATTCTGGCCAGGGCAGAGCTGGCAGGTTAACTCTGTCTATAATGCAGTCTATGTTTGTTTTTAATGTTCCATTGTTTTTTCAAGCTTAGTAATTCTTTAAAAACATTTTAAATTTTATTTTAGCATTCTCTTTGCTTGATACAGCACAGTATAAAACCCACTCCGATCTGTATTCCAAAGGAGCTGCCCTGCATCTATCTTACCCTGCCTCACACACAACGGGCTCTGGGAGCAATCTGCATTCTACAGGCAGATGAACATCTGAAGCTAATGTACTTGAAAGAGTTTGGGAAGCAGAACTGTGTCACTTTCAGGCCACCAAATGGGAACTATTTAAATGAAATGCAAATAAATGCTTATTTCAAATGCATTTTATACAACTGAAGCAAAGACTAGAGGTCACAGTGTTAATCGCTCGAGTCCTGGAAACAGTTATGAAGCCAAAGTTCATCACATCAATGACAAGTCCTGTAATTTTTCTTTAACAAGACATAATGAGCTCACATCTGGACATTGCTCCAGGAATAGGAAACTCATCTTGTTTCTACATCTACTTTATGCCCGATGAATCTACAATTAATTCCTACAGAAGTTAACTTTGCAGTGGAATTCTGTGCTACACACTACTGTCACAGAATCACAGGGGTTGGAAGGGACCCCCAGAGCCCATGGGGTCCAACCCCCTGCCAGAGCAGGGTCCCTGGGACAGGGCACACAGGTCGGTGTCCAGACGGGGCTGGAATCTCTCCAGAGAAGGAGACTCCACACCCCCTGGGCAGCCTGTCCCAGGGCTCCCTCACCCTCACTGGGGAAAAGTTCTTCCCCAGATTGGTGGGGAACTCCCTGTGCTCCAACTTGAGCCCATTGCCCCTTGTCCTGTCCCCACAGACACTGAGAAGAGGCTGCCCATGTCCCCCTGTGTCCCACACTTGAGATGACAAATTCCACAAGCCAGGATAATCTTATGCATGTGTCAGAATCCTCCTGAACATTTTTGTAAAACTCACTGGACACAGAAATGAGCTCTATCTATTGACTATATCTACTGACTATCTTATATTTCTCTTGATACCCATTTTCCAAAAGATCCTTCCTTCTGCTTTAGGAAATTATCTCCAGCACGTGGTGTTTGATTGCCTCATCTGGTTCTAGATAGATAAAATAAAAATAACTTAGTAGATCTGTGCTCGTTATGGCTTGATAGCTGACTGATGTTTAATGTTCATTCTTTGCTCATTTTTGACAAGCTTTTAACACCTTTTTATTTCAGTGAAACCCTGTAGCAGTCATCAGGCAAGGTAGGCTGCTTACATGCATCTTTTTGGACTTCAAATAGCTGAACCAGCCCAGCTCCTTCAGCCTCTCTTCGTAGGAGAGCTGCTCCAGCCCTCTGATCATCTCCGTGGCTCCTCTGACCCCTCTCCAACAGTTCTACTCTTTCCTGAGATGTGAAATACAGGAGTAGTGAATTCTTTATCTCAAAATATAGATAGGGAAGTGGAGTCATGCAGCCACTAACTATTCATCTTTGGTCATGCCCTTCCTCTAGAAAAGCCAGGACTGTGTGGCAGGAACTTTCCACTCTAGAATATGATTTCTCACATTGCAGCGGAACAGGTGAGGGAAGCAGCTTTATCCTGAACCAGGGACACAAGGAATATTTTGCAGAAAGACACCCTAACAACAGAAAGCTGATTTATCTGTTTTTCAGTTTCCCCTTTTCCAGCTTTCCTTTGCTATTTGCCATCTGAATGACATTAGTTACTATGGCAACAGCAATGGCATTGGTCTAAGCCTACTGATGTCCACCAGAGCAGTAATAAGACAGTTCTTTAATAATTTAGAATATGCAATATGATTTGGGAAACACAGATTTTTTTGATGGTAGGATGCAAGGAAAAGATGGCAAGGGTCCTAATTTTCATCTTGCAAAGAAAAAGACAAGTCATGATCATTCCATATTAAAGATGTTTTGCCTGAAATTAAACATCAGTTGGAAATAAAGATTTGCACGTTCTACTATTTCCCCAGAAATTGTAGCAATAAGCAATTTAGCCTGAATTCTGATTTTCATATTTGCCATAATTTTAACTTAGAACAACAATCTCCAGTGTGGGTGTTTGGGAAGAAGGCATTTTATTTCTGTGATCCTGTATCAAGATGTTTTGCTCTGACAATCCCACATGATTGTTTTCCCCAAGAGCTTTCTTTGGGGTTCCACAAGTATTTGAACAGCCAGCTCTGTGTTGGCCTGTTGCTTTGAGTTGGAGGTGTCCTTCATATGTTCTTAATGCTGTGGGGGACTATAACTGGTAGAAAAGAAAGAGTTTTATTTCCCCAATCACCAGTAAAAGGCTTCCTCAGGGAATCCTTATTGGGTTTGTAATCAGACAGCTTCATTTGTCATTATATGACTTTTCCTTTCTTTTGTAAATGATTCAACACTCTCTGCTGATAAACAGATGTAAACGCCACAGAAATATGATCACTGACCAGAATACCATGTTGGGTATCAAAATAACCCTGCCAGACATGCTCTGGCCCAGAATTTTTAAGATATTTTACCTATATGTGTATGTAAGCAGGGTCTTGAGATAAGATTGTTTTTATCTTACACCTTCATTTGCATGTAGTCCCTCCATTTAAAAACTTTTAATGTTGGTTAGGTTTATTTCTAATCACAGATATTGCCCACGTTGCTAGATTAGTCTGTTAATAATAGAACAGTTGAGTTCTGATGAATCCCAAGTTGTCTAACAGGTCATGTACAAAAACCATGGGATGATTCAATTTCCAGCTTGAATGGGTAAGAATGTCTGTGGGGAATAATACATTTCCACTACAACAAGCGTGTGCTGGTTGCTCAATATAAGGAGACAAAGTAAGTGAGGTTTAATAAAAGTTGAGGTTTAATAAAAGCAAGTGTAGAGTCTGGCACCTGGGAAGGAATAACCACTTGAATCAGCGCAGGCTGGGGGATGACCTGCTGCAGAAGAGCTCTGTGGAGAAGGACCTGGGGGTGCTGGTAGATGACAGGGTGGCCATGAGCCACCAGTGTGCCCTGGGGCTGAGAGAGACAATGGGATCCTGGGGGGCATCAGGAGCAGTGTGGCCAGCAGGTCACAGGAGGGGATCCTCCCCCTCTACTCTGCCCTGGTCAGGCCCCACCTGGAGTGTTGTGTCCAGTTCTGGGCTCCCTGGGATCAAACAGACAGGGATCTCCTGGAGAGAGTCCAGAGGAGGGACAGAGATGCTGAAGGGCCTGGAGCATCTCCCCTGTGAGGAAAGGCTGAGTGAGCTGGGGCTGTTCAGCCTGGAGAGAAGCAGCCTGAGAGGGGATCTGATCAATGGGGATCAATAGCTGAAGGGTGGGACACAGGGGGACATGGGCAGCCTCTGCTCAGTGTCTGTGGGGACAGGACAAGGGGCTCAATGATCTCTGAAATGGAAACCTGCTTCAGAGTAAAATTGAAAAAAAAAAAAAAAGACTGTCTGATTCATGATGAAAATATTGCTGCTATTTTCTGTGCTTCAACAGCATTATAACTCATGCATATTAAAAAAACCAGATTACATTGACTGTTAGCTCACCTGTACTGCATTGTAAATCTGCACTTTCAGGCACTTCCATTTGATCCCATCAACTGCAAGAAAAAAAAAGCAGAGATAAATATATTTTGCCAATTTACACTCTAAAAGATTTTTCAAGAGTCAAAGAGACTTCATGCTCCAACAAAATAAACATGTCATCAATTAAATGTTAACATAAGCATGCAGACCAGAAAGTCTGTTCCACATCAAGTGCATAACATACCCAAGTCGATACACAGCTTTGCCTTTGGTTCCCACTAATCTGTTTTCAGTATAAATCAGGTTCTAAGCCATGAAGTACCAGGTTATAGGCAAAGCATCTTCAGAATGTTGACTGCAACTTAGTTCCAGCAGCTAAAGATTGATTTTAATATTGCAATTATTGCCATGTGACTGCAGAGTGAAGTCATTAGAAGGGGGTTTCTTCAAGACAGCTCCAAGTTTTTCTATCATTTGTTAGCTTTGATTTCTAAATATGCATACACTGTGTAATTTACTCACAGTTCCTAGTGACTTAAGCTTCATCTTAATTAACTTGTTTCTTATCTGAAATTACTTTCCCTTTGAGCAGCATAAATACACATTTAGCAAATTGCTGGTTTGTCCTGGGGTTTTTTTGTTTGTTTGGGTTTTTCTCCCCCCCCCCCCCCCCCCCCCCCTTCCTCTGATTCTCTGGATAATCATCAGCACAGAACAATAAATCAGATACATGATTGGAGTTCCCCTCCCCATCTTGAGAGGCTTCATCTGAAAACCTAGTGGTATTCACAGGAACACAGCAGGGACACAATCCAGTTTGCAAGGAGTAAATGGGAATCTTTTTACTTTCATTTAGCAGCTATAATTGAACCTTAAAAAAGTCTCTCAGTTCCTACAGGATTTCCCAGGTTACAGTAAATTCTGGCTTGAATTAAAATAATTGTGTAGCTGCTTTCTAACACCATAGCTCTCCCACTCAATAGATTTTGGTCACCAGGGTCTTGTCTTTTGTCTGAGCTTTCTAAAACTCAGAATATCAAGTCTCTTGACTGCCTGATTAATTTTTTTTTCTATTTAAAAAAAATCACTTTGTTGAAAAAAAATGCATTCCCAGCTTCACTTCAGATCCAGAAGCTTTAGAATGAAATATCAAGTACAACACCAGCTTTCTTTCTGCATAACTAAGTATAGACTTCAAATGAAGCTAGAATTAAGATGAACTGGTACTGGATTTAGCTGATTGTGGACACTACTTCTGAAAGAGTTTTCACCTCCAGTTTTACTTGAGTAATTGGATTTGGCACTACACAGAACTCAGAACTTGCTGCATTCAGCACAATTACTGCCTACACAGTGTACACTGCTGAGCTATTCATCTGAAAACCCACATTTAAATATGTTCATTTTTCCCTTACTGTGTTTCAAGTACAATTATATGATCCACTAGCTTTTATGGCTTGTCTGTTTTACAGTAAGATGCAATGGTCTGGCATAAAGACTGAAATAAAGGCTCATTGTTTATTTTCTGCATTAGGAACTGTACTGTCATTGTTCATGTAGTTAACTACACAAACATCAGAATTCAGAGCCTTCATGATATTTCAGAGAGAATAATGATGGAATGCTTTAAGTGAATGGATGGTGGGCTTTTTAACTCACCCATGTGCAAGATGAGTAATTGAAACATATGCAATTCTTCCAATAATGGGAATGTAGATAGAAACAAAGACTGATGTGGATGGCAATTGGCAGCTTTGTAAATATGATCACCAAGGCAAGGTTGAAGCATAGTGCTAGTTAATGGTGATCACCACACTACGTGGAAGTGGCTTTAGATGGTAATTTGTGCCAAATATTAGTTAAGCTGTACCATAAATTGGCATGATTAATAGATGATTGACATTATGTTAAGGTGCAATAAACCTTCACTCACGTATTTTCATAGAATGGCATGGGTTGGAAGGGAATTGCAATTAATACATTCATAAGACATAGATCACACTACCCTTTCAGTTGCTTAATATTCTAGGTTAATAGAAAAGCCTCTGTATCCTTGAAAGCAAACCCTATGAATCCAATCTTAAACTCCATACTTGCTCTGGCAGCCCTGTAAGAGTTTAGCCTCAATGAAATTAAGTTTAATAACCCAGTATTTTTGCCTTAAGTGGTCAAGTGTTACCAGTTTTCTATGCAGGCACCTCTCAGAGCTTCTTTGTGGAACTTGAAAGACAACAGGGGAGGAAAAAAAAACCTGTTCAGGATGATTAGGCAGCAGTTGGACCACAGCACAATGCAGGGCGATGCTGCAGGAAGCCTGGAAGTAAATGGAGCAGGAGCAGTACTTCCTCCCCTGTTGCTGCAGTGAGGAGAAAGCCTCTCTGTTGTGTTCAGCACAAGGTGTTTTCTGCCAAACTTTTTAGGGAAGGCACACAGATCTCTGATAAGCAACGGTGGCTGGTTTAAATACACACCACTTAGTAACTGAGAAACTACTGGAGGGATACTTCACGTTAAGCCAGATACCAGATTTCCCATAAGAAAGGCTGTCAGGAGAGATTCCTCACCATCTAAAGTGTAATAACAACAGATTAAGTGAGAAAACAGCATCTCTACAAACAAGCTGTTAACTGGTGGAGTAAAGCTACACATCAGACAACACAGCTTTGGTTAAAAGCATTAACATAACTCCTGCCATTTTATGTATCAGGTGTAAGCAAGCTATGGAGATTCATTCTCCTTCTTAAACACAGGGGATTTTTCCCTCTTGGGGACTATGCTTTCATTTTTGGCAGAGTGTCAGAGTATTTTGGCATCATTGAAAGAGGCTGATAAGGGGAGAAATGGTTTTTCCTCCTGAAAATACAGTGAAGCATCACTGTAGCACACGAGTGATTGCTACACTTTTCCAAGTAGAAACCCCTTTTTATTATACAAAAAGGCAGTGACACAAGACAAAGACCTTGAGGAAGAAGCTCACTCAAAATCCATACTTCAGTTATCATCAATATTAAATAGGGCTTAATGTGCAGCTGTTTCTTTCAGCTTTAATTTAATTTTAGTTTTTGTTAGAACAGCCACTCCACAGTTGTAACCCCAAAATGCCATCTTTAATTATTCTCCATTCATATTCTCCCCATTGTGGATGCCAAAACTCGACTCAGCACCTTTATATTTCCAGGGCAGTTGCAGCACCACCTCCCCCACCCCCCCCAAATCCTCCCCCTTTTCTCTGTCAGCTTTCTCCAGCCCCAGAATTCAGGGCAGCTTTGGAATGAGCTGACATGGGAAAGAGTAATTATCTTTCAGGCACAGTCTGCACGAGGAATTAAGACATAAGCTGGAGGCTGGAAAGGCAGCACCAGCCTCAGCATCAATTTGTGCCCAAGCACTTGACCCAGCTGTAGCACATGAAGGGGACGTGATACCCCTTAGTGTCTCCCCTGTGCTGATTGACAGCCAGGCCTTGTGCACCTGAGCTGGTGTTTGGGTACCCACAGACAGGGAACAATGACTTTGACATTCTTATTAATTGATTTAATATTAGTTAAAAGGTTAGTTTGTAAAAAATAAATGAAAAGCAGGAAGAAAAAAAGGCAAAAGAGGCAGAAAAATCTCCTGTGTTCCATAAAATCTTTTGTGTGTCATTCAAAGTGACACATGGAGGGTGGTGGCTTTTTTTTCCCCCTTACTTTTTCTAATTACTCTATTCTCTCCTGAGTGACTGCATGTTTAAACTACCTTCAAAGAATTAAACCCTTTATTTTACTGCTCTTAAGGCTTTCTGGCTCGTGGCAGCTGTTGACAATTGCCTTGCTTGAGACATTAGCCCCCAGACATCTTATAACAAGATACTAAGTGATGCCACAGATAGCAGGAGGGGCACTCACTGCTCTGAAGGGAACCACACTTAACTGTTCTGAGGGAAGGAAGGTGCAAACAGCTCAGCTGGAAAAGCCTACTTCATTTCAGCAGCCTCCAACCTCACACAAAACCACTGGATCATGCATAATTACACTGCCTGAGCTGTTATTAGGATGGTGCTTTCAGATTTCTTGTGTGAAGAATCACAATCAGATACACAAATCAGTCTTATTCAGGAGTTTTTCTTCAAGAAAAGAAACCCTAGGCAAGACCTTTTCATGCTAAGTGTGGGCTGCTGTACAATACAGAATCACAAGGTTGGAAAAGACCTTTGAAGATCAAGTCCAACCATTCCCATCCTAAGCTAAACCAGATCCCTAAGTACCTCATCTACCCTTTTTTAAACACACCCAGGGAAGGTGACTCAGCCCCTCCCTGGGCAGCCTGTGCCACAGTCCCACAACTCTGCCAGGGAAGAACTTTTCCCTCCCAGCTGAGCTGACCCTGCCCTGGCCCAGCTTGAGCCCATTGCCCCTTGTCCCATCTCCTGTCCCCCGGCTGAAGAGACCATCGCCCACCTCTCTGCACCCTCCTGGCAGGGCAGGGGAGGTGGGGAGAAGGTCTCCCCTCAGCCTCCTCTTCTCCAGGCTCAACACCCCCAGCTCCCTCAGCTGCTCCTCAGAGGATTTGCCCTCCAGCCCCTTCCCCAGCCTGGGTGCCCTTCTCTGCACTCGCTCCAGGACCTCCACGTCCTCAATGTCCTTCCCAAGTTCTGAACACGATAAACCAAAAGGAATTGTCAAATCCCAGACTGGTCTGGGTTGGAAGGGACCCCAAGGATCACAGAGCTCCAACCCCCCTGCCACAGGCAGGGACACCAACCTCCAGGCCTGGAGCTACACAAGGGTGCCCAGGGCCCCAGCCAACCTGGCCTTGAACACCCCCAGGGACGGGGCACCCACCCCCTCTCTGGGCAGCCTGTTCCAGCCCCTCACCACTCTAAGATGAAAAGCAAGTCTTATCCTCCAAAAGGGTGTATTTAATATCAGTGGACTGGGAGGTTTATTGTGGGTATTTTACCAATGAGCAGGTGGACAAAATGTCATAGAATAGAATTGCTGAGATTTGAAGAGACTTTAACAATCATCAGCAGGAGCACCATGACAGAACAGACATTCTCCACAGTGAGAGGTGTTAACTGACAGCCACACAGACTGCTTGAAAACACAAAGTCTTCAACCAAGAATGTCTTTATGCCCCCTTTAACCAGCTGTTCTAATTTGGTTGGTATTAATTATCGGTAAATAACATTTCTCAGATGGAAAAAGCAACAAGAGAAGTTCAAGCAGCACAGGCCTTGTGGTAATACTCAAGAGAAGATGGAATGCCTGACAGTTGAGGAAGACTGAGGAAAGCTCAAAGACAAATATCTTTGAGTCTTCTGCTATATGTATCAGCCAACATACCTTCAGGGTAATTTATTGGAAACCAAATCTTTATGCATCTTCTTACAGACTGCAGTTAGCTACTTGTGAAAATGTTTTTCTGTTTTTTACTGGTTTTCTGTATTTTACTCTTTTTTTAATATACTTCTGTGGCTCATCATCCCATTGCTGACATCCTCATATATAAAGATGATTTTCCAGGTTTCTTACTCTCCCTCCTGTGTAGCATTACCTAAAACTGAACAGGTATTAAGGGAGCTGTGTTTGGATTGTTTCCTTTGTTTTAATTTCTGAAATAAGACCTGTTGATGTAGCATATATTTGCCTTTTAGTTCCCATTTTATGAACTCCATAAGGAAAAATAAGTTTCACATTCTCTATTCAGATGCCACACAGAGAGAGGGAGGCATTAACACCTGACTGCAGTGCTCTCCTCATGGAGTAAAACCAGAAAATACAGCAGCACTGGTGTAAAATACTTACTAACAGGTTTATAATCAAGTGTTTGAGGTTTATGCTAGAGCAAAGAAAGAGGCCCTGGCAATGAAAAGGAAAAGTGCTTACCCTGCAGCAGTCACAGAAAGAACCAGTGTCCTGAAGACACCTAATGCATTTTCAGGTATTTCCTTAGCAATAATAGGCAGAGGAAACACAATTATATAAGGGGTTCAATAGTTATTTGTCAGAAAGTCAGCATTCAGCAAATCCAATTCCAAGTACATCCCATACCTGCAGGCATAGCAAAAGTTCTGTGCTTTCTTCCAAGGGAAATCCTTAATCATACAGATGGCACATCATAAATACCACAATAATTCAGAGTTTCGGTTCCAGAGAAGCCTGAAAACAACAGGCATTAATAAATTGATGGGTTTGGTACTGTAGTGTGGATCAAGAGTGACTGTCAGCCTAGGCCAGGACTTCTACCAACCTTGTGTTGGGACATCAGGCAGCAGAGACTGTGTTCTTAGCTGGGAAACCACAGAGCAGAAGAGGCATGATTCATCCCCAACACACAGAAAACTTCCCTCCCTCTTAGTTAGGACCTGAATGAGCAGCATTTGATCCCCTACTACACAGTAACTTCTCCAAATGCTTAATCTGCAGAAAATTAAGACTTGTGTATAAAACACAAGCCATAATACTGATGAAGAGCATTTAACTGACCAGGTATATAACTCTGCTGTATATCCTGCATGTCCTAGTCCATAAACAATCCTCCTGTTTTTCAAGACACAGCTTTTGTGGGCCACTTTGTAGTTAATGAACATCTTCCAGCTCAGTGTTTGGCAGATTCTACCTAGTTGAAGAAAATCAGTTTAAAGTAACCCAAAGATTTGTAATTAAAAGTAGCACCCCTGTCATCCAGCAATTGGTTAATACCTGGGGGCTTGCAAGGTATCTTGAAGGGCACTGTGAGAAGGAAAAAGCCCAGCCTAACTCCTAGTTCATGGGCTGACTGGGACTGAGGGAGAGCTGCTCTTCTAGGAGAAGCTTTACTATTTCTGTGACTCCCTGCATTTCAGAGTGTCTGTTTCCTCAGTCACCCCAAGGTTAAAACTGCAGTGTGATAAACAGCACGTAGCAAGGGCTAAAACCAATGGCAGAGCAGAAATGTCAAGACACTGATTCTATCTGAGAACATGAAAGCTTCCTGCTTGGGGGGTGGGGGAGCTTGTTTCAGTGAGAGCATCACAGCTACTAAGCATACCAGACAGCACAGTGGTGGCATATGGAGCATTTTAGTTCTGGGTCATTGGGTTCAAGCCTGACCTAGCTTCTAGTAGCCAGTAGTAATTACCATCTGTTGACTATTAGTGGCTACATGAATTGGTCCTCTGTCTAATCCCTAGTAAAATTATTCCCTTGCACAGCTCAAGGCAGTATCCCATATTCTGGTAGCTGTCCCTGCAGCATTTTTTTCTCCTTTCAGGATGGATTCCTAAGAACTCACCCTCTTTTCCACAGAGCTGGGGCCTGGAGGAAGGATTCAGGCATATCAGGGAGGATGTGTGCACTGGTGCTTATCATGTGGTACCTGCTGTGCAGATAAAGGGCAAGGCTGGTGCTCCAGGGCTGCCAGTCTGGCCACCTCTGACAGAGTTAGAAATCTTAAAGCTAGAGTAGCATGGAAACCATCTCCTTGGAACTCCTGCTTTTCTTATGCCCTGCAACACAATTATCAAATTGGCTCTAAACTCTTCATGCCTAATGATCCAAGATAGCATTGGTAGAACAGCACTTTCCCAAGTAAATTGGTAAATAACACAGTGTTACCACTGATAACCTGAGCCTTATTTTGAGCCTGAATTTCTCCAACTGCAACTTTCAGCTAAGTAATCCACCATCAAGAGCCAAATGCAATCAGAAATCTCCTTCAGGTGGGTAGTTCATGCCATGATTAACTCCACTGGATTTTTAGCTTTTAAAGGCAAATGTCTTTCAAATTTCAAAGCATTTCCATGAAACAAAATTTCCAGCTTTCATTCTGAAAGGTTATATTTATTGCTGTCATCAGAGAATTAATTTCACAAACTTTGAAGCCCACGAGATACTGTAAATCATGTTGCAAGTGCATGTTACTAGATGTATTAATTTGCATTTGGCCACTTTAACGTTCATCAAATGAAGTCCCCATATGAAGAAATCCAATTGTATGGACTTTCTCCAGCACTTTGCACCATTTCTTTGGCACATGAAGTTTTATCAGGATTAGGGCTTTCCAAAACATTCTTCTACCCTGATGAGAAAAATCTGCCCAAGGGAATTCTTTGGGACACAAAGTACAGTAATCCTATGCTTCTTATTGTTTATGTTTTACTCTTAATATTTCAGTACCTTACACCACAATTATTTTCTGAGTGTTATTGTTTACTCACCTTTTCATCCATTTAATATGAGCCCCTTCAATTCTCTATGGTTCTATCACAACATTGGGACGATAAGAGATTCTGTTATAAAGTATAATACTTCTCTATGCAAGATAATTGTGACACAGCCAAAAGGGCTACTGTATTTTGATTATGTTTCTGAGAATCTCTTATATGGAAATTTTTTCAGGAGTCAAAGGTTATTAGAGCAATAATTGACACCTGTCACTTGATATCAGGAATCTGATCAGTTCTTGCTTTTACCCATAGGCTAGAACTGCAAGATGACATTGTGAGGAGAAGGAAGGCTCACCTTCATGTGTCAGCAGGTTTGAGTTGCCTTCAGCAGTGGACATGACCTGCTTTTTAATCCTCATGTAGCAAAAGCCTGGAAGTTCCAGAGTACACATTAAATGCTTGCTGCATCTGAGGCCAGTAAACCACCCTTTACATTCTTCTTGTGTTGGCCAGCATGGGAGGAGTCCCACAAGGTAGACACAGCTCTACAGTACCTGAGACCAGTGCCATGGATGGTCCTTAATGGTTCTGTTCTACCAGTCAGAGGTAACTCAAGTGGTAGTGGAAAGTTAGATGAGCAGCACTAGTCTCTTTTGCTCACTGCCTGACCTCTTAAAAAATACACCTATTTAAAAATACCCATCTCAAAATATCAGGCAGGAGAATTATCACAAAGGTTTAGAAAAATACTTGCCAGTTGTAGAGATGAAGAAATAAGAGTTAAGAGCAGAAGAAGTTCTTACCAACTCCCTTTGTTTTCAATTCTTTCCATTCATGCTAGTTATGAGCTACCTACAGGATGCCCCACAGACACTCTTTTAAGGCTCCCATTACTCACACCCCAGGAACACCTGATGACAGGCAAAGTTTTCCTATGCAGCCCCAAACCCAGACTTTTCCACCACAACAGCCCTCAACACAACCTACTGCTGGTGAAATGTCTCCTCCAGCACCAGGACACTAGAGTGCAAGTGCCCAGGAACTGAGGCACCTCTGACCTAGGGCATCACCCAGAAGAAAGATCCATTGCACAGGTGGCTGCTCTCTGCCTCCCACCAGCTCCCTCCTCTCCCATCATGAAAGCACACAACCACAGTTTAACAGAAGCATTTCCTTCCTCTTCCCTAGACTAAGGGCTATTCTTCCCCAGAGGCTTCTGTGACCAGAGACAGGTGAGAGCCCCAGGAATACCACCAGCAGTTTCCTCTGCTTTATCTTCCTTCTGAAGAGCTTGATGGCTTCAGAATCAAGGGGGCTGAGTCACCTTCCCTGGGTGTGTTTAACAGATGGGTAGATGAGGTAATTAGGAATATGGTTTAGCTTAGGATGGGAATGGTTGGACTTGATGATCTTAAAGGTCTTTTCCAACCTGGTAATTCTGTGGAGGTAAATTGTGCCAGGGCTTCCAGCCATCCACAGGACTTCCACCACACTGTTTTGACTCTCCACGATGTATGTTTTGATTGCTTCAAGAGAGCACCGTGCAGGCTTTCTGTCCCTTTGCCCTCTGCTGGATGTCTGGTCTGCTGTTCTTAACGTCAAGAACACTGAATTTGAGAAAGAAAAAAAAAAGGGGGAAGGAAAAACCCCCAATCTCATGCCCTATAAATGGTGCTGCTGAGTGTTCCTGAAAAACACTGATGTGCTCTTCTAGCTGAAAATTTTTAGCTATCAAATATCTTCACACATATCAAATCACCTCTGTGCTTCCTTTCATGTTAGTTTGGAGACAACACTGCTTTGAAGTGTTTCAGAAGACACACTTTCCTCTGTTCCAGTATTAAGAACGAGAAGCCTTACCTTTAAAGGATGAGGACAGCTTTCTGAAAGCTGTCTGGGGGCTCTGGGGGTATTTGTGTTTATGGCAATTGTTCCTGTCAATGTGTAATGACAGCTAAGTATTTTCTACAGTGACTGTCACAAGGAGAGTCAATCAAGCAGCAGCATGAATACACAGCAGTACATACTCAGCCATAAATTGATTTACAGGGTCATTACTTTCCTCACCAAGTTAAGGGAGCAGCTCCTGTTAGTGACACCAGGAGATGCTTGACATTCAACTGCTCATAAAATAATAAGACACAGAAATAAAACTGAATCGTTCAAACTGATCCTAACAGCTAGTGGGGAATTGCATTTACAGCTCAGCTAATGTAGCAACTCGAGGTTCCAGGGTGACCCTGAGAGTATTGGCGCTATTTTATCTGGAGCCCGTATTAGAGAGTTAAACTTTGAGCAGCCTGGAATTACCATAGAATTACTTCACATTTACGTGTATCTGGAAAAATATCCCTAAGAAACAAAAAATAAAAAGCCACTTCTTACAGCAAACATCCTTACCATGCATAGCATATGTAAAACAGCAAATCCTATTACAATTTGCAGCCCGTTTCACAACAATGAGACATTAATTCCTGTTCTGTTTGTTTACAATTCTCAGTTCTCTTTCTTGTAAACACAAGGCTATCAATGCTCTATCAATTCCACATTCCAGGAATACTTTTAAGCCAGAGTACTTAAGTGATCTTTCACTGTTCAACAAGGTTCCTGCCTCTTAATCCCTGTCATCACGACCCTCTGGTTTTCCGTGTTCTACCACAAACCCTAAGTTCTGCACTTCAACTTGAAAGGGGAGCCTGTCTCCTGAACACCAAAGGCTGATGCTTCAGAGCTTTTTATGTCACTGCACACGCTCCTCCTGACACAGCTGAGCAAGACTTTGCACTCAGAGCTCACCTGAATCAGCTTTAACACCACAACTCACTCCCTAAGAGCAATTCTCCTCTCTTTTGCTAGCCCAGCACCTCTCATCCCATTTTGCTGTCCTCTTAGCAGGCCTCACCGCTGCTACCAGAGTGATGCAATGGAGCTGCGGGGCCACATCCATGTGGGACACACACGCTCTCTTGCTTGGCAGTTTCTCATGGCAGGTAACTGGTATCACCTAGTCTGAATGCCCAGCTGTCATTCTGGGAAATGCAGGAATATTTCAAACGCATGTTTTGTAAAACAATCAAATAAATAGCCTCCTCCTTTGGGAATTAGTTGATTCAGGGCTTGAATGGTTTTTTCAAGTGGGTTGGTATTTATGGTGTGAGCCAAAAGCCTGTATTAAGATGAGGGGGTCATAGAATCATAGAATGGTGGGGTTGGAAGGGACCCCAAGGATCACAGAGCTCCAACCCCCTGCCACAGGCAGGGACACCAACCTCCAGGCCTGGAGCTACACAAGGTTGCCCAGGGCCCCAGCCAACCTGGCCTTGAACACCCCCAGGGACGGGGCACCCACCCCCTCTCTGGGCAGCCCCTTCCAGCCCCTCACCACTCTCTCTGCAAAGAACTTCCCCCTAATATCTAATTTAACCCTTCCCTCCTTCAGCTTCACTCCATCCCCCTTGTCCTGCCAGTCTCTGCCCTTTAACAAGCTGATTCCCCTCCTGTTCCTCTGCTCCCTTCAGGGACTGGAAGGCTGCAATGAGGTCCCCCCACAGCCTTCTCTTCTCCAGGCTGACCCAGCCCAGCTCCCTCAGCCTCTCTCCACAGGGGAGCTGCTCCAGCCCTCTGAGCATCTCCGTGGCTCCTCTGACCCCTCTCCAACAGCCCCACATCTTCCTTGTCCTGGGGCCCCAGCTCTGGACACAGGACTCCAGCTGGGGCCTCCCCAGGCAGAGCAGAGGTATAGGTAGGCCTCGTCAAGCTAGCGCACGCTGGATCATGTTTACACATTTGCCTCACAAAGTCTGACAGTTACACTTGAATTCCCACAGGATTAGGTGTTGGCACATACTCGGAGTAGGCACTGATTTTTTTAATCTCTCCATAGCTGTCTCTCTGAGCCCTCTTTGCCACAACCTCATCCTCCATGACCGTGCTGGAGATTCAGTCCCTGAGTCTTCAAGGCCTTACGGGCCTTCAAGATTTTTGCAGCTTTACCTGTAGGCCAGAAAGGGCACCAAGGAATTGTAGCTTTATATATAAATAGTTCTAAACAAATACATTAATATATAATATCTATATATTATATATTTACACATAAATTGTAGCTTTATATATAACATTTATTTTAGAGATATATATCTTTATATATAAACATATATTTATCCATAGCTATATATAGCTTTAAATATGTTTATATATAGCTATATAAAAATATTTTAGATATATATACATATTTATATAGAAATATATTTTAAATTATTTAATTTTATATATATACAATACTTATATTTATATATAGCTTTATATATACAAATATTTTAGATATATTTATATACATATAGATATGTTTATATATAAAGATATATTTTATATAGATATCTTTATATTTTAGATATATAGATATATCTAAAATAAATTTTATATATAAAGCTGCAGTTAATACATAAATATATAATATATTGATATTATATATTAATGTATTTTTATATAAACATATTAAATATACCATATGCAATATTAAAACGTACATTTGAATAAATATATTTATAAAATAGTATATAGAGTTTATAAAATATATGAAGTTTATAAAATAAATATAATAGATATTTATATATATAAAGCACCTATCACTGTATTGATAAATCTTCTTTGGAACCACTCTGTTGGGAATGCACTCAGCACCCTCTCTTCTCACAGATACGAGACCGTGTGTGTCGCATGGGAATATCTATAAACAGCCAGTCTTACTGGGACACACATGAATTCAGCCCTGTGGTTGTGGGATCTCACTGGCCACTGCTGGCAGCCAACATAATGGGGGGAAAAAAGGCAAAAAGGGATCACTAAAGAGAAATCTGGGCACTGACACATTTCTGGGTCCTAATTTGCTTTTCTTTGAGGGCAATTCCGAATCCCCAGCCAAATCCCACTGACAGCTGTGCACTCCTTTCCTGCCATTTATTGTCACTGTTTCCTTTTCTATGCAGATGGATCCTGAGAGAGGCAATAAATATCTGCTACCCAGCTAAGAAAAAACAAGCCAGCGAAACATAAATCATCTAGTGCCAAAGTAGCTGCTCAAGTCGTAAGAAGCAGTAACATCTGTTGCTGTACTCCTGTTCCTAAATGCTTTCTGGTAGACTGATAGCTCAGGCAAACAGCTCTTGCCTCCAGAACAGATCAGAATTGTACAGGGAAAAAAAAAAATAAGAGAAGAACCAGGTTTTTTTCAGAGTTGGTAAAGTCTCATAAAGGTCCCCCAAAATATTATGGATTCAGGAAGAGACCTCTATCTTTGCAGGCACATCTATTCAGCCCTTGGCAATGTGACAAGTGGTTCTTGAGTCTTGTCTCAATGGGATTTAATAAGTGCCATTAAAACTGGAAATGCCTGGAACAGGCTGCCCAGGGAGGGGGCTGAGTCACCTTCTCTGGATGTATTTAAAAAAGGGGTAGATGATGTGCTTAGGGATATGGTGCAAGGCCCTTTCCAGCATCCACACAGACCCCAACCTTACTGACCCCAACATTAGCAGGGGCGCAGCTGGAGCAGAGGAAGTTCCATGCGAACATAAGGAAAAGCTTTTTCCCTGTGAGGGTGGCAGAGCCCTGGGACAGGCTGCTCTGAGAGGCTGTGGAGTCTCCTTCTCTGGAGACATCCAAACCTGCCTGGCTGTGTTCCTGTGTGACCTAATTTAGATGATTCTGCTCTGGCAGGGGGTCTGGACTAGATGAGCTTTCAAGGTCCCTGCCCTGTGCAGCCTGTTTGAAGGGATCCTGCTCTCTCACATAGGAAAACCTCCAGCCTAATATCTTGGTAAGAAGAGAACTAAGAAGTTCTCATACTTGTTACAGAAGTTCAAATTCACTTGAAAGCAATAATCTATATAGTACAGCTATACCTATGTTTGCATGCATTTGGTTTAGCCAGCACCTCTTATAGCAGACATCAATTTTCCCAACATTTTCCTAAGAGTTATTTTAAACATTCCATCAATGGGATCCTATACTACTTGAGAAGTATCCCATGTGCTGAAAGGAAGATCCTGCTATCTCTCTCCTCCAACAGAGGAATTTCAGTGAGGGTTTTGACATCATCATATTTTACATTTTCTGAGGCAGAGAGTTTTGTAGAACCACCTGGAAATAGTTCTACTGTAACGTGCAATACATTCACTTCCCTTCACCAACGACTTTCAGCAGCATATTCTGTTTATTTTTGCCATCATCTTCTGTCTGTTTTAAATAGGATGAAGATTACTGGACTCCTTCAGTTGCTTCTTGTATGAGCCATCTGTTCTCTGGGCATAAGGAGAGAACAAATGGACACGGGGACATACAAAGCAGCTTGCACAACTTCCAGGGACAGCCAACTGGTTTCCCTCAGCAGAGATCGGGCAAGACAAGACTTAATTAACAAGGACCAGGACTGGAATAGATTTTGCAGTCTATGAAAACAAAGTTGTTAAGTGGGAAAATCAAATGTCTGGACACAGAGGAAAGGATACCAACCAAAGAGGTTTCCTCTCTGACAGAACAACACTGGAACTGCAAATACAGTAACTGCAGTGAAACACTGGAGAGGGTACACAGAAGGGCTGTGAAGATGCTGAGGGGACCAGAACACCTCCCTTACGAAGAGAGACTGAGGGACTGGGGACTACTGAGCCTGGAGAAGACAGGGGGAACTTCAGCAGTGCTGATAAATCCTTGAGGGATGGGGATCAGGAGGAGGGGTCAGTCTGTGTTCAAGTGATGCCCAGGAACAGGACAAGAGGCAATGGGCATAAACCTGACTATAGGAAGTTCCACCTAAACATGAGGAGGAACTTCTTTCCTGGGAGGGTGGCAGAGCCCTGGGACAGGCTGCCCAGAGAGGCTGCAGAGTCTCTTTCTCTGGAGACATTCAAACCCTCCCTGGATGTGTTCCTGTGGGATTTAGTTTGGGTGACCCTGCTCTGGCAGGGGGGTTGGACTAGATGATCCTTTGAGGTCCCTGTCGTGTGCAGCCTGCTTGGCAGGTGGGTTGGAGTGGATGATCTCCAGAGGTCTCTGCCACCCCCCATCATTCTGTGATGATTGCAGATTTTAATACCACTGGAGTAGCTTGGATCAAAATCCCTTATATGCCCACTGAGCTAGGAAATTTGTGACTCATTTTAACACCCCTCCTCCTTCTGTAAACACTGTGTATGGTAAAGAGGGAATAAATGACCTCGTCAAGTGAAAGTTTGCCCTCTGGCTCTGGCCTGTGCACTCAGCTGGCTGAGTAATACACTGTCTGCCTGGAAGGACTGGCCTGTTTTAAATGGTTCAGACATGCAGCTCAGAATCCACATAAGGAGGAAGCAGAGTTTAATTCTCTGCAACCCACTATTGCTCATGATAATTGCTGTGATGGCATAATACCTGTGGGAAGTGTCTTTTTCTTGCTAGGAATGCAGCCACTCTGCTCTGCATTACACATAGAGACAGAAAATGCTCCTAAAAGATCATAACATGAAACCTTAACAGGAAAAGGCATTCCTATTTTAAAAAAGTAAAGCATAATTGAGCATAATCACTTCTATAATGTTGATCAACACACTTTTATAATAGTAGTAAGTGGGCTTTTCTAGCTAAAGAAGAACCTATTTTTCCTGGGTACAGACTACAAGGATATTACAGATTCATTTATCCAACAAGTGGAACAGACAGTGTCTCTACATTTTCCTGGGTGTTTCTGGCTGTAAGGAAACATCAAAGCCAACAATGGCTCTGCTTTTGTTTAGCTGAGAGCAAGGTAAGTCTCCCTGAAAACTTAGGCAAATAAGTGCTCCTTGCATTATTAACTTCCCTTTATGTACAAAGTGCTCTGTAAGTACTACAAACTGCTTTATTCTCTCTCAAATGCAACAGTTAAGTGAATATGAAAGAGTTTAGTGGAGTTAAGCCCCCTTTTCAAGCGTTTAGATATGTATTTTCTCTGCATGAGAACTGCTGACTTGTGAAGGAAAAAGGAATTTCAAAGGAAAAGCCTAGTGATGGTTAACCATACGACTCACAAATGAATGCTAATGAAGCAGCAGATGTGAAGGCTTCACATTAATTTGAACCAGAGAGAAAAGATGATCAGGGATCCTCACAGACAAAGACAATGGCAATTTGTATGCAGGATCTCAAGCATGTAAGAAATCTATAAGCAGCAGTTTGGGGTTAACTCTGCTCCAAGTGGGGTATGAACTACTTGTTCTCCCTGATTTTCTGTCCCTGTGTAGAGAGGAAAGGCAGTACAACTGCATATTTTCTATCTTGTTGAGAAAATGGATGTATTTTCATTAAATCCTTCCTCTTTCTCACCCATTCTTAACACAGACAGAGAAGCTCAGCTGTCTCCAAGCACAAGCAAGGTAGGCTGTTTTCTGGTACCTTGAGAGGAGTGCTGATGGCTTTGCTATATACACTCCCACTGCTGGAAATTTTGGGACAGCAGAGACTGTCTTAGGTAGTTCCACTTGTAGCTGAATTTTCAGCCAAATTCAACCCTTTTCCATAGCAGCATCTAGCCAATCCCACTTTACCTCCCTTGGCATGGCAGCATTAATTGATGCCTACCTGTTCAGAATTATAGAGATGTTTCAGCACACCACCAGCCCCCCAAACTGACACTCCACTTATCTAACAAGCTGGAAGGAGAGGGCACTGTTTGTCTTGGTTTTAAATACCCAGAAGTGGTGGGTGGTAGAGGCCACGTGAGCAGATAAATAAGAAGTGCCTGGAAAGAGCAAGAGGTAAAAATCCAAGAGATACACCACTGACTGGAGAGGAAACAGCCAGGAGGCAGGTGGAAAGAGAGGATTATTTCCGAGGCAAATAAATCTATTTGATCTTCTGAGGGAGGAATGGTTTGTCAAGTGTATGTGGAAAAGGGGGAAGAGAGAAAAGCAGGTAAGAGTCAGCACACGCGTTTGTACCGGTTGTAGCTCTGTCACCTCTGCTGGAGGACAACCCAAACAGCACACACATCAAAGGCAGGTATGTTTAACTCCTTGAAGTGTTATCTTTCTTGGAGCAAATCTTCAATCTTAATAAAAATCAACCTTATCAATCACCAGCTATCTCCTAGAACTACTGCTGTTTCTCAGACAGCACAGGCAACGTTCACTGAGGATTGGCATCTACCAGGAGTTTACTTTTTCAGGTAGAAGGATGGTCAGAGAAGAAGCCAGGTATGAGTGCTCATCTGCATATTAGCAGTTTCCATCAACACAGTGGCTTTGCCTTTCTTTCTGGTTTAGCCATGTGCATCTCAAAAGCAGAGAGGTGAAACCAAGCTTCTACTTTCCATCAGCCAAGGTGGCAACTGTCATGCTGATTCTCAGCATCATTCGCTGCTACAAACCTTTTCAGAGACTGAAGAGCATTTGCACTGAAGCTGTTTGAAGATGTTCACCTCCACAGCGAGTAGGACGTCTCTGTCTCTGAAGAGAAATAGGTTTATAGAGGAGCAATGGCTTAGACCCAAAACAAAAGAGCGGTTTCAGGCAATAACGCTATGCTATTAACTTCTCTCCAGGCTGCACCTTCTCAACAGACTTGCCAGAGTCTTAGAGCATGAGGTCGTATTGCAGTAAGAGATGGTCACCGTGTTTTAGGAAGTCTAACAGTGACATCTAGTGCACGGCCCCCGAATTGTCTTCAGGGGCCTGTTCATTTCTTCAAACGCTAAGATAAAACTCGTTGCCAGCAAACTCCGGCAAACTCAACTCGACAAATCATCTTTGATGCTGTATTTTACCAGATTGCAATTAATTCCTTAAGTCTTGTTCAGACAAAACAAGATAAACCCTTATGACCAGAGACAGGAACAAATAAGTAAAGGAAGAAATGCAACTTTTGTGTGGTTACAAGGAAAGGCTGAGTGAGCTGGGGCTGTTCAGCCTGGAGAGCAGAAGCCTGAGAGGGGATCTGATCAATGGGTATCAATAGCTGAAGGGTGGGACACAGGGGGACATGGGCAGCCTCTTCTCAGTGTCTGTGGGGACAGGACAAGGGGCGATGGGCTCAAGTTGGAGCACAGGGAGTTCCCCACCAATGTGGGGAAGAACTTCTTCCCAGTGAGGGTGAGGGAGCCCTGGGACAGGCTGCCCAGGGGGTGTGGAGTCTCCTTCTCTGGAGAGATTCCAGCCCCATCTGGACACTGACCTGTGTGACCTGTCCCTGTCTCTGCTTTGGCAGGGGGTTGGACTTGATCTCTAGAGGTCCCTTCCAACCCCTGTGATTCTGATGTACTCTTCAGGAAAGAGACCGACTGTGCCATCCCAGCAGGCATCTCTGTATTACCAGTTGAGTCACTGGTTTCAGGTGCCTCTGAGACCACTTACACCAAGGGGAGGGAGGAAGTTAAACAGAAATCTGTGTAGATGAAGGAGGGAATTAAATGTTGTGATGGGAATGGTAAGACAGAGAATGGCAGAATGATATAGGCTGACAGGGGTTGGAAAGGACCTGTGTGTGAACTGCAGGGGCAAAGGAGACAGGAGACAGGCTTCCTCCTCCTGAGCCTGTGAGTCACAAGGAAGGATTCAGAGATCTGCTGTCAGAGATCAACCCCTGCAGGGAAAAGCAGCAAAGGGAATTATTTAGTGACACTGGGACCTTCCCAGCTGAAAAAGTTCAGAAAGGTTTAATTTAGAGAGGACATTAGTAAGGGGATATCAGAGAATATACCAATAACACAAAGAAAGATGAATCAGATACCTCAGTGCATCATCTCAGCGTACAAAAGGACCATTACAAATCCATGGAGCAGCCTTAAAAACCCCTACCTAAATCCAGCCCAGGAGATATTTTGATGGAAAATGTCACATTACACAGACAAGTTCACCACTCGAGTTATTAAACTCCTGTGTCCTATGCCAAACCAAAACCAGCCCTCATGGTTTTCCAGTGGAGCAGGAAACCACAGGAAACCACAGGAAACCCATGTTGACTCCTGCAAATAGGTGGCAAGTCCTGCCCACACATGGTTGCCAGCTAGGCAGAAAGTTCTGTTCTCTGCATCCTCCTAATCTGCCAGCGATAGAGCCTCCTCAAACCCTGTCATCAACTCACAGCTGGGCTGGGTGGCAAGTAAGTACATCCAGAGTCCCCCTCCATCATCCTGGTATTACCAGTATCTCCACAGACTGCTCACATCCCTATTCAAATTAAACCTTCTCCTCAAACCCCTGAAGATCTGAAGAGCTCCTTCTCCTTCAGCTATGCTTAGACATTTTTATTCTCTTTATTTCTTCATTTCTCTTCACTAGCAAACCATTTTTGAAGTTTTCCTAAATTATTTTTCTCCCTTTGTGGTTCAGTTGTTACATTTGCAGTAATATCAAAGAACAGGGATTTTTTTTAAAGATGATTTAAGAAAAAAGAAATACTAATTTTTCTAAATGACTGCTAAAAGCCCCTGGGTTTTTATCTAGGGGATATTTTACACAATGTGTTCATGGCCTGCAGTATTCAGGAGATATCACAGAATCACAAGGGTGGAAGAGACCTTTAAGATCATCAAGTCCAACCATTCCCATCCTATATGAAGCTATATCCTTAAGTACCTCACCTACCCTTTTTTAAACACACCCAGGGAAGGTGACTCAGCCCCTCCCTGGGCAGCCTGTGCCACAGCCCCACAGCTCTGCCAGGGAAGAACTTTTCCCTCCCAGCTGAGCTGACCCTGCCCTGGCCCAGCTTGAGCCCATTGCCCCTTGTCCCATCTCCTGTCCCCTGGCTGAAGAGACCATCGCCCACCTCTCTGCACCCTCCTGGCAGGGCAGTGGAGGTGGTGAGAAGGTCTCCCCTCAGCCTCCTCTTCTCCAGGCTCAACACCCCCAGCTCCCTCAGCTGCTCCTCAGAGGATTTGCCCTCCAGCCCCTTCCCCAGCCTGGTTGCCCTTCTCTGGACTCACCCCAGGACCTCCATGTCCTTCTGATGGTGAGGAGCCCAGAACTGGACCCAGCACTCAAGGTGCAGCCTCATCACCTCCCTAGACCTGAACTGCTTGCTCATCCTGCCCAGTTCCCAGGCATTCATAGCAATCTCCATTCAAGCGCTGGTTTTCACGTACCATCAGTTTTCAGTACTGACACAAGGAGACCAGAGTGCCCAAGCAGATGTCACAGGCAGGGGCCACAAATTACAGGAGGTAACTCCTAACTCCCACCCACCCTGGCAGACCACCCCCTACATCCAAGGGAAGGGCTCCAGGTACATGATGTGCCTTCCCACTGTGATGTAGTTTCCATTATCTAATATCAACAGGCAGTAACTGGCCAAAGTGTGCTTCTTGGTAACACAAGTGACAGAAGCCCAAGTAAGAGTTGTCAGGCAGCAACACTACAGCAGCCCCTGTGCCTGGCACACTGGGCTCTGCTGCACCTCTTCCTCCATACCCATCTCCATCAGCACACCCAGGACAGTGACCTCTGTAAGGCCCCCATGTTCAAGCCACAGAACCAACTCTTTGGTAGCACCAAACCTGCAGATAGCACTGTTGCTATCTGCATGTCATCTGCTGCACGCTCTGTTAGCAGCTCCTCATCCTCTCCAACATGAATTTATCAGAACAATTGTCTTACCAACATGAAGTGCAACTGAGTAGGACAATGTACCTCTGCACTGTGCTGAAGGACAGCCCTGTCTAGGACAGCAAATATTTCAAGGAGCAGCAGCTACATCTTGTGGGAAGAGTGAGCACTGCAGGCCTATTTGCAGTGGTGTGAGTTTAATTATCATGCAAGTTCCATATTCTGCTCATTTAGGCAGGGGTGCTGCTGAAACCCTCTGCTGTTTTCCACCCCCTTTTGTGCAAGATGGCACAGCACACCAATGCACTGCAGAACAGCAGTTTCATTTAGACAAGCCCTGGATCCAACACCAGGGGAGAAAGAGCAGGGCTACCCTTTGTGGCTGCACACAGAACCTTATCAAGCCCTTGGCTACCACAGCCTAGAACCTCAACATTCACTGAGGAGTTGGGTAGTTATCAGTTTCCTGACAAAGTCACAAATTAGACCCAGCACAACATTTCTCATCTGTATGGTTAAGCCTAGTACTAAGGGAACATTCCAATATGCTGCCCTGAGTAACCCTTGTTACCTGAAGCTGATGCAGGTGTAATTGTTGTTGTACACTCTGGTTTAGGACTTACCATTTAGGAAAGCACCAGACAGTAGCAGAGAAAATGGAAGTCAAGGAAAACATAGAGCAGAGCAACTTCTGCAGGAGCCAGTCATTCACCACTCTGCTGGACTTCATACTGACACTCAAATCATGAAGGAAATACCACATACCACGAGTCTGAAGTGTGTTAACTGCAGACCTGCTCTGCTCCACAGGCTGTTCCTGCAACATACAGCTGCCAATAAACATAACAATACTCATCAGTAGCTACCTAAGCAAACAGCAAACCCCAGCTTTCCTGAGCACAGGTATAACTCCCCACCTGCCCTGGCAGACCACCTCTATATCCAAGAGAAGGGCTCCAGGCACAGCCAAGAGCACACCCAGCAGCAGCAGCCCTCCTGAGGGGGAAGCACAGCTCCTAATTAGGCACCAGACTTCCCAGTACTGTAAGAAATAAAAAGCTGTAGCTTGCACTGAGACAATCCTGTTAAGCTATTATTACCTAACAGACATTAGCTGAGCTGTCTACTATTGCCCTAAAGCTGACTTCATCATGACCTGTGACCCACAGTGTGCATCTCTCAGGGCTTCCCAGGCAAGTGGCAAGGTGCTCTCAACTGTGACTGGAATCAATGGTCTGTCTAACAACATGAGAAGCAGCATGAAGACAAGAGCAGCAATCTGTCCTGCTATTCACTGCTGAAACAGAATCATTCCAGCTCTTCTTTAAAAGAAACCTGAAGTTCTAATTTATTTATTTACAGAACTTAACCACTCATCCCAGCACCCCAGCACTGCTCCCCACATTCTGCTTGCAAATAAAGGTATTTTGCTGCTTATTCACTTCCAAGATTGGCAGTTGCTTGGTGTACTACAAACATTCAGAAAATCCTCTCACAGTTCACACCAGTCATTAAATGTCTCTGTAAGAGAGGGACAATAGATGGCTGTTGACAGGGTGGCATCTCTGCTGAAGCTTGCAGGCTTACTTCTAGCATTTGCAATAGAGTTGGTTTTATTACAGTCTTACAACCCTGGAATGTTTTGTTTTAAGGAGACAATAACAACTGCAAGATAGACACACAGCTGATGCTCACCAGCAAAGCCAGGTCATGAGTACAGAACCTCAGTGCTCCTGCTCAAGGAAGAGACCAAGGGCAAGATGATTGCAAGTTTTTCTTTTAAGCAACATGTGAGTGTGTTACTCAAGACACTTACCTGGTGGAAACACCAACTGAACTCCAGTACTCATGAGTGATGGTTTACTGACAATCCCCACAGGAGTTACAGCCAATAATACCCAAGTGGAAATCCAAAAATTTTATTTTTTCCCCACATACATAATTAAAAAGCAAGTTAACACACAAGACAGGGAGTCAGAGATGGACATATTTACAAGCCAGTGAAGCTATCAGATTTTCTCCATCTTCAAGATCAAGTCATCACAGATTTTTGTTAGTTCGTCGTTTTCTTTAGTCTGTTGAAAACAGGAGAAAAACTAGTGAGTTTCAGGTATGCCTGAAGTGAGCAGAGCCTCAAGAAGTCACATTTGCCAACACATGGGGTTGTAGAAAGTACTTTTGTATGTTTTGACTCATACTAAAGGCCAGTTTACTTTGTGAAAGGTGACATAGCAACCTCAAGAGCCTCAGGAAGTGACCCACAATCCACTACACTACCTCTGCTGCTTCTACAAATTTTTCCTTAATACATGGAGACCAATTGATCCAGGGAAATGAGACTTTCCAGACTCAAAGTCTTCATTAGATACACTGAAATGTAAGATCATGACTGTTTAGGTGTTAATCTTCAGACAGACATCTCTAGGATCATGCTTTGATACTTTTCCTGACATATGGAAAGTTTCCAGTTTGTATAACTCCTTATATGGTCAAACCATTTTAGTAACTGTTCTTAAAATAAAATATTACTGTATTTGTAACAGGAATAAACCTCATGGTAAACAGTTTGTCTTATGTCTCAAGTTAGTAGGCCTACTGTTTCCCCAGCTGTGCAAACCTTAGCCATAACCCTGAAGACTAACACAATAACAGGATTTTTCCCTAACAGGAATGTGTTGGTATTATCTACTTTTGATTCTTCCATATTGGCACAGATACAGCCAGGATGCAGTAAAATGACATTTACAGCACGCCTCAGAATGGCTTTTCTTCTGAGGGGTTCTAACACAGGAAACTGATGCACCTTTGAAATTCTAAGTCTGAAACTTGAAACAGTATCAACTGCAAGGATTAGTGTGGCCCTGGGAAGAGAGGGGTGAGGGAGCTGGGCTGGTTCAGCCTGGAGAAAAGGCTGCAGGGGGACCTCATTGCAGCCTTCCAGTCCCTGAAGGGAGCAGAGGAACAGGAGGGGAATCAGCTTGTTCAAAGGGTAGACAATGGCAGGACAAGGGGGGTGGATTAAAGCTAAAGGAAGGAAGGTTTAAATTGGATATTTGGGGGAAGTTTTTTCCAGAGAGAGTGGTGAGGGGCTGGAACAGGCTGCCCAGAGAGGGGGTGGGTGCCCCGTCCCTGGGGGTGTTCAAGGCCAGGTTGGCTGGGGCCCTGCCCTGGGCAACCTTGTGTAGTTCCAGGCCTGGAGGTTGGTGTCCCTGCCTGTGGCAAGGGGTTGGAGCTCTGTGATCCTTGGGGTCCCTCCCAACCCATGCCATTCTATGATAATACCAAAAGAGCTCAATCAGCACAAAAAAGTCCGTATCAATACTAATTGTTTACAAATCATGTATTTATGAACAAGCTGATCCAGACTGTTTTTCAAAGATAGTTCCAGATTCTGCTCGGGAACACATTTACATTTTAGATCACCGTCTCCTCCTTCAGCAGTTCACTTAACTTCCTGACACAGACTGCGTCAATCACTTCTGTGACCCATCTATGTGAACCAACCTTTTGCTTCTGAAAAAAAAACAAACTGGCCCTACAAATGAGTCTGGACATATTGGAGTTGTGCCTCAAGTTTCAGTGCCTATTTCCCAGTGCAGTAACCATCAAAACCAGCACAGTTTGCCTATCAATTTCTAGCCCTGGTACAAGGCAGTTCTCAACCTAGTTTCCAGCAATAGGTAGTTTCCAGCTTAGAGACCCCTGAGGGCATTTTGACTAACCTTTTGTTCCAGGCTCCTCTCCAAAGACTGGATCCTCATCTGCTCCTTGCGGAGACTGGCCTGGAGCGCTGCAGTCTCGGATTTCGCTTTGCTTCGCACCTGGGCAATTTCCTCATTGGCTCTGAAACCAAGCAGGATGGAGTTTACACACCCTTCAGACAGCACAGCAACACAGAATCATCCCCACTCGTACTGTGGATGAATCCCCAAGTGGAAAATGTTTTAAGCCAAGTTTTGGCACTACTGAACCCCCTTTTGCAGGGTCTGTGAAACGGAGTTGTTGACACAGTACTTACTGCTGCAGCTTCTCTTCAGCATGTGCCTTCAGTGCCTGGTATCTCTGCTCCTCCTTTTGAACTCTGGCCGAGCAATCTTCAACACATTTTTTCAGAAGTTCTTCATTCTGTCCCAAGAACAAGCACTTGGTTAGCTTTTTATGTGCTAGCAGATGGAAGGATCTCTCCACAGAAGGGCTATTTGACTACACAAAAGTAGCAGTATTTGCTCAGAGTAACAGGAGCAACTGTGAGGTCACACAGGGACTAAAGTTCCAACTATTAACTGTGCAAACTAATATTTACTCATCCTATTCCCCTCCCAATGTACTCTGTTTATTCAGTAACAAACTTTGCTAGAGGGGAAAAGTCTCTGAAACCACTGATCAGCTTTTTTTAAAGCCAGTTTTGTCAGCTTGCAATTGTCTTCAGAACACCTAGAAATCCAGCTACTTGAGAGATTCCATGAAGAGATTCAGGCTTTGGACACTTGATGTAAATGAACACAGCATTACCAGCAGGAAGGTTACCTAGGTAGGCACAGACACTACACCACCTTTTCATTATCATATCAAATTGGAATTGTTTGAAAGAAGTGCTGAGACTTCCTACCAATTAATTCCAGCTCTTGAGTTTAGCAACTCTGTCTCCAAGTGGTGCTTTAAATTCTTTGCTAAGGAAAGCACTTCTGAATTTAGGGTGGAGAAACAGAAGGGGCACAAGATGAAGGAAGTCTGATGTGTTAGTAAAGCAGGAACTAAAGTCTAAACACAGACATGTTTCCCACACCTAGACTATCATGAGCCTTGTAACAGGCTAGCTCTAAGCTTGAGTAAATAAGGCACGTGAAAGGATAAACTGAAGGAAAAATCTGAAGGTGCTTTAAGCACCAACTGCATTTTTAAATACGTTTCATGCAATAAAGACAACATAGCTTGTGCTCTCATTAGCTTCATTCCTCCAGTTTTTAAAGAGGCTGCACAATGAATGCCTGAATTCACAAGGTAAGGGTGTGCTAGAGAACACCAGATTTGCACTTGCATTAGTAAATCTTGAGCATCAGTTCAACATGACGTAGGGGAAGTATGCAGCAGTTGCTCCATGAGTGTGGCTATGATTAACAGAAGTTATACACAGGCAGCAAGAAACAGTTCATTCTTCAGTTTGAAGACACTCTGGCTTCAGTATGATAATGATCTCACTAAATACAACAAACCAGTAATTTTTTTTAATCTTCAAATAAACAATTTAGCACCTGGTTTCACAGGTAGTGCCTATACTAGGTAATTAATGTCTGCTCTAGAAATCCACCATTCCCTCTCCACTGAGTCTCCTTGATCTTGGAAAGATACCCTTTGCATTATGGTCTCTTACTTTGCAGTACCCAGCTATCACACCTTTCTGTTTCTCATATCGTTTGAAGAGCTCGGAGAAAGAGTTCTCCATCAAGTCCAGATCTGAAATAACTTGTTGCTTCTCTTCCATCATCCTCTGGATTTCGTTCTTTGAAAACTCCTTCTGCTTCTGAGCATCCTCTAAAGAGAGTTAACAGGGTTATACTTGTGGAAGTTACTGCATTAGCATAACACTAGTTCCACTATATGAGCAGTTAATCCCTCACCTTCAATTCTTAAGCAAAAAACATATTTCATAGTGTAGCCTCTTCTCCAAAAAGGACTTTGCATTTTTGCTTTTAAGGAAGCAGTCACATTCTCTAAAGAGTCACATTCTCTAAGAGACTGCTACATGCTACTTCAATCCTAAGGCCACAACAGACAGATGATAACATAACTTGCCCAAAGCATTGGTTCTCCCTGCAACGTAGTAACAACACTACAAGTTTATCACATTTGTGATTCCTGCTATGGTAGAAGCAGGAAAGCCAAAATATTTTTCATTAAATATACACAACAGCTGGAACTTTTGGAGGAGACTGAGATAACAAGCCAAACTAGCATAGCAAACTCATTCAGGAGAGATTTTTGTTAGCATACCGGAGCTATGTTTCCCATATACTTACAGAAGGACAAAGATGGCATAATATTCAGTGTCCTTAAATTTAAGCAAGGCACAGATCTGTCTCTTCAGCTTTGAAGAAGCAGAATGTACCTAAACAAGAGTTTCATTCAATCTCCTCCTAGCTTTGAGGTCACAAGCTTGTCTGAGGCAGAGACCAGATCTGTCCAGCAAGAATGGCTACTGACATCACTTAAGGCCATATAATAACCAGTTAAACACAAGGTACAGACAACCAGATCTACCAGTTATAATAAACCAACAGCTCACATTCCACTGGAGAGTAAGAAAGAGTTAGATGTGTTCATGCCTGATTCAGGAAGTCATTATTACTTACCCAAGGCTATCATGTCTGCATGAATACTAACTACCCTGTCTGAAGCTGTACACTCATCCTGCAAGCACTCGAAGTATTAAAGCCATCAGAAGTCAAGGAATACCAACTTCAGCTTAACCTGAGGCTAAACATGTCCCACCCCTTCCAAGCCGAAGGGTAGATATGGAACTTACCCATCATTTGGGTTATTGTACCTTCAAACTCAGCAACTATTTTTCTAAAAAACATTAAAAAAATGTTGAACATAAGTTAGAGAGAGCAGGTGGAGTAAACAAGTAGAATTAAAATTTTAAAAAAAAGACAGATTCATACCCCATTTCCTTGTATTCTATATGAAGCTTATCATACTTCTTTTTCCATTCCTCAATCTCCAACTGCTTCTCTTGAACCTTTGAGAGAAGGGGTAAAACCCTTAATTCTTGCACAGAAAGATACAAGATTTGGAACTCAAAACAGTCTAACAGGCAGCTTAGGTATGTGTATAACCTGATACAAAGAAAAATAAGCTCTAGCTGCTTAACAAGTGCTTCATTAAAAAGTTGAGTCAAATAAGATCTAGATTGATATTTAGATTTCAGAGTCATGATTCCCATTCAGAGCTACTGATCTCTCAAATGCAAAAAAAAAATCAGAGCCAACTGAGTCCATCTTTTGGCTACTCTTTTTCATCCTATATATAGATGATTCTTCCTTGGCCAGTAATGCTCTTGAGGGAAGTCATATTCTCAAGTGATTTATGTTTTCCTTTTCTTTACAAGGCAGATAAAAGAAGTCACACAAATCTGCTAACCTTAGCACAGGAAAGAACACACCAGAAAGCTGTTTCAGTCAGTATCAAATTGCTCTTTGGAGTCATTTGTATTTGGCACACAATCCTCCCCCTACCACATTTGCAAATTTAAAAGACATCTGAATTTATTTCAGCTGGTGTGAAACAGGTATGGTTACTCTTAAATAAAGGAGAGCTCAGTAACAGTATTAAGCAGTGCAAGTACTCTTTGCTAAATGCTTTCTGCAAACCCCATGAACTGAATTTTGCCCTGAGGTTTTTATTAAGAACTGTTCCACTGCAGCCAGCTATCAGTATCAGAGCCCCCAAACCACACAAAACAGAAGGTGAGAGCACACAATTACTGTCAGTCTCCCATCAAAAGTGCATGGTATACTTTCTTCTGCAAACCTGAAAGAAATGGTTTGCTAGACCCATCCCCCCCCCCCCCCAAAAAGCATGCTTTCCCAGAGTGCTGCATTCATCCAGAAGGAAAACAAGGGGTTGCTTCTGCTCCTCCCACTCTCAAGCTGTTTCACAAGAGCAATCTTCAAATTTGGTCTGTCTTCCTTTCAGGTTAAATAATAAAGTAATTTCAGGCATTTTTAAAGTGACACAAAGCTGGCTAGTCATCCAGTCACACCTGTCTCACTACAACTGTCTCTGCATGTTTAACATAGTTCTTTAACACAGGAGATCAGAGCTCCAATTTTAAGGTATTACAAGCTTTACTTTAATTTTAAGTTATTTATAAGCTCTTATTATACAAATTCTTAATTTCAGATCAATGCTTTAACAGTTGCCCTCTGTCAAAGCTGCACTTGCTTTCCTGTACTAGACAGTATGCTGTGTGTCCTAAGTGACAGAAAACAAGTATTACTCCTAGAAAAGCCAGGATCTCTGTACTCTAAAGGGCAAGAAAAAACTTAAGCAGCAAATAATCACAAGTCACATTCATTTGCTCTCTGTGTCACTGGCTGCAGCGTAGCTAATCAGGAATTCTGAAAGCTCCATTTGCTTCTGAAGTTCATTTTGACATGACACAATTAGATTTAAAGGCATTTATACTTAACTGCTCCTCTTATGTTTAGTATTTTTAAGGTTACATAACCCAGAAGCCATAATGAATCAAGTACATGGATTTCTGAAGTGAGGAGCTACATGACTCTTCCTGCTTCAGTATAGAAATGTAGATTCAAAAGCAATTTCTGTAGTTAGACAGTTACAGAATATGCTTGAAGTTCCACCAGCTACTTCTTCCCCTCACCCACTAATGTTTTTCTCCTCCAGAGAGGACTTCAGATCTCAGTTTTATTACCTGGACATACTGTTGTGCCTTCCCATCCTACAAAAAAGTGATCAGTGCACTGAATTGGCATTACATTTTTTTCATGAAGTTACAGCCAAAGCCTTTCCCTCCCACTGGAAAGAACAGCTATTTCCTGCTTGAATACTCTGTTTTAAACTAAGATTACCAATATTAAGCCTAACCATGCCACCTGGCAAAGGATGCTTTGTAAAACCAACAGTTCTAGGCAAAATCTGACTAAGTGAAGTTTACCATATTACCTTAATTATCAGCTCTGAAGCCTTCTATACCTACTGCTCCTCTCAAGCACACAGCAAGCTGTTCAGAATGAGATGCTTACATCAAGTATGACAAAATTATCAAACACAGAGAACTATACCAGATAATCTAAACAAAGGGAATGTTCAAAATGATGCAAAGTCTTGTTTGGAGGGATCACCATACCTCTCTCTTCACCAGTTCAACAGCTGCATCCATGTCTTTCTGGCTGTATTTTAGCACATCTATAATAGCATCCACAGGAGTGCTTGTGGAAGAATCAAAAGGGAGTGAAGGAACATCACTTGCTAGGGAGTCTGGAACTGCAGGATGTGCTTCCTGGGAGAAGAAAAAGCAGAACTTCAATATATTCCTTTTTTCATGCCATTGATTATTTGATGGTTAAGTCAACATTTTACTTAAACACCAAAATACTTCCACAACTCTGTTAGGACAGCTTTTTTTGCAGGTATCTTTTAGATCTGTGTAGCTATCAAAGTATTAAGGAAATTGCTACCCACCAGTTACAGCTAGCTGTTCCCCATCAGTGAGAAAGGGACCATTTCAGGTGCCAATCTGTTCATAAAAGGCTATTCAAATTAAGCCTTAGACTTTACAGCATGAAGCTGAATCACAGAAATGCTTTCCCTCCAAGCAACACAGTGAAAACAAGATTTTCTTATTTTTATGGCTTCAGCTGCACAAAGAGAAGAATTACCTGATTAAAGCATTCTTAAAACCAGCTCAAATCCTCCTAGAACACATACAATGCCACCAGTTCCCACAAAGAGAGACTTTGGTTACTTAAGAACATGAAGTCCATCAAAAAGTTCGGGTTTTATGTAAGTCAGCACCTGACCCGTTTTTTAAAGAATGAGTTTAGTAAGTATTCTGTGATACTTAATATTGGCCTAAGTATTTAAACCCAGAACCTAGCCAATTCCTTCTCCAAAACATCAAGATGAAACTTGATACCACTTTGGACACCCTTACAGTAGCTGTAAACGTTCCCAGAAGATCTAGTCCTTTTGGTTTTTCTTCATTCTGAATGTTCACTGCAGGCTTTTCAGCTTCCACAAGCAACGTACTTAAGTCAGCAACAGGACTGAAAGTGAGCAAACATACACCATTACATTCAAGCTCTGTCTTTGTGGAGCTAGGAGCTACAGCCTAGACCAAGTCAACACTTACCCAGAGTGAAGTGGAGCTGTCATGATATTCATGTTTGTTTCAGAGGTACCAGAAACTGGTTTTCTTGGACTGTCTCTCAACAGAGGGTCAAACTTCAAATACAGCGACTGCTTCCTCAAGGCAGACTCTTTGAACTGAGGGGAAGGAGGCATAAACTGGCAGCTATGCTGCTTCATAGCTTCACACATGTTTCCAGCCCCCCCACATACACATAACAATCCTCTGGAGAGAGGGTGAGCCTGTTCTTCAGTGGCTGAAGCATTGTTCTCAGGAGAAAAATTACATAAGAGAACTCAATGCCCACACACTTAGGTCCTTATGTAATAAGTGAACTCAATCTGCTCACACAGAGCCAAAAGGGCAAACATTTATGAACTACTCACACCAGGAGAAGACACTGAAAGGGGAAGATAGTGTTGTAAGCCAAAAGGTAAGTAGTGTATGTCATTCCCTCTTTGCTTGCAACACAAAGGACTTGACCAAAAACCCAATTTCAGTTCAGTGTATTCACTCTACATTCACAGCCACTCCTGCTCTGGACCACAGTAGGAGAAAGAAGAACTAAGCTGAACTACTGGAACATGATGTGGCCAATTTAGAAACAGATTTCCTGAAACTGCCCATGGAACAAAAGAACTTAAATATTTTCAGAACAATGGCCCTGCACTTGGAAAGCATTCTGTTCTTGAAGTTTTGGCAGCCACAGGTAAAACAACATCCATCACAGTTTCACCACTGTTAAAGAAACACAGCACCTTTCCAAACTGAAACCATAAGACCCCAAATCCTTAGCAGATTTGCTTAGAACTCACATTTCTTTCCACCCCCACCAAGGCATCCCTTTGGAACTGAGCCTGCATTTCCATGCTCAAGTTCAAAGTGAGGTTATTTCATAACAACATTTAAGGCTCAAGGTTTCATTTTCCTTTCCTCTCTCCATCAGGGAAGGAAACAAACCATTTCAGTGTCATACTTACAGATGAACTCCCAAACTGTTCCAGATAGTCTATGCCCATTCCTAGAACTGGAAAAGCAGAAAGTGATACCTTGAAGGTGCAGCGTTGTCATATTTTCTTACAGACAGAAACAAATAGGTACAGGTATAACAAATTTCCAGTCCCACCTCATGGCCTCTAGTTTCCCTGTCCCCTAACAGTGTAGCTTAGCAATCCATTGTTAGAATTAGCATGCTGCTCAGATTTGAGCAACAAAGCTCCATCCATCTCTCAATACAGTAATTCCAAAGTATTAAGTGACAGACTGCACTGCAGCCAAATCATCTGCTCATCCTTCCACACAGTGTTCTAGAAGGATAACCCTTCCAGGTGGTTAGGTCACAGCTACATAACAAGCTGTCAAGACAGGTATGCAGAGCAGAAACCCTTACACACTGCCGTATGAAATCAGTATTCAAGTAGTGCTCTGGCCACTGTAACCTACAAGGCTCAAACACAGGCAGCTGCACAGCTCTAGTGCTCTCAATTGAGAGATTAATAATTAACACCAGAAGTGATCTTTTTAAGGAAGCGTATTTTCAGCACAGAAAGCTGCCACTGGAAACTCTGAAGAGGTTGTTTCTGCGCCATCCTACATTTCATCCTTCCAGGCAGCTGAATGCCAATAGCCAGCTTTGAGTTTAGCTTAATCCAGAGAAAGTTAGAAATTCACTTAGGTACATTTCCCAGGCTTGCTGGTCCTTCTAGGTTTTACTGTCCTTTCAGAAGAGCAAAATGTGAGACAAAAACTAAAATCAATGCCAAAACTGAAGTAGAAAAATACACACACAGAGGTTATTGTAGAATAGATTGCAAAGATATTATTAAAGAAATGCCTTTACCTTCTGATGATGGTCTGAAGAGCTCTTCAGGTTCTGCATCTGCTGACTGCTCATCTGCTGTTATTTCAGTTCTGTGGGAACTAGGTGTAACTTCTTCTGCAGAGACTGACTTTTCTCCATTGTCAATAGAAAAGAAATTATCTTCAGAGGAGACATTAGCTGGAGACATTTCACATGGGCTTACTTGCAGCTTCTGAGGAGAACAACACAATCCTTGGTGTTAAAATAATTATTCCCATGCAATGAAAAATCACAATGGTCAAATTGGTTTGTCAAACTAGGTGGGCAGCCAGCATAATAAACTAATTTCATAGGCACAGAAACTCAACTGCCAACACTGAGTACAATTTATAATAAAGGAGTCGCTTTTTTAGTCCACACCCTTATGTTTGTCCTTGTATGTGACTGCTGATCAAAAAAGCTACTGAATACCAAGGTACCAATTTGGCTGCCTCTGATGTTACCTTCAAAGGACAAGTCTGCACAGTTGATATTCATTCTGGAGCTGCTGGAGAGGCATAAAAACACCACTTCTTAAGACAAAACACCAAACATGGGTTTGACAAGGATAAGTCAGGGAAATCTGTAAGAACTGGCTCTTTTCCCTGCACCTTACCATGGCTATCTCTCCTGGAAGTTCAGTCTCTGCTTGAACTCCTGGCTCGTCTATCACACTCTGCTTGACGATGTCCCTAAAGAGAGAAAATAAAGTCACACAGCCAGTTCTCAATTCCATTTGCCAGACATTTTGAATCACTGAGCTTGAGACTTTCTACTGCCACATTACAGGAAGCTTTAAGCTGGGTGGGGATGTAAATCCATTGTCTTGCCTGGTGACAACTCAGATGACAGAATGCTCTCCCTCCATCAGAAGGCATGTTATCTGGGAAGCAGAAAGTCCCTGCAGTATCACTTATTCCTGTTCTCTTACTTTAATGTTAGAAAGGGCTTAACAAATGGAAGATAGGGTTTTTTGTTTAAGTACAGAATTACAAGCAGCCTGCTACTCTTTCCAAAGTAATACAGTGATTAGTGGTGTAAAGCACAGAACTTCATTAGAGAAATCCAGTATTTTTAGTTACTGCTGACAGCACAACTTAACTTTTCAGCTTGGTAAACAGTTGCTGATTACATTAGCCAGGCAGCAAGAAAGCAAACATTTCTGTCATATGAACACCTTGTGCCAGTCTAGTTCTGGGAAGCACCTGCCTGCCTACAGCACTGCTGACATTGTAGTAGTAGTACCAAAAACCTGGCCTTTTTACTGGAGAGCATTCAGATACCAAGAACAAGCAAGGAAGAAACAGCACCTCCTCTGCCAAAGCTAGTCATCTGAGGATGGTGTCACCAGTGAGATCTTTGCTGCTACAAGTGTCCTGGTTGCAGCCAGGCCAGAGTTCCCCTCCCCAAGCAGCCAGCACAGGTGAGCCAAGTTAGCTGGGCTGTTTTCCATACACCTGACATCACTCCCTCACAGAGGGGGGCTGGTTGAGGAGGGGCACTTCTGGGTGCCTCCAGAACAGTCTGAGTGCAGCACTCTTAACACTGGGTGTGAGACTTGCCATTGGCTGTTGTTGTTCCCCTTTCATGATGATTTTGTCAGTAAACTGTCCTTATCTGAACCCTGTTCTGTTTCTCCCCCAGGATTGAGCAAGCAGCATGTGGTGCTCAGCCACTGTTAGGGTCTGAACAGCCACAACTACTGTCATGTTAAAAGGTTACAGACTCAGACAGCCTTGGAAGGAGGAAATCAAGGAGGCAGGAATCAACTAGTTAGAGATGCTATCTAAACTGTCTTCTTCACAGAAGTTCAAGGTACTTCCACATTCAGCTACAGGTTTACTTACAGACTCTTGGGTTCTCTTTTCTCAAGAGTTTCACAGGTACTTGGGCTGTTACTCAGCTCCACTGGAAGAGGCTCCCTTCCTGATGAACTACCTTGCTCCTCTTGCAGGTCAGCCTTCTGAGGGCTAGGCTTAGAACACTTGGGTGAGGTGGAAATTTTTGAGCCTCCTCCAAATGGATTAAAGTTCGGATCATCAAGTTTGTCCCAGTCAAACTTATAAGATGCTTTGGGAAGAGGGATTTCATCTTCCACATGACTTTCAGTTTGTGCTTCAGTATTCTCTGGTTTTGTTTTGGTAACAGGAGTTTTCTTGGAAGGTGGCTTAATTCCAGGTCTTTTACCTAGTTTCTTAGGAGGTGGCTTTCTAGCAGTGGTATTATCAAAGTCAAATTCCAGTTTTACTGGTCCAGCCTTGGTGACATCAGGCTTTTCTCCGGGTTCCCTTCTGGGGACAATCAGCTTTTCTGTAGGCTTTGATTCTCCTGGAGAGGCTTTTTCTGCTACTGAAGCACTCTGAAGCTTAACTTCCCCAGTTTTTGAAGAATTCATTAAATCAGAACTACTGGGACCCACGTTGTCAGACAACTGTACATGAGGTATAGGTGGTTCTGCTAATCCCACTGAATTATCAGTTTGGCTCCCATCTGTGGAAGCAGACTGCACATCCTGCCCAGAGTCGCTGACTGCCTTCTCAGGGGTCAGCTTGCACTTGTTAGACTCCAGCTTGCTCAATACAGACTCATTTTCAGAGGAGAAAGTCTTCTCTTCACTTGTGCACTCTGTACTCCCTGTGGTTGAAGCAAAAGCAGCTGTATCATCCAGAAGAGAATCCTTACTTCTTTCAGTGTTTTTCTCAGGGCTGCTGGATGCTTTTACAGGAAGCTTTTGCAGATTTCCAGGAGAATGCTGCAGCTGCACTGAACTTTGAAAGGGATTGATGTCATCTAAGTTATCAAAATCAAGACTGTAGGAACCTCGACTCTTCACTGGCATCTCATCATCTGGGTAAGGAGTTGCACTGACCTTCTCTGGCATTTGTGTATTTATCACTGTATTATTTGCTTCAGCTCCAGCCTTTTGTTGACATGTGCTGTATTTAAAAATAATCAGATCACAAATGCTGTCAGTATTTTTTAGACAAAGTCATCTTTAGAAAGCTATTTGCACAAGTAGCTTTGGATGCTTGGAGCAACAGAGTTTTTCTGACATAAGGCAACTGACAGCAAAAGAATATCCAAACAGCAAGATTTTAGTAGCCACCTAAACAGTCAGAAGTTATGAGCTCTGGTACATATGAGCTACAGGAAGATCAATTGTTGAGACAAGCCAGAATTCTGAAGGTATCTGCCCTCCACAGGTACATTACTGTATACCAGCCAGCACTGAAGACTGCTCTATGCACTACAGCACACAGACATTTCCATTTCACTACAGTGATCTATGCATTGCTTAGGAGGTATTAACACAGCTCAAACACAGGCACAACTAGCAGCACATCTTCATGCAGATTCATCTACGAGTCATGACAGACTCACAAGTCAGGGACCAAACTCAGTCATGACTCAGTTCTCCCAGTGCTAGTCATTACTTTGGCTATTCCAGTAAATATTTCCCCCCCAAAAGTATGCACAAGCATTAAATCTGTGAGGGCCTACACACCAAACAGAACCTGGACATCAGAACTCTGAACACTCCACAACATGAAAGCTGAAAAGCAAAACAGTATACAAGAAAATACTTGCCCAGTAAGAGAAAGGTAAGATTCTCCAGCAGAAGTAACAGGTTAAAGTTTGTGTACTCAGCACTGCTGGATATTCTACAAGTTCTTGCTCTTCACTTAATTTCCCCAAACTCTACTCAACTTTGGAGGCACAGCCTCAGACCACAGAGAGTTAAGCCATTACTTCCTGAAACAGGATTTCCTCCCATTGTTTTGTCCCTTCCTCAAGTTATTATTTTTATGTGCCATCCATATCAGCCTTAAAACAGAAGACAGATTAAAAGTCACTCACTACAAACACAGCTGATAAACCCGAAAGCAAAGGCAGGAGATAAGAGTCCTGGCAGCCCTTCTCACCGGTCTGAGTGCCTCTCCTCTGCAATAGTTCAGCCTCAGGCTTGTTCAACTCCTCAGGCCCCTCCCACTCTCCTCCCGCGTTTAACCTAATAAATGCCAGCCCAAGTGAGACACCTGCTTCAAACTAGCTAAAACCAACCCGATGCCAGCCCTTTAACCTCACTTGAGCCTTATATGGACTAGATCTTTGTTTATGACTGTGAGTCTGGGGCACAAATGAAGTTAATTACTTTAAAAACAGTGAAGGCCAGCTCAGAAGTACTTCCTAGGCAACAGTATGCACACAAGTTAACTGTTGAAGCAAATCTATACTTAAAGAAGACTTAATAATTCATATCTTCCTCCTTCTCCCCATCCCAAAACCAAGAATATGGGTGAAATGAAAACAGGGAGTTGTAAAAGTATGTATTTTCTAGAAGAAGACAAAGCTAGGATGTGAGACTTCTTGCCACCAGGAATTACAGATGTCAGATGTCCATACAAGTTTTAAAGCTCAGTTTAAAAAAGTCTGCTTTGAGACCTACTAAATAGCAACATTTTATTGTACCATTATAACAATATTTCTAGTAAAGGAGGGTTCCAAAACCCCAAATTAGCACACTACAGATGTTATGCTCTTCTCAAGACATCTACCATGAGCCACTTTTGAGACCCAAGCTGCTAGACTACAAAGCCACACAAACTTGTTTGTACTTGGGCTTCTTGTTATATACACTTTGTGCTGCTAGATTTTCTTTAATCTTAATACTCATTAAGTCAAGGTGTGAATTCAAGCTAACCCTTCAGAAGATGTATCTTAAGGAGAAAATCTAAAGAGAAAAATCTGTATTTAATTTACAAGAGAAGAAACTTCAAGGCTTTAGCTTTCAGAATAGTTGTAGTCTCACATGAAAACTTTACCATGGGAAACAGTTTTGTATTCTCTGCTTAATGTGCTTCTTTTCTCTTAAACTATTTATCCATAAGTCATTTCTATGTACACCTGTTACTGAGGAGTTAAAAACAGTCTAGTAATCAATATTAAAACCATGATACACATCATTACTTTTAAGAAAACTTTGTCTTTGAAAGAGTTGGTGAAAAGTCAGCATCAGTTTTAGTGCTTTTGTGCAGTTTGCATCTTGTTATTAAAAATACATCTTAATTATGCAGGTTTATAATGAGGAAAGATTAAATTGAACGTCCCACAGGGCTAATGCTGCTAGCAGTAAATACACTACTTACTCAGTATTGATGGGTACAGATAAAAGATCATCCAAGGCTTCACTGCAGTCCTCAAGAGTGAAAGTAGAATCCAGTTTGTCCATCACAGCAGGGCTTAAGATTTTTCGTGTCTGAGGATCTCTTAGAGGAGTCTGAAAGGTCACCTTTAAGAAAGGAAGAACATGAACACCACAGTATTTTCAAGCTCCAAACAGCATACGCAGTCAGTAGCATATAGAAGGCAAAAGAATGTAGCCCATGCTAAAGCACAAGTTTACCTTCATAGCTTTTGCCACGCTTTTTGGTGGCAAGTTTTCTTTCTGGGACAGGCGCAGAATGGAAGGTCTGCCTGTAGGCTCCGGCAGTGGGAAGAAGAAGTCCGAGTCCTCCGCCATCAGGTCATCGCTGATGTTTCCTCCGTTCTCTCCATTTTCTGAATTTAAAATCTGCAGACTCATTCTACAACATCAACACACACAACATCACAGCATGAATGAGAGGGTGTGGTCAGCCAGATGTACTTGCAGATAACCAAAGTTGGAAGCCTGACACTAGTAAAAACCAACAGCGTCAAGAGTTTTGAAAGTATTAAAGATCTGCATACCAAAAGGTGTCTCAAAAGACTCTGGAACCATCTAAACACAGCACTGCACAGCCCCTCTGCTGTTGTTTGGGAAGGTCTTCAAACTTAACCACCAATATTATGCTTCCCACAGTTAACATTAAGCCTCCTGTCCTTTAAAGGGAGCTCTGGCATCTGCGAGTCTCTTCATTCCCAACCCCTTAACACCAGTAGTGACATCATCACATCTCCTGTAATAGGGGCATCTCACCAGAGCAGAATTACAGCTTCTGCAGGGGACAGATAATTATTCTCCTCTATTTTATCCACACAGGCTCATTGCTACGTTGTACATCAGCAAAACCAAACTTGGTTATTTAGGGGTGTGGTTAAGATCAGAGTCCCAAAGAAAACTACCAAGAGCTTTTTGCCCCTGCACTGTCTAAGCACGTGCTGCCTTTGTACACTTAGTGCTTACAAACCCTTTGCAGCACAGACATTATTTGTAGAAAAATCTTTTTAAAATTGTAATTAAAGAGGTATTTCTTAAATATTGCTCTTGAAATGGACACATACAAGTTTTAGTAGACCATACAGGCTGATCTAATCTTACTCTTTTTTAGCTCGAAGTGCTTTGTGCTTGTAAAGCCTGCACCACAACTCAGGGCAAGGATGAAAGTAAGTTAGAAATAAAGAACATATTTTAAATATGCCAGGCAAGCCAGCACGTTATAGGTACTTTAACTGTCTTCTTGTTCCCACTGGAGTCTCTACTATTCTTAAAACTTTTAACATTAATACTCAGTGATGCTGCTGCTGTTTCTCTTTTAAAGAGACAGCAGACAAACCCAGACAAGTACCAGGGCACAGAAGGCATGTTCAGCAAGACCATACTCACTGCCCATGAAGGGCCACCCCTGGGAAGTGCAGTTAATCATCAGACAAACCACTAACAAAGTGATTCCTTTCTTAAGGACCGATGTGTTACTTCATACCACCTATGCAAGATAACCAGCATCAAATGGTGAAGTTGGCTTTCTGCAGTGCATAACCATTCCAAATCATCTCACATGCTTGATTTAACCAAACAGCTAACCCTCAGCTTGTTTTTCCATCCTCCATGATGCAGTCAAATTAATCCAGAGAAAACAGCTGAGGAAGACTCCAAATGATTGTCTCCATTGTCATGAAGGAATAAAACAAGACCAACCCCACTGAAAATCTGCAGTTATGTTTCTCAATCTCATAACCCTTATGCATCCAGCTATCAAAAAATCCTTATGGGAAAGTTTGCTTCATAATCACCCCTGAACTCAGCTGCTTTGTCTGCACACCCAACAGCAGCGCTTTTAATCAGCAATGGAATGCAAACAACGGCCACAGAAGCAATAGCAAGCAAATCATGCCTCTATTTGCTATTTCTCCATTCCTTCTTTATTTTTCACACTTGTACTTTAGCCTAAATTCTTTTTATCTATTAAGAATTTTTACATTAACAACTTTTAGATCTTGAAGTGAAATTCACTCTTTTCCTTCATTTCCAAGTAAAATTGAGACAACAGATCAAATGAATCTTTACAGGCTGGAGTTGTTCACCCAATAATTAATAGTTATATGTATGGTGTATGTATATGGTGTCAATAATGATAAAATATAACAATAATATTCACACCATGCACATACACCACATTTGCCCAGCATTTTTATTATTAAATCTAAAGATTAACCCCCTTTCTTGGATTAAATCATCAAAAGTAATTCAACATTTAAAGTATTTGCAACCAAAATTGAATCTAAATTGTATCTCACAAGTTCATTAGTCAGTAGCTGTAATAAAGTGAAAGGGGAAGGGAGGCTTCAATAAAGAGACATCTATTTGTTGAAAGTGGCCAGTGTCCAAGTTATACAAGTACCATGAAAGGCAGCGAGTTTTCCCCACCACAGCGAATCAAAGTTGACAAAAACGAAACTGCTCCTAGTTTTAGAATAATATTTATCCAGGCACAAGCAGCAGTCTGTCATTCTGTATTTAAAGATTTCCATAAATCCTCAGGTATCTGCCGTTTTTAAATTGAGAGCTTCATGGCAACTACCTGTTATTTAGCACACACTGGGGGCACAACATCCAAAACACCAGTGTGGCCTCAAACGCCTAAAACCAGCACTGAACATACAATGCAAAGATGGAATTTTCCTCCTTAATTATCCCCCTGAGCTCCTCCAGCAGCTAAGATGCAGAGCACTTGCTCACAGAGTAACTTCCTACTTGCTGTTATGTCCATGCAAGCTGACAGAGGGGTGACTGCTACGTGTTTACCACCAACAGCTCAATTCAGAACAAATAAACACTCTTCTGGTTAACAGACTCCTTCGTAATCACGACTTTCCTCTTACTGCAGAAATTGCCCAAGTCTCAGCAGACTGGCTTGAGGAATGGGAATTCACAGGGGGTTTAACCAAACACTAAGCTTGGGAGGCAGCAGATGGGGAGCCCCAGCCCAGTTAATCCCCGGTGAGGGGAACAAAAGATGGCCTTGGCCTTCAGTGGCAGTCAGAGGCAGTGGGGAGGGAAGGTGCAACAAGGCTGGGAAGGCCTTGCAGGCTCTCTGGGAAGGCACCATGGCGCCTACCATGCTTAAGTAACAAGATAAAACCAACCAAACAAAAACACCCCACAACAACCTCCCCCCCCCAGCCCTCCAATTCACTGGGGTGTCCCCAACACTCCTGATCCACCCTTGGCCACCAGGGCCCCACATCATCCACCTCGAAAGCCGTCAGGGTGCCCTCAACAACCGCTGACCACCCCGGCTGCCAGAGCCTCCCGCAGCCCCACAAATCTCACTGAAATGCCCACGGATATTTTTCTCATCTCCCCCATACTCAGAAACAACCCCAAGCACTCCTAAGCCCCATATCACACTGAGAACGCACAGAGACGCTCCCCAAGACCCCCTGAGCCCCGCCCCACCCCCGAACTTACAAGGAGCCCCTCAGCTCCACCCTCACCATCCCCGACCTCCCCTCATCCCCAAGCTCCTATTTCACCCCCCAAACTCGCAGAAGTTCCCCTCAGGGCTCTTAAATATTTAAACTCATAAAAGCGGCCCTGAAACCCCTCCATGGGATCCTCTCACACCCCCTCCTCTCCCCCCCTTACCCCCTTCTCTCCCCCTCTCACGCCCCCAAGCTCACAGACGGGGTCGCCGGGCCTACCCGCCCCTCCACCCCAAGCCCCACACCACTCCCAGGCCTACAGGAGGGGCTCCCCGGCCCACACCACCCTCAGGCTCACAGAGGAGGCCCCGAGCCCCTCCCCTCAGCCCCGCTACACCCAACTCCAACGGGGCAGCCCACAGCTCCATGGGGGATGGCAGCTGCAGCCTCCCCAGCACCCCAGAGAACCCCTACCTGCCGCCGGGCCTCGGCGATACCGGACACCAGACAAGAACAGCTCCCAACCGCGGCAGCAACGGCTTCCCCTCTGCCGCCGCCGCCACAGGATTTCAAACTTCAACGGCTCCGCCAGCCCGCCAATCAGGGAGCGGCGTGCGGAACGCGCCCGCCAATCGGGAAACCGCCCTGCGGGAGGGCGGGTACAGCCGCCACCGCTCGCCCGCGAGCCCTCGCGGTAGAGCGCTCCGGCGCGAGGCACGCTGGGAAGTGTAGTGCGCAGGGGCCCGTCATGGCGCCGCGCTACCGCTGACCGCCTCCGCTCAGAGGCGGCCGGTGGCGACATCCCGCTCTGCACCCGCGCTTGAGGCGGCGCGTACCGGCTGCGCGGGCAACCCGCGTTCCTTCGGCAGGAGCCAGGGGGCCTGTCAGCGGTGTCACCGCCAGCCCGAGGCCGGGCCGCAGGGCCCGGTTCTCTCTGCAGGCCGAGGCTGGTGCCTGCGAGTCCCGAGGTAAAAGATCCCGCCCTTTGGCGTGGGATCTTAGAGAAGGAAACACTCGGCACCTTCTGCAGCCGTAGGAGCGACTTAAGAGGGCACGGGCGAAGCCCTGAAGCCATAGGGGCTGCAGGGAGCCCGGCGTGCCTCCAGGGCAGCGGCCTTGCCGTCGGGGAGGGCCCTGCAGGCACCTCCCTGTCCTGTCCTCACCGCTCTGCTGCACACACGGATTCTGCTCAGGGACAGACCGTGAGGTGGAGGCTCCAGTACTGTGTCTGGGGGCGATGCTGGGCCAAGCATTGGAGGAGGGGTCAGTGGAAGTGTCTGGAGTGTCCCCAGAGGCTCAGTCCCGGGGTGAGTTCATAACGGGCTGCTGCTACCATTGGGATTCTTTAAAAGAAACAGAACTTGCTGATTGAGGAATTAATGGAGGCTCAGCCCAGAAGCTGGAAAGCTTTTGGAAGATGAAGGTCCACATTCAAATTCTGGTTCCATTCGGGTATCTGCATTGATAAATAAATCTATGTGAACTTCCATTGCCTTCAGCACACCTGTGTGGCTGTTAGAGCGTTCTGCCTCTCTCCCCCCTCACAACATAAACCCATCAGTCTCCTGTAGCCTCAGGTAAGTCTACAACCTAACATTGAGTTACCCTGCTTCAACAGTCTTCGAAAAAAACACAGAAAGAAAGCCTGCAGCTTCACAACCCAATTTTTATTTAAAACACTCCCGGCTCTTGAGTCATTAGATGGCATCAATGAAATAATTTATCAATAAACAATGAACTTGCCAACAATAATGTTTTTCAGAACAAAATATGCCTGTAATTCACACATAATTTCACTGATGCCTCAGTCTTACTCAAGTCACTAAACTACCATGGATTCCCAGTACTCATTAACATCTGTAACACATCAGCCACCTGCCAGCACGAGATTTCACGTTACCTGGGCAGCATCTCCTACTGACTTGGTTCCCCATCGGTTGGAGCATATAACATTGCATCTTGTTTTTCTCTGTTGTTCTTTTCCTATTGTGCAGTTTCTGCTTTCTCTAGAATACACACACATGGCAGCTGAGGGTTATTACAGGGTGCAGGTGGGGAGTTTTGTTGAATTCTAAGAGAAACGGTTGTTCTCTGTACTTCAGCAGTAATAAGAGATCCCAGTCAGGCATCTCCTTTTACTGTGTTTGGGAATAGTAACACATCTCTTCTTTTTAAGGCTCTTTACCCTGATTTGATCATTCTCTGGTAATACTACACGAAATTCACCAGGACAAAGAGCTGTGCTCAGTAAGTCAGACAGGCCATTTGCCCACTCCAGGAGGGTGCTGCCCTCATCCAGCACAGCCCATGTAAGCTCAGACCTGGAATCGGTCTCTTTTGCTGGGCCCACGAAGCTCCACTTCGGAGGTTTATCAAGCGTGAGGTCATGGGGAGGGCTGGGCTCCTGGGAGCCGAGTCCGGGCCAGCGCTGGGGGTACGGGGGGGGCGGTGCCGGATGGGAGGGATGCCCGGCCGCTGGGTAGGCCGGGATGGAGGGGCTCCGCGCTTGAGCCTCAGCGGCACCACCCGGCTCGTACCGACCCTCCCGGGGCCGTGAGCCCGCCCCGTTGCCGCCCGGCTCCGCCTCGGCGGAACTGCCAGCCCGGCAGCGCCCAGGGAGCGCCGGCTCCTCCCGCCGCCGCGCCGTCCATCCGGGGCTGCGGCGGGAACTACCGCTCCCAGGGAGCCGCGGGGCTGCGCCGGGTCAGGTCGTGCCGGGCCGGGCCGGGTCGTACCGGGCCGCGGCGGGAGCGGGTAGTGCCCGGCGGGGCGCAGCATGGAGAGCCCCGCGGTGACCTTTACCTTGGCCTACCTGGTGTTCGCCGTCTGCTTTGTCTTCCCGCCCGACGAGGTGCGCTCGGCGGGGCTGACGGTGCAGAGCCTGCTGGCCGCCTGGCTGGGCAGCGAGGACGCGGCCTTCGTGCAGTACCACCTGCGGCGCAGCACCGGCACGCTGCTGGCGCACTCCCTCCTGCCCCTGGGTGAGCCCCGGCCGGCGGCGGGCGGGCGGGCCGGGGATGGAGGGGGAAGGGGGATCCCCCCCCTCCCCCGGGCAAGTCACCGCGGGGGGACGGCAGCCCTGAGCCTGCGGGTGTGAAAGGCGAACCGGCTGCTCTCGGGAAGCGGCAGGGCACGGCGTGACCCCCGGCCGGGAGGGAGCAGGGGGGTTCCTCAGCAGTGTCTGCGGGTGTGGGTGAATCCGGTCACACTACACGGCTCGGGGATGAGGTATTTTAGTATCTCCCCGGTTTTCTACACCCTGAGTTTTGCAACTAGTTGGCTCTATCAGAGCACAGGTTCCTACAAAAGGGTTTAATTTAATTCAAATCAGCTTGCTTTAGCTATGTAATTCTGCCAAAACTAATGTTGTAGCTTCTAAAACGCTTCCAGAAGTGGTGATTTTATTCAACCAGCAACTTCAAATCTGTTTCATTTAGCCGTGTTATTCTGACAGGTAATTTACCTCAGATTGCTTAGGACAAGAGGCTTGAATCTGAGTTCTCACCCAGAAATGCAATAGCTATCCTGGAGGTGACGTCACTGGTTGGATAACTGTATGACTCAGGGCTGAGTACGTATGTGTGTACTTAATTGCTTTCTGAAAGTACGTGTTTTTCCTTGCAGGTTATTACCTTGGCATGTGCTTTGCTGCACCTGAAAAGCATCTTTGTTTTTTCTACCTGGCTTCAGAAGGGTGGAAAACTTTCCTCTTCTTCGCTGTTCTCCTTCCGGCGGTCACCAGCGCGCTGGCGTATTACTGGTCACGGAAAGGTTGGACGAATCATCCTTTAGCCCGGACGCTTGCTGTCCATGCTCTCCCCCAGTCAGGTTGGAGGGCTGTAGCTTCTTCCATCAACACAGAATTTAGGAGAATCGACAAATTTGCTACCGGAGCCCCAGGAGCCAGAGTGATCGTTACGGACACGTGGGTGATTAAAGTGACCACCTACTGTTTACATGTTGCCCAGCAGCAGGACATTCACTTGACGGTGACAGATTCCAGGCAGCACGAACTCACGCCAGACTCAAATATGCCCGTGCAGTTCCTCACCATCCGTGTTGCCAGTATTAATCCCTACGTGAAGGCATTTGATATCCGGTAAAACAACTACCCTCTTACCTATTTGCTGTTTGATGGTGCCAATGGAGTGCTTTTGTGGCAGATCTGAAGACTCCTTGGGTCTCATCCCTTCCCTTTTTGCTGTGTGCCTGGTGTTCAGAGGGGCTTTATGTACAGTTCTGCCATGCAGGGCGCTGAGGAGAGGGTGTTTAGAAAGATTCAGCATACACCTACAGTACTGAATGCACAGTGGTTGAACAGAGGGACTGCCCTGCTTCAGCCGGTCTGAGGAAGAGGATTGTGCTGGATACAGAAAGAAGTAACTGAAAAAACTTAGGTGAAAGATGGAGAACAGGAATAACAGGGAAAATCTTTGGTCTTCCAAATTTTGGGCAAGGGGAAATAGTTTTTTGTCTAAAAGTGGCTTTTTTTTTTTTGGTCCTTCTGGTCAAGGCTTATAATTTTGTGATGGTCAAGGCTTATAATTTTGTGACCGCTCATAAGCGTTCTCATTGAGCTGCTGCAAGCCAACTGTCCTTAAAAGCAAGCAAATAATTATGTTCCATTTCTGATGTATGTGTATTTGTAGCAGTAAATGAGAACAAACCTGCTGTGAACTGTAAGGGCTCGCTTTCCAAGGGCCCATGCTATTTTTTTCAGCAGTCTCTTTGTGTAGCTAGGCCAAAGTGCAAGTTCTACAGAAACCTCTAACAGAGTAGAAGGGTGCTAAATTCTTCATTGTTGTGTCATTAAAAGAACTACAGAAAGTCACATTAGTGCCCTTAAAACTGCATATTTGAAAAGGTGTTTGGATGCCTGCTTGCTGTAAATCTGTGTGTACGCAGCATTTCTATACGAGGTAATTAAAAGCAGGCAGGTCACCAGACTGGTAGGTGAGCAGAACGGTCCTGGCAAGCTTTGGGAAGGCATAGAGGTGATTGTGTTAGATATCCAGATGAATAGAGCTCAGAACAAGAGGTTAATTGAGGTAAGTGTGACTATCCTAAGAAAGGAAGAGACTGTTACAGACCTGTGAGAGTGGTGACCAAATAAGTATTAAAAACCTAATGATTTTCTTCTGGAAATGGTTCAGTGCAAGAGTAATAAAACTACATCCCCAGCTGAGAAAATCATGGCTTCTCTGACAGTTCTTAGGGGGGAAAAATCCAAACCACAAAACTTTGGCAGCTAAACAGAACAGCACCAAGAATGCTGTTGAAATGTTCTTATAATAAGCCAAAATAGCAAATCTCTGCTAGAATACAGTGGTGTGGGATTTAAGAGAAGTGTCACAGGACACAATTCCCCTATTAAAGATAGAGGATCATTGTATATATGCAGAATCAGAATTAGAATAAGTGTTCATTGTGATTTTTTCCTCTGGTCTCTCATTTGCACAGATAGCATCTGTTAACAAACAACATTACCCTGTAGTAGTTAAAAGAGTGGAGACCACAGGGAGCTAAAGCTAAGCCATGGGCTCTGGGAACAAAATGTGTACTGGAAAGAATGAGGTATTCTAGGGTGCTGTTCCCAGGGCTTCTCCATGAAAGCTGTTTAATGAGTGGAAACACTGAGTGGGGGATTTCTGAACTGTTACATTAAACAGAAGTAATAAGAGTGAAGTGTCACTGCAGGATCTGCACAGCATCTCCTGTGCCACTTGAGGTCTGTGGGGCTCCCTTTGAGAGACTTCAGCAGAGGCAACCTCATGGGAAAGGCAGCTTGTAACAGGCTTAAATCAAAGCTAAGTCAGTCACATTCAGCAGCTGTGTGTAAGGAGCCTTTGTGAAATTTTAGGCTTTGAATCATAGAATCCCAGACTGGTCTGGGTTGGAAGGGACCCCAAGGATCACAGAGCTCCAACCCCCTGCCACAGGCAGGGACACCAACCTCCAGGCCTGGAGCTACACAAGGTTGCCCAGGGCCCCAGCCAACCTGGCCTTGAACACCCCCAGGGCCGTTGGCTAAAACTGTATCAAGATCACAGAAACCCATTGGCATTCTTCTGACAATTACATGCACTATATCCCACGTGGTACATGCCACATGACATAACTCTAATTGCTCTCCTTGGCAGCTTCTAAACTAGAATTTAGATAAGGTATAAGTAAATAGGCATTAAAAAGGTGGACAGAAATTGCACAGGCAGTACAGTGCATTATTTACATACCTGTATTGCTCTTTTTCATGCTGTTTACATAGAAAAATAATTTGTATGACCTCTTAGATAATCTCTGGCATATCCTGTCACAAATACGCACGTCCTGCTGTCTAAGTTGGGTCAAAACCAGCTAAACAGCAAAATAAAATGCTCACTGTGTATCTATTCCATTATGTACCAAGCTAAATAGCTTTGCTGGGGATTCACTTCTCAGATGTTAACCTCTGCAGTGTAACATCAAGCTGTTTGAGTGGATAATCGTGGTGATGTCTTGTTCCATCTTTCTGTCTCCAGGTTGAACTCCACAGAGTACGGGGAGCTGCGAGAAAAGCTCCGTGCTCCCATCAGCAACGCAGCCAACGTTGTGATCCATCAGAGCCTTAGTGATTTATTCCTAGAAACCTTTACATCTCTGGTGGAGATTAACCAGACCTATTCTGTTCCAAGCACTCAGGTGAGACTTTCTGTCCCTAAGAGAAGGCAGTGATTATGCTGTTCAGTCTTGGTGAGCCTGTGATTGCTGTGCAATTGATAGCTGTTAACTTAAGGTCATCATAGGTGAATTATTAAGAGATGTCTTTGTTGTGGAGTTAACCAGAAGGTTTTATTAAATGATGATTGATGGTTAAATGATAAATAAACAGTAATCAAATGGTAATTCACAGAATCACAAGGTTGGAAATGCTACAGTTCCCTCCATTGCAGCTTGCTTTTCTAGCCAGATTTTTATTGTAGGAATCCTTCCTTCACTAATATTTGTGGAAACGTGGTTATTGTTGTGCTGCAATCAGCATAGTGACCACAGCACTTTGTAATGTACAAGAGGTAACTAATTACACTAGTTCTTGCAGTGATTCTGGGTCAGATGTTCCAGCTGAGAGAATGAGTACTTGGTACCTTTGGTAGAGTTGCACAGCTCGTGTGCTGTCTTCACTGTATGGTTCCATGAACTAGCTGAAATAAAACTGGATCAGACCACTTGTGACACTTTTCAATGCTGAGCTACTGAGTTTTGGTTTGAGATTGAGTGATAAATAACATCAGAAATTATCATAGAGAAGACATCAGTAATACATGGGATTTGCCTCTACGATGAAGCTCCATGAAGAAATTGTAAAAGTTAACTAACCTTTTCTAGAGTTTTTCCTGCCTAAAAACTAAGTCCTAGAGACCACAAAGCAAAGCTACACCAGGTAGCATTGTGAACAGGATTCACATCTCCACTGTGCTGCTGTTTGAGTCAAGTTCTTGAAGAGCTTTGGCTGGAAGATATATGGGAAATGCTACTTAGTGTTTATTAATTGTAAAACACTACATAGCAATATGACCTCTATATGCAACTGCAAGTTCATGTGGCATAATTAATGGTGGGCAAATATCAATTATTCCAATATTATCTAAGAAAAATTAATTAAATTTATGGTCCTTGAAGATGAGTGCCCATTGTGTTCAGTAGAGTCCAAATTTCCTCTGTTATTTCTGTTTTTTACAAAGGTGGAAGATAGGAACAGACATTTGCTGTAATAACTGCCAAGAACTGTTTGGGTTTTTGCCATATTTTATTGGTATGTTTTTTGAAAAACAGTATATTGGAGTGGTAAAGATGGTTTCTTGCTTACCTTGCTCTGGCTGCTGTGCTCTGGGAACAAGTGGAGCTCTTCAGAGAGAGAAAGAACTGCTCATTTTCAGTCATTTTTGTTTACTCAGCCTCATGTAGCAGTTCTGGGTTTTCTCTTTAAAGTGATAATTTGTTGTCATTCTCTAGAGAGCATTCTGATAAAGCACAGCTCAGGAGTTTGAAATGCTTGGTATCTTCTGGTGGGGCAGTTCTGCCCACCACAGGTTCCTGCTGGGCTTGTGTGCAGATAATTTTCCAAAAGCCCTCTGAAGACCAACAAAAGCAGCCTGTGCAGTTCAAAACACATTGGCATTTTCCCCCTCCTGTAGGAGCTGGAGCCGTGCATCGGGTGCATGCAGAATACTGCTAACATCAAACTCCTCAAGAACTGCCAGGAGCTGAACGAAGGGGAGTGCCAGCAGTGCTACTGTCGTCCCATGTGGTGCCTCACCTGCATGGGCAAGTGGTTTGCCAGCAGACAGGATCAGCAGCACCCAGAGACCTGGCTGTCCAGCAAAGTGCCTTGTCCCACCTGCCGAGCCAAATTCTGCATTTTAGATGTTTGCATAATACGATGAGTAACACTTGGGTAGGTTTTAACTTCCTAAATTTGTATCTATTTCATAGTGGGTTTGGTTAAAAGGCCTGTTAGATTTGTTTCTGAGTTGTCACAGGAGTAAAAACTCCAGAGCTTTCTTTTACAGTGTTGAAAACAGATGTCTCTTCAGTTCCTCTACATTTTTACCTCTGTCTTTGTTTTTTATTCACTAGATGTCAGTTTTTGGATTTATTTTTTTTAAACTATATTTTACTTTCTGATGTGTTGGATGGAACAAGGGCATCCCTCTGTATTTCCAGTACTACTCTCAAGTTTTAACACAGGTTAAATTCTTTACATTTTTAAGATTTAACCTGGCTTTTGATTCTTTAGTAAAGGGCTAACTGAGAAAATCGCTTTGGTTAGACTTCATAGGTACTTCTGTTCTCTCATCAATTTCTAAAGTTCTTACTAATCTTTGCAAGTGTTAATCAAGCAAGTATAAAGGTTGTGTTTCTTCTGCTGGTCCCACTTACAGAGGGGATCAGTTCCTGTAGGCTAAGGAATTTAATCCCTGAAGATATAGAACTCCCACAGGGACCTTTTATCCCATTAATCTCCTCTAGCTTATTTTTGGATGGATGTATATCTTCCAAACAGCAGGAAGATTCAGGAACACACCACATCTACCTACACTGCTAATGCTGGGCATCATCAGTTCTCTTGGGTTTCCAGGAGGAAATTTGCTTAGGGTTTCAATGCTCTTTATGTGGTGGAATTCTTACTACACATTTGAAGTGACTGCAGCAAACACCTGAACTAACTAATCTGGAAGAATACTCAGCTATTTCAGAGCCTGTAAACTTTCTGAGGAGTAACCTTTCCCCTGAAAGAGATCACAGAGGTGTAACTTGCCATGCCAGATGCCCCAGCAATGACCACTATTAACAAAAGCTTTTCAGGCTTGCAATCCAAAAACTGATCACAAACAGTTGTCCCTGGTTTAGTATATACAGAGTACTGATGCACACTTCTTGATCTGATCAGCATCAGAATAATTTGTGAATTAAAGCATTTTCTATGCATTTAAAAGAGCCCTCCTCCTATACTTAAATGCAGTGCTTAGTGTCCTGGCTGGCTGTCACACCCGTCAGTGAACAGTCATTTGACATATTGCATGGGGGAGACTTGAGCTGCTGGAGAATGTGTGTTTGAGTCCTTATGCTATCTTAAGACGACATAGCTGGCAAGAGAAAGGACCATTTTAATGCTGTGGTCTAGGAGAATGAAAGCCCTAACACCTCCTACCTGTATAATCAGAAGGGTCTTCCCAGTACATCACCAGCATAGATGATGTGCCAGTGGTTAACTGAAAACCTCTTGATTACCACAGGCAAAACTGCTCTGAGCAGGAATGGGTGGCAGGATGTCAGAAAGGGGACAAGTCCTGAAAGCCCTAAAAGATTTCACTAGGGTCTCAGCCTAGCTACAGGTTGTGCAGCGAATGCACCAAGCTGCACTTAGCCAGCCAGCCAGGGAACGGTTATGAGTGTGGCTGCAAGCCACGTGTTGGACAGGGTTAAAGCCTTGAGAACAGATTTGCCAGCATCATTTGAGAATCAATGTGTATTTTATATTGTTGGTGTTGGGGGTTTTTTGTTTGGGTTTTTTTTTACTAATACACACTTTTAAAAGTCCAAACTGTTTGGGTTTAAGGATGCTAATTGCTGGTGCATATCTCAGTTGTTACATATACATTTACTATGCAATTATATGTACTACCAGTTAATAAGGGTGATTTTTCTGGTTTTCATTACCTGTTGTTTTGGACTGTATAGACTGAAAAGTTGACACTGAGACTGCTTTTGTCTCTCTTCCCCAAAGAGATCTTAAGTGACATGTCCCTCTTCATCTGAACAGGATTAAATTGAGCTCCTGACTTTCAGACAGATTTGCTGACAAGTCTGAAAATCAATTAAAAAAAATCAAGAAGCTGATCAGTGATTGAATTGAAAATATTTTCTAGTACTTCTGTAGGAAAGTTATGTGGAAGTTTGGAATGGTCTCTCAAAGGCATTGAACCTTTGGGCTGGGTGATGTCACCTGACATACACCTCACCACGCACACAGCAGCCTTTACACATAACCATTTTGTCTCAGTTACTTCTGGGAAGTTTCTATCAGGTGGCACAGGTACAAGGGACATGGTCCTTGAAATGTTGCAGTAGAGGGCTTAGGATTTTGGAGTTGTGGTTTTCCCACTGGCAGTCATTCAATTCCTGCAGCTCATGTCATGTTTGGAACAGAAACATTTATTGTAAAGCTTGCTGAAGTTAAAGGCCATGAGAAACTTGGGTAATAGATGCATGTAGTCACATCTGGTTTTATACAAGAAAAACAGGTCAGTTGCCAATAGCATCTCATGTAATAAGAGCTTCAGTCTCCTAATTGCTTGCACAGTGGAGTAGTTCTTCACAGAAATCTACTTTGGATCGCTTGGAAGTTTTCATTTCAGTGGATCTTGGCTTTTTTTCATCTTACTTCTTTTGCCTATACCACAAAACAACAAAGTAACAGTCATGTGTGTATAATACTCTTGCATATTTGAATGGTAGTGCTCTATCCACAGAAGTGCCTCTTAGAAAACTTAGTAATAATTACCAAAATAAAATTGTGATCTGTGTTAATAATAGTGCCTGGCTTACATTCCTTAAAACAACCTTAATTTTTCCCAAGTTTAAATTCACAAAGTAATCTGGCATGCCTCCAAAGTTTGTAAGCTCCTTAAAGGTTGTGTGAAGAGCCAACTTGTTCAAAATCTCTATGATGTGTCCTTCTTGGAGATAGCAGAAGGAGAAACTGTGACTTCTCTCCCCCTGCACAGTCATGGGGTATCTTATTTGTCTTGAATAAATCCCTAACAATAATAGAGTATAAAACCAGCCATTTGTCTTTGTGACAGCTCCAGGTCATTAGCTGAAGAACCACTTGCCTGTACAGGGCTGTTTCTAGAGATCTCCATTTGCAGGAAGAAGAAAGAAATAGCCTCCCACCCAATCTTGACACAGTTCTTAAACATAATGGTACAGACTTTTACAGCATTTTTCTAAGAAAACAAACACAAACAAGTAATGTGAGGGGCTAAAATACTTAATGACTTTTTTTTAGTTATTAGTGATTTAGTCTTGCTTTTTCAGCTGTGTGTGAGCTTTTCATCACTGCCTTGTGGGTAGGCAGTGTTAGCATACTGAAGGGTGTTCTATACATGTCATGTCATTACAATGAGACTGTATGTGGATGCACAGTGTCAGTAGAAATACCCCATACGTACGTCTACATGTATAGCCCAAACTTCCCCAGGTGCTGCAGCTGAGTGGGTGTTTGTGGAAGCGTGGGCTGTGGCTACATCACTTATTTCCATAGTCGTGCTATTTCTGTAACTGTAGCATTCCAGAATGTTTGGGCAAGACCTGTTATCTGTTGATTTTTTGGGTTAGCATAGTTCACTGACCCTGCAAGGGCATTTTGTCCAAGCAGGCTATATTTTGAATCCATGATCAGGCGGCAGTGGCTTCCCACAAGGCTTGCCACAACTTGAAACTGAACTACCAGGTTACTGTGTGATCTTGGTAGGAGCAGTTTTACTGTGTTCCAGCAGCACCATACAACTCCAGTCCAGCTGAACCTCAGCGAGACACAACTGGCTCAACTGCTGGCTGCCATTTCTTAAGAAATGTTGACTTTAAGACATTTAAGATATAAATATATAAAAAAATATTGCACCTTCCCTATGGAGAGAGGCTGAGGGAGCTGGGCTGGTTCAGCCTGGAGAAGAGAAGGCTGTGGGGGGACCTCACTGCAGCCTTCCAGTCCCTGAAGGGAGCAGAGGAACAGGAGGGGAATCAGCTTGTTAAAGGGCAGAGACTGGCAGGACAAGGGGGATGGAGTGAAGCTGAAGGAGGGAAGGTTTAAATTAGATATTAGGGGGAAGTTTTTTCCAGAGAGAGTGGTGAGGGGCTGGAAGGGGCTGCCCAGAGAGGGGGTGGGTGCCCCGTCCCTGGGGGTGTTCAAGGCCAGGTTGGCTGGGGCCCTGGGCAACCTTGTGTAGCTCCAGGCCTGGAGGTTGGTGTCCCTGCCTGTGGCAGGGGGTTGGAGCTCTGTGACCCTTGGGGTCCCTCCCAACCCGGACCAGGCTGGGATTCTGATTCTATTAAAGCTTTCACATGCATTACAAAACACTTTCTTCCAAAGATGTACTGCCGGTGTGTGCATATATGTATATATTTCTGTGGGTTTTTCCTGTTTTTTGTTGTTTTTTTAGCCTGGTAGCTGCCCTGGTTTGAGATGCAGTGTTATTTGTTTAGCCTTTGACGAAAAGGCTTAACGAATGCGTGCATTTAACTGTGAAACCCTCTGCAGAGCTGAATAAAAATACAAGTTATTTTATGTAAGACTTAGACTTTCATTTCAAGGTTATGTTTGACAGCTGAAACTTATGGCCCTCCCCTGGCGGTGCGGGTGGAGGTGCCTGTCAGCGCCTCCTACAGAGCTGCTTAGCTCGCCGCATCTAGCAGGAGCCAGACTGGGCCAAACCCGAGAGGCCCCCGCCACCCCCGGCCGGGCTTTAGCAGGAGAAGCTCCTTTCCAGCGCAGCCCCTGCTCATGGCGCGCAGCCGCCTCAGCCTACAGGGCTGTGCGCGCATGCGCAGCCACCGCCCCTTCCCGCCCCGCGTCCCTCCCGGCAGGAACGCCGCGCCTGCGCACTGCCCGCGGCTGCCTCCCCGCGGAAGGAGCCATGTTCCGTGGCGGCGGCGCCGCTCGCCTCAGCCATGTTCCGCGGGCAGCCGGGCCCGCCGCGCCAGGCCGGCCCGCCGGGCGGGCTGCGCAGGTGGGAGCCGCGGCGGGGGGCCGGGGTGGCGCAGCCGCGGCGGGAGGCACCGCTCCCTCGGGGCGGCTGTAGGGGCTCCCGGCGTGTGGGCGGGGCGGGGGCGTGGCGCTGCCCGTCCCGGGGTGCCTGTTGCGGGGTTAGGCGGCGGCGGGGGAGGGTCGCAGGGTGCTTCGTGCCCCCTCCTCTGCCTCGTCCCTACCGGCGCCCGCCAGGAGTGGCGGGACGGGGCAGCAGCTGGCAGCCGCCGCCCCCACCGCGCGTCTGCCCCTCCCGCGGGGCTCGCCGGGGCAGCCGCCTCCTTCCAGCGGGCGCTCTGCTCTGTCTGGGCAGCGGGGAGAGAGGCCGGGGCTCGGGCAGAAGCGGCGTGGGCAGGGGTGAGTCCCTGGGGTGAGTCCCTGGGGCTTGCCGGGAGCCTGAGGCCGGGGAGGGCGGCAGAGCCCGGCGCTGGGGAGAAGGGTGGCTGGAGTTGTTCTCAAGGGCATCACTTTCGGTTGGCGCTTTCACGTGTGTGGCGTGTGAGGGGCTGTGCCCTCCCCTTCCCCCCCTTTCTCTCAGGTCGTTACGCTGCGTGGCTGCTGCTGAGGGCGGTTAGAGGAAGGTTTTGTCAGCTCGCTGCTCCTGCAAACCCCCAGTGTTTTGAAGCGCCCCTGAGCCTAGATCCTGGCTGGGAGTGAGCTGCCTGTTCCCTCTGCTGGTAACTGAGCCCTCTGGGAACAGGAAACTCCCGAAGCCTGTCAGGGTGAGAGGAGAGGAAAACACACATACTTAATCCGGGGTTAAAACAACAAACCCCTCCCTTCCCTTTCAGTGTTGAATTAAAGGTGCAGGACAGGCAGTGTCACAGTTTGCTGTGTGGGCAGTGAACAGGGTGATGCTCTCAGGCAGGGGGGGGAAGATCTGCTTTCAGTCTCAGCCCAGAAGCCAGGTCTGGTGTCAGTAGACACTCTGGCCCTGTTTTGTTTAGTAACCCACCATTCAGGATGTCAGAGCTGCCAGAACTGAGGAGGAAAACGTAGACAGCTCTTAATCCTTAAACAATCTCTGGCTGGCCTGCCAGCATGTTGCAAGTGCCCCTCTCTAGCTCCTTGTCCTGTGCTTGTTTGTGAAGCCTCTGCAGCAGTATCTGGTAAAGAGTTCCTGTGTAAAATTGTTCCCACGCAAATGTTTGACCATCTTCTCCTTTGACATGCTGTTTTGAAGTGCTATTTCTGTAGCTGCCTCTTTGGTGAGCTTAATGCTGGGTAGAATGGCATGGAGATGTCATATAATGCATTGCTGAGGGAAGGTCTGTGAGTGTTCACACATGACAGTGGTTCCATAAACACTGATGACACTCCTCATTTGGGTTTTTTTCACCCTTTTTTTGCAAATAGAGAAAGGATATACTTTTGGATATCTAAATATTAGTAGTTTATTTCAGAATTCTCATGTTTTAACTGTGTTAGTCAAAGATCTTTTCTCAGCAGTCATGTTACCTAACACTGTCATTAAGCTACTGTTGCCTGAATAACTTGATGCAAATCACCTGTCTATGCCAAGTCAGCATTTTGTAGCTCTAAATTCTGATAATCAGGTTGTCCATGTTTTGTTTTGTTTAGGCAGTGTTCACTGACTTGAATTCTGATCCAAATTCTTACTTTTCTAGTTCTGTGCGACATCCACACCACTGGCATCAGGAGCAGGACTGCAGAGGCTGGAGTGATTCAGGTTCTTTGGTCCTTGGTGAATATGGATGCAGACATTTAGACCCGTGGCTGGAGAGGTAAGGACAAAGTGTGTTTTTCCAGATCTTCATTCTGCTGCATTCTTTGAGGAATCCAGCAAAACCTTGGATGTGATGGTATTAAAACTCTTCTAGTAGTACAGTAGCATAGGTGACACCTGCATCACCCAAGAGCAGACTATTCAGTTTGGCTAATTGAAATACATGCCATAATATTAGCAAGCATCCTATGTGAAAAAGAGTAGTAGTATATGCTGGGTGAGTAGTTTAAGCCCTTTACTGCTGAAATTTTCAATTTCAACTGAAATAGTTGTGATCAACAAATGTTCACATTGAGTTCTCATTGTTTTCCAGCTCTACAACACCAGAATGTTCCAGGCCTCTTTCTAGTTGCTCCAACTGGGAGGATAGAATTGAAGAAGGCAAAACAATGAGGACATCAAATAAAAGAATAACAAAGTAGGTGTTGAGTGCTTATTAACTATTGCTGTGCTGGCTTTGGCAGTAGCCATCTGATGATCTCCAGCTGCTTTACATGCATTAGTGAAGACCTGAAGGACAGGCAGGCTGTTTCATACTGAGTCTGAAGGAAGCCTTAAGGAGACAATAGTGCTGAGAAGTCTTAACCTCATTTCACATTGTCTTCTTTTTCAGTTTAAGATAAAGCTTATCTTTATCTTAACACTTTCTGTAAGAGAACATACTGGATAGTGAAAGGAATAATGAAAACCAACCATCAAGGCTTGGAGAGAGAAATAGCTGTTAGACCATGGGAGTTAGCCTCCTTTAAATTCCCCATCTTTGGTTTATTGAGTTGAAGATTTTTTTATAATTATGTGAAGAGGTTGTTACACAGCTGTGCAGCAATCATGTATCCTTGGATTTCCTTGCTGTAGGACTAACTAGCTTCTTGTTACGGCAGCTCCAGCACCAGAACCCTCATGTATATGTTTACTTGTTAAAACCTGAGCAGTTGGATGAACTTGGGAAACCTACACTTTTTGTTGTAGGGATTCATTTGGTTAGCACAACTTTCACTTCTGTAACCTGATGAAGTAAGAGTTGTGCTTGCTGGCAGAGTAAGAATACATGCAGTTCTAGAGCATGCATCTCTGTATGACTCCTTGTAAAGCTGTTAAGGTTCTTTTCAACCTAATTCTCATTTTTATTTTTAAGTTCTGTCTCAAATGATTCTGCTAATCCAGTTGAAAGGGAAACAGATGAAGTGGTTCTGAGGAGAAGACAAAAACAGATCAATTTTGGAAAGAATACCCTTGCATATGACAGATACATTAAGGAAGTTCCAAAGTAAGTTGCACTATGTTGCCTGTTTCCAAATAAACCATTTTATTTGTTCCTGCTGTGCAACAATCATCACACAGCTTCAGCTGGCTTAAAATTATATCAACAGTAAGTAAACAAAACCGGAGTCAGCTTTTATCAGTGGGAAGCCAGGTATTTTCTGCATATGAGCAAATTTAGCTGGGGAAAATGTAAAGCTAAATGTTCCCTTTGTGTATTGCCATTGCTAGTAGCAAATATGCTTTAAATACACTCTGTATTAATCAGCTCCCTGTGATGCTCCTGGTGACTCTGCTGCTACAGCAGTGTGGAGTTAATTGATGCCAGGAAATGGCAGCTTTGAGTGGAGGCTGAATAAAGACTTGCATTTAATTACTGGCAAGGAAAACCAGTCTTCAGTGATTCATTAGTAGCTATCAAATCAAAACCTGGATGTCTTGCTTCAAAGTCATTTGACTTTGGGCTTTGGAGTCTGTGAATTACAGCATTTCAATCCAGATTTCTGAGCCAGCCCCCTCTGCTGTGGAGTGTAGAGATCAAGCAGCCAGTCTGTAGTAACGTGTGGATGTGCATCTGTGTTCTGGTTTTTTGGTGGTGTGGGTTATTTTTAGAGGGGTTTTTTTTAAACATAGCTTAGAGTTGTCAGCTTCCTCTGGGCTCTGCCTGTGGGAGGATGTTGTGAAAATTGCCAGCCAAGTGCAGTGGATGCTGCAAGCTGCTTGTTGAGCAGAACCTGAGGGATTAGACTAGACTAAAAATCAACAACAGATACTGTAAGTAGATCAATGATCACAGATCCCTTCCTCAGTTGGAAGGGATCCTTAAGGATCATCAAGTCCGACTCCTGGCTCAGCACAGGGCCAGACACATCACAATGTTCTGAGCACATCTTCAGTAATACTCTTTTCCATGGAAGTACCTTGGATTGCCTTGTGAATTGTGACTTTGCTTGTTGCTTTCTTGTCAGAGGTAGGACTGCAGCCAGCCTTACAGCGATGCCTGGCATTTACACAGCTGTGCTGTGCTTAGTTATATCATAGGTGGAGAACAGGAAAGGTCTAGAACAATGTTCTGAAAACTAAACATGGGATGAACTTGAAAAAAAAGTCTTCTGGGTAGCATTTTAATAGGGTAGTTTATAGTACCATTCCTTAGCAGGGGTCTCTTCATCTTACAAAGAACACTATGGCTAAGTACAGTGATCTGTGAAGCTGGTAAGGGGGGGATCCACTTGTGACCAAAGTACTTGATGTGATGTAAAATTTTTCCTGCTCCAGGCCTAAAGCTGCCTCCAGTATGGCAGGACTATGAGCAGAGTTATTTTGTGTTGGAGATGCAATTTGAGTGAGCTCTGGAGTAACGTGGGGTGGGCAGGAGCTGGGTTTGGGATACCAGCTGAGAAATAGCACTTCCAGTCGTGGGGTGATCCCAGGCAGCTTTGTTAGTGTCTGCCCAGTGTAGATTCAGTGGGAAGATGTACCATGTACCAGAGAGTGTGGGTGCTTTTGTTGCCTGTAATCTGAAGAGACAAACACTCTTTAGAATTACAACCATCCCTGGTGTAATAATGCACAGACAGGGGAGAAATAGAAGCTCACTGAAGATGCTTGTGGGTTGACCCCTGCCAGTACCCAGGTACCCACACAGCAACTTCCTCCCTCCCTCACCCCTGTGGGGTGGGGAAAGAACAGGGAGAGGAGAAGTGAGAAAACTGATGGGCTGAGCTAAGGACAGCTTAATAGGTGAAGGAAAGAAAGAGGGGGCAAAGCAAGTGAGGCAAATGCAATCACTTACTGCTCCCCACAAGCTTCCTCTCATTCCTCTGCCCCAGTTTGTATTGCTGAGCATGACATTATGTGGGGTGGAATAGCTCTATGGGTAACCCAAGCCAGCTGTCCCAGTGGGTTCCCCTCAGTTGGGTGGCTGTGGGAGGGGCAGGAAAGGGGAAGAAGAGAAGGCGTTGAAGCCTTGCAAGCACTGTTCAGTAATAGCAACAAAATACAGTGTTATCAGCACCATTTTAGCCATAAATGTAAAACAGCACTACAGGGACTGCTGTGAGGGAAGTTAACTCCATCCTGGCCAGACTTAATACAATACTAAATACAGAGAAACTGCACCTGAGGTGGGAAAACTGAGGTAGAAGTAGCTGGAGGCTCAGATGCTGTTGAAAGGGTATGAGTTATGCTTTTATTTTTCTTAAAGGAAGGAAGGTCTAAATTAGATATTAGGGGGAAGCTCTTTACAGAGAGTGTGGTGAGGGGCTGGAACAGTCTGCCCAGAGAGGGGGTGGGTGCCCCATCCCTGGGGGTGTTCAAGGCCAGGTTGGCTGGGGCCCTGGGCAACCTTGTGTAGCTCCAGGCCTGGAGGTTGGTGTCCCTGCCTGTGGCAGGGGGTTGGAGCTCTGTGATCCTTGGGGTCCCTTCCAACCCAGACCAGTCTGGGATTCTGTGATATTTGTCCATGGGTAGTAGGGATCTGCTTCTGGCACCTGTCAGAGTGCAGGGCTGGGTGACCCTCTGGTCTGACTCTTGCTTGCATGATCTGTTCTCAGCAGTTTTACAATATGTGCCTTTGAGTGAAGTGTTTTAAAATAGGGAAATTTCTGTAGTGGGCCACTGATGCCTGTGTGGTCTGATGGACTGAGGAATTTTTTAAAAGGATGAAAGTCCCATTCTGAGTTAATAACAGTTCCTGTGTGTTTACAGGAATCAGCGGATTCCAGGAGTTCACCCCAGAACTCCCAACAAGTTCAAGAAGTACAGCCGGAGATCCTGGGACCAGCAGATCCGGCTGTGGAAGATAGCACTGCACGCCTGGGACCCTCCTGCTGAAGAAACCTGGGACTTGCAGCCTGTGTATGTGTGGCTGAATTAAGTTAGCACTTGTGTCTTGCTTCATTGGAGGACTCTCTATTTCCCTGAAAGCCTTCCTGACTGGGAGCAAGAGGTCAGGTTCAGAAATGGGAGTCTCCTTGAAAGCCTGGTTTTCCTTTGGAATTCTGTTAGTCTTCAAGATACTCCCATTTTTTAGTCTAAATTCGTCTCTGATAAGGCACTTGGGGAAGGAAGGCATTTGTTCTGGCTCCTGCAGTACACACCCTTCCCCTCTGTGTTTACACTGGTCAGCACAAGGAACAGTAAATTTGCCAGAAAGGAATGGGCATAAGCAGAAATTTGGTGATTACTGTTCCTTGACTTGATCAGGTTTCCATCATTCATCTTTCTGATGTCAGTGGAGCCACCTTTCCCTGCAATAACAGGATTTTTCACAGGGTTTGACAAGTCTAGGAAGATTAGAGCAACATTTCTGTGCTCTCTGCAAGATAATTCAAGATAGACTACTTTTATTTTACCTTTTCACAACTTTGAATTGCTGTAACAAGGCTAGCTCTGCTAATTGATGGCACCTAATGCTTTACAAGATTTGACCTAGTAGATTGGAAGGAAGAGTGAATGGAATTCCATGAGCTCTGAACTGCTTGGTTAAATACTTGTAGCTGTTGTCGTTGATTTATGGTGGAAGTTGCAGTTGTTTGCACCATTTGGATGTCACATGAGATGAACTGTTAACTATTACTGCAGTTTATTCTGCTTGGAGTGGTAAGACAGATGGGTAGTATTTTAAATCTTTTCTTTTTCTTGTTTTTAGTAGCACAGAACCCTCAGGCAGCTCCCAAGAATGGTTCTGCAAAGATGAGGATGTTTCTGGCTCCTCAGTATTTGATGAAAAGCAGAAGAGAAATGAGTGTGAAGATGAATACAGACAGACTGACTCCACACTGGAGAGGTACAAGATAAAACTTCTGTGGTTAGCTTATTAAAGGAATTCAATGTTATTGAATATTGGGGCAGTTAATGCTCAGATTTGATGGGAGCAGCTAATGCTCAGCGTTGAAGTTGGTCACTTTCGCTGTTGAATGTAAACCCATCACTGGCACAGAGCCTTGAATGTGCAGAAACTCCCAGCATTACAGAATTGCATGATTACCAGCAAAAAAGGCAGTGTTTTTTCAGCTTCTCCCTATACAGTGGAGTACTGAGGCTTCTTTAATTACTGTTGGCAAGGGCTGAAAACAGGATACCTTTTCCAGAAGCAATAGTGACCATCCTTCATCAACAGTATAAATCCTCTCAGCAGAACAGCAGGGACACTAGCAGAGAAGTACCTCATGCACTTCCCTGTTTTCTGAGGGGTCTGGATCTGGGGGCAATGATGTGGAGCTGAAAATGGTTCTGCTTCCAAATTCTGTTGTGCTGGGTTCACTTTCCAAAGTACGATGGAGTTGTTACCAAAACTTGAGCTCTGTATTGCTCTGCTGTGACTGAAGAACCATACCTCAAAAAAGTAGTCTTCTGTAGCATATGCCATTGTTTTGCAGCCCTCTGATAAGCATTTAAATAGAGATTAAAATGCTACATGTGTAAAACGTGTCTTGTTTTTGTAGTTCCTATTCTCCTGATTCTTCTCCAGTTTGGAAGCGCAGGAAACGGAACAACTCTGACTCCTCTGTGGTTTCAAAGAGCAAAACCCAGCATGTGCACGTGTACCACACACTGGAAAGGTATGGCATGATGTAAGAGGTATCAGTGATATTATGCACCAACTTGCAGAACTTCTCCAAAAGCATTTAATAGCTTTGATTTTATCTAAGTGAGCATGCAGTTTCATGAGGAGAGGAAACCATGTCAGAAGAGCTGTGTTGTATGGTAGCAAGTATTTACAGGAGTTCACTACAAAAGAGATGAGGCTTCCATGTTGGAAGACACAACAGGTTATTTTTTGCTTGTACATTTAGGCAGCAGTAATGTGGTGTTCCTGATGTCTCATGGAACCTGGTGTCTGCTGCAGAGGCTGCAGTTCCAAATTGGTGTGTGTCTGGCACAGTTATTTCCCATCCCTTCTACACGCCTCGTGTTCTGCTTTTTGGCATGCAGCGCCTGGTGACTCTCAGGGTAAAGGAATGGAGCCCAACACGTGCTCCTGAGTCTCTCAGTGAGCACTGAGACTCATTGCCTGTTTAATTCTTACCATGTTAAGCTTATTACTGCAGGTATTACAGAGAATAAATATTCAGGAAGAGATGTGGAAGACACTTTATGTATCTGGATTAAGCTTTTCTCTGCCTTGTGAAAGATGGTATGGAAGAAAATGCTTGTTGGAACAACAGGGGATTAGGCACCCAGCCTGGGACTGGAACAGTGAGGTTAATGTTCAAAAAATGGGTAACACAGGGTTTCAGACCTTTTCATTTCCTTTCTAGTCTTGCTGAACCAGGCCATCAGGATGCTCTTTCCAAGTGTTCAGAGTGGGAAGTGCTCAGTGAAAACGATGAAGTGATGACAGTACAACATGGTGTAGAAATAACAAGGTAAATACCATCATGATCATGATGCTTGTTCTGTTCAGTGCTGGCGCTGGGAAGGTGTCATTGGCTTCTTCTAACCTTCCATTTCCTTCACTCTTTGACACTACTGTGGGTCTTTTTCTCCTTACACTTCCTCCAACTCCTGGCATGGCTGGTTGTCATGTTTGTTCTGTGAGTTTACTTGGCTTTTCCCAGTCTGACTCTCCATCAAGTGATGCTGGAAGATGCTGAGCCCCTTTTGCCTTCTTTGCTTGACAGAAAGCAGTGGTCTTTTACAGAATTGATCCCCATGTTTGTTACCAGCCTGTCACTTGCTAAGCTGAGGAGCTGAAAGCTTCTTCTCTGTCTCCTCAGATTAGTTTCTGTAGCTGACAGTAGTGATAGTTACTTGTTTTTTATGCAGTGACCCAATTCCAGCCAGTTACTCATCAGGATGGAACAACCAGAAACAGCAGAAAACCAACTTCTTTGTGCCTGACAGCAAAAGTTGCCAAGATAAAGACTGCAGACTGGAAAGGTACAAAATTCAGCTGTTCAGTAGTTGCCTTCTTGCTGTGTTTCAATCCAAGCTTTTATTATAAAGGTGTTTGGGGGGTTTTCTGTGCTGCTGGGGGATGTGTTGGTCAGTATTTATATCTTGTGTGGTAAAATTCTGTCCTTGTGTTCCCTTGTTACAGAGAATAAATATTCTTGTATTTGAGTAAAGAGCAGGTTGTAGCTGTATTTATTGTATACCACAATAAAGACATTCTCTGGGGTTTTTTATTTATTTATAGGCTAAAACTTTGTAGCAGTTTTTTGGAAGGAGGTCAGTTAGAGTACCCTGAAAGGGGATGGGGATGTGCAAGTCCTGAAGACAGAATAATGAAGAAAAAAATTTAAATACCAAGGTGAGTTCATGCTAATTACTTACTTTACTTGCTCTGTTTCAGTACCTCATAAGCAGAATCCAACTGCTCAGTTCAAGCAGATGTATTTCTCTTTTTATTCCTTTATTATATTAATATTGTCTCCTATCCCCTTTTAATTAAGGGGATGCATTAAATACAAGATCTAATACTTCAGATGTAGTAAATGGAAATATTTACCTGTTCAGCCAGAACAGGTCCAAATTAAAAGTGTCAGGCTTTTTCATTATTTAATAGCAGTTTTTCTGTCCCTTAATATGTATTGTTTCTTATGGCAGTCACTCTTTTCACTTGCTGCAGTAATTTCAATGGAACTTTTCTCTTAGACTGTGGTGCATGAATAAGATGGGATAGTATCTCCAGTCAAACAGCTTGGATTATAAGTATTTTGTATCACTTGGCTGACTTGGATCTAATTTAATGCAGCCTTTGAAGTATTACAGACTAGGATATAAATGGCTCTTTAACAATGATCTTGGAATATTTTCCATAATATAACTCATTAAGAATATGTCAGACAGTTATACACTACTTAAATATTGATTTCTGGCAATGTGAGGAAAAGGCAACTAGAGCTTTTAAATTGTGCTAATGGCATTTTTCTCTTGGTTTTACTGATTATTATTGTTTTTTAATTTAAATTCTTTGAGGATGAATAAGACTCTTCACCTTTCCAAAGTGCTAATTCAATATTTAAAAATATCTAGTCTCTCTTTGTATATAGAAGTATGGAAGAAGGACTTTCTCCTGTGACAGAAAACAACTTGAAGAATAGGGATGTAGCCTGAAATCAGCAGATCAGCTCTTGGAAAACTTGGTGCAGTTGCCTAAGATCTGCACTGAAAGAGGAAGGTTTACAGACAGCATATGTGCAATCAACGTAAGGTGGAATGTGCAGGTAAAAGAAGTGTGCCCCTCTGCTTTTCAGGGAAGAGACCCTTTCTGATCATCTAGATAGTTGCTGTTTAGCTGCTTTGCAGTTGTCCTTGCTGTAGGTAAGGCTCTGTTAAGGGGTGTGTATGATCAGTGGGTTCACAAGCCCTCATTCTAATAGAAGAAATACAGTTGTGACATGTTAAAATGTAGAAAACAAGTTAAATAGCTTCTCTCTGGAGCAACACATTGGTTTCCTGAGATGCAAAGGCAAATATTTAGAAAGGTGCTGCCTTTAACCATGGTTTTCAGGTGTGGTGAGCTCTAAAGTGTTCCAAAGGCAGGAACCTCATTTGTGGGAGGTGAATTTCACTTGAAAACCAGATAGTGGGCGACAGGGTAGAGCTCCACACCACCTGCCTTTGTGCCAACAGAGTATAACTTCAGCATGATAATTTATAATGAAGTTAGAACTTCTGTCTTAAATGGGAAAAGTAAACGTGGCAGCCCCAGAGCCCAGTTAAGTATCTGTCACTTTCAATGTGTCTGATTTGCCTTTCAAAGGAAGAAAAGAACCCAAAACTTGTTCAGTAGGAAACTGGAGCTATGGCAGGAATGTGTTAATGAGTATTGAGAAGATGATGTATCTTACGAATTCCTAATGGCATTTAGGTGAAAACTATGTGAGGGGTTGGGAAGCAAAGGCTCAACTGCCTCGTTTCCTTTCTGACCAATACCTGAGGAATATAGGGCATGTAGGACTCTGTTTTTCTAATTTCTTCTCTCAAAGTGTTTGTCCTAGCTTTTCTTTAACATGGACAGCATAGCTTTGTCTTTTATACACTGAGGCTTAAAAGAGACAATGTTTTGCTGATGATGTCTAGGTACATTGTATTTCTAAAACACTATTATCTACCCCTTTTTTTGTTTAGGTTTCTCCAGATTAAGGCTAGATTGTTCCTGCAAGCTCTGCCTCAAGTGTAAAACTTGAGGTTTCATTAAGCCTGTGCTACAAGGAGGATGGATGTTCCTTAAAGCTTTTGTGAGGATGTTTCTGCTGTACCTGCCTTGGTGGATGGTGTAAAGGCTCCTTCAGTTGATGAATCCTTCTATGGCCATTGGGAGATCATGCTAAAGTTGTACTGGTGAATTGGTCCAATATCAAGTGAGACTAAAGAATGCCACCTCTTCAAACAAGGAGTTAAAACCTCTTTCCTCTGCTGGACCAGAATTGTACATCCAACCTGAAGAACTCCTTAAAAAGAATGTAGATAATTCCCACCTTTCTCCAGTTTTTAAAGACAAACTGTTCTTGGCTTTTGAATTTGGTGATCATCCATTTGGCTTATTTGCTGTTCTCTGAGATAGGCAAATGCTACCTTAATGCATCTTAAGCCTAGTGTGAGAAGGGGAAGGTAGATGGTTTATCAAAATCAGTTTGCTCTCCTCAAGGAGCCTAAACACCTGGATTTTCCTCTTCTGTAAGTTGTGGCCTGACCTGAGGAGCCAGTCTGCTTTCTGAGACTGTCAAAGAATGAGTTCAGTGCCTGCTGTTCCTACAGGGATTGGAGGTGAGCAGCAGTGTTCGGAGATTTGGAGCAGTTCTTGGGCATGGGGTGTCCAGACTAAGGGTTGTGATGGTTGAGATAGGGTCTGCTTTGTTTTACTCTCTACTCAGAAGGTCAAAGTGAGGACCATGCAGTTTAGACCAGGTTCATGTGTCAGTTACAAAGCTTCTTTTACAGCCCTTGTGGCACTTTGTGTGGCGTGCTGCAGGATACAAATGGCACTTAGAGCTGGGAATTGCTGCTCTGCAACAGTTTGCTTTGGGTTCTCACAAGGTCACTGCGGCATTGGGGCAGTGACAGGGAAGACAGCAGCCTTGCTGTGGGGCTGGCAGAGTACCCAAGGGCCAAAAGCCTCTGGTGCTGCCGAGGTGGAAGTGAGCTGCTTCCCCAGAAAATACTCCCAGACCCTTCCAAGATGTCTGTTGGTTTTTGGGTATGCTCAGGCATTGGGGTTCAGTAGTGTCCCAGCACATGGGTGGTGCAGTCAGGCACGGTGGAGTGTGTGTATACAAGGAACACACCTGTACAGCACTTTTTAAAGTACTATTTAGCCCCCTGTTGATCCAGTGTGCATGCTTCCATGTGATTTATGATGGTTGTAAATAAGGGAATGTCTTGTGCTTTTGGCATTTTGTCTTTATGCAGAATTATTAAAGTCTCTAACTTTAAATATCCCTGTTAGTCTGCTTTTGTTGTAACATTTTCAGTGTTATCATGGAATCCCAGACTGGTCTGGGTTGGAAGGGACCCCAAGGATCACAGAGCTCCAACCCCCTGCCACAGGCAGGGACACCAACCTCCAGGCCTGGAGCTACACAAGGTTGCCCAGGGCCCCATCCAACCTGGCCCTGAACACCCCCAGGGACGGGGCACCCACCCCCTCTCTGGGCAGCCTGTTCCAGCCCCTCACCACTCTCTCTGGAAAGAACTTCCCCCTAATATCTAATTTAAACCTCCCCTCCTTCAGCTTTAATCCATCCCCCTTGTCCTGCCAGTCTCTGCCCTTTAACAAGCTGATTCCCCTCCTGTCCCTCTGCTCCCTTCAGGGACTGGGAGGCTGCAATGAGGTCCCCCCACAGCCTTCTCTTCTCCAGGCTGACCCAGCCCAGCTCCCTCAGCCTCTCTCCATAGGGGAGCTGCTCCAGCACGGCACCCTCACCGTGTCACCCAACCTTCTCTGATGTTGATGTGAGACGCGGTTCGGGGCCGTGTCCTTTCGAGTCCTGAGCGGTAGGGGCAGCCGCCCGCCCCGGGCTGCGCTGATGGCAGCGCTGCTTCACCTTGACATCCCGGCACTCCCTGGGTTCAGTTTGGTTTTGCCGCTTCGCGCTGTCTCAGGCGGGCGACGCTTCCCCGGCACAGCCCGGCCCCCGGACCCGCCGTGACGCGGGTCCCGCCGCCCGCCCCCACCCCCTGCGCGCCAAAACCGCGCGCCGCCGCGCTTGATTCTCCCGCCAACACGCCCCGGGGGCGGGGCCGGGCGGTGGCAGCGGACTCAACCATCACACCGGCCGTGCGGGGGGGAACGGTACATGTCCTCGGGGGCCAGGGGTGCGGCGGAGCGGAGGGTGTTCGCTTCGTGCTCCGCAGCGGGTTTAGCTCGTCTTGGCTCGGCGGGCGGGGAGGGGGCGAGGGCTGGCGGCTGCGCCTTCCCTCCTCTGCTCCCCCCGCGTACCTGTCCCCGTGCAGGGGCTGGCGCAGGCGCCCCGCGGGGAGGCGGGGCGGGCGGTGCCAGTCAGCGCCGGCGGGAGATGCGAAGGGGCTGGGCGGGAAGGCAGACGCCTCTCTCCCGCGGCTCGCTCCGGTCCCCTCGCCGCCCCTGGCTCTCCTCTCCCTCCGTCTCACCTTCCGTCTCCTTCCAGCCCTCCCGCGAGCGCTCCGCACCATGTCCTTCCGCCAGAGGAGCCCGCACGGCGGCGCGGAGAGCAGGTGAGGCTGAGGCGAGGGGCACCGGTACACGGCGGGCAGCGGCGAGCCGGCCTCGCTTCCCCGTTCCTCAGGCGGGCCCCGCTCCGCAGCGAGGGCGGGAAAGGGGAAGGGGGGGGGGGGTGAAACGGCGTCCCGCGCGCACCTGCGCGGTCCTCACGCGCCGCCGCCCGGGGTTCGCCATGTTGGGCCGCGGGGCAGCCCGTCCCCCCCCCGCTGAGGTGCGGGTCCCCCCGCTGAGGTGCGGGTACCCCCGTGGGAGCGAAGCGGGGGAAGGGAGTACGAATTCCTCCCCCGCCCTTGTCCGCGGCGGCGGGCGGCAAGGGGCAGCCTGCGGGGCCGGTACGGCGGAGTCGCCTCTGAGGGGGCTCCTCAGGCCCAGGGCCGGTCGCGTCGCTGCCCGGGTTTGCCGGGGCAGCGTTACTGCAGATGGCGAGCTGTGCCCGCGCCCGAGCCCCGCAGAGGGCCGGGCAAACACCCGTCCTGCTCACGTTGTCTTTGTCTGCGGCCAGCCCGCAGCCCCCGCCCCGCTGGTCCCAAGGAAGGAAACGTGGCGCCGATGGGAGGTGGAGGAAGCAGAATGAGTCCGACTCGTCCCTTTCTGAGGGAAACAAGCACAAGTCTCGTGACAACAGGCTGGACAGGTAAGCGGTGAACACCTTACCTGCTCTTTTGTGGGTGAGGAGCTGTTGAGCGGCCCGTTGTGCTGCTTTCCAACCCCTGCCTGTTCCTAAACCACCTGGTGGCCATAAGCAGTTGGCCTTAGAGGAGGGAAGAGAATCTAGTGCAGGGCTCTGGTCTTGCAGTGCTTCTCAAGAATGTACCCTTTGCACTCGTGTGTCCTGAGCTGCATTCTTTGTGATTTTCTGCCCTGTCTTATGCTTGCTCAATGCTGTTCATCGTGAAGCAATAAGACCATAAGCCAACCATGTTCCCTTATAGACGTAGGCTGTACCTACTGGTCGTGGTTTTGCCCCCAGCCTGGAGCTGAGCACCACACAGGCACTCTGTCACTCCCCTTTCCAACTGGACAGGGGAGAAAATGCCTATTGAGAGGCTTAGGAGTTGAGGTAAGGACAGGGAGAGATCAGTCAGCAGTCAGTGTCACGGGCAAAACAGACTCAACGCAGAATGAAGGAAAGAAAACTCTCTAATTTATTACACTACACAGACAGTAAAACCAGAGTTGGATAATGAGAAGTGTGGCCAGATCTTAAAACACTTGCCCCCACCTCTCCCTTCTTAGCAGATTTAACTTTATTCATGATTTCACTCCCTTCTCTCCCTCCGTTGTTGCACGAGGAGGGTCAGGGAACGGGGATTTTGGTCAGTTCTGAGTAGTTTTCCTTCTTAGCTGAGGTGAGGGGGGTGGGGGCATCCCTCACACCCTTCCCCTGCTCCAGGTGGCTTCCCAGCAACAGAACACAGACCTTCAGGACCTTCTGCAGTGTGAGTCTCTGCCAGCAGGAGTCACTTCTATGGGGTGCAGGCATAAGATCACAGAATACATCTCTCAAGCCTAGACTGGTGTCCCATGGGGTTACAAGACCCCAGAAAACCTTCTTCACTGGCCTTGGTGTCTGCACAGTTCCTTACACCCCCCCCCCACTCACTTCTCTGGTGGGAAAAAGCTGCTGCTTGCAGTTCTTCTTCCACTCAGATGTGGTTCAGAGGCGCTGTGACTGTCACTGCTGTGCTCAGCCTTGCTCAGCAGTGACTCTGGCCTTGAGTTGACTGGTGTTTACTGTCAGGCCTACAGGAAAGCTTCTAGCTGCTTCTTGCAGAACCCAGCCCTGCAGCACCCCCTTCTCCACCAGAGCCTGGACACACAAAACTGCCACTGTTGTGGTAAAATAAAACCAGGTGACAGATTAAAAACATAAGGCTTAAAAGTCACCTGCCTTCCTATTTCTGAAATCAGTACAGGCAATCCTGAGTGTGACTCTGTGTGTGTGTCAACATGTGTGGTGGGGTCTCCTGAGGTCATTCTGCTCACACTGCTGCTGGCTGCCTGCCTTCCCAGCACAGCCAAACTTGAAAGTGCCTTGTTTTCTGTCTCTGAGCTGTTCACAGTCCCTGTAGCCCCTGTTACCAGTGGTGGGGAGTTGAGACCTGCAGCCCCATTGATTGAATCTAGAACAGGGTGGGTTGTGCCCTGTAATTACCCATTTGTCTTTGCTGATAAGAAGCAGGGAAGATGTTGCTCAGTGGCACTACACACAGTGTAATTAAATTAATTCCAGGAAGCCTGTTGGAATATAAATACAAAGAAGAAACTTTACAGATTGCTTCATCACTTTCAGCTTAATAAGCAATGCTTTTGGGTGTCCTCCAGGATGGAACTGAGCAGGCATACTCTGCTTTAGTTTATATCCTACTCTGAACGAAGTCTTTCTCTTCCTAAAGCTGCTTTTTGGCCATGCCAGTTAAACATTGTCAAGATAAAATGTTCAGATGAGAAGATTAGGATGGATGGATGGATGGATGGATAGATGGATAGATAAATAGATAGTGTGACACAGGAAAAAGCCCAAATGGTGAGACTGACTGGGTGCTTCTGGGGTTGTGCTGTTCTTTACCATGGCAGAGCAATATTTGAATGTGGGCTGCATTTTTAGCAAAGTTAAAAATCAATACAAGCTAAAGTAAAAATCCTTGGAGGCTGAGCAGGTATTTGGCAAGGGACCTGTACTGTTTGTTGGGGATTTTTAAGTTTTCCAAGTTGGTTTAATCTTGTAATTGGAATTTAACAGAAACCCCACAGTCATGCAAGTCAATTCCTGATGCCAGAGGGCAGCCATGAAGTTGTTAAACACCAGTTTGCAGTCACAGCAAACCTTGGTTTACTAGCTAAAAACTGACTGCTCTTTTTTTGTGCCTTTGCCTTCCCTACTGGGTATGTTTTCCTGGTGCTTTCACACTAATTTTGATTAGCTGCACTATTTAATTACCTGTTCTAACTTTTGTATAGTTAATGAGCCTGCAATCATGAAAGGATAAATATTTAATTTGTTTACTGGAGTGAAAACAAGTGAGTAAAGGAGTGAAGTTGTGTTCCACGTGCTGTTTTGGGAAGGACACCAGCTTAAAGAGAGCAGGCCAGGTGACATGCTACAGTGGTTTGTTTCTGTAGATATCTACATAAGCTTTACTTAAAAAGAGAACCCCAAACCACCCCCAAACCACACAACCTCCAGGTGGAATTCTCAACTGGTGCTCAGTTTCACACCCCCCCCCTCCCATTCATGTTCTCTTCTCTCCAGCTTTACCACACCAGAAGGCCCTGGGCCCCTTTCCCGCTGCTCAGACTGGGGAACTGCAGTGGAAGAAGATGAAATGAGGAACAGTGTCAACAAAGAAATGGCCAGGTACCTGTGGGTGACTGAGATGAAGCTGTGGAAGGAGTGGTTGTCTTGGAGAACCTGTATTTTATTTTAAACTTCGTTACTGCAGTACAATCAGCCAACCTGAGCTTCTTGTCTGCTGCTTTTAGGCCAGCTTTGGCTGAAGTCCTGCAGGAATGACATAGCATACTCTCTAGAGAGTTGATGTGCATCACTAAACACCTCCCTTTGGGAAGAAAACTTTCTCTAATCTCTTAGATTGAGTTACTTTTCAGTACATCTGAACATCCTTTCAGTGATACTGGGTTTGTGTGTGATGGCTATAAAAAGATTTTTAGGGAAAAGACATAAGGCAGCCCTGAGAGATGGTTTTCTAAGAGGAAAACTGAAACATTTGCTCCATAGAGGAAAAAATGTGTGTTTACATTGTCTGAGTTGACTTCAAGGCTGCTTCTTAGCTGAGAAGTAATATCAACTGTAAACTGTGACAGTGCAGCCTCTTGTGTTCTCTTTGGGTATTTATAATCTTGAAACTGACTTGAACTCTTTCAGATACAGAAGAAAACTCCTGATTAATGAGTTTTCAAGAGAAAGGAAGTCCTCCTCTGGAAGGTAGGTGAAATTTTTAGCTTAGCTGGGGGAGATCCTGCCAGTAGGTCTGAATTTTCACATGTACCATGTTGCTTCTGAAAAATGCTCATTTTGAAGCCCTACATCTTGGGTCTGACCCAACACTGGGTCAGTGTTCAAGGATCCACTTGAAAAGTTCTAACCTGTTTCTGTATAATCCTCTACATGGGGGGTTGGTTTGGAATGTTGCATGTTTTCTGGTAATCCCAAATCCACAATGTGTTTCCTCCAGTTCTGACTCAAAGGAGTCCACTGTGACAGTAGAACTTGAGACAGATGAAGTGGTTTTGATGAGAAGACAAAAACAGATAAACTATGGAAAAAACACAATTGCATATGATAGATACATCAAAGAAGTTCCAAGGTAAGGTGCTGTTCCTTTTGGGGAAGTTCAGTGTTCCATGCTAAGTCATACCTGTTCTTTGTAAGCATATTGACATACTAAGCTCCAAACAGAAGGCATCTACAAATTAAACCCTCAAAGACACTTCTTAACAGACAAGTGACACTGACAGTCAAGTGAGACCTGGATTATTTGTTATTTCATTTTTCACTGACTGATCCATGATGAATCTCTCTCCAAACTCTTTCCTGCTGCAGAAATGGAAGTGAAAGTTCTTTTGGTTGTGCTTGTCAAGCAGAAGAAATGAAACTACTTTTTGCAGTCAAGTTTCTCATTAGGAAATGAAAAGGGTGAAGGGATTACAGTTGCTCCTAAGTTTGGAGTATGTTATGTTCATGCTGGAATTTGATGTTGATGCTTTCAGACCTAAGATTTGATACTATTTTGGTTTTATTTCACTTGACAGAAGAACTACAGTTTTCCTATGGAGCTGACAGCTTAGTGGAGTGTATTATAAATAATCCAATGACTTGGACTCATTAAAATCCATCAAATTCTGTGTAGCAGGCAATAGGTCTGAACTGGGGTGGCAGCAGGGACAGGGAGGGGATTGTCCCTCTCTGCTCTGCCCTCGGAGGCCCCAGCTGGAGTCCTGTGTCCAGAGCTGGGGCCCCAGGACAAGAAAGATGTGGGGCTGTTGGAGAGGGGTCAGAGGAGCCACAGAGATGATCAGAGGGCTGGAGCAGCTCCCATATGGAGAGAGACTGAGGGAGCTGGGCTGGGTCAGCCTGGAGAAGAGAAGGCTGTGGGGGGACCTCACTGCAGCCTCCCAGTCCCTGAAGGGAGCAGAGGAACAGGAGGGGAATCAGCTTGTTAAAGGGCAGAGACTGGCAGGACAAAGGGGATGGAGTGAAGATGAAGGAGGGAAGGGTGAGATGAGATATTAGGGGGAAGTTTTTTCCAGAGAGAGTGGTGAGGGGCTGCAACAGGCTGCCCAGAGAGGGGGTGGGTGCCCCGTCCCTGGGGGTGTTCAAGGCCAGGTTGGCTGGGGCCCTGGGCAACCTTGTGTAGCTCCAGGCCTGGAGGTTGGTGTCCCTGCCTGTGGCAGGGGGTTGGAGCTCTGTGATCACTGGGGTCCCTTCCAACCCAGGCCATTCTATGATTCTGTGATATTAACATAAATGAGTCTTCAAGCTGCATGATATGTCTGTGTGGAGAACCCTAACGAGTTTTTGATGCCTGATCTCTGCACAGATGCCATCGGATTCCAGGAGTTCACCCCAGAACCCCAAATAAATTCAAGAAGTACAGCCGTAGGTCATGGGACCAGCAAATTAAACTATGGAAAGTTGCACTGCATTCCTGGGATCCCCCTACTGAAGATGGATGTGATCTGCAAGAAATGTATGTATGGAGTATTCACAGTGTCTTACAGAAATTAATGTAAAATCTTAGGGTAAAAAAACCCAACACCCTCCAAAAAACAAACCCCACCCAAACCAGCACAGCCCTTCTGGAGCCAAGTCAGTGATTTTGAATGTTTTCATTCTTTACTTGTCCACACTTAGTGCTGCTCAGTGCCTTCTTGATCAAAACATGTATCAGCTTTCTGGGCCTAGTTGGTGAGATGGGACTTGCCCAGTGTCCTTGCAAAGGCATACAGATAAACCACTGGCTGCTTTAATGTGTGTCTGCTGGGTGAAATCAGAGTTCATTCTGAGAGCACACCACTGAGGCCAGCTGGTTCTTTTAGAGCACTCTGCAGATCAGTCTGTGGTGGGAGCAATGCTGGAGAGGTCTTACTGGGAGACAGAGCTCTCAAACACTGAGCTTGGACCGATGCAAGGTGTAAGAAGGTGCCTCATAGCTGTCTCACCAGTTAAAGAGCAGTGGAGTAAGTCCTTGTTTCTTGAGCAGAGGATTTGTAAAATCACCTCAGGGCACCATTAAATTAAAAGCATGTCCCCAGGTGTTCACTGTTCAAGCTGCTGTGGTGTTCTGCTCTGGAAGAGGAAGAATAATGCAACTAGGTGCTTCCCTCTCTAGAAAGCAGTGAGGCAAATGGGGAACATCTGAAATAAAGCTGTAGTACTACAGAAGGAAGGTGTACAGATGTATCTCATTCCTCAGCAAAGTTTTGTAGTAATTAACCCACTGTTTTTCCCTAATAGTCATGTTGATTTTTAAGACTAACATGGAGCAATGGGATCTAAAAGCAAGGGCTTTACTTTCAGCTTCCTTCTACTTGTAATGATGAGGGCAGTTGGTACTTCAGCCTTCACTGGTGTTGAAATATTGTTTCTTCAGATGCTGGGGTCTAGTGTCTCCAGTGGATGTTAAATCCTGTGTTGCAAATCAAACTGACTAAAACCTTGTCTGGGGAAAAAAATTTCCTTGTTTTTTCCATAACATTTGTTCTCATTTCATTGTTTTGAGTGTGACTTTAATCTTGTCCTTAGTCATTTTGGCTGCACTGAGGTGACCTGCTATTCTGTCTGGTCTCTGCAGTTTGCCACCACTGTCCTTATCTCTGTAGGTCTCTCTGCTTTTGTTTATCACTTTCAGACCTGCACCTACAAACTGCTACTGACTATGAGCAAACTGGAATTGTTTTTAATTCTTTTCCAGTAGCCCTGTTGACCTTGGTGAGATGGAGACAGAATCTGTGGGAAGCAATTCTACTGAGTCTCAAACAAGCTGTCAAGAAAATGATGTAAGCACACTTATCACCTGCATAAATACTTGTTAATAATTGGCCCATTACTTAAAATTCTCTCCAGAGTAGCCTGGATATATAAGAAATCCCATAATCTGTTTATAAAGCTGAGTGGTTTTCCCCAGCTATAGCCAGTATCTGCCTGTAGTCTGCATTTAGAGAGCTGGAACTGAAGTGACCATCTCAACTGACAAGACATCTCACTTCTCCTAGTCTGCACAAGAAACTGGGTCAGTCTGCAGCACGTCCAGGGGAAATGCTGCTTTAGGTTGCAGTGTCTAATGTTAACATGGGCTGCACTTTCCCTGGCACACTCAGACTCTTTGGAATAGGCTCTGCTTATATGCAGCAAGCATGTAGTCCAGCTGAGCAGTAACCTTGAGTAAGATCCAGTACTGTTCTTACTGGTTCTGTTTCTCTGAGTGTTGAATCTCCAGTGTTTTAATGCAGGCACATGTATATCCTTAAAACTCTTGCAACAGATCTTAAATGTGGTAGAATGGACAGAAGCCTTCATTTAAGTCTCTTCAATTTAAGATTAGCCTTTTAAGTGTTTGTAAGCCCTGCTGTAGTATGGTCTAAATTAATTATTGCATAGCTAAACCTGCATTGAGCTGCTAATTAGTACCTGACTTTGTATTCCAGGATACCTGTTCCAGCACGCCCACCAAAGTCAGACATGTTGACTATGAAGCAGAAGGTGAATTTGACTTGGAAGTGTGTTTGAGTGAACCACTTAAAGATTTTGATACTGTGAGTTAAACAGCCTCTTGCAAACTGTTTTAGAAGAAGTTTCTTTTAAAGCTCCAAGGTGTTAGCTCCATTCATGCAATGTCCATAGCAGGAAAGCTTAAAGTTGAAGACTGTTCTCCAAGTTGTGGTTGGTCTGTGTGTTCTGTGGGCCAGGCGTGTGTAAAAACACAGTTAAGCTGGCATGACTTCTTCTTTTTAACATTTAATTTATGTATATCAGAGTTTTTTTATAAAACCTTTCAATAGAAAAAATATCCAGAGGCAGTGCTGTCCTCAAGTAATGACCAGCAAGCCCTGCTGTGCCCACTGCTGCCCACCTGCAGATCAAGAGCAAAGCAGGGAGGTACTCTGGAGCATCTGTATATGCTCCCTGGCTTTTCCATCTGGCTCTTCTACAAAGATCTCACCATACTGTTACTACCACACTCATCTACTGCAGCTATTTACTGCAAGATTCCCTGCCTTACCTTTACAAAAGTGTTCCAGAAGCAACTGGAAATCAAATACCCTCAAGAACTTGGTGGTCAGTGTGGCACAGCCCAGGCAGCAACGCTTTAACAAGCAGGAGCCTGGATTTGAAACGTGTAAATAGTCTGGAGTCTTTTTTTTTAATACATTCAAGAAAAGAACATGTAAGGAAAGTGCTGGATTCTTTTTAATTTGCTGATTTTAAGTGTAAAACTGTTGTAAATGGTAACACTGTACAGACTTTCTGCTGAAAGCAGTTAATGTTTCTGTTGCTTTTGTAATGGGATGTTGCTGGAAAATAAATGGAATTGCATTTGCTTCTGACTCTTCACTTTCATCTCCTCCATCAGTTTTCCACAGATAACACAGTGCAGGAAAACACTGTAAAGCATGGATCTGAGACTGATACCAGTGCTAGGCCACCTCCCCGTCCCTGGGGGTGTCCAAGGCCAGGTTGGCTGGGGCCCTGGGCAACCTTGGGTAGCTCCAGGCCTGGAGGTTGGTGTCCCTGCCTGTGGCAGGGGGTTGGAGCTCTGTGACCCTTAGGGTCCCTTCCTACCCAGACCATTCTATGATTCTATGTGTGTGTTAGCATCATCCTCTGGCTTTCAGGGAGACCTTAAACCCTGTGTAGTTGTGTGCAGGCCACTGCAGTGACTTCCAGACTTGGCCTGCTGTTGACCTGTCACACGCCTCAGAAGCAGTTCAGTTTAGGAGATGCCCATTAGCTGGTTACCAAGTTCTGCTCTCCAGAGAAACTCCTAAAAAAGCAAGAGTGGCAGCTGGTCTTGCTTACTACTTAGAGTAGCCATTGCTCTGCCCTCCCAGCTCAGTAGTTGTTTCCTCCTTGTGCTGTCCCTGGGGTTGTGGAGTTCCCCCTCATGGTAGTTTAAGCTGCCATTTGGTTTGGAACTTTTCTCCTTTATCCCCTTCAGTGAAAGTGATCTTCAGGTCCAGCCAAACCCTTCCACATCTAATTAGAATCGTTGGATGTCTTAATGCTTCTACAGAATGGCCTAAAGGGGGTTAAACCAGACTCCCCAGGTGGCTCAGGAGCTGTTATGGGTGCCTCTCTTTTTAGCTTTGATGGTAGGCTGAAGACTTGGGTTTGGGGGAATGTGGGGAAAACCTCCTGAGGAACCCTAATGCCTGCACAGAGCAGCCAGACCTCAGGCAAAGAGCTGAGCCTGGTGCTCCTCTGGTCCCGTGGCACACACAGCACATACTTCTGTGCTGGCAAAGGTCTTGAGATGCTTTTAAGCTGCTGCAGAGCTCAGTCCATAACCTCATCTGTAATTTGAGACAAAGCCAACTAACTTGCTACCCCTTCTGCTTCAGAGTGTGGGGTCCTATGTTGCTGCTGTGTTTTCTGTGCTAATTTATCCCTGTTAACAAGCTTTGGCCAGCTTGCAGGCAACTTCTGCTTCAATAAAAATGAATCTTGGAGACTGTCCAGCCTCTCAGGTCTGCAAGTGTGCTCACCTCTGTGTTGGTAAAACCTTTCAGCCTAGAAATGGACCTGGGCTCTGCTCAGCAGCCACTTGGGAAACAAGCACAGATCTGTCTAATCCATCCTGAAACAGCCAGGCACCTGTGGGAGTGTCTCTAATCCTCCAGGTTATCCCCCCTTGCTTCCACTGCTTACAGCAGGTAGTTCTTACAGGTTATGTTTAAATAGAGACCTCGTGTTGTCTGAGTTGGGATGTTTTTCGAGGTGCTCAGCGTCAAGGTAGGAAACTTCTCTGCACTAGAATAAAGCCCTCTCGTGGTGAAACGCGGGATAACCTCATCCATCCACCTTAGTACCAGACTCCTCTCACAGGAGAACACGTCTCTGCTCAGTTGCACACAGTGGAGCTTCCTGCAGGCAGAGAACTGACAGGTGCTGCTTTCAAATGTCGGGCTCAGTGGGTTCAATTCCCTTAAAAGTGGAACTGAGGAGGTGGCTGTGCAGGCAGCAGGTCCTGTGGCTGCTTTTTACAGATTTGTGCCTTCTGCTTTATGTTTCTCTTACTCCCTTCACCCCAGGTCTTGTTCCCTCTCAGCACCCTTCATCCCATGCCTGGCTAACTGATGGCAGCACCAGCAATGGCTGAGTTAAAGCTCCCTCTGGTTTAGCTGGGCTCCTCACCATCAGAAGGACAGGGAGGTCTTGGAGCGAGTCCAGAGAAGGGCAACCAGGCTGGGGAAGGGGCTGGAGGGCAAATCCTCTGAGGAGCAGCTGAGGGAGCTGGGGGTGTTAAGCCTGGAGAAGAGGAGGCTGAGGGGAGACCTTCTCCCCACCTCCCCTGCCCTGCCAGGAGGGTGCAGAGAGGTGGGCAATGGTCTCTTCAGCCAGGGGACAGGAGATGGGACAAGGGGCAATGGGCTCAAGCTGCCCCAGGGCAGGGTCAGCTCAGCTGGGAGGGAAAAGTTCTTCCCTGGCAGAATTGTGGGGCTGTGGCACAGGCTGCCCAGGGAGGGGCTGAGTCACCTTCCCTGGGGGTGTTTAACAGAGGGGAGATGAGGTGCTCAGGGATCTGGTTTAGCTTGGGATGGGAATGGTTGGACTTGAGCATAAAGGCCTTCTCCAACCTTGTGACTCTGTAAAACTCTGCTGTAGAGGCAGGGTGTGCCAGAGCAGCGCTGTACCCCTGCGTGTGCATCTCTGTGTCCCTCTGCTGGGGACCTGACAGTTCCTCAGCCAAACTGGACTGGTGGCAGGGCCCTTTCAAAAGAATTTGGAACTCACTGGAAGTTCTTACCCTTTTCCATTTAGTTTCTCAAAATGTGAGAAGGTTGGTGAATAACTGCTCAAGAATTCCTCTTTCGAGTGCTTCCAGACAAACAGGGATAATTTGGCAAACTCTATAAATACTCAGGACATCAAAGTTACTTTGAGAAGTATCAAGAACCCATTTGATTTTCAAACCAACCAATGCAGCTGAGGTATAGTGTGTTGGCTTCAAGTTGCTGAGGAGAGCAAGCAGCACTGCTGAGCAGAATTTATCTCTGTGGCATTTAATTTTGTGGCATCTGGGCAGCACCTACACACCAAACATGCAAGATCTCACAGCTGCCACTTCTGCCCCCCCTGTACTCTTGGACTCCTGGTGCTATTCACTGAGTTTCTCACCTCCCTTGGATTGTATTTAAGCAGAAGAGCAAACTAATTTACCTCCCCCAAAAAAGTGCAGATTCATCCACTTGAGAAGCATCTGAGGTTGAGGTGGAAAGTTGGAATTTACTTTGGGGGTTAAACTGGGGTTCAGCTGTCCACGCTGGGAGCTTTCTGGCTATTCAAGTGCCTATTGAGCAAGTTCCTGGGAGGTGCAGGACGGGCTGTAATCATGGTTAAAAACAACGTTGCCCCTTTGTGTTCCTTCAGAAAAGGGGTTACTCCAGTTCTGGGGTAAAATGCTTTGTTTTCAGGAACAGGAGAGCAACAGAGAGCTGCGGATTCGCGCCTCCTCCTCGAGGCAGCTTTCATGTGCTAGAATCAAAGTCACTTTGCAGCACTGCAGAGGGCAGTAAAAGTGCATGTTTAATTACAGGCACACAAAAGGCATCTGGGAGTCGCTTTACATTCGGTGTAAATGCCAGGAATCTCATTATACTTACTGATTCTGACCTCGGGAGACACCCCTGGCTCCAACAAAACCCCTCCGAGTCTGTCATCTTTCCCTGTTCTTTCCATTTCCAGTTTCACTTGATCTTAAGCCCATTATTGCAGGGAATGGAAGATAATAGTAACTTAACAGCAGACAGAGAACAAAATGGACTTCGGGGGGGAAAGAAAAGTCCTCCTGGCAGAGTACTGGGCTCCTTGCACTCAGAATGCTTCCTCTGGATAGCAGTACGGAGCTGCAACTGCTTGATGAAGATGGGGGGTTTAATTCTGTAAAGAATAGAGAAAACTTGATTTTATTTTTCCTGAGGGCTTAAGATTCCCATGGAAAAATGAGTTTCAGGATTTTATCCTCAGTATTGACTATTTTTCAGAGTATTCCTGACTACTGGACCTGTGTTCACTGGCATCTGTTAAACTGTGCTTGTGCCTCAGACCTACCAAATTGTCAGGGGCTCTCCAAGCTTCACCGTGTGAATTCAAATTGGAGTTGGAGTGTTGGATGTGAATCGGAGCAGCAGGGCATTCCCAGCAACTGGAAAGAGGGAGAGAGTGCTAGAGACAGTAACTGAGAGCCAGTTAGTCTGATCCAGAGACTGCTTGGAGCTGCACATTGTGTGCCAGGAGGTGGCAAAGCTTGAATTAATAGATGGAGAAGAAACCAAATGACATTCTGGTGGTCCCCAGCACTTGGGTACATGTTAAAAATTTTAAAAAATATATACATGTGAAGCCATCCAGGCTTCCCTGGAAGCAGAGTCACCCCTCAGTATCCTTCCTAGAGCCTCTGGAACAACGTATGCCAGAGATCAGATCACGGAGTCACAGGGTTGGAAAAGACCTTTAAGATCATCAAGTCCAACCATTCCCATCCCAAGCTAAACCAGATCCCTGAGCACCTCATCTACCCTTTTTTAAACACACCCAGGGAAGGTGACTCAGCCCTCCAGCCCCTTCCCCAGCCTGGTTGCCCTTCTCTGGACTCGCTCCAGGACCCCAATGTCCTTCTAATGGTGAGAAGCCCAGATGGGTAACAAACCCCCCAGCACTGGCTAACACAATCTTTATGCTGGGCTGGGTATGGCATGAAGTGTAAAGCAGAGAGGTGAGGCTTTACCTGACCCAACCTATTTCTAATGGGATTCTGTAGGATACCTGTCAAGCAGCTTTCTGACTGGGTCAGTCTCTCCTCCCAGTAGTAAATACAGATGTATTATAAGGATTGAAGTATTTTAAATGTAGATATATCTCATATTTTTAAATCTGAATTGCTGATGTGCTTCCAGTGGGTGCCATTATTCCTCCAATTCATGCCATAGATTAAGCAAGACCTAATGCAGCTGCATTATTGGGATCTTAATGAAGAGTGGCTGGAAGGAATGAGAGGTTTTGCAAATCATCATTTGGGCTGGTTGAAGTAGTTGCTCTCAAGCAGGTGGTGAGCTCTTCAGGAAGGGTCTAGGGGTAGGGATGGGCTTCTCATGGTGTGGAGCATTTCTGCATACCAAACTTCTATTAAAAACCCCTAGGGTATCAGTCTGGGGAACCTGGACTTGGATCCTGGCTGTGCCTGCTGGGGAGTATTAGCTTAACAGCTGGACTTGATGATGATCTTACAGGTCTTTTCCAAACTAAATGATTCTGTGATTCTATGGAGTCTTTGTTTCTACATCAGGAAATGGACTAATTTTGGATGATGCTAAGTTGTTCTCTCCAAAAGCCTCCTGAGCAAATCTAGCATGAATTCCCAAGCTATAATTCTTAGAGGTAAAGTGGAACTGGGTAGCATGGTGCAACATACACTTTGTCTTCCAGGACCAGTCTGGTTTAAGTAGAACCACAAGTAGAATTTAGGCTCTTTGCTGGGATTCAGCATACAGGTTTATTCTGGTTGGGTTTGGGTTTGTTTTTATTAATGAATTACTCTAAAAAAGCCATGAAAACCCAAGGTAAGTGTCTAAAATGGGACTGAAGGTGTTGTAAAGATGTGTCACAAATTAAAATGGGTATTGATGGGGGGGGACCCCACATCCCTGTGGGCTGAGTATGTCTGACTACCAACAACAAAGTACCCCCCTTGTGTGAACTCTGTTGTGCACCAGCTCACAGGACACTGCAGCCCAGAGCAGCGTTTCCCTTCCAGAGCCTCCTTGCCCCGAGTGCTGCTTTCCACGAGGACGCAGATGAAGAAGGGATGATCCCTTTAAGTGCTTGATAGGTTAAGTCAGGAAATTCATATCTCACACACCAGGCAAAAATATGCTGGCAACTGCTGGGAAAAATGACAACTGCAGAGTGTGAGTGCTTGTCAAATCAATGAGGCTTTTCTCTCCTTTCGGTGAGAATTTATTTGCAGGGGTTGGGGAGCTGAGAAAATCAGATTCCTGACCTAATGGTCACCCCCATTGGCATCTCATTGTGGCAAACGCTCTCTGCTGCAGTCCATTCAAGTGATTGGCAATGACAGCCTGGATGGATATTGTCAGTTGACAGGGCTGTGCGCGCTCTCTGCCTCAGAGGCGGCGCGAGCCGTCCCTTCCCCAGCGCGCCGTGCCACAAGTGGAGTCCATCAATGGCTGGATGAATGCATGTGCTTCCCCCCTGTCATCTGCAACACAAAATATCCCACCCCCAGCCCTCAAATCGTATGCTAAGTACATTCACACACATGCATTTAACACTCGGAGGGAGCCTGGAGCCAAGCTGAGCAGGTCCCTCCAAACACCCGGGCTGTATGGGGTTTTTTGGGGGTGGTGGGGTGTGGTATTTTTTTGGTAGTCATTAGGAATTTCATGGAAAATGTAAAACTGCCCATTTGATATGGGAAATCTCCATGGAAAATGTGAAATTCCAGTGTTTCCAGCAAGGTTTTGCTGACAGCTCATGCATGGAGAATAGCCTGAAAGACATGCATGCAATTAAGGGATCCATATAGGAGAGAACAACACAGGCAGTGGGGGATGTGGCCTTTGCTAGGGCCAGCTGGTGTCTGCTCCTGGGCTCTCTGAGGGCACCAGACCATTGAGAGAAGTGGGGAGAAAGGGGGTGGGGGGAAGAAAACAGAAGCTTCAGAGAAAGAGAACCAAGTCTGTGTGGGAGAAAATCCTGAAGCTCCTAGGTAACACCTCCCCTCCCCACGTCTCCCCCTCTCTGGGCACCCTTAAGATGCAGTTTCCAGCAGGACAGAAGCGTCTTGTTTTCGCAGAGGGGATGGTAATGATGCAAATACCAAGTGTGCAGAGCTGCTGGGGAGCCCAGCCAGGGAGCCAGGTGCTGAGGATGAAGGGTTCAGGAGGGAGGGCATTTCAATTTCGCTCTGTAATCATGTCAGGCACGTCACACCACGGCTTGTTGGAGGCGCTGGTGGCTCAGGAGCTACTTGTCTCATCGCTTCTCTGCTGTATTTCAGAGTGGTTTAGCCCCAGGAGGAAAAGCCCAGCTACTGGGTTTAGTCTAGAAGAGCAATTTCTCCACATCAGCTTGAAAAACCTTCGTGTGTTACTGAACAAGGAGGGCAGAACTGAGGAGAACTGCAAAATCTCCCTGGCTCCCCTCACCCTTCGCTTCCAACGCAATCCAAGAGTAGCACTGCACATGGGGATTCCTTGCTTTGCCTGTGGCCATTCCCCTGTCCATGGATCTTGTGCTCCTCACTGGTCCTTCTAATCTGCTGCCACTTCTAACCACACCTGTTGTGTGGAGCGGCGCTGAAGAGGCGAGTCCAGCTCAACAGCTGAAGCAAGGCCTAGGGAATGCCCAGTGGAAGAGACCTCAAGGTGATCTTCCTGTCTGAGGCAGGATCAGCTTCACCCATCACATTGCCAGACCTCCTCCTAACCCCAGATGCATCACTGAGGTTCTGAAACCCCTCCAGGGAATCACTTTCAGTCCTTCAGTATCTTCATGATTAAGAAAACTTCACCTAAAGATGCTCTTCTTTCCTGTGGGGCTTTAAACTGACTATTTCCCCTTCAATCCACCATGGGCATGGTGGGAAACAATGTCAGCACCTTTCCATGTGGCTGGACCAAGAGCATCAACTCGCCCAGCAGATGCACTTTGCATGGTGAGCCTGCAGCCCGTTTATTACCTTCCTCCTGCTGCTTTGCCCTTGGAATCTCTGGGCAGAGAATGTTAAACAAGGAAATGTTTCTCTTCATTTCTTGCCAGAGCCATGGTTTAGGGTCTTACAAGTGCAGCAGTTCAGGATGTTACGGCTGGCAATGCTGCTCTGATTTAATGTCCATTTGTGATGCACCAGCCCCTTCCTGGAGGTGAGCCAGCCTTGCGCCTGGAGGAATTCCATGTGGTCTCTCTTCTCCAGCTTGTGGGAGAAGTTTTCCAGCCTGGAAGATTAGGTGCAGTTTTTGCATGGAGATGGGTGCTGCTTTGTTACTGGTGAGACATTTGGGGGCTGTTGTGTTAAGATCCTCCCCCTTGTAAAGGGGAAAACACTCCAGAGATGGATGAAGTTATGTGTGAGCAGTTCAACACTGCGTGGCTGCTGTAAGGAAGGACCTTGTTTTCTCCCCCTCTTCCTCCTCTCCTTTGATCTCCAGCCAACAACATGCTTCTGCTCCTTATTTTGTACCCTCTCTTGCTGTTGTCAGACCCTTTTGTAAGCCAAGTAACTGGTAGGTTCAGCCAGCTGATTTAGCTCAGTAAAGGTCACAAAAAGAGCCAGTCAGTACAAAAACTGAGGAGGACCAGGAAGCTGAGAGTGCACTGGAGATGCACAGAAGATCTCCAGGCTGGGTGGAGCTCTGCCCAAAGGCAAAAGTTCTGTTATGGCAAAAGCAAATTCAACAGCTTGTCATGGGGAGGGAAAATCTTGCTGTTCTTCCTTCTGCTTCCAGCTGTGCTTTCCCTTCCTCTCCCTTGGGCCAGCTCTGGCACACGTTGAAGCAACTGGTAGAGCAAGGAGAAAACCACAGGGGGAACGAAAAAAGAGTTTGCATCTCAAAGGGGTCTGAATCCACACAGCCAAGGGTCAGTGTGAGGGAGGGCTGGGGAGAAGGGGAGAGGTGGCACTCAGGCTGTGCGAGTTGAGGATGCTGCAGTATGGATAAACCCTTAAGAGTCCATCCCCAGGAGGTTGGATGAGTGATGGATGAGTATCCATCATCCCTTTCCTCTGACCAGAGATGTAAGCAGCTGGTTGAGAACATGAAGATGGCATGTAGCCATCTTTGGTGTTTCATGGCCCTTGGTGTGCCTTCCACTGGCAAAGTTACTTAATGGTGGTGTTGAACCCATGAGCATCACAGTTCCTCCAGGCAAGCCACACTCTGTCTTCTTACCCAGCCCTCTGCATCCCCAGCATCCCATTAGCTGGGGAGCTGCTTTGCAGGGGGTTGGACCTGATAAGCTCTTGAGGTCCCTTCCAACCCCTGGGATTCTGGGATTCTATTGCCATGGAATGGAGATCCTCCCCCTCTGCTCTGCCCTGGTCAGGCCCCACCTGGAGTGTTGTGTCCAGTTCTGGGCTCCTTGGTATAAAAAGGACACGGATCTCCTGGAGAGAGTCCAGAGGAGGCTACAGAGATGCTGAAGGGCCTGGAGCATCTCCCCTGTGAGGAAAGGCTGAGTGAGCTGGGGCTGTTCAGCCTGGAGAAAAGAAGACCAAGGGGGGACCTAATTAAAGTCTATAATTATCTGAAGCAGGGGATGCAGGGGAAATGGGCAGCCCCTTTTCAGTGTCTGTGGGGACAGGACAAGGGGCAATGGCTGCAAGTTGGAGCACAGGGAGTTCCACAGCAACATGGGGAAGAACTTTTTCCCAGTGAGGGTGAGGGAGCCCTGGGACAGGCTGCCCAGGGGGTGTGGAGTCTCCTTCTCTGGAGAGATTCCAGCCCCATCTGGACACCGACCTGTGTGCCCTGTCCCAGGGACCCTGCTCTGGCAGGGGGTTGGACCCCATGGGCTCTGGAGGGCCCTTCCAACCCCTACAGCTCTGTGAGTCTGTGATGGCACATCCAGCAAGGACTGTGTGCTGACTTCCCAACCGACCTGTGAAGTCTGCTGCCTCCCTCCTGCCCTGTCCTTGGCACTTTGCATGAAGGTGCTGGGCTGTCCCCAGCAGCCCAGATGTGTCCCCCCCCCTCTGCCTGCTCTCTTGCCTGTCCAGAGCCACTGGAGCAGCAGCACTTTCTGCAGTGCATCCACATCTGCTGGAGCTTGCTTGCTGAAGCAGGTCTAGCTGAAATGCCTCAAAGAATCCTCTCTAGAGCATTAAGATGGAGACAGATTGCTTCTCTCCTGCAAGAAAGGAGAGCAAAGTCTTGCTTGCACCAGCCAGAGCTGGGTTGGAGCGGGAGGCGTTTGTTTCCAGCCACGGCTCGGTCCCTGCGGGCGAGTGAGCAGCAGAGCTCTGCAGTGAGAACTCCCTGGCATGATTTGCATTGCTCTTTAACATGTGTTCAGTAAAACCAGAGCAAACCTGTCCATGGGCACTCCTCACCTTCCTTTAGTTTCTCACCAGATTAAAGGATCCCAGGAGGAGTCTGGTTTTAATGCAGCGCAGGAGTGTCCGTCCCCCCACTCGCTCCAGGGTTTGTATTAGTTTAATGAATTGGTTTAAATTAACATCGAGTTGAATGGGTGCCACTCTTTCATGTAGATGACACCTGAGGCTACTAGATAAACAAGAGATGAGGTGAGAGGACCTTTGAATTCCTCACAGCCCTACAGAAAGCTGTATGAATGAACTGAGGTCTATTTTTGTCTTCATTCTCCTGCCTTTTAAAAGAAAACCATAAGGTGGCTGGAACCGCTCTTAGCAGCAAGACAGGGCCAGGGAGTGGGTGGAGAAGAACTCCAGGAGGTTCTTCTGGGAGTACCTGGGAGTGCCTCATCCCAAAGCTGGGGGAGCTGCCAGCAAGCTGCACATGTGCAGCACATGAATGGCTGAAAAGAGGAAACGCAGGGGAAGGCTGCAGGGCTAAATCCCAATCCCATTTAAAGTCAGTGGCAAAGCTCCACTGACAAAGGTTGGCCCTTGGCCCTGAATTCATTTGTTCAGAGGCTTTGCTTGTGCAATTCTTAATCTGTGCTGATGAGCAATAATTGCTACAGGAAGGGAAAAGCACAGAGGAGGCAACAGCAGCAGCACAAGAGCCATGGAATCCATCCTGACCCTGCCTGGACTCGGCATCTCACCGCACGGTTTCATTCTGTGCGTTGCTGGAGGGGAGCATCCTCCTTGTGCCAATGCCACATCAAAGTGCAGTGTGTGGGGCATGATTTCAGCATCCCAGGGTAGCAGACAGCAGCAGCCTGAGCTGCCTGTGAAATGAGCTGGGCTGTGGGGCTGCAGCCCAACAAAGGCTCGCGTTCCTTTTGAAGGTGTTTGGGGAAAGGTAAAATCTCATCAGTCGTGCAGAGTGATTCAGGGAACTCTCCCTGAACAGCAGAAATGCAGGTGACAGCCACACATGGGCTTCACACACCGGGGCTTCCCCAAGAAGCTGGCTAACAGTGGCCCCAGTCGCAGGTGGGGAAGCTGAAGCACAGGAGTGGCTTGTGCAGCATCACACAGGGGGTCAGAGGCATGAAGGGGACGGCTTCCCTGGCTGCTCTTCTGCCTCACAGTTCATCTGTAAGACAAAAATGACCTCCTGCTTCAGGGGGCCATTCAGACCTCTAACTACTCCAGATGCTTCTTTTTAACACCATCATCTAAATAACGGATTTCAACTTGCACCACAGAGCAAGGATTGGTTTGGGGTTTTCTTTCTGCCAGGTGTAAACGGTGTCATTCTGGGGTGACTGGAGCACTGGGTTTTGTTCCTCGCTGTTCATGTTGCACTGGGGCATTTATACCGACTCTAACTCATACATCTGTTTTCATGAACCCAGTCATCTGGGAAGCATTTCAAATAACATTTCTTTGAAAGATGGTTGAAGAAACTGAAGATGAACCACCAGTTGTCTGTAGTCCTGTTAAATAACATCAGGATATAAGGGGGTTTTTTTAGAGCTCTCTTGAGCTTTAGCCAGTACTGCAACTGAAACTCTTCTTAAAAAAGGAAATCAAGCAAAGATGGTTATGAACACTCAGGGAAGGTTCATACTGTCTCATTTTGCTGCTCTCAGTGGCTCATATCCTTAATTTAAAGGAGATATAAATCTCATGTTTATAAATGAAGAGGCATCTCCCGTGGTTGAGTTCCGCTGATCCTCCGTGGTTCCTCGCCTGTGGTTCTGAAGCACCTCATGCTTGCAGCTGCTGGGGAACGATCCACGAGACAGACCCAGCACAGATCTTCAGTCTGCAAGGCAGCAACCCTGCCAAGGCATGGCAGCAGCCACGTCAGCTGAACTGGCCTGGGCAGCCTGTCCCAGGGCTCCCTTACCCTCACTGGGAAGAAGTTCTTCCCCACATTGGTGTGGAACTCCCTGTGCTCCAACTTGAGCCCATCGCCCCTTGTCCTGTCCCCACAGACCCTGAGAAGAGGCTGCCCATGTCCCCCTGTGTCCCACACTTGAGATATTTATAAACATTACTAAGATTCCCTCTTAACCTTCTTCTCTCCAGGCTGAACAGCCCCAGCTCTCTCAGCCTTTCCTCTTTCAGACCTCTGTCCTGTATGTGGAAAAGCTGGTGAACTCCCATCTTTTCTGAATGCCTGAGACCACATACCTTCCAATCTTAGGCATCTGATGCGTTTTCTTCTGCATATCTTCCCTTCCTCCCTCCAGCCAGACTTAACATCTGGAGTTGGGTTGGGAAGATTACCAAAGTTCAAGGCTTAAAATTGCTCTAAACCAGGCAAGTAAGCAGGCTGACCCTTACTGTTGCCTCTGATAAATACCCCATCTGGTCTTTGCTGCAAAGAGTAGGTAGTTACTTTTGGTCTCCAATGTGATTCCTTGTCCAGCCTGAATTTCCAAACTGGAAGGAAAACATCAGTGTTGCTTTATTTTGCACCAGTGCTCACAGAAAGCAGCAGGGTTAAGCACAGAATAAACCTGCTAGATCAAGAGATGAGGAGGAACATCCAGTGAAGGTTCAACACTTCACCTACAGGTCTCCAAGTTAAGCCCAGCTCAGGTGAGTGAAGTCTTAAAATACCAAATCCCTTCACCTCTTACTCTTTGCAGACAGGTCAATTCACAGAGCTGGGACCTGCCATTTTCACTGGCTTCCAACACAGCGTGGTGATTTCAGCCTGGGAGGAGGCCAATGGCGCTGGGCATAAAGCTCAGCTACTTGGTGCCAGTTGCAGCCTCAGGGCTGGCTGCCTTGGGGAAAAGAGCATGAGAATCACAGAACCCCAGAACAACAGGGGTTGGAAGGGGCCTCTGGAGACCATCTAGTTCAGCCCCCCTGCTAGAGCAGGATCACCTAGAGCAGGTTGCACAGGATCAGGCTGGTTTCAAGTATCACCAGAGCAGGAGACTCCACAACCTCTCTGGGCAGCCTGTCCCAGTGCCCTGTCACCCTCTCTCCTCATTGTCTGACTGCCTTTTGCTCCCACCTTCTCCTGCTTTTGAGCAACAAAACCCAAGGCACTGGCCAAACATAAGCCCTTTTCTTAGATACCTTGTTTTATATCTCATTATCCCAACCTGATGTGGGTTCTTCTTGCTCTTAAGACTGTGTAACCTAGTAAGGTTGACCCACTCTGTTACTGAGGTAATCTTTTCATTATATCCAACAGAACAATTCTGGAGCATCTTCAACAATTCTGCAGCAATTTCAACAATTCCTAGCTATAAACAAAAAAATAACCCCAACCATCCCCAAGAGCCCAGGATGCCAAGGTGTGCTTAGCTTCCATTTGTTCTCCAATGTGTTGCTTCCCTCTTTATGCACCTCTTTCAAACCTTAGCTCATTAATTCATCAAAGGGTCATCCACCTCTCTGTGCAGTCCAGTGGGCAGTGTTGTCTTCAGCCAGGTGACTCCTCCTTTTCAAGGTGATCTGCAATGGCTGGGAAATGCAAATGAAAACGTGAGGACCTGCAGCTCCTGTGGTTCTTTGCACTGAAGTCTGAGTGGGTTTGAGGCTTTTCTTCCTTTGTGTGATTTATCTTCCCTTGGTTCCAGCTGAAGGGTGAAAGCAATGCAATGCCAAACTGTATGCAAAGGAAGCTGGTGTGACTAGAGGTAGATAAGGGTTATGATCCATCTCTAGATAGATCCATACTAAGCACACAGTGCATTAGTATACTACAGAGTCTATGATTATATGATTCTAATTGCTCTATGTCATTTAGTAACAGCATTATCAAAGAATTTTTCTTTTCCATCCATCCTAGCCTGTTTTTCAGTATTTCCCTGGTGTCTTCTAACTCCCCTATTCTCATCACCTCAACAAATGGAAGAGACCAAGTCTGCTACTGTGTTTTTGATGGTTTTAGAGTCAGGGTTAAACTCACAACAGTGTTCATAGTACAAGACTTTGCCCCTTGGCAAGCCCTAGGAGGTGGAAATGTGCCTTGCCTTGGTGACATCTGTGTTGCTAAATAAAGCAGGAGCGAAGAAAGTTGGCACAGCCTGGCTAGATCATAGAGTCATAGAATCCCAGACTGGTCTGGGTTGGAAGGGACCCCAAGGATCACAGAGCTCCAACCCTCTGCCACAGGCAGGGACACCAACCTCCAGGCCTGGAGCTACACAAGGTTGCCCAGGGCCCCAGCCAACCTGGCCTTGAACACCCCCAGGGACGGGGCACCCACCCCCTCTCTGGGCAGCCTGTAGATAGAGTATAGCTGTGGCACCGTGGTCTTCTCTGGGCCCATGGGGGCCTTGTAGGCCGAAGACATCATGCTTTGAGTTTCAAAGTGTCCAGAGCAATGCATCAGCTGTGCTGTATCCCATCGAGATGGTGATTTCACAGTATGACACGGAGAGTGTGTATGTTTGGTGAGCTGACACACAGCATGAGGAGGGGCCAGACATCCTTCAGGATACGAAGTAACCTGGAGAGGGAGCCAGAGCTGACTTTGGACTGCCCATACTGCCTTTTAGGAATGCTCACTACCCCCCAAGGCCATGTCAGGCATTCCCTGGGAAGGTACTTATGGGCACAGGCCATGGCTATAGGACAAAAGGCACTGCCAGTTTAGCAGGGCATAGAGTTTCATTCATCTCTGGAATGAAATCCACCTGATTGATCTTCGTGTGTGCATATATGTATCTATCTATATATCTATCTTCACATCAGGCTCCACATGTTCATGTGTGCTGATGGAGCAGACACGTTTTGTGTTGTGGCTCCGTGTTGTTGTCATCACGTGTAGTATGTAGTACTTTTGATAGGGGCTCATGTTGCACATGGCAAAACTGCTCGTTTCAGCTAGTATGACATCTCTGTGGCCAGTGTGTGTTGACAGAGAAGTTCAGTGGTGGTGGTGGTGGGTTGCTAAATATCTCCAGCCGCTCTAAAAATTGCCAGAGTTGTGGGGAACAGCAGTTCTGCTGCCCATGTCTGAAGAAATTATTGGTAAGCATTCTGCAAGGGAAGAAAAAGGGAGGGGATGGGAAAAGTGAGATAAGGTTTGTCATTTAAACCTACACACGGAATAGCCTCACCTTATATCTTTAAATCTGCATCAATTATAATGCCTTGTTCACTTGCAAATTTCTCTTGAAGATAAAGAATCATGCCTGGTTTGTTTGCCATTCCTAGAGCCAAAGACAAGCTTCACTTACTCCCCTTTTATTTTCAATGACTAAGACTGAAAGAGCTAAATTACATTTCCTCCCTCCTATGGAAACCTGATGAACCAGTGTGAACCCGCACCTGAGAACCCCCGGGAACACGGAGGGTTTGGCCACACAGATCGGACAGTTGGATGCTTAATTGCGTTCTGGGCACAAAGCCTGCTTGAATGTGTGTCTTTTATGAAGTGTGTGGGAGGCCAGCACAAAAATTAGACCCCGTTAAGGTGCCAGAAGGAGAAGAGTGAGAGTGGTGCAAAGGCCTTGCAGTGCTTGTCTCTACTGTGCTGGAGAGCATCAAGCTGCCCGTGCCAGAAACCCTCTGAAAAATGCACCCTGAGTGTCAGCCTGGAGCTCATAAGCAAGATGTGAAGATCTGTGGGTGCTGGTAGAGACCCGAATGATCAGTTATTTATGGGGCTGACAAATAAAGTTGGTGCCAGGAGCAAATCCAGAACTGGAGGGAAAGAGAGCCTCAGAGGACGTCCATGGCCAGAGCAGCAGGAATAGCTGAGCTGTGCTGGGAGCACCTACATCCTGCAAGGGAGATGTTGCTTCACTAGAAAGGTTCAGCCAGAGATGGGGGTGAAAACAGGATTTTGGTCAAGAAAGGGAAGTGGGAAGAACAAGAACCCAGTGGCGTAATGGGATGAGTCTGGAAAGGGAGAATTTTCTTAGACATAAGGGTCATGATTTTCCAAAGTTTTACAAGATTAACTTAGCAGTGTGGCATTCACTCCAGATCTGCATTTGAATTTTCCCAGGCTTTGTCAAGTTGATGATTTGGAGCCCTTTTCTGGATGGGGGCCTCTTTGCATGAGTTGCTATGGATGATGAAATCATACTTGCTTGTAGTGGAGTAAAGCCTGGAAGGACTCCCTTGAAAGGAAAGCAGCTACTTACATAGAATGACAGAATCATAGACTGGTCTGGGTTGGAAGGGACCCCAAGGATCACAGAGCTCCAACCCCCTGCCACAGGCAGGGACACCAACCTCCAGGCCTGGAGCTACACAAGGTTGCCCAGGGCCCCAGCCAACCTGGCCTTGAACACCCCCAGGGACGGGGCACCCACCCCCTCTCTGGGCAGCCCCTTCCAGCCCCTCACCACTCCCTCAGGAAAAAAAATCCCCTTAATATCTAATTTAAACCTCTCCCCTTTAGCTTTAATCCATCCCCCTTGTCCTGCCATTGTCTACCCTGTTGAAAAGCTGATTTCCCTCATCCCCTCTCCGGCCATCTTGGTCGCTCAGTGAAGGCCGCACACAAACATGGGCGGCCTGCATCAGTCGTGACAAGGCACAGGGCCCTATGAACACAGCAGTTTAATATTTTGAGTACTGAGACATTTGCAATCACCTCCTCATTTTATTCTGTCGTTGTGACCCAACTGCAGCACAACACGCCAGCGCAGTCAGCGTCCGATACACCTTACAGGGTTCGCTTAGGGTTTGTAACTCGGGCCTGGCCTCGGCCTCTCAATCAGAACGCGAGGGAAACGCGTTGAGTGATCCCATTAATATAAATAGCACGAAAGTTAAAAGCAGGGCAGGGCGAAAGGACTTTTGATACACTGGCTGCCGCGGCCCTGGAGTCAGCAGGTGGCATTGTAGAACAATCAGAAATCACCAAACCCGCGGCGCTTCCCGCCCGCAGCCCCAGGCCCCAGCCCACGGGGGCAGGAGCATGAAACCCGCCTCTTCAGAACACATGAAAACGCACAATGAGCGGTTGCCAATTAGGGCCGGGGCTATTGTCTGCTAAAGGTCAAGTCTTGGCCTCGCTCAAATCTTTCAACGCCGGCTCCAGCGAGATTGGAGTTTGATGCATTTTGTGCAGTAAAGTTGCTTGGCCCTGCGCAGGGCAGAGCCAGCCTTTCCTCTCCCCTTCCCCCGTATTCCCCAGGCTTGGATATACGTGCTGGGAAACCTCGGGCAGGGAGGAACCTGGCCTTTTAATCTCCTACCGCCTCCCTCCCTGTAGGTATTGTGGAGGAACCGAGTTGTTGGCAGGGCAGTAGAAAAGGAGGTGGTTTGGCAACGTGGGCAAGGGGAGGGTGTATGGGACTGGGTTTGTTTTACTGTCTCCCAAGAGATTTTCTTTATGACTTTGGTGGTACATGTTTTTACAGCTTACTACTTTTAGTATCTGTCACTTGAAAAGAATAGATGGTCTAGATACAAGGGGAAAAAAAAACCCCATGCAAGCAGCAACACGTAACCAACAACGAGAAAACTTTCCCATGAAATACCCCGGTAATAGAGATGTGGCAGGGTGCTCAGTGAATTGCTGGTTAAGGAAAGGCTGAGGACCTTCTGGCCAGCTTCTGGATCCAGAGGCTGAAGATGAGAACCTTCGAGTTTCCTCGGGTCTGATGCCAGACCATCCCTCAGTCCAATGACCATGCCAAGACACTGTGCCTTCCAGCAGCCACAGCTGGCCAGGTGCTCTTCCCAGACACTGAACCAGGAATTAAGAGGTCCGTGTTTGCCTACGGCCCCAGTGCTGCAACTGCTGCTACACAGCAGAATATTGCCCAGCAGGGTTCTGGGTGATGCAAAGGTGGGGTTCTGGGTGGCACAGCGACAGGGTTCTGGGTGATGTAAGGGCTTTGACCTGCACAAAGGCAGAGATTAATTCCCCCCACACACACACACTTTTCGGTGTACGATGAGCTACTTATGTTGCTCCCTCTGCTCTTCCATGTGGGGCGGGTGTTTATTAAATTGGATGGTAACCTTTCTTCCCTGGCCACTGTCACTAGTGACTGTGGTGTCCCCAGGGTCTCTGGGCTACAGTGTCCCCTTGGGAGTGCAAGCTTAACTTTTAAACCCCTGCATAAGGAAGGGCTGACCTGTTGTTTCCACTGGCAGAACAATTGGTATGACCTCAGGGTGGCCCTGGAGAGGACCTCAACCTCCCTTTAACTGCTGGTGACAACAGCCACAGCTGGCACTGGGCACTGACCCCATACTTGTGTGGTCACCAATGCACTATGGGACTTTGTGAGGGTGTTTTCCAGTGGGCATTGGCATGGAGCTGGATCTCAGCCCAAATTCCTGGTTAAACCCACAGTTTTAGCGTGTTAATCCCCAAGTCTGAACTACCTGTGCTCTGTGTGTGTGGTCTTGAAAATTTACCAGTCTACTAAGAAAAAAAAAACCCAACAAAAATGATAATATTTGCCCATTTGTTGCCATGGTGATGAAGGAGTGTGGGACAAAAGCAAAATATTCCAGTTGCCCCAGGGCCTGTGAACAAGCAGAATTGGAAAGAGTTGGTGAGAATGTGCTGTTAATTGTAGCCAGAAACACAGTAGTCAGCCGCCACCACAGCCACCATCAAACCCTCTTTGGTGTTCAGCCATAGCAAAAGGACATCCTCTGAGAGCTGGGTGACAGCTGGACTTCCATCGTACCAGGCTGGATTTGGCCCATAAATCAAGCAAACTGAAAATCTGGCCTTGCCCCCTCGAGGTATTCCTTCTTTCCTGCTCCTAACATTATGGATAACCTGGAATGGGCAGATCTGGAAGGAAGTGTTATCTTGGTGCTGCCAGGGCTTGCAGGGGAGCTGGAGGGCAAAGGCTGTGCTGCTGACTCCCAGAGATAACAGGTGAAATGCAACAGTCCCCCAGCTTCTGTCTGCCCTGTGTGTGTCCCCCCAAATTAAACCCCTTCCCCCATGCATTTTTGGCAATAAGGAGGCACATGCTGCTTCCTGGGTATGGACTATGGGCTCAGAAATGAATTGGAATTGTTGGTTCTCATTCTGTAGGTGTACAACAGTTGGCATGAAACGCGTCTGCGTCTTCTGGAAATCCCTCTTCGGTGATGTGGAAGTGGCAGGTTTAACTTAAACCATGGCTGCTCCTAGCTAGCTTAAAAATCAAATAACATAAAAATAGAACCACCCAAATCAGTCATGGTGTCTTGGCCCTGTTTGTCACCTACACAATACAGATGGGGATGTGAGGCCCACTGGCAGAGCTACGTAGGCCGTGAGCTTTCCAGAGGCTGTCGGATCCATGTGTACCTGGCTCTTCTGAAAAAGTGTTTTCCCTGTCCCAACCTATGCTCTTCTCTTTGCAAGAACCCTTGTGACGATGATGCAACCTGCACATCGAGTCCATAATCATGAAAACCCTGGTACGTGCAGTAGGCAGCAGCAAGGGTGCCTAAGCACAGTGGTTTTTTGAGGCAGAATTATACAGCTTTTGCTACTTAAAATGGATTTTTCAAGAAGTGAAAGGGCAGCAGGTTAAAAAATGTGCCCAAATGAAATGCTGTCTTGTTGATGTAGCTTTAAATACAAAGCTGGTCAATATAAAGATCACAGGATCTGGCTTATGGTTGTCAGAGATGGAAAAATACTTATCAGATAAATCTCTGCCTAGGCAGATATAGTCCCTCCTAACAGAGGACTGGCTCTCATCTTTCATTGTTCTTTCTTCCATTAACCTGATCTTTGATCTCAGTTCCTGTTAGAAATAACTGTAAACAGTGGTGATGTTCTAGGCCATTAACCAGATGTAGAACACAGCCAGGTCCCTGCCACTAACAGCCCAGCAGAAAAGAGACACAATACAAGGGTAACACTTAATAATAATAATAATAATAATAATAATAATAATAATAATAATAATGAAAGAAGGCACAGCATTTTCATTTCCTGCAGGATCTGTCTGTCATGTCTGAAGTAAATCAGGCTGCTGGAAATGGGGTTCACAACACTGACTTCAGAATCATCCAGCCCAAGTACTCGGCCAAGCTGATGTTTTAATTTAACAAATACAGGTGTCCAGTTCACCTACATTAAGTTGGTATCCATTCCACCAGCAAGTTCTTGACAGAAAAGATACCTGAATGACAGAAATTGATCCTATGACAGGGTGTCGTGGTGATTTATACTCGATCTCTGCATGGTTTGAATCCTTAAAGCCTCCACCCCCATCCAGGTGATGTGCTGGGAAGCTCCTGGACCATGACAGGACTGCCCTCGCAGGTGGAGCTGCCCTGGAAGTCCTTCCCTGAAAAGATGAGGCTGAGCCCAGGCTGATGGTGTTCAGATAAAACCAAAAGGTGCATCTTGTCATTCGTAAAGCCTTCTGCTGGCCTGATAAATAAGCCCATAGAGCTAGTATTCTCCATACAGGAACCAACATCAGAGAAAAGCCAACGGTTTTACTTCAAGGTTTTCTATTTTAGTGATTTTGCACAGCATGACAGGCAACTGATAAAGGGAAGATGTGTGGAGCCATCAGGTTACAGACTTAAACTGCACATTTTAGCCACTCAGTATGTACAGGCTTTTGCTGAAGCATTATTTAGTCCCGTGCACAATCCCAAGTATTTATAAGTTGAATGTAAAGTCTATCACTGGGAAAATGACACAGAGAAGGAGATCTGCTTTAAATGTGTGCTTGAGTACTGCTGGAGAGCTTTTATCAAGAACAGACTGTAGCACTTCCTATTGTTTTATATTCTGTCCTTTCAGAGGCTTGAGAGTGATGTCATAACAGGGGGAAACTTGTCATGGACACACATTAAAACCTGAACACAAGGAGAAGCCCTTTGATGACAGATATTTGGATACACAGACGGGTAATTCAATAAGGGGAGAAAATGCTGAATTAAAGACATTTTTGGAGTGACTGAGATGCACGCCTCAGAAACTCTACCTCGGTTCACAGAGGCACATGCTGAACTGCAATCAAATGACTATGTCCAGCTCTGCAGTTTCAATCATTCCTCCCGTTTATAGGGGTCTTTTTGTCTTGAATTAGGCAAAACGTGAGCCCAACAGGAAATTAAGCAACCAAGCAAAATCAGGAAATTCACTCAAGTGGCTTAGCCAGTGGAATGCCACTGCTATCTTCAAACTCAGACTCCAAAGAGGAGAGGTTGAACTGCAGTCAGATTGATTTTCAAAGTGGCTAATGTGCTTTTAATTTATACAAGGTTTGGTAACGAGGAAAAATCCAGGCAGAGCCTTATATTGCTGTTGTGAAGTTGGGTTTTGATATTTTTTTCCAGAGAAAGCCTCATCTTGCAGACAGACAGACACAGAATGAGTTTTAAAATGCACCACTCGTATAAAAAACAATTGAAATGGCTATCTCTGTGTCAGAGTTCAAGATGCTCCTTATAAACAAAGAACCTGCTGGCGTTAAGACATTAAAAATGAACTGAAAGGGGAAACATACACCCAAAGATTGTACTTCTTCCTCAAAAAGCTTATTTGATGATAGCTCTCTGGGGGGAGGAAATTCTTTTAGCTGTTTACTGATGTCCCTGCATTTGGGATCTTCAGTTCTGCATGCAGAACATTTTCACTGATATTTTTGGAGAGTAAGCTACAATTTTTGATTCACAAAAAAACCACCTAACTCCTCAAAACACTTTCTTGCTTGCAGATTCCCAAAATTATTTAGAGTACCTGGATCCTGTAGAGATGGTCCAGGTCCCTGCTGAACTGGGCACTGCACCAGCACCGGGTCAGTAATAGAGTCCCTGCCTAAAGAATTGCCCCAGGGAGGATGAGGAGAGAAGGAGGCAGGAATAGGAGTTCAGGGAAAAGAGAATGTGTGTGGTGATCAGCCTGGTGAGTGGCATCTTTGGTGCACCTCTGGCAGGCTTTGACAAGCTTCTGTAGGTCACAGAGCAAAGGCAGAGCTTGTGAGGGGACATGACAGGAGATACTGAACTGGGCACTGGGGAGGCCGCACCTCGAGTGCTGGGTCCAGTTCTGGGCTCCTCACCATCAGAAGGACATGGAGGTCCTGGAGCGAGTCCAGAGAAGGGCAACCAGGCTGGGGAAGGGGCTGGAGGGCAAATCCTCTGAGGAGCAGCTGAGGGAGCTGGGGGTGTTCAGCCTGGAGAAGAGGAGGCTGAGGGGAGACCTTCTCCCCACCTCCCCTGCCCTGCCAGGAGGGTGCAGAGAGGTGGGCGATGGTCTCTGCAGCCAGGGGACAGGAGATGGGACAAGGGGCAATGGGCTCAAGCTGCCCCAGGGCAGGGTCAGCTCAGATGGGAGGGAAAAGTTCTTCCCTGGCAGAGTTGTGGGGCTGTGGCACAGGCTGCCCAGGGAGGGGCTGAGTCACCTTCCCTGGGTGTGTTTAACAGAGGGGAGATGAGGTGCTCAGGGATCTGGTTTAGTTTAGGATGGGAATGGTTGGACTTGATGATCTTAAAGGTCTTTTCCAACCTTGTGATTCTGTGATTCTGTGAATGCAATCACCTTGCAGATACCTAGAGGGAGTTTCTCTGAGGCCTGACAAGAGCCTGGCACAGATGCCCATCGGTTCCCTGGCTGATCTGTACTATGGGTTCTGGTGGCCTCACTGTGTTAGATACACCACAGTCCCGTGGGTATCTGTAACTGTGCCTGTAAATACACACTGTTGTTTACTTAGCAATGCACTGCACCTGCCACTGATTCAAACTAACCATGAGATGCTTCACTAGCTTCAGGAAGAAACCATGGAGCCTCTGTGGGTGCTAAGTCTGGGGCTGGAGGGTCTCACTGCTTCTTCCTGAACCCCACACCTGTTTCGTAGTCTTCCTGCTTGGTTCTTTCTCCCTGGGAGTACAGCTTTGTGCACGGCCTTCAAAACACTTCTGAAGGTCCCATGTCAGTATAAAAATAACAGCTATAATCAAATCTTCTGTCTTTAGCAAACAGTTTCAGTGATGAGGGAGGATCTACTGCTCCCCCACTTTGTTCTTCCCAACACAGGGACAGCTCTGTGTGTCACCTGTGCCTCTCCACGTGTATCTGTACCCACTGCAATACACTTAAAACCAGTTGGGACAACTTCAGTTGGATTTGGTAAAGGTTTAGAAGCCTTCTGGAGGTTGCACAAAATTTAGGGGAGCCAACTGAGTAGAAGACACCCTACAAGTGATCCCACTGAAAAGAAAGCTACTTCATCAGTGGTGAGGTTCTGGAACAGGCTGCCCAAAGAGGTGGTGGATGCCCCATCCTGGGGGTGTTCAAGGCCAGGTTGGATGGGGCCCTCCAGGCCTGGAGGTTGGTGGAGGGGAGTTGAAGCTCTGTGGTCATTGGGGTCCCTTCCAACCAGTCTATGATTCTATGATTCTATAATTCTGTGATCAGCTCCTGTGGTCTTAGACAACAGAGAATACGGAGAGAAAAAACTTGGGAGGCTTTGCAGCTACCCCAACTGCAGAAAAGGTTCAGTCAGGACTTGTATCTCAGTCAGTCAGCCTTGAACCATATCCAAAAGACACCAAGTTTCATTGAAATGGACTTTTAAAATTTATTAGCTCAAATATTATCTCTCCCTTCTTCAGATGTCTCCTAGCTTGAAACACAGAACAGTTTTAAGTGGGTGTTTTGAAGTGATGCGGATTCAACAGATGGACCTACTCAGTGGATGAGCAACTGGCTGGCTGGGTGGGTGCACTCCAAGAGGCATGGTCAACAGCTCACTGCCCAAGTGGACACCAGTGATGAGTGGAGCTCCTCAGGGGTCAGCACTGGGACCAGCATGTTCAGCGTCTCTGTTGGTGATATGGACAGTAGGATCAAGTGCACCCTCAGCAAGTTTGCTGAGGACAACAAGCTGTGTGGTGTGGTTGACACCCTGGAGGGAAGGGATGCCACCCAGAGGGACCTGGACAGGCTGTAGGGGAGGGCCATGGGAAGCCCTCTTTCCATAGGACTGATGGATGACTCTTGCTTCCCCGCAAGGGAACAAGAGGGGGTCAGAAGACATTGACTGGGGGTCAGAAGGACATTCCCTCCCAGTCAGGGAAGCAGGGACATGAAGATTTATTTGTCCTCTTTTTATACCCTTCCCCTACAGCCAATGGCCTGCTTGACCTCCTGGATCATTCAGGCCATCATAAAAGCCTCAGGCAACAGTGGTCACTCCTGTTTTCTGCTTGTGAAACACAGGTTAGTCTCCCGAGAACTAAAATGCTTTAGTTTAATTGAAACTGTTTGATTTAACATATGAGTAAATGTAAAGGCTGAAGCAAGCAGGGGCCACACCAGGCAGTCTTTAGTGTCTGGGGGGGTCGAGGCAGAAGCTGCCTCTGCTTTAATGAAAGGTACACAGAGGTGGAAAAGGCTCTGATGGGCTTTGGCTGGAAAGACAGGGAGGAACAAAAACAAACCCAGTGGAAAGCACAAAGGAGAAGGCTGGTGTGGCTAAAGGACGTGGCTACACAGCCATTGCAGCAGCAGCCTGAATGGATGTGAATGAGAGGAGACTGTGTTAATCAAGGAGAAAAGTGAGAGAAAATCAGAAGTTCTACTTGACTCACAATGGGCTGGATCTGTCAGGTGTCTGGGATGGGGCTTCTGAGACAGGCTGCAATTTCAGTGTGAGAGGAGTAGGCAGGTCTGGGAACGTGAGTCGCAACACGTCACTTGGATTGTCTTCTGCAGGGGAAATGATCTGTAACTGGGAGATGTAAAAGCAAAGCCTTCCCTGCAAGAACATACCCAGCAGGTAGCATGCACCAAGCTCTGCAAAGAATCCGTGTTTAACATCCTGGGCATGGATCACTCTGCTGAAAATCCATCCTTACATCCCCACGTTGAGGTGATGATTAAAAAGGCTCCTTCTTTATCTAACCAAAGTCAATTTAGAAATGTGATGAAGCGAAATACAGATATTACTGGTTTGCAATCACTCTGTTTTCCAGTAAAATTTCATGGTTTGAAAGATCTTCGTTTCCTGGAAACTGGCAGAAGATACTAGGGTCTGACATAATGCCACTGCCCATCTTCTACCACTCCTCAGCAGATTTGGAGGTAGAATAAAAGAAAATAGTATCACTGAGGGTATAAACAAGACAGTGAGGAAGTGCTTATCCAGCGTGTTTCCTCAGGAAAATGAATTTATTTCTTGCTCCCTCAGACTTCTGGATTAGTAGTAACAGAAAAGTACCGGAAAAGTGCTACTATCACCATTAAACAAAACAAGAAATAAAAACCCCAACCCAAAACAAAGCTAAACAAACCCAACTAAAAATAAAACAAAAGCCCCACAACTCATAAAAACTGAGAAGGACACGAAATGGCTTGAGCAGAATTGAGAAGGACACAGAAATTCCGTATTAAAGCTGGTGAAACCCAACAACTGATATGCTGTGCAGAGCACGCTTTAAGTACCAGTGCTTATTAATCCAATTTATTTGCTAGTGATCTGTCTTCCCCATGCCCTGTATTAGAAATCACTAGAGGAGTTTGCAAGAGCCCCTTGCAAGCCCCATCCTGGCTGAAAAAACACAAACCCCAGCAGCCCTCCTGGCTGCACTGGGATGCAGGTACCTGATGTGCCTTCACCAGCCCTGGCTTTTTTCAAGGGAAGACAAGCTGGGGAGCAGTGCTGGGCTGAGAAAAGGCTTGCTCAGGAGATGAATAAGCCATTTGGTAACGCAGGCAAGTGTAGGGAAGGTCTAGGAAGGAAGTGCTGTATACTGCAAAAAGAACAAGGAGCTTGGAAACGTACGTAGGAAGGACTAGAAACTTGAGTAGGCAGAAGATGCTTTGGCTGAACTCTTAGCAATTTAGAGTTCTCGTGAGTGGGACTGTTCCTAGGGGATGGCAGTGAAAAGCAGAACAATGCTGGAATGGCTCAGCACTTGGAGCTCGATTTGCCCCTTTCTGCCTAATTCCTACCCTGAAAAATGAAGTATATCCTGGCCAGATGGCTCAATTTAAGAAGAGGCAGGCGACTGTGTAGCTGGAATAGCAGGTAATGGAGGTGAAAGGAAACATCAGCTGCGTACAGGGGGCACGGGATGGAGTCACCCTTCCATGAAATCCAATAAAACCTGATCTGGTCATGATTAACTCAACATTTTCAAAATCCTTTTAAGAGTTCACAAAGAACATAATGTCTAGCCAACTTGCAGTGGTGTACGAGGGACCCCTGACTCTAATATCCCAGGATGTCAGCCCTCTGCTTGTTTCAGGTTTTGATGCTGAACACTGCTTTGCTTCTCAATTCCAGCTTATTTATGCAGCATGCTTAATGCTTCGCCTCATGTCAACAAGCCCTTGAACATAAGTAAAGTACACTACACAGATAACTCATCTGTTTGAGCAGTCTGAGCAAGGTTTACGCTGAAACCACTAACTGAAACATCTAATTAGTGGCAGAACTTCCTCTTGTGCCCAGGACCTGTATGCACAGCCGTGAAACTGCTAAACACAGAGAATGGAGAAGTGTGAAAAGCATCTCTGACAAGGCTCAGCCGTGTCCAACCATCCCCTCAAAACACACAGGGCATCACAGGACCCCTTGGTACCCCCCCCTCAACACCTAGGCAGCATCTCCTGTACCTGCTCTATGTCAGACTCCAAAGCCAGTCCAGTTTCTCTGTTCAGCCCCTTGCGTGGGGACTCCCAGGGCTGGGAGATGGAATGCACATTGCCCCCTGGCTCCTGAGGGCGAGTGCAAAGTGACGCTGAGGAAAATGGGATCAGTGAAGGATTTTGCTGGATCTGGAGTCTTTCTGACAGGCCTTCATAAATTTGTCTTTAAAGCAGAGGCCCCTTTTCCGCTATACCCATTTTATGGGGAAACAGGCAAATGACTAACAGTGACTGCTACAAGCAGAGAAAACACCATTATTTGGGGTGAACTTACTCTCAACAACAGCCGTTGTTCTGTAAAAATGTGACAGAGCCCTGGGACAGGCTGCCCAGGGGGTGTGGAGTCTCCTTCTCTGGAGAGATTCCAGCCCCGTCTGGACACTGACCTGTGTGCCCTGTCCCAGGGACCCTGCTCTGGCAGGGGCTTGGACCCCATGGGCTCTGGAGGGCCCTTCCAACCCCTACAGCTCTGTGAGTCTGTGATTCTCTCATCTGTCTTGCTTCTACAACTCATCCTAAGAGGCTGTTACCACTGTATGTAGTAAATACACTAACGTTTAGTCTACTAACGCTGTGCTAGGTAAAAGGTGATGAGTGTACCCAGCAAAATCCCTTTCAACCACTTTGAAGCAGCGCTGGAAACGCTCATCTGAACCCCACGAGCAGCAGTGCCTGTTATGGAGTTATGGAGTGTCTGAACTATTTTCTGCAGTTTATTTCTTGAGCTGCATCAAATAGCTGCTGGGGTCCTTACCTACCAACAGTATGGAAATAACGACAACAAAAAAAGAACTGAGTTGCAGAGTCTCTTCTGTTTCCCTTCTTCATCTTAGGTGGTAATTTGCCTAGTCTGGCAACAGCTAAATACTGACATGTGTAGCATGAAGGTCTAGCTGTTGTTTCTGCATGAGGGGCAAAGCCAGCATTCTGAATAAGAAGGGAAAACTATTCCCCTTCCTGAATAACTGGATCTCAGAGCTAGCTGTTGAGATGGGATGTAAGAGGAACTGCTAATCCTTTATGGAAAACTGGGATCAAGGTGGACCAAACTGAACATAACATCCATAGACGTAGTGGGGACTTCCATATGCTTACTCTAGCAGTTGAGGTGCAGAAAACAGCCTCCAGAAGGGTACCTTAGAGCAACCATGCCCGTTCCCCTGGGTGTAAACTTCCTCCTGAGGCTTGTCCCAGTCGCACCTACTTCAGCACGTGTGTTACTGTGAAGGCAGCTTTCTGTCTCTCTCTAGTTTGGCTTCTCTCTTTTCTCTTTCTTTCAATTTAGAAACCTGTCTACGCTGATGTCTCTGTGTTTTGGTGGAAACAGATGGCCCTTCCTGGAGACACGCAGCCGAGTGAACAGACACCGACCACTTTAACACGTGGCAGCGCGTTTGTAATTAGATATTTAGAGTGCCAGACAATTAGTATCGAGCCTTGTCAGGAGGGGAATCGAGGGCTGTGTTTACCAAGGTCTGAATTGTAAACTGGAACCCTGCCAGAGCTTTACTCTTGGGGTATGAAGTAAAGGAAGACTATGGTTGAATACTGAATGACGTTGATTAAAGCTGCCACCTGCCCTGCCTCAGATACAGTCACTCACTTCTACTGCCCATCCTCAGCCCTTAGATTTGGTGACCACTGTATGTGATGTGCCCATGTGGTAAGTTTTGGGATGCAACCAGCAGATCACAGGAGGTACTACCTCTGTGACAACACTATTTAGGGCTCGGCTTCCTACCTGGTTTTGGACTATAGGCAGGTAAAAGCAGCTCCACCCCAAAAGAAGAGAGCATCACATACTGCCACAAAGAAAACAAAAGCTGATAAATCAAGGGGAAAATCGTGGGGGAGCATTACACCAGAAAAGAAAGAAGACTTAAGAGCCATCTAATCCCTAAGATAAATTAATTACTGCAAAGTTTTCACCCTAAGTTGGACATCCCCTGCCTGTGGACGTTGAGAGCAGAAGCACTGACTGCTGGGGGCCTGTGGCTGTAGCTCCTTTCATGTGCCACCCCCACCCCATGGCTGGAAGCAAGGAGTTGCAATGGAGAGGCAGTTGAGCTTCAGAAACACAGAGTTGCCCCTGGCTTTACCTTTCCTTGCAGCAGAAATAGTGCAGGAGGGGGCAGGAAAGTTCCGTGGCTGAGGGGAGAGAAACATCACTGTTTCAGAGCTAGGAAAATGGTTGAACTTGTAGGTGAGGGAAAACTGGTTTTATGTCAAAATCTCACCCCTGAGCTGCTGAACCCTGGTGGGATACTTAAGATACAATGGTTGTGAAAGATAAAATTGTATTATGACTTCATTCAAGAAAAAAACCCCACCCACCAACAACCTAAATTCTAAGTTTGGATAAGGATTTAGCAATGAAATGCTTCAGGGATAAGTTGTTTTCAGTGGGGAATTCTGTGTACAGAACTGATTACAGGATGGAGACAAATCCCTGCCAAAGATACGGGCAGGATCGTGAAAGCAGATGAACTACAATTTCCCATGCTCTAGAATTCACAATAAGGCCAGGAGCAAAATGAGCACAACCAGAAAGCATTTCAAGAGCCAGGACTGGGCTATGGGAGAGAGCTGTGTACTTTCCTCCGCGTACCTTTAATCACTTGCAAGATCTTTCTAAAGAAAGGTAGGTGTTGCTCTTACAGAGAACCAGTAGGCTAATTTCAATATTCATTGTATCATTTGGGAAAGGTATCTTGGAAAACTATCTGAAAAGACTTCAGCTTAAGGTTTATTAAAACACAATAAGCACATAAAGTTTCCAAGAAACTGAGTACCGTGGGGGTTTTATAGGGTCTAAAAGATGAGAGGACAGTGATGAAAAGCAAACAGCACCACCTGGTACTGCTGTCTGAAGTAAAACTGGGTTGAAGTTAGTGGTCTCTACAGGTTAAAATCTGAAAGCCTGGAAAACAAGCAAGATGAAGTATGGGTGTATCAGCAACGCAGTTTTGATTTGGAACGTTCACTCAGCTGGCTGTTGCAGTCCTGACTTGTAATTCACTAAGAACCTTACAGAATGGTAAGGTAAAGTCAGCTAAAAAACTCCTGGGTCAAGGGAAAGGTGAGGGAGAAATCCCAACTCCATGTGCAAAGACAGAAGAACAGGTTGCAGGAGGCCAAAACAACAGATGCTTGTTAAAGGGAGGCAAACTGCTTGCCAATAGTTACTGTTAATAAAAAAAAATACCTGTGCCTTGGTGATGTTAGGCCTGTAGGCAACAGTAAATCAGGGTTCTGTTTCTCATGATGTTACCAATTATGCACCCACATGAAGCAGTCTCTGCCCTGACAAGCGTACAGGGTAATTGTTGTCCAAACACATCCCACTTCCCCCCCTTCGGTTGACTCATAACTACTTTAGAGTAACTCCCACAGGAGCGGTTTATCGCCGAGTAAAGCCCAGACGTTGTGTTTCTGCCCGGCCTCCATTTTGAGAGGTGAGAGAAGATGGCACCAGGCCGGGCCGAGGCGGGACCCCCGCGGGAGGCGAGGCGGAGGCGCTTCCAGCGGGCCCGCCTGGCAGCTGCCCGCCGAGGGATGCAGGCAGCAGGCAAGCAGAGGGCAGTGTAACCACGGGGAACCCGGCAAGCACCAGCTACGGCAGGAGCCCGTTAGGACAGACTACAGCGATGGTTTCTGAGGGAAGCCCTGGGCACCACCCCAGCCCCCTCTGGGACCGCCACAGGCGCCGGGACCCCCGCCCTTCTGCGGACAGGCACTGCCAGGCTGAGTGCGGCCACCGGGCTCGGACAGGCCCTGCGAGAGGTCGCCCACGACTTGACAAGCCCCAAACGCAGCAGGGCCGGCTTGACCGGCACGCTCGGGCCCCGCTCCGGGCGCGGCACAATCCCCCCCGCCGCCCCTGCCCGGCCCTGACAGCCCTCAGACCCACGGCCTGTTCCCGCCCTCCTGAGAACCCCCCCGGCGCAGCTGTGCGCATGCCCAGCGGCGCGACCCGCGCATGCGCAGCCAGCCCAGCCAAGCACCGCCGCGCTCTGCTCGCTACGCCGCACGCGCACCCACCTCCTTCTTGCGGCTCCATCCGGGGACGCGATGACGTAATGGCCCCGCCGGGCATGAAGCGCTGTTCCAAGCCCACCTAGCGCTCCCCCCCCCCGCCCGCGCGCTCCCTGGCTAGCCAATGAGAGGAGCGCACCGCGCTGCCGCAATGCCTCCTGGGGGCTGTAGTCCGGCAACGTCTTCCCCGTCCTCTCTGGCACCACAGCTGTGCTTTCCCTGCGGGAGCGGACCCGCCCCCCGCACCTTGTGGGCCGGGCCCAGCGCGTCGCGCCGCCCTGTGGCAGAGCGGGTCAAAGTTCGGCGGGCGGGCGGCTCAGCCAATGAGAGGGGGCGGTGGCCGGGAGTGGGCGGAGCCAGCTGTGTTTTGTTCAATTGCCATTGAGAAGCCCGGTCCATACGCGGAGGGGAGGCGGCCCGGGCGGGCGCAGGTACCGGTGGCCGGCGCTGCGGTGAAGGGAGAGCCGGGGCGGGGGGGCCGCGCGGTTGGCCGCGGGGCAGCGCCCGCCGGCGGAGGGCGAGCTCGGCCGGCAGGTAACAGCCGCTGCGGCGGCTTGGAGGCAGCGCCAGGCGGAGGGCAGGAGGCCGGGCCCGGATCCCTTTGCGGAGCCCGGGCGGCTGCGGGGACCGGGCGGGGGGGAGCCCCGCGGGGCGGGGGTGTCACCCCCAGGCTGCCTTTCCTGGCGGCTGCCCGGCCCCTGCCGCTCCGCGCCTGCGGGCCGCTCCTCTCTTCAGCGATGCGAAGCGGCGGATAAAGCGGTGTCGGTGTTAGCGGCGCTCGGCCCGGGGGCCGCGCTTCTCCGGCGCGGCGGCAGCTGCGGGCCCTTCGCCCCGCCGGTAGCCGCAGCCGTGGCAGCCGAAATGGGGGGGTAAACCTCCCCTCCCCACCTCGGCCCCAAAACAACCAGCCCACCCCCCAAGCCCCGAGTCATCAGCGCTAACAGCTGCCGCTCGGGAGGGGAACCGGGCTGGCCGTGCCGCCTCTCCCCCCCCCCACCACCCCCGACGCGCAGCGGGGCCGCTCCGGCCGCCCCAAGCGGGGAGGGGTCGCGGAGGTTCCCCGTCCTCCGCGGGGCTCGGCAGGGCCTTTGTGCCGCCGGCGCGCAGGACGCGCGGGCGCCGAGCCGGGCTCGGCGGCGGCTCCAGGGGAGGGTTACGTCAGGAGGTGCGTGTCTCCCGACGGCACCTTCCCTTCCCTTCCACAGCCATTCCCGGGCGAGGAGGGGGGATGGTTTGCCTCTTCCTCCTCCCGCAGCGGTGGAAAGTTGATTCCTAATTTCGGGCTCGAAGGCGTAATGAGCGGGTAAGCGAACCAGCGCTTTGTGCGGGTGGTAAGGGCAGTGGCGTGGCTTTGTCCTGCTTCCGTGGGGCTGGCAAACGTCTCCTTGCCCGCACCGGGGCTGCTGACTCGTGGGATTCTGGATGCTGTGTGAGGAAGATGGCCTGTAGCTCCTCCTGAGAGACACGCAGCCTGGCCGCTGCGGATGGACCTCTGCCTTGGCCTTGCCTCAGGTCTCCCAGCTCTCTGGTGGGGGTCTGAAAGTTGAGAGGCGCGTTCCCTGCAGGTCATGGCTGTGCCCATCCAGGATCCTGTCAGGAGGCAGCTGCTGCAGGACAGGCGCTGTGCCGTGGCACAGCAACTTCCAGGTTGCCGGGGTGAGCCTGGCCAGAGGAGGCTCTGGCTCTAAACCTGCACGCCGAATTCTAGGCCTGGGGATGAGCTGAGCCAGCTGGTCAAGTCTATTTTCTGGTTCACTGTGCTTACATTAAAATTAGCTCCTGAGAAGAGTTCTTGCAGCCTTTGCTGTTACGCTGCCTCCCGTTCAGATGCTGCTAGGAAGTATTTTCACCCGAGCCGTTCTTGGCAGGGGAGCAGCGAGGTTTGTGTGCCTTGTGGCAAGCTGAAATGCTGCTGGATGTGTCCGAGTTGGGAATAGTCCGTTTGCTTCGAGTCAGGCATGTGAAACCTGGAGCACGATGTCTGCTGGACAGCAAAAACTTTCCCAGTGTGAGTTGATCTGGCTTGAATTTGAGATGCAGGGTACACAACCGAGCCCAAAGAGCTTCTAACTTTAGTTGTGGTGCTTCTGAAAACGCCAGGAAGAGCTGTACTCAGAGGCTTGGTCAGTATGTGTAGGGAGCTAAAATGAATATCCCAAGTGATTCTACAGAAGCTGGTGGAACTCCTAACTAGCAAATGGGTTTACTACTCATTTATTTTGAATTTCTGGAAAATACTCCTCTTAATACATCTGTTATTATTCATCTCTTTTTCTGGTCAGTAACAGCATTTTCTTCATCACATGGAACTACATGCTGCCTGTTAGCTGTAAACTTAAAATACAGATCTGCAAGGTCATCACCCTGATGATAAAACCTTTCAGGGTGTCCCATGCTGTGGTAATCTGGCTGCCCTCTAGCAGCTTCTCCCTGCCAGTGTGTAACCCGTAGTTATTGTCTCTCTAACTTGAGAATTTAAGTTGATGAATTAACTTCAAAGGTCCATTTTAAACTTGGCGTGGTGAAGCTTCACTGCTTCCCCTTAAGAGCTGTTTTTCTGCAGGGCACTGTGATTCAGAAGGCTGAAAGAGGAAACATTACTGGTGTTTGCAGCCACTGTGTTAAACTTTAGGGGTTTAGTAGGTAGCAAAATACTACATTGATCAAAACGTGGTGGGCAGATAAACTGAGAGCTGACTGATACTGAGGTGGCAGAAGCTTAGTGCATGGATTGCTTTCGTTAAAAAGGATCCACAACAAACCAGGAAGGGTTTATCCTTTCCTATAGGAATTCCTTGTGAGTCTGGTAGCCATTACTGCAGCACTCTGAGCTCTTTCTCCCTTTCCTTTCCCTGTTCTTTCTCCCCCTTCCTCTGTTGCCTCCCCCCAATCTACATTCCTTTGTGTTAGCAGTGATGATGGCAGTTCTAGTCACCTCCTGTGGTTTGATAGATTATTCCCTTTGGAAACATGGTGTACTTAAAACTTTCCAAACAGGATTCTTTCCTTGTTCCTACACCTTTTTTTTTTTAATGCAGGTTTTGAGTTTTGGTCTAAGAATTTGTCCTTTCTGGTTGTGCCTAGAGTTTTCTTAAATAGTAGCATGAAGTCTTATTAAACTTTTAATGGGAAATATTAGTATTTATATGATGATTTAATGTTCTTTGTGTATTTTGAAGATCATAATATAAACAGAAGCTTTGTCTTTTGGCAACAGTGCATTTCCCTCCCTTCTGCAAGCTCCCAGGCTTTGTGCTTTTAGAGGAAACTTTGCTTGCTTTAAACTTGCCTTTTTTAGAAAATAAACTAGTTGGACTCTTTATACATTGCCCCATTTTTGAGATACTGATGTGTGAATAGGACCTTGTCTTTAAACAATTTGCATAGACCTTAAATGTTGAAATATGCATAGGGTGGGACATGGAAGAGATTCCTGTGCATTGCACAAGGAGCTGTAACTTTTATTCTGGGTATTATAAGTACATAAGCTTGGTGGGGACACACACACACAGTGAAACTATGCTCAGAAATCTGTGAAGGGCTTTATGAGCACTCCTGAAGGAAGGGTTAATGAGCAGAGGGTAGCCCTGTTCATTAATTCTGGGGAAAAAATTCCTGGCTAGGAAAACAGCTATTTGAACTGGGTGTACTGGAGTGACTGATGCTTCCTTGCTGGCTAAGTTGTTTTAATCTATTGACTGTATATACCTGAGAGGTGTAGCATTTAGGTTCTCAACCTGGTTTTGGCATGTCATGAAATTTGTGTGGTTAATGAGATCCTAGCTGACAGTGAAGGATGCCAATCCAGTGATGAAAGAGAATCTGTATTTAAAAAAACCTGGCTTTGTTGGTTTGTCTTAACTGTAAAAATACTCTGCTAGGGGTGTTGAGACAATCACATTTTCAGAAAATGCTTATTTAAAGTATTTTTTCCCCCTCAAAAGCTGTTAAAAAGGATTTATTTTAAACTTCTTTCTAGTCTGCCTTAATTTCTTTTCTGTGATGACCCAACTGGGTGTTGCAGTAGTGTTGAGGATGAGAAACCCTGAACACTGAAGGTAACTGTCAGCTCTCTAATATTGCCATTTCTGCATGGCTTTGTGATGCTGTTTTGGTTTTTCTGTGGAGACAGCTTGGGAAATAATGTCGTCATCAAGCTGGCAAGAAACTCCATCACCTGAGTTCCAGTGCTTTGTAGTGGGTAGAAGTAGCTTCTGCAGGCTGTGTTTCTGCTCATTTTTAGGCTGAGGGGAGGAAGTAGGCAGGGTTGTTACTAAATGCATTATCTGGGTTATGGCTCTCTGTTTACTGACAGCAGGGTGGGTTTGGTTTAAGCAAGCAGTTGAATATCATGCTTGAAAAAAAACCCATGTTTCAATTAGGAAACTGAGTTACAAACCCCAAACTAATAGAATTGGCTTTGCACTGTTTGAGCACACAGGCCATGGCTTTGTTTTGCTCCTTACCAGGAAGATCAAGGCTTCTGATTACCTCCTCACTGCTCTGCATTTCGTGTGACAACACTGGGTTGAGTTCCTGTGAAAACTGAACTCACAGTCTAGGTAAGGACAGGGAGGAGTGTTTTCAGTGGTACATCAAACTGCAGGGTCTCTCTGGAGAGAACTTGGGGAAATAATGTCATCAAGCTGGCAAGAAACTCTCCTCACCTGAGTTCTTAAGGTGCAGTTGCTCTTCAAGGTGTGTGAGTCTGCACAGGCAGAGCTAAGAGTGTGAAACTGAAGTGTTTCCCCTGGACCTGTCATTAGGCTCAGTCTGCAGAGCCCCACATGTCGCTGTGGGAAAGGCCTTTGGGATGGAAGGGAGCTGTGTGGGCATTTGCTGAGCTTGAAAACTGGAACCCAGCTGGTGCAGGAAAGAGTTGGAGACATAGCTGCAGCACCACTCTCAGCACCTTTGCTTGTGTGCTGTAGCCTGAGGTCTGTGGTGCTGGAGGACAGGCTCTGAATTCCCTTTTTCTTTTCCTGAGGAATACTGTTTTTTCCCTCCCCAGCATCCCCCTCACCCAGCCAGCCTTGGCAGCTGGCCTTTTGTTTTATTTGCTAATGCACTTTAGTCTTCTGGGCTCCTGAAAGATCACATTTATAAGTTGGCAGTTTCTATACTGGAGTTAAGGTGGGTTAACTTGGAAAAAACCAAGAAAAACCCTTTACTGTCCTAGAGAGACCTCATAGAACAAGGCTGTGGTTTCTCTTCACTGTCGCCTCCCCTTGAGCCATCAATGGGAATAATAGGAACTTCTGTTGGTGTTATATTAACTTTAGGTCTCTAATTTGCATCTCAAATAACACTGAGAACAGCATTAATGCCTTTGAGGGGTTTGGGAGGGTTTTTAATTTGTAGGGTAAATGTGTTTTTTAACCTAATTGGGCAGTTAAACATGCAGCAATAATAATTATCACTCTTTTGCTTGTTGATGTCAATGGCACTAAATCATTCCTTCACTCCTGTGAACATGTGTTATGCTTCACCTCTTTAATTGGTGCTTTAGGTTTTGGTGGGGTAAAGTATTCCTCCATTTCATATGGCTACTGCTGGATGTTGTGTCATGGCTTTCTCTGTTCTACCCTCCAGAGCTTGCTTATGGGGGGAAAAACCCCTCTTATTTTAGAGGGACTAAAGCTTTGCCTCCTGCTGCTTTCCCAGTACTTTGTCTTCCTCCATGGTTCCTGGTTCTCCCTTGGTTGTAGGGGATGAGAGCTCATCCCATTTAAGGATGCAAGTGACTCAAAGCTGTGTGATGTTAGGATCTGACAAACCCTGTTGCTCTATCAACTTCCAGAATCTGATGATAAAACAAAGGCTCGAGTTGGGAGCCTGAGTTAGGAACTGACACCAAGTTGTGGACATGTGCTGGAGGCTGGATGGGTCTGGATCCCTGGGCTTCTGGCTCTTGCAGCTCAGCATTTCTTAGTCAGCACATAAAGGGCCACTGAGGTGCTGGGTAGCTGTCCTATTGAGTATGAACCAACTCTTCTCATCACAGACTAATGCTCTGGAGAGTGTGATGTTTTCCTCAAGTGATGGTCTCTATCTGGCTACCTCGTATGGCTGTGAAGTTTTCTGATGAGCTGACAGAATTAAAATTCTAGTTTTTTGTTTTTTCTTTTTTTTTTCAAAAAAGAACCTTTTTGCTCAATTATCCCAGTCTCATAGTAGTGACAACTAATTATTCATGATGTCCTACTTGGAAGGAAGTGTAGTGGTGTGTAAGACTATTGCTGTGCCCCAGAGTGTAGTTTGATGTGGTGTTTAAGTGAGGAACAGAGGAGTAATGAAAATAGCATTCAATAGCTGGCTACTTGAATGGCTAAAATAAGGTATGTATTTCTGATAATGGGAAAGGGGAAAAGAGCAGGCACCTAGGAGCTCATCTTCTCACTTCTTATGGAGTGATTGAATGGGATAACAAATCTGAAACTCGATGAGTTTGAGAAGTGCACGTAACTTGAAGGCTGAAGTGAGGTGCTGTTGCCTGCTGCCAGGGGCTACCAGAGCTGAAGATGCAATAGCAGAGCTGCTGGTTAGGGGAGAGAGTGGAATATGTGTGTGGCCAAGTCTGCTTGCTTGCTTCTTGGGACATGAGGGAGTCCACTTGGGCTTGGCTGTGCATGTGCTTGTCTACCTTGTCCTCTTCCATTAGTGCTCCATCCTGACCAGGCCTGTCTGGTTCAGGATTTGGGTAAGGAATTGCTGAACTCCTAGAGGGTCAGATGGACTGTTGCTGCTCTTTTCATGTCCCACAAATCGGCAGGATGGCGTTTAAAGCACACAGGTACCTGGAGGGACACTGAATCTGTTACAAAAAGGATGGTATTTTGGCTTTGCAGCTTCATAGGTGTCCTGTTTGTCTCCAGCTCTTAGAGTTAACTGTTCCCCAGTTAAATGACTCATGATTTTGCAGTTTACATGTGAATGTCACATCTCAGGCACAGAGCTCCTCTGAGTGGCTGTAAGTCAGCTTCACCTCCCCATATGTAAAATCAGGTTATGATTTGGAGCATTTGATTTGCACCCAGTGTCTTCCATAGGCACGAAGTCCTATCCAAGCCTCGGGCTGTGGATGCAGTTAAAGGTGCATGCATATGCTTGTGGGATGGTGCTCTGTGACACCACATCAATGAAAGCCATTACATCACTCTCCTTGGTTGTTAGAAGGCTAAGCACACGTCTTTCCCAGTTAATTGCCTTCTGATTTCGATTGTTCAGGGTACAAGGGGATACTGCAGGATTGCTGAAATCTGCATACTGCCATGGGAGGTGATTTGAGTTACTTTCTTCATGCAGAAATAAATAGAGGCAGGTGTGACTTTTGCTGTGTAGGAAAATAACCTGAGCATACAAATCTTGGGGTTGGAATTTGAAAAGCCAGAGGAGTCACTTCTCATTCAAACTAAACATGGGCTGTAGGGGGATAAGCAGAGACATGACAGTGGCTTGAAACTCAGGTAGTAGGTTGGCTTTTTCTAAAAGAAAAAGCTGGAAAAGGTGTAGGCTGGTTGTGTGAGTCCCCTGCCCAAATGGCACATCTAGTGTGATTGATAAAGGGAGCTTTGGCAGCTCTGTTTTTCCCTCAGTCCAGCTCTTTACTGTGCTCAGCATTAAAACCTGTTGTGAATATGGAACTGGATGTCTTCAGTGCAGGTCGGGCTTACTGCCTGGTTCCCTGGGCAGGAGGGACAGCCATTCTTCCCCCTGTAGTAAGTAATCTTTTAAAAATATTTGAACTGTTCTTTGTTGTGTTCCTGTTTCCTTGTGCTGTGCCCTCCACCCTGCAGCCTTGTGATACTTTTGGCCTTAATATCAAACCAGTGTATTCAGCTCTTCCCAAGAGGTCATGTTTTTTCAGCTCTAATCATCCTTCTCTCAAGTTAGTTCACGTTGGTGTTTGAGAGTGGTGCTTAAAGCCCAACTTTGTAGTTCAGCTGAGGCTTTCCTACCCTGAGCTGAGTGAAAAGGCTGTTTCATGTGCCCTGGAGCTGAAATTCCCATTTATGCCTCCCCATACCTGTGACTTTCTTCCAACAGCTTAACACTTGTTTCAAGGTCAGCTTGTTGACCCAACCTAGCTCACAGCTTCTGAGGAACTCACCTTCCTGTTTGTTCAGCTAGTCCTGCCTGAGTGTGTACCCTTCAGACCTGAGTTGTGCCCTGTTTCTTTCAGAGCAGCTTTCCTGTTTGTCTGAGTTTGTGTCTTGCAGCTCATCCTGCCCTTCTCCTACCTGTAACGAGCCTCTTCTGCCAGCAACAGATGATGGGGAGTAAAAAAATCAATGACCTGAGCTGGGTTCCCACATTCCCATGTGCCCCTGATATCTCTGCCTATTGTTACTGGCCAAGTATGGCATTCCCTGCACAGCCTGTGCTTGCCAGCAGCAGAAGCCATTAAACCAAGGTGTGTGACCTCAGGAGGTTCTCCCTTGTCCCTGAACCCTGTTACTCTGATGTCAAAGGGAACATGGTGGGTGCTACTCACCTCTGTATTGCCTTTTAGTGCCCACAGAAGGTTCCCTGCCCTGGGATTCTGCTGGAATGTGAGGAAGTGGAGACTGGTCACAGGAGTCTTGATGTCTTTCTGCAGCCAGGCATGAAGGCAAGCCTAGCTTCAGAAACCCATCCCTCAAACTCTGTTAAAGTACATAGACATCAAATACATCACCTAACAGCCTGAATCTGGTACCTTGCAAATAATTCCAGGTGTTGCAGAGTGTCTCTGGAGCAATCTCTAGTTAGGGTTGTTTAAAGGTCGTCTTCTTCAAGTCACCTTCCCTGAGTGTGTTTAAAAAAGGGTAGATGAGGTACTTAGGGATCTGGTTTAGCTTGGGATGGGAATGGTTGGACTTCATGATCTTAAGGTCTTGTTCAGCCTTGTGATTCTGTGATTCATTCTTGAAATGAAGTTTCTATTGCATTGCAAGCTAATTATTGAAGTGAGTTTTTTTGTTGTCTTGGAGTGAGCTTTTTTTAGGGTACCTTACTTGGCTTTGTATTTGGAAGGCTGTTGACATCTCCATGGGTGCAACTTTCTCCCACAAGTCTCAGTTCTCATGTTTCCCCTGCTGATCTGGGTTCACACAAGGAGTCTTGCTCTCTGCAGAAGTGGGTTTCTCTGAGCCCTGTCTCTGTTGGGATTGTTTAGTGCAGTTCTGTAAACACTCTTCATTGTTGTTTCTTTCCCCATGAACTTTCAAGCTGCTTTCCAGTGATTTCCTCAGTCTGGCTCTGATCATTGCCTTGTTTATAATTCCTGCACATGTAGCAGTTTATTCTCATCACCCTGATATATTTGAGTGTTGTTAAAACGTTTGATGCAGTTGGTTATAATCTGGAGTAACTTCTAACCATTCTTTCCCCTGTGTGCTCTAAGGAGACCCACACCTATACTGTTAAAAACATGCCTCAGTCTTAAATTGAACAGACATTCAGAAATCTGATAATCTTTAAAGACACTGAATTTTTTAACTCAGACTACTTCAGTGACTACTTTTAACCCACAGTATGTTGCCAGAATAGTAAGGCAGTGAGTGTCTCCTGGTGTTGAGAAGTTAATGTGGATGATTACATGTGTTGAATGTGCTGTAGGGGTTTAATACTTGTTTGTATTTTGATACACAACAAGATGAAGCATATTTGCTTATTTTTAATGCTATGAAGAGGGGCCTCTTAGCATCACACAAATACAGGTTATGTTGTAAAACAAAATTGCTATATTTCTTTCTCAAACTATTAAGCTATAAGTAGCTTCATCCTGACATCACAAAACTTAAATTCTTGCTGTGGACCAAGTAGGACTGAGAAGAATCCCCTGTGTTACCCTTGGAGAGGTGATGGCTGGCATGGGCTGGGAGTGTGGGTGAAGTGAGGATCACTGCTGTGCTCACCTCTACAGTGAGGTGTAGCTCTAGTCCTCTCCTCAGGTTAGATGTTTGGGGTGGGACTGACTTGTTTAGCTCTTACACCTTCAGCTGAATTAACTGTTCTAAGCTCCTTGATGCTTGACAGAAACCAGGATTTTTGTTGTTAGGATGCTTTTATCAGGTGTGGTCAGATGCATGCCTGTGAGGGATGCTGCTGGGCAAACCTGGCTGTGGAAGCTGCAGCTGAGGGTGGCATGAGGGAAACAAAGTGCAGAAAGGCTCTTTCAGGGTGGGTTAATACTTGGTTGTGGGAAGTTTTTCTGTATTGTGTGATGCTCAAGTTTTAGTAATATAGTAAGTTGCAAAATACCATCTATCTTTGAGACTAAACTTTATCATCCTGTTAAACACAGAGTTTGAAACTGGTTGGTGGGAACTTTCCCTTCACCCTTTTCTCAGTGGAGCACAAAAATCTGAGATGATCAACTAAAACCTAACTTGTTTAAGTCCTGAACTTGTTATTGAACTGTTAAACTTGAGCCAACCTGAAGTGAATGTGCTTTGCACCTGCAGAAAAGCCTGTGGCTCTCAAAAGCTTGTTTGTGACTTCAGGACTTCTTGGGTCCAGGTGCTCAGCCAGTGACTTCCCCCTGCTGCAGGGGTTTGATGTTTCAGATCTTCAGCAGAAAAGATGCTGCTGCTTTATGCTGACCTTTGCATAAGTGAAGGTGCCAGGAACCTAGATGTCGTTTTGGAGGGTGGTTTTAAAGCATACTCTTTATCAGCACTGTGAGATGGTTTGCACGACTGGGAGCTCTCAGATGAAGAGGTGAAAGGAGACGCCTCTGTCTGTCTTACTGCTGACTTTATCAGATATAAATCTTTACTGTTTTGTCCTTCAACTTGGTTACCAGAAGCTGATCTTGTCAGGATGCAGTCATCTGTGAACACAGTCACCCAAGTGGGAGGACACAGATTTCCCTTCCAAGCACGCATGGTTCTGTCCTCTCTTGCTCTGTTGTTGTCTGCAGGTGTTACATGCTTGACTTGCTAGTCAAGTGACTTACCTGCCACCATGTAAAGCTGCTGAATTTCTGTCCTGATCACTGAAGATGAAAGCTAAAGGCTCTTTTCACTTCTTACCTGGCACTTTTGGGGTCAAACAAAATGGCATCGTTGTTCCTTTACCTTCAGTGTGTCCCATAATACTTGTGTACCCGTCAGTACCTTGTGTCCACCTGCTTGCTGTCCAGGAACATGGTTTCATGTTAGGGCTTCACAGCCTGTGCTCTATGATTGGACTTTGTGGAGTCCTAGTGGCTTCTGTGGATCTGCTTGGGCAAGTGAATCTCTCCAGACCTGGCTTAGAGAGGTGATGGCCCATTAAACATCTGATTGTGGGGAGTATTTTCACACACTGAAAATATGGATCAGAGGGCTGGAGCAGCTCCCCTACGGAGAGAGGCTGAGGGAGCTGGGCTGGGTCAGCCTGGAGAAGAGAAGGCTGTGGGGGGACCTCACTGCAGCCTCCCAGTCCCTGAAGGGAGCAGAGGAACAGGAGGGGAATCAGCTTGTTAAAGGGCAGAGACTGGCAGGACAAGGGGGCAATAGTTACCTTGATTTTGGAATGCTGTAGTGAACTAGAAAGGTTTTAGCTAGCTGTGTAGCTCAGCTGAACTAATGCTTGTTGAGGTACCATAAGTCTGGCAAGAGGGACATCCCAGGTGATGCTTGAAGCAAAGCATGAATCACATGCTGAAAGCACAATAGTGACCTACATACTGCTTTTCTTTGTGTTTCATTCTGCTACTTTAATGGACTTTGTTTGTGGTCTGCTCCTGCCTGGTGCATTTATGGACTGTTCCTGAGGGTTCACGTGTAGTAGGGCAGTGTTTGTGTAGTGCAGCTTTTCTTGGAGACTTCATGGAAGAAGTATTTAAGGGTCTTTCCATTTGAAAATTCATGGGATGCACAAAACAAGTTGGAAACCCACAAATGATGTTGACATGAGCTACAGTTTAGCAAAGTATGGAGCAACAGCAACAAATCCTTCAAACTAGCATTCAGTTTTGGTAGTGTAATACCTGAGACCTCTACCTCTATACAGTGAAGTGAGTTCTCACTCTTAAAACTCTGGTGTTCAGGCTTTGCTCTAAATTCCTCATGTAACTAGATGGGTGTTGCAAAACTTCAGGTCATCCAGTGTGTTGCTTTCTGAGGTGGTGTCTCCTGCCAGATGAATTCAAGTTTCTTGAGCGACAAATTGCAGATGGTCAGCCCTGATTGAGAACAAGAGAGGGAGCTTGGCTGGCTGTTAACAGGCTGTTATCTCCTATCTATTCAGTACATTTCTGGGCTCTTTCAGGATAGATAATGTAGCAGAAAGCCTCAGTGCCTGTGTGAGCCTGCATGGGACTTCACTCTTGCATAGCACTTCCTGTAACTTGCCCCTTTTCTTAGACTTTTGGGTTTTATATGAAAAATATATAAACTGTGTATTTGTCCCAAGCTGCTAAAATAAGGATCCTCACCTGCATGTGCTCATTCCCTACAGTTACACAATCATCTGGAGCGTTAGAATTTTCACAGAATCCCAGCCTGGTCTGGGTTGGAAGGGACCCCAAGGGTCACAGAGCTCCAAACCCCTGCCCCATGCAGGGACACCAACCTCCAGGCCTGGAGCTACACAAGGTTGTCCAGGCAAAGACTGGAACTTCATACCCCACTAAATTCCCTGTAGTAATCTGTCATGAGGGGGGAATATTGCTCAAAGTATGAATTAGGACAGGCTCAGGGAGAGTCTTATTTGGTGTTCCTGTGAGCACTGAGATGTATGGATATTTACAGAGCACTGTGAAGCACTTGAGTCCTAAATTTAGCAGCATCTGCAGTTCACCAGCTGTGCTACTTACTGAAAAATATTTAGACTACTACAAGCTTCTTGGGTTTGATTTCCATAGTTTTCTGCAAGTTAATGTTGGGGAGACTTCCCTGTGTGCAGGTTGTGTACCTCATCAGATCCCTGAAATGCTGCAGAGTAGCATCCAAAGGCAAGTGGCGTTCACCTGGCCTGAGGCCTCCAGTGAGACATTTCACACTTGGGACCCTACAGACCTACAGCTCAGGCTCTTGATTTTAAACAAGCCAACCAAGTGTCTCCCTGGAGCCAAATGGGAGGAGGCTTGTTAGCTCAGTGGGTTTTGGGAGCTGGATGTATGGAAGAGATTTGTATAATCCCTCTGTTGTAAGCCCACAGGGTGTAGTGATGGAACAGTACTTCAGTGCTGATAATACTCCAGTCTATCATGAGAGAGCAGCCTGTGCATGGAGCAATAGCCACTGTCACTGATGTACAAGTTAAGGCTGGCTCAGTGCTACCTGTGTTTCCAGGCCTCATTACTTTTAAAGCATCTCCATGTGCCTGTTTGACCCTTCCCATTTTTAAGGGCAAATACTAGGAGAAAACAGGTGATACTACTGTTTATTTTTTCCTTAACTCTTCTTCTCTAATTGGTGGGGTGAAGCAAATACTTTTCTAGGAGGTTCAGTTAATCTTCATTTATGTGTGTTGATTTTTCTCCAGCCTTAGAGTAAAATAAAACCTGGTGTGTCTTCAAACACTAATATTCTCTGTAAATTATTTATAATGAGTCTAAATTTTGTATCTTACTCAGTCTTTGTATACTAAACAAATACTTCTGTTAGTTTTAAACAGAATATTTATAAAAACAGCATGTGAAGGTGCAAATAACTGGTGTAGGACCTGAGTTCCAAGCTTTCAGTAATATTATAGGCTGGAAGTTATAGGAATGGTCTTCAGCAGTGATTGCCCACTAGGTTTTGATCAGACCTGCTTAAGCAGGCAGTAATTCTTAGTTTGGGGCAGCATGTTACTGAAGTAATGACTGTAGTACACTTAGTTCATAATTACAGCAGAAGCAAAGGGTTGGAGTTTGTGTATAAAAGCTTTGGCAGACCAGGCTTCTTGTTCCAAGTCCAAATCATGCTTTGTAAGGAGATGGCTGGTCAGGCACTGGTGCTGGTGGCTAATTCAAATGGAACTCCAAACATTGATGTAAATATCCTGCAGCAAAATTAATGAAACCCTTGCCTGTCATTGAAATAGGGCTAGATTATTTTAGGAACAAGAATGTAAGTAACAAAAGCATCTTGGAACAGGATCAGACTCAAGGCACAGTTAGTTTGCTTCCCTTTAAAGATGCAGGAGGACTTGTCTGGGATGTGAATGTTAAGTTTTGTCTTTCAGACCTTGGGAAGACAGGTTTAACCCTTGGCAGAGTGATGAGACTTCTTATGCACACAAACTGGTAATACTAAATGCTTTAACCTCTGGCTGGGTTTTCTCTGGTGATACGTTCCCTGCTTTAATTAGGTATGACCTGGAAAAAGTCTCTTGAGCTTGCTTGCTTCAGTGCTTCTGTTGCTTTGAGAAATATACTTCCTAAACTGTGGCAAAGGCTTCATGCCTCCTGTCTCTCCACCCTTCCTCTGCCTTTGTGGAAGGAGACTTTCTTCTTGGTTTTAAAACAAGCTACTTGTTAGTAGCCTGTAGTGAAGGGTGTTGTGCTACAGGCTACAGTTCATGTAACAGAGTAAAATCTTCCCTTTCTAATTCAACTCTTATTAAGCAATTTTAGGTCTTGATTTTCTAGGCATTTCTCAGCCAAGCTGGATGAATTCTGCATCTGAAGAGTGAGAAATCTGTGTGCCCAAGTGTTACCTCTAACCTCTCTCTTCAGCACATCATCTGGCCATGAGTCTTGCAAACTGGAAACCACCATCTTAAGCCAGGACCTTCTCTTCAGCTTCCTTCTGGTGCTTCTGCTTGCAGGCTTTCTCCACTTCAGATGCCTTTGAACCAGGTCTGGGGTTTGAGTCAGAAAGCTCAAGTGCTACTTGTTCCGTTTGTGCTCAGGGGATTTTCCAAAATGGGCTGCATTTTGTGAAGTAAACCAGCTGTGTGTGATGTGATGGTGGAGGCTGTGCTTCCTCCTCATAGGAGCTCTTGCATCTGAAGCGTGGGAGATGGAGTAGAACTGTGTGTGGGATGCAGCCCTTATTTTAGTAACAGTTTCTATTTGGTCTCAGTGACCAGTCAGTGACAGGATGATGATGTTTTAGGGTCAAAACGGCAAAATTCAGGGCTCCATAGTGATTTTCCATATCTGAGGCAAGAGGACCTAATATTTATTCTTGTTGTTTGAGTCAGTAACAACCCAAACCCTGTGTTTTCAACCTTAGAATGGTGACCTGTAGTCCTGCCTTGGATGTGAAGTGAGGTATGTTCTTCAGTTTGAGCACTTGATATTGCTTGTGCTTGCTGAGCCAGTGGAGTATCTGAGAAACTTTACTCCACTGGCTATGGATGAATATAAAGAGTGCCTTCTAGGGTATTTTTCTTGCCCCTTTCTGCACTTCTGTGCTGGACTTGAGACAACTGTAATCCAGGCTGAACACTTGATAGTACTGAGGCTTCCTTCTGTTAAAAACTGGCTTATAAAAGCAGTGTGTGGAGAAAGCTGAGAGATTCTTTAGCTCAAGAAATATCTAAAGAATCTCTGAATTGCACATCTTGGTACCAACTTTGGCTTAATTTTGAGTTCTAGCATTTAGAGAGGTCTGTCTTATTTTGTCTAACATGTGAACTCTTGATACTCAGAGGGCTGGAGCAGCTCCCCTATGGAGAGAGGCTGGGGGAGCTGGGCTGGGTCAGCCTGGAGAAGAGAAGGCTGTGGGGGGACCTCACTGCAGCCTCCCAGTCCCTGAAGGGAGCAGAGGAACAGGAGGGGAATCAGCTTGTTAAAGGGCAGAGACTGGCAGGACAAAGGGGATGGAGTGAAGCTGAAGGTGGGAAGGGTTAGATGAGATATTAGGGAGAAGCTCTTTCTAGAGAGAGTGGTGAGGGGCTGGGAGGGGCTGCCCAGAGAGGGGGTGATCCTTGGGGTCCCTTCCAACCCAGACCAGTCTATGGTTCTATGGTACTTCAGGGAAAGATGCTCCTATTTAAACAGCTTTGTAGATGGCTGTGAAACAGTTTCTACAGAATACAAACTAAGGTTATAAACTTTACTCTTTGTCCCTCTTGGTCAGAAATACATGTTCTATTATGCTATTTTAACACTTTTTTTTAGAGAATCTTAAAGGGATGCTAGTTAATTAAGAGGGGATCCCTGAAGCATAACATGTTAGAAACTGAGGTGTCCCCTTCTAGTACCTGTTCCCCAAAACACTGATGGATAATTATGTAGCTGCACAAAACTTACTAATTCAAGGTCTGAATTTTTTTAGACTTGATGTGGAATTTTGGAAGGCTGTGGAATAACCACTCTGCAGATTAATGGTAAAAAGGATAGAGTCCAAGTAATTCTCTTGTAATGCCTGTTATCCAGAACCTGGCTAGGCTAAAAGTTTATTAATAGACTTGTGTTACAAGGAATGCTTAGCCTCCCTGTGAACTTCTTAGCACTACAGTATATAACGTGTGGTTCTGGTAGCAGAAGGTTCTCTTTTTCACTTGGAAGTTGGAATTCTGCACTGTGAGAAGTTAGATGTTGCATAGCTGCTTTCAGATGGCATGAAGTATTAGTTCAATAGCATCTAAAATGTTGGTGTTCCAACTTGATTCTTGCTTGAAGCAGAACTAGGACAGGACAGACAATGATGCTCAGGTAACTTGATCAATTTTCTTTCAGTTTTGAGGTGTTTCTTGGATGCTGCAGAAAGTGCCAGGAGGCAACAACACCAAAATCTGGAGTCTAGCAGCAAAACCATCTAGATGTGGAGTTAGTACTGCTGGGGTGATTAGCTGCTTTGGCTTGCTGAAGCAGAGATAATATTTTAAAGGACCTACTTATCCCAATTGGAATTTTGACTCCAGCTAATCCTTTTCTTCTGCTGGGAGCTGGTTAAGTCGTGTCTTTATGGGATTGTTGATAATAAAGAGTTCCAAACAGTAGCAAATACTGTGAGGGAACAGCCTTCTGTGTTCTCACCAGGTAATTTTAGTCCCAGAGGCAGGAAAAAAAATGCAGTTGCAATTATCAAGCAACACCTCCACTTGTGTTAGGGGGAATCATTTAAAATCTTGTGATCTTTTCTTAATCCAAGATGGAACTTCCAGAGAGAGTGGAGAAGTTGTTAGAAGGGTTTCAAACAAATGTAAATTTTTCCCAGTGAGATGAGCTGTTGCTGGAACATTCTGTCCTGCAGGATGTAGAGGAGGAGGAGGAGTGGGTTGGAAATGAGTCTGGTTGCCTTACTCTTACAGCCAAGAAGAGATGTTGTTTTTGAATTGGCTTTATGTGCTTCATCAGGGCTCATCACTTTGAAAGTAGGTTGTCAAGCTGGATGAGCCTCTGACATCCTTTAATTGACTGGGGGGGGCTGGGTAATACATATTTTTAGTTGTCTTCCCAAAAAAAGATCAGAGTGACGTCACTGAGAAGATGGAGAATTCGTGACATGAGCACTTCTTTTCTTTCCACCCTTAATTCTTGGCAGAGACTTTACAAGTCATTACTACTTGTGGCTGAACTTTAAAGAAATAAACCCTCTTCTCTTTAGTAGTACTATAAAGATAGAATAATGAACCTCTCCTTTTGCAGACTTCAGGATGCATCGAAGAGCAGAACTTGAAATCAGAGAGAATGGGGATACTGAGTCCATCACAGCTCATTCTCTGTGAAGAGTGTTAGCTTTGGCTTGCACTTGGAGTTTGGCTTGTCTATTTCATTTACTTCCTCCTTATTAGTCTACCTTTCAGCAATAGAAATAGCTTTTCTTTCCCCCCACACCCCCACTCCCCACCTCTACCCCCCAGCTTAAGGAGATTGTAGAAAGATTAAGTCTCCTTCATAGACACTGACTAGCATCTTGTTACCTGTATTTATCTTGGATGGCTCAGCTTTCTCCCTCTCCTACCTAATTGGGCTCCATAAAGGATGGGGTGCTGAGGGAAAGATGGCCAGTCTTGTAGGGCTTGATCCAGTTTGGAGCTCCAAGAGCTGTTATCACCTCAAGGCTTGGAGGGTCTTAGTGTTTCAACTTGCACACCTAGCTCAGCTGCTGCCTGTAGAGACTTGGTGATGGCAGAGCTGTGTATCTCTGGGTTAGGCTTACAGGCTGTGAGGAGAGCAGGGCATGTACTCAGAGTGGGAGTCAGAACTTGATTGTGCCACAGTCTGTGCTGTGAGGCAGCTGAAGAAATGCATCTTCAGCAGGATGCACTGGCCCTAGCAAGGATGGTCAGATGGCTCCTATCACTGCAGACCCAGGTAGTTTGGAGTGCCAGGCAGTGTGAGAGGGGTTCAGCCTGGTAAGCATGAAGGGCATGGTAAGAGACACTAAGTTAACTGCCTCTAACCAGCTCTGGGAAGAGAGTGGCAGAAAAACTCTGTAAAATCAACTGCACAGTATCCATGTGGGTACATCAAATGCAGACCACAGCAAGAGATCTTAAAACAAACCCCCCACAAAATGTGACAATACCATGAGTTTTCTGTAGTGTAAGGAACGTCCTTCTAGGAGCTATTGAGGGCCAAAAGCTTGTAAGGCTTAAATATATACTGATGGCATTTTGAAATGAGGTGAAACTAGAATGACTCTTAGGAGTCTACTGCCTCCTCACAACCAGTATTAATCAGCAAAGATTGAGAGAAGCATCTTGTGATGGAGTATAAACAGTTCAGCCAGAGTGAACCAGGACTCTTGTTGCTTTGAGGCTGCAGGGGTGACTTTGGATCACTTCTTGCTGGTCAGTCTGACTTTTCAAAGGAGTGTGATTTGGAAAAGGAAAGTAGGAGCAGATCATGTTCAAGCCTTGCTTTTGAAGGAGACATCTAATTCCTAATTATAGAGGAGTCTGCCAGGCTCAGTGTAGGAAATACTGATGTCAGTTGGCTGCCTTGTGTGTATCTCTTACTTTTGAGGCTGTAGTGAAGATAAGCACCTTGATAACCAGCATCCCAGTGTGCTCACACAAGCATTTGTGTCCAGTTCATGGCAAACCAGTCTGGAGAACTGATCCAGCTGGAAAACAACCTTTCTCAGAAACAAAAGGAAGTGCTTTGATTTTATCCAACTATAAAAATTCCTTGATCTGGTTCTCTCTGTAGCAGCAAAAACACTTGTGCTGGCATTCTGCCATGGGCAACAAATAGCCAGGGAGGAAAATATGTTGGCAGTGGTGATGGCAGCTGAGGTACATCAAACTGCAACCTAGAATGGCTTTTGTTGGTAGGAGCATTATGATGGTAACGTTTTTTGCACTTAAACATTCATTATACCATTGGTAGCAGGAAGGGCTGCCCAGTAGGAAGAGGTTTGTAGTGTAGAACAGTACTGATGTCCACAGTGTACACCTGGCCTTGCTTTGGGCTAGCCTTAGTCCAGGGTGGTGTGCTGAGCAATTGATGGTGCCTGCACTGCACCTTCAGGCTCTGCTGGTGTGGATCACTGCTGGGTGAGAAAGGAAGGAATTCACTTTCAGTCCTGATCTGAACTAAAACTCCTTTTCTGAGGGCTTGTGGTTGGTATTGAGAAAGGGAATTTGCTGTAGAAACTGGATGCTGGTACATGAAGGCTTGTCTGGTTAACACCACTCTTTCACCCCTGTACCATTTAACCCTTAAATACAAAGCTTTAAAAAAAGCTTTCCAAGTGTAGTGTCTCATTTACAGTGTTGTTGGGAAGTGAATTCCTAAAAGGAGAAACTTTTTCTGGCCTTTCCACTTCACTTGTGTTTCAGAACTACTTGGGCTGCACGGGCAGAAGGGGCCAGAACTGGAGTTGTACTGGAGGATTCCCTTTCAGTAGGTGGTAGGATTTAAAAACGTGGATAACTGTACAGTTGGGGTTCATTCTGAAAGCATCATGCTTCTGAGATTCCCTCTGCCTCCCCGTTAGCCTTTCATGCCACTGTGTTGGTTCATTAGCTGTAGACTAATATCCTTCTGTCTCCTTCCTCTAGCTTGTATTGTGCTGACTTGAAATTTCAAGTGAAACATCTGAAGATTAGAAGAACTAAGATCAAAACCTTGTTCCTCCCCTGTCCTTGGTAGTTTGATTGGATTTGCTTTTCTCTGAGGAGGGGGGGGGAACCCCACCATGCCAATTCTTACATGGCCCTTCCAAACAGGGAAGTTACTAAGCACCTGCTGAACTTTTCAGCTGGCTCTTAGTAGGAGCTTCTTGGTTGCAGAAATCTTAATCCTTAAAATGAATCTGAAAGTCTTTGTGGGAGTTACTAAGCTTCTTGGCTTTGGTATATTCTCAGTCTGTGTATGGCCATTTTCTGACCCCCAGTCAGCCTTTCTTTTAACTTTTAGTCTGGATTTCCTGATAATAGTTTAAACTCCACCAGGTTTGAAAGGGCCCTTGCAGTGTTTGATCATGCTAATCTAAATACTGCTCTGTTTATGTACTTGCCCTTAAACTTGCAGAGCATTTCATGAACCACACTTTGCTTTGGCAGATGCTTACACTGAAAGGGGTTTATGCAACTTCTACCAGTGAATGTATGAACCTCACTATCTTTTCATATTTGATTTGGTGGAATTTCAGAACATCTTGCAGGAAAACACCCAACACTTAGTGAAAACAGACCAGTGGAATCTCCACATACCTGGGTAGCATTATTTATGCCTGAGGAACACTTAAACATCCTATCTTCCAGCAAATAAAAGTAGATATGAGAATGAGGTCAAAAGTTGGGTGGAGATGATGATGGTGGGACAGTCCTCAAGCTAAGGGAGTCATGTAGCAGACTTCTGTGAAGTTAAAATATTGTATGGTTGGCATATGAAAATCATACTTGAGGATGTACTCAAAGGTGGCAGGTTTAAAAGACTCTAACATTGGCATTAGTACTGTTACATCTTAGTTTTGCCTGGGTTTAACTTGGTTTTGTTTCTTACAATTGCTTTTATTTCTTTATACTACTGGTTATTTAAGCAGCTGGTAAGTGACAGTGAGAGAGGCAATATTCTGTGGAAACAATCTTAAATTATTGCCTGTTTGTTTTCTATGGTAAACTTTTTTAAACCTAGTAAATAGAAGTGAACTTCTGGTCCTGGCAGCATCAGGGTTCCTTCCCCAAAGCTCACGTTGCTTTGGCTGAATTTGGAAGTGCTTGTGTGTGGATCTCTTCCTCTAATTCCATAAGCAGTCATGAAACACAAACTGTAAACAAGGGTTCATGCCTGTCACTAATGGATCAGAGCAGCCCTGCTGAGAAGGGCCTGGGTGTCAGGGGGATGAGAAACTGAACATGAGCAGCAGTGGCTCTGGCAGCTGGGAAGGGCGATGGGATCCTGGGCTCCATCAGCAAAGGGGTGGCAGCAGGGACAGGGAGGGGATTGTCCCTCTCTGCTCTGCCCTGGGGAGGCCCCAGCTGGAGTCCTGTGTCCAGAGCTGGGGCCCCAGCACAAGGAAGATGTGGGGCTGTTGGAGAGGGGTCAGAGGAGCCACGGAGATGATCAGAGGGCCGGAGCAGCTCCCCTATGGAGAGAGGCTGAGGGAGCTGGGCTGGGTCAGCCTGGAGAAGAGAAGGCTGTGGGGGGACCTCACTGCAGCCTTCCAGTCCCTGAAGGGAGCAAAGGAACAGGAGGGGAATCAGCTTGTTCAAAGGGCAGAGACTGGCAGGACAAGGGGGATGGAGTGAAGCTGAAGGAAGGAAGGGTTAAATTAGAAATTAGGGGGAAGTTTTTTCCAGAGAGTGGAGAGGGGCTGGAACAGGCTGCCCAGAGAGGGGGTGGGTGCCCCATCCCTGGGGGTGTTCAAGGCCAGGTTGGCTGGGGCCCTGGGCAACCTTGTGTAGCTCCAGGCCTGGAGGTTGGTGTCCCTGCCTGTGGCAGGGGGTTGGAGCTCTGTGATCCTTGGGGTCCTTTCCACCCCATGCCATTCTATGATCATCAGCATGAGTTGAGTAAAGGTGTTTTGAACACAGGGCAAAGCTATGGGAAGGAATTCCAAGTAATGCTCAGGTAGACTTGGTTTTGAGAACTGGAAGTGAATTTGAGAACTGTGAGTCTGAGAGATTTGATAATAGAAGAAGGAGAATGAAGAAGCTGAAGTCCTGTGGATTTGCTCTGGTTTTTGAGAACTGGAAGAATGAGGCAGAGTTGAGGAAAGTGTGTGGTGCTCCGTTTGCTCTGGTGAAAATAACCAGTGAATAAGGACTTTTGGAAACCAGTGAGGAATGATATTGCAGCAATTAAGGGTTACTGATGCTGAGGGAAGAGAGGGGGAAGAGGAAATTGAGTAGAGGATCTTCAGGCTATAAAGAGGCAGCTGGTGAACCTAGTGCTTCTGATGTAGATGGCTGCTCACAGAATAGACACCTGAGCTTTAGACAATGATGCTTTTACATGTGTGGTAGTCTGTCCTGAAAGCTGAAGATCTGGTGTTTGCTGACAGGTAGCAATTAGATCCCCTTTTTAAAAGACTAAGACACAGGGAGTATGCTGAAGGTAGCTGAGGGTTTGCAAAGAGGATGTAGCACTTGAGCTCCTCAGCATTCCACCCTTCTGTTCAAAGAAGGGTTTAGTGATGAAATGAGATGGTAGAATGGCTTAAAATGGGAAGTAGTGCTAAGCGCACAGAACAGTGTGCTAAGTACCTGCCTGCTTCATGTGCTGTTCTGGTCCAGCTGGCTGAGCCTCCAGTGCTAGTTTAAAAGGAGGAAAGCTTAAATCTTTCCTTCTGCCTTGAGTAAACATCCTAGGTACAATCAGTTTAATAGTAGGAAATGGCCAAAAATACCCTGGTCTTTGCTGTATGAATCTCACCTCCCTCCTGGAGCTGTACTCAGTGAAATTCCAGGAGTAGTCTTTCACAAACAGACATGTAACCTGAAATCCAGGCACCAGCACTGGTCAGAGTCCTACTCTTGCATGAGTAACAGTCCTGTTATGACAGCACTATGATGTACACAAGAATTCTGACTCTTCCTTTTCTCTGCCCCAGTTTTCCAGGAACTCAGACATGATACACTGACAGCACTTGGAAATACACCTTGTGACACAAAGATGGAAGCATAAACCTCAAGACTTCTAAACCAAACCAGAAATGGCTCATGAGTATTGAAACAAGAGACTGAAGAGCAGCCAACGCTTCCCTGTGAGCAGCAGCAAAGGAGCAACTACCATGGTAACACTAATAACAGAGAAGCTGCAGAACCAGAGCTTGGATGATCTGGCATGTAAGACGTACAGTATCAATCTGGTAAGGACCTACCAAAGTGACCTGGAGTAAGTGTGGAATGCCTGGGAAATTAGAAGTAACTCAAACCTATGGAATGAGTTGAAGAATGTAGGTGAGCCAGAATTCACCTAGTCAAATTAGGTCTGGTTTGAGAGTTGTAAGGGGGAAAACTAAAATGCAGCGTATGGTCCTTCTTGAAATGATGCTTTCTTAATCTAATGATCTTCTAACCTTACAGATTCCTTTTAAAGAATTAGAAAAGGAACCCTTGGAAAAGTTTTGCTATCTCCATTAAAAAAACCAACAACCCACAAGTACTGGTACTGGCTGAAGTTGTTTTCATTTAGTACTGTTATCAAGCACTTGACCATATTTACTTACAAAAATCAATGACCACTGTGTAGGCAACTCAGCACTGGGCAGGGGGAGACAGGTCATCAGGTAACCACAGTTGGACTGAATGTCTGGTTACTGACTACCAGACTGCTGCTGATGCTTTATTGCTGTGTCAGGTGCCTGGTGCTCTGGTTTTTTGGTCTCTATTGGGTTATTTTCTGCAGGTTTGTTCTGTGGGTCCATGGTATGGTTCAAGCATGCTATTCAACACTAAGTAATCTGTTCTTTTCACATCTCAGTTGTGAAATGAGATTATTTTGCATTATTCATTGTGGAGTAGTCTCCCATCAATTTTCGGTGCCTTCCTGAGACCCCTGAGCCTGTATTCTCCATGTGATGCACTAGCTGTGTTTCACTGACCTTAACTGCAATGACAGTTCTGTGGGTTGAGCTTCAAGGTGCAAGTGGGACACCAGGAAAAAATTTGAGTGTTCAACTCCAGTTCTGTTGTGTTTTTTAATACTAATAATGCAAACATTGAGTCTGAATCATGTTTAGTTGTTTTAATGGTAAGATATTTCCCCTCTGTCATTTGTTCAGTAGCTGAACTGCTGCTTTATTTCACAAGCCCAAACCAGGCAAAGCATATCCTGTGTGGTGGAATTTGTACAGTTCTCATAATGTGAAGTGCTTGACCCTTCGTACAATACTTTGTCCAGTAAGGATGTTTTAACAGCAAACATCAATCAAATTATTTATTTTGAATGCTAACAGGTCTGTTTTGAATTCTTCTAATAGCTTATTTAAGATAAAGGCAGGGAAAACAGATGCTATTCTTGAAAGGCAGATACAAGTAATTGGAAGGACATTAACTCTGTTAGGAGTGACTCAGCTTGATGAAGCACTTGGGATCTGCTGTATTCTTGAACTGGTGAGCTCATCACTTGTGACAAGGATGGCCTGTCACCAGTAGCTGTGCTTGCCTCCAAACTTGTGGTTGCATTTTGCAGTTTCTAGTTTGAGACACTGAGTTTTGCATACATCTGGAAGCTGAGTGGTCCTTTCACTGGTGGCCACTGTAGGCTGCAGATCAGAGGCTTGGAAAAGCAGGGAAGGAAGCATTAGTGCTCTGGCACTGTGTAGAGATTGTACAGGAGTGTTGTCATGCTGTAGATTAGTTGGGTTTTATTCTGGTTCTCATCTGTGTGCAATAAAGCATAAAAAAAAAGACTGGATTAGAGATGCTATGTGATGTCTCATCAGTGGTTTCATCCTTAGGTGTCTCCTGTGCCTTTCCTCCTTTAATCTGTCAAGTAGTTGTTTTTATAAATGCTTTCCTGCTTGCAGGAAAGGGATTCTGAGGCCAGGAACAGGTTCTGCTTGTACACAGTGACAATGGAAATCATCAAATGAGGTGTGGAATAAGAGTGAATAAGTGTGAATAAGAGTGTGCAGCTAGGTTATCTCCACTAAAAAGGATTCATGGGGGTCAATGATGGCTTCTTGATTGAAATGGGAACCTAAGATTAAAAAGTACACTTCTTCCACTAATCAAACTATTGCTAAATTTTAATAAGGGGTCTTGAACTGCTGATGGGGGTCTTGAATAGGCTCAAGTATGTAGGACTTTTGGGCAAGAGGTTCAGCTCAATCCTGTAGTTTCTTCTAGTAGCAACAGCAATTTAGAGCAGTTGTGAAATGGTCTTGACTGCACCTTTTGCTGGGACAGAGTTCTGTGGGACTGTGTGTAGTGAATCATCTTGAGCAGATTGAGGATGAAGACTAACCTTTTCTGCCTGGGCTGATGTGAACCCTCATCAGCTTCATGATGCCTTTCACTGTGCATCTGCTAATAAATAAAATAGTTGTGGAAGGAAACTCTGTGATAAGCCTCACAAATTAGGGTTATAAAAGAAAACAGACCTCTACCAAAGCTCTTTACCATCTAGCTAGCCACACTGAGCATAAGGACAGCATGTATAGGGCATAGTATGCCTTTCTCTCTAGACTGTGTGGTGGGTTGAGCCTGGTTGGAGTCCAGGTGCACCCCAAAGCCTCCTCAACTGGGGAGAGAAAATACAGTAAAAAGCTGATGGGCTCAGATAAGGGCAAGGAAAGATCATTCACCTGTTGCCTGAGTGGGTTGTAAAATACTGGCTGGAGCTTCTTTTTCCTGCTCTGTTAAATGACATGCTGGTTTTCCAGGCTGGTGCAATTCATTTAGCCAGGGCATGATCAGTTCCATTTACAGTCTTATGCTGCACCTGCCTTCAAACAAAGCCCAAACCCCAATCTGAATGATGTAGTTCCCTGCTGTAGGAACAGGAAGGGTTGTCCCAGGGGTTTATTTCAAATGGGCACTGGAGCTCACCAAGTAGGACAGGATCCCTGGTCGGTTGACTCTACTGCACAACAGATGTTGTGTGAGTGTGTTATGGCTTTCATCAGTCAACAGCAGCATTAAGTCAAATAGTTGGTCTTTTTCCTTGAACATAAATTTATTGCATCTGAAGAGGTTTTCTGTGTGCTCTGGCAGAGGTGGTGCTGTGTTGTACTTGTGTAGAAGCTGATACTGGTTTGTGACTTGTGTGATGCAAGGCTTTGAGTTGGGTTATTAAGAAGGAAACATCAGTGTCTCCAGACAGGCATTTGTGGAATGAAGAAACTCTACTATAACCCCTTCTTCTGCACATGTGGGTCTTCATTGCTTTTATTTTTCATGAAGCTGACTCGTGCCAATACTTAGAATTGGACCAACTCCCTTGGGTGGAAAGCTGCTAGCTCAGGAGACTTGAGGGCTAAGTTGTCTTACTTCAGTTTCAGAGACAAGGTTGAATGTTTCTCCTTACTGCTTCCTATCTAGTCATGCTTGGAGGATATTTGGTAGAGATGGAGGTGTGGTATGGCCCATTCAGACAATGAAAGTCACAGCTCTGTGGTGATGGTTAAAATAGTACTTGAATAATAAACACCAGCTTTCCTGTGGCCTGGGAAGAATGCTGATAAATTAGAAGAACTCAAATACACATGGGAACTGGAGGAAGGGACTTGAAATGGAAGAAATGAATTTAAAAATTAAGATCAAGTCATTCTGAGAATAATGAAGGGGACAGCTATGAAGTTCTTAGTGGATTGGGCTGTGTGTAGAAGTAGAATTTTTTGTTACAGTTGGGTTTTTGCTAGCAAAGAACACTTTAAATTACTGATGGAAATTATAATTCATCTTCCATTTACTCAGCTCAAGACTAGGTGTGTTTTTAACTGAAGATCTTTAAGCAAGAGCAGCTGCTAAGGCTCAATAAGCCAATCAGAACTTGCAGTGCTGTCCTGAATGTCATACCACACAGTTCCTTTCCTCTGGAGCATCATCTCTTCAAAGGCACAAAAGAGCTTCTACTTTGGAAGCATTTAAATTGAAGCAAACAATTCCAATCTTGGGTGAAACTTGTAGTTTGTCTATGTCTTAAACTGTGCTTTTATTTTTCCTGGGAAGTTCCCAAGGAATTAGGTCTTGGTTTGCCTTTTTAGTGTGTATTTAAAAACAAGGTAGTTGGAAGATGGATGTACATGACCACCCCTTGAGTTTCCTCTTCAGGGAAATGACCTTGCTGATAATTTGGCCTTATTCTAAGGAAGATTTCCATCACACAGAGGGTAGCAGACTTCCCTGTCAAGGTTATTCAGCAATTGCAATCACTTCTTGAACATAATCATAAAAAGAAAGAGCTCTTGGTTAAGGAAGCTTCAGGTGGGTGATAGCACAGAGGGCATGAATGGGGGAGGATGGAGCACAGCCAACCCAGGAGAGCTGATAAACTGGTTCAGTGCCCTGGTGCACTAATATACAGTGGGACTTGTGCCATGTGCTGTATAGATAAAAAGATCTTCCCTCCTATAAAAGATTTACAGCCTGATAGTCTACTCCAGTTTGTACTTCTAGACATTGTTAAAACACACTACTTGATAGTATTTCCAAGTGGTTTTAGTTTCAGTTACACAACTTCATGTATCATAAAGGTGACTATTTGCCCTGTAGTAACCCTTATTTCAGCTTTTACTGGAGATAGTGCAGCCTTGTCTGTGTGTGTTGTCACCTGTGACACTTGGAGTGAGGGGGTTTGGTCTGAATCTCCAAAGTATTAGTACTTTCCTTTGTAACTTAACAAGATGCTGTATAAATGGGGGGTTGACCAAGCTGTAGCTGTAATATGTGATACAGAGCTGGCCACTGACTTCACTAGAGGCTGATCTCATCCCACACACATCTGTGAAGCAGCTCGGGCACTTGTGAAGAGGATGGATGGTGTTCAAGGTGCATGTGGCTGAAACTGTAAAAACCTCACTATCAATCTAAGAAATGGCACATGGGATTGTTCTTGGGGTTCTTGGGGATCAGAAGACTGGAGCACCTCTTCTGTGAAAACAGGCTGGGAGAGTTGGGCTTGTTCAGCTTGGAGAAGGCTCCAGGGAGACCTTAGAGCAGCCTTCCAGTGCCTAAAGGGGCTAGATAAATATTCAGGAAGAAATCCTTCCCTGTGAGGGTGGGGAGGCCCTGGATCCCTGGCAGGGTTCAAGGCCAGCTTGGATGGGGCTTTGGGCACCCTGGGCTAGTGGAGGGAGTCCCTGCCCACACCAAGGGTGTGGGATGGAACAGGCTTTGATGTCCCTTCCAACCCAAACTATTCTATGATTGTGTGATTCTGTTCCTTCTAAGCATCAAAGATCTTAGCCTGTGCAAATAGTCTCTTAACCATCCCTAACTGTTATGGTTAAGTCATTCTTACTGCCATTTTCCATGTGTTTCAGGATACAGTAGCTTTAAGATGTTTTGGTACAGAGTTCTGTTCCAAAAACTTGCTGTCTGATGGTGGAATAGCTTGGCATTTGCTTTCATTAGGGAAAAATAGAGAAGAATTTGCTGAAAAAAATGTGTCTAAGTCTTTAATTTGTTTTTCTCCATCAGGGACAGCTGAAATGTAACTCTTACTGTTATCTCAATGTGCTTTTGTGTTCTATATGATACTGTAGTAGCTGTTTAAATGATTGATCCTGGCTTTTTTAATGTATACACAGTGTAACTGGCAACTGCAGTTATGACAAGCTAACCAGTAAAAGTGACTGCTGCTCCTGCTGTCAAGTTGCAGACTTCAGATGGTTTGAGTAGGACTAATTAACTGCAAATCTGATGGAGATTCAAACTGGGGGTTCTGCTGTTGACTTAAAGTAGCCTTCTTTTAAAAGGAAGTTATTTTCATCTGGAGATGTATTTATGTGAAGTACAAATCTAATGGCTTGTCTCATATGCAGACACTGATAAAAAATAAGATTAAGCAGCTGATTGCTGTCCTACCCTTTCATCTGTCCCTTGATTTTCTACCTCTAGAACAATAACACCAGGGGACTGTTGCCACAGCTTAGCATCTGCATCTGATGTGTGTGGGGGCTCAAGGATGAAAAGTTGTCACTAGCACTCTGTGCTGCTGCACAGAAAGAAAGAAAAGCTTTGTGGCCCAAGGAAGTTTGTTTAAAAGTTGGCTTTGTATCTGGGAAGGAAGTGTGTGTACAATGTTATCATCTTTGGCTGTACACAAAAAGCAATGTTCACATCAAGTGCGTTGCACTCTCCTAAAGCAATCTTCCTCTCCTTCCTGAGGTGGTGATGGGGAAGTTAATAATGAACCCTGGGCTCCCATGGAGCCTCAAGCCATTTATTTATAACTCCTTCCTAGGAGGGTGGGTAGCAAGCTCTATTGTCTGAGCAATCTAGAGCCTTTAGAATGCCTCTGTAGTGATATTTCTCTAACAATAGAAAACATTCTGGATAGAAACTTCTCTTAGTGTGTAGATGCTGCTTATTGATGAAGCTTAAGCATCAGTTCTGAAGCCCTTCACACCCAAACCTTGTTTCCAAGCATGGCTTGCACACTGTTTCTGAGTAGTCTCCCCTCCCAAATAAGCTGTGATTTCAAAGACTCAGCCTGCAAACAATTCTTTCTGGATAGTAAGGATTTTGTAACAACTCCTGTACTTTTAAGAAATAAGAAAGTGTTTTGCTCCATGGTTGCTAAGAAAATGTAAAGTAACAGCATAGCCTGATTGTCACAAGTTAAGAGCTTGTATATTTAATTTAGATCAAGCTATTCCTGTCTCTTAGTTTAAGTTGAGGCCTTTTAGCCTTAATCTATTGAAAATGGAAACCCAGTTGTCAGAGTATAATTTTCTCTCTCCTGAAATGAGAAGCAGATCAAAGCTTTTTCATTAAGGGTGAGTTATTGCTCTTAATTTTGCAGCTTATTCACAGGGGCTGGTGTTGCAACTCTGGAAACAGTTTTTGGTACTTAACAATAAATTAGGAAACAAGGATTTCTTTATAACTATCAGCTGTTCAGGGGTTTCTCCAAAACCCCAGCTATCCTTTTAAAGATGTTAAATGCACTCTTAGGGAAACTGAAACCTGCACTCGGTTTCCTTGAGGTGTGTGCTGGCTCTTTCACACAGTTAAAACTTCTTTTTCTGGTTGATTTCAGTACTCATCTGAGAAGCTGAACAAAAGTGGCAGCTTGTTCCCTTTCGAAATCAACGGTAAGTTCTTCAGAAGCCTTAGCTGTGTTTTACTGAGGTAATTGGTATAGCAAGCAGCCTTTCTTTTGTAAATAAGGTGAGGGGGATGGAGCATGCTGTTGTAGAGCCTGCTGGTTTAAGCTGGTCTCTGAACAATACTGGGAATAGCTGGTTGTTAGTTTTGTACCTTGTGATCTGCTTTGCATAGTAAAAGCCCTTGTAACACCATTTTTTTAATTGGGTGGGTATCTGCCCTGGTGCACAGAAGCACAGCAGTGCTGTCTCTCATGCTAAACATCTCGGCTTCCCCAGCTAACAGATATTTTGCATCTTTACATACCCCCTTATATGCTTTTGCCACGTAGAATATCCAGCATGATGCAAAACATAAGCTGAAGTTCAGTACTTTTGCTGCCCCTCCTCCCCCTGGGTTTTACTATAGTTGAAGCTGTATCTGGGAGAAATAAAAATGCTACTTATCCCTATGTAAACTTTGTAGTGATTTAAGGGATGGACTTGAAATTTGGCATGTCCTGTCATGCCTTTAGTCAAGGAGGATTTTTTATTTGCTCACTGGGATTCCCCAGAAAATGTGGCTCTTGGTTTGTGTGAGGTTTTTGGTGTGAAATGATATTTTATCTTAAATGTCGTTACCATGTAAGCAATTAAAACACATGTGTAACTCCTGACTTTATTTTATCCCAGCAAAATTTAAGCTCCCTGCCTGGGAGAAGGCTGGTTTTTAAAAATTAGGCCAGCCCAAGCTAGCAAATTGTCCTACAGTAGATGCTTGGAGTTTCAAACATTATCTGGATCCCATTGTGTTGGCTATTTTACTTGCATTGAATTATGGATGGTCCCTGCCTTGAAGAGCTTACATGCTTAAGGCAAAGCACAGTATGTGGTTGTACCCATCTGAAAGAATGGAGGAGGAAGGACAGAGGAATTCTAATAAAACATGTTGTTTGAATAGGCCAGCTGTCTGCACAGTTAAATGATTTTGAGACAATAGGGTGTTCTTTAAATAAGATCCAAATAAACAGGATAATCCATGACATACTTTGGGCATGGAACATGTACAGCTATTTGGGTTTGCAACTTTTAAAGCCATTCAGCAAATCTTTTATCTGTTGATTGCTCTGAAACTTAGTTTAGATAGCCAACTGTAAGAATGTACAAGTACTTAATGTTTAGGCTGTATCTACATTCTGAAAATAGGCGTAGGGGGAAAACCTTAGTACTTAAAATATTCTTCCTTTAAGGCTGGGGTAAGTGAAACTTACTTGGCTAATTGGTTTAAATTAGCAAATTTCCTACCCAAGCATGAAGCACTGTGAACTGGCCAACAGTTTTGCTGCTTTTCAATTTGCAAATCCCAAGTCTGCTGTAGTTCTTATTACACTTCATTGTATAATGTGGAGGAACAGCTGTAAAATGTGCAGAATGTTCTCAAAGAAACCCTTTACAAAAGAGAGAGGGGGGCTTTGCTGGCAGACTGCTTTTAACCCAGCACTGCCACTTCAGATGAGGAGTTGTGCACTAGGGGTTACGTCTGCATTCACAGTCAAACTTGCAGGAGGTTCTTAAGGGATACTCTATGCATTGAATTCAGATATTTTTTTCCCCCTCTTAACACTGAGTTTCTGTGCTCATATTCAATCTGCAGTCTGATTTAACTTTCTACTGTTTCTAATTTCAAGTAGAGCTTTTCACACCACAGGATGTGAACGCCCATCTCTGCAAATTTTCTTTAGTAAGAGATTCTTACTAGAAAAGTGTAACATCCCAGTGAAGGACAGCAGTCTGTGAAGAGATTATCCTGCTCTTTCCCTTAGAACCCACAAGGGAATATGTGTGTTCACATTTCTTGTTAATCCATTTTGCTTGTAGCTTGTGGTGTTCAGTTACAGGTTTTGATTGTGGTATATGGTATGTGTTAAGCAGGTAAGGAAGCAGTCTCTGTTCCCCAAGAAACACAGTGCTGTAATCTTTGTGTACAGGAAGAAGCATGAACAAAGTACATACTGGAATGCTGGATTGGCTCCTGCAATACTTTGATCTCCCTGGGTTTTTTAATGTTCTACTTTAGTTAAAATGAATATAGAACTCTAGTGTGAAATCTTGATTAAGCACTAGGTATTTGTGGCTCATCTATCTAAGCTTGACTTTGGTTCATGGTTTTACATTAAGGTATGTCTCAAAGAAACTGTCTTTTTCTTTTGCATCTTTCACCTGTGTCTGTCTCTCTTTGTTTTCAGAAGACAGTCCCTGGAAAGCTTTAAATGGGGGTTGCCCAATCCAGACTGACACGACGAGGAATTCCGCTTACCACTTCCCGGTGTGCCCGTTCAGCCCCGGCACTGCCAGCAATGGCAGCCTGCAGTGGCAGCAGGACTCTTGCAGTACCTCCGTGTCAGGATGGATAAGTGAAACAAACCTGAACGAAAACTCGGGTCAACCCTTGGCACCACCCACCAAGCGCCACTGCAGGTCCCTCTCCGAGCCAGACGAGCTGGCTCGCTGTCGGTCGCCCTGGAAGCCTGGCAGCTCCAAGGTTTGGACTCCGGTGTCAAAGAGGCGGTGTAACAGCGGGGGCAGCGCTACGTTGCAACGCTGCAACAGCCACGGGAGCGCAACCTTACAGAGAAGCACAAGTATCAGCCTGCCACAAAACATACTGTCCCTAAATAACGTCTTCACTATCACCAGCTTCAACACGTCGCCAGTACCCAGACCTTCCTCTGCCAGCAGCGGGTTTGTGGACAGCAGCGAGGGCAGCACGAGCTCGAGTACCCGCTGGAATTCCGGAGGCCCTTGTGACTTTAACCCAAGGCGCCGCCTCTCCCTGTCCCAGGAGCACATCACGGAGACGGGGAACCTCTTGCCTTCAGCCAACAGCACTCCCACCTCCACACCCGAGCTCAGCCGGCGGCAGGGCCTGTTGAGGTGCCGCTCTCAGCCCTGCGTTCTGAACGAGAAGAAGAGCCGGCTGAAGCGCAGACGGGAGGAGGACGTGCGATGGAACAGGCCCTCCTTGGACTTTTTTAAAATGACACGGGTGAGATTTTACTTTCCTCAAGTGTGTGAAGGGGCAACTCTTGCAGAAAAAGGCCATTTCTAGGCTCGTAGCTGTTGGGGATTTGCTTGTGGTGTTGTACTGATGCGTTCCGTCTTCAGCAGCGTAGCAGGCTGCTTGTGCTTGCCGGTTCCATATCCTATAGCAACTCACTCTTTGCTCCCATGGCCCAGTTCATAGAGTCCCAGACTGGTCTGGGTTGGGAGGGACCCCAAGGATCACAGAGCTACAACCCTCCTGCCACAGGCAGGGACACCAACCTCCAGGCCTGGAGCTACACAAGGTTGCCCAGGGCCCCAGCCAACCTGGCCTTGAACACCCCCAGGGATGGGGCACCCACCCCCTCTCTGGGCAGCCTGTTCCAGCCCCTCACCACTCTCTCTGGAAAAGAGTTTCCTCTAATATCTAGTTTAAACCTTGCTTCCTTTAGCTTTAATCCATCCCCCTTGTCCTGCCAGTTCCTGAAATCCAGTCTACTTGTCAGAGTACAAACATCCATGAAAAGATGCTTGAAGCTGAAACCAAAGTAGAATGACTTCTAGAACGCAGGGATGTCATGGGCAAGGTGGGGTAAACAGGGTAGTGAAAAAGTTATACCACTGTGTTCCCTGAGAACAATGTGTGACTGTCTCTAAGTCATCCTGATGTCCATCTGTTGGAGCCTTCCCTTAGAGATGGAGGAATTGCATAAAGCTAGCAAGAGCACAGAAACCCCTGTATAAATTAATTCACTGAAATGGCTAATAAGCAGTTAAAAAACCAAAGTGTTATACAGCAATTTTAATACATACAATGCAGATGCTGAAGCTTGACAGAGAATGGTCTTACTCTGGCTATTAAGAATTATTCTTTCCTCCTCACATGAGGGTAAAAGGGCTGACTTTAAAAACTAGCAAACTTCAGGTTTTGCCTCTGTTTTGCATGTAATGCAAACTCATGCACATAGCTCACTTCTCAAAGCTGCTCTGTCCACAGAGGCAACTGCTATGGTTCAAAACATGAAGATTCTCACTTATTTTCTGAAGGTGTAAAATTGGGTCTTGTGTTTATGGTCAGAGAGCGTTTCATGCTTCTAAGAACATATAACCCTACTGCCTTCAGTAGGTACTGGACTTGGAGGCTTGTGTGAGTAGATCTGTTAAGAGGAGTGGGGAGGAGACAGTTTGCAGAAGTAGCAGTAAAAATGTAAGGGAAGGAAGTAGTTCTGCACCAGTGTCCCTGCATTTGATGCACTGAGCAAAAGAAACACTGAACAGGAGAGATGCTGGCTAAAATTTTCAGTATGTGGTACCAGGACACTAGTAGGCTTCACATGGGAACTGAGCTGTCTACTGTGGGATATTCACCAAGTTAACTACTTCATGTCCACTTTGCTTAGCTGAAGTCTGTATGATGTCATCTGTCCTCTTATGCCTTTGTCAGACAATGTACTTCTAGCTTAAAGGACTTTATTCTTTAAAAATACAGCTTTTTTGATGAATCCATGGGGTGGGTAATTGGGTGGCAAGCCATACAGAGCAACCTGCTTCCTGACAAGGTTGGTAACTGATGCTGTTCTAGATAGAACTCAGAACAGTGTCTAGCCCTGGTTAAGATGCAAGTTTACTAGTTAGCTAATCAGATCTTACCTGTTTCTTTGTGTTAAGCACTGCTGAGATTAGTTGGCTAATCTACTCCAGAAGTATTAGTGGATTTGGCCTTCAAGTGCCAGTGTGGTCTAACTTAGGCTTCTTAATTTGAAAGAAATGTAAAATTTAAGAGCTGCTCCTCTCTTGTCTAGACTTGCTGCTGGCATTTTTCAAGCTCTGGAGGTGAGATGCAGTATTTCAAACTAGCAGAATTACTCCTGTTGATCAAGTGTTACATCTTCTAAATCATCTGTAGAATAGTGTCTTTGGAGCAGACCTGATATAGCCAGCCCATATTTAGATTTGCCACTGAAATGAAGAGTTTGAGACTAATATTCAGCCAGTCTTGACCACTTTTTCCCTATTAGACCTATTTTGAAATGATGTTTTCTTGATAAGCAGAGTAGCTTATGTAACCAAGTTCACTTCCCAGTGTCAAGGCTGACAGTTGGGCTTCTTTCAGCTGGTTCAGTGGAATCTTCCTCTAAAGATACAACTGTGTATTTAATGAAAGGCACAAAGTATAGCTTGCAAATACATCAGCTTTCAAACATGCCAAACTCTAATGAAAACATCTGTTTAAACACTTAAGCACTGAAAACATTTGAAGAAGAAAAATTGAATGAAGTTTTCAAGAAAGGTTGGGGGTTTTGAGAGTGGCAGCTTGCTTACCCAGTCTGGTGTTGGAAGCCTTAGGTTTCTTTGTGGCCTACCTTCTCCCCATGGCCCAAATTCTGGTGGATATATATGCTTTCAAACTTGATATTGTAGTCTTAAGCATTTCTCTCTAAACTTAAACCAAGTTACTGCTGTGCAAAATATAAGCTAATCCTACAGAAGACTTGTTTTGAAGGAGGTGTGAGCCTGTGGAGTACTTATTATCTTCTTGGAACACCTGAATGTTTGATTTAGTTTTTCTTGGACTTTAAAGTCTTGGATCAGTAAAATACTTGGACAGCTTTGATCCTGAAGGGTAAATTGAGCTTAAGTTGTCTGCCTTAAGATTATTGACTTTGTTTTAGGTCACTGAGATGTAGTAGCCTTTCTGATCTATATGGCCAGGAAAGCTTCTCACAGAAGGTAGTATCTGAGTCAAAGACTTGCAAGCTCTGCCCAACAGAGGACTGGTATCACTTAAGTGTGAGGATAAGCAGAAGGACTAGTTGATAGTTGATTCCCACAGCAGTTTAAAAAAGAAACACAAGGTAGGGATGAGTGGTGGGGGTAGATATGTCTCCTGGAAGGGTGTGATGAGGAGGCAGTATTTAATGAAGGGCAGAGCACATCAAGAGTAGTGACTGAACTTACATCAGATGGCTGCTACTTTTCCTGCAGAGGCTTTTAGTAACTCCTGATCTCTCATGGAATCTTGGTTTTATTGCTCTTTGAGGTCGCTGGAATGTTCAGTATGTGGCCAGGTAAAGGAATTAGCCACACTGTGACCTCTAAGCTTAAGCACAATAAGCTCTTAAACCTTCTCCTTGATTCTCTGAGGTTTTTTCTCTAGAAGACTTCCAGGTATGCCCTGTTGAGTGTAGTTACAGTAGACTTGTTCACTCTAATTATGCTGCAACCAAGTGGATTAATGTTCCTAAGCTGCACAAGCAGTGCTGCTTTCTAAGAATGGGCACAGAAAGGACAGCATCCTACATGTGAGTAGTGAAGTAGCTGCTCCCTTGGGTTAGGATTTCTCCCAGGCTGCTGTTGCAGCATGTGTGAGACAGGTGATGTCAAGTCCCTTTCAGTGCTAGCAGGATAGCCTCTGAGTCAATCCTGGACTGCCTAAAGTAGGTTAAGCACTGGCTCATGAAGTTCATTCAGATTGTGTTCTCTGAATAGTAAGCATGTTGCTTTAAATAGTTTGAGATGCTTATGTAAAGCTTGTCTCTTATAGCCTCCTGTCAAAATGGGAACAAACAGGTTATTTGGGGTAGATGTATTTTCTGCTGGAGGGTACAGTGAAGTCAGCAAAGGCTGTCCCTGCCTGGCACACTGTACTTGGGTGCTGTGATTTGGGGAAGATATGTAGTACAATTGCAAGTCTTGATGGCTTAAACTCTTTTGGTACTCTTGCAGGAGGCTGTAATGCAGCATCTCTTTGTGTGTAGGTCTGATTCATTGATGTGCACTGCTGCTTCTCAGATAAAATAGATAGTCAATGTCCTTGTACTGTATGGGGGTATCTTCTGCAGCAGGGCATGCTGTTGGCTTCTGGAGTATGGTTTGTGGAAAATACTACACTGAGCTGTATGTAGTAAAGGATTGGACAGGGATTGATTTGGCCCAAGACAATGGTAGCAAGTCTAAATATGCAACATTAATTAGTCTATAGTTTCCCTTTTCTTAATATTAAGGACAAAAAAAAGATGTGAAAGAAGCAATTGAACCAGTTTCACTTTTTAAACTGTAATACCTATTTCTGAGGGAGCCTTTAAATTCCCATCTGAAAAACAAAGGTAATCATGACCTACCTTTGCTTTGAAGAGCAGTTCTGGGGGGCCCTTTTTCCTTCCTTCCCACGGTAGTAATTTCTTCAAGTGATCATAAACCAAGGGAGCAGAAGGTAATGATTTGTGTTTCAGAAAGCATGAAGTAATTGAAGCAGAGTGGTCAGTAGCCTTGATCAGAGGAAGCTGAGTATCAAAGCTGTCCAGCAAAGTAGTTCAGTGGTTTAAATCCACATTGTGTCACTTTAGGTATAAACTAATTTCTAGCTGAAGAGAGATAGTTAGCAATGGACTTCAAAAAATGTGCACCCATCTACAGTGCACCCACATGCAGGAGGGAAAGGACTTCTTCTGTGTTTCCAAAGTGTAAGTGTTTCTTCAAGGGCAGCCTTGGAGGATGTGTCTGAAGGGAAATGGATCCAGTGAGATACTTGTAGATTTTCTAAGACCCAGCAGAGTGAAAATAAAGTACTGCTACACCTGCATTTCACTGTTCAAAACCCTTCAATCTGCAGGAGGCTGGACAAGCTGTTCTACACTCGTTTGCAAGGAATAAATCTAAGTTAGAGGATTACTGTGGAAGACCTCTTTGGAGAGGAACTGGGATGTGGAAGGTTGGAACAGCTTCCTCTGTTCGCTCCCCTGTGGGGAGACTTTCTGAGCAGGCTCCAGTGCTGGCCAGTGGCACGGGTGGAACAGCACAGATACTCTTGGACTCTTTGCACCTGCCTCTGGAGAACAGCTGTCTGGTGAACCTCCCAAGTATTTTCGACTTGGATAGTGGGTTAAATTGCTCAGATCTGAAGAAGCCAATATGCATCTACTCTGTAGTCATTATTTTGCCTCCCATATCCACAGATGAAATGAAAAACAACCTACAGTAGTTGGAGTTGAACTTTGGGGGGGTGACTATTTACCCTTCTCTTACTACCCCTCTTGAAAAAACAGTTGTTGAAATTATGGTGAGGAAAGAGGCTTTAAGTCATCCTGTCTAACTCTGCTGATGCATGATTGCTTTCCACTAGATATATATATCTTAGAGAATTTGGTCCACTGTAGCCTTTTAAATGCCTCCAGGGATGTGGTTTCTGTAGCAGATAAAGACCCTTTTGTGGGAAGCAAAGGCAGGTTGCTTAAGCTATAAAACTCATTCAAACTCAAGATAGTGACATGTATTTTAGGATCTCTTTCCTTTGGTCCTGATAATAGATGGGATTTTTTTTTTTACAGAAATAAAACTTAAAGCTTCCTGGTCCTGTGGTTAATGAAAACATAGGAGCTTTCTTAGTCTCTATTTGGAAGGAGCTTCTGCAGGAGTGGGAGGAGGGTTAGCTGATATTTAATATGGTACCTAGAGACTTGGAGTCTGTGTCCAGCTATTCCTTTCTAGTTTGTGAAAACATTAGGAATGGTTGTGCCTTTTACCTGAATGTTTTTAAAGGGATTACCCATGAGCTGTAGCTTTTGCTCTAAGAAATCATAGTCAAGGATTCAGAGCTTTGAGGACTTGAGTAGGACCAGCTAAAGTATTCAGCTAGATCTCCTTTTCCAGTCAAACACTTAGGTTATTCTTTTCACAAATAGTTAGGTGGCTTAATAATTTAAAGCTCTTCAAAGTACTCTGGTAAAATAGGTTAATCAAAATGAATATTTTCTAGAAAGTGCTGAACCTTTTCAGTCATCTTTTCATTTGCTCTTTTCTGAAGTGTTACAGAGATGCTGCTTCCTATGTTGAAATGATATTTAAAATAAATCAGCTGCTGTTTACAAAACACAAAGTATTCTTTAACCTGTATTGCATCAGAACAGGAAGGCTGTGTTCCTGTGAGCTGCAGTGAAGATGTGCAGAGCTAAGAAAGGGACTGAACTCCCAGCACAGCAAGACCAGCCACAAACCAACACGACTTTACTCTGTTATAAATGAGTAAGGGGGAGCTTACCCAGGGAGATGACTACTTCAAATGGTGTTTTCCTTCTCAACCAACACTCCCCATGTGGAAGAACGAGCAGCAACTTGACACAGAAGGTCCAGTGCTGCTTTCTGACTGACTCTGAGCAGTCTCCTCTGCTAGCTCAGTGCTTCACTCGGGCTGTGACACGTTGTGTCTGTTGAGCTGGCAGTTGGTTCCTGTATTTGAATTCCTGAAGCACAAACATACCTGCACTCCTCAGCATTCTTCTAAATGTCTTAATTGTGTGTTAGCATCTAGTGCTTGTCTCTTGCTGTGTCCATTGCTGGAGCAGGAGCTTGTTTAAATAGCAATATTTAAACTTTCTATAGAGCATACATTTGTGGTATAACACTTGAAGTTTAGAGACAACTTTTTAACCTTGTGAGAAATCTGTGTCTTTCCACCAGGCTTGATGTTACTATGTGACAATGTTAGGATGAGATTTTGTCATTTCAGGCAGAGTTGGGTGGCTCTTCCCTACTCCTGAACCTAAATAGATGAACTGCACAGCTGTTGTGTGAAAGCCATGTAGGAAGTCTCTACGTTCCTTCTATTTCAGGAGTGACTTTGTTCCCATCAGTGGGAAGGCTGATCTGTAATGATGCAGTTCTCATGAACACTGTGGTGTTGGAAAGCCAGGGTTTGTTTTCCTGTAAGCAAGGTTACTCCAATCCCTTCACAGGTGGTTTTTAATGTTAAATGCTTGGAAAGCCTTGTGCTGTGCTCTAGTAGGGGTGTCATGGTTAATGACAATAAGCAATAGAAGGCTTCTGACTTAATGAGTTTAGACACTTTGCCAGGTGAAATCAGAATTACCCTTGTACAAAAAAAACCAAGTCCTTCACCAAAAGGTGTGTAGCAGCACTGCCTAAAGGCAGCCTGTGTGCCATGACTGATGTCAGTGTTGGGGAGCAAACGCTGCTGGGAGCTGCTACTACTGATGGGGAGATGCTGGAGGCTTAAGAGTGGGTTTTAGCTCTCAAGTGGGTTCTGAATTCTCATGAGAGTGGGGAAGGATTGGGTTCTGAAAGTGAAGGAAAATACTTATACCATTCTTCCAGGGGGAGGCCAACCTTTCCAAACCTTGGATTATAAGGAAGGCAGGACCCATTGTAACTTAATTTGACAATGAATCTTGTAAGGCTTAGGATGGCTCTATGGTGTGTAGCTGCTGAGTTGATTTGCCTGAGCTTTTCATGTAAAGCTTGGAGTCTTTATCCAAGAGCATGTAAGTAATGTGTAACTGCTCAAAATGGGGGGGGAAATGCTGTGGGTTTCATTAACTTTCCTTTTGAATGGCCTGTTTGGACCTTTGTGCTTGTGACTGGTATAGCTGATGGTGTCAGCTGTTCCTGGCTGAAGAGGTAGTTTAAAAATGCAGTTATTAAAAAAGGATGTAGGAGACTTTGTGTAGTGGTAGGCTGGGCTTGGTGAATTTGGATCCTCTTGGCTTGATGGTACATGCTGAGTCCAACAAATTAACTGGGAAGGATGTCTGGTTTTCAAGGTTTTGCAGCATTTGTGTGTTTTCCTTTTAAAAACAGGAGACTTTTCACTAAGTACAAATCTCTGATAGCAATCAATGTTTCTTACCAGCTTCCTTAACCTTACAGTTCAGGTGGCTATACAGATGCAGCTGAAAGAAGTGCATGCTTATGTAAAAATGAGATGTTGAAACTACACTACTTGTTAACTTCTTCCAAATTCTTTCATCTGGGTTAGGATTGAGATCATGGAACAGGGCAAGGAGAGGAGTCTCCAAGTGCTCATTGGGAACTTGAATTAATTTTTCCCAAAAAGTTACATAAAGAAAATCTGTTTAACAGTGTTCAGCTGTGCCTCTTCCTTGCTCTGAATTAGGAATTCATCACTTGCTTTAGTTGTCTTCTGTTTATCTGTCTTGTTTTGTAGATGTGCTAAACTCATTCTTTTCATATCCATTGTGTCATTTGAAGTGTGGATTCTCCAAACACTTGGAATTCTCAAGTAAATGCCAACATGGCAGGCACTGGTGATAACAGGTTATCTTCTCTAAAGCTGGGACTTCCTGAGATGATCCTGTAGCATGTTAGTGTGGTGCAGTTCTTCAGCCTGCTTGGAAATGAGGGGGGGTTGGTTATAGAAACCACTGCAGTATTTGTTTTTCCCCTTCCTCACTCCCCTCCCCACCCCTGTGGTTTGGGTTTTGTATGAGGAGGACTCAAAGGAAGGGAAGCTGAATTCCTCTTCCTTGTTTTCATCTCTTAAATACAATGGTGATTTGTTCATACAAACAGGCATTATATTTGGGGAATGATGTTTTGTCTCAAAGCAAGTGAGTCATCTTCTGTGATTCCAGCCACCAGGCTTCAGAATATGACACTCCTGAAGACCTTTCCATATGAGGAGACAACAACAGATTTATGGGGCTGCTAATGAATGATAATTAGTGCCCTGCTAAGCTGGGCATCTGACAGGTATTTTGCCTTTTTGTGGGGTGACTTTGGGTGATGGTTTTTTGTACCCAGTTTGTGACTGGCTCTAACCTATGAAGCCTTAAATGCCAGCTCTTTGTATCGTGGTAGGAAATATGACTTGCTGCCCCAGGGTTGCTTGTGGGGGTTGGTTTTGTTCTTAGTTTTTGTGGGTTTGTTCCAGGGCAGCAGGAGTTAAAGTTCAATCTGTTAGAAAATAACCATTGTTACAGCTTGGGAGACAAGTGATATATTTTGCTTGTATTTGTGTGCACGTGAGACTGGCTTTGTGTTTGATTTAGATGAGCAGAAGTATCCTTGGTATAGTAAAGAATACTTTCACCTTGAAGCAGAGTTAGGGTCATCTTAGTTATTTTCCAGCTAATGAGCTTCATGAAGCCTTATCTTAGTTCAGAACTATTACAAATAATCACTTTGGGCTACAAGTTTCCAGTTGGCAGTTTGAGGCTGCTTCTGAGTAGCCTGGGGTGCTTAATCATCAGGGCTCAGGCTTTCTGGGAGAGCCTTGCCTAGAGCAATTAGTGGCTCTAATGAACCTGAGTGCTGCTCAGAGTCCATGCTGTGTCAGTGCATCCGCTGTTGGTCGCATGTAGCTCTGCAGTTGGTATGAAACTAGTAAAATTCCCTGGTAGTCTTGTGTTACTGATGATGATTTCACACCAAAGCTGTTAATTTGGGTATATTTTTTCCAAGAACCAGCCCTTTTGAGACAGAAGACCCCTGAAAATTGGTGTCTTAGAGCAGGAGAGCTTTTCCTAAGAGCTCCAGGGTGCGTCTGAGGCTTGTTGCATCCTCTGGCTTATGGGAGCAAGTGTTGATATGAATGACTGATCCTTTGTGCAGGATGAGCAGATGCTGGCCCACTGTCTTCAGCCTCTGAATTTGAACTTGCTCTTCACTGTTTCTAATCCTGCTTTAAAAACCAGGGCCAGCTACCTGAGACATTTCTATGGACACACGAAAATACCTGAGGATGCATCTGCAGCTTGCCAAGTTTCTTAAGCTAATAAGTCTCAGACTTGATGCTTTTACCTCCTCCTGCCATGAGCAATCTACATAACTAAGAAAAAGCTGGGGGGTTAGGAGTGAGGGGTGTGCCATGCAGGAAATAGCAGCTCATCTGGGGCTGTATTTCAGATACCTCAGTTGGGATAATCCAGATTTTGGATAATTCCCTCCTTTCTTATGAGAAAAACCTTTGACCTAGAGCTGTAATTGCTAATTAATGAAGTCCATAACTTGTTAGAAACTGCTTTTTTAGGTTGAGCAATATTACAGGGGAACATTTTTCTCCAGTCTTGGACCTGAAACGATCTTGCTGTGGAGAACAGATTTAAGCATTCTGAACTGAAACATAACCAATAACTGCCTTCCAAACCAGAGTCGTACAGGTCATAAAGCCTGTTAAGAATTGGCCTTGTGGCTTTGTCTAACCACAGCAGAGCCTTTTCTTGATGCAGTTATTTTTCCAAGACAGATTACTGTTTTTCTTACCTTGAACATTGTTGCCTTGAAGGGTTTAGTCTGATAGCTTGACACATGGTTTGGAGAGGCTCTAGTCTTTGCTGCTGTTACTGCTGCATTTGGATGCTGTTCAGCTTGGCTGTGCTTTCTAAAAATAAGAAAAAAATGTAGGTATTGGAACTTGAAAAGCTCCTTCAGTAACAAGCCTTGAGACAGCAAATCTTCCTCTTGGCTTGTAAGGGTTTCTTCTAGGGTGAACCTTACGTGGTGCAGACCTAAAGCGTGGAGCTGCTCTACAAGTGGACGCTGTTGTCAGCTGGCAGTTCAGCAGCCTTACAAAATAGATGTCTGTGTTTATTGGGAACTGGCAAGCCAGCATGATGTCTCCTGACTAATTCCACATGGTCTTTAAAACATTTTTTTTTTTCCTCCCAAGCATTGCCAGCTTCTTTCCCTGTTACTGGAGCTGTGTGTGTGCCTGCATATGCTTATGTTTTATAAGGAAGTTATGGGCTATTTGCTGCTCTAGGCTCTCTTTCCTTTGGAGGCAGGTCAAGAGAAGGGAATGTTGGAAACAGGAGTAATTCTTACTCTATGGGATCAGGGCATGTGCTGAATTAAGTAGTTTACACAGCTTGCTACTCTTCAGGTTTTGCTTCTTGTGTATTACTGGTCTGCACGTCCCTTCTGGCTTTGCTCTGAGTTATCTCTGCCTTGCTCTGCTGCGTTCTGTTTAGGGATTTTTCAAGTTCTTTGGTCTGGTGTCAAGATCCTGTTTAGATTCCCTTTGGAGAGTAACTGTCCCAGAAAACCAGCTGTGCCTCCTGGTGTTGAGCATCCCTAAATCCTGCTTTGTATTCATCATGGCAGCAAGAAATATCCTGTACTTCCTACCAGAAGGATCCATGCAGTTGAGTTCTCTTTGACCCTCCTATGTGGTGGCAACCAACAAATGGTGTTAATCTGTAGCTCCTGTGTAAATCCACTGAGCTGGTCTTGAGCCACTGTAGAATTATGCAAATCACCAGAATGTTCCCTGACTATTTAGGCTTGGGATCTAGGGACCCTGATGCTTGCTGGATGGCTCAGCTGTAGCATGTTTGAGGGCCAGGCCTGAGAACACTGAGCATCTGTGGAGCCATGGGAACTCCCTCAACATCCCCACCCACAATTCCCTCACAGCCATTACTCCTGTATCATAGGAGTCATCTTTCCTGTATCCAGACTGGCTCAGATGTGGTCATTTATTGAAACAGAGCTTGTTATGGCTTGTGGCTGTGTCTTTTTAGGTAAACCTATTTCCACAGTGGCTCTGGTTCTGAAGCTTTAATGTTGCCACGTTAAACTGTCATCCAGTTAGTGTGGTTCTGGCTTGTTCTGTCGTGCTGCATAGTCTGGAAAATGTGAAGATCTCTGGGGGATCCACAATCTGAGCATCACAAATGAGATGCTTGGTGCAGTCAGCAACCAGATGATGGTGGCAGAAGGGTAGAAACTTCCCGAAAACTCTCTTCCCAAACAGAATGTGGGGAAATATCTCATTATTTTACCACTGTCAGCAGTATGACAATCTAGAAGTTTATGCCTTAAAGCTATGGGTTAAAACCAGCATACTTTTGTACTCCAGGAGAGATTGCTGGCATTTGAAGGGGGAAGGAAGGGATCTGCCTTCTGCAGCCCTTTTAGTTTATGCTCCAGGTCTATAAATAGCTCTCAGTACTTGTCTCTTCCATTATTATTTCCCCAAGCAGCACTGTTTGTAAAACTGAAGTTCTTGAGACAGCCTTTGGTTTTCTGTGTCTCTTTAAGCATAAATAGTGTTTCTTCTTTAGGCACAAGTGTGATGATACATGGTAGATCTTCTAGCTTGGGGGCTTCTTGTGCACCTGTGAAATAACATTGACTCAGACTCCTGTTCTCCTGAGCAGTAAAAAAGCAGTACAAAGCAAAAATCAGTGAACTACCACGTTTGCTCCAACTAGTAGTGGCAAACTGGAGGTGTTTCTCTGTCCTTGTCAGAGCACCACAGGAACTTGTGGGAGTAGCAGGAGATTTGAACTGGCACTACTACATATACAGCATGTTGTCTGCAGACCATAATGAGTGACAGGTTTGGGATGCTTTGAGTTTATCCTCTGTTTATTTTTGAAAAGGGCCTTTTTTTACTTTATCTTATGGGAAATATTGCAAGTATTACTGCTTGGCTGCTCTAACTGTTACCACACTCAGTACTTTTCCTCCTCTGTTGTGATAAAGTCCTTCCCATCTCAACAAACAGACTTCATGTGCTGCTTTCCATGGGGGATCACTTGATCTCAGTCACTTTGGAGTGCAGGTCAGGTCTAGTGTTGTGATGATGATACAGTGTGTAATGCATATTAGGAGTCTTACCTTTAAGTTACAGCAGAAACAATTCAAACCTTCAAGTTCATGCTTGGAAGGTGTGAATTCAAGGATGAAGGAGATGAAGTGGAATGGCTTTTAGTAAACAGTCATATTCATACTAATCTCTAGGCTGTAAGAGCAAACCTCATTGGAACTGTTAAACTATGGATGCTGTCATTAACTCCCTCTGCATTAGAGCTCCTTCCCTTCCTGCACATCAATTCCATATCACATTTAAATACTTGTTTCACACCACCTTGGGTTTTTTCTCCACCTGAAAAGACTCTGCATGTAGAGTAAGGCATAGGGTGACAGGGTTCTTTCCAGCAAGTAAGGTAGAGAACTTGATTACCACTAACTTGTTGAAAAGTGGTGTTTTTAAAAAAATTAGTCCATAGGGGCTCTTTTTACTTCAGTTTAAACTGAAGCCTGGAAACTGATAAGCAAGGTACTCTGGACTGTTTCTCATAGTTGAATGTATATGATTAACTACTGGTGATGCCTTCTCTCCACTTGCATTCTCTGGTTTTAATATGCATTTTGTATCCTTTAGGAACTTGTTGATCAACCAAACACACTAATTCCTACTTCATTTAACTTTTCTCCTCTGCTCTACTGTGTACAGTTGAAGAGAACTTGGGACAATTTTATCTCAAGAAATCCTGCCTAGGAGTGTCTCTAAGGCTGGTAGATGTAGGCTCCTTGTTAGTTTGCTGTATTTAAGATACAGCACTTAAAATACTTTTTGTCCTACTCTGCTTTCACTCTTCACTGAACAACTCGTGTTCAAAATGGTTTTTGTGATCTATTTAAATGTATTCTGAGATTTCTGATAAGCTTGCTCTTGTGTAACAGTCCCCACCCCAGGAGTTTCTCTTCTGCAACCTTAACCTTGGACTTAATACTGTAAAAATATCAAAAACTTCAGAAAGTAAGAGCTGTCAGATGTATAGCCAAGCTTAAGTCTGTTGAAAGAGATGAGACAGGTTTCCAGGCTTCACCTCACTGCAGAAGGCAAGGCAATAAAGCAGAAATGGATGTTTTGTTTAAGGTGAGCATGGGAGCACCAGCTAACTGGTTAAAACCAGGGCTTTACCTGAGGCTGTGTTTTGTTGTTAATAAACCAAACCCATGGTTGGATTATATTTAAGAACTGATGCAAAAAATAAGGTGCTGAGAGCAATCACTGAACTTTCTCATGGCTGATTGTATCACTTGTCCTGATGGGAGTGTGTTCTCTTGAGCTTTTCCTTTCCAATTGATCTCTCCACACACACAGAATCATTATTGCTGATTGTCCTTTTCCCTCTGCAGGTGAACGTGGCTCTGCAGCAGCCTTTCTGTGAACCTCTCCTACCTCTGACTCTCTCTTTGGTTTTGCTGTGGTCTGTAGATGAGGTAGATGAGGTCCTTAGGGATCTGGTTTAGCTTAGGATGGGAATGGTTGGACTCGATGATCTCCAAAGGTCTCTTCCAACCTTGGGATTCTGTCTCCTTTCACAGCTGTGCTGTGTTGGTGACTGGAGACACTTGTTGTTCTTGTCCTGCTCTGACCCTTCCAACTGACAGATTCCTCATGATGCAGTCTGGTGTGCCCCTGTGCTTCTCTATATGTGCCCATGACACTATTTCAATCAAGCTTTCCCTTCTCTGCCTGATGCCACTCAAGTTCATGCTGTACTCCTTTGGGGGAGGTGTGTGTGTCCCTTAACCTCTCTTCAGATGCACTCTCTGTAGACAGCCACCTCCATCTTCCTGCAGTTCTGTGCTGATTATGCCTCACTGGTGTATGAGGTTCTCTGTACTGCTGCAGTGTGTCTGGCAGAGCCACTGTGTGATGCTCTGCTTGGCCACTGAGTGTGAAAGCTGAGAGCAGCTTTGTGCACCACACTGGTACTGAAGAAGCCATAACTCTTAGAACTATCTGATCATGGTGACCACTGGATGGATGTTAAGGAGAATATTTAAGAAACAATTTTTCTATGTCCTTTTCTAGAGGAGGCAAACGAGGTTCAGTACTTAGTTTAACTCCTGTAGGAAGCCCAAGTTTGTTGCTATTAGGATTTCTAATACAGACTATATCCTGACTGTTTATGCCAGGCCCTACATCCCAGCATGCTTTTGAAGAACTAACCCTTCTCCTTCTGGGATAAGGTGTAACTTGTAAGAGCAGTTGTGTCATGCTGTTGTTATGGGCCCCCTTGGACTGAAGTCTGGTTGTTTAGCTGCCTTGCCTGTCTTGCTTGTGGGAAAGTGTTTTAATCTGCTTTAATTGTGTCAACAAGGATAAGCAAAATATGTTAAGAGTTGCAATTAATTGCTGAGTGGTGTGTGTGTGATCTCTTCAGCTCTGAGGTGCTGAAGATGTGCCAGGGCTGAGGCTTTTCTCTGGAACCCTGTTCTGCTTTAGGCCTGTTTCTTTGGACAGCAGAAATGGGCATGTGCAGAACACACTAAACCTGCTCCATGGGGGATGAGAAACTGAACATGAGCAGCAGTGGCTCTGGCAGCTGGGAAGGGCGATGGGATCCTGGGCTCCATCAGCAGAAGGGTGGCAGCAGGGACAGGGAGGGGATTGTCCCTCTCTGCTCTGCCCTGTGAGGCCCCAGCTGGAGTCCTGTGTCCAGAGCTGGGGCCCCAGGACAAGGAAGATGTGGGACTGTTGGAGAGGGGTCAGAGGAGCCACGGAGATGCTCAGAGGGCTGGAGCAGCTCCCCTATGGAGAGAGGCTGAGGGAGCTGGGCTGGGTCAGCCTGGAGAAGAGAAGGCTGTGGGGGGACCTCACTGCAGCCTCCCAGTCCCCGAAGGGAGCGGAGGAACAGGAGGGGAATCTGCTTGTTAAAGGGCAGAGACTGGCAGGACAAGGGGGATGGAGGGAAGGGTTAAATTAGATATTAGGGGGAAGTTTTATAGAGAGTGGTGAGGGGCTGGAACAGGCTGCCCAGAGAGGGGGTGGGTGCCCCATCCCTGAGGGTGTTCTCGGCCAGGTTGGCTGGGGCCCTGGGCAACCTTGTGTAGCTCCAGGGCTGGAGGTTGGTGTCCCTGCCTGTGGCAGGGGGGTTGGAGCTCTGTGATCCTTGGGGTCCCTTCCAACCCAGACCAGTCTGGGATTCTATGATTCTACTAGTAATTCAGTTATAGTTCAGAGGCTGTTTAAACTTTTTCAGGTCTCCACCCAAGAAGCTTCCTGTGAGATCAGTACTGACACAGAAAATAAGGAGGTCCTAGATTTTAGCTGGATTAGTGTAGAAAACTCATCTGTTGTGGGGGTTTTGATGTTCAGAAAGACTTTTAATTCGGGGTGGTATATAAACATATTAGAGAATAACATCCTGCAAACTTGAATCTGTGAGAATGTTGTAAGTAATTGCTGTGAATCTCTGGTGAAACAACATCAGCCTACAACAACTGTGGCCACATTTCTGATATGAAATGAGTTTTTGCTGCTAAAATTACATGGGTGAAGACATGTATGTGGGGAAGGGAGTTTCCATTTTAAAATGAGAATGGTTTAAGCTTGCAAAAAGCAAGGGGAATCTTTTTGTCAGGTTCTTAGAAGAATTACCTTTGAACAGGCAGTATCAAGAAGACTTCAAAGGCTGGGGGCTTTTTTTTCTGTGGTAGAAGGGAGGGGGTGGCAGGAATGAGACCCAACACTAGTGTGCAGACCATTGGGGAAGGTGTTGAATGTTTCTGGAATCCATGAATGGGTTTCCCAGTGATTGAGTGGTCAGATGAATGAAGTTCTTACTGTGCCTCTTAAAGCAAAGGATTAAATCACTTCTGTTAAATTAAGTAAGTTCTTTACGGCAGAAATCAGTAAGGTCACTTCTAGGGAAGTCTTGTCTGAAAGAAAATAGAGGAATTAATGAGAGTAAAAATTCTTTTCAAATCTTGCCTGTGTCTTTCTGCCTGGATGCTGGGAGTTGTCCACCTCTGTGCAAGCAGATACCAAAAAATGAGGTGCTTCAGCTTTTCTTTGGGTCGTGGAGTCTTTGGTGTTCTTGGCTATTGAATAATTCTCTAATTTTATTCTTTTTCTATGTATGTGTGGGAGAAAGAACTATCTTCAGATTGGCTACTCAGAGATCATGAGTTGGAGTGAAAAATACTGCTTGTCCTGGTCAGGCCCCACCTGGAGTGTTGTGTCCAGTGCTGGGCTCCCTGGGATAAAACAGACAGGGATCTCCTGGAGAGAGTCCAGAGGAGGGACAGAGATGCTGAAGGGCCTGGAGCATCTCCCCTGTGAGGAAAGGCTGAGTGAGCTGGGGCTGTTCAGCCTGGAGAGAAGCAGCCTGAGAGGGGATCTGATCAATGGGTATCAATAGCTGAAGGGTGGGACACAGGGGGACATGGGCAGCCTCTGCTCAGTGTCTGTGGGGACAGGACAAGGGGCGATGGGCTCAAGTTGGAGCACAGGGAGTTCCCCACCAATGTGGGGAAGAACTTCTTCCCAGTGAGGGTGAGGGAGCCCTGGGACAGGCTGCCCAGGGGGTGTGGAGTCTCCATCTCTGGAGAGATTCCAGCCCCGTCTGGACACCGACCTGTGTGCCCTGTCCCAGGGACCCTGCTCTGGCAGGGGGTTGGACCCCATGGGCTCTGGAGGTCCCTTCCAGCCCCTACAGCTCTGTGATTGCATTTGGGCAACACACCCTGAAGTTAAGGCTCCCAGGTGATGGTCTGGTACCAGGAGGTGTTGCAGCTGTTGTTTCTAGGTGACTGGCTGTTGTCATGGTTACAGCTCCTGTGCTGGGGCAGGTCTTGGAGATCACACCGTTGATCCTGAGGTTGCTTTGCCACGTGAACACCTCTGCTACATCTGCATCTGACTTGCCTGGAAATCCTTTGATCAGGCATCACCTGTCTACTTTAAATATGCAATTAAATAGTTCAAGTAAATATTTGCATTATCTAGCAAATAAGATGGTGCCTTGGAGATTAGGTCTGGTGTGATAATGAAGTGATGGAGAACAAAACACAGCTCCTAACAGGAGGTTCTCACTCTGAAGTGCAGTAGAAGGCAGTCTGAGATGGAATGTACCTTGGAGTGCAAGGAATCAACAGGATGAGTTGTAGCTGTGTCTTTCTATATTAAGCTTAAGTTATTCTCAGTATTTAAGATGGAACTGTTTCTGCTTTCTCCAACTAAGTGGCCAACACTGGGGTTCTGGGTGCTGATACCACCAGTATTAATGTGTCAGGCTTGTAAAACTCAACCAGCCTGAGTGAGTACTCAAGTGCTCAAATCCTCTATAGGAATTGATCTCAACTAAAAATTTAAATTAATAATATATTAAATGTAACTACAGAATTTTAGCCCTAATTTTCTTGCCAGTTCACTTAAGTTTTTTGATCCCAAAGCCTTTCTTCTGGGTCCTTTAAAGAGTGGTGGGGAAAGCATAAATACAGAACACTTCAGAAACTGGGGAAGGAGAGAGGGACAATTTAACTGCTTGAGCACAGTTGTTTGTCCTCAGACATTGTTTCCAGCTGCATGAACGCCAGTGAACTCATCTGAACTGGCCTTGAGTTTAATTGCATTGTGCTTAATTCAAGGTGTACAGGGCAATTTGAAGGGTATCTTCAGTCTGTCAATGTTTTCTCCTGTATGAGGGAAAGAGCCCCTGGTTTTAATTTGAAAACAGCACTAACGTTCTTCCACGTGAACTATTCTCCAGTATCACCAAAGGAGACTTGTTCTTTAAAAAATGCTTTTCCCATCATACCATCAGCTTGACAACTCAGTATCTCAAGTGGACAAGTTGTAGGAAGGCCCCCCACACAGATGAAGGAGTTGAGTCGTGCCTATGTACCAGTTACCAAGAGAAGAAGAGTGAGTTCTGAAGGACAGTGTCTGTTGTAGAATAACTGAATGCAGACACTCCTAATGATGTTTTTGTTTGGCCACTGATCAATTCTTCCTCTGTAGTTGCAAACCCTTAGTAATGCCCATTTTTAGAGAAAAATGGGGGAGCATGTCTTAATACACTGGGGATTGCAAATAAAGGGCCTCTTTGCTCTCATTCTACTGATGGGAGCATCCCTAACACAAAGGTGAGTCTGTGCTCATGATGGAAAAGGAGAAAATATTGACCTGTGGTGTGGAGGCTTGTTGAAAATTAACTTCTCTCAGTGTTTGCAGTATCCCAGTGCTCCAGGTATCTTACATCATTTGCCTTGATCAGAAATACCAGTGTTCAAACTTCATGCACAGGGTTTTTTGGTGCATAACTGCACTTACCAATGAAAAGGATTAGCATTTACTTCAGTTCCAAAGGGACTGGATGCTGCTTGCACAGGATTCCTGAGGGAGCTGGGCTGGGTCAGCCTGGAGAAGAGAAGGCTGTGGGGGGGACCTCATTGCAGCCTTCCAGTCCCTGAAGGGAGCAGAGGAACAGGAGGGGAATCAGCTTGTTAAAGGGCAAAGACTGGCAGGACAAGGGGGATGGAGTGAAGCTGGAGGAGGGAAGGGTTAAATTAGATATTAGGGGGAAGTTCTTTCCAGAGAGAGTGGTGAGGGGCTGGAACAGGCTGCCCAGAGAGGGGGTGGGTGCCCCGTCCCTGGGGGTGTTCAAGGCCAGGTTGGCTGGGGCCCTGGGCAACCTTGTGTAGCTCCAGGCCTGGAGGTTGGTGTCCCTGCCTGTGGCAGGGGGTTGGAGCTCTGTGACCCTTGGGGTCCCTTCCAACCCAGACCAGGCTGGGATTCTGTGTTTCAGTGCAGTGGAAAAAGGGTGTGCTGTGCCTGTCAGGGTGAAGGGAAAGGAGGAATGGCAGATCTTGTGCTGTGGTGGATACTCAGGCCTGTATCAGCACTGTGACTGTGTGTCCCCTCTCAGGGATGCTCTAGCATTTCACTGAAGTCACTGGTGTCTGTGGTGGGCTGTGCATGGAAAGTCTCCCTTCTTCCACTTTGTCCTTACCTGGGATGGGGGTGTGTTACAGGAGCTTCTGCTACCACACTCATTAGTGTCTGTTTCTGGCTTCTGACCTGCTAAAGAAACCTCCTTGCTCAGCCTGGGCTGGATAGTGAAAGCAGAAGGCACACAGCCTGTGTGGTCTCTCATTCTCATGCAAGAAGTAGGCTGGCTTGTCACAGCTCAGGAACTCCTATGTGTTTGCTTGGGCCACCAAATACACCTACACATTTTATGAGCACAGAATTTAATAACAGACCCTTTAAGGGCAGGGTTCAAGCACGTTAAGTGCTGCAAAGATACTGCCCTTCTGGGAAAGGGTTTTGCAGATACCAGGTAATCTTCAGGCCGGGCTGTTGATACTGTATGAAGCTGCTTTATTTTTTTTCCTCCTTGTCTAGTTATATTTTAACTCTTGTGGCTTTCAGTTCAGTTTGAAATCAATCAGCAAGCACTTTGGCTATCTTCCAGGCTAATGCATGTTAACAGTAAGAGGCAGGAGAGCCTTGCAGTATTCACAGTGCTCTTGTTCAAGTAGTACAGTGTAAAGTGTTCAGCAGGAGTAAAACTCTTCTGAGCTTCACATACAGCTGGACAACTCCACTTCAGCCTGTGGCAAACCTTGGCCTTCTCAAAAGATGCACCCTAGAAGGGTGTTTAGATTGAAATAGGGGGTTCAAGTAATTCAGTGATATAAAGTGGTGTTAGGATGTACAAGAGGTATGAAAGATCTTAAATAAGATCTTGTAGCTTGTGTGACAGGTGCCTTGTGGCTTAACTGTCACGTCCCGTTTTGTAGAGCTTCAAGGGTACGTGTGACTGTTGCACTCTGTGCCTGGTGTGGCAGGAGCTGGGTGTGCTTGAAGCACGTAGAGCTCCCCTGGAAATGCTTCCTTAGTGCACAGGGAGAAAATTGATCCAGAGCCTGAGACTCCTGATGTGCTCCAAAGCTTTAAAGTGTAAACTGAAGTGCATGGTGGTTTTTCCCCCCCTTCCCTCCCTTCCAGCTTTTAATCAGAGTTGACTTTTGCATAGCAGCTCACCCAAGCAGGTTGTTTGAGAGGTTATTTACCATACTTGCTTTGAGGATACTCGCCTGAATCAAAATCCAGACTTCAGGCTTTCATAGAATCCCAGCCTGGTCTGTGTTGGAAGGGACCCCAAGGATCACAGAGCTCCAACCCCCTGCCACAGGCAGGGACACCAACCTCCAGGCCTGGAGCTACACAAGGTTGCCCAGGGCCCCAGCCAACCTGGCCTTGAACACCCCCAGGGACGGGGCACCCACCCCCTCTCTGGGCAGCCCCTTCCAGCCCCTCACCACTCCCTCAGTAAAAAGCTTCCCCCTAATATCTAATCTAAACCTTCAGAGTGATTGTATGCTGTTGTAAGTGCTCAGTATGTAGTGTTCATGGTGTTAAGCACTTAGAAATATTATTTGGCTTGGGTAGGCCTTGTAAGTCCTGCATTTGTTACTGTAGAACAAGAAATAACCTGAAATTGAATTTCCAAGGCTTGTTAGAACTGCAAGGCCCTTGCTCTGAGCCATGCTTTTCTAATTTTGTAAAGCTCCTGTAGTTGGCACAGGAAGGTGTGTTTTCAGGGCACAAGTGTGCCCTTGGGGTGGTGAATGGCTCTTTAGCTTGTTCCATTAAGTACTGGAATGGATTAATGGGACCTAATATGATACAGAAATGCTTTGCAGTGGAGTGTGTTTAACTTCTAGACTCACTTCAAATTTATAACTAAAGAATTTATACACTGTGGTGAAAAATACTGCTATTTGTATTGTGAAATGACTGAATTCTTTCTGTCCCATCTCCTGGAGAGTTCAGAACACTGTTTGCTCTCTCTGTGACTGAACCAAGCTGTACTTTAACTGCAGCAAGTGTAGACCCTAAGTAGTTAAGTAGAGATTAATCATCTCAAGTGATGTGAATATACTGCAGAGAACTAAACCAATCCCTCTCTTTTGAGGAGCTGTTGAGGTTGAGATCCAAATATTTGGTTGCTGCCTTATCCCTGAGAGAAACCCACCACCCACCTGTTCCAAATTCAGGTTAGCTTACCTCTTCCCTGTGGTGTTTGAGCTCTGCAGGAGGAAGGGTGGGCAGCAGAGAAGTCAGGTTTAAGACACATGAGCTCCTCAAGCCAGCTGGGTACCTGGATGTCAAATGCTGCCATGGTTTTCCTACATCTTGTAGTGATGCAGCCAGACTCAAAAACAGTCTAGTTAAGCCTAAGGGTATATCTAGAGCTAGTAAGAATGTCATACTCTAGACTGTTTAAGGTGGGGTAGGAGGAATCCATATGGAAATGCATACTAGCAGTGCCTGAAGTATTCATCCTTTTAAATCTTAACAACTGGAGACTTGGAGTCTTAGCTTTGGCTTGAGTGAAGCATAACACACACCTGTTCAAAGGGCCTCCAGACCTTTGTAGTGCAATAAGCCAGCTGCTTCTGAAAGCTTAGCAGCAGCTGTAGAAAAAGCCACGTTCTCAGCTGAAGCTCTGATGCTTTTGGAGCACTGTTCAACATCAGGGGTTGAGGATAAATTTGGGCTTCTCTTGCAGGTGAGTAGCTACTCAACTGGGGCAAATGGCAACTTTCCTATTGGTTTCTGACTTTTGCCAGTAGGTGTTTTGGGGCAGCCAGAACCAGCTGTAGGTCACTTCAACATAGGCTTGCTGTGTAAAAACAGCATCTGAGAGGCTTTCTGTGTCAGCACTGTGGATCACAACTGCTTAGACCCCTTCAAAGCACTGGGGTAGGGAGGAGAGATTACCCTATGGATTAGGAAATAGAGTTTCTACAGACTCTCCTGACTGGCATCCAGCCATCTCCCAAATGGGTATGGGCTTGAAGAGTTAATCACAAAGCCCTTTCTTTGCCATGACTGATTTTTAGGGACAGATAACTGTCATCTTTCCATTGCCATCTGGTGTGTAAGGAAAGGGTGGATGGGCAGATCCTAACAAGCCTTTTCCTGGCTCTTTTTGCTGTCACTTTCTCCAGTTGCTTTTTCTGAGACCAATTAAAGTGTCCCTATAGGTCTGTCTTAATGCATAATTATACTAAATACGTCTGTGTGCTAGGGAGTAAGGTGTAAGCTTTTGGGGCCAGGAGTAAGGTGTAAGCTTTTGGGGCCAGGAGTAAGGTGTAAGCTTTTGGGGCCAGGAGTAAGGTGTAAGCTTTTGGGGCCAGGAGTAAGGTGTAAGCTTTTGGGGCCAGGAGTAAGGTGTAAGCTTTTGGGGCCAGGAGTAAGGTTACACCTCCCAGATCTGTGTAAAAGTGCATGACTGTGTAAGACAGATCCTGAGTGCAAGCAAGTGAGCATCCTTGCCCACATGGAAGTTGGGTACTACAGTCTTGCAACAAGCTGCATTGTGAAGACTTCCAGATCCTGCAATTACATTCCTGGTTAATCACCAGTATTAATTTGTTCTCATGTTGTAACATTTGCAGGTTATGCAACAGCCTTAGGGGACTGAACTACAAGTTGCAAGCAGAGTTTTTACTCCTGAATGTACTTGGCAAGAGCTCTTGAATTCGCTGTGACAGTTACTGTATATGTTGGCTTCTGGCCATGTGCTTTATATGGCCACTGAAAGCACTGCAGACTGTTCCCTCCTTTGAAGGGTTTGATGGAAGCTCTCTCAGCTGAGGCAGGCTGTCCCTTGAAATGCCCCCTCTCACAGTAGGGCAGATTTGGAGCTCTTTCCCCTGGAGAGGGACAGACCACTCAGTGCATCAGTTAGCAGTGACCACTGAGCTTTGCATGGCAGATGGGGCACAGTGGTTGCTGCTGGGGGCACAGAGGTGCTTCTCACCAGGAGCTCCAGCATCCTGGCACTGATCCTGGCCTGACTGCATCCCATAGCAAGCAGCCCTTCCATCTTACCTGGCAGTCTGGTACTTGCTGTTAGAGGTGCTGTGCCCTGTTGTTCCACTGGAAAAACAAGCTGTAAAGTGGAAGGAAGTATCCCAAGGGCCACTCTCTAAAAATCTTGTCACATGATGCCAGTGCCAAATGAATGTGTTAATGATACTGTTTGAAAGTGTGAGTCCCCAGGACTCCTCATGGAAGCCCATTGTAATGGCTGTGCACTTCTGTTTGTAGAGCTTAATTTTGACCTGTGTGCTAGAGGCTGGGATTTATTCTTGGGTTTTGCTGAATGCTGTCTGCTTCCCAGGAATGCTTGCCTTGTGCTGCAAGCCCTAGTAAACCAACCTTTACTGCTACTGCCCTTTGCAAAGGGTGAGGACTCCCTGGGCTGATGTTGTAGGGGAGTTCTCTGCCTTGCTCGAAAGTAGAACTTCATCAGACACAAGTAACAGCAATGCTTTCAAGTATTTCTGCTGCTGTTTTGGGTAAAAAGGAAACTTCTGTGGCTCAGGAGGATAAGATGAGTACATGGCTACAATCAAGTGTGTTTCTGAGAAGGTAATCACTGTGCAAGCACCTGAAGCCTTGCTTCACTTGGAATTCAAGGAGCCAGCAACCCCTTTGCTCTGTCCCTCCTGCCAGGCTGCAGAGGCCACTGGTGTCATGACCCATCCTAAAAGCAGAATATAAACATCATCTTGAAGAGGTAATTCGAGGTTTGAGGGAGCTTTTCACTGGGTGGCAGCTGCAGCTTGAAACACCTCATCTCCTGGAGGCAAGGTGCCTGCAGCAGCTGCCTGTGATTCAGGTCTCCCCCTCTACCAGCAGCCTGGCCAGGCAGAATGTCCTGGTGACAAAACATCTATGGGTTTAATGAGGGTGAAACTTGGCAACTGTTGCCCAGAAAAGCACTGCCAGGAGTGTGAACACTTTTCAGATGGCTTAATGCAGTTAATGATCAGTTGTTTCTTTCCATAGAGTAACCTCCTTTGTGTGGAACACATTGCTGCCCCTGCACGAAGGGAGTCTGTTCGGTTTTGTAACTGAAGACAACCTACACTGTTGCATTAACCCCAGACTGTCCTTAGTCAGCAATTTTGATTTCCAAAATATGATGGGAAAGATTGCTGCACAGCAAATACACTCAGTTTGAGCCTTACTTGGGCTTTGGTTTAGGCTCTGTGGATTCTTTTAACCGGGCAAGGAAGAGGGAACTGGGTAAAAGTGTGATCTTGCCTAAGCAAGGGAACAAACTGGAAAAACAGATGGTGCTAAAAATAGTTTATTACCAGGGTCTAAATATGGCTCTGATTTTTTCCCCCCCTTATAAATAATGCAGCTATAAATCCTGCTAAATATCAATAAGTATTGAATTAACTCCAAACTGCTGAGTGTTACAGAACCTTCTGGCAGCTTTCCAAGCTTGGTGTTGCCCTTCATTCATAGGATCAACATTTAATTCCTTAACAGGGGGGGGAAACCTTAAGAATTCATCCTCTTTTGAATGGGAAACATAGATGCAGGGAGCTTGAATGAGTAGCTACAGGCTCAGGCATCCCATTGCAGTGGGAGGGGAGCTGTGCTTGATGAGTTCCTGCTAGGTCACAGCTAGGATGAATCTCCTCCTTTCTTCCCTGCAACGCATGAACAATCAAAGGCTCCTTTCTTATCTATTGTTGCCATGGAGGGGTGTCCATTTAAAGTTCAGATTCCAGCAGGCTTGGGAAGAAGGCAAAGGAGATAGGAGCAGGCTGGGCTGGGAGATGATAGGCAAGCATCAAAAGTGAGCTAAAGGACAAGCCAGCACTTTGTGCTGTGACAGGACAGACCAGGCTGGGGGTACTTGGTTTTGAATGGGTGTCTGGAAGGTTTTTGGAGTGGTGAATGAAACGCTCCTGAGGTAGCAGGCACAGAGAGCATCTGGCCTCGTGCTTCCTTTGCAGCAGCAGAGCGGGTCCCAGTGTGAAAGGAGGCTCCAAATGGCACTGAATGGAGTGAGCCCTTGTGCTGGAGGTCCCTGTGCTCTGGCAGTGAGGGAGCAGAAGCCTGGAGGACAGCAAAGGCAAGGAAACCTCATTAAGGACACGATACCCCCCTCTTTTTGTGAGTGGCATTCTGTACCGAGTGTCTTAACAGTCACTGAGGCTTCTCAGAGCTGTTCAGCACTCTGTGGCTTTGTCAGACCTGAAACCAGCTCTGCCTGTTCATGGTGCTTCTCTAAGCAGTGTGCTGGGGAGGAGGCAGCTTGATAGCTGCTGCAGATCTGCTTTGCCTTTCTGGCAAGTTCCTGTATGTACAAGTAAGTATTGGTTGTTGAAAGAGCTAATGAGGACCAGAGCAGCTGGGTTTGGCATTAGGAGAAAAGGGGCCATCTCCTCACTCCTGAGCCAGGTTCCAGCCAGCTGTGGAGAGTTTCCTCTTTAATTATTGCTGAGCCTGTCATAAAACTGGGTTATGCCCAAATCATTGGTGATGCAGTTTGGAATACAATACAATACTGAGTTAAAGGCTCAGTGTTATGTACAGGGTACTTAGGCTTAGTGTGCCTAAGCTGCACCAGAGGGTTTAGAGAGGTGAGAGTGCTTTGCTCAGGTTTTACCATCTGGGTTTTGGCAGGTTGCAGGGGAGGAGGGTTTTTTTTTTTCCTTGCTCTAAATTGAAACTATTGGCTAGCAGAAGAGCTGAGTTGGGCTTAGTCATTGATATGGGAACTTTTTTCCAGATCTCTTGGCAAAAAATTGAAATCCTAAGCTTATTTTTATGGAAGTTATTAAAAGATCACACATACTTAAGATAACTTTGAGAGGGGGAATTCCCTTAGATCCTTAGTGCATCTTCATAGTATCAGACTGGAAGAAGCCTTCATTCTGAAACCAGCCCTTGATCTTTCATCCCCTGAAGGTTCTCTGCTGTGAAACATCCCTTGCTGTTTGACAGTCACTTTCTGACTGGATGCATCATCTTGTGAGAGCCCAAAACGGACCTGATTCACCTGAAGCTTCCCTCTGCAGAGGGGCTGGTGGAAACCACTTTGGAATGGCTTAACTGTCACTTTGCCTTGTCTTAGGCTGAGATGAGAGATCAGTTCCTGCTGCGTGTGTGCACCACTCCCTAGGTGTGATGAAAGCAAAACAGATGTCTCCAGCATGTGAGCATGAACTGATGTGAGTTATCTGCATCAGTTAGAGATGTGGGTTTGTCCTTCCATCAGGAGGGCAAATGCTGACTTGTTTACCTGCCCTCTTTCAAGTAGACACAAACTGAAGATGTGGGGGGGGGGGTTTAAGTTACTATTAGAAGCCACTTTTAGAGGAGAATTTGTAAGCAGATGTTTTCTGTGTAAGCAATCTGGGAGGGGATTGTTTAGGCAAGTTAGCTGCAGACAATCAAACAGCTGATCTGTTCCTGTACTGGAAAATACTGGGGTCTTTATGTGCTGATAAGGACACGTGCTTCTGAAATAAGACTTGAAGCATTACCAGAAACTGAATTTGGAGCGAGTGAGACTTGTGATGAGTTTCTTGATTTCAGTTTCCATTCCAGTAATAACCATCTGAATAAAATGTGAAAAGGCTTTTGTGCTGTGCTAGGAGTCCTGCAGGTTGTGGCAGTGCAAACAGGTCTGACTCTGAAACTGTCTGCAACAAGTGAGTGTGGCTTTTTCCAAGCAGATTCTGATTTATTATTTGATTTCTTTTACAAAACGGAAGAAAACTGAAGCTGGCCCTACAGTGGGAAGCAGGGCCCAGTCTTAGTGATGCCACTGGGGGTTGGGATTTTGAATGTTGTCTCTGAGTTATAAGCAGCTTCTGTTTCTCTTTTCACTTGGGGTGATGCAGGAGGGGATTCAACTTGTTCAAAGGGCAGAGACTGGCAGTACAAGGGGGATGGATTAAAGCTGAAGGAAGGAAGGTTTAGATTAGATATTAGGGGGAAGTTTTTTCCAGAGAGAGTGGTGAGGGGCTGGAAGGGGCTGCCCAGAGAGGGGGTGGGTGCCCTGTCCCTGGGGGTGTTCAAGGCCAGGTTGGCTGGGGCCCTGGGCAACCTTGTGTAGCTCCAGGGCTGGAGGTTGGTGTCCCTGCCTGTGGCAGGGGGTTGGAGCTCTGTGATCCTTGGGGTCCCTTCCAACCCAGACCAGTCTGGGGTTCTATGACTTTAAAGTGTGCATTGCTGTTCAGTGCAGCTGAAATAAAGGACCACATACGTGGTTTCCTGACTTAACTTCTTTCTGCAAAGTGTATTGAGCATCAGCTGCTGAGGTGCTGTCAGCTTTGGTGTTTGAACCAATAAACAAGACTTGTGGAAATCGTCTCTACCAAGCAGAAGGCTCAGCACAAGTTGACCCAGGATTTAAAAAAATAACCCCTAGCAGGCTTGTTTCTTGATGTCAGGAGCCCTTCCTGAGCCACCCAGCTTCAGAAATGTTCAGAATGGTCCAAAATCAGATATTAAAGCAGAAAAGGGCAGGGCATGTGTAGGAGACTGAAGGCAGAACAGTGCTAATGCTGTTCTTCCTAAACAAATGTGGTGTGTTCAGCTGAAGTTTCTCTCTGGAAATAATTAGTGGAGAGGGTCCCCCTCCAGTTTGGATTAATGCTCCTGCAAGAACTTACTGTTAAACTGTGGGTTGAGGGAAGGATTCCAGCCAGCCACTCGTGCTTTGTCTGCTCGTGTGTGTAGCCGTGTGTGTCTGTGTGCACTTGTGTAACAAGAGCTTGAGGCTTTGTTTTGGACAAGGATTTCTGTAGTGGAAAATTGGTCTGAGGAAGGGGGGAAACTGTTCCCGAGCTGAGGTTGTGTTTCCCTTTCTCTCCCATCCCCCTTCCCTGGCAGAAATGAACTTTATGGCCCAATTATAGAATCCCTTAAAACACCAGTTATGATGGAGTGCCAGCATAACCCAATAATATAGGTGAGGCTGACATCTGTCAGTAACTAATGAGGGTAGCCTTAGAATCAGGATTGCAAGTTTACTTCTCTAATTTCTTATAGATTTGACCCATCATATCAACTTAATGTTTGATCAGAGGGTAAAAAAAGAGAAATGAATAAGCTAGAATTGAGAGAATTTGGGACATGGGGCTGTTCTGCACAAATCAGTGCATGTGTGCTGCAGTTGTGACAGTAATTGTTTGCAGCTCAGAGTCATGAAGGAATCAGACCTTGGCTAAACTGCTCAGGAATAGAACTTCTCTATAAAAATAGATGACACACAAATGGCAGGAAATGAAGCCAATATGGTCATGTTTTGAAGCCACAAGGGTCAAATCCTGTCCTGTGTTACACTGGTGCATAATCAGTCAGCTTAGACCTTGTTACTTGAGAAGGGTAAAGTGAATTTCAGACTGTGGCTGATGATAAAGAGCTTTGTGGAGGCCAGCTACAGCTTTCCCTCCTCTCGTTTGAATGCATCTAGTTAGAGATCTAGAAACCCAGTGAAACTCCTGGGCTTGGAGGTCACTTCTGTGTGGGTGTTGTTTCAGAGGGTGGTGGTGTTCCTCTGGCAGAGGAATTGCATCAGAAGGCTTTGGCTACCCAGGGTGGTCTTTGGTTTTTGGATCCTGAATGGCCAGATACAGAGATGACACTGCAAACAGTCATAATCCTGTGGAGATGTTCTCTTGCCCTGTTGAGGGGTCTCAACTCTTTGAGCAGCTGGGAAGGGTGTTAGTAGGGGGGTGTGTGAGGGGGTCTGTGTAGCTCATGCTGTTGATGTGGGTGTGCTTCCTTATTCCCCAGTTTGAGATGCAGAAAGCCAGAGGCCTCTTCAGACATTATTTAAACTAAATCTGTACAAAACCCACTGCTTCCCACGATCAGTGAGGCTGGTGCTATGCACTTGGCTTCTGGTTCCCAGGGTTGGTGTGTTTATCTGAAAGGAAAAAGCTCTGGAGTTGGAAAGGATGGAACCACCGTGGCAAAACGTGAATCACTTGTGTAGGGAGAGAACCTGAGCTTGGTGTCCCCCCTGTGCTGTGCTGCAGAGCCAGATGTGCCACCACCCCTGTGTGCACACAGGCCGTGCAGCCGTTTGTTCATTGCTGCCCGTGGTTGATGTCAGTGTGCCAGGCAGAGGCCTCTGGGGCAAGCACAGCACAGGCCCAATTCCCCAGACTGCAGCTGCTGCTGAAGGAAGAACAGAGCTGGAACCCTTCTTCCTCCTTAGGGGGAAGCTCTTTCCAGAGAGAGTGAGAAGGGCTGGAACAGGCTGCCCAGAGAGGGGGTGGATACCCCATCCCTGGGGGGGCTGTCCAAGGCCAGGTTGGCTGGGGCCCTGGGCAGCCTTGTGTAGCTCCAGGCCTGGAGGTTGGTGTCCCTGCCTGTGGCAGGGGGTTGGAGCTCTGTGATCCTTGGGGTCCCTTCCAACCCAAGACCAGTCTGGGATTCTATGATGATTCAGCTGAACAAAGTAAATGTCATCATCATCTTCCAGTTTGTTTGATGCTCTATTGATTATCAGCCAGTTCAGAACTGTTAAATCTACTGTGTGAGCCTCTTTAGCTTTAGTTACTAGAATAACTCATGGCATCTGTGTTTATGCTGGCTGGATCAGTCCTGAGAGTTGTTGAAACTTCTGTAGTTAATTGCAGGGGTTGAAATAGGTAGGGCTGATGTCTATGGAGTGTAATTCCCCATTCTCTAACAGATTGTGTGGGTTATATGCACTGAAACAGGAGAGGTACAAGGTTTCACTGCCCAGATCCACCAAATTAGAAAATGCAGGTTGCCAACATCTTAATTAAAATTCCATAGTGTAAACTGATTTTTTCAGTGGAGTTTAATGTCAGGCTGGGTTTTCTATAGGGGGAGATTTGCCATAGTGTTCACCTCTTCATGGTAACGTTGCTGTTGATGCATCTTCCTGGCTGTGTTGTATCAAGTACTGCATTAACCTGCTTAACTTCCAATCTGAAAGAACAAGGTTAACCCCTGTGGTGGGTGGTCTTGGGCTTGTGGAAACTGCTGAGCCCCCCAGCACCTGAGTTTGTGAGCTCTGTGCTGAACTGTCTCTATCCAGCCCAAATGCAGTTTACAGAGGGCTGGATGAGAAACCACAGCAGTGTTTGGCCTGCTTCAGTTCAGAGAAGCACGTTTAGACTGACAGATTCTTCTTTAATCTGCTTGAATTCATTGGTTTGTTAGTTAATGTTAAAACTTAATCAGGCACATGCAGGCAGTAAGCATGTGGGGTGAGCTGATGGCAGCTCTGAGGGGCCTGTGGGTTTTCTCCTCCCCTCTTTAGGTGACCTTTCAAACCACTACAGGGAGAGGATGTGGAGAGGATATTTAATTTGAGTGTGACCTTTTATCTCTCTTGGAATGCCCATCGTGAATAACCCTGGTGTCTGACTTGGGGGCTGGAGGGAGGCAGGTGTGAGGGGTGAATGGAACCCGTGGGGGTGGGTGGGCAGCAATCCTTCTGCCATGCCCCTGGCTTCATGGGGGCTGTCTGCAGGGCACTGTGGTGGCAGGGAGTGGTTAATTGGGTCTGAGGACATTTCCCAGCTCCACAGGTCTGAAGACTGCAGTGTATGGGTGCCCAGCACCACCCACACTGGTACAGGTGGTGCTTAAGGCAGAGAACTGGACCCCCATTCCCCTCAGTTCTTGTTTTTCTTCATTTGTAGACCTTTAACTATTCTGGGGGCTTCTACCACTCACCTTGCTAGATGAACAGCCTCATATTCTTGCCCATGTGACTGTAATTAGACAAATTGAGCATTTCATATGAATGTTTCTATTGCATTAAGCAGTTGTATTTTGCCAACTAATAGCATGAAATACAGCCAAATGAAACCATAGGTTCTCACAGCTCATAAACAAAGCTTGTAATAAGGATACTGTGACACAGTTTAGAATATAAACATAAAAAATCTAGGCCAATAAATAGATCATCTTTCATGGTAGACTAGGCTAGAAGATGCCTCCTAAATCTAGAGCAGTCTGGCTAGTGGAAGATGAAAGTCTCTTACTCCATGGTGCTGTTTAGCAGATGCTGTGAAATGGGTTGATGTCAGGTTGCTTCCCTGCCTGGGCACCTACAGCTGAAAAATTAAAGCAGCCTTTGAAGGTAGAGCAGTGACAGAGCAGTGAACAGCTTTGCTTGCCAGTCACAGCTGGTGCTGCCTCTCCTGACTGGGCCCTGGGCTTGGCAGCCAGGCTTCTCCTTGTTTGGCTACAAGAACTGCAGCGGTTTTGTCTGATGATCAGAGGGCTGAAGCAGCTCCCCTAGGCAGAGAGGCTGAGGGAGCTGGGCTGGGTCAGCCTGGAGAAGAGAAGGCTGTGGGGGGACCTCACTGCAGCCTCCCAGTCCCTGAAGGGAGCAGAGGAACAGGAGGGGAATGGGCTTGTTAAAGGGCAGAGACTGGCAGGACAAGGGGGATGGAGTGAAGTTGAAGTTGAAGTTGGTTGTTACGTAACCACAACACTTCTCTTACTCTTCTTCACTCTGTGTGTTGGAGAAGCTGCAGGGATTAGGAATCTGTTTAAATTTATACAACCAGCTGAGATTGGTAATGGTTTATAATAAACACTGTGCGTGTCTCCAACTCAAACTGTCACTTCTAATGACATTAATGCCAGTAATTAGATGTGAGAATCCTGATTACAGGGCAGGACGCTGTTTACAGCTGTTAGTAGTAGGATGTGGTGTCAGGGGGATGGCCTGTTCAGTGAGGTGTTTAGGACTGGTCTCTTCCAGCAGCTCTTACAATTTGAGATCCTCTGTCTCTTAGCTTCATACATCAGAGAGAGGAGACCTCAGTGTAAGAGACTTGGAGCACGGCTGGACTTTGTTATGGCTGATGCTAAACTGTAGCCTCCTTGGGGATGGCTGGCTGAGGTAGAACACATCATGCTTTATGGGGAACTTCTGATCTAGAACTTGGCTGTGGCAGAAGTTACCAACAGAAACTCCTGGGTTTGGGCCGGTCTGACTAATCTATGGGAGACAAAGTCTAGGAAGTGAAATAAGGACCTGTGAAGCCCTCAAAGGGAAATGCAGCCCATCTAACTGTTCCTTCCCCATCAGCTGGCTAAGTACAGGGAAGCAACAGACAAAGCCCCGTGTTGCTCCATGCTCGACCTGCTGCTTCAGTGGCTTATACTTTGATTCCATGCTGATACTCCTCATGATGAGGACCACTGCATCACCCACATCTTTGAAACCCCTGGCAGAGCCCTTAATAATCAAGCAACCCTGTGTGCTGCTGTCTCTTAAAGCAGCATCTCTTGTGTTGTCCTGACCAGAGAGTCTCAGGATGGGACAGAAAGCAAACCAGGTAACTAGTGCAGTGTGATGCCTGTGGCTTCAGAGAGCAGCCCATCCCTCTGTGATGACAAGCTCTGAGGAGCAGCAGGATGGGCTCAGGACTTGTGGTGGTTTCAGGCTCCCTCTGCTCCCTGCCCTGTGTGGGCTGGTGCAGCTGCAGCTCCTCAGAGCAGCTGTATCCTCCCCCCCATTCAAACCCGAGGGGGGAAATGGGGGGACTTGCTGCATGATGGGGGCACGGGGAAGAAGCATGAGAACTGCTGATCCCATTATATACACCAGGTTTCCACACAGATAAATGACTTATTTTTCCCTTGACTACTGTAGCAAATGCTCTAGTTTTGTTAGCAAAACAAAACCAACCTTTTTCTTGCTGCTTATATTTGGAGAGTGATGTATTATGGGGTTCTGAACTGGAGGTTCAGTGAAGAGGACAGACATTAGCTTCCTTTCAAGCTGCTCTGGGCCTTTCTTGTTGGCTTTGTATGGCAAGGGTCTAGAGAGATTTCTTTTCTTTCCTTCCCTGCCATTGTTTTCAGTACAAAGTTGGGTTTTTTCCCCCCTTAATATTCAGACATTTTATCGCCTCACTTCTTTTAAAACTCTGCATTTCTTTTTCCCTCTTTCCCCCCCCCATCACACAAAAGAATACTTTTAGCTGATTGAGTTCTATCCATTGCCAACTGTGGCCTCTTTTGTCTTGGGAGTCCAGCATCCTTTATAAAGCCAGGACCATTGAGCAGAGTACTCGGCAGGCTCCCCACCGAGCACAATTGTGCTTGAAAGGTGTGGTACTGTACCCAGTGTAACATGTAAAGCTGCACTTCAGAGGGGCCTGAATGCATTGCAATTCCTACCTTGGGCTTTGTGAAAGAAGGGGGATTGTGCTGGGAGATAATAAATCCACCTATTCTTAGTTCAGCCCCCGTTTTGACAAGTGGAGGGAGGGGGGGGGAACAAAGAACCAGATGAATGAGCTTGCTGTTGTGTGGAAAGCAGCTAAAAGTTCCCATTCAAAGTGATTTCAGCCCAGTGCAGCTAACAGGCAATTTTCCATCTCTGTACACAAACCTTCTAGCAAGACAGCTGGGGGGCTGGATTCGTTTCTAGCAGTAAACTGAAGAAAAGATATTTTGAAGGGGGGGGGGACTCAGGAATTCCTTTCTAAAGAGCTGAAAGCACAACTTTTCCAAAGCTTTTTACTTTATTTGACCCTTTTTTTTCCCTTCCCAGTGCCTACTATAAGATTTAAAGAACTGAAAATACTGTCCCCTGCATGGAGAATCCACAACAGGAAACGTGTTCTTTTTTCAAAGCAGAGATAGAATCAGGGTTAAAATACCCTCTGGCTACTCCACAAATGTCCTGGTTTGGGGTTTAAGCAAATATGGGAGAAATTCATTCCTCTTGGTCATTAGAAAGGAGCTCTGTCCCCTCAGAGCACTGAAAAGGGGCTGCCCATGTCCCCCTGTGTCCCACCCTTCAGCTATTGATCCCCATTGATCAGATCCCCTCTCAGGCTGCTTCTCTCCAGGCTGAACAGCCCCAGCTCACTCAGCCTTTCCTCACAGGGGAGATGCTCCAGGCCCTTCAGCATCTCTGTCCCTCCTCTGGACTCTCTCCAGGAGATCCCTGTCTGTTTGATCCCAGGGAGCCCAGAACTGGACACAACACTCCAGGTGGGGCCTGACCAGGGCAGAGCAGAGGGAAAGGATCCCCTCCTGTGACCTGCTGGTCACACTCCTCCTGATGCCCCCCAGGATCCCATTGTCTCTCTCAGCCCCCAGGGCACACTGCTGGCTCATGGCCACCCTGTCACCTACCAGGACCCCCAGGTCCTTCTCCACAGAGCTCCAGCAGGTCACCCCCAGCCTGTGCTAATTCAAGCAGTTATTTCTTATTATCCCTTAGAGATCCTCCTGGCCCAGAACCTGTGGCTTGTTAACCATTGAAGTTGTATTATATGCAAGCTGTTTGGCCAAGAGATGAGAGCTCTCTGTGAAAGAAACAAACCTCTGATGAGTGGTGATGAGTGCTGCACTGAAGTGTTTCCCATGCTGCAGGCTTGGGGGTACCAGCTGTGGTGAACCACCACCCTGTCCCAGCACTGCTCTTCTCTCCTCAACCCGTGCTGGGATGGAACTCGAGCTCACGTGTTTTGCTTGATGCCTTTACCCAAACTCCCCCCTCAAGTAAATAAACTTTCTACATGGATTTGATGTAGGGATCTCCAGGGAGGGGTATGAACTCAGGCTACCACCGGGCTTATCTGTAAGATGTTCCATATGGAGCATCAACCATAAAGGGTCAGGCAGATCACCTCAGGGAGGTTTTCTCACTCTCCTCTTCATCCCGTTGTCCACAGGCAAGGCTGACCAATCCAGCCTTCTGAATTGTTAAAGTTTTGTTTAAAAACTGCCCAAAGAGACTGGTAAGCTGCTGAAGGGCTGTGGTGAAGTGGAAAGATGATCCAGGGCTCTGGGAGAGCATCTGGAGTACAGCAGAGTGGGGATGTTGCAATGTTCCTATTTCATCTCAATACATCAACAAATATCAAATGACAAATTGGAGGAGGAAGCTGAACTTGCTGTGGAAGCTGGTCCTGTTCCCTGTGGCTCTGGTTGTGGTAAAACTTCTGCTGTGGGACTGGAGTCACCCAGTAAGATACTGGAAACTAGCAGAGCTTTATTCTCCTGGTGCTACCACCTCTTGAGAGGAGCCCAGGGTACTCAGTCCTCCCCTCACTGAGTGCTGCTGAGGCAGAATCTGCTGGCTGGCTCTGGGGTTTGTACATGTTGCTTCTGTATCTTGCTCAAGCATCCCTTGGTTAACAAGGAGTTTTAGGCATTTTATTGCTTCATCTGAGGGACAGAGGCAGCACACTTACTGATGGGGTTGGTTATTTTGTCTCTGTTCATTAATACCCTTTTAATTTAAACAAAACTGGTCACCTTCCTGAGCTCTCACTCAAGTGGTGCCCAAATGAAGACAAACTAAGCTGACTCTGGAGCAAGATGCTTCCAGTGGAAGCTTGGCTTCCTCCTGTTTATCTCACTGTCTGTGAGGGGAGGCTGAGTGAGGGCTCTTTGTTTCCACCATTGGGGAACTGGGGACATTGATTGTTGGTGAGGCTGCAGTGCAGCTTTCAGACCTGAACACTGGTGTTCCCAAGTGTTCTGCTCTGGATTTGACAGGAATACTTCAAGCTGGGTGGCTGTAGTTCCTCATTGAGCTGTCTAAAGCTACAGGTTTGGATCTTTCTGCATAAAAAAGGAGCCTGGTTGTTTTTTTCTCCCTAATGGGAATCTACAGAGGGAAAATAATTGGAGTTGGACTTGATGATCCTTATGGGTCCCTTCCAACTCAGTATATTCTATGAAAAGCAGGTTGTCTGGGAAGAAAATAGCATTCTTCCTCTTCCGTTGTCCATTCTGCTGTTCCCAGGACCACTTTAAACATATGTGATGCTCTTTTGAGTAGGTGCTCTCAATCCATTCAAGAATGTAAGGAACTGGCCTGGAGGTTGGTGTCCCTGCCTGTGGCAGGGGGGGTTGGAGCTCTGTGATCCTTGGGGTCCTTTCCAACCCAGACCAGGCTGGGATTCTAGGCTGGATTCTAGGCTGGATTCTAGGCTGACTAACATCTTAATGTCCTGTTTTAATTGCAGACTTTAAAAAATTCCAAAAGCCTTTGCTCCCTCGACTATGAAGATGATGACGATGACACACAAATGAAGACGATTGTGTCATCGCCATGTGACTCAAATGACCTTATGAACATCATCACCCCTGGTTCCAGCCCAGTGAAAGAACAGCTGGATGCAGTAAGGCACCACGGGACCTGCCAGGGCAGCTTCACCACAAGGGATTACAAGGCAGCAGCAGCCGTGTGCGAGAGCGACGAGGACACCAGCGACTCCGAGAGCGCTGAAGAAGGCATCTTTCCTCTAGACTGTGGGGACTTGGACCTGGAGCAGATTGAAAACAACTGAGACACTTGAGTTGTGTGCTAGAAACAGAGTTGTTCTAAATTAAGATGATAGAGGGTTACCTTTTGCCATGCATAATCCATGTCCCTGAGTCTCTGTATCGCCCGTCTTGGGCCTGTGTTAGAAGAAACGTTTCAGGTGGGGAGAGGGGGGAAAAAAACCCCCCATGAACCAATTGTTACCTGTTTAGTCTCTTGATCAACATGTGGATGGCAACAAAACCAAACCAACTAGGGAGGTTAAATGTTATTTTGAACATTAAAGGAATAATTTTGATTAAGAATTTCCTAACAGATATTTTGCATTTTTATGGCTTTTACAGTTCTGGAGAGAAGAGGGGGGGGGAAAAGCATCTCTATTTTGAAATGAATTTTCAGCAGGGCATTCTGTAAAACTCAACCTGTCTAGGGTGATTGTGGTGTGGGGGTAAGATGTTGCTTTGGTTACAGAGCTTAATGGGAAAAGTGAATTGCTCAGTGAAATTGGGAAGTTAAACCTTCAGATAGAACTCTTTATCTGGTTGGCAACTGGTCCAAACTACTCAACTGCCATCTTCAACCCACTTCATAACATGTACAAAAGTTCTTTTCATACATTTGGGACTGTTTTGATCAAAATATGGTAGTGACCTTAAAGGTTATCATTTTTTCCATGATTTTACTACTTGAATTGTTTTCTAGCCTGAAGCAATGCTAATTTAGGTGGGGTTAAAACTGCAAGTAGCTGCCCACCTACTTGGTCATTATGTTTTCTGTGGTTCAAAAGAATGTACAACAAGAGCACTTGAACTTTTAGACAGGGACTTTGTAATGATCAATTCCCCAGGAGGTGATCCCTTCAGCAATACTAGAAGGAGAATAGTCCTTGAATTAAATAAAATGACATTTTGCTTTGCACTTGTGTCTGCTGCTGAATTTTACTGGTGGAAAATGTGGAGTCTGGGGCAGGTTCTGTGGTGTCCCTGTGTGCAGGATTGGGTGGAGGGGAAGGGCAGAGTTCTGCTCATCCAGAAATCAGTGTGAAGTTAGTCTGGGAAGCTGGGGAATTACTCAGGCTGGATCCTCAGAGGGTGTCTCCTTGCAGACTGTGGCAGCACAGACTGACTGTGAGTTCAGCTACAGGAGAGATTTTCCTGCACGAGGGGGGAATTAATCTCCAAATAGTTTTAAATTAGATGAAAATGGGAAATGTGGGATTCTGGCATCTCAGTGCATGGTGTTAGGCTGCTGAAGTGAGCCAGCTCTTCCTGTGACTTGTGCTGTAAAACCAAAGGCAGCTAATGGGAAGTGGTTGAAATGGTTAAATACCCTGGTGCCTGTGACAAAGGTTGCTGCAGGGTATGACTTGGGCTCCAGCCTTGTGATTAGGGCCTTTTATCATGAAGAGAATTAATTAGTCATTAATTATTGAACCAGCTTACATAACTCAGTACCTAGAGCACTTCACAAGTTTGGGTAGCCAGGGACACACTGTGGTTTTCTTTGTGCCTCCTCCTGTGTGTGCAGCTGCAAGGGAGGGTGATGCTGCTGTACGTGCAGGGGGAGGTGCAAGAACACTGCAAAGAGTGGTGGGTTCTTGGTATGTTTAATATATATTGAGTGGGAGAAACTGGAGCAGCTCGCTGTTGGCACAGATGATGAGGAAATAAGGGGGCTGCTGTTGGAGCAAAGACTTAAGCTCCTGGTGACAGTGGGGGGGATGTGTGTGTGTGTGTCTTGCCCCACAGATACCTGCTCTGGTGTGTAGCACAGAGTGTACAGATGGTGATAGAAGCTTAGAATCACAGACTGGTTTGGGTTGGAAGGGACCCCAAAGACCATCCAGTTCCCAACCCCCTGCCATGGGCAGGGACACCCTCACCAGCCCAGGGTGCCCAAAGCCCCATCCAGCCTGGCTTTTAACCCTGCCAGGGACCCAGGGGCTCCCACAGCCTCTCTGGACACCCTGTGCCAGGGCCTCAAACACACACAAAGCTATGTGAAATAATCTTATGCAACTGAGGATCACTCCTCTTGCTTCCACACCAAGTAACGACTCCAAGTAGTAAGTGAGGTGCAGCCAGTTCCCCTTGTGGGTAGCTGGGAAATGAGCTGTGGAGCAGTGAGCACTCACAGAGGGGCTGGACCAGCCCAGGTCTCTGCTGGGCTGGCTGCAGAGCTCTGGTCCTTCTGCATTCTTCTTAGTTGAGCAATAGAGGTAAGGAAAATCAAATCAACTTTAATGCTGGATTGTGGCAAAGGCCAACAGGGCAAGTGGGATCACTTAAAAGCTGATTTATCTACTTGGAAGCTCTAGTTAGAGGTGTAATGGCACGGAATGAGAAAGCTCATGTAGCAATCCATTTCCCTCTTCCCTCCCCCAAGGAAGGCAAGCTCCTGGAAGAAGGAAATACCTCAGACAGCACGAACAGAAGGAGGGGAGATGTGCTTTGTCAAGGAAAGCAAACACAAAAGCCCCCCCAAAAAAGATATGAAGCTTTAAGACCGTGATAAAGCAATGGCAAGAGTAGAAGACCAGATAATGTTTATTCTGGCTCTGATAAATGGTCTGGCTGTGGTCTGGTCAGAGGATTGACTCCTCTAGCCTCAAAGGCAAGGTTCTCCACTTGCCTCTTGCAGGTGTGCTGAGGCAACAACACAGCCACGTTCCTACCCAGGGGCTTGGAAGTAGCAATTGTCTAGTTGAGGTTCTTACTGGTGGGTGATGGGAAAACAGCAGCTTGGTAACACTGGCAAGTGAAATCTGCTGAAAGGAACCTGTGTGCTCTGTCTACAGGTGATAATGTGATTCCAGAGGAGAGCCAGGGCAGAAGGAATCCTGGTGTAAAACAGCCAGGGTTCTCCTGGAGAGAGTCCAGAGGAGGCTACGGAGATGCTGAAGGGCCTGGAGCATCTCCCCTGTGAGGAAAGGCTGAGTGAGCTGGGTTGTTCAGCCTGGAGAGAAGAAGCCTGAGAGAGGATCTGATCAATGGGTATCAATAGCTGAAGGGTGGGACACAGGGGGCCATGGGCAGCCTCTTCTCAGTGTCTGTGGGGACAGGACAAGGGGCGATGGGCTCAAGTTGGCGCACAGTTCCCCACCAATGTGGGGAAGAACTTTTCCCCAGTGAGGGTGAGGGAGCCCTGGGACAGGCTGCCCAGGGGATGTGGAGTCTCCTTCTCTGGAGAGATTCCAGCCCCATCTGGACACCGACCTGTGTGCCCTGTCCCAGGGACCCTGCTTTGGCAGGGGGTTGGACCCCATGGGCTCTGGAGATCCCTTCCAACCCCCCTACAGCTCTGTGACTCTCTGAATCACTGGCTAGAACCTGCTCCAGACCAGGCAGGCTTTGCCATTGCATCACACACATCCAAGTCCTACTCCAAAAGCAAGTCACAGACGAGGAGCTGGGCAGCTTTGCCCTTGATTATGGGATCAAATCCATAGGGGAGGTGGGGCAAACCCAGGAGAGGGTTTGCAGAGAGGAGAACCCTGGTTTCAGGGTTTGGGTTTTGTTTGGTAGTGGGCTGAGCGAGGCTGTAAGCAGCTCCACTCTGGGAGTGGCTTCCTTTGCTCTTGCACCCCGGCTCAGAACAGAAGGCTGTACTGTGTGGGGCTGTGGGAGTTGCTCTGGGCCATTTATCTTTCATTTTTATTAGCAACCTGGATAACAAAGTAGTGTGCATGTTAAACTTGCAGTCAACAGGAAGCTGGACAGATGTAAAAGATAAGATAGCATTAGAATTCAGAAAAAGCCCTGGCAGTGTCTAGAAATAGCTCTGGCAGAGGAGGTGGTGAGGAAAGAGAAGATCCTTCTCACTAAGGCACTAAGTTTAGGTGGGGTTAAACTACTGCACCAATTCAGAGCTGGGCTGGTGGGCTAGCAGCATTTCAGATGAGGGAGCTGGCAGTTTGTCCTGCTGCTGGAGGAGCAGCAAGCTGCAGGCTGGGGTTCACAAAAGGCCATGAATTTGCTGAGGCTTAAGGCAACCCTGGGCTTCACAGGATCACCTCTTCAATATACAACTCGACATGCTGCACGTAGTGCTAGGGAGTGCAGTGGAGAGTGGCGTGACTTACAGCTTGAAAACAGAGCAAAACCTCTGTGTGAGATTGCTCTGAAGAAACTGAGCTTCAAATCCTACTGGAGACTGGCCTTAGACTGCAGCTGGGATGAGTGAGAGCTTCACCTAAGAGGACACAGAGTAAAGGGATCACTGAACAGACGTGTGGGGGGAGATGGTGGCTCTTCCACAACTGGGAGTCTGTTAGGAGCAAGTGTCTGCCCAGAGCAACAGCTCTGTCTCTGCGTCCTTTGGGGCAGGGGGAGCAGCCAACTCACTCCCCACAGGCCTTTCCCATCTGTGTGACTGGCACATCCAAGCAGGATGGAGAGTTACGTGGTGAGTAACTGCTGGAGAACCAGGAGTTGGGAATGACACGGCAAGGGAAGAGCTGGGGAGCAGAGGCAGGAGGTCCCTGCGCAGGGTCCAACTGTCAATCCTGTCACCAAGCAGAGGGGTGGCAGCAGGGACAGGGAGGGGATTGTCCCTCTCTGCTCTGCCCGGGGAGGCCCCAGCTGGAGTCCTGTGTCCAGAGCTGGGGCCCCAGGACAAGGAAGATGTGGGACTGTTGGAGAGGGGTCAGAGGAGCCACGGGGATGCTCAGAGGGCTGGAGCAGCTCCCCTACGGAGAGAGGCTGAGGGAGCTGGGCTGGGTCAGCCTGGAGAAGAGAAGGCTGTGGGGGGACCTCATTGCAGCCTTCCAGTCCCTGAAGGGAGCAAAGGAACAGGAGGGGAATCAGCTTGTTAAAGGGCAGAGACTGGCAGGACAAGGGGGATGGATTAAAGATAAAGGAAGGAAGGGTTAAATTAGATATTAGAGGGAAGTTTTTTCCAGAGAGAGTGGTGAGGGGCTGGAACAGGCTGCCCAGAGAGGGGGTGGGTGCCCCGTCCCTGGGGGTGTTCAAGGCCAGGTTGGCTGGGGCCCTGGGCAACCTTGTGTAGCTCCAGGCCTGGAGGTTGGTGTCCCTGCCTGTGGCAGGGGGGTTGGAGCTCTGTGATCTTTGGGGTCCCTCCCAACCCATGCCAGTCTATGATTCTGTCTGGAGCTGCCATTTGTCTGTACCCCTGTGCTTTCAAGCTTGGGCTGCACCATGTTTCTGAGAAACAGGTCTGTATCTGACTCCACACAAGGCCACGCTGGCAGGGTGGTGCCTGGTGAATTTACACTCACTTTCAAAGTGTGGGTAAAGCTGCTGATGGCAGATCCACAGATGGTTGGGAGTTGGAAGGGATCTCTGGTGACCAGCTAGTCCAACCTCTCTGCTGGAGCAGGATCACCTAGAGCAGGTTGATGATCTAGGAGTGTAGAGCTAATCTCTCCAGAACCTCTGAAAGCACAGAGGTTTGTTGGAAGGTCCTTGGTGGTTGGCAGATGCCAGAGTAATTCCCCTCAGTCTGTTGCTGTGTGCATTGTGCAAACCATGTGGTGTTGGTTTCTAAGAGCACTGGAGTAGGGATGAGTGTGCTTGCACAGGGGGTTTCACAGCAGGGCTCATCCTCTCATTAGAGATCATCCAGTGCAGGTCAGCAGATCGCCTGGGAAACTTCCTGCCAGGCTTCTGCCTTGTCCTGCAAAGAGCTGAGCTGGCTGCATTGGTGGCACGTGTGGTGGGAGCTCCTCCTGCAAAGGCCCTGGTGCAGAAGTGTGCAGGTTGCCCCTTTCACCACATCTCTGCCTTTTCCTCAGCATTATAAAGGGACCAGCACTGAAGAGCTGGGAGCTGGGACCCTGCTGCTGGGGCTGCTTGTCCTCAGACCCCTTGGTGGGGCTTGTTGGTTGTTTGAGAGGAGAGGTGCTACCAGATGCCTCCCAGCCCATTCGGGTGTGTTTGCAGAGTGAGTTTTGACATCAGTTGGTTTGCAGTTTGTGTGTAATGAACATCATCCAAGTTACTGCTCCCACCACCATCTGGTCAGCACAGGAGCCACTGGGATGCCTAAAGCTGGTAACTACTAGGGGAAAAGGAAGGTGTTTCACTGCTTGCAGCTGGAATTGCTGGAGAAGGGCTGAGCTGGGAGCACCTCGGGTGCCACTGCAGCTCCCCAGCACGGGAGATGCCCGGTTTAGGGGGAAACACTTGAATGTGCACGTGGAGAGAGCCAGACCTGGGGACAAAAGGGTGATCCAATCCATTTTGGGAATGGCCAGCTGTCCGGCTGCGGGGCTGCCCGCTCCCCCCACGGATGCTCATGCAAATGGAAGGGGGGGGGTTGTAGGGAGGCAGCTGGGCCTCCAGCAAGCAGTGAGCTGGGCTTTGTGACAGGGGATTGCTCCTTAGCACAGCCCTTGCTTGTACCCCCAGTGCTTGGGAGGGAGTTTGCCCTTCACCAGCCAAAACTTCCCCTTCTGCCCCACAATGGGGATGCACAAAAGCTCTAGGTTATTTAAGGGGTGGGTGTCTCTGTGTGTGTGTTTTGGATCCCCAAACTCAGCCTGAGTGGCCTTTGTAAGGGAATGTGAGTTACTCCCCCTGTCCACAGCCCTGTTCCTCCTGCCCCCATCTCTTTAGTGCAGTGAGGAAGGTTCTGTCTGAAACTGGGCACGGAGGTATAAAACACTGTGATGTCTGAACAAGGCTCCAGCACAGCATGCTGACTAGTACCATCTTGTTGCCCCCTGATGATGTGCCAGGGTCTGTGGGCAGTGTACCCACCTGCCCTTTTTGCCCTGGTGCCAGGTTTGTTCTGCAACAGGGTAGAAAACTCCAGGTTCACCCCTTGTTTGGCAGAGAGGTGGGTGGATTACAATGCACATGATGGATGACTTCAGCCCACCTCCCATAGGGGTTTCCAGCATGAGGCAGCTGGAGGACTATGAAATGCAGTCTCAGGTTTGGAGACACATTTTGGGGAGCAAGGGCTGGGTGGTCCCAGCCTGGAAGAGAGGCAGCTCTGGGCATCAAGCACCTTAGTGTGGATGGAATGGGACAGCAGCAGAAGTTACCTGGAGCTGCACAGGCACCTCTCATTTCACTGTCACACCTGTGTGGTTGTGAAATACATGGTTCCTGTTCCTGGAAAGCACACCATGCATCTCCACTGCCATCAACCCCCCCCCCCCCTCCCCCGTGGGCAACGTTACAGGTGCCCCAAGGGCAGGAGGCAGATACTGCAACAGTCACATGGATTCCCTGCATCCTTCTTTTGGGCAGAGGTGGGAGCAGGGCTGGAAAAATATGAATGGCAACTCATTTGGCTGAAGGCTGAGCACTTCAGGGGCTGGGACTCCAGGCAGGGTTGAAATCCACCCCTGCAAACTTTGAACTGCAATTAGTCATGTAAATTGTCAGGCTCTTGAATGTTTAACTGCATTGTTCGGAGTGGGGGAGTCAGGAGGGACTGACAGGCAGTGGGGGCTCATGGGCGAGCTGGGGAGAAGCTGCTCTTTTTTTTGGGGGGGGGTTTATCTCCCTTGTAAGGGCAATGGGAGGTCTGACTAGTGGAGAAACCCCATACTCCTCTGGTCAGGTCAAGTGACTAGGTGCAGGGAATTCATGATGACCATAACACGTCCTGGCCAAGACACTCTGTGCAACCTCCTGTGCTTTCCAGGCTGGCCCCTGACATCCTTTTTTGCAGCTGGGGTAGAAATATCCTTATTTTATTGACAACAGGACCACCAGAATGATTCTGGGCTGTGGAAGCTCTGCTCTCCTAATTACACCTGCTCAGACACTACAATACCAACACACACACTTTCCACTGCTTTCTTGTGTGCTCTGGAGTTTGTGCTCAAGTCCTGTGCTCTAATTGTTGGGGCTATACCTTGAAATGAAGAGAGGCTGAGGGAGCTGGACTGGTTCAGCCTGGAGAAGAGAAGGCTGCGGGGGGACCTCACTGCAGCCTTCCAGTCCCTGAAGGGAGCAGAGGAACAGGAGGGGAATCAGCTTGTTAAAGGGCAGAGACTGGCAGGACAAGGGGGATGGAGTGAAGCTGAAGGAGGGAAGGGTTAGATGAGATATTAGGGGGAAGTTCTTTCCAGAGAGAGTGGTGAGGGGCTGGAACAGGCTGCCCAGAGAGGGGGTGGGTGCCCCGTCCCTGGGGGTGTTCAAGGCCAGGTTGGCTGGGGCCCTGGGCACCCTTGTGTAGCTCCAGGCCTGGAGGTTGGTGTCCCTGCCTGTGGCAGGGGGTTGGAGCTCTGTGATCCTTGTGGTCCCTTCTAACCCAGACCAGTCTGGGATTCTATGAACCAGACCCCTGAAGCTGTGTCAGAGCTGGGGATGGACCCAAAGGATGCTTCCTGCGGTCTCCCTCCCACGTTTCCCCTCTGCTGTATGGTGCTGGTCCTCTGGGCTTTTAACATCAGGCATGTTCTCTCGCTTGGTTTCCCCAGCATGACCCTAAAGCAGCCTCTGCATCCTGCTTAGAGTTCCTTTCTGTAACTGGAACACAATCAGCCCCAAACAGATTTTCTGCATCGTTCTGTAGCCTGGTTAATGCCTTTAAAACCTCCCTGCCTGGGCCGGAGGCTGGCGAGGCCTGTCTGCCGCCGTTGGGCCTGCTCAGCCTCAGCCCGGCCCGGCTTTCGGTTGGGGCGGTTTAACGAACGTCAGCGCTGCCCTCATTGTGCCGCATTGTTTCTGTGGGTGTCTGCACCTTTCAAGCCAGCCCCAATTAGAAGCGGGAAGGGAGGGGGTGTGTGTGTGGTGTGGGGGAGAAGAGAGGGAAAGAAAGGAAGTAAATAGAGGCAAAATGATTCAGCTTTCAGCAAATCCGCAGCCTGTTGATCAGACAGATGGAGGCAGGCAGTGGATGGCTTTGCTGCAGCCTGGCCCCTGAGCAGGTGGGCATTTTGGAAACGATGAGCAGTTTGCCCCTCTAATTCGTGGCCCTGCAGCTTACACCGGACATATGTTGATTACAACTTGACTCGGCTCCTGCTGTTGCAGGAATCGGAACGTGTCCACCCCCATCTCACACCCCCCCCCCCGCCCCCCCCCCCCCCCCCCACACACACTGGCTTTAAAAAGAAATTGCTGGAATAAAAACAAAGAGGAAAAGTTACAGACACTTGTTGCATTGGAGTGGGAAGGACAATTGAGGGTTCAGAACCACCCAGGCATGATTTCACTTAAGTACTAATTGCTGAGTGCCTTTCATTAAGAGACCATCGAGGTTGTCCCAGCAGCGTTTTGAACGTATATGCAGATGGGCAGATGGCCCTTTGCTGTAGTACAGGCAGACACATCTAGTGTTACAGATGGATTATTATGTTGATTCATGGCTAAAAGAAAAACTTATTTCACAATAGGGCATTCGTTTGAGCACAGTTCCGTCTTGAGCTTATGTTTCTCCTCAGTATTGCCAGCTTTCACTCCATGAAACAGTTTTCAATCAGCAAGGCTAGTGTTTCCCCTTCTGTGCTGCAAAAAAGAGAAAGAAAAAAGTTTAAGGGCCTGTCTGAGAGTAAAGCAGTCCTTTTGGGAACCCAGAACATGCTTTATAACTTCAACTGCTGCTGGGCACGGAGTGCAGCTTTGTCTTTTTAACCCATGCTGATCGTCACTAGGTCAAGTCCTCCAACATCACTGGGTTAGGAGAAAGATCTGGGATAGACACATTGTGTTTTGTCCTCATGGAAGAAGCATCAGTTTGGAGCTCAAGGTAACTTGCCTGGAAGACATTTTAGCCTCAAACACCAGCACAGCTATTGAATTGGCAGATAGGGGTTAAAATTCATGCTCCACCCTTTAGGTGGGATGAACATGGTACTTCCACAATGAATACTGAGGTGTGTCTGTAACAATTTCATGGTACCTTGTCTAGTTATTTCACAGGATACCTTGTGCAATGTGGGGGCAGAGGCAATGTGAGTCCTGCCCTATCCCATGTCCAAGAGGAACAAGATAAAGAAGCAAGTGGACGGTCGGATTGTGGCAGATCATGGCTCTTCTCGGGCTGGTGCCAAAACCAGCTTCTGGCTACCCTCATGGTGATCTTTCTGGGCTGCACATTTTGTCAGAGTCTTGTCAAGGGTAGTTCTTTTTCCCAGGACATACCCTGTGGGACACAAGCTGTGGAGGGAGGAGAGTGAAGTAGCAGCCTCCAGAGTCACTTGTCACCAGCTTCCTTGCAGTTGTGACAAGAATAGCACTCTTATTTCACTCTGTTTCCAAAAAAAAAAAAAAAAAAAAAAAAGGAGAGAGGAAAAAGAAATCTCATTTTCTGCTTGACCCTGGTATCTTGATGCTGAACTTGTATCCATTACAGAGCTCATCTCCTGCTGCTTATCTACCCAGCCTCTGTAACTTGGTGTTGTCATCCTGAGTAGAGCTCTACCAGAGGTTTGGCCAACAAGAGAAAAGCAAACAGAAGATGAACTCAGAGATATGAAATCTGGAGCTGCATCTGCTGGAAACAACGTTATTCTAAAGCTGGCCAGCACTGCAAGCTTTCATAAGCAGCAGCAGCTCTAACAACAAGAGCAGAAATTGCTGCCCAGCTGAGATACGTGCCACTGCAGTTGTGTCACTCTGACAACAGTCTGTCCTGAGATCACACCTTTCCTCTCGCTCTTTACAAGGTGTGGTTTGCACACCCACAACCCACGGGAGGTCCAGGGAGTTAATAATCCTCTGATGAGTGATGCTTCTCCAAATAAAGGGGGAAGTCGTGAGCCAAATGCTGAAAGTGAACCTCAAGTTATGGCTTAGGTTTGCTGGTTGGTACCTGGGCAGACATGCCTCTTCCACTCAGGCTCCATGCAGGATCTCTGGGTCTCAGATGTGTCTGGACAGTCATTAAATGTCAGAGTGTCTGGTTCACAGCCCACCCCAGTGGTACCTGCTGGATGTTTGGGTTCAAATGGTGCCCACCAGTACCTGTGCATGTGGGATGGGAGCTGCTGGGGACTCCAGCATGTGACAAAAGCCTGTAGATAAGGGAGATCTCCAGTGAGTGCACGGAACGCTTACCTGTGGTTGCAGGACAGACAACCATGGAAGTCAGCAGAATTTAGGATAGACACACTGGAAATACTGGGAAAAAATGATTGCATAAGATGAAGCAACGTTACGTAACACTGGGAATGGGATATAGTGCTTAGAACAGAAAATGACCTTTTAGTTTTAGTTTCTGAATGACACTGAGTGGCATTATGCAACAGTTGCCCTGTCTGTAAAACAGGGGAGTTGCTATTTACCTTCCTGCCCAGGATGTGAGTCGTCAATTAATATTTGCAAGGCAGTTGGAGGACTTTGGATGAGTGGCCCTGCAGGTAGAGAGAGAGGTGCTGTGGTGTCCTCCCCGTCGGGCCCCGCAGCAGCCAGTGCCTCCACGTGCCCGCACACAGCCACGCGTGCCCACAAGCGCCTTTCCTTCAGGAATGCTGTGGTTTCCCATGGGCAAGGAAACACAGTGGGTTGTTACTTGGTTAACCTAGCCCTGAAACACCTCAGGCCTGGATTCTGTGGTCGTGCTGGGGGTGTATTTGTCATGTATCAAAGAACAAAATGGTTTCTGTAGTGGCTGTGTGAGGCTGGGCTGGGTGGCTGCGGTGGATCTTCTCCTTGGTGTCAGTGAGTCTGTGCACCCTGTCAGAGCGTGGAGATGTATGTGCTGCAATATGCCAGTTATAGCTCACAGCACTGACTTCAGTGGTCCCCACCTCCTCCAGCTGTCTGATGCTTACCAGTGTGACGTTATTTCCCAGGCTCTGTGGGAGGCTGTAAAGAGGAGTGATTCTCTAGACAAGGGAAAAGAAGCTGTTTGGGGCAAGCTTTGGTAGAAAGTCTTTGCCTTTCAGCAGCTCCTGCTGTGACTTTTATGACCTGATTTTTCAAGAAGCCTCTAAGTTCTGTGGAAAAACCAGGCCATTTATGTGTCTAAACGGGATTTGAACTAATCTTTGAAAATCTGGCCCAAATATTTCTTCTATAATTAAAAAAATAAAGGAAAAATTTTGTTCTTAGATTTGTCAAAGAAATTCTAGTGTCTTTGTTAACTGAGGCACAGCCCTTGAGACTTCTCACGTCTATATTTTGCTGAGAGGCAGTATCTTCCCATATGGCTCAGGAAGACAAGGCAGTCAAAGCAAAGACTGGGGAATCATAGGACAGCAGCGATAACATCTTCTGCAGGGTTTATAGTGATCTCATTGCTTTGCACTGTGATTTAGTTGACTGTTTCTTGAAAAAGAGTGAATAAATCAGGAGGGGATGGAGGGTGGGGGGGAGGAACAGGCAGCCCATCAGTCTGAGGAAGAAGCCAGCTCTTGCTAGGAGCTTGTTCAATGCTTTCTCTGCAGGACAGAGACCCCCAGCTTTCTGCAAAGAACAGGCTTGAGCTGGCAACAAGCTGGGAGGTCTCTGAAGGTGGGAGAGAACACCAGCACTGGGGCTCTGCTGCCTTTGAAAGCACCTTTGTGTGAGCAGGAACAGGAGCTTTCCTGCAAAAAAAAAAAAGGTAGGTCGGTGTTTCACAGAGAGAGCTGATGAGAGCAAGTGGTTTGCATCTAAACTAGGAGATGAGTAGGTGTCTAAATTGCCTTGTATGTATCCAGGTCAGGATGAGAAAAGGGGAGATGTTTTCTCCTCTGCTTCCTGTCAGATCCAGAAGCAGCATCTGCAAAGCAGAGGTCGTGTGCATGTTTGGTTGGGTCCCATCCACCCTGGCTGAGGTTTCTTTTTCTATAGGTGATTAAAGCTGAAGGAAGGAAGGGTTAAATTAGATATTAGGGGGGAGTTTTTTCCAGAGAGAGCAGTGAGGGGCTGGAACAGGCTGCCCAGAGAGGGGGTGGGTGCCCCGTCCCTGGGGGTGTTCAAGGCCAGGTTGGCTGGGGCCCTGGGCAACCTTGTGTAGCTCCAGGCCTGGAGGTTGGTGTCCCTGCCTGTGGCAGGGGGTTGGAGCTCTGTGACCCTTGGGGTCCCTCCCAGCCCAGACCAGGCTGGGATTCTATGATTCTATAATTCACTTCATCTGTAGCCTTCATCCTGCCTTCCTCCTTGCAGAATCCCAGTCTGCAAGCTGTCGGCCTCACGGCATAAAGGAAGATGCTGGCTCAGTGTGTTAAGACCATGCTGAACATTTATAGTATAGAATAAAAAATAAAGTAAAGGTGAAATGTGCAGCCCAGGGCTCCTGGTTCTTTCTTGTGTGCTCCTGGGAATGGAATTTTTGCCCATTGGACTGGGAGCAGTTCTAAAAAGCCCAGAACAAAAGCTGATCTTAAAAGTGATCCGCAAAGGAATAAATGGCAGGCTCGCTCTTTGTTATTCATGTGTGGTGCTCAAAGAGCTCTTGAAATGGTCGGGATTTTCCGCAGACATTTTCTTTCTTTAATGCTGCTTGGGGTTTGGGGGGTTTGGCTATTTGTTTTAGCAGTGGCCCAGGCATATGTCCCTCCTGAAAAACATTATGGCTGGCTTGGAAACCCACACATGAATGACGTCAGGAGACACATGTGAGTGAAACGGGCAGAAGTGGGACAAGCTGAGTGGGTTGGGGGGGGTGTGATACTCTCCAAGAGGCAGCCTGGCCTTTGTCTCTTACTTAATTTTATTCCTGCCTGCCCTGTGCTCTCTGTCACACGGTTTATGCACTGAATCATGTTCAGCAGCCGTATTCACAAGCTGGCATAAATTTATTTTCATCTGCTGGCCAATTACACCAACTGCCTCAACTGTTGTTTATTTTCTTCTGTTGCATCCTCTTGAGTTACTGTTAACAGTGTCCCTTTTGAGGAGAGATGGGCTTTTTGGCACAGGGGCCTGTCGGCCTGCCAAACTAATGGACCATATCTGTTATCTAACTAGTTGTAAAGGCTCCAGTTTCAGGACAGCTTGCAGTTGCTGTGGCCACCTGTAGTGCGTTGGCAGGGGTGGAGACTGCTGCCCGTGTGGGACGTGTCACCCCATCTCCAGAGTGTCCTTTGGCACCAACTTGCTCTCAGGGGGGGAACTCTTACGAGTCTTGCCTTGGAAAACAACTGCCCTTCTTGTGGCTTAGAGTCTCACCTCCTCGGGGTGGGTGGCATGAGTCTGGCTGTGCATGAAGAACCAGGAGGTCCCCTGCATACAGCTGCTCCGGAGGCTGCTCCTCTGCCCAGAGAGGGACCTGACCATGGGGAGGCTCCCTGGACTCCCAGGACTGGGGGAGCAGTTAAATGAAATGAGGAATTAAGCAGCCTGAAAAGCAGAGTAAGGTAAGGATGTCTTTCATGCAATGCAGCTGGGACTCTGTCCCATTTTGAGTAGCACCTTGAGTAGTGGTGCCAGCAAGGATGGAGTCCTAGCTTTGAAGGATGCTTTGGGCACTCAGCGCTTGTTCCCTGAAGGATCTCCTCCAATTCCTTCTCTTAGCTTTGTAGGATATGCTGGGTTTTGGCCAACAAAGGCTATTTGTGCCTTGCCTACATGCAAACCAGGGGCCAACTCCACTCAAATCACCCCTGACTTGCAAAACACTCCAGCCATCTGAAAATGACTCTGTCACCTTCCTGTCTCTCTGGCCCCATTTGCTCTGTTTGCTGTCAGTTGTTTACTGTCTGCCTTGGAGACCTATCTGGGAATTGGAAAGCTGAGCCATCTCCTTTCTTTCCCGACAGGCAGGGTGTCCCTATGCCAAGGAGATGTAACAGGGTGCCAGAGGACTACAGCCTTCCTGAGTCACGGCTACAGCAAAGGGGCACTGCACTGAGACCCTGTGCTGACGCTGGACTTGGGAGGGGGCTTTCAGACCACAGTCTCCATTTGCAGGGCTGGCATTTGGGAGGAAAATGTTGTCTTGCTGGTCTTGAGTGTCTTTGAGCTGTACTTGCTCACACATACACTCCTATGGCATTCTCTGTGCTGAACAAAGCAGGCCCATGTTCCCTGAAGGGCTTCATTGTGCCAGGGGAGGAGGGGAGGGCCGGGAGATGCCACAGGCAGATGATTTGGTTAACACACAAATCACCTTGAACAATCACCATATCCCTGCACATGCTCCAAAGACTCCATTTGTGCTCATAAACCAAGCCGTCACACACAGGTTTACCTCTTTTGAGGGCAGAGAGGCTCTTGTGTTTGCAAACCAAGGTTTGGCTCCCATTAAAAAAAGGTCTGAATCCAGGGATCTCCACACACCTCTTTACTGCAGGAACAAGGGCTCTGCAAGTGCCGCAGTGATGCAAGCTGGACCAGGGAAAGTCTGCCCATGACTACTTGGCAGCACACCCAAGGTTTGGAGGCTGAAAGCATTTGCAGGTGAGCACAAGAAGCAAACTCAGCAGCCCTGAAGTGAGAGAGCTTTCTTCCCTTTGAATCCCATTTGCAAGAAACCCTGTGCAATCCCATGGCAAAAAAAGAGCCTCATTTCTAGGTGTGCTGTTGACTCCAGGACATTAATGACTCCACCTTCACCTTCTTAGGTCTCATGGTTTGGGTGTGCATTTGCCTTCGCTTCGAGGGCTGTGACAAACAGCAGCACTCTGCAGGCCTCACAGAATCACACAGTCACAAGGTTGGAAAAGACCTTTAAGATCAAGTCCAACCATGCCCGTCCTAAACTAAACTATGTCCCTAGGTACCTCATCTAACCTTTTTTTAAGCACACCCAGGGAAGGTGACTCAGCCCCTCCCTGGGCAGCCTGTGCCACAGCCCCACAACTCTGCCAGGGAAGAACTCTTCCCTCACATCTGATCTGACCCTGCCCTGGGGCAGCTTGAGCCCATTGCCCCTCGTCCACTCTCCTGTTACTCAGTTGAAGAGACCATCATCTTTACACCCTCCTGTCAGGTAGTTGTAGGCAGTGAGAAGGTCTCCCCTCAGCCTCCTCTTCTCCAGGCTCAACACCCCCAGCTCCCTCAGCTGCTCCTCAGAGGATTTGCCCTCCAGCCCCTTCCCCAGCCTGGTTGCCCTTCTCTGGACACACTCCAGGACCTCCATGTCCTTCTGATGGTGATGAGCCCAGACTGGACCCAGCACTCATCCGAAAGGCTTTGTTTTCTTCTCTCCAGCGAGTGGCAGGACATGCAAGCAAAGCCAGGCCTCACTTTGCTGGCTCTGGAACCACCGCCTCCTCCCAAGCGCTGGAGGCTGTCTGGAGCAGAGGTTGCTCTCCAGGCTCTGCTGTAGCCCTCAGCAAACTTCCCATAAACAGGAAAAGAGCCCCAGGGAGGACGACAGCAAGACAGAAATGAGTCCTGCTCTGATCTTTTGTTCTCCCCCTCTCCTTTTGTCTTAAAAGGAACAATGCGTCGCTTGATGTGTCGCACTGAGAGCTGCCAGATGGAAGGAAAACTCCTTCCCTCAGGAGCGCGGGCCCCAGCAAGGCCCGCGGCAGGCAGGGCGGCCATGGCCGGGCCCTGCCTGCGGCTGAGGGAATGCCACCTGCCGGACCCGCGCCCTGACTGCAGCTGAGGCGCTTGCAACGTTGCTCCGTGACAGAAGAGATAACCCCGGCCGCTGCCTGTGAGAGGGCTCCTCCAGCCCTCCCGGGGTACACAAGGCCTCACCTCAGCGAGCTATGCGGAAATTCATTTAATATAGGAAGTTTCACTTAAATATGAGGAGGAGCTTCTTTGCTGTGAGGTGGCAGAGCCCTGGGACAGGCTGCCCAGAGAGGCTGTGGAGTCTCCCATCTCTGGAGACATTCAAACCCTGTCTGGATGTGATCCTGTGCAGTCTACTCTAGGTGATCCTGCCCTGGATGTGATCCTGTGCAGTCTACTCTAGGTGATCCTGCCCTAGATGTGATCCTGTGCAGTCTACTCTAGGTGATCCTGCCCTGGATGTGATCCTGTGCAGTCTACTCTAGATGATCCTGCCCTGGATGTGATCCTGTGCAGTCTACTCTAGGTGATCCTGCCCTGGATGTGATCCTGTGCAGTCTACTCTAGGTGATCCTGCCCTGGCAATGGGTTGGACTAGATGATTTCCAGAGGTCCCTTCCAACCCGTATCATTCTGTGATTCTGTGACAAGGGGTGAGATGACCAAGAGGTGCTAGGAAGTGACAAGGACCTTGGCTCTCTGTCTGGGGCATGTTCTCTTTCCCAGGCTTTCCAACCTGGAAGAGCACAGGGAACCCTACCTGAGGCTTAGACAGCATGCAGGGCAGTGTTTCAGCCTGGCATCACGTTTTGTTTTGCTTCCTTCTGTAATGTCTTCACTGCTGTGAAGGGAGGAAAACCTTATTTAATCAAATGTTTTCTCCAGCTTTTCACCATAGACCCCCTCCATGCTTGCTGGCAGCCTCCCTGAGAGCCAGAAGGCAGTGGAGAAATCCTCCCTTGTGCTAACGAGGTTTGTCCTGCTCTGAGAAGGCAATAGGCCAGGGCCTACATGGCAGCAAATAGCTCTGTCAAAGCTGATCCCTTAAAAAATCACAGAAAAGGGCCATTCTACGTGATCTATTCCTGGCCCTTCAAGGCCACAGAAAATGTGGACAGGTGAGGAAATGAGTGGTGCGGTGCAGTGTTTGTCCTGGCCATAGGAAACATAATCTAAAGATAAAGATACTGAACTGGAACAAGAAGTAGGAGTCAGACCTCTGCTGAATGCCTGAATTCCTAAGTCTTATTTCTATCTCCCTGGCATCTTTCTGGCCCCATGAGTCTTTCCTGTGTTGGCCCTTCCTGTTGGGCCAACTTCAAGTGGACATGCCTTGATTCAGTAGTGCCAGTACCCCTGTGTATATCACACCTTCCTGCAACATGGGGATTTAAATCTTTTCCAGGTGGAGGAGAAATCTGGTTTGTCATGTCCTGGGTGAGCTCCTGCCAGTGACTGTACCACACAATGCAGCTTGAGGCCACATTTTCAGACAGTAATACCTCGGCTGACTTTCTGTAACTCACCTCCATCACTTGAGGCTGCACCCACAGATGATTCTGACTCCTCTTTTGCAGATCAAGTACCATTGAAACCATCATGGGAGTTTTCTTCCAAGTCTCCTTCCTTCCACTCCTCCCAGAATCCCAAAAGGGTTTGTGAGGTTTTAGATCCTTTAGTGTCTGGAAGGTGCTTGGCTGAAGACAGCCACATCATGAGGCTCTTACACATTGTGTGCACCTCAGGGGGGTGAGGTGGTTAATGACTAACGTGTAAAACTGCTCAGTGCACGAGTGAACTGAGTAGGTGTTCTCAGAAACAGCTGTGCCAGTTTCCCCTGTCAGGATGGGTTTGGGTGCTGGCCAACTTTCCTGTCACACTCCGTTTGCAAAGCTTTGTGGGGTTGAGTTTTGGTTTCTGCAACCTGCAAGGCACAACTGGGTTAGGGTTGGGCACAACTGAAACTCAAAAGTGGGATTGATCTACACCAGCCCTTTATTATTCTGTAAGATGCTGAAGTTGAAGTACGACCATCAAGAAGCTCCAATCTGTGACTTAACGCATTGATTATACCATGAAGAGAAGCTCAGATCCATTTGGATGGTGCTCATCACACCAAGATTTCAAGAGTCTATACATATTGTTTGCAAAGTGGGACTTGGGTATGGGTGGGAGTTACTAACCTGACTGTTTTGGCATCCTAGCTTTTGATGTCCTACATCATAAATGTATGAAAGTCTTCCTGGAGAGGACTGTCCACTAAATATGAATTTATTCAGCTGCTACTAAAACATCTGACAGTTATAACAACACGTGGCCAAGATTTGGAGAAAGGTCTTTTTTCATCTAAGAGGCAGACTGTTTTTCTCTCACTGGACTGGACTGGAACACAGACTTTGTCCTCCAGGCTGTTGAACCCACCACTTCCCCTCATCATGATGTTTCTGGAGACAGAGGAGACTTCTGGAGTGATTTTTTCCTTTTTCCCTTACGAAACTGGAAACAGGAGTTCCTGTTCACTGATAATATTCATAAGTAAACAGTCAGTGGATTAAACTGGAACCCCTGCTGTTCCTGATGCCACTGAAAGACTCTTTGGTTGTTCCAGTCCCATCACGAGGCCTGTGGGTGTGAAAGATGCCACTTGTTTGGGACAGTTCTTCGTTTATTCCTATCACACCCAGGCACCTGTGACTCAGAGGTCTATCTCTGGCTTTCTTTCCTCTCATTCTGCATCTACAGACTGAAATGAGGGTGTTTCTGGTAGACTTTGTCACATGATGAAGGGCCTGGAGCATCTCCCCTGAGAGGAAAGGCTGAGTGAGCTGGGGCTGTTCAGTCTGGAGAGAAGAAGACTAAGGGGGGAACCTTATTAATGTTTATCGATATCTGAAGGATGGGATGCAGGGGAAATGGGCAGCCCCTTTTCAGTGTCTGTGGGGACAGGACAAGGGGTGATGGGCTCAAGTTGGAGCACAGGGAGTTCCCCACCAACATGGGGAAGAACTTCCTGGTGTGGGTGAGGGAGCCTTGGGACAGGCTGCCCAGGGGGTGTGGAGTCTCCTTCTCTGGAGAGATTCCAGCCCTGTCTGGACATCGACCTGTGTGCCCTGTCCTAGGGACCCTGTTTTGGCAGGGGGTTGGACTGATGGGCCCTGGAGGTCCCTTCCAACCCCTGTGACTCTGATTCTGTGATATATATAATTTGGTCATCTCAGAAGGAAATACCTACCTGGCCTCAGGCTGCTAATTGCCCTGTCCTCTGCACACATCATGGGTGGCATCTGGGTGCACTGGTGTGCAATGGAAATAGTCCTGCTTTCTGCAAGGAACCTAGGCCAGGGCTGGGGGGGAATGCAGCCTACAGATGGAGCAGCTGGTTGCTGGGGCCCTTACATCTGAGGACGTGTTCCTCCATCAGCTCTTTTCAAGCTGAAGACCTGATGCAGTCACCTGGCATACAGATCACACTGCAGTTCTCTCACCAGTGTTGCCCTCCTTTTATAGCTTTGCTAGTGGGAAACACTGACCCAGGGCTGCCTGAAATTTCCAAAATTTGAAGGTGTGCAATAGGGTTTTTTTATTTTGTTCTCTGCCCTTTTCTGACAATTCCTGTCAACTTTCAAAGCTGCCAAGCTGGAATTTTTAGCCACTTATCCACAATTGCTTCAGTCCTTTTTCTATCTATGGCTGGGAGGATTTCTCCCACATACATAAATCTGTGCTTATTGACCCTGAGTTTTAACTGTGGTTTCATTGCCTGGTTACTCAGTGTCACGAGATCCCCCCACAATTCCTCACATTCAGACTGAGATCTGAAAATCCTGGGTAACTTTTAGCACTTGATCATTGGCCGTTTTATCTTTCCATTCCCTTTCCAGATCACTGTGATTGCACTAAACAGCTGAAATCCCAGCCCCAGTTACAAGGTGTTGAGGGATTTTCCAGAAACATTTCTATTACAAATGTCAGCATGCATACAAAAATACACACATATATGTGCACACACATACATATGTGTACATGGATATTGTTATTTATACCTACTTTTAATTGCCTTATGATAATTTGTGACAATAATTTCTTTAGAGCCTTTACCAGCTGTCAATGCTCTTCTAAACCCAAGTGCAATGAATCAACCAAACTGCCCTGGCCCTCAGTTCTGGCAATCCTTCAAAAATATCTACTAGATTTCTGAGCTAAGCTATGTGGGCTTCTATTGATTGATGGGTCCATTGATCTATCTATTTACAGAATCATTGACTGGTTGAAAGGGACCGCTGGAGTCCAACCTCCCATGCAAAGCAGGGCTGTTGCTATGTCTGCTCAAGGCTTGGAAATCTCCAAGAGTGGAGATTCCACCTCCTCTGTAGTTACAGGACCCAGAGCTGCCAGTTTGAGCCTCTTGAGCTGCAACTTGGGAACTTCTACTACCCTTTATTACTGGCCCTTTCTTTACCCTCTGCCACTGCCAAGGAGAGTTTTGTTCCATTATTTATTGCTCTTCTTCTAGTAATTTGCATTTGGGGACTTCCCATCCTTGAAGATACTCAAAACTGGAGCAAACAGCTCTGAAGTTGACCCTATTTCAAGCAGGGGTTGGAGCAGCAGTCTCCAGAGGTCCCTTCCAACCTAAATCATTCCACAAGTTTGCAATTAGGCTGGACTCTAATAGTAGGTTTCTCCTCAAGTGACTTCAGTCCAAGGTGACATATTAGGTGTCATCTACTAAAGCATGATTCTGGCATCCCAGGTATTGTTTGGAAATTTTTCAGGCTGGAATATTTAAGAGTCCCTCATGCATTAGAGTAGTGTGAAGACAGCAGCACAGGAAATGGTTTTCAAGCATTCCCTCCTTGTGTTTGGGTGGTGTTGCTGGGATGTGCCTGTCTTGAGAAGGAGAGGCTGTAAACTGTGTTCTGCCACTCCCTTATCTTGGGTTGCCAGTCCATTTTTGTATCTAGGGCTTGTTATAATAAATTGGTGACTGGAAAACAAACCTCGTGTCGGCCCTTACCAGGAGGGCATTCTCTTCAAGATAAAGAGCTGGAAGGCAGCACAGTAGGAGCAGTGAATCCTATCAGAGAGAGAGCAGCAAAACACTTAGATGCTGAAATAATTCAGCATCTGCTCAGAGCAAGAACCATCCATATAAAAGACACTAATCTGTCATAGACTTGAAGGTTGGGAGGGATTATGATGATCTTTCAGTCTGATCTCCTACATGATTCAGACCATAAGGTATCATTTTGCATCAAGCTCATAGCTCCCAAATGACCTTAGAAAAGGTTATCCTGATAGCTGGGAAAAATATTGTCTATTGCAGTGCTTTATTTCAGCTTGCACCCACTGGGATTTCTGATGCTAGCTGTTTGCTTTTTGGTTTGGTTTGTTGGTTTATTTGGGGTGTTTTGAGGGGTGTCCTGAAATAAGGGGAAGTTTAGCTTCCAAAAATAATTTTGACCGACTTTTTTACCTTCCCTAGTACCCAGAGGAACTATTTCTGTCTGGCTTCTAGACCTTTCAGGTAACCTTGACCTTAGCTTGTTTCTGCTAACAGTGATCCTCTGTAAAACAGATAATTCCACTGCCCTCCCTGGCACAGGTGTTGGCTGGGGAAAAAAAAAAGCCCATTAACATTTCTCAGATGCTACAGTGGGAGGCAAATATTAAGTCAGTCAGAGATCAGAGGCTGGATGTTGCATTCCAAGATATGGTTTAGTGCAGCAATCTTATCCACTGGAAACCAACTTCTCTGATATTGCTAGAGGATATGGGCTGCATTTTCATCTGTGGATATTTGTGTTCTGGATCAAAAGACATCATCTGAAATCATTTGTGCACAGCAGTAATTGGATGCACAGGAAAGAGAGAAGGTATTTGGGGACTGTAGGGGTTAATTGTATCCCAAGGGACCTTCAGGTAAGGCAATGCAGACCTTGTTAAGAGTATTTCTCATAGGAAAAGACTTATAAAGATGTAAAAACAGAAGCTGGTCTATTTGAGCCAGTTAATCTGTTTACTCTAGTTGGGGCTTTGACTTGTAATGGAGCCAGTGGTCTCAGCTATCAGCCACACCATTTACAGTCAAAGGCGAAACCAAAATAGCTCCCAGGTCCCTCTGATTTTCTATTTCTGTCAGTGATCTACTTAAATGCTGACTATATCCCATGTAGGACACTCAGATCAATCTAACTGGCTGAGCATCAGCTGGCTGCACGGTGGCAGAGGGGTGGATTGCCTCTCTCTCTTTAAAACCAGTGTATACGTGATGTCCTTGCGGCGGGTGGCTCCGGGCAGGCCTGGCATGGCCCACTGCAGCGTCACGGCTGAGGGCTGAGCAAGATGCTCCACCTTAGTGGGAGGGTTGGTGGTTCCCACACTGTTGCTACGTGGTGCTCAAGACACAAAGTGCTGTGTGGGGATGAGCCAGGAGCGTGTGTGCTCCCCCTCCCACGCTGCCTCCCATGCTGAGGTCAGCTGGTCTGCTGAGAGGTCACCAGAGATGGATTCAGCTTTCCTGGTGATGCGGAATGACTCAGTGGTGTGGGAATGGCTCAGCCACTTGTCAGGGAATAGGTCTCTGCTCTTAGCTCAGCTGTGGCCTTTTTCTGAAGGCCTGAGGAGGTGCTCCCTCTAATCCACCATTTTCTGTTGTCCATAAATAATGTACGAGGCTTTATTTATCTACTGCCCCGAACACATGCGGTGCTGAGCTGATACTGCAGCTTCAGCAACAGCCCAGAAACCCACCCACATTTTCATATGCAGGGACTGAAAGGCTAATGGCATCGTGGGCTTGAATTTAACAGCACAGGCTCAGTTGATGGGGTGTCCCATTGCTTTTCACTGACCCATCACGCAGACGTTTCCTCTATTTTCTCAGAGAAAGGAAAAGCATTTGCCAAGGTGACCTGGTCTGAGAAAAAAAAATCGCATTGTGAAGTTATCCTCTCTTTGGGAACAGCTTTGGTACACAGCTGCTTCTGCAGAGAGGGACCTGGGGGTCCTGGTAGGTGACAGGGTGGCCATGAGCCAGCAGTGTGCCCTGGGGGCTGAGAGAGACAATGGGATCCTGGGGGGCATCAGGAGGAGTGTGGCCAGCAGGTCACAGGAGGGGATCCTCCCCCTCTGCTCTGCCCTGGTCAGGCCCCACCTGGAGTGTTGTGTCCAGTTCTGGGCTCCCTGGGATCAAACAGACAGGGATCTCCTGGAGAGAGTCCAGAGGAGGCTACGGAGATGCTGAAGGGCCTGGAGCATCTCCCCTGTGAGGAAAGGCTGAGTGAGCTGGGGCTGTTCAGCCTGGAGAGAAGAAGACTAAGGGGGGACCTGATAAATGTTTATCAATATCTGAAGGATGGGATGCAGGGGAAATGGGCAGCCCCTTTTCAGTGTCTGTGGGGACAGGACAAGGGGCAATGGCTGCAAGTTGGAGCACAGGGAGTTCCACACCAACATGGGGAAGAGCTTTTCCCCAGTGAGGGTGAGGGAGCCCTGGGACAGGCTGCCCAGGGGGTGTGGAGTCTCCTTCTCTGGAGAGATTCCAGCCCCATCTGGATGCCGCCCTGTGCAGTATGAGCTGGGGAGCTGTTTTGGCAGGGGGTTGGACCCTTCCAACCCCTGTGATTCTGTGATTGTGTGAAATGCAGCCCCTTTTGCAGTGAGGAGGGCACACTGGCCCATGAGATCAGGTCAGCATGTAGATTCTTACACTTCCTGGTGGGTGCAGCACATCAGCAGTTTTATTGCATTTTTTCCCATGTTTTCCCATGCAGTGGTGGCTGGGTGGCCCTGGTACCCTGACTGCCCCTGAGCTCATGGCATGTTCTGGAGGGATGGGCTGTAACCAGGTGAACAGGCTGCAAATAAATAAATAAATAAAGGCCCGGAGGGTGTATCAGGTTCAGGTTGTCTTTTTGACCTGGAAGAGCACAGCATGCAGAATGGACAGGAACAGATTTTGTTTAAATTTAGCAGCAATGTTGTGGTTGGGAAAGGCTGATGAGAACTTGGCACCTGACTCCTCACCTCATACTGCTCCCCCCCAGTAGGTTTGTTGGCCTCCAAACGGAGCATTGCCTGGGCAAGCACCCTTTAAATAACATATTCCCTTCTGTGGACCATTGCTGAGCCATTTTGGCTTCTTAGCATCCACAACAGTCTTTATGTTCCAGTGCTCAGGCGTGTGAAGGGGTCTCAGTGCTACACAATACACCAGATGGACCATGAACTGGTGTGGACCTCCCCATCAAGTCACCATCACCTGCATTTTTGGGTCTGTGCCATGATCCCTTTCCCACCCTATTGTCCAGCTGGCAGATGCATCTGGTTGGGTTGAGCTGCCATCTCCTGAAGCCAATAACTCCAGGTACCACAAAGCCACTCCACAATGCTCAGTAGCCAGTCCCGCCCTCCTTCCATGCCTCTCCCAGCCCTCTCTCTGCACAGGGCAGGTGAGTTCTGATCTTGTTCTGTTCATCATCTCAGCATCACTTCTAGGCTCATCCCTCCCATGCCAAGCCCAAATGTTTGTCTTCTGTGACGTGATGCCTCCAAGCTGACCTTGTGCAACCTTAGGTCAGGGGACACAGGCACCAGATTTTGGCACCTGGCAACCCCAGGTCCTCTGTGACTACCTCCTTAACCAGATCCTCCACAGGTCTGTGAACTTTCTTAACACAGAGCAAAGAAGGGAGCCCACTGGAAACTGCCGCCATCACCTTCCTGTCTGTAGGGAAATTGTGGATTTCCCCCCAAATGAGTATTTTTCCAGGAAGTTTCAGGAGAAATTCTATTCCCTTCCCCAAAACTAGGATTGTTCCCTGCTCATTTACAGGTCCCGCTAGCAGCTGGGAAGCCAGCAGAGAGAAAAACCTTGTGCCCTATCCATTCTCCTCCCCCCAAAGGAAAAGGCCCTTTGCATTTTCTTATCCTGGCAGATGACAAACATGTTGTCATGTTTTCTAGTAGCATCTTGAGCCTCTGACTTTCCACCCTGAAGACACCAGTGATGTCCCTGTCGCTGCCTTCTTGTGCTGTGAACCTGCTGACCACGGCTGGTGTCCCATCCGTGGGCTGGGGACAGGGCTAACCAATTCCTGTTAGCCCCACAGAAAACACATGCTGGCACCAGTGGAAACAAGCAATGGGTTTCACTGGGAGGAGCGCTGCAGGCTCTGCCAGCTCATCACAGCTCTTTTCAGTACTGCTATGCTTGCTTTATTTTGGGCAGCAGAGTTAATGACTTCTGAAATGAGTATTTACAGCTGCCCTTTTCCAGCTTAATTGGGGAAAAAATAAGTCTTTTCATGAAGTTGAGTGCCCTGTGTCATGAAGCTACAACCTGGCTTTCCCCCCTGCCCTTCAAGAACCCACCCACCGGGCTTGACAGGCTTTTTTCTACCCTGGGGATTCAGTTCCAGGGTGTGTTAAGCACCCTGTAGAAAGAGCCTGCACTCGGTGTCTGTGCTGCTTAGCTCAGGTCAGCAGCGTTTGCGATGCAGGTGGACTTTGAATGCCCTCAGTGCTGTGGGTATCTTTGGACCCACAAAGTCCAAAGCTTAGTCTCTCCTTTCTGAAACCAAAGTGATGCACTGAAAAATCCAGGGGAGCTTCTGGACAGAAGGGTTTTTGGAAGCACAAAGCTGCAAATATGAAGGTTTAATCCGGTGTTTTTCTGCTGTGGCCAGGAACTGTGACTCCATTGAGGCTGTGGGACTGAACACCAGTAAATATGTATTATAGGGGCTGTGAAGGTGGAGGGGGGAAGCTGGGGATGTTGCTGTGATCACATCCTAAGGCCCTTTTCCCTGTCCTCCTCCTTGCACAAGAGACTAGCCCAGGCTGCCTGGGGAGACGACCTCTGTCAAAGCACGCTCCTTGACAGATGAAAGCCCCCTGTGCTGAGATTAGGAGGAACTTTCTGGTCATGGGAACCATTAGACAAGGATATATGAGCCTCCCTCTCCTGCCCTGGCAGTGACCCCGGCTCCAGTCCCAGTCCTGCAGTGCACAGTCATGACCAGGGCAGCTCGTGACTCTTCCTGGACATGGAGCTCAGAGCCCCTAACAGTGAAATCTGAGGATGGAGCTCCAGAGCAGAGCTCCAGTGGCCCCAACAAACATCATGTGGACAAAGCTGCTGGAGAACCCTCATGTCATGTGTCTTTCCAGGAGCAGCATCAGGGTGCAGTGCCTTGGCACGGTGGGGAATGACATTGAGAGCTGTTGGCCCCCGGGAAGGGGACAGAGGAAAGACAAACATCTTGGTGAAAGGGAGCATGTTGCAGCTGCCTATGGAGCTGCCTTGCAAAGTGATGGGGGGGTGTGTGTGTGTAGAGGGAGAAAACATCATCAAAAATACTAGTGTAGCTGGCTGGCAGGGGAAAGCTTCAGCAGAGGCTGTGATTATACTTGTCACGATCTGTTAACCTTCAAAACAGGTGCTGTGTGTTGGAAGTGCCAAAGCGGTGCTCAGGCTGCAATCTGTGTGTGTGCAGACGGGTGATAGGAGCAGGGGCTGGGGGAAGGGCTGGGGGGGGGCTTGCCAAATGGGCACAGGCACAGAAAAGGGACGGTCCTGGGCAGGCAGTGCCCGTGACGCACATGGGCTTGGCTGGCTGGGGAAGGTGGAGCACCTCCCCGGGGTGCTGGGACCAAGCAGGACATGTCCTGGGCTGATGCAGACCGTGCTCCAGCCAGGCCCCTGGGGAAGGGGCTCCTCGTTTGTGGGTTGATTTAACTGTTGCAGAGTTTGGGCCGGGCTTATTAAACTTCTCAGGTTACTGAAATTCAGCTGGAGGAACCTTGACTCCTGCCAGGATCCTGCTTTTTCACTTGGTTTTAGGAATTAGCACTGCAATACTTTGTTGCTCTATCAGTCTCGTTGTCTGTCTTTAGTATATTTGGGGTTTGTTTCCTTTTCATAAAAGCCATAAAAACTTTTAAACTTTTGGGTTTTATAATCTTATTTTTAGAAGAAAAAAAAAAGAAGAATGCAATGTTTCAGTGGGGGTGGGGGGAAAAGTACTTACTTTATTCTTCCAGGGAGTATTTACATTATCAAACATGGTGAGGACAATTGCCTCGGGACCTTGCAAGGCTATATTGTTAAGTAAGTCAACAAGTAATGTAATGCTTGGCATGTGTGGAAGGTGAGTGAATGATGTTCAAATGGGAAGATTAGGTAGGGCTCTGAAGATAGAAGATCCAAACATTGTAAGGTGCTAATAATTGGCAATTGGCATCACTTGCAAAGCAAAAAAAAGACACAACTCACTTAAAAATCTCCTCATCTTCTCTACCTGAATGTAATTATCATTAAAATCCAAATTCAAATGGGGGTAGAAATGTGCTTATACCATATGTATGAACAAGATAATCTCACATCTGAGTTCCACTGTGACACTGCTTTTAATGCAACCCATAAGTCAGGCTAGCTGATTGCTTTTTAAAACTAGTATACACCTGCAGTGTGCCCTTGTCCCAGATGGGAACAGCTGAGAAACACATCTCATCCGGCTCTGCGTGACAGTCATCAAGCAGGAATAGCTCTTTGTTGACACACTAACAGGATTTCTCTTAATTGTTGATGAAACTCCCCTTGCTGTTTATTAAACAGAGGTTGGTTGGGGTATGAAGCCAGCAGGTGTGGAAAATATGTTTCCATCATCAGAGGGGGTGCTGCAGGGTTTTGTCTCTCAGTTTGGAGTCTTTTTTCCCTCCATATATTCTGGAATATTGCAAGTCATGATGTGGTAACCAAGTACCTACAAACTGTTGCTTGGCCACGTATCTTGATTGTCAGGGATGTGATACAAATGTGTCTCCTACCTTAGGCATTCTCATACCATGTACCTCCCACCCTGTTCCTGCAAACAGGGGAGTTTGCATTGCAAGCTTGGATGGGATCATAGAATCATAGAGTCCCAGACTGGTCTGGGTTGGAAGGGACCCCAAGGATCACAGAGCTCCAACACCCCTGCCACAGGCAGGGACACCAACCTCCAGGCCTGGAGCTACACAAGATGCCCAGGGCCCCATCCAACCTGGCCTTGAACACCCCCAGGGACAGGGCATCCACCCCCTCTCTGGGCAACCCCTTCCAGCCCCTCACCACTCTCTGGAAAACACCTCCCCCTAATATCTAATTTAACCCTTCCTTCCTCAGCTTTAATCCATCCCCCTTGTCCTGCCAGTCTCTGCCCTTTAACAAGCTGATTCCCCTCCTGTTCCTCTGCTCCCTTCAGGGACTGGGAGGCTGCAATGAGGTCCCCCCACAGCCTTCTCTTCTCCAGGCTGAGATGGATGAATAACACTGGGATACAGTGTTATTTCCCAGTTGGAGCTGGAAGGGCACACAAAGGCAGGGAGAAATCAGTGGAAAGTTTTGGTTTGTACTTGAAAACAGGCATGTTGTTTGCAAAAATCTGGGGATAGCTGCACCCTTCAGATGTCATGAATTAGGAGGATAGAGCCACGAAGCAGAGGAGTTTCCTTAAAGTTGAGGAACAATGAGATCCTTCAAAGAACATTTACTTGGAAGCCATAAGCAATGCCTTCTGCACAGTCCTGAGGACAAATTGTGTTACAGACAGAAATGTCTGTTGAAATATTTCCTTGGAAAAGAAAGCTCCATTTCACAGAATCACAGAATCACAGGGCTTGGAAGGGACGTCCAGAGCTCATCCAGTCCAACCCCCTGCCAGAGCAGGGTCCCTGGGACAGGGCACACAGGTCGGTGTCCAGACGGGGCTGGAATCTCTCCAGAGATGGAGACTCCACACCCCCTGGGCAGCCTGTCCCAGGGCTCCCTCACCCTCACTGGGGAAAAGTTCTTCCTTGCTGCAAAGCATCGGATCATTTTCTCTGAAAAATTAGATGCTAAAGGGGTTTGCTGAGCAAAGTGGGTGTGTTCTTCAGGCAAATAACTCCAGTTCTCACTGACTGTGTTGACTATGTTTCCATTGACCGCCGGGACACCTCGCTATGCTCCTGTGCCCTCATCTAGGATTTCAATCCCAACCCTGAAATCACGGGCAGTTTTAAAGCAGGTATGATGGCTCAGAGAACTGGAAGTGAGCTTAGATTCCGTATGGTAAAAGGGCTGTTGGAAAATGCAGGAATAGCTGCATAAAGCATCAGTGGCAATTGAACCTCAGTCACTCCCTGAACTCGGTACCCTGCTGTTGCATGCTCCATCTGGAAGTGGTGAGGATGTGATGGGATTATAAAAGAACAAAAAAGGGCATTTGTCTCTTCACCTCAAGGAACTCCACGTGCCTTATTTCAGCAAAGAAATGACAGGTCTTTAAAAAAGTGTTTCAGTTATTTACAGAGAACATGCTTCATGCCTGTTCCAGGCTGGAGTAGAAATTAGATGAGGATGGCTGTTTTCCTTCTACTTTTTTTTTCCCACAACTACTTGAAGTCTTTACACTGGAGGTTAATTACTGAAGTGTGTGTAAAAATAGAAGGGAAAAGCCTATCTTCAGTTAGGAGTTTCTGCAGATGTTCTGGATCGCGCTGCTTCAGAGCTTTATGCCATTGCTAAAATATGATACTAACAAAAACTACCACTGCCTCACCCCAATTAACAAAAAGAACTTCAAGATTACAGCTGGTGATTTTCAATGAAAAATTATATCAAATTGTACCAGCCCTAATTAGACCCTACTCCATCCCTCTTAAGTTTCACAGAATCACACAATCACAGGATTGGAAAAGACCTTTAAGATCATCAAGTCCAACCATTCCCATCCCAAGCTAAACCAGATCCCTGAGCACCTCATCTACCCTTTTTTAAACACACCCAGGGAAGGTGACTCAGCCCCTCCCTGGGCAGCCTGTGCCACAGCCCCACAACTCTGCCAGGGAAGAACTTTTCCCTCCCAGCTGAGCTGACCCTGCCCTGGGGCAGCTTGAGCCCATTGCCCCTTGTCCCATCTCCTGTCCCCTGGCTGAAGAGACCATCGCCCACCTCTCTGCACCCTCCTGGCAGGGCAGGGGAGGTGGGGAGAAGGTCTCCCCTCAGCCTCCTCCAGGCTTAACACCCCCAGCTCCCTCAGCTGCTCCTCAGAGGATTTGCCCTCCAGCCCCTTCCCCAGCCTGGTTGCCCTTCTCTGGACTCGCTCCAGGACCTCCCTGTCCTTCTGATGGTGAGGAGCCCAGAACTGGACACAAGTTTGGGAACTAATTTTTTTTCAAGGAGCATTAAGTCTGGATTTAGTGCCACTTTTCCTTAACCCCCAAATATTTCTTACCTGGGGGTTAAATCAAATATTGGGAATTCTTTCTGGAGATGAGAACAAGTGAAAGCACTGGGTCCTGGCCGTCCCCATCTTCACAGTGATTATATTAGCAGCATTTAGCAGCTCTATTTTCCATAAATTCTTGCTAAATGTTACTACTTAGTGTATCTGCTTGAATTCTTTAGCAGCTAAATTTGTATATCAATTTTTCTGTTATTACTACCCCCAGGAAGTGTCAGGCTGACAGACTTACACATATTTGATCATTTCCTTTACCAAGCTCAAACATTGCCAGAATATTTGCTTTCTCTCAAGTTTCTGCCACTTTCAGACCTGACTTACTAAAATCAGCATCCAGAGAACATTCCTAACCTGCTCTTTTTGTAATCCTGGTGCAAGCTACCTGGTTGTACTGATATTAAGAAGTTACTTTAGTAGTGGCTGTTTTACATGGGTGTTGATTATGGCCAGAGTGGAAAATGTTCATCCTACCCTTAGGATATGAACGTAATGTCCAGTTTTCTCCTGGACAAAGAAGGGAGGTATTTGTTGATCACTCTGTTCTGATGCTCTTGGTTACTCTTAGTCCCATTAGACTCAAACATCTGCTTCTTACCCTCTATTTGTTTGGCCATATGTATTTCCTTGTGTCTCTTTGCTTTGTTATTCATTTTAGGCAGCTTCAAGATGTATTTTCAGTTTCTAAACATCCATATGTTCATCTTTACTATTGCTCAGATCACATCCTCTTCTAGCCCAGGTTGGTTTTTGAACCAAAAACTTTTACTCACACTTTTGGTGGTGGTGGTGTTCTTTTAACATCTAGGTAAAACTTTTTCAACTATTCACTACAAGCATCACATTCAGGCTCCAGTCCTCTGGCTTGTACTCGATTCAGCTTTGTAGAATCAAGAAACTGGCTGTCTTGAAACCCCATGTGTTTTTAACTGGCTTAGACAGGACTCAAACATAATCACTTCCACCTTAGATACCGTTAAGTTTTACTTCTTGGTTAGAAAATTGTCATCCGTGATTTGTAGAAATTCCAGAGAAGTAGGTACTGTTAGGAGGAGGTTTTGATTTATATCACCCAGAGTGAAGTTTCCCATGACATTCCTGCACCCACAGGAGATAAATGGCTTTGGAGCTGCCCCACCTAATTTTGAGGGTGGTTTAGCATTTTGGGGCAGGCAGCAATAACCTCATTTTGTACTTTACCCATCTGGACACAGTCAAAATCATTCATTCCTGAGCCATCACAGCTACAAAAGAAATTACTGCCAGCCTTGGTCTCCTTTGCACACCTGATCCTGCCCTGGAAGGTTACAGTCACTGCCCCCACGCCACTCACAGAAGTAGATGTTTTCTCTGGGTTTTCATTAGCACAAATCAATCAAAAATAGCAATTTGACAGTGAATTTTGAGAAATATTTCACAAGGGTTGAGGAGCACTTCAAATTGTTGTTCAAGAACAAAACATTATAGCTTTGAACCTAAAGCCTGAGTTTCCCTGTGGCCAAAATAACACTTTGCTCTCTCAGCAGCTTTAGTTATAATATAATTATAATATATAATAGATAAAATTATATATAGCTATAATATATTATATATATTATATATTGTATACTATTATACACATTATATATTGTATACTATATAGTATATATTAGATATAGATATAGATAACATATAGTATATAGTATATATAATTAGATATAGTATATATAACATATTATATATATAATGCACTATATAATATATAGTTATAATACATAATGTATTTAATTTCTAGATAAATACACTATCTTTTAGGTTTTCCTTTTCAAGTTGTGACTAAGGGAAACAGAAGTCCATTGCTTCCAGAAGGCTGCTTTCAGAACTGTACTCTTGCAGACATCACTGAAAACACGTGGTAAAGAAGGGAGTAATGACAAGAGCTTCAGAGGGTAAGTCATGGTTGGTGTCATTTCTGTGCTCATCAGCAAGGGCAAGAAAAAGCTCTCTGTAATCAGAAAAATCAGATTAAGACATTCAAGTGAGCAGAACATGACACATCCTTTTGCATTCTCCTTTTAGGTGTTTTTTTTTGGTAAATCCAGGTTCTCACCATCTTTTTGGGTCCAGCAGACCTCACCTGGAAGGATTACCAGCATTTCAGTGTCAGTTTTTGCCATTCAAAACTGCTGGTTGAAGAGGGAATACAGATGAGATCAGAGGCATCCTTGGGGGTAGGAAGCTCCATGGAGACATTGCTGTGCTCCAGGTGGGATGTCCCAAGCAGCATTCCCAGCATGGGAGCTAAATGTGCCTGAAAGACAAATGCTGATCTCTGACAGAGTTTAAAAGTATTACTGTGGATGTTTCCAAGACTTTATGAAATAACCAGAAGTGGCTATACATGCTAGGCTGCCTATTTCATCAGCTAATAGACTATTGACTGAAGTCAAGCACAGGCCAAGTACCTCCATGCTCAGTGTTTCACAGAATTATTCATATTTTCAGATATGTGGCTTGCTAGTTAGCTTAATTACTGTCCTTGGGGTTTTTGTAGGGTTTTTTGTTTGGGGGTTGGGTTTTTTTCCTTTCCTTTCAGTAGCTAAATGGATCCAGTGACAAGGAATCTTACTTCATTTTTTAATAGATGAAAGAGAAGCCGCCTTCAAAACAGATAATGAATTTCTTCTAACTCGTCTGGAGGCTGAAGAGCCATAATTCTGATTGATCAGCTATGGTCTGCTTCAGAGAGGCACCAGATGTGATCCAGATTTTAAATAGATGCTGCTACTGTCAAAATACATTCGCTCCCTCCTGGTATAACAAAGTGAAGTCCATCTGTCTGGAGCTGTGCACTTTTTTTAGTGGTAATAACAGTTAACATCAACAATAAGCTTTGTCTCATTAGTATCACATAATCCCTACTACCAAGTCCTCAGTTTCTGGTCCCCATATTATCTGCCATGGAAAAAATAAAGACCACAGCAGGAGCTAAGAAGGTCAGTGCATTCTCAGGGTAATCAGCTGTAGTAAATTCAATTCTGACAAGACAAGGCTTGCAAATGTCTGGGGAATTAAGGGATCATCTATAATTTCATATGTTGAGTGGGAAAATGTCCTTCCAAATATTTATTAATTACAGATGAGGATGCATATGGTGGTCATCCTTGGAGAGATTTCTTCTGAAGCAAAGCAAGATAAATAGATTTAACTGTTTGCTCTTTCATCTAAGGAAGAACTACTTGTCTTAGCAATTGGCCTTGCAGTAGTTTAGTCAGTATTCTTTCCCAGTTTCTATTGATCTGCCTTAGGAACTGATGCCTGTCACCCTTTATGAAACTTTTTGCATAAAGGTTTCCCTGCTGTAATCAGTGGGGAATCCTTTCCTTGCCTCCAGGCTGGCTCCTTACCATCTCCCCAGAGTTTGCACTTCTTAAGAGGTAACAAGTAAAGAACAACAGACAGAAGAACTTTTCATTTAGATTTGAACCTTCAAGTAAAGATCTCTGAGCACTTTGGAAACTCTAATTACTCTTCATTGAGGTTTCTATTGCCCTTTCTGTTTTGCAGATGTGGAAATTAAAGCACAGGGAGGTTAGAAGCTAATGTTTTTCCATCGTGGGCAACTGAAGGCAAGTGCTTACATCGACAGCTTTCTTCTTCAAGAGGAAGTCCTCAATGCTTTCAAACTCATTTTTGCACCCATTTTAAAGTGTGGTCTATAAGCTTACCTAAGAGCTCACAAAAAGCCACTAGAATTGCTGACAAGGCCATTAAATTGTCTTAAAAAGAGCAGATTCAAAGTGTGTGGTTTATTTATTTCCCTTAGTGAAATCCAGGCTGAGGAGGAGAAATTAACACTAAATCCATCAGAGGGCTAAATATCCAGGGGAAAAAGAGCTTTTTAAGTAAAAGAAGAAAACAGATTGATCTCAATTAATTACAAATAAGCATAGACTGGAAATTGGGAAGAGGTTTCTAACCATCAGAGGAGTAAGATCTGGGGACAAATGGGGGAGAGCTTGGAGGCAAATAGTGTCACTTGGGTTGAGATGGAGTCCAGAGACCAAAGTCCAGGAGGGATGAAGGGATGTTGTACCAGCACCTCCAAGGTTGGTGGTCCAGCATGACCTTCCCCAGGTTGTGTTCCCAGGATTGCAAACCACCTTTTAACCCCTGGGCACACAGAAATGCTGAGATAAACTGGTCTTCTCCCTGCAGGAGCCCCTGGGTCTTTCTTGTTTAGGGTTTAGGCCATTTGGGTAGGAAAATTCTCTTGCTTCCATAGGAAGGAAATGAATACCTGATGATATCAAATACCACTCTCCTTTTTAAACCTGCAGTGCCTCATATGCCAGATTGCAGCTATTGTATGAAGCATTTGCAGTTCCTTTCTGTGCCTGGCAGCTGATTGAAAGTTCATATTATTTATGGCAGAAACCAGCAGTGTACTTTTGAGGCTGAGGAAGCTGGGAAAGTGCAGTGGGTGTCAATCAATTAAGCTATTCAACTTATTTATGAAACAAGACAAAACAATGTCTCGGATATGAATTCCCATCTCAATAGGATCCTCCCTGATATAAAATGTCAGAGCTGAAAAAGGGTCAGCTCCTGACCCTTGAATATTCTTTTAAACTATTTGCAAATCAATACCTCTTCTCTGGGTCTGTTCAGGGACCATCATTCCCTTTCATTGTAAGTCCCGGGGCACAGACTGCTTATCAGTGAGTATGGAGACAGATCCCTGCACTGAAGGAGCAGCTGGCTGTGGAGATCGGGCCTGATTCTCATTTATAGGGGAGGCTCAGTTCATACTACACTGTGTAAAGGATTTTAGAGTTATATTCTCCCCTGACTCTCAGTCTCCTTTATATCTTCTGAAAGAGTGAAGAGCTCCTTTGCTCTAAGTGCAGTTAGGATTGTCTCCTTCTTACTGGTTCCTTTATCAGTCATGAACATCATGTCCCATTTTCTCTTCCATGTGCTTAGTGTCAGGAGGTCCTTCTGCAACCTCTGTGTGGCAAGGGTTTGGGTTGCAATCCTGGATTGTCTCCCTCTCTCTCTCTTAAGACTTATGTTAGCAATGACCTGTTTGGTACAGGTAGGACTCGAGTGGACAGATGGCCTGATCCTCAGTTGAGCATCTGGCCTATTAAGCTGTCTAAAAAGGCATCATCTTTACAAATCCCAGTCTTAATCTCATTGCCCACTGGGTGACCTGTGGGGGTTTCAGATCAGTGCCAAAGAGGAGAAGAGGAGGAGGAGGGCAGCTGGAGGATCCATGGAGCCAGAAGGAGGGAGGGAGAGGGTGCCTGCAGGGCAAGTCATCTTGGCTGAGCACTGGGGATGCGCCCATTTCTCATGATGAGGAGAAGGCAAAGACCAGTTCTGGCTGGACAAAAGAGCTCTCCTGCAAGAAGGATGGACACAAATTCTTGCAATAATTACTCCAGGCCTTTGGGTAGGTTTGTCTAAGAGATCTCCCACTGGATTTTCATGTGGCATCCTTCTGCATGAGAAAATGTGGCGTCAACCTAATGCTTTCCAGCAGTGCTGGGGCAAGTTCAAGTCCTGGCAGGTGAATTGAGGACAAAACAACAGAAGAAATATCCAGTTGTCTGCTGAATTTTATTACTAAGAAGAGTTTTTTGCAAAGGGGTGACAAGGAAGACAACAGTTTGCAAGGGAGTGAGTTGTTCATGTCAGCAATACCACCTACTGACAACCTGGCATTCCTCAGAGGAAACCAATGGATGTATTTTTTGGCTAGAAGGCCAACAATGTGGTACATCCATCAGACCCCTGTGAAAAAGGGACTCTTCCTCTCCTTTTCCCTGTTACAGAATGAACCTGGAGACAGATGTTTACTAGTGGTAGTAACCTGAGGAAAAATAAAGAATTTCCAAAAAATTTAAACTTGCATAGAGCTGAGTGTCCTGGAAGTCAAACTGAATGTGTCTCTGATCCCCCCAGCTATGGGCTGGTTTTGAGGGAGAACTGAATTTTGCACATTTATCATGGACTATGACCCAAAACCTCAGGCTGAAATAGGCAATAATTTGAAGCAGGCTTGGGTCAGATTCTTTTAAGGTTAAACATATTAAATTGATTATTTGAGTTCCCATCGTTTTTTCCTGGGCAAAATTCAGGGGGATTCTTTAAAAATAAATAACCACAACTACATTAAGTTCTTGGTGGTAACTAAGTATGGAGATGGTTCCCTTCTGTTCTTCAAACCTAAAAAAGTAGGAGGGGTTAATATATTTTTAAAAGGTTTAATACCTGAAAAACTGAGTAGTTCTGATGTGTAGAGTTTCTGCTGCTGGAACCAAAAAATATCAGTAAGTCACCTGTCTGTAAAAGAAAACTTGTACCCTGCTTCACAGGCGAGTTTGTGTGCACCCAGTAAATCTGGTGCAGGCCTGTGCTGATGTCTTCTCAGGTGGGAAACGGGAAACAGAAGCCTCCAAAAAGCCTCTTGTTACTTGGGGTTTCTTTTACAGGGTTTTCCCTTAATTATGGAATCTTGGAGAAAGTGCTATTTCATAGAATCCCAGACTGGTCTGGGTGGGAAGGGACCCCAAGGATCACAGAGCTCCAACCCCCTGCCACAGGCAGGGACACCAACCTCCAGGCCTGGAGCTACACAAGGTTGCCCAGGGCCCCAGCCAACCTGGCCTTGAACACCCCCAGGGACTGGGCACCCACCCCCTCTCTGGGCAGCCCCTTCCAGCCCCTCACTACTCTCTCTTCCCCCTAATATCTATTTACTTGGATCTAGGATGTGCAATGGATTCCTACATCAAGAGAAAAGAGGCAGAAGGGAAATGAATGCCTAGGCGTGAGGTGGACTCCAGCACAGGTTTTCTCCAGTATTTTAGAGAGCCACTCTTCCAACTTTAATTTCTTGTTCAAGCCTCCACTTAGCAAAGTTAGCTAGGTACATTCTTAACTTTAACTGTATGTAGAGGACTGTAAAACAGCCTTCAAAAGGACTGTTCACAAATACAGCTCAACTCTGGTACATGTAGTGAAGTGCTACAAGCATAATACCCCAAGGTAATCAATCAAAAATGTTTAGGATCAACATAAACCCAAGCAGCTCATAAACTCTCAATTTGCAATTAAGGTAGAGAAAGGCAGTACAAAAATAAGAAGGAAACATCTAAGTTTTAATTATAGACATGAAAATAACGTGTTTGATACGGCATTCACCGGAAAACTTTCTAGACATCTCTGCCATTCAAAAGTGAAACAAAACTGGGTGAAAGCATCTGGGAGAATGGAATATGAACACTGAAAAAGGAAATTTCCAGTCAGCCTCATGTTTGTTATTAATAGAGGTTTGCCACACAATACTTCTTAGAAAGAGATTTGGAGTTGGAAGTTCACCGTGATGTAGCTATAAAAAAGAAAAAGCTGATGAATCACAGTTGCATCCCTCTAAATAAAGAATAACTAACCAAGGAACCATCTGTCAGTGGATGATTACCAATTTTCTTTTTGTCTTTCAAAACAGTCTGAGAAATCAAGGGCACTGGGAGTAAAGCAGGGAGCACACACATGCTGCAGGCTCACCGGAGCCAGCCCCAGAGAAGCTGATCCCGTCCTTGCCTTTTTCTCTTGGTGCACTGATTTCATACTGCTGGTTTTCATCTGGCATGCCTGTATATTTCAAATATATGCTGCAAATATACTAAATATACCAGTAGGGTTATTTTGCAGTAAATGTGGCTATTTTTGGTATGGTTGGGACCTGGAAAGCAAAACTTTTCTAAGAGAGAGAGGAAAAATGCTCAAGTCCCCTCTCTCAGTTTGTGAAACCAACAGAATAATATTAATTCATTTTTTCCCCTCCTATTGAATAGCAAAAAGCCTGGGATACCCTGGGAAAACATATTCTTAATGGCTTTCTTAAGGCTGAATGCCCTACTAGCAGTAAGAAAGACAAAGCAGTAAGATCTAAGGCCTTTTAGTCTCTAGAAAATGGCATAGGTTTTTATGCTGGAAAAATGAGGGATTTATTCCTTTTTTCAGTCAGATGAGTTCAGGGTCAATGTACAATTTCTCTTTTTGTTTCTATTCCAATGACCACCTATTTTGGGGTGGTTTATCCCCCCAAACTCCATCTGACTCTAATCAGACTCACCGCCTTTTGCTCTTCGTTGCTGAAAGTGCTTTGCAAACTCTGTTGCCACACAAACCCCAGCACCCTACAAACCACTTTGGGAAGGACACAAATAGATTTGCCAGCAAAAACCTGCTCACATCCTAACCAAAATTACATTTTCTATGTTCTATTTTTAGAAATGTCCCACCCCTGCCAAGGACTCCATCCCTCACCCTTCTGTACCTCCTACCACTCCCTTCAGCTTCTTTCCCTAACACATGTTCCCTTGCCCCCAGTCCTTAATCCATGCTACCCACCTCTGGCCCAGGGGCTGAAAGCAGGCAGAAAAGCAGGTGACAGTATAAATATTTACATCAGCAAGGCTGTGTCTGGAAGTGTTTCCTGATGGAGTTATCCTGCTTAAAAAAAACCCCAAACAAACTAAAAAGTCCAATCCCCAAATACACGAAGAGGCATCACCACCTACAACTACCTGAAGGGAGGGTGCAGAGAGGTGGGCGATGGTCTCTGCAGCCAGGGGACAGGAGATGGGACAAGGGGCAATGGGCTCAAGCTGCCCCAGGGCAGGGTCAGCTCAGATGGGAGGGAAAAGTTTTTTCCTGGCAGAGTTGTGGGGCTGTGGCACAGGCTGCCCAGTTACTTAGGGATCTGGTTTAGCTTAGGATGGAAATGGTTGGACTTGATGATCTTAAAGGTCTTTTCCAACCCTGTGATTCTGTGATCTTTCCCTTGCCTGACCGCTGAAAGAGAGAGTCCCTCTGTATAATTGATACTAAACACTAGGTGCATGAAATTAAACAGACCTGAAGCTGCTGGGATTGGCTACTTGATGTATTTCCAAAGGAGGCTTACAACAGGAAGGCAGAGAGCAATTAGCTGTCCTACAACGACACGAGTAAAGCAACTGTTTACATGTATGTCTTGTCAGTTTGATATCACAGAATCACAGAATGGCATGGGTTGGAAGGGACCCCAAGGATCACAGAGCTCCAACCCCCTGCCACAGGCAGGGACACCAACCTCCAGGCCTGGAGCTACACAAGGTTGCCCAGGGCCCCAGCCAACCTGGCCTAGAACACCCCCAGGGATGGGGCACCCACCCCCTCTCTGGGCAGCCCCTTCCAGCCCCTCACCACTGGAAAAACCTTCCCCCAATATCCAGTTTAAACCTTCCTTTCTTCAGCTTTAATCCAGCCCCCTTGTCCTGCCATTATCTACCCTTTGTAAATTGGAAACACTGGAAGGAAAGCTAGGCCTGGCTGTGCTTCGTCAGCGAGCGTATTAGCGGGAGCAGCCACAGTATGTGGAGCAGTCGGGTATGAGTTAAAGCAGGAACTGGAGTCAGAGGAACTATTTTAAGTCGGCTCTATTAATACTCTGAAAGCACATTTAAAAGCATCACCAGTTGCAGCCATCTTTGACTCTTCCAGGAGGAAGTTGCCATTTGTTGGGGAGCTGCTGTTGCTTTAATTGGACACTCAATATGTGTTTTCCCCACAGTATTAGATGTCTTGGGCTCTATCCAGGACACATTTGGAAACGAACTGATCCCTGTAGTTCCTATGCAACGATGAGATTTACTACTTAGGCCGACACGTCTCTTTGGTGAGTGAAATAAACACAGGCAGCATTAATTAGGGCTGCTTGCTGAATTTAGATTGCATTCACACAACCTGATATGGGAGCCGGTGGTGCCAGGCTGGTTCACCCAAGGTTGCATGGGGTGAGATAGGCAGTGATGAAGGCCTGCATCAGCTGTGGGCTGAAAAATAAACCAGCTCTGCTCATCTCCTACCCAGGCTCTCGTCTGACGTTGGAAAACTCCTTGGAGTTTACCTGAATTTAAAGAATAAATGCATAAAACCACCAACCAACCAACCAACCAACCAATCAACCAACCAACCAGCCAACCAACTTTTCCTGGATAAGGAGGGGTTTGAGATCATTTAGGTACCTGTCAGCAGGAGAGTGCTTCTGTGCCATTATAACTGATGCTTTGGCACCCCACAGCAGTCATATGCATAGGTGAGTAAGCGAGTGTTATAGATGTTAAAAATGCACATTTAAAATGTTTTAAAATCAGTTTTTAATTGAGAAAGTTTGGAAGAGGGGCCTGTAAGGTTTGCTGATCTCTGTTCTCATCCCTTCTTTAACTGTGGTTTCTAACAAAGGAGATTACACACTTGAGCTGTTTGCCACCAGGTGCACTTAAATAAAACACCCTGAGCTGCTGGTTCAGAAACCACAAGAGTTTTCCCTTTCCTTGGCTTCTGAGTGCCAAGTCCTTGCCATGTCAGAGAGAAAGAACTTTGAGGAGGTGCCTACTGGGGTTAAGGTATTTCCCCAAAAACATGCTTGGCCTGTGGAGACAGCATGTATTAATGCAATTGCAAGCATTTTGCAAGTTATTTGACACCTTGTGCTGAGAATGACAGCTCTCTGGTGAGACTGAGTCACAGCTTAGCAGAATCACTCTTGTTTTCACCAAGCCCAGAATGGACAGAGGAAGCCTTTAGTGTCCTACCTGGAAGGTTGCAGCTCTCCTTGATGTCCCACCTGAACTGGGGCTGGGATCAGCTCTTTGTCTGCAATTATTTTTACTGGGTTTTTTTTATTGTTCCCTTAGCAGTTGTGCCTAGGGTCACCTCTGGTGAGGTTACATGAAGCAGGGTCAGAGCCCACTGCCACCCAGGAGGCATTTCAGCTGGCTGCTGGGTACAGCAGAGTGCTGCAGGGACTTCTGTGCAGGAGCAGCATTGCTGAACATCATGGAGGGAACAGGTAAGGTTGCAGTTCCCTCGTGTCTTTGGGAAGTCAAACATGGATGAACCTCTTTTGCTCAGACATCCCCCTTCTTCAGCATGCACAGGGTCACATCTAAAGCTCCCAGTGCTTCCTTTTGAGTTATCCTTACTGTGGGGCAGGGGTTGCTTTTGCTTGCTCTGTCAGATGTTTTTGCCAAAGGAGATCGGTGTTTTAAAGGTATAAACAGTTTTAACTGCTTTACTTCTGCCAGCATCATATGAATTCACTGCTGACTTTCCAGAGGTGCTTTTGGGAAATGTCAGTTCCTGAGTGGAGCAAGGCAGACCTGCACCCTTTTAATCTTGCCCCAGTGGATCTGCACAGCCAAATGTTCATCCCTGATGGAGAAGATGACCAAAATAATCCCAAACTGACACTGAGGTCTCCAGCAGAGTTGAAAACTGTAGTCAGATTGCTGTGGCTTTCCCTTCCTTTTGGGGGCCAAGACACTTCTGTAGAGCCCTGTTCCCCTCTCTCTGGATGCTCCCTTGTCTTTCACTGGTGGAAATGGGGCATAGGACTGAGGCCCACTGTTTTCCACCCATTTCTGCCACAATATGTCAGTGACATGGGATGCAGACAAGGGGATTTCATCTGGCGTATCCCTGATGCGCCCCAGATATGGGGCATACACCCTGTCTGTGGGTGCTGGAAGGTTGGGGAGAAATTGAGGTGGTGTGTGGTTGATAAAGACTTACTGTGAGTGAAGTCCCACATCTTGGCAGGCTTGCTCACCAAGGCCAGAGGTGAGGAGCTGTGGCTCCCATCGTGGGCAGTGAGCACGTGAGCCAGGCTACGTTGTTCATGGCAGAAGATCCACCTCTACTCACTGTGAGCAGCCAGAGGGTAGGGTAAGGATAGGAAAGTCCCAGAAGAATAATTTTAAACAGGAGAATGAGGTCACATTACTGAGGATGAGATCAAGGAATAAAATAAGCATGTAGGGCAGAAAGGTTGCTGTGCTAAATGAATTACAACTGCTGAGGAGTGTTAGGAAACAAGGAGAAAGGTGCTATAAATACAGTAAAGGAAGAAAGACAGCAGCAGGCAGAGGCCCATTACCTAATGAGGAACAAGAGAGGTGCAGATGACCTACAGAAGGCCAACATATTTAATGGCTTTTTGCTTCAGTTTTCTCCAACAAAACCCAGGCTTCACTGTGATATAAAAATGGCAAGATTCAAGAGGGAAGAGTGAAAGAACAGGCAAGGGGAACAGAGTTAAACTGTGTATATTCACCAGGGTGTACAAAGGAAGGCCAGGCTGGCTGGGGCCCTGGGCAACCTTGTGTAGCTCCAGGCCTGGAGGGTGGTGTCCCTGCCTGTGGCAGGGGGGTTGGAGCTCTGTGATCCTTCCAACCCAGACCAGTCTGGGATTCTATGATTCTACAGGCAGATTTTGGGTGGAGATATAATCTCTGTCCTCAAAGAAAGAAAGATGGGATAATCATTATCCCATATCACACTGGAATTTTGTCTTCCTTGACTGTGAAATGTTTGGGTCTGTTATGTATGCGCTGACAGAATCATCACTGGATTTCTAGATGCCCCCAAGTGCAGTCAACAGGGGCTGGTGTCCCCACGTGCGAGGCGGTGGATGCGTTGCTTCTAGTCTGCTGCTGGGATTTGTATGAGGGAGGACAGCACAATTAGATAGATCTTGCTTTTTTATGCATGGTAGGTGCTCCAAAACACTGAAAAAGTGGGGAAAAAAGGCTGAAAAGTCATTGATGACCTAATAGGAAGTATTTTGCAGATAAGTTTTGGTGAGAAGAAACAAGGGAGCTGGAGACCCGTAAGGACCTTTGAAGACAAAGGATAAGGAGATGTTTTTTAGGATTCCCACTTCCTAGTGTTTCTTCCAAAGGTACCTGCTAATCTCACCACCAGCCTTCTATTTGCAGGTTAACAGAAGTTCAAAAGGTTCTCAGATTTTCACTGCAAGAGCAGAGGGCTGGTTGGGGATTGTGCAACAGGAGATCCACACCACAGAAAGACAAGAATCTGCACATTCAATCCGGTGTAGGATTAACGTGTACGTGACACCCTGTGCACATGACAGCATCTATGAGTTTCATGTGTTGCAAAAGCTTTGGTGTGCTGATCAGAACCTGATGTATTCAGCCCATGGGCTGGTGTTACTCCTCTATTTATGTGGTCTAAGAAAGGAAAAGAGAGGCAAGCCTTTAGGGGCAGTGACCCTTTCTTTATTCAAACCTGAACAGAAGGAGGGTCTTTACCTCCAAGAATTCATTTTGTTTTTCCTTTCTTCTTGCCACACAATGAGGGCTCCAAAAGAATAGATCCTTGGAGCTAACAAGGTTGATCATCGTGAAACCTCCGTGCCTTCTGAATCCTGGGGCTGTAGAAAAGACTTAGTGCTTTGCTGAGCCAACCTTTGGAAGCAGAAGTTGTGAAAGCCCAGATTAAGGGCTGATTTTAAAACTGGCTTTGCACAGACAACTTCTGCTCTTCCCTGAAACACCCCAGCGTGGTCCTCTCTATGCCTTCATCTCCTGAAGAGCCAAACGATGCCCAGTATCCCATGGGATTGCTGCAGATGCCTTCAGCAGTCAATAGTGGGCCCCAGGTTAATCTTTCACCTTGAGGAGGGGGTAGAAATACAGTGGCAATAAATTATGGTGATGATAATGGTAGGTTAAAAGCAATGTTGCTGCAGAGAGGTCCTGCTGGGAATTCTCCTCTCAGGGGGTGTTAAGTAGAACAGCCTGCTGGAAAGGACAGCATGAAGAAGTATAAATAACTGCACACAGGAGGACAGGATGTGCTGCAGAAGGAAGAGCTGTGCAAGGGTAGGACTAGGCTTTGAATAGCCTTAATGTGATGGGTTTATGCCCACTTGTTTTTTACATGGGTATCGTGGTGGCAGGGGTAAGGAAAAAGGCTCTGGGGATATCTGCTGGTCCCTGTTTCAGACCTCTGGGGAGCTGTGCTGTGCCACCAGCTGGCTTTGTCCTGTCTTGACAAAATAGACAAGGGGGCTAAAAAAGAAATAAAACTACTCATGTGACACTGGGTTCTACTCATCAAATCCAGTCCTTCTGATGGGTTTGGATACAGGGGCTGCCTTCATGATGCTCTTCAATGTGTTTACTAGAGGTGTAGCTCCAGCATGGCAGTTACCTGCTTGCACACACTGGTGGAAATGCTATCAGGACCCAAAATAAACTACCTTAACAAGAGTGTAGTTGAGAATGGCTATAAATAAGTTTTCTTGGTTCCCATTTTTCTGTTTCCAACCTGATTTTCTGCTGTCCAGGTGTTCCACTGCTGCTTGAACTGCATAGCTGGGTACTTTGTGTATATGCAAACAGCAACCTGATCATCTGCCTTGTGCTCAGCTTTAGGAGTGCAAATCTAGGGGTGGCAGCAGGGACAGGGAGGGGATTGTCCCTCTCTGCTCTGCCCTGTGAGGCCCCAGCTGGAGTCCTGTGTCCAGAGCTGGGGCCCCAGGACAAGGAAGATGTGGGGCTGTTGGAGAGGGGTCAGAGGAGCCACGGAGATGATCAGAGGGCTGGAGCAGCTCCCCTATGGAGAGAGGCTGAGGGAGCTGGGCTGGGTCAGCCTGGAGAAGAGAAGGCTGTGGGGGGACCTCACTGCAGCCTCCCAGTCCCTGAAGGGAGCAGAGGAACAGGAGGGGAATCAGCTTGTTCAAAGGGCAGAGACTGACAGGACAAGGGGGATGGAGTGAAGCTGAAGGAGGGAAGGGTTAAATTAGATATTAGGGGGAAGTTCTTTGCAGAGAGAGTGGTGAGGGGCTGGAAGGGGCTGCCCAGAGAGGGGGTGGATGCCCCGTCCCTGGAGGTGTTCAAGGCCAGGTTGGCTGGGGCCCTGGGCAACCTTGTGTAGCTCCAGGCCTGGAGGTTGGTGTCCCTGCCTGTGGCAGGGGGGTTGGAGCTCTGTGATCCTTGGGGTCCCTTCCAACCCATACCAGACTGGGATTCTATGAAATCATGAAGGAAGCATGCTTGTGGCCTGTCTTGAGCAACAGTGCTAAATACAAAAGGCAGTGAGTGCAAAATCCTTGATGATACTGCTGATGTTGTTGCAGACTCAGGAAATATGTCACTGGCATCCCTGGAGAGTCAGCAGCATGAAACTGGTGTGAGAAGAGAATCACTTCTGTCAGGCTGGCTGGTTGTATTTATTAGTTTTAATTTTTAAAGTTTGCCCTCTGCTAAGGTCCTGACTGCTGCTGATCCTGCTGGAAGGAACAAGGTGCAGTTGGTTGCCATCAGTCTATGGCAGCATCCATCCTCCTGAGCAGAGGGCAATAACCACCACCACCACTACATGGGGATGCCAAGAATGTGCCAGGCTGTACCAGAACAACATTGGCATATCAGGGCGGTGCCACTAGGCACCCTCTGGCGTGAGCCATGCTTGGGGCGGCCCACTGTCCCAGGGTTGGTGTATGCCAAATACACCCCTCTTCTTCTGCTGGGCCACATTTCACAGATCTCATCTTTCCCCCTCACCAATGTCTCTGTCCCATGGAGAGAAAGGATGGAGCTGACCTCTGGTAGGAGCCATCTCCACACCGATGCCTGGTGACCACTGACCTCAAAGGCCAAGGGCAAGAGCTGAGTTGCACATACTTTTAGGCCTTTTTAACCCCACAGATCCTCCCACTGTGGCTCACAGTGAAGCAAAGCAGAGGGCTCTGCAGGGGTCGTTAGTGCTGTGTGTAGATAGATACTAATGCCATTAGCTGGGCACTGAGCAGCAGATTTGGTGCAGGCTGCAATAACACCCACCTCCTCAGAAGGGTCAGTGGTACATGGGGCTTGACCCCACATTCCTTGTGCATCCCCGACCTCCACTGAAGTCACTCAGCCCCATTCTGTGGCATCATTCACTTAGAAGATTTATGTGCTTCAGGCAGTGGGAGGAGAACTTGATTTCACTTCCAGCACAGTGTTTTGCTTTCCTACCCACCCTCATGGTAATGATAACAGACGTGGATCCAGCTCAAGCAGCCAGGGAAACAGCTCAAGTTTGACTCAGTTCCCAAGCAGATGTGAACCACTGGCTTATTATTTAACTAAGTTGTTGACAACTAATGGTCTAATTGGAGTGCAATTGATTTTGGATGACATTGTAAAACTGCAAACTCAGCTCAACGATTTATAACCCCAGTGGTGGTTTATTGCTTTGGCAGAGTTAAGTGGATTGATTGGTCATAAACTTCCATTGGTTTCTTGTTACCATGAACCATGTTTCATGCTTTGGTATTGATCTGTAGCTAGCATTTTTTGAAAGTATAAGGTGGTTTTTGTTTGTTTGTTTGTTTGTTTTTAAAAAAAGCCCCTGCAGCCCTGGATAGTATGAAGAAAGGTTGTGCAGCACGTGCAGTTCAGCTGTAGGAAATGCTGGTTCCCATCACACCTGGCCTATTTTTGGCCATTGCTAAGCTGTAATGCAGTGTAGTGAGCTGGGCATGCTTCATTCCTTCTCCAGCAGGAACAGGGGGTGTTTAGCACTGGATGAGCATGAACCTGCACTCTTAATCCATGAATTATTTGGAGAGAATTGAATCTGCCTGAAAGACATGAAACGAGGGTGTGAGCGTGAGAACTGACTGTCATGTGAGAGGTGCAGCAAGAGGCATCCCAGGGCAGCCTGCACTCCAAATCCCCCTTGCCCAAACCCAGAGTGATCCAAAACCAGCCCTTCTTTCAGGTCACTTCCAGCAAAGCCCTTTAGTTCAGAAAAGGTGGGATCTTTGACACTGGTAAGAGGAGCTGAAGGAGAAATCCTCTCTGTGGTGAAAGACAAGTCACCCAACTTTGGTGCCTGAGCTCTTCCCTTCTGCAAAATAAGGACTATAAACCCCATCTGCTTCAACATGTTGTGAGGATTAATGGATTAAACAGGTCTGATCCTGCATGAATTGAAGGTTGCAAGTTGCCAAGTATGTTGGACATGGCAGCTCTAGATGTTGGTAAATATCCAGTCATTAATTCTTAATTGTTATTCTGAACTGTGAGGTGGCTCTAAGGATCTTCCTGGATTCACTCCACAGTCCCTGGGACTAGGCAATATTCACTGCAGCACTAACTCCTAGCAGGCAGAGAATGGCAGGCTGACTGTTTTGGTGGTGACTCACATAACTCTCCAAATTTTGGTGTATTTTCATTTTAAAGTGTTTGGCAACACTGAGGCAGGATGTTTTGGATTAGCAATTACACAACTCAAGTGCAAAAGGGCCTGCTAAAGCAAGGGGGGGGCTTTGCATTGAAGTTTATAGGAAAAAGAGCTAAGTCTATAGGAGATCTAAGGATGTAGTCCTGCAAAACTGGTTTAGTGTGGAGAGTGCATGAGAAGAAACAATAAAATCAATGAGACTTTACAGAGATCTTGGCAAAGTTTGTATTAACTTGTTCTAAAATGCACTTTACTGGGGAAAATAGAGAACATATAGACAATGCTGGGTCTTTTTCTATTTTGGATGTGAAGTGTAACCCTAGCTAGCCTTATGTTTAGGAAGATGTAAGAGAACTGGATAAAGAAAGGCAAAAAGGACAGAGAGGAGTGGAGGAACTTTCATAACCCTTCAGCTTAGAAATGAGGTGGCTGAAGGCAGTGCAGTGGAGCAATGTGAAGCAGGTGAATGCAACCCAAAAAGTCAAGGGCACCCAGTCAAACTATCAGGTTTAAAAATAAATGATACCAAAGCACTAATTTTCCACCCAGTGGAATTGTGGAAATCATTGCTAGGGATGATGTGAAGGCCAAAATTATAAATTAGTTCAAAAAGGCATTTTCAAGGAGGAAGAGTCCATGAACACTTATTAAATGCAATGTTCTTCCATCCTAGTAAATCTCTGGATGGCTGCACTTTGGGAGGGTACTTGGCCTATATGTTCCCCATTTCCTTTCCCTAAAACACTGAGACCAGTGGGGACAAGACTGTGTGGGGTATTGCCCTGGATTTGGGATGTTCTCTTTTCATCTTGTTTGGGTTTTGGTTTTATTTTTCCCCAGAAATGTCCATATAGAATGAGAAATTAATGATTGCATGTATTTTAATCTAAAAATATCACACCCTGTACTGAGTTTTAGCCACCTTAGCCCAGCTTGTGCTTCACCCAGACATTCAGGATTGATTTCACATCTTTAGCAGAAGTAGGGCTCCCATGTCTCATTAGCAGTGCCCTTCTTTGTCTCCTAAAAAGAGGTGTGAAATTAAGATCCCTTTCCCAGTATACCCTCTAGAAATACGAGCAATTTCTCTGAAAGAACTAGATGTCATTGTCAGTGCATCTCTGAGCTCTGACCTATAGTTATCTGGGGGATATAGCTGTGCTAGTCCATTCCGCCGCTGTCTCCTTGGGTTTTTAGGTCAGGGAGCCCAACTCTGAACACATGCCTACCTCTTTTCATGAAGATCAGAAGCTTTTAATGAGTAGGCCAGATCTTCATCTTGTGCAACTGGCAGAGATCCACTGCCTGCAGGAAAGTTACAGTGCTTTATAAAGTATTTCCAAGTATTATCTATATTCAGGACTCATCCCCCTCAACCAGTTCCTGGAGATCCTATGTGCAAATGTAGCCAACATCTGTCACAAAAGTGGTATTAAACAGCTTCAGGTTAGCATATTTACCAATAAAACCCTGGTTTTGCATGGTGGAAGCAGGTATCCTTCAAAATTAGTTTCTTCTTCTGCCAGTTCTCTTGAATCTCTGGGGTGAGAGAGAGCTTGTTTCATCTCTCAGGCTTTTGCTCTCTGACCTTCTGAAGTTATACTTCATTTCTCCCAGTGTTATATTCTCCTGGAGCTAGTTCTGCTATCTAAGGCACTTGCAAAGCCTTTTTTCATTCTCCTTACCTTGACTGTCAAAGTCTAGATGGACTGTTGAAACCAAGTGTCTTTGAAGCTAAGGACTGAGCAAGGTTCAAGTAGGAATTGGAGATTTTATATTGATAGCGAGTGCAGAGAGAACTGTAACTCTAAAGCCAACAAAACTAGAGACTGGGAAACATTGTCAGACCTCATTCTTCAGGGTTTCAGTCTTGAAGTATAAAGATTTTAGGATGAAATTGTCCTGGCAGGCAGATTATCCCACAGCTGCATGAATTTTCTCTAAAGCATCTGAGGCTGGCTTACATGTTAGAAAATGTCTTGCATGGATGTTCATGAGGTCTGATCCAGGGTGTCCCTGTTGACAGCTGCCCAGTTCACTGGTTTAAGCCACTCTGTAAGGAGCTTGTGGCAAATCACAGTGGGACTTTCTTAGAATCTGAGCCAGACCTCTCTCTTTGAGGAATTGCTTCAGGATTTTGTTGTGGGGATTTTATCTTTTTGTTTTTTCATCTTTTAAGTTTAATAAAACTCAGTTAGAACAGGCACCAGACAATTTATTATGGTGTGATCTCAGTAAACCCCTTTCCTACCTGGAGTCATAAGAAAGCTTGCTCATCTTTTGTAAAAGCCAGTACAAGCTGGTCTGAGATAGTTAAAACTGAGATCCAAACACTAGATACTGCTGGTCTGAAATGTATAAATGTATAAATGTATAAACCTTCTTTGTATCCAGTTCTGCCTTAAAGATGCTCACCCTGATTTTCTCATATTTCAGATAAAATGAAGATTAACAAATCTTCCTTGGCAGGACAAGGGGGAATGGATTAAAGCTGAAGGAAGGAAGGTTTAAATTGGATGTTAGGGGGAAGTTTTTTCCAGAGAGAGTGGTGAGGGGCTGGAACAGGCTGCCCAGAGAGGGGGTGGGTGCCCCGTCCCTGGGGGTGTTCAAGGCCAGGTTGGCTGGGGCCCTGGGCAACCTTGTGTAGCTCCAGGCCTGGAGGTTGGTGTCCCTGCCTGTGGCAGGGGGTTGGAGCTCTGTGATCCTTGGGGTCCCTTCTAACCCAGACCAGGCTGGGATTCTATGAGTCTATGAACTGGTAGCTCCCAGCTCCTTCAGCCTCTCAATGCACTACTCCTCACTAGTATTTACCTTTATAACAACTCTACACTTCTGCTGCAGGGTCTTTGCCCCGAATTCTTGGCAGCTCTCTCTCCTCAGCATTAGTAGCTTCCTTCTTCAGACTGCTAAACATTTTCCTGCTCACGGCTGGCAAAAGGCAAACCCACTACAGGCTTTTGCCCAAGGCCTCTTCTCTGGCACTCATCATCTTTCAGGTCTCACTTATTAGGAAAAACAAGTGTCTGGCTCTTACATTTGTAAAAAAAAGGCTTAAAATTCACTCCAAAATGAATTTACTGTCATAAAACCCTGACCTGTGTTGTCAGAATTAGGGATAGGCTTGGTCCCAGAGCTGTGAAGCTCAGCATCTCCTCTGGGACACTGAAGACCAAAGTTGCCCATGCCTTGTCAAGTCTGACTGCTGTGACTCCTCTCCTGTTGTGCCACTCTCTCCCCTCCAGACACAACCCCTTCTTTCCTGAGCTCTGTTTTAAAATCTCAACCCACTTTCTTTTATCCCAAACACGGACCCTTATGAAGCTTCTCAGGACAACTTCCATGGGAAATAGTTGGGTCACAATGGGGTCCTTTCCCATAGTTTTGGGAGCAGAGGGGCAATTTTTTTCTCATAAACCAGACTGTGCACCATTGTGCATACTGTAAACCTCTGTCAGAGGCCTGAAGAAGGACCGGTTGCCTCCAGCTAACAATACCCCTGGGCTAATTGGTAGAAATAATGACCCCAAACGCTGGAAAAACTCAATTAGAAGCAAAACGCATTAAAATATTGTTCCCAGATACTCCATCTTCATTATCAGAGACCACCCATGTGAGTCCAGTCCTCCCACTGTTACACAGAGGTGTTATTTTATTTTAAGTAGCAAATTTCAGGCAGGGTAGGGAAGAAGGCTAGGGGAATCTTTGGGAGAGACACAAATCACCCTGTCATTCTTCACTGAAGAGACAGTGCTAGAGGAGTAACAAGCCATTAGTGAAAGCCAAGTGCCTAGACTTGGGGGTTATTTTAATAATGTGTGGTCCAAAGCCATTGTATTAAATGTAAATGGAGAGGGAAATGATATTCCATATACTCCACACTGTATTGTGGTTGCACAGACAGCTGGTTGCAGCACACACAGCCTGAGCCACCTCTCTGGCAGTACATGCCATCCTGGCTGAGGTCAGTATTATTTCTTGTCCTGACAAGGATTCTCTGCTCAAAAGGCTTCAATTTTTTTTTTGTCTGCTCCCAGCAGCAGCAGGGGGGATGAGCAGGGCATTTTTCTCAAGTGATGAAGTCCGTTCCCACGGCTGGGAGAAGGAAGATGGAGGGAGAGGGAGTGGGAGGCAGGAGAGGCAGAGGAGTGGGGTCTGTGGAAAGCTCCAGATTTGGCAGGAAGATTTGGGTGAAGGCACTGAAAGTGGGTTTAAAACAAATATGTTGTTTGAGAGACAGGAGGTAAGTTCCTCTGCAGCAGGTCTCCAGCCAGCACAGAGTTTGCTCTGGCCTGTGCCTGAGATGCAGCTGAGGAATTATCTCCCCAATATTCCTAAATTTGCCTGCACATGTGGAAGCAAGGAGACAGGGCAGAAAACCTGCTGTTGGATCAGCAGCATCCACGACTCTGGCTGCTCTGTAAATACCCCCAGGAGAGACATTTAGGAGCCCTGATGCACGTGGTGTGAGCTAGACAAGAAGCAGGGCTGCTGCCTGCCCTGCCTGCTCTCCACTGCTAATCATTCATATTATTGTTGTGCCTGGAGGCCCTGACTGGGATCTGGGCTCCCACTGTGAGCTCTTATCTGCAGAGCCACAGCCAGATGAAATCCCTGTTGCAATGGTTAATTAGCCTGGACAGTCCAGGCGTGGGAGAAAGGGAGTGTTGTTGCCTCTTTATGAAGTGGGAATTCGTTGCACAGGGGTTGTCCTGATGTCAGCACAGGAACATCCAGGTCACTGTGTGCTCGTGTTGGGTTAGTAGGACACCTTGACTTTGTATGCTGGGCTGGTCTCAGTGAGATGGCTGCAGTTCTTCATCCCACATAGTTATACTTGGCAGCAGAACCACCTGGAGACGTTACTGGTTCCCACACTGCAGGGGTTGTGAGGATGCTCTGCTCCCAGGAGCCCACGCGCTGCTAATATCCACATCCTGAGCTCCAGGAGAAGCATCCATGTGTGGTAGGGTGGTTGTGTCCTCTGCTCCTACCAGGCTCAAACAGGAACAGGCAGAAGGATGTTTCTGATAATGTCTCTTCCCCTGAACTCAAGAGTCCAGGTTCACTTCCAACACTGCCATCTCTGGGGGCAGCTTCCCCTTCCTCTACCACACCTCCATCATCCGATAGATCTGACAGCCAAAGCTGCCAACAGCACTGTCCTCAGGAAGTGGGAAATACCTGACAACTCCTCCTCATCCTCAAGGGTCAGCAAAGTTCCTTGTTAGTGACATGCTCCTCTTCCTTCAACTTGCAACCTCTAAGTGCCTTGCCTGTGGCAGTCAAACCCCTGGTCAAAAGCACCATAGGGTAAACTTGTGGTCAAATTGAGGTTCAGCTTCAGGGATCTGCACAGAGCTGCAAGTGAAAGAGGCAGCAAAAGGGGGCTTTTTTGGACATATGAGGGGGCATTTAAGAAGAAAACATTCACACCTCCTGCTTCAATCTGAGCTGGATCCACATTTGCCCAGTTCTGGGCTCCCTGGGACAAAACAGACAGGGATCTCCTGGAGAGAGTCCAGAGGAGGGACAGAGATGCTGAAGGGCCTGGAGCATCTCCCCTGTGAGGAAAGGCTGAGTGAGCTGGGGCTGTTCAGCCTGGAGAGAAGAAGACTAAGGGGGGACCTGATTAATGTTTATCAATATCTGAAGGATGGGATGCAGGGGAAATGGGCAGCCCCTTTTCAGTGTCTGTGGGGACAGGACAAGGGGCAATGGCTGCAAGTTGGAGCACAGGGAGTTCCCCACCAATGTGGGGAAGAACTTTTCCCCAGTGAGGGTGAGGGAGCCCTGGGACAGGCTGCCCAGGGGGTGTGGAGTCTCCTTCTCTGGAGAGATTCCAGCCCCGTCTGGACACCGACCTGTGTGACCTGTCCCAGGGACCCTGCTCTGGCAGGGGGTTGGATCTGATGAGCTCATGAGGTCCCTTCCAACCCCTACAACTGTGTGACTCTGTGACTGTGATTTTGGATCACCGTGTTTGCAGATAGAGTGGCTGTATTGGTATAGTTGCCCTGTGACCAGTAATGATCTATTGCCATTGCAGTAGAGAACAGAAAGACATTATTCCCCTCTTCCTTCACACAGATATGCCATAACATGAGCAAATATGGCAAAAAGCAACTCTGTGGCACATGTTGAAACCAAAATCTGCCCAGTCTTCTCCTCAGGGACTGAGTTTGACAAGGTCTTACTATTTCAGGAGTGCTAAAAGGAAACTGTAATATAGTACTGAGTTTCATCCAAACCCAGTTTTATTATATGAACTACTTTCATCTACTGCCTGTGCCTCTTCCCATCCAAATATGGACAGAAGAAACAAAGCAAAGCCACAAAATCTGCTGCTCTGCTCAGAGCATGCAGCAGCTATCCAGTATGCTCATGAAGTTCAGACCTCTCACCTCTGTATAGGAATTGTTATCTGCAGCTCTCAGCTGGCTTTGCAGAGAGAGAAGCAGCTTCCTTAGTTCACTGATGAGGAAGCAGCATGAATAAGAAGAAAACCCAAATTCATAAGTGTTTGAAGCTTCAGGATGGGGAGATGTGTCTGTAGGGAGACTATAAAGGTATATATTGAAAAATATGCACTGCTGGGAATCATTAATGCACATGGCCCAGCCTCTCACTGCAATTTCACCTTTCCCAGCTCTGGGAAGAAAAGTGCCTGCTTACCCAGGAACTGGGAGTTTTTGTCTTAGTAAGGCTGGTGGGAACGCCAGGTGGGTTCAACAACACCCCCAGCCTTGCTGAATTCAGTGGGAGTCCTTCTAACCAGACTCAGGCTGTAGTTGTAAAACAGTTCCTAGGTTACTTCAAAGAGACTCATCAAAAACTCCCAGTTTAGGGATTTCTAGATCTCCTCCTTCTTTCATGACCCTTGCATAGGACAGGTCTCCTGAGACCCATGTGGAGAGCAGCCAGCTGAGCTGGTGGCTTTACAGCAAAAGGACAAATATGCTCCCAAACAAGATCTAATAGCAGATGATGAGTAGGATAAATAAACAAGATGCAGCTAACAGCAATATTATGCAGACAAGCCTTGTAGTCATTTTAGCTGGATGATCTCACTCAGCACCATGAAACAAAGTTTTCTAATTGCCTGGGGTACACAGTGGGTGCCTGTAAGGGGCAAATGATATTAATGATGTTATTCAAAAAGATTAATGGCAGAGTATCACAGAGTCCCCCACGACTCTAAAGAGTACAGATATTAATGAACTTACTTATGATTAAAACATGCTGAGTGAAACAATGGTTAATTGAGCAATGGAAAAAAAGACAAGGGGAGATTTTATCTTTTCTGAAAGCAGGTTTCTACAGTTCAGCCTGTGACTAAAATTGCCTTTGAGGTGTGTAGAGTCGTGCTTGCCATCAGACAATGTCGTTGCCTACTGGACAGGACGCAGGAACTGGCTGCTGTGGGCTTCTCGCCATCCCAGATTAACCACTGCACATCTGGCAGGGAAGAACTGCATCCCTTTCCTCTGTTCTACTGCTGCAGTGTCAACATCATCCTGTCTGCTTAGACAGGCCCACTGAGGGCTACTGAAGCACAAAGTCTGAGACAAATCATAGAATCCCAGCCTGGTCTGGGTTGGAAGGGACCCCAAGGGTCACAGAGCTCCAACCCCCCTGCCACAGGCAGGGACACCAACCTCCAGGCCTGGAGCTACACAAGGTTGCCCAGGGCCCCAGCCAACCTGGCCTTGAACACCCCCAGGGACGGGGCACCCACACCCTCTCTGAGCAGCCTGTTCCAGCCCCTCACCACTCTCTCTATAATACACTTTCCCCTAATATCTAATTTAACCCTTCCCTCCTTCAGCTTCACTCCATCCCCCTTGTCCTGCCAGTCTCTGCCCTTTAACAAGCTGATTCCCCTCCTGTTCCTCTGCTCCCTTCAGGGACTGGAAGGCTGCAGTGAGGTCCTCCCACAGCCTTCTCTTCTCCAGGCTGAACCAGCCCAGCTCCAAGCTCCAAGCTCAAGTTTGTGATTATCAAATGTCTGCAGTTTTGGGTAACACCCACGGTGAGAAATGCAGGGAGGGGCTCAGGGAAGGCATCTGGTAGACCCATCTGGACACTGACCTGTGCAATATGAGCTGGGGAGCTGCTTTGGCAGGGGGTTGGACCCGATGGGCTCTCCAGGTCCCTTCCAACCCCTGGGATTCTGTGATTCTAGCTTCTGGTGTGCCTGCTCCAGCTTCATGAGGGCAGGCAGGGAGCACAGGCCATGCCAAAGAGGGGTCCTGCTGACCCCAGCTGCAGGGGCTGATTCCAGAAGGAGCTTGGAGCTGTGACCCTTGGTCCAGCAGATGGATTTGCTGCAGGGTTGCCATCAGGTATTTGAGATGGGGAAAGGGACCTTGCAGGCAAGATCCTTGCTAGTGTGTCCTTGCCAGCAGAGAGAGGAGGAGCCTGCCTGTGCAGGGCCTTTAGCAGAGGCATGCATTTCCATTTGCACTTGTACTCCTGCATCAAAGGGCTTGGAGAGTCCTTGGATCTATTTGTCATTTTGCCTTTTTCTTGCATAAATGTGGTGGTATGTGTGTAAGGGTAGAGCTGAGAGGGATCCCCCTGAACAGGCAGTTGAAGCTGTGAAGCTGCTGGATCACCTGAGTTTATGAATCCTGCTTTTCTACAAAAGACCTTGTTTCTGGAAACTTGCAGCACCTTTTGTGGGTAACAGCCTGTCAAGATCTGCACTTCAACAAGCTTCCTCTTGAAGCAGTTGAAGATTTTACTGAAAATCTTCTGCAATCTCTGGACCTGTCCTAATTGTCAGCTTCTCAAGTGTTTCATCTTATTTCAAGAGCCACGTGGCTGTGCTGAAGGTTTTCTCTCACTTCCTCAAGCTTAATTCCCAAAAGTTATCAGGCACACCTTGATTAAAGCCTGGCTACAGCCCTTTGGTCTTTGGGAACCTACTGCCAGAGTAAGAGGCCCTTTGCCTTGCCCAGCCCCAGGACCCAAGGCAGGATGCCCACATCTCGGGGTGTCCATCCCTGCAAAGGGGAATGGTGTTTCTTGGGGCTGGAGCAGAGACACTGGTCTCTGAGCCTCCTGCTGACTCTTTTCCTGGACATCTGTCATGCTCTCAGTTCAAGGTTGCTCCTTCTCCATGCCATCAGCTGGATGAAATCTCTACCCACATCTCAGCTGAGTGCTCCAGCTTCACTTGAGCACCTGGGGCCTGTGGGCCAGGGAAATGCACCCTGTTCTCCTCGATAAGCAAACAGCTGCCCTTCATTTTCATTCTTACACCCTCTTTTCTTTCACAGGCCACACTATAGATAGCTTTTTCTTTAAAAAAAAACACAACCCACCCCATCCCCCAAGTGCACATATCTCTTCCTCCATCCTCTGGACGTGCCAAACCCTGCATGTGCTGGGTGTGCTTGCTGAGCCCTGCCTTGGCACTGTGATGGGGCTCCCTGTTCTGGGGCAGCCTGTGTGACCTCACCCTGGACACAGGCATTTTCCTCCTGCTGGAAAAAGAACAGTTGGGCTATTAGCAGAGAGGAAGCTTGAAGTGTCATGCAAGTTTATATCAAACAATTGTTGTACCAAAGGAGCTGGAAAAACAATTTTTTAAAGCACCATCATATCATTTCCCTTTATTTTTTTAAACAAAACCTCAGATATTTTGGCTACACAGAGCAGACAGTGTGTTAACCCTTCACATTGCTTACACACAAACAAAAAATAACTGGAGGTTTAAGGCCAAAAGCTGCCCCTCTAATCCTTCATCCTGGATCCTTATCTTGAAGTTGTGATTCAAAATAAGCTCTACTAAAAATTATGCACTGGCCAAGGCAGGAAATACAATACTTGCCCTACCCTTTCTGCCTTGTTCCCCATGATTACAGACCCATTGAGTGTGCCATAAGGAAGCACGCAATCGAATGAAACCAAAGAATAAATGGAAGCAATACATCAGCTATAGAGTCCTTTAGCCCAAAACAACCTTCACCTCCAACTTCAGGCTGTAGGGCTGTGAACAGAGCAGCATGCATTACCCCTTAGGGGTAACAGGTACAGGTAAAGCAACCAGTGTTTGCCCATTATGGTCACCCAACAGTGTTTCCCACAGGGAACCTAAAGCTGAAGGGATGTGGATTCAAATTATGTATCACAGTGTTGACTTCTGTTTAGTGATCTGTTTCAGAAGACAGGTATTTTATTGATCTCTGTGAACTTCTGACTGGAGATGTGAAAAGCTGTGGTACCCTGAATCGAGTGTGTTTTCTCATCTCTGGGGTCACTTAAGTCTCTATCAAGTATTTACCCAGAAATCTCTCAGAGCTGGAGAACAGCAAAGCATCCTCCCATGGTTTTCATCCAGACTAAGCTTCAATGAACTTAGTTTAGAGAAGTTTGTGCTCCATACTGGTCCCCAGACGATAAGAATTGCTTTACCTGTGTGAGCTGGGACTGTTCAGCCTGGAGAGAAGAAGACTAAGGGGGGACCTGATTAATGTTTATCAATATCTGAAGGATGGGATGCAGGGGAAATGGGCAGCCCCTTTTCAGTGTCTGTGGGGACAGGACAAGGGGCAATGGCTGCAAGTTGGAGCACAGGAAGTTCCACACCAACATGGGGAAGAACTTTTCCCCAGTGAGGGTGAGGGAGCCCTGGGACAGGCTGCCCAGGGGGTGTGGAGTCTCCTTCTCTGGAGAGATTCCAGCCCCGTCTGGACACCGCCCTGTGTGCCCTGTCCCAGGGACCCTGCTCTGGCAGGGGGTTGGACCCCATGGGCTCTGGAGGTCCCTTCCAACCCCTACAGCTCTGTGACTCTGTGATTATGGGGTGAAAGACTGGTGATTGTATCAGTAGTTTATTTGCTGGAGTAGAGTGGCATGTTATCTGTTGCTCATAAAACCCAACACAGAGCTGAATTACATGGGGTAAACAAAGTTTCTTTATATGCTGATGTTAAACAAATTAAACCTTACTACTTTCTGCTTATTTTTAATGCTAAATGACCATAAAGAAAAAGTCACAGGAAGCTGTCTCTGTAAAATTATTTATCTACTTATAAAACTTCAGTATTGCAATGCAACTTCAGCTTTTATAATACAGCTTTACTGGTAAAATTTTGCAACTCAAAGGTTGATATGACAGACAGGGTGAAACACCATTTTGTCTGCAAAAGGTCTAGCAAAGGCTAAATATCCTTAAATTGCACCCGTGGCACTATGAATGTTTTGAGTTCTTCTGCAATCACAATTTTCTTAAGCAGCAGAATTACTGCTGTTGAACTTGTAAACTTTCCAGTACAAGCAAGATTGTGTTGACAGTATGGGGTTTTGTAGCATTTTCAAGATAAAAAAAACCTCCTATTTTGATGATCAGAAGAACCTGGCACTTAAGTTATAAGAAAAATAGGACCAAATGTTGATGCTATTTTTTGTCCTATTGTGGTAGGCACTGGCAGAGGAAAAAATCCCTGAATGCACTGGGGAACGATGAGACATGATGTTAATAAGAATGATGTAAATACATAAGTAGATAATTGTCTGGACACTTGCATGGAGTTAAGAGTTTTAAGCAATTATCTGAGTTTATTGACTGGTCTGTAAGCATCTGAGTGTACTGCTGTAGGAGCAGTGGAAAGCTGCTGAGAAACTGCAGTGCAGGGGCCTGCTGAAAGCTGTGACCTGAGCTGACAAAGGGGTGTTGCAGTGAGTTCTGTCTTTAAATTAGGGCTGGGGTAACCCTGCTGGGTTTCAAGGGGAGGACTTGGTTGACTTGGTTGCTAGTTGCACCCTCCCTCTGAAACTTTGTGAACCAAAACTTGCTGCTATCCCTTTCTTCTAGCAAAAGCCACCTCAGTCTGGCTTCTTGTTTGCAAAGGGGATGTGGGTGCAGCTGCTGGGGCACGTTGACAGTTGGTAGCCCTTTGCTCTGTGTGGTGGAGACCATGAACTAAAGGCTCACAGCCTGTGTGCAGGAGGAGAAAACGACACTAATGTGTGTGGAAAAACAAAAGGAGGCAAGCAGGAAATGGATGGGGGGAAAAATCCATGAGAAAATGGATTTTGTGGTGTATTTAACCATGTCTGAGAGGGGGGGGGGGGGTGCCTATTAAATGGGAAAGCTTGCTTGCTTGCCTGTGGGGTTTATTTGGGTTTTAGGGTTTGCTTGAAAAAGAGCAGGAAAAATCGAGCAGAAAGTCAAGTTTCTCCTCAGCTGGTGACTCAGACAGCTCAAGCTGTGAGCAGCCCTGCGATTTCTCACTGAGCAGCATGTGGTTCTCTCAGCCTTGGTGCAGAAACCCCCTCCCCTCCCCTTGAAATGCCCACTTGGCCGAGCTGCAATTTATGCTGGTGTCTAAAGCTAGGCAAGCAGATGGATTTTTATTGGAAGAAGAATGCCCTGGATGAAAGCAGGACTGGCTTTGTGGAAAATCACCTGTGCTAAGTACTGGTTTGGGCCAGTGACTGATTTAGTGGTCGAGGATGGAGGGAGCCAAACATCTGTTTCCCTCCATCCTTGTGAACCGTTTCCCTCCTCCTTTCATAGCCTACGAGTATTTCAAGATCAAAAGGTTCAGCTTCCTCAGAGTTTCCTATATTTAGCAAATACCTGAATGAAGCAATGACCTTTCTGAAGAAGAGAGGAGCTGGCAACTGAGCTGGGATTCCTCCATGTGTGCACAGCTTTCTTCCCTGGCCCCAGCCTGGTCACATCCCTGCAGTGTCAGGCTCATCTGGCATCAGCAGCGCATCTGTCAATCAGTGATGGGCAGCTCTAGGATCACATTTACTAAAGATGCCACTGATCTGGGATGTCTAGGATTACAGGAGGGCACAACTTGGGTTTCCCTGCCATGTAAATTGCTAAAGTTTTGACTTTTTTTTAACTTGAATTCCCCTTTTAGCATCTAATGCAGGTGACCAGAAATCTTCCACTTTGTTAATTTATATGCATTTTATTTGTGAATCATGCTACTATTCATTTTTTGTACATTTTATAGACACATACTGTGGAATACATATGCCTGTATCAATATATACTATTTTTTTTCTTTCATTGAAAAGGTTAAAGTGGGACATTCTGACAATCCTGAATCTGAAATACTTTCCAAAACATATTTTTTCCCAGTTCCTCTGGAGAACTTCCCACCAGTTCTATAATGAAGCCATTCAAAATAGACTAAACAGGCAAAGTATTTAAATGACAATATTCCAAATGGCAGACAGATCAGAGAGAGGCACTGGGACATGCTATGTGTTTTTCGACACATCTCAGTTCTTTGGTACAGTATGTATTAAAACAACCTCTCCTTTCCCCCCCCTCATATTCTTTGAGGAGAGTGTGCTCCTTGGAACAAGCTTCCTATCCAAAACCTCTCAGGATGATGGCGATTACAGTCGCACAAGCTGTATAATTGGCCTTTTGTTAATTAGTGGCAATGTACCACACATCTTCCAATAGTCATGTTATACTTTGTGGGGTTTTTTTCCTATCTTCATTTCCTATTGCTAAGGCTTTGACCATTTTCTCCAAGAACAAGAGAGCTGAAAGAATCTGCACCCATGTGCAGCTTCTAGGAGAGCTTACACAGGATGAAAAAGCTTTTCAAAGAGCTGATTGAATTGGATAACTTTTGTTTTCCAGGATTTTTCTCTCTTTTCCCCTATCCCATCCATACTGACATGACTTTAATTTTAATGACACAATACTGCACTTTTTCAAATTGCCTTTCCATGTTGCTGCTGGAATAGCAGCTCTCCCATCAAGATGCATGGAAGTGTATACAGTTGTGGGTGGGGGAAGGAATTTAATGTATTTTTTATGCAGGACTCATCCATACTCCAAAAATGAGCCAGTTTCCATGTGGAAACAGATTTGGCCTCCTTTAAAAACTGGCTGACTTCCCTGGAAAATGTCTCCATTTTGGCCAACAGCTCCCTAAACTAACAGAACTTTCTTTGCGAACATTCTGAACCCAAAATGCAGCACAGAAAACTTCTCAGGATGGTTTTATTTGCTGTTTTATAACTTGTTCAGTTTTCACCCAGCTATGAAATTGGCTTGGTCTCATGGTGAGCAGCTTCAGTCTTTCCAAAAGTGCAAACCAGCAACTCCATCCACAAGGAACTGAGAACTGAAGTTTAGCCTCTTTCATGGTGCACAGCACACGCCATGCTAGGGTATCCATGGAGTGGGGTGGCCAGCCCCAGCTGATCCCCCAAACAAGGTAGACTCAATCCTACCTCAGGGTCTGAAACAACATGAGAAACTATCCAGGCACACAGAAAATAGGGAAGAATGTATCCCTTTCTGTTGTGTATGGAAATGTGTGCAAGTAAATTCCTGGGCATCACACTAGAATCACAGAATCACAGAATCCCAGGGGTTGGAAGGGACCTCCAGAGCCCATCAGGTCCAACCCCCTGCCAAAGCAGCTCCCCAGCTCATATTGGACACAGGTCGGTGTCCAGACGGGGCTGGAATCTCTCCAGAGAAGGAGACTCCACACCCCCTGGGCAGCCTGTCCCAGGGCTCCCTCACCCTCACTGGGGAAAAGTTCTTCCCCATGTTGGTGTGGAACTCCCTGTGCTCCAACTTGCAGCCATTGCCCCTTGTCCTGTCCCCACAGACACTGAAAAGGGGCTGCCCATTTCCCCTGCATCCCATCCTTCAGATATTGATAAACATTAATCAGGTCCCCCCTTAGTCTTCTTCTCTCCAGGCTGAACAGCCCCAGCTCACTCAGCCTTTCCTCACAGGGGAGATGCTCCAGGCCCTTCATCATCTCTGTCCCTCCTCTGGACTCTCTCCAGGAGATCCCTGTCTGTTTGATCCCAGGGAGCCCAGAACTGGACACAACACTCCAGGTGGGGCCTGACCAGGGCAGAGCAGAGGGATCCCCTCCTGTGACCTGCTGGCCACACTCCTCCTGATGCCCCCCAGGACCCCATTGGCTCTCTTGGCCCCCAGGGCACACTGCTGGCTCTACTAGGCTTTACTGTAGAGTTTGGCTTGTGCCAAGGATGGACTTTGATAGATGGCTGCAGACTTGCTGAATGCCTTGCCTCTGCCTCTAGAGATGCCCAGCCTGCTGGGAGATGAATACATCTTTGCACAGTGTCCTCAGTGCTCATAGGAACAAGTGAGGTAGGAGCAGCAGTAAGAGAAAGGGCATTTCTTCCCGTTGAGAAAGGCTGTTCTGTGGGTGGATGGTGGGGGAAAGAGCAGCCTAATACCTGATGGTTGTCTTACTTTTTAAAATCATGAATTATCTTTCCTTCTTGCCTCCTCCCAGTCCTGTCAAATCTCTCACACAGTAACTGGCTTTTGATGGCTGGGATCTACTTTGCACTAGCGGAGCATGGTGGGGTCTCTACAAGGATGGTGGCAGAGGAGCCCCACGCTCTAGTGTCAGTGCCCCATCCCTCTCAGCTGGCCCACAGCACCTCTCCCCTGCTGGCACCCAGTCCAGGTGTGTTACCTGCCACCAAAGTGACACAGTGAGGTCCTCTGGGTTAAAAATCAATCTAAACCATGCCCCTTTTCTCCCCTTTGAGCTGTTCTTGGACTGATGATGACAGCAGTGAGGCTGAAGTGGTTTGCCATCGGTCCCAAAGCAAGTGAATGGGAGAACCTGTTTTACAACACCTTATTCTCAGCTTTAAAGCACACAGTTCCAAACCCACTCTCCAGCTGCTTCAACAGGTAGAGACAACACTCTGAGGATTTTTGCCTTCATGTTGGGTTTTAACATGCAATAGTGGCTCTTCTCTTTTGAAAATGTACCCTAAAAACCCCAACATAGTTGATTATCTTGCCAGTGTCAATGTAAGAGGTTGTTGATGTGCTCTTCTGGGTTGTCACAGCAATAATGTGATTATTCTGATCAATTTTTATTTAGGAACTGTCTTTAAGCTTCAGTTTTAAACTGAATTAACTGATTTTCTCATGTGATAGGTTGTCATACTTTGGAAAAGAAGATATTTAAATGAAAAAGAATGACCAGTTCAGGTACTCTCTCCTATTTCTGGCAATTTTACATCTCTTCTTGACTTTCCTGTCCTTAATAGAGACATCCCGAAGCCAGTTCAGCTAATCAATATATTTATGCAACAGTCAGGAGCTGCCATATGGTGACATTCTCCTCTGAGCCTCTTCTCGACTCCTGACTGGGTCTATTCCTGGATTTACTGAGAATCCTCTGAGAATAACAGCTGGGTGTAAAGCGATAGCCTGAGGGTGCTGTCCAACACACACTTCAGAGTTCGGCTTATTTATATATTTAGGCAGGGGGTGATAAAGTGGAGCTCGCTCTCCTTCTGGCTTCTGGTGAGAGAAAACAGGTTTTCTGTGCAGGCCCACCACATGCTCTGTGACTGAGGGAGCGGGAAAGCTTCCCAGAGGAAGCTTATGGTCTTGGTATAGGCCTGGCTACACAATGAACCTGCTGAAACACGTTATTGGAGGCTTGAGGAGATGGTTGTTGGTGCTGGTTGCTGTTGGAAACACTGAGGCTGCTGGGAAGGCCTGGTTTGTGCCCTTCTGTGATGAGGCTTTAACAGTGGGTTGGACTTTTTGACTTCTGCAAGGGGAATTCCTGGAGGAGATGGTTGAAGTGAGCTCTCTGACCTCTATTACACCTGCTTGGGCTCCTCAGGTTTATTAATGAGTACTTTTGGTCTGTTATACTGCCTCAGGGACAGGGAGGGGATTGTCCCTCTCTGCTCTGCCCTCCTGAGGCCCCAGCTGGAGTCCTGTGTCCAGAGCTGGGGCCCTGGGACAAGAAAGATGTGGGGCTGTTGGAGAGGGGTCAGAGGAGCCACGGAGATGATCAGAGGGCCGGAGCAGCTCCCCTCTGGAGAGAGGAGCTGGGCTAGTTCAGCCTGGAGAAGAGAAGGCTGTGGGGGGACCTCACTGCAGCCTTCCAGTCCCTGAAGGGAGCAGAGGAACAGGAGGGGAATCAGCTTGTTAAAGGGCAGAGACTGGCAGGACAAGGGGGATGGATTAAAGCTAAAGGAGGGAAGGGTTAAATTAGATATTAGGGGGAAGTTTTTTCCAGAGAGAGTGGTGAGGGGCTGGAACAGGCTGCCCAGAGAGGGGGTGGGTGCCCCATCCCTGGGGGTGTTCAAGGCCAGGTTGGCTGGGGCCCTGGGCAACCTTGTGTAGCTCCAGGCCTGGAGGTTGGTGTCCCTGCCTGTGGCAGGGGGTTGGAGCTCTGTGACCCTTGGGGTCCCTTCCAACCCAGACCAGGCTGGGATTCTATGATTCTCCATGGCCATTTCTGCTTGTGCACAGAGCAGCAAAATACACACTATTCCACTCTGTGTTTGGCTGCCTCTGGAAACTAGTTTTCAGACCTTCTTAACTTGTGTCACTTCCCTTCAGCATGGACTATTCAGGGCTGTAGCCCTGGTCAAAGTCTTCCCCAGTGCAGACCTGTTCCCCTCTCAGTCTGTGTTATCTTTACATTTCATGGGAGCTGACCTGGTTCACTGCTTGCTCCAGATGCATCTCAGCCTGTGGGGTTTCTTCTCACCCTGTGTGCATTTCCACAGCACATCCAGTCTTGGTCTAGAGCACACAACCAACAGTCCTACATGTTCCTCCTTGGTCTGGGAAAAGTTTGTCTGAGTGAGAGGAGTTGCTTGTAGGTTACTCTGCAAAAGAGTTCAAAAGAACCCCAAATTACCTATGGAAAACTTCTAAAGGAACCTACAGTTTATGAGAGTGGATGGGTGGTGTAGGGTGTGAAGGCACTGAGCAGTGGGAAACAGGAGGAATCAAGTTTTAGAGATAACATAGGAGTTTACTCTAGATGATAGGCCACCAGAAATTACTCACTGCTGGGTGATTGAACAAGTCACACCTCTTCTGTGAGGATGCAAACTGCTATGGGGCACCTGGTCAGAGGTGGTTCTGGCAGGGCTGGATTTCTGCCCCTTCATGATGCTGGGATGTGCTTTTTTGTCACTTCTGCAGTAGCCCCATTTCAGTCCAGGACCTTCTCACCCTTGTAACTGTTGTCAAGATTGAAGCCAGAGACACCACCCATAAATGATTCACATTTCTAGAGGCAATTGTTCCCATAAAAGAATGAGCTGTATTTTGTACATAGGAGTGAATGACCCTGTGCAGAGGAGAATATTCTCCTCACCAGCTTATTTCTATGCTGGAAAACACTCCCCTAAGAATAACTCACCCAAGGATTTCCAGACACAACCTTCAATTGACTTCAAAAGTAAGATGGATTTTCCAGGCAGACAGAGGCCAAAGGATATTTTTACCTGACTGGTCATTGGTAACAGAGAGATGTGCATGAACTGATTAGAAAATAGCCTTCTCTGTGTCATGATAGGACCTCCTAGTTCAGTACTGTGCTCTACCATTAGTGGAAATAAATGCCTGAAGTTCAGTAATAAGTACTGCCATTCCCCTGCCTTAGTGCAGAATAGGAGAGAGGAGCCAGTTCTAAGCACAGGTTCATGCAGACCTTTGAAGATTTATGCTGGAAAGTGTTTTGACATTTATAAGGCACATTTAATCACCACAGGTGGTGTAGGGTAGATAGATACTGCTGACACTGAGGAATTGCAGGAAATATTTCAGTGTGGTCGTGGTATAATGGGAGGTGTTGGTATCTCTTGAGGCTATGCAGTGAGGATAGTAGTTCATGGACATACTCCTGGTATTATTCATAGAACAGAGACACAGGGTTTGAGCTGGGTATTTTATTTTATCCCTCTGTCCCCATCACTTCCTGGAATCCAATTGCTGCCTTGACTTGGATGCTGTCTCCTGCCCCTGCAAATAACCCAGCCATGATGGAGTGCAGGTTAGGGACAGGCTGGAGAGTATCACTGCTCCCAGAAAATGTTGCACTCCAGACCTTATTCACCATACCTGGAATGAAACAGACACCTTCTCCATATGGGAAAAGGGGACCCAAGGGGGATAAATTCCAAGGCCCATCCGAGGGTCCAGTTAGGAGTAAAAGGAGACAGGCTGGAGACAGGACTATCCTATCTCACTGAGGCTGGTACTGATGGCTCTGGGCTGAGCTGAAATGAGGTCCTGGTCCCTGGGCAAGGGTGTGTATGGGGGTCTCTGGGGAAGCTGGGCAGGGACATTTACACCTCCTGATGCCCTCAGTGCCTGGATGCTCTCTGCTATTTCCTTTACATTTCTTAAAATATCCTCACAGGACCAAAGGCTGGGGAGCAGCAGCTTGGCAAGCTGAGCAGGAATGTGCATTCAGAGGTGTCAGCTTGTTAAAGACTTCTCTGAGCTTAGCAGCCATGGTGGGGGCGGGAGGGCTGAACCAAGGAAGCTGAACTGAACTAGTGTCCGAGGAGCTCCCTGCTATGCAGAGCACTTTATGGGCCTCAAGTAGCCCCAAAGAAAGTAACCCCTAAATTCTGTAAATGAATTGAGCACTGGTAGAGTTAAGGCTGCATGTTTAGAGGCTTCTGGTAAGAAAAAGATGTTGCAGTTCCCTTGAAAACAGCAGCGTGGTGAGATGAGGCCTTTCACCACTGCTGGGTGTTTATTCAGAACAGGAACAACAGTTACAGACTGTATGAGCATGGTTCACCACATAAGAGGGTCTGTCCCTAGCTGTTTCATGGCTCAAATCCAGATCTAGCTTCATAGCCTATACATGCCCATATAAACACCTTGCTGGCACGTGCGAGTCAGAAACGAATGTGCCATAGGCCCTTCTTGTAATAAATGGAGGTGGAGACAAATCTGTGACTCACATCTTGGTGAGCTGCAGTAATATCTGGAGAGAGGAAAAGGCTTTGCTTTGCTCAGACTACAGCTCGTTATGGGGACAGGCAGAGTGACATCTATGGATTTCCTACACCTAAACCAAGGTGATGGAATGATGAATCCAGGCTAGAGAGCTGGTGCTTCCTATCTTCCTCCCTCCCCTATTAGACCATACATACTGTGATCTTCTCCATGCAGCCAGCTCCTATCCTGGGAGGAAGGATTAATTCCTGGGAGGACTTGATTAACGCCCAAATACCTCTGCTGCTCTTCTTTTGTGCCCATGGGGCCAGTATACACCTCTGGTTTTAGGCTTGCTCCTGTAAAATAGGGTCCTGGACCTGTATCTCTCTAGCCTGGCTGGTGAGGAAAGTGTGTCCTAAGCTTATGTAAATCAGTTCATCCCCTTCCTAGGCCACTTGCTGGGGCAGCCACTGTTTGTGAAGGCACATATGCCTCAGAAATATTAACTGGATATATTAAAAGGTGTCATGTGACAGAGGCCCTGGTTTAAATTCCCATTAGTGTGTACTAGACCTTAGAAACCAAACAAAAGGTGATCTCAGAGCCAGGAGGATCAACACAGCACTAATTTCTTTTCTGTTTGCTCATTCACAGCACATTTCCAAGAAATCCCTTAGGGCCCAAATATTTTATTGCCTGGAGGCCTTTAATTTGGGGGTGGTTAAGGGCCCTCCAGGCTGCAAAGCAGAACTGCAGCAATCGGCTCTCCTGATGCAACTGCATTAATGGCACTAATCAGGAGGAATGGGAGCTGGGGGTGGGAGATGCCAGCCAGAGAGAGCTCTACAGTAGGTACACGTGGAGGTGTTCAGGCCAGACAAAGATGTAGAAGTGTGTCTGTGCTGCTTTTGGTTACAGCATCCTTGTAGGGAGGCGCAAGTGAAACACCCTGTGCTCAGCATCTAGGGAAGCCTGGTACAGCATCAAACCAAGACCATTACTGCACTCTGAAGCTAATAAGGCAAAAATAAGATGCACTTTGAAAAGAATAAGGCAAAAAATTCTCCTCTTTCTCTTCCAAAAGGTGTATTTTGTTTTCTGATAATTAATGCAGTGAAGCACATTTCCCAATTGGCAGCAAAATGAGATGCTGTGATTTCCAGTGTGTTTGGGCAGTGTGAAGGGCTTGGTAGACAGTGGGAACGTTTTCAGAGCTGGAGGCCAAAAGGTTTTATGCAGCTGGAGGCTTTTCAGTGTCTGTGGAGACAGGACAAGGGGCAATGGCTGCAAGTTGGAGCACAGGAAGTTCCACACCAACATGGGGAAGAACTTTTCCCCAGTGAGGGAGCCCTGGGACAGGCTGCCCAGGGGGTGTGGAGTCTCCTTCTCTGGAGAGATTCCAGCCCCGTCTGGACACCGACCTGTGTGCCCTGTCCCAGGGACCCTGCTTTGGCAGGGGGTTGGACTCCATGGGCTCTGGAGGTCCCTTCCAACCCCTGTGATTCTGTGATTCTTTGTAGTCAGACTCTTCATATAAACTTCCTTGGGTCTACTACTTGTCATCACTGTGCTGTGTGGGCACTTTGCTCTGCATTTCTGTGAATGAAGAAACTGCATTGGGTCTACCACTTTCCATCAGCACGTTGTCTGGGTGCTTACCAGCCTCTGTGAAGGAAATCACAGCAGAATGCTAATTTCTAGCATCCCTGAACATTGGCACTTCTTTTCACTGGTATCTGATTTAGTCCCAGCCTAGACCTGGCACGTCACCTTGAACCAAACCACAGATCCAAGCACTTTTTGTTCTTGAGGTGTTGGATTTCTCAACATGGACTTCCTAGCTCAAGAGTTTTTCTTCTTTTCTTTCTCTTTTAGTTAGTGATTTCCTTTCTTCTTCTCTCTCTGAATTACATGGGGTTTATTTCTCATTTGTGATGATGTAACTTAGAGAGGTGAAGCAAAGGCAGCCTCAGCTGTTACCTGCTCTCCCTGTTTTGTACTTGGTTTCTGACCTTTGTGGTCTAGCTTTGCCATAGTATCCCCATTATTGTTCAGGAAAGGCAATGGAATAACAAGAATCATATAGCCAAAGACTTCCTAATACATACACTAGCAAACATTTTCCCACTGGTATGACTGGTAGGAGGAATGGCAGTATTACACAATCACAGAGTCACAAGGTTGGAAAAGACCTTTGAAGATCATCAAGTCTAACCATTCCCATCCTAAACTAAACCATATCCCTAAGTATCTCATCTGCTCTTTTTTAAATACATCCAGGGAAGGTGAATGTGTTTTACTGTCCCTTACTGGTTGCCTGAGATTAGTACTGATTTTTACGTAGGTAATCTATGAACCTGAAAGTGACCTTCATCTGCCTCATCTTCTTCAGTTATTGACAGGCTGTTTAGACTATTTCTGGACTGGCATGTAGTTGGAAAGTGAATAATTATCTAATTGCAGTCATCCATCTTTGGTCAGAGTTGCACCTTGTACTGTAGACAAAGCCATACTTGAAAGTGGAGGGACCTGTAGTCTACCAAACAGCCTTCAGGAAACTCTTACATACAAAGAACAAAACAACAAAGGGGTCTTAGTGGCCTCTGTTTCACTAGGAAGGGGTCTGCTGGGTCACTTCTGGGAGCTGTGGTGCACTTTGCCCCTGTGCAAAGGTTTGGCATGGGGTGGCATGTGCAGAGGTGTGATCACTGTTCCTACCTACTCTGAAATCTCCACCTGGATCACGTAGCTCATTTCCAGTCAGCTGGTTAGAAGTCAACAAAGCTGCACAGGTTTCTGTCAGCTGGAGGTATGGTAAGTGGCTGCTTCTGCCAACTGGAAGCAAATGCAACTATCATATACTCATGTTGGGCTTCCCAGTGTGGAACTGTTGGAACCTTCACTGCTCCCTTCAGCTCAGCAGGCTGTTTCTGTGCTCTTGTGCACAGTGTGCTAGAAGAGTATCTGCTGCCTGAGCAAATGTGAGTAATCCAGCGCTCATGAGGAGCCCCTGGGGAGATTTAGACTAGATTACAATTTGCAAATGTGAAACAAAAAATGAATCACTAAATAGCACAGCTTTTAGTTGGTAATTAATCAGTAGACACCATGCCTCAAGGAAAGAAATCAATCAGACCATGTGTGTAAATGTATCTATATGCACCTATTTCCCTCTCATTGTACATATGGGCAGTTATTTTAGTCATGTAAGCCATATATGCAGATAAATTTATCCTTCCACGAGTTGGATTTGCTTCCTGAGCAGACAGAAAGTCTCAGATTGAGGAGGACTGCAACTTCATTTCCTGGGGGGTTGCCACCTGCCCAGGGGTAACTAGGCACAGCTCAGAGGGTGCTTTTCATTCCCAAGGCAAAGTGAGTCCCACACACCTAAAAGCTGCACTGAAGCAGAATGTTTTCAGAACTCCTTCCCCAGTAAGACTTTTTGGGGGGGCTCCCTAAGAGGGTGACATCATTGGTGCTGATGTTGCCAGACTTTCACAGAGGAGAACCCACACACCAGGAGTGAAACACCCACCATGGACAGTCCAAAGGAGTACAATGGTACAGCAAACCTTGGGTGGCTTTAATGGAGCTCAGTTAATGTAATCTATGTAATCTTCATGGAAAGGAAGGACTATAGAGAATGTATTTTTTGGTGGAATGGTACTGGTCCCACTCTTGAGGCATGCACAGTGACACAGAATCATGGAATCATAGACTGGTCTGGGTTGGAAGGGACCCCAAGGATCACAGAGCTCCAACCCCCCTGCCACAGGCAGGGACACCAACCTCCAGGCCTGGATCCATAAATACCATTACAATTATTTGAGGATTAAAGAAAATACCTCCACAAGCAAAACTTACAGAGTTCTATGAGGCCAGCCCAAAGAAAGTGAAATGGTTGAATAGGTTGCAACATCTACACATCAACACATGGAGAAAGTACCAGCTTTTAAAGTCTTCTGTCAGCTTTTGGAGAACACTCTAGTGAGGGTCTAAGCACTGAAGCCAGGGAGTTTCAAGCTGGCAGTGAAGGAGGAGTTTTAAGTGATGATCATTAACTTCTGAAACAAAAACTGGCAAGAGAAACAGCCATTTCTCCATCTCCTGTTGTCTTCAGATCAAGACTGGTGGTTTTTCTAGAGAGAGTAACCTGCTTCACTATTGCAGAAGTGAAAATTCTTACCCCAGTATTAGGTAGCCAGGAGAAATGGAGTGCCCTGGGAGAAGAGTTAAGCAAATTGATTCAAACCTGCTTTTCCCCCCTGAAAAACCGAAGGGAAAAATTGCACCTTGGGCTAGTTCAGGTTGAACTGTTTAAGGTCTCTGAATATTTTGGGCTATCAAGTTTTCCCAGGTTGCATTAACTAGACAGTGACAAACACTGTGAAGGAATCCAAGGGCACATCTGGATCATCAGCTACAACCAGATGTCTATGAAATGTCGAGTTGGTGTCTGTCATTCCAGAGCACACCAAACACAAAGGAACTGGAATCTGCATCTATCCACCAGATCCATTGGAGGCATCTTGGTTTCCCACATCCCCAGAGTAATCACTAGCAAAATCCAGGGTAAACTGCTACTACTAATCAAATCCAATTAGGGTAACCCATTAATCATGAAATCATAGAATCTGAGAACCATAGAACTATGGAATGGTTCTGGTTGGAAGGGGCCTCAAAGATCATCCAGTCCCAACACCCTGCCATGGGCAGGGACACCCTCCACTAGACCAGGCAGCCCAGAGATCCACAGCACTTGGGAGATGTGGGAGGTTGCAGTGTAGCCTTCGTGAGGGATGTGAAGAAGAGGGCAATGGAAAATTAATGGAGATAGATTCATTTGCTCTCTGCCTGGTGCCTCCTATTTCACTCTAGGTTTCCATTTCAGTTTCACAATAGATTCTTTGCATGTCATGTTTCCAGCCCTGTGCTTCACAAGCTTAGAAGATGATAGTCTTCCTATTGCAAAGAACATTTTCTGTGTCACCAGTGAAGAGTTTGGACAAGTTATTTATTGTAGATGTCTGGCTCAAGCCAAAGGTGACCTCTCACTGCTTTCAAGCAGGATCCGTCTTCTGGCTGACCAGTCAGCCTGGGGTGGCCAGCAAAGCATCATGTGCTGCTTCTGGCTCAGCAACAAGTAAAACAATACTGGGGTATTGCAGAAGGTGAAGTGACACAGCACATCAGAGATGGGCTGGTGGTGCTGGAGATATCCTGGGGGTGCAGACAGCGAGCATGAGGTCTGCAGTGGGACGGAGATAAGGGATGCGGTGGAGCTGCTGGCTGTGGAGTGTGGTAGTTGTAAGGGACAGGGCAGATATAACTCTAATATCTGCTGTGCCCTGGGACCAGCCTGGGGCTGCAAGGTAATGGTTCAGTGAGGGGTGGCAGCAGGGACAGGGAGGGGATTGTCCCTCTCTGCTCTGCCCTCGGGAGGCCCCAGCTGGAGTCCTGTGTCCAGAGCTGGGGCCCCAGGACAAGGAAGATGTGGGACTGTTGGAGAGGGGTCAGAGGAGCCACGGAGATGCTCAGAGGGCTGGAGCAGCTCCCCTGTGGAGAGAGGCTGAGGGAGCTGGGCTGGGTCAGCCTGGAGAAGAGAAGGCTGTGGGGGGACCTCACTGCAGCCTTCCAGTCCCTGAAGGGAGCAGAGGAACAGGAGGGGAATCAGCTTGTTAAAGGGCAGAGACTGGCAGGACAAGGGGGATGGATTAAAGCTGAAGGAGGGAAGGTTTAAATTAGATATTAGGGGGAAGTTTTTTCCAGAGAGAGTGGTGAGGGGCTGGAACAGGCTGCCCAGAGAGGGGGTGGGTGCCCCATCCCTGGGGGTGTTCAAGGCCAGGTTGGCTGGGGCCCTGGGCAACCTTGTGTAGCTCCAGGGCTGGAGGTTGGTGTCCCTGCCTGTGGCAGGGGGTTGGAGCTCTGTGACCCTTGGGGTCCCTCCCAGCCCAGGCCAGTCTGGGATTCTATGATTCAAATGAGGGCAGTGAGCATTTAGCACCTTCCCTTGCCCAGGCCCTCGCCGCTGATCCTTGAATATCTTTTCTACTCAGCCAAGCCAGCTTGTGCTTGGGAGAGATTTAATATCAAACACAGTGTGAAATTCAATCTCTCCTGTTAGACGAGCTCTGACAATGGAGCTGCCATGTGCTTGGTGGGTCATGTCAGCATTAATTTACTGCCCCTGGGTGCTGTGGAAATGTCTTAAGACTGTCACACTCCCACACTGCTGAGCTGTTGGCTTGTACACAGTGACCAGGCAGAAGGTAATCACGGAGATGAGGCCTTTTAGAGGGGAGAAAAGGCATTCAAAAGCAGCCACAGACACCCTCCAGTATTATTAGACCTGTTTAGATTTATGTGGCCTGGAGCATTACTGCCAGAGAGCCATCAAATGACAAAAATCAGAGTTGGTGAAAGAGGAGTTCATGGGACATTGAAGCAAAAGAGGGAGGAGGGAAGAAGCATTATATTTAATTTAGAGTCAGGGGAGACTGAGAGTTAAAAAAGTGTCAGATGACCACCCCCCTCAAGTGTCAAATCCACTTAGACTGCAACAGAGAAGGTGAACTTCTTTTGCCATACATAAAGCATACACAGAACTGCAATGTTGGGGGTTGGTTTTTTGTGGGAATAATAATAATAAAGGGAAATAACCAACAGAATATTTCAGCTGAGCAGCTCCAATGTCTTTCTCATGCCCTAAACCCAGGCATTTTTGCTGTTGTTGGATCCAGGTTGCTCTTCCCACAGAGTTGCAGCACACAGGAGGTTAATTCTGCAACTTTTGTGCCATTTCCCACTGAGTATTTTTTCACTCATCTGAAAGGTGCAAGCAAAGGGACATCCTTTTACTTATAGACACGAAGTATAAAGAAATCAGAACGGGAATGGTGGGATACCCAGGTGAAATACAGACAGTGTATGCTCCAGTTTCTTAGGCAGATTGTGTAGGGTTAAGCTCTAACACCCTGTAAGCTTAAGGACCTGAGCAGATGTGTCAGTCACCACCCTGCCCCGCAGAGCTACCTTGTTTGGTGCCCAGTTCTTTGGCATTTCCTGGAAGTCCCTGTACTCCTTTCTCTCAGATGAGGGGTCTGAGTGGGAAGCCAGGTTTAAATCCTTTAAAAACAAAGGAAATCTTTCTTTCTAAAACAATATCACAAAGGCCAAATGCTCATTGAAATACTGTTTCTGTAGGAAAGAAGCCAGTAAAATCATGCATAAAGGTGATGAGCTGTGCTGTAAATTTATCCTCTGACCCACACTCCTTTGATGTAGCTTGTGGGGGCTTCCTCAGCAACAGCCCATAGGACCTTCTTCAGCAACATTAGATTGGGGAATGAATCATAAAATCACAGAATCACAGGGGTTGGAAGGGACCTCAGACCCCATGGGGTCCAACCCCCTGCCAGAGCAGGGTCCCTGGGACAGGGCACACAGGGTGGTGTCCAGACGGGGCTGGAATCTCTCCAGAGAAGGAGACTCCACACCCCCTGGGCAGCCTGTCCCAGGGCTCCCTCACCCTCACCGGGAAGAAGTTCTTCCCCAGGTTGGTGGGGAACTCCCTGTGCTCCAACTTGCAGCCATTGCCCCTTGTCCTGTCCCCACAGACACTGAAAAGGGGCTGCCCATTCCCCCTGCATCCCATCCTTCAGATATTGATAAACATTAATCAGGTCCCCCCTTGGTCTTCTTCTCTCCAGGCTGAACAGCCCCAGCTCACTCAGCCTTTCAAACTCTGGTTTTCATGGTGGATGTCCCAGATGGCTCTGCCAGAAATCCAGCCTCCATTCTATGCAGGTAATCAAGGTAGTGAGGTTTAGCTCAAAGGGGATCTGGTCAGTAAACTATGAGGATCCCTCTGACCCCTGGTCCCAGGACTCAAATGCAAAATATCTGTGTTCCCTTGTATACAGGTTCTTTGTCCTCTGCCCCAGAGCAATCCCATAACTATGATCCTTGGGGTCCCTTCCAACCCAGACCATTCTATGATTCTATGATTCTATGAACTAGCCCCACTGCTACAGGATCTCTCTCTCTCACCAGTGAATTCTGTGGTCCACTGTTACATACTAGCACAAGGTCAGTGGAAGCCGTGGTGGATCTGAAAAGCATCTGTGCCCGTGGCTCTCCAAAGGTGTGAGATCCGAACCACCTGAAGCAGAGCTGGGAATTGAACTTGGGAGTCCCACAATCTGCTTTCCAAGTTAAAACATGCCATTTTTACCCCCCCCTGGAAATGACAGATACATTTCTTTACATCCTGTAAAGCACAGGAAGAGACACTACACCCTTGAAGAGCATGTGCTGCTGTGTCTCCAAAGAGCAACAGTGCTCTTCAGCTCCTGATGGTATCTCTGTACTGCAAGCTGAGCCTGTGTCATTGTGAGCCTATCTGATGCTTGCATAAAAATCAAGATAAAGTGACTTTCCCAAGGTTGCAAGGAAAGCCTGTGGCCTTAAGGGATCAGTTTTGGGCTGGAGAAAGCCTCTAGTTTGCTTGAAAGCTCATCAAGAATCATTCAGTGCCATGAGTGGTCCTGGCATGAAGTTACACTGGTACCACATCAGGTTGGAAATTATCTCACTGGCCTTTATCCATCTAAACATTTGCCCTACAACATAACCTAGTTGTGTGTGGTCCTGCTACGGCCAGTAAGGATAGACACATCCAGATGGCAAATCATCCTATCCTAAGAGAAATGTCTAAGCTGCTACCTGCCTTTCGCCGTGGACTACAGACAGACTGGATGACTGGTACAGGCTGGATGGCTGAGGATGAGTGAATTGAATCCCAGCTTAAGCCACAGAGTCTTAGACTTCATAGCAAAGCTGCTTTGGCTAGGTGAAAACAGCATTTTCTCTAATGTGTGTGCTCTCTGGGTAGCCCTGAGACATGCTGCTGGCTTCTTTGAGCTGGAGCAACTTCTAGACACAAAGATTATATTCAAAGTTGCTTTGCAGCTTTCCATTTCTGCCACAGAGGGGGATGCACAGTGTTGAGACACTGTACTTTTTGGTATGAGATGGCATTATTTTTGCTTCATGGGCTCCATTAGTGGGGTGAAGCTTTATGGGAGAGGTGTGGCTGTAGCTCATCTGGCACCCAGTGCTGTCAGACTGGGGAACTGCCTGATCTTTGTTATCAAAGTATTCCCTGGCCTCACAAATTACCAGGTAAAATCCCAGACCTCATGGAAAAAAGTCATACTAAACAATCATAAAGGTCCCTTCTGGATGTTCAAGATCTGTTTCTTCTTTGCATCAGCTTTCTGTCTGTTTGATCTCTCTTAACTTCATGTCATTTTGAAGGACAGTTGGGCCTTCTGAAGTCATGTCTTTAAAGCTGGCTCTGATACTGCTGTGCAAAAACGAGGAGCCACTTCCTCTGATGAGGGTTTACTCAGAAGATCAAGGTTCAGTGTGTACAAGTTCTTCCTGTACAGGAGCAAGAAAGTTACAGAAGAATTACCATAAGTCCAAAATCTAGCAGAGATCATCATGCCTCGTGCTGTGTATAAAACCCCTTTCTCATGCAAGTGCCATTGCCCTCTGATTTTCCCACTGACCTTACACAGATGTTTTTTCTTCCTGATTTTGCTGCTGCTGTTCAAATCCCACCACCCCCCGTGGCACTTTCTAAGGGCGTAATACACAGCGAGGTGACACCGCGACCCAGGTCGTGGAGAGCTGGCTCACAAACACCTCTGCATCTCCCCAAACACCTTCTCCCTCTTCCTCTGCCCTCCTGGCATGGAAAGATTTTGTCATGGAGGCCATCCATGGGCAGGAAGGAAGTGAGGACTGTGGGCCAGGAGCCACTGCAGCCACCTGTTTGAATGTTCCCCTCAAAGGGCAACGAACCAACACCACCAACGTGCAGCCAACCGCGCTGAGCGTATCTGGATGCAGAGTTTGCCACACACTGGGGCTGGGGATGCCAGACCTTTGCCTGGGCTGTGTCTGACCTGGGAGCCTCCACCACCAGCAGCAGCAGGATGGTGCCAGCAAGAGCTGAGCCAGCATTGTGCTGGATGTGCTGTGTGCTGCATGACGTCTGAGGCATGCCATTCTTCCCACATACATTGCTGTACCCACCCAGTTATGAAAGAGGCCTTGGCTGGCTGCCTGCCCTGCTGCTCCAGCATTTGCATCTTTATCCTGAATTAAACTCCAATCCAAATGCTGCTAGTATACCTTCCCAGCATTGCTGCTTGGAAGAAGACGACTTGAATGGTTTAACAGTCAGGAAAGACTCCCAGGCAAGTGTTGGCACAGCAAGAGGGAGGTGGGCTTGTTGTTCCTGGTTTAGTCTAGCTTGTTCAGGTTAAGAACAGTAATTAAAATGCTACTAGAGAGACATTAAATGATGATAACGACCACACTAACTAAGCCAGGCTCTCTGGAAGGCTTGTTTTCTGGCTACATCCATATGCTGATGACCAGACCATCTATTTCATGGGGCAAAATCCTATTTTCTGAAGAGAAGGGTTGCTTGTAAGGAGGGAGGAGGAAAGGCTGCTTGTGGAGGAGTGCAATAGGAAAAGGGTGGAGGGTCCTCAGTCCTCCCAGGGAAATAGCAAAGGGGTCCCTGTCTGTCTTGGGGAAAGGCAGGATGACTTGACCTCCTAAGGTTAAACAAGCAGCCAGGTGCTTGTGTGTGCTGGTCACACCTTCCTTTTACCTCACAGATATATTTTCTTGGCTGATTTCTCTGCAGTTGCCCTTATTGTCTTTGCACACAGAATGTGACTTAACTCTGGGACCCAGCTCAGCATCCTTTCTGTCCAGGGCCATTTAGATACAGCTGAGCAATTTACTGAGTGAGAACACGAAGCAAATGGCCAAAGGGACTGTTTATGGAGATGAGTTCATGTGTATCTACACTGGATCTGTTTTATTAAATCAAAGCAGAAAGGAAACAGGAAATGGAAAACAAAAAACCCCTCTGTAGATGTTAACAGGATCGAAAACCAAGAGAAAGATGGCTGTTGGCAGCTCTTTCTTTGTATACATTTATCCTAAATAGGGCCAGATGACTGAAAACATCATTTCTTTGTGTTTTTTACTGGAGGGGGTTGTTCTACCACCAAGGTTAGACAGTATGTTTCTGGGACACCATCTCCTAGGAGGAGCTGAATAGTGTTACTCATTACAGTAAGTGCTGCTTACTGTCTGGGGTGCCAGCAGCAGGTGACAGAAATGTGCAAACCAGACATCACCTTTTCTCAAGACATTTGGAAACAAAATGAATTCCAAACTGAAGTAAGGTGCTGGGGAAGACCCATCCACTACCCCAGGGGCTGGTGGATGCCACAGGAGCAGAGGGTGGAGGGCCCTGCATGTGAAAGGAGAGCATCATGAATTTATGGGAGCCTGTTTGTATTAGCTGGGTGTGTTTGAGTTACAAGATGCAGCACTTGGCTCTGGATCTAAAGGTAATTGTTTACTGTCTGTTTTATGACTGTTTACAAAAGCACTTTGAAGAAAATAAGAGAATAGGGAACAGACAGTTTCCCCAGGTCTTTAGCCCATTAACTTCATATTATTTTAAGTGGCCAGACTAGAAATTGAAGTCATTGTTATTTATATTAGAGATGCAGCTAAGGGCTGAGCTGAGCTCCAGGCTGCATTATGAGAGTTGCTGCATCAGGGTTTGAGAATGGGACAGGTGTTGTTGCCTTGATCTGAAATACAAAAGGATCAGGACAGGTTGGTTAATCCTGTGATTAGAGCTTCTCACAAGCCTTGTAAGAATAGGCCTCCACTCCTGGTACCAATGCAAATTCCTTGTGTGGCCAAGGTCAGACTTTAGGGTTAATATTTAGAAGGTACTTATGAAAAAATACCCCACAACTCCCCCCCAGCCATTTAAGACCTGGTAGATTTAAGTGCCATAATGTTGAGATTAATTGTAAGGTTTTTTCTACCATATATAGTGTCCCAATATGAAAAGACACTCAAGACTTTACCTCCATCCCTTGTTAGCTCAGGTAGCCCTGTGCACCACTGCCACTTCAGCAGTTCATTCTGACCTGTTGAGAGCTGCAGACTTCAGTTAGTTCATGGTGAGAGACTCAGGCCAGGTCTGTAATGAATGAAGAACATCATTTGATTGATTTTCAAGGGCTTATTTGTTAATCATTGCTACTGAAACATCATACAGGTTATGAAAAGGAAAGCAGAAAGGAAAGGTGTTTGTGTTTAAGGAACAAGAGAGGGATGCAGAAACTGTGGATGCTGCTCCCAGGTGTGCTGCAGACTTGCTGTGGGATTGGGAAGGAGTCTGCTAATCTCTTGGTACATCAGTTCACCACTTAGCAGTAATCCTTCCTTCTTCCTGCCCTTTGTGTTGTCTATTTAGCTTGTCAAGTCTCCAAGGCAGGAAGCATCCTTGTGATGTGCCTCAGCTGGCATCACAAGGCCATTGTCAGGTGAGGAACTTTTGGGGGCTGGTGTGTTGGAGTAGCTCACACACGTGATGACCAGAACCAGCACCTTGAATGAGAAGAGAGAAGAGGAGCCAGACTTGGAATGGGCAAGAAGATGAAACTCATCATGCTGAGAAGTGCTACCCTAAGGCAAGATGGGGCAATTGTAGAAGATTCTGCCTTGCCAAAGCTCCCCCTCTACCTGTGCATAGAAGCCTTTACACCATGCTCTAGGGCTGGCAAGCCAGAACTCACCTGCTTAGGGACAAAGTCTGACAGTGACTGAATGCCATTTCTCTGCCTCAAGCTGCTGTGAGCTATTCTCCTTCAGCAGCAGTTCTCATAGGATCTAAATCTAAGGCAGGGTTCTAGCCATCCTGAGAGGCAGGATCCATTGCAAAATCTGTAGGCAACGGTGCTGGCAACTTAGGAGTTGCCTCTGGGCCTGGCATGTGCTTAAACTACTCAGGAGCTATCTGGGCTCCTGAGCTTGATTTCCATCCTTGTTTGACTCATGTTTTATTTCAAGGGTTGTTTGCATTTTTATGCCTCTGAGAGTAGGTCCCGTGGGAATCCTTCCCAAAGCCTCCACCTTGACCTCCTGTACTTCCAGCTCATAACCCCTTCTCAGAAGGGGTCATTTCATGCTCCACCATGAACACATGAATCAACACCTTAGGCTTTTATGGGATTCTTCCTGAGTTTGCTACTTTCCCAGCACCTCTGGAGAGTTTGTTTTCACCATGCAAGGCTCCCAAGACAGTCTTGCTTCACCTGGAGTGTGACACAAGGGCAACAGCACAGAATGATGTGCCTGTGCCTGTGGGACTTACTGTGAGCAAGCTGGGCTCAGTGGCCAGGCTGCTTCTCTTGGTACTGCACGATTCCTCCAGGCTGCCTGGCTAACACCAAGAGAGAGGTTGTAGATTGGATCAGTGTCTTGAAATTATGCTGAAAGGAAGAGGTCAGAAGAGCATTTTGAGAAAGCTTAACTAACTGTCCAGTTAAATCATCCAGCAGCTAGTTAGCTTAGCCTCAGCCAATTAATTAGCTCAACAACCATTATCTAAAGGACATCTCATCTAATCAAGTAGTCCAAGACATGGATACCACCCCAGAGGTGGGTGTCAGGATGGGGTGAAGTTACTGTTATAGTGCTACTCTGGCCCTGTGAGGAGCAAAACACCTCTCTCAAGTGTTTATTTGCATAAGACTGAAAGGAGTTCAGTCCCAGCCTAGCTATTGAGGGCAGTATGTGAAAGCCATGCCTGTGCATTGTTAGAAGACTGCCCATGAATCAAAAAAAAGTCATATATGCATGGGAATTCACCACCAGTAACCACCAAAGCTCATTGTGACTTGTCTGAGGTTTCAGAAAAAGCAGTCCATGTGTGTGTGTGTACTCACACTGGTAGCCAGCCCTAGTTTTTCAACAGGGATGCACAATGTCACATGCTGGTCAGTGGAAAGGTCAGTGCAAGTTGCTGGCAGTCTTAATTCATTGTGCTTTCTGTGTAGATGTAACTTCCTATCACTACAGACCAGGGCAGAGACAACAATACTCAGAGGCAGAACTAATTTGCAGATATTAAGGACTTTTTTGCTTGTATGTGCTCTACTAGCTGTCTGTATGATGATATGTCTGGTCATGTACCTGGTTAATCATCAAGGAATGTCTGTATCCCTGAAAATAACCCAAAGAAATCATGCTTTCCCAAAACTGAGATGGATGTGCTGGCCAGAGTCCTCCTCCTGTGCCACAAGGACCTTCATCTGTGAAATACATAGAAGAATACCCAGGTACAATGCTGGGATAATGGGCAGGTAAATTAACAAAAGGTTTGAATAGATGTCTGGGAAATCACCCAGGCAGGTGAAAGGTGAGCTGCTCTGCAGCTCTGGAGCCCAATGTCAGTGCTGGTCCTTCCTGCTCCTTCCCTGCTCCACCAGCTGCTGGGCACGTACCTCTGCCTCACACCAGGGAGGAAGAGGAGGCTCAGGAAGGACTCTTGGGCTCCAGCTTTCCACACTTCTCAGTGCTCTGTGGCTTCAGGAGCAGAACGGCTTTGGTGGGAAAGGCTGGCTGCTCTGTGCTGCTTGCTGGGGAATGAATGGACAGGGCGACACCTCCCAGCTCCTTGGCTGAAACTGGGGTGTCTCACACACCTCTCTGATGTGGTTTGTGCTTTACCAGAGATGTTGCAGCTGCTGGACCCAAAGAACAGAGAGCTGTAGCCGTTGGGGCAAGAAAACTTCACTGGGTCCTGCTGATTTGCAATAAAGTTGCTCCATCCTGGGTGTTATCCTGAGAAACTTAAAATTCCTCAGTCCCTTAGGGCTTGTGGTGAAGTGAATGGCAAAGCCTCAATCACTTCAAGAGCAAGAGAATTGGGCTTTCATTCAGGTAGGTGGTTTCTTTTTTCCCCTCCCAGAAATGCTATGAGCCCATATCCTCTGACTAAACAGTGCTGGTGCTTGTCAATCACAATTTGCCTGCCCCAGCTCCAGTAGGTGAAGCAGTTCACACACAGGCACAGGGTCCAATTAAAAAAATCATGGAACCATCACAGAATCACAGGCGTTGGAAGGACCTGGAGAGCCCATCAGGTCCAACCCCCTGCAAAGCAGCTCCCCAGCTCACATTGCACAGGGCGGCGTCCAGACGGGGCTGGAATCTCTCCAGAGAAGGAGACTCCACACCCCCTGGGCAGCCTGTCCCAGGGCTCCCTCACCCTCACCGGGGAAAAGTTCTTCCCCATGTTGGTGTGGAACTCCCTGTGCTCCAACTTGCAGCCATTGCCCCTTGTCCTGTCCCCACAGACACTGAAAAGGGGCTGCCCATTTCCCCTGCATCCCATCCTTCAGATATTGATAAACATTAATCAGGTCCCCCCTTAGTCATCTTCTCTCCAGGCTGAACAGCCCCAGCTCACTCAGCCTTTCCTCACAGGGGAGATGCTCCAGGCCCTTCAGCATCTCTGTCCCTCCTCTGGACTCTCTCCAGCAGATCCCTGTCTGTTTTATCCCAGGGAGCCCAGCACTGGACACAACACTCCAGGTGGGGCCTGACCAGGGCAGAGCAGAGGGGGAGGATCCCCTCCTGTGACCTGCTGGCCACACTCCTCCTGATACCCCCAGGATCCCATTGGCTCTCTTACCCCCAGGGCACACTGCTGGCTCATGGCCAACCTGCCATCTACAAAAATAACAGACAAAAAGAAAAACAAACCAACCCAAAACTTTCTCTCAGCTGATTTTGGCCAGATTCCTTTTATTTAACAGGAAAGTTGTGATCCAGCACAACAATACATCCCCCCTGCCAGCAGGAGAAGAATGCCACTCTTGAGTAGGCAGGGAAATGGTTGTGATGTGCAAAAGAGATATTGTTTTTTCCATCCCTTTGGCCAAACTTTACACTTCGCTGCTCATGTCGGGAGAGGGTGTGCCAGTGGATAGGATGTAGCCTTTGAAACCCTATCTCCACAGAGCAAAGGCAGATGGAATCCAGCTGGCGGATATCACACACGTTTGCTGTTCTCCTGGATGTTGCAGATCTGATAAACAGGGAAGAATAACAAGCTGTTAGAGAATGCAGAGGAACAGAGGAGCCTGTCTGTGTGGAAAGGAGCAGGGCCCCAGCTGGCTCACTACTTCTTTCTGTGCAATGAAGGTTAACTCCCACGATCTCACAGGGCGAGGATATACCTGTTAGAGGCACCCATCTGATGACATACCACATGGATTTATTGGCCTCCCACTGCTGTTGTTACCCTCAGCTCGTTTGCCATCGTGTCGTGGCAGAGTCATGCTGATAGCAAGGGGAAGCAGCGCAGGGGGAGGATGTTCAGAGGGAGTTCACCAAGGTGTGTGAGCCTTTGTCTTGGAGAGCGTGATTCTGCGCTCAGCCAAAGTCTGAGCTCTGGCTTTTAAAGTAAAACCTTAGAAACCTGGGAATAATGTGCTAAGACAGGTGCTGTCTAGTGATGGGAACCAGGAAACGGGAGCTGCGAATACCTGAGTGCGAATGACTCATCCCATGACCTCCTTTGGCATGGCTGTGTCCTCCTCTAACCTCCTCATCTTTCCTGCTTCAGGCTCTGTTACCCAGAGGATGTGATGTGATTTTGTGGTCCCCAGCAAAGCTGCTGCAATTAATGAGAGAAGAGACCTAAAGCAGGATCTGCTGTTGCACAGGCAGCTACAGTTGGCTCCACCTGTACAGATATCAGGTCATATTTTGATCTGGTTTTGATTAATTTGGGGTGAATTTTGATCTCCTTTTGCCCAGTAAGGCAGCACTGCCTCAGTGGAAAGTCACCCCATGACAGAAGGTGGTATTATTTGTTTGGCTTTCTTCCTTATCTGAAGGAGGTGATGCTGAGACATTTTAAGTGTATATTCATTTAACTCACCCCTGCACTTGTGTGGTACTCCAAGATCTTTCTGGTTTTCCACAGTAATGTGTTCCCTTCACATCCATTCCTTTGTGGATGAAGGAACTGGCGTTCCCACAAAGGAAATCCCATGAGTCAGACCCTCTGTTGGTATCAGGAGAAGTCTAAATTGCATCTTAGATGTCAGCTCTGAGCTTGGCCCACTGCTTCCATTTAAATCTATTTATGGTTTGTGAGGTCATGGCCATAAGTGTTTCTTTTATTTCTCCTCAAAGGCAGCAAGGAAACTTATTTTTGAAAGGCTTCTGGACTCTTGAAAGATGCACTGAAACACATATGAGATCACAGGTGGTTACAGAAATGTAGATCACAGAATCACAGGATCACAGAATCACAAGGTTGGAAAAGACCTTTAAGATCATCAAGTCCAACCATTCCCATCCCAAGCTAAACCAGATCCCTGAGCACCTCATCTACCCTTTTTTAAACACATCCAGGGAAGGTGACTCGGCCCCTCCCTGGGCAGCCTGTGCCACAGCCCCACAACTCTGCCAGGGAAGAACTTTTCCCTCCCAGCTGAGCTGACCCTGCCCTGGGGCAGCTTGAGCCCATTGCCCCTTGTCCCATCTCCTGTCCCCTGGCTGCAGAGACCATCCCCCACCTCTCTGCACCCTCCTGGCAGGGCAGGGGAGGTGGGGAGAAGGGCTCCCCTCAGCCTCCTCTTCTCCAGGCTGAACACCCCCAGCTCCCTCAGCTGCTCCTCAGAGGATTTGCCCTCCAGCCCCTTCCCCAGCCTGGTTGCCCTTCTCTGGACTCGCTCCAGGACCTCCCTGTCCTTCTGATGGTGAGGAGCCCAGAACTGGACCCAGCACTCAAGGTGCAGCCTCACCAGTGCCCAGTCCAGGGGCACAATCCCCTCCCCAGACCCACTGGCCACACTATTTCTGACACAAGCCAGGATGCCATTGGCTTTCCTGGCTGCCTGGGCACACTGCTGGCTCATATTCAGTCACCCAACACCCCCAGGTCCTTCTCTGCCAGCAGCTCTCCAGCCAGTCTCCCCCAGCCTGTAGCACTGCCTGGGGTTGTTCTGTCCCATGTGCAGCACTCTGCACTTGGCCTTGTTAAACCTCATCCCATTGGGCTCAGCCCGTGGGTCCAGCCTGTTCAGATCCCTCTGAAGAGCCTCCCAACCCTCAGGCAGGTTATTGGACCTTAACCTCCTGCCTCCAAGAGTGGCTACATCTGCTGCTCAGCAGCACGTTGCCATCTTCTCTCACCCCAAAATCCTATGGACCCCCTCTGATTGTGGCTGCTGGATTTCAAACCAAGAGAATAAGCCAATGTCAGTGAGATACCTAAACCCAGAGGCACTTTTAAGAAGATTTACACAAAGCCAATTGTACTGAGCAGGCAAAATCTACTCATAACTTTCACCCAGTGATTTTACTTGCTCCTCATGTGTTTTTTACCTCAGCCCTTCAAATCGAAATCCTGATTTTGTACAAACCTCACTCCTGCACCTGCAGAGAGGTACTTACAGCTATGTCCATTCTGAAGCATGTGAGCAGCCTTCCTGAAGTCAAAATGCTGCTTGAAGTTCAGCAGACCTTGTATCTTGCTGAATCTGTGCCCCAGTCCCCAGTGCCTTTGCCTCCTGTGCACTCTGCTGCACCCTGGAAACACCTCCTCGCTTCCAGCTCTGGTTTTTCATGGTCAGGGCAGCAAGCATCTGCTGTGTTTTCCACTTTGTGTCTGGAAAACACAGATCAGGAGACAACTTCTTCTCCCTTGAAGAGTCAAGAGGGTTTTGCAGATGATAGGTTTCATCTCCCTGATAACAAGGTAACCAGGGAAGCAGAAATTGGATTAGAAATGCATTTTTTTTAAGGAGAATTGTTTCCTGTATGCTTTAAATTTTGTTTTGTGCATCCTGAAATCAGTATAGTGACTTTCCTAACATTATTTCCCTATCTTCAGCCAATAAAAATCATATTTGGTATAGCATTAGTATATAAATCAATATACTAAGGGCTTTGGGAACATTATGGAGCTGTGGATGCTTTCATTGCTTTCCTATTAGGTTTTCATGGGTGCTTGGCTGATATGGCCTTTTACCTCATACTTTTTACCCAAGAAAAGGGAAAGAAAAGCAAAAAAAAAAGCCCCATTATTAACATCTCTTAATGTATGGAATGGTTTTCCAGCAACCTATGCTCCATAGAAGATTTTCTGGTTTGATGCTTTAAAGAGATGTTGTGTATCACTTGGGAAGCTCCAATTCTAAATGCCCCTTCTAGAGAAGTACACAAAGTGGGGAAAAAAGAGAAAACCTAATCTAAGCCTGGAAGAGGTTAGTTTGGCATTTAAGAAGAACAAAGGCTGAGTGGTGACAGGTTTTGTAATAGTCAAACAAAATACACAACAGAGAAGTTCTTCTTGTGCAGTGGAGTATAAACTTATCAGTTCCTAAATTAGCTGATTTGGGAATTTTCTTAGATCACGTCTCATAAAGCACTAGGTGGAAGTATTGACACTTTTACCAGCCAATAACTGTGCTGTTTCCCTGAGGAAACAAGGGGTTGAAGTTTTGCTTGCCAGCCTGCTTCCTCTGGGCTTCACGTTTTGCACTTGCAGCTGTAACACAGGTGAGGCCTCTGCTGAGAAACCTGCCCTGCAATCTGAATTTTGTCCCAGGCTCCAAACATGCACCTCTTGCCACAACCTGCAAACAGCAAAGAGATCAGGAAGGGAAGCAGGGTGAAAATAAAGCACATTGAAGTTGTGAGTAGATGCAAAAAAAAACACCAATCCCTTTCCTTGTTCTCATGCAGAGCACAAGGTTGTAGACTCACTATTCATGTCACCTTGAACTATAATGGTTGTTGACAGTGAAAACAACAGGCTCTACCACAAACAGTTGAGAAGAAAAATCAAGGAAAGGAGTGAAAACAAGGAAACTTCACCTGCTCCACTTCATAGAACCACAGACTGGTCTGGGTTGGAAGGGACCCCAAGGATCACAGAGCTCCAACCCCCCTGCCACAGGCAGGGACACCAACCTGTATTACTGTATTCCTATTTAAATGGAAGGTAGCTCCCCATGGAAATATATAGCAGAAGAAAATTCCAACTAGCACCACTCAAAATATGAATGAGAGCAGAATTTGGCATCGGTGATGTCAGTTGTCCTGCTTTGATTCTGTGTTCCCCACTGCACCTGGATGAAGGGTAAAGAACATTACTTCCTGGTTTTCTTCATGGCTTTCTGACTTTCTTCATTCTCCCCCTCTCAGTTTCCTTTAGAGCTTTCTAATTATTGCATTGTGAAAAGGGGGTGGGGGGAACACCAAAGACAGGCACAAGGTGGAAGGAGAACCTCCCTAGGATCCAGCAGCAACGTGTCACCCTGACTGCTTCTCCAGCCACATGAAAATACTGCCTGTGAGGAGGGGAGGAAGAAAACAGAGATAGTGAAGTACCCTTTAATCTAGCAGAAAAGAAGCATCACAGGAACTAAATTAAAGCCAGATTCATTCATATGAAAAATAAGTTAGCAGCAAAGATGATTAACCATTGGAATGGAGTACAGGGGGAAGTTGTAAAATCATTCCCTGTGTCCTGGGGTCTTCAAATCCAGACTGTATTTTATCCTGTAAAATATGCTTTGATCAAAGAAATTCTTGGACTTGGCACAGAGGAGGGCAGACTAGATAAGGGGATCATTCCTCTGACCTTGGAACTCTACAAATATGTACCTTCAGAGAGAAAGGCCAGAATGTGGTTACAGTCTGGCCCAGGGCAACTAGAAAATTTGGTTCAAGGCCTGGCTCTGTTACAGGTTTCCAGAATAACCACAGGCAAGTTGTGTAGTTTATCTGTGCCTCTGTTCACCATCTGTAAAGTCTGGAGAATAATCCTTCTCCTGTTGAGCTTGTTAGCTATTTGGGGTATGGAAAGCAACTTATTAGGTGTGGGTACAGAGCTTTCCTCAGGTCTGCAAGCATCACTGCAGAGCACGTGTGTCCATGAGGAGAACTGGGGGAGACAGAAGGAAAATATATTGGAAGGGAGGTAAGGAAATGCTTTGCTTTCATCAGTAGCCTCCTGAGTGCAGTTAAAAGACAACACATGATAGCACAGGGATGGTCACTGAGCCAGAGAATGATGATTTCATCTCAGGATGCTTCTGGATGCAAATAGCATCCAAGGCCTCCTCATGAGGGACCCTCTCACTTCCTCCAGTGGCATTTGCAACATTGCACTCATTTATGTTCTCAACAACAATAATCAAATGACCAGTGTCTCTCTCTCTCCACGCACAATGAAGACTTGTGCTCTTTTTGCTTGGCTAAGGAACTTCATGAGCTTCTGCCAAGAAGTGAAAGACCATTTTGAATGGCTGGAACACGTTCAAACCATGTTCCAGAGAGCTGGAAGGCTCACAGACTTGTCCACTGCCCAGCTGCTCCTCCCTTCCTTACATCTTCATTGTGTCCATCAGTCTGTGCTGCTGCTGGAGTTAAATTAGCTGACTGCCCCACCTGGTAGCTGAACATGCTTCTAGCTTTGCCTCTGGCCTGTCACCAGGGCTGAAACGTGGATGGCCTTGCACAGCATGTACCAGTGAGGTTTTAGGAAACGAGCTGAGCATGAGCTGGGCTTCCACTCAGTTAGGGAGAAGAGGACTTCTTCACAGCTGGAGCCTCAGAGCAACATCTCAATGAGTCCTTATGTGAGCTGCTGTTATTTATGTCTGCTCCAGAGAGAGTGGGAACTTGTGCTGAAGTCTGCTGCAAGGCTTGGAAGCACACAGAAGATGTTCTTTGCTCCAGATACTACTGGTTCAGTCCCTGATGGTGGCCAACATGGACTGGCATGTATAACAAGATTTATTTGTATATATGTGTATATTTGGAACATGTCACATACATAACACATGCAGCACTTCATTTATAGAAGGGAAAGCACTGATTTCTTCACCTATGAAGATAACTCTTTCAGCAGTGAATTATATTCCTACCAAGGAGTCTTCTTTAAAGAGACAAAACAGGGCTAATGACAGAAAGCAATAGCCACCAACACACAGGTCTTCTAGTGCTGCTCTAAGGGTTTCAAGGAGCATAATAGGGACCATTGTTTCCAGTTCCCCACTACTCCTAACAAACCTCCTCAAGCTACAAGCGTGACCAGTGTCAGAATAAGGCACTGAAAGATATATGAGGGATTGGAGAGGGAAAGGAAAAGACAGCTGTTGGGATGAGTGGAGAACCATATCAGAAATACAGTAAGACACAGCTCCATAGAGCTAAAAGATGCACTTATGTTATCCTGCCAATCCCCCCTTGGCACAATGTCCCTGTATGTGATCCTCTTAGTCTATCACTGGCTCTCTGTGATACGTGTCTATCTGGTTTCTCATGGCTGCAATAAACTCTTCTACTGCACTAATCTCATTTAACAGTCCCACTGACTTGAAAAGCACCCGAGTAAAATCGCTGTGCAATTTCTGCTGGCATTATTATGGCTGTATCACTTGTCAGCTTTCATAAACAAGATAAATATAGTTAAACTTAAAGCATCAGATATGAAGACATTTGGCATGTTATAGCAGCCCATCAGGAATGTTTTTTGACAGGTACCTTATTAAAAAGGAAACAAGAGGATGCCAGAGAGGATAATAACTGCAAGTTTTTCTTTTGCAGAATCCTTTTGCCCAAGGAGGCTGCAAGAACTGGGTGTTTGCTGCCCCACCTTCACAGCACCATTACTCAGTCCTCCACCCAGACTGACTCCCCGAAAGCAGTGAGTTTTGGTATCAGCCTCACTATCTGACAGAGCCTCTCATCTGGGAGTGCATCACTGGAATCCAGCTACCTGGAGGCTGGAGGATAAAAGGCTGAGCACAGAAGGCATGCAAAGCTGGGAGGGAGGGGGGTATGTGTTCCTGATAGGGCCCAGGGAAAACCCCTACGCACAATTGATTTCTAACATGTTTGCACAGCAAGAGGACATCCCATCTGAAGGGCCTGTGTGAAAGATCATCCCCCACTCTTCCCCACACAGGCAGTTGGCTTGTGCCTGCAGCTACTCTGTGCTCCAAAGACAAGAATCTCCCCTCTAGCACTTGCATGAAAAGACCAAGCCCAACGAATCTCCTCCCCACACCCAGGAACTACCCACGCTCCCTTATCACCTCCAGGAGCAAGTCCATGGAGAGGCTGGATCAGAGAATCACAGAATCCCAGACTGGTCTGGGTTGGAAGGGACCCCAAGGATCACAGAGCTCCAACCCCCTGCCACAGGCAGGGACACCAACCTCCAGGCCTGGAGCTACACAAGGTTGCCCAGGGCCCCAGCCAACCTGGCCTTGAACACCCCCAGGGATGGGGCACCCACCCCCTCTCTGGGCAGCCCCTTCCAGCCCCTCACCACTCTCTCTGGAAAGAACTTCCCCTTAATATCCAATTTAACCCTTCCTTCCTTCAGCTTTAATCCATCCCCCTTGTCCTGCCAGTCTCTGCCCTTTAACAAGCTGATTCCCCTCCTGTTCCTCTGCTCCCTTCAGGGACTGGGAGGCTGCAGTGAGGTCCCCCCACAGCCTTCTCTTCTCCAGGCTGACCCAGCCCAGCTCCCCCAGCCTCTCTCCATAGGGGAGCTGCTCCAGCCCTCTGAGCATCTTTGTGGCCCTAAAGGGAAGGTAAGCTCACAGCCCCACACTGTGCTGACCAGGGAGGATGAATGGACACACCAGGGGCCTGGGGCACTGAAGGGTGCCACAGCAAGAGACATGAGGAATTACATGCTCATGGACAGGACACGTGGTAAGTCAGTCTGGGTCCACCTTGCTGTGGAACCCCAATCCCTCTCAGACCACACAGAGGTCAGACCCACGACAGAAAACACGAGTCAGCTGTGCTGAGACCAGAGCCCATGGCTCCAGGGAAAGCAGGCGCTTCCCAGCCTGAGGTCAGGACATCTTCTGGAAGAGATTCAGAGATCATGGGTGAGGCTGCATTAGCTCCTAGCCAGAGAGGAAAAACCACCCTAAAAATAACAGAATTATAAAGGCCAGTGACAGAGGTGAAGCCGTTGATGCTCAGGAGATAAAGTGGCTGGTTCCTACAGCTGCCTGAGTGCTCTAAAGTCAATAAAGAACTCCAGTAGTGACACACAGCTCTTGTCTCTTGTGCAGCTCTAAAATATAATGGGATAGATTCCCAGCAGTAGGAGAGTTTAGGACATTTACAAAGTGACTTTTTCTTTCCCAGCACACAGAAATACTGGACATCAAAGTCTTGACAGAGATGCTTGTGGGGAGAGGTGTTGAGATTTGAGGGTGAGCAGATTGGGCAGACAGATCAGGGTGTTATAATCAGATAAAGAGCTCTTTGCCTTATGACATCTTGCTTTTGAGGAAATAAAATTCCAATCTCTCCCCACTTCTGGAGAGTGTGTTAGAATTCTATCTTCTGTTCCAGTGAGAAGTGAAAAACATGCAGTATTCCTGATGGGAAAGGATCTTCCCAGCCTCATTCTGAGATAAAGCAGCTGATAATATTGTCCTCAAGAATTTCAATTTCCCTCAAATAAGTAAAGATTCCCACTAGAGTTGTGTCTAAACAGCTTGACACATAGGAATTTGAGCATCATTCTGGACTCATGCTGAATGTCACATCCAGTTGACCCACGTGTAAATAGGCATCTCCTTCAAGACAGGAAGATACAGGCAGTCAAGGGTGATGCCAGCTTCTTTCTGGGCTTCAGGCTATGAAGCCTGTGCACCTTAAGCACTGAAGACCTTGCCACATTTGCTCCAGACAAGCTTTGGGCAAAGCAACATCTCCAGTCTCAAATGAGTCAGGACACATACAGTTCTGGCACCCCAAATTATCTGATGCCCAGGAGCAGTTAGGGAAACTGAAAAGAGCTCACTAGTCTTCTCCTCACCTTGGCTGTGGCAGGCTCCCTGCTGTCTCTCTACCAGATCTTCTGACTGTGGCTTTAGCAGGTAATATATGTATGCAGAGAGAGTGTTTTCCCACTGATTAGTTATGCTAATTTCTGGAAACACCAATAAATAGTCTAGAAAGTACGCATGCCAGTACATTTACGTGTGGAGACAGCTATGACCTGTCATATATCAGCCAGCCATTATTGATCAAAATATTATTCTGTTAAGTTTATGTACTTTCTGAACATTTACAGCCTTCTCTCAGCTAATTAGAAGTCACTATTGATAACAGACAGTAATTTACTTCATAGAAAATTTAGTCCTGGCAACACTGGTGAGTAAATGGCCTCAATCTGTCCATGTTTATGTAGAGAGATTTCCAGAACTTTAAGGACTACAAAAATGAAACTAACTAATCAAGTGTGTGTCTCAGAAGGATAAGAAAACTCTCTCATTCATCTCTGGCCACTGCAATAAGTCATATGCCAAACACCTCATCATTAAAGGAGAAAGGGAAGAGGAACTGGTACAATTCTTCTAGGAGAACAACCTTCACTATTTTCTCATGCATCATCTCAGGTCTTAGCAAGGATCTTATTAACATGACTGCTGCTGCTGTTCAGGGTTGTCCTGAGGCCATTGAACTGGAGCCATGGCGAGCAAACTGGATTTAAACCAGTTCTCCTTTCCTCAGCCTCTGACCTCCCACGTGGATCACAGCTGGGCTGGACCTGAGCTGGCTCTGGTGGGACGGCTTCGGCTGCTGTTGATGTCTGTGACAAACTCTGTGTGTGTGAGAATGCAACCTGCTCAATGTTGTATCAAAAATACATTAAAAATACAAAGAGAGGCTGGTGGATAAGGAAATACTTTCACTTTAGCCCCCAACTACAACAGTAAGTAGTGTGGCCCTTCTCTTCTCCCCTTACAGTGCAGGAGCCCTGGTAATTGTTTTGTCCGTGGTTATCAGAACAGCTCCTGAGCTGCTCTGATCCTGCTCATTCTGGTTTTCACCACCTGCAGCTAGTGGACATGAACCCACAACATCCTTAACTGCATTCCAATCCAACCAAAACACAAGTGCTAATCATAGGGTTACAAAGTCCTTCGGCTGCCTCAGACGGAAAGATTTATGTCCTCAAAGACTTGGCTGGCCCATTATTGCTCATTCATTGTGTTTGCCTACAAGTTATGACTGCTCTTTCCATTTAATTTTTAATGCAGCTGTAGCCTTGCCTCACTAAGCTCCAGGAAAACTGTAAAGGCACTGGCTGTTACTAGGATCATATAATCTCTTGGCAAAAGCAGCCTGTGCAAGCAGAGTCTCTCCTCATTGCATGACAGTTCACAACACCCTACTCTGACTTTTATGCAAGAACCACATTTTCCTTCAAAGCAAGTGTGCAGTTTAAATTTGCTTCAGTCAGAGGTTTGAGCCAGAGGAAGAGTAAAATTTCCCAGACGAGGCACAGGAATCCAGTGAACATGTCTGAATCACACGTTGTGGGGCTAGATGTGGTTCACTGCTATTCATCAGGCTCCTTGCTGTTCTTATCTAGTGTTTCTCTGCTGTTTCATTTTTGCTGAGTGCTCATCATCTCACTATCAGTAGACTAGGTCCTGAGGGGAACTTTAATATTCCTATTCCTTAGATTTTAACCCAAATCAGATTATACTACTGTGATACTGAATTTAGTGACTCAAGATGTTTTCCATTCCGGTTGCTTCTATTTAGGTAACAGACCCCAAATGATCTCTTCTTTCTAGCTTTCAAAATACTTACACCCTCTATGCCAAGTATCAGCAAACCACCTGCACAGCAACCACCAGCCAACCACAGAGAGAAGTTCTGTGTATAAGCAGGAGATGGTCTGTCTGTTGCCATCATGTTGGCATGGTGTGTAGACCACCAGAGTTTGTTCCTCATGGCCCAGGTTATTCACCCCAAATTCAGGACACTCCTGCATGCCTCTGAACCACCAATCATTTGCAGAAGGAATCAGAGGTTCTTGACAATGTCTAAGAAGAGGCCAGAATGGAGAGATGCTGTTGTAAATCCACGTGCTCCGGGTTCAATTTCCTTCTCTCCCAAACAGCTGCTTTGAGCCCAGCAGCTGCAACATTTCTGGTAAAGTGCAAACCACATCAGAAGGGATCATCAGACACACAGTTTTAGCCAAGGAGCTTGGAGTTGATGCCTTGTCATCCATTTCTTTCCCAGACAGCAGCCCCAGCAGCCATCCTTTCCTACTGGGACCACCGCTGCCTCGAGCCAAATGCCAAAGCAGGTGATTCAGCTGACCACCCCATGAGTGAGCTGCTCAGCAAGAGAGCTCTTTGCTGAAGCACCAGGACCTCATGCCATTCATTATTGCGTGGAGACCACAACTTGCTGCTGTCGCGGGGGACATTGCTCCGTGTCAGACCATCCCTTGCTGGCTGCAAGGCACCATGGGGTTCCCCAAAGCCCTGCCAGACACTGAGGGCCGTGTCCTGCCCAAGTGCAGGAAGGGGAACCCCAAGGCAGACCCTGCAGTGGGATGGAGTCCGCTCACTCTGCCTCTGTTCCCGTGTGAAGGAGCTGCAGAGCGGGTGACTCAGTCACTCGAGCGATCCTAGGCCTGGGTGAGTCAGTGCAGGGAGTGGAGCAGCTGCAGCACCTCCAGACACAGTCATAGAATCCCAGACTGGTCTGGGTTGGAAGGGACCCCAAGGGTCACAGAGCTCCAACCCCCCTGCCACAGGCAGGGACACCAACCTCCAGGCCTGGAGCTACACAAGGTTGCCCAGGGCCCCATCCAACCTGGCCTTGAACACCCCCAGGGATGGGGCACCCACCCCCTCTCTGGGCAGCCTGTTCCAGCCCCTCACCACTCTCTCTGGAAAGAACTTCCCCCTAATATCTCATCTAACCCTTCCCTCCTTTACCTTTAGTCCATTCCCCCTTGTCCTGCCATTGTCTACCCAGTCACCCCTGGCAGAACAGTTGTGGAGGAGAAAGGTGCTGCAGCTAAGGAATTGTTCATGGTGGCTGAAGAACTGGTGGGTCCATGAATGACTGAGAGCAAAAGTGGCCTAAATTCATCATTCCTCCTCCATCACCTGCCAGTGCCATGCTGAGTGGATGGTGACAGACACCATTCCACTGCTTTATGCATTGTGGCCACAGCTTTGGAGAACAGGAAAGGTTGTTGCAGTCCCCTAGCCTGACACTACGCCTCACAGACGCTGTAAAACCTTAGCCAAGATTTCCTGCATCAAGCCTTAGCTTGTGTTTTGTGCAGCAACACACCTTGCATGACCCACAGGATCCACAGCCATCGCCTGGGGTTTTAGAGATACTTGAAGATCGGTTGGACCTAACAGGTTTCAACATCTCCCTTCATATTATCTGTTTGCAGTCTCTCACCACGGGCACCAAACCAACTGGAGAGTAATTACCACAATTACCTTTCACCAGGTAATAGGAAAAAAAAGTCAGATAAGGTTTGTGGTTGGTAACCTGGAGGTCATGGAGAAAAAGCAATGTACCCACTAAAAATGAAAGCACCCTTACTTTGTTTATCAAACAAATTAATAAGGGATTTATGCATCAAATAATGGGCACCATGACATAAACTAGAAAATTAAGTGAATTTAAATAGCTTGGCTCTGCTGACACAGTGGTGGTGAAGCCTGTCTTTCATTCTTTATTGCCTCTTACAAATTATTAGCTTGGCAGAAACATTTTCATTGAAATTAGTTTCATAAATATACTATTTATTTCTTTTTGGGCCTAAATTCTTTCCTCATGACAATGGTGTTCTTTCAGGAGGGGAGTCACCTTTGTGTTAAAAGTCAGCCCACTGGAGGTGTAGATTATAGCTAAGGCTAAGCTGTGCAAACCTCTGTGTCCAAAACTAGGACCCTAGACAGAAAAATGGAAAACAGCCTAAATCAAGGGTCTAACAATTCATCTCAACTGTGTATATTCACTTATTAAAAGTAGCCTGTGCATTAAATCTGTGGATGAAAAGGTACAAGCCAGATGATATTTCAAAGTGCTGAGCACTCCCAGTCTAACTGAAGCTGTGGGTACTCCAGATCTGTGAAACTAATTCCCTTCTGCATAACTACTTAACTTCCAGCTCAGAAAGTTTTAAGATTTGAAATATTTAGCTGAGAAAAAGAAAAAAGAAGAAGAATTATAGCATAGAAAAGCCTGAGGCTTTTCTTTAGCTTGGCAAGTCCAAGCTGATGGGTGTGATGGAGCCTCGTATCACTGCCAGTCCTGTTTGGACACAGAGCTTGCAAGCCCCCAGTTAGGTCAGGCTTGGTGCCTTTCAGAGTTTGCATTCTCTGAGCTGTGTCTAGCTGAAATTCCCTTGCTGTGCTGACAGTGGAACAGTGGTAGCTGCAGGAGACATAACCCAAGATGCCAGAGCAAGTCCCCAAGGGCAGCAGATGAGAAGGAATGTCTCTCAGCAAGCTGTAACCTCTCCACTGGCTGTCCAGGAGCAGTCACACGGGTGAAGGGTGGGCAGGAGGCAGAGCATGACATGCTTGCAGCTGGTGAAGCAACAGATTGATGTCATCACATAGAATGAACTCTGTTGCTGTCCAAAGAACCTAAAACTTTGCAGTGTTTCTGCAAACTGCTCCTCAATATACGCTGGCCTCTGTCTGGGGCATCATTATGCTTCCTCAGTGAGAAATTATTATGGAACAGATGAGATTCAAAGAGATCATTTTGCCTCTGGGTTGCCTATACCCTGGGCATTAATCCTCTCAAACTGCTGTGAACCTACTAATTGACAAGCTATTGCTCATGAAAAATAAAGGCCACTCTATTCTTACGTATTTATTTCCATCTTTTAGATTCTAATATTGTGATAACAGCTTCAGCAGAGGATGTTTCCTAAGTGACAGGCAGAGGTTAATGGCTTTGACTTTGCCTCTGGCCATACAAGCTCCTCCCAGCTAGTCATTAACTCCCAAGAAATATCCTCTGTCTGTGTTATTGGTTTAAATCTACTTTTAACTCCATGCCAGCCACTGGGAGTGGTGCCTCCAGTATCACAAAGACCATCTCTTGAGTAATAGCTTTACTCACTCTCACTTTATCTGGCACTTATATCTTGTCCCAAAAGTCAGAGAGTGGATTTACTGTGACAATGATTTGATAATGAATATGGCTGTGAGGGAAACAGAAGAAAGGTGGGAACCCAAAGCTGCTGCTACACCATGAGAAGGCACAGCCAGGAGCTGAAACTGGGAGTGGAGACTGCAAATACAGACACGAGTCCAAGTTCTTCATGCAGTTCCCCAGTCCCTCCTGGAGCTCCTTGCACAGGGCTGGCAGTGCTGTGTAGGAATCCTTGCTCAGTCTGGTGGCTAAGGGGTTGGAGAGGAGAAGGTCTCAGCTCTGTTTGCAGCTGCTCTGCTCGCTCACTCAGGGCAAATTGGTTGGGCACATTCTTTGACTTCCTCCAATTTACAGCCTAATGCAAAATCTGGTCCAGGGCAGAATGATGTTACGATTGACAGTCAGATGTGCTGATCCTGATGCCATGAAAAGCTGCAGTCGAAACTCAATGGCCTTGGTGAGGACTGAGCAGGGACTAAGAGGGTGGGTGCCCCATCCCTGGGGGTGTTCAAGGCCAGGTTGGATGGGGCCCTGGGCAACCTTGTGTAGCTCCAGGCCTGGAGGTTGGTGTCCCTGCCTGTGGCAGGGGGTTGGAGCTCTGTGATCCTTGGGGTCCCTTCCAACCCAGACCAGTCTGGGATTCTGTGACTCTCTGTTGCAGCACTGGACACACAGGGGATCGCTGAAGGAGCGAGTGGCACAGCTTACATGCAGGTTATGCACACATATTCATGGCCTTTCCCAGAAATGATTTACATATTCATTACTTTTCCAGGAACTCATTATCATAGGATTCAATCCTTCCCCTGCATGTATCCTGCAGTCTTTAGGTGGTCTTCAAGGACCCTGGTGGTTGTTTACTTCATCCACTCATCTTCATCACTGTGTTTTTGCCATGAACTCCAGCCCTTACCTTCCTCTTCTTGTCTACCAGAGCCACAGGACCTGGAACCCCTTGTAGCCCTGAGTTTTCTTGTTCTCAGAGACTGTCCCTCTAGAAAGCTTACAGTGTGCTGGTGTGCACATTCCACAACACCACTGCTGCAAAATAGGTTACTAATATCTACACAAGTCTAGACAGTAAGTCTCCACCACATTCCTTGCTGCATAGTATGTTGTTGACACCAACAAAACTCCAGACAGTAAGTCCCCACCAGATTCAGCCCTCTCTTCAAACCAGTGACACAAAAGATCCCTGCTCAGGCTGTGTGTTAGAGCACAAGTCTGAAGAATCTGATGCTTTCAGGCACCTGTTGGATACAGCATGGAGGATCCTAAGTGGAGAGGTAGAGGAAAGAGCTTTTATTTTTCCTGATACATCTTTATTTCCTGAGCCATAGGTTTTGTTGGTGATGATCAGTATATGTTAAATGGAATTTGCATTCCCATTTAGATTCCCATTTTAAATATTCTTATATGGAACTTTCTTTCAGCCATTCATTAATAAAAAAGTCAAACCAAACAACAAAACACAGCCCCAAACAACTGGTAGTAAGCACTTTCTAAAAGCAACAGGATCACAGAGCTGTAGGGGTTGGAAGGAACCTCAGGAGATCATGAAGTCCAACCCCCTGCCAAAGCAGGTTCCTTAGGACACAACAGTACCAGTAAGTGTTGGTAAGTACCAATCAGTATCTGTGCCCCCCTCTTCTTGGGAGCTCAGAGAAATCAATTTGCCAGGGGTTCCCTGATATGTTTCATTTCCCAATGTTCCCTCATCATGCCTGGTTATGTCTTGGGGTTATTTTTCAAGCATATCTCACATTAAAGTCACTGTCAAATTGTAATATATATATATATATTTCCCTATTAATTTTGATTTAAAATTTATACAGGGAGTCTGCTCCCCAGTGTCCTCTACTGTGGTGGTCTTTGACAATTCCCTTTACCTGTTATTCTAGTAATTCTTTATCAGCCCCAAAGTATTCAATATTTTCCAGCTCATTCCAAACTCCTATTCCTATTTTCCAGAATTAATGCTAGAATCTCCTGCATTCTTTCTGCTGCCTGTTTAGCCTCCTGATCAGCCAATCTATCACCTGTCTCTGGTCAGTGGTACCTTTCAGGTGTCCTCGGTAGAGCATCACGGTGATCTGGGTTGGCAGTTGAGCTGCTTCTAAGAAGTGAAGTATTTCTCCTGCTGGGCTTTACAAATGCTTACCCTGCTGTGGAATGCTGATGCTCCAGAACAAGGTGACTTGTAAACGAGGCACACTTAGTAACTAAATGTGTCATCAAAACATAATGGAGCACTTTGAGCCTCTTTATGTAGCCTCTGCTCACAGCCCTCAGAGCCAGCTTTGATGACCAGATGGGAAAGGCTGCCTGTGGGTCATAGTGGAAAGACCCAGCAAGGAAATGCCTGAAAGAAGACTGCTTTTTTTGGGTGAATTAAGAACATTTATAACTAGTGCTGTGCTAGACCTTGCTGGGTGCAAAGTCCCCGCGGATTGAGTTTGGGATTTATTAAATGCTGCACATGGACCTTCTGAATATTAAGGTAAAAAGCAAAAAATAAAAACTCCAAACAAAAATCATAGAATCATAGAATATCCTGAGTTGGGAGGGACCCATAAGGATCATCATGTCCAACTCCACAACAACATACAACCAAAACAAAACAGCAAACCAAGAACTGGGAGCTGGGAGCAGAATTGCCAATAGATCACAGAACTGAACCCTGACTTGGATTTTCAGTGTCCAGAATCACTCTGAACAAAGGTTAATCTTTTCATTCATGGGCCCTGATACGTATCTTGGGTACTGTAAGGGCAGGGGGAGAAGCAGCCTGGTCTGATTATCCTGTATTTATAGACAGATACATATTTGTCACTTTGCTTTGACGAACAGGTTGGCTAGAGAAAAACTGCCTTGACAGAAGCTGCCAGGGATGCTTACTAAACAGCTAATTTCTCCTGTTTTCAGCAAGAAAATACATGCATGGCCATGCAGTAAATCAGCTAATGCATATTGGTATCACTTGTACTACAGCAGCAACCAAAGCTCTCTGTCACCATCAAAGACTCGTCCAGGATGGTGTAAAAACCTGCTAGAGCACAGGCTGCTGTGCCTGCTTCCCCTCAGCCTCTGCCTTCTGCTTTCCCTCTTCCCACCAGAGCGTTTCTAAGTTTTAACTCTTTTGAACAGATACCCCAAAAGAGAGGCTGTTTGGGTGGGCAGGGCATGGGCAGAGGAAGAGGGGCTTCCAACAAACCACACTGCTAACCTGGGTCAGTCTTTCTGTAGCCAGGAGAGGTGTAGCAGCCAGTTAACCTCTGAGATGTGGGGTTTTCATGAGTTGTTAGAAATGGGAGTGATGGGATCGCTGCCAAAGACTGACCTAGGCTCTCTCATGGGCTGCTGTGCAGGAGGGTCAGTTCCAGCAGTGGGGAAAGTAGAAGCAGTGTCTTCTGGTCTTAAAGAGGGGAGTGGGGGCAGGACAACAAAACACCTATATTGAGTGTGTCCATTAAAAACAACTGCAAGGCAATTCATTGCAAATGCTGAAATTGAGAGGATCAGCTTTCTGATGTGTTTTGCTCACCAGAAAGGTGGTAGAAGTGTAGGAACTGGGAGAAAGTTAGACAATTTTCTCATTTGGGATTTATATGGATAGCTCTTTTATAGATATACCTATCTAGATAGGTATATCTATAAAAGATATATATATATAGGTATATATATACACCTATCTAGATAGGTATAGCTGTGATGTGAGCAGGTGGGAAGGTTCAGCTTAGGGGAAAAGGGACCTTAAATATTGGAATTGAGCCATTATCATCTTTCTGAAGTAGCTGGGGTAGCTAATGAGACCTCCTAGTGAATGAGCATTTTGGACCTGAAGTCTGAGAATGCAGAAGTGAGAGGTCTCCTTCAAACCCAGACTCAGACATACACATCCTGGTTTAATCCACCCACAGCAGCCAAAAATTAAATGGTGTCTGCTGACTCCATGGCAAAGACATTGCCCTTATTTCCACTGAGCCATGAGGTTATTTCCACATTGCTCCATGAAAGATTCCACTGGAACCAGCGAGTCTTTTCACACCCAGTGGAACCAGCCCATCATGATTCTCTAAAGCAAAAGCAAGATTTCTGAAGAACATGAGTGACAGCTAGACATGAAGATTGCTGTCACCTTCTGGCTACACTTCTATCAGTGCTAAGTATGACCAGTCATTGCTTTTTCTTATGGCTGGTGCCATGAATCAGCACCAACCCTCCATCCATCCCATCTCACCTCCTTCACTGTCATCTAAGCAGAGTCCACGTGCTTAGGACTTAGGAAAACATCAGTCCTCTCACTCTGAACATGACCAGATAACTTGTTGTGGCTCCTGCGTAATGCAAGATAATCATCACCTCCCCTTCTGACCCCAAAGCTTTCTAAATCCATTTCAATTCAGTTACTAAACTGCATTTCTATGCAAGTCTGTAAGAGCAAAGTCATTCACCCAGTGTGAGTCTAGTGGCTACTAAAATGTGAGTGTACTGTCTGATAGCAACACTGTCATGTAGAGATATGGAGTAGGGAGTATTTATTCACTGCATATCTTCACTTCTGTGGTATTTTCTTACAGATACTTAACCATTTACTTAGCTTTTTTCAGCAGAAATGCCCCTGTTGGTATAATTACATCAAGTGACATGTCTGTATCTCTTGACGTATTTACAGTGTTTAATACCCTTAGCATTAATTTCTTTGGAAACAGTGTTTCCAGCTATCTTCAGAGTGATTACCTCAAATGACATGAGCAGTGCTAATTCATGAGTATTTGTCTTTTTACCTTGTGGAAATCTCTGTTGAGAGGTTGTGTTGAATGTTGAATGGATTCACGGCAGTGACCTGTGGCCAGGACATGGCTAATTTTTCCTCCTTTTTTTCCATTGGGCTTTTTGAAAGCTCTCTTTACTCAGATCTGGTTGTTCCCATGAGAGTCTTGAACTCCCCCATTGGTCCTTTTTGGGTGGAAGAGCAATGCTTCTTACACTTTTTCTTCTTTTCCCCTTCTTCCACCCCTCAAAGGAACAAACACGGTACAGATCACAGGAGTTATGGGCTGATACAACAAAGTTGCCTGAGCTTTTCTCAGAGGCTTTTGAGCTTTACCCAGTAATTCTTTCTGTGGAAGGAGTTACTGTGCCCTGCATACAAGCCACATATTTTTGGTGCTTGTAGATATCTCCCAGAAGAAACTGTGACTGTTTTCTCTTATGAAACATCCAGAAACAGCTGCCAAGATTCAGGGTAACAACACAGAGACTTTGTACAGAAGGCCAGAAAAACCTTTGTGCCATACAAGACCATCATAGGCCAAACATGCAGATCTTAAGAGCAGCGTTTTCTTTAGCACTTTATTACTTTCTTTTCTAAATGCAGGTGAAACCAAGACCTAGAGAACATGCAGTGATGCCAAACTCCTTTTACATTCAGCTGGGGTTCTGCTTTGAATTTCTGTGAGACAGAAGCCCAAGAGGAGGATTTCAGACTGGGATTGAGTTGAGTCTTTTGCTCATTGTGAGTCACTTTATGCTTGAGGAAGCCTTCTTCTCACCCAGACATGCAAAGAGCTTGCCAGGCCACCAAAGTCACTGTGGATGAGCAGAGTCACAGACATGGCTATGGCACTGCAAGGTGACAGCTGGCTATTGGCAGAAAGACTTTTGCCACAACTTTATTGACCCAAAGCCCCCAGTTCAGGTTCTGCAGCAGATTTTACCAGCTTTTTCCACTCATGGGTACCTATGGATAGATATGCTTTGCCCCTGCTGCATCTCCATACACTGCCTGACAGTAACGACTGGTAATGTGCACATCACAGGAGGTATCTTCATGGCCTCTGATCACATAGGTGAGGAGTTATTGAAGGAGTGATGCTGGTTTGCTTCACTTAGGATTCCTGTCCTTACAGATGTGAAATGATAAGGATATTCTTGAATTAGCTTCAGCAACAGTCATTGGTTTGCCTGATTTACTTTATGAAAACAGAATTGTAACTGGGTTTTATATTGTGCTATTTGAAGTCCTAACAATGTCCTGACTCCTGCTGGGAAAATATTAAAATGTTTAAGCCCCATTTCTGTGTATAAATAGTAATAGCAACGACACAAAAATCTACTTATGGACCAATTCAGCAGCCAGAGCTCCTGTTCTTTCTGGTTGTCACTTTGATAATGCAATACAATCGCATGGACTCGCAGCCCTGCCTGCTTGGTGTGCCATCATTTATAACACATGATCAGAGTGACAGCTGGCAGTAACAAGAGGCCAAGTGCCAGATATGCACAGTGCATCTTACTGAGAAATATTTCGCTTTTAAAGCACAGATAGGTTGATTAAGGAGTGAGGGAATTCCTCCCCCTTCCCCCAGATGGCTGAGATGATTCATTGGAAGCCAACCCAGACGTAGTTTCACAGTGCATTGGCAAAACTCCATGCTCCACCTTCCCTCCTCTATTCAGGTTATAACCCATGGGATTCATCAGGAGAATTCTCCCCAACAAGGGTTGAAAACAGTGATCTATAAGCAAGGAGCAACACCACCATTTGCTTTAATTAGGTAGGAGAAAAAGCTAGCTCAAGGATGCTTTTTGTGCCGTGCAAGGGCATACTCTGAAGAGCAGCCTGTTTGCACTCCTCTTGCTTTGTGTTTGACCAGCCTGCTTCCACTGCACCCCCCTTGAATTCAGGCCCAAACGACTTGCTTTTAGAGCTTTCCAGTCACCATAAATCCCTGCCTCCTTCTTCACTGAGACTCCTTCCCAGACACCATCTCAAGGCATCCTAACCACCCTTCCCTGATCCAGCCTGACCTGTTAATCGGTATTAGTAAGAGTTACCCCTTTGAACTTTAGGAAGTAATCTGAGTCTTAAGTCCTCTTTTTAGTTTGACTAAATAGTCCTGTGACCTCCCTGAAAACCTCTCAAAAGACAGCAAAGGATTTGTGCCTCCCTGCACAGGGCACTAATGGGGCAACTACAATGTGTTAGAGGAAGAACAGCCTCAGAGAAGACAACTTCATGGAGGAGTGATAGAGTTAACTGCTTGCTGTTTCATTATTATGCCAGCTGACTGTACAGGACTCAGCAATGTTCTCAGGGATGTGGGGAGCGGTGTGTGTTCCCTGGCAGAGACCCAAGATCTAGATTAAAATCTCCCAGAGTTAATTTAGGAAAACAATAATATTTAAAGTTAGAAGGGTTTTTTTTTTTTTAGGCTATATCCCACCATGAAATACGTGATCCCTGAGCCTATTTTTTGTCCACACAGACGTCTCCTTGTGCATTATTGTGAATGCCTAGCCCCACATTTACAAATGAAAAAAACAACCTGACAGGAACTACATAAAATGAATATTTTTATATTCAAGTAAACATCATGAGTTTTCAAGATGTGTTGAACCACTGTGTCCCCAGTGAAATACCTGTCACACCCCCCAATGCTTAATAAGCTGATTGTCACTAGTTAATCAATTTGTACAGTAAGCCCAGTGTTGACACGAGTCTTGGCTGAGGTTTTGCAGGTTTTGGTATTTTCCATGTAACTGTTCCCCTGAGGTAGTTTTCCTCACACTTCCAGCATCTATTCCCAGGACGGAGGATGGCAGGACAACTTGCAAAGTGCTATGGGACCTGAACACTTGTAAAGACCATTGCTGAGGTCTCAAAACCATACAGCTGCCACCCTCTTCCAAACCATCATGGTAGGATGATGTCAGACGTGTTCCCTTCTGCATATCTGTGTTTCACAGCCAGGCTGGTGGGCCATGCTGGGCAAAACACCCTTTCAGGTCCAGTTCTACCCTAGAAAATACCATCCTTTTCCAACACAACCACAGAAGTCTAACTAGACTGTTTTCCCCAGATGTCATGTCTGTGGTCAGGGCTATAACAAAGCCTTAAGCTGTAGGGTTTCTCACTGTATGCCATGATTCCCATTTGCATCTCTGCTTCTCCATGTGGTGTTTGGTAAATACTTAACAGGTTTTCTATCTCTCTTTGCTTGTCATTTGAACTTTTTGCATCCCTTGGCATGTTGCTGTGTGCTAAGAAAATACGTTTCCTTGATCAAAGGTTAATTGTAGCTTTGTTTCTGGTGTCTGCTCTTCGTGGATCCTAGCTTTTCTCCCCCTGTAAGAAGGTAGAAGAAGTAAGGGGATAAACCAGTTTGGGAAGGCAGGGAGGAGGACTCTCAGGAACCTTAATTTCAATGTGTACCTCCTTGTTTGAACCAGGAATGTACTATGTGAAAGATAAGAAGCCACCCATCCCAACCCATTACAATGCAGCTTTGTTCAAATGTCAGGGGCTGGGTGTTTTTCTCACCTCTGCTTAAAACCTGCCTCTGATCTCCATTTTTGAAAACAGTTTGCAGTGGGGTAGATGTCTGCTCTACACAAAGGTTTCTTATAGTGGCATCAGCTTTAGGAAACATTAATTTTGTTTTCTAGTCAGCAAAGTGCATCCCACAGAGCAAGTAAATACATCCTAGTCTAAAAATATCAACCACCCCTTCTAGTCTTCCTTCCTAAAGTAAAACTGACCTGGCAGCACTGTGAAAGCCTGCAAAATTGGGTGTACACTGCTTTATCCATTTGAAAACTTGAATGTGTGGTTAAAGGCTTAACAGACATTTAAGTGTCCCATCCCAATCACCTCTAAAGGGAGATTTCAGAGGTTCTTCAAGAAATTCACTTAAAGAACTTAATCAGCAAGAAGCTCTCCATAGAAAGGTTTCTTGTGGTTGAAAGCTTCACTTTGAAGAGCAGCTTCTTGCAGAAATGCTGTCATGTTGGGATAGCTGGAGCTGCCTCTCTGAGCTGTAAAAGAGGCACTTTTGTGATGCCACCACTCTTAAACCTTCCCTTTTAGCAGCTACTACAGCATTTAGCAGACCCACATTTGCATTTTGGCTTTGCAGTAGAAGTGATTTGAAACATTCCCCTCCTCTCTCTAATTAAATCAGCACCATTTAAATGACCTCACTGCTCAAGGCAGACACTCATGAATACTCTGAGCACTGTGGCCAGTAGATGTTGATCAGAAGCCGTGATGATACGTGTTTATCTGCAGAATGCCAAACCTGCCTTTCAGTCTTCAACTTTTAAATATTAAAATATTGTCCCTGTGCAGCAAATTGCTTGTATAATACAATGTTTAAATAAATTCCACTGCATTCTCCCTTTAGAAATGAGTGCTGGTTTGCAAGTCCTCTGAGTTAACTGTATTTTAGGCCCAGATTGCAAATATTGTAGTGGATTAAAATCAGCCTTTTCTTTGTTTTTAACTGTATAAATTCCTATCTCCTCCTGTTGACAGCAACTAGCCAAATTCTGTGGGTTTTGCTGGGTTGCTTCCAAGGCAAATTCACAAGATCCTTCTGTTCAATACAGCTATGTAAATCAGGAATAGCTCCATTAAAACTAGATCAATGAAATATTGGTGTGAGGAGACAGTCAAGCTTATTGATTTTATTTGGAGTTTGCACAGATGAAGAGAGAGCAAAGAAATGAACCATTCCTTTTTGCCTTGGATGTTATGTCAATAACCTTAATTTCAAAGAAACATGCTTGCAATCATTTCCAATGAATAATTACATAGGTTATTGGACTAATTAAAATGAAAATGGCTGGAAACATTATTTTGGGGGGGGAAAAGCCAGCTAGATTCTGACTTGGGTATTTGCAACAAGAATTTAAAGTTTTGGCCTAACATTTGAGCCAGCATTTAAGGCCATAATTTTAATGGGTAAACCCAGTACATTACTCCAGGCTGCAAGCAGTGAGAGACTCTGAGAGTGGTCCATGCCACCTGAGTGATGCAGGGACCTATTGCTCAGAGTGAAGTATGAGAAGAATGGAATGGAATAATGAAGCAGAATGAAACAGAAAAGGTAATCAGAGAGAAGAATTGTTAGACACTGTTCATAATAGCATGAAAAGATGATGTCCAGAGGTTGCTTCCAATCCCTGTCAATCTGTGATTCTGTGAAAAGGTGTAACTAGGGGTAAAGAACTCCAAAGAAAACAGAAGCAGGATGAAGACCTGAAAGCAGACATAGAACAGACTTATGGAAGAAGCAGAGACATTCTGTGACATCTTCTGTCCCAACATTCATCTCCTAAGTCATGTTCTGCTTCTCCTTGCCAAGCTGGAAGGGCTTGTGGTTGGGGAATGAGTTGAAAAGAACATCAGTTAATGAATCAGAATCATGAAGGTATTTCTGTATCTAATAATTAATGCAATCAGTGGAAGTTAAATTCCAAAAGTCACTTTAAATTTTGGGCCTTGGCCCCTGTCCAGCTTTATTTAGGTCAGTGTGGATCTGTTAACCTCCAACTCGTGCCCAAGTTGAACAATTGCTATTGTTGTATACTTTTTCCCTTGCTGTGTCAATATTTATTCTAGCTTATGGCCTCTTGAAACAGTGCTCAGATAGGCATGGGCTTCTTTGTATTGTCTTCACCAGTCCTAACATGCTTTTCTTCCCAGTCTTTGAACCAGAACTGTAAGGATGGGCCCACCAGTTATTATCTTCCATGGAGAAAAATACAACTTAGCCTGTTTCCCATGTAAGCACTAAACAGAAATGTAATATGTTAGTCCCTTTAATAATACCATCATTTACTTGGCTGTGTTCTGTGGGGTTTTCAGCTGTTCATTTATTTGGTGTTAAATTACACTCTCCCATTTTAATTTATTATTATTGTTGTTGTTGTTATTATTATTATTACAGCCTGTTTCATCTTTGGAAAAAAACCCCAGCATTAACAACCCTCATACGTGTAGTTGGTGCTTACTTCAAAGCACTGAGAAATACCTGCCTGTTGATTGATCACTGAAGAAGAAAACGTGACCCCAGAAGACGAATTTATTACCATGGTACATAAATAATCTCCCTCTCTCATTGTCATGACATTTTCTTTACCGTTTGGCATTCACTGCACTTGGAAATTCCTCCAAGCCTTTGTGTTCCTGAGCTCTGAGAGTTCAGAAAACAGTCCCTTGGCCCCTACTCCCTGCCAAGGTTGCTACTTTCATACTCCTTTTCCTGTGGATTACAAAACAGGATATTATTGTAAAAACAAACAGAAATTGCTGTTCACTGGTGCTAATCTTGAGGAGAACCATAGGGGAATGAAAACTCTTCAATTCTTCCTTTTTGAAGTGGCTGGGACTGAGAATAGCTTCTGTTGTGCTACTGTCAGGTGAAGAGCAAACCCTTTTCATTGGTAATCACCACAGGTCACAGTAGATACTCTGCCATTTTCTCTCCTTCCTTTGAAATTTCAGTGATTGCTAGGTGAATTGAAGTTTTAAACTTCCCCAGTATATTTTATGTTAAAGAAGGGATCGCTCCTAAAACAAAGGTAATTATAATAGAAACTGAAGTAAAGATATTTTTCCATTCTGTACATTGCCAAAGGCTGTTTCAGCCCTGGCCAGAAGGGTCACTGTATGTTGTTTTCCTGCCTTCTTCCTGGGGGTAATGTAGAAGGTGTTAAAAGAGTTGCCCCTTTTGCAACTCTGAACCAGGAATATCCTATCTACCTGCTTCAAAATAACAAAAAATATGATGCCACAAACTGTAAGTGCTGAACTATTACAGAATCACAAGGTTGGAAAAGACCTTTAAGATCATCAAGTCCAACCATTCCCATCCCAAGCTAAACCAGATCCCTGAGCACCTCATCTACCCTTTTTTAAACACACCCAGGGAAGGTGACTCAGCCCCTCCCTGGGCAGCCTGTGCCACAGCCCCACAACTCTGCCAGGGAAGAACTTTTCCCTCCCAGCTGAGCTGACCCTGCCCTGGGGCAGCTTGAGCCCATTGCCCCTTGTCCCATCTCCTGTCCCCTGGCTGGAGAGACCATCGCCCACCTCTCTGCACCCTCCTGGCAGGGCAGGGGAGGTGGGGAGAAGGTCTCCCCTCAGCCTCCTCTTTTCCAGGCTGAACACCCCCAGCTCCCTCAGCTGCTCCTCAGAGGATTTGCCCTCCAGCCCCTTCCCCAGCCTGGTTGCCCTTCTCTGGACTCGCTCCAGGACCTCCATGTCCTTCTTATGGTGAGGAGCCCAGAACTGGACCCAGCACTCGAGGTGCAGCCTCACCAGTGCCCAGTCCAGGGGCACAATCACCTCCCCAGACCTACTGGCCACACTATTCCTGATACAAGCCAGGATGCCATTGGCCTTCCTGGCCACCTGGGCACAATTTATATTAATAGGGTACAGAGCCCCCAGTCATGCTTATTAGAGTTTCACTATGTGATAAAGCAAGTTCTTTAGTTTTGGTGAGGCCACATTTGCAGGTTACTATGACATGGAGTCAGGGGAGTTCACTAATGGTCAGGACCGCTTTGCTCTAACACTGGTGAGGTGGTGGCTTGTGTGGTAGCTCTGTAAATCCGCTTGCAAGTCTTTGAAGAGGTACATGATTTGTTTATTAAACTTTGTGCTTGTTTAACACTGAGCAAAAACAGTAATAGAAAATGAGGAAATCTTCCTGAAGTTCTGTTGCCACCTCCAGTAGAGACAATAAAGCCTAAATGAAAGTAAAATTCAAAAGTATGTCTCTAACTGCTGCAGGTGGTGTTGGAATAAATCAATACTTCAACTTCTAAGATTACTTCTATTCTGTGGGCAAACAGAGGAGTTTAGGGCTACCTGTTCATTATCTTTGTCCTGCATTGAAATTGCCACACTCTGACAAAACCAGAAAAACTATGGAAATAAAGGCTCTGAAGGTAGAGGTAAGTCAAGTGATACTCATAAGCCAAACTTACCTGAGAAAAGTAAGAAGCTCACAGGAGATAGGTAGATCTAAGTCTAAGACCAGGTTGAATTAAGACTCATATTAGAGGTGCTATGCCACTAAATATCACTATATTTGAGAACTAAAGTTACTGGGAAAAAAACCCCAGTTTGTATTGGTAAGATATTTTATGTTTTTGACAAAAACCTAGAAAATTGGTACTGTGCTTATGTTTTAGCCAACAAATGCTTGAAACTGCTGCTAGAATTTTTCATCGACTTAAAATACCATAGACATTGTTAAAATGTCATTCTAAGCCCATTTTCTGACTTTTCCTTATAAAAGGATTAACTTGTCTTTAGAATGTTAAAAATGTTTAAATTACTTGATATTAGATAAGAAGGTTTAGCTCAAGCTCAGGAAAACTTGGAGAATTTATTAAGAAAATATGTATACTTTGTCTTTTGCTTGGTCGGCATAAGTCAACCTCTGTATGGAAAGGATTATGCTGATGCAGAGTAATTGGAGTGCAGGTCATTCACAGTCCACTTGCCAGGTACCTGATATTACAAGCAGATGAAAAACAACTCAAATCCCAGAGTGGAGAGTCCTAATACACATGAAAGTCCCAGTGTCCAGCGTGGTTGGAGTTCATGTAAATGTGACTCGTGTGACATTCATGCGTGTGACTGATGCACATTCCCATTTACCCTCTGTGTGTCCAAGGCTGATTCTGCCTGTTAGCTGTATCCTCTGTGTGTCCAAGGCTGATTCTGCCTGTTAGTTCTACCCTCTGTGTGTCCAAGGCTGATTCTGCCTGTTAGCTGTACCCTGTGTGTGTCCAAGGCTGAATCTGCCTGTTAGTTGTACCCTCTGTGAATCCAAGGCTGATTCTGCCTGTTAGTTGATGCATGTTCCAAACTGATGCTTATGGAAATCTGCATCATCTCACTTTTGGGAGCTCCAGAACCAATGGTAAACACCAAGGATCTTTGTGTGGTACCCAGTGCACGCTCTACACACAGTATCTTGGTTATTTCACACCAGCTGATGTTGTTTCATGGTTCTCCTTCACCCTCAAATACCATTGCCTTCTTAAATGTAATTCAGGGTGGGTTTTCTTTTGCTTTGAGACACAACCAAAGTCTTCCATCATCCACTACTTGACTCCTGGCAGAAAGCCACTCCTTGAATTAGATTGCTGAGCAATGACAAGCTGATTTTCTTTCCTGTCCCTTATTTAAGAGTCAGTAAATATAGCATAGCAGGAGGACCAGAGACAGGAGATTGACTGTGGTTGTGATGTGTCTTTCATCCCAGAAGATGGTCCAGCCAGTGGTCATGCACATCCAGTCTGTCCCCTTCCATGCAGATGAGATAGGGTGTGACCATTTGGGTTGCACTGGTTGCTCACACAGCTGAAAGGCTCCTTCTGGCCCCACGTCCTGTCAAGCATTCTGAATCATCATCCACATAAAAGATAAAGTAGTGTTGGAGACACAATTCATCCTCCATGTGCAAGTGACCCAGCCCAAGTGGCTCTCCTTGAGAAGCATCACATTGCAGGAGCAGAACTGTAACATAGGGTGGAGGAAGAACAAGATAAGCATTACACATGGAGAGCAGAGATCTGCAGCTCAAACAGAGAGAGTAAAGAACTTCCTGTGTTATGGAGGGTGATACTCATAAGCTGACCCAGCAGCATCCACTTCTAGGCTGCACATCTGTCTTAATGCCTATAGACGATAAGGATGCAGAGGAAAGGAGGAGAGGAGACTCATAGCTGGGCAGTCTGCATTAAGCATGGCTTGAGACAGAGGTTGCTTTAGGTGTCTATTGCCTGGTAGAAATCATTGTTTTGTCCAGGAAACTCACAAATGTATTAACAAACCTTCCCAGTGGAAATTTCAGACTCTCAATTTGCTTCACAATACACGGAAAATCCACAGGAAAGGTATAACCAGAGCACAGTTCTCCTGGCTCCCTTCTGAAGCCTTCTCTCCCAAGCCATGCTGTTACTCAAAGCACTTTAATCTCCCAACAGTGTCCAGGTTTAGCAGGGATCCAAGACAGAAAGAAAGTGTGCAATTACTGCATCTAATTGCACAGCTCCTTTTGCAGGGTGGAGATGTCTATGTCCATCTGCTGTGGAAAAGGCTCAGTCCCAGCTGTCTGTAAGAGACTTTTCATGAGGACAAACTGAGTGAAACTCACACTACATACTGGAGAAAAGAAGGCTAAGAGGGGATCTTATTAATGTTTATAAATATCTCAAGTGTGGGACACAGGGGGACATGGGCAGCCCCTTCTCAGTGTCTGTGGGGACAGGACAAGGGGTGATGGCCTCAAGTTGGAGCACAGAGGGAGTTCTGGGGAAGAACTTTTCCCCAGTGAGGGTGAGGGAGCCCTGGGACAGGCTGCCCAGGGGGTGTGGAGTCTCCATCTCTGGAGATATTCAAGACCTGTCTGGATGCCGCCCTGTGCAATATGAGCTGGGGAGCTGCTTTGGCAGGGAGGTTGGACCCGATGAGCTCCCAAGGTCCCTTCCAACCCCTGTGATTCTGTGATTCTATGACACATTTACCCAGAAATGTCCCAGGGAGATTGGAGATGAGCTACAGGTTTCTCACCACAAATACAATGGGCAGATAAAAGCTTGTCCAGATCTCCCTGAACTTCTGACCACTTGTCTTTCTTAGTGGGGGTAGCAGTGGAGGTGTTTGCAGCTGCAGCATTTGACACGGGGCTGTCAGAAAGCAGGTCCTGCTCGGGTGGCGTGGCACGCTCACCACCTCTGAATGCAAAGGACATTTCACACACTTTCTCTAGCCAGCCCCCAGGTTGGGAAAAGGTATGGGGCTCAGTCCTGCATACTGACTTTGTGACAGAGCAGAAATGTCTCCTCTCCACCTATGTTTGCCTTTCTCTCCCCACCTCGTATCAAGCAGGTGGGTTCTGTGCTAGTGCAAAGAGACTAAAGCTCATGAGTGGACTAAGCACGGGGTCTTGCACGCTTTCCAGCTTCAGGAAACCAGGCACAAACCGGCCCTGACCGAGGAAATCATTGCTGGCAAGGGCAAGAGCAGTCTTTTAGCTGATATCTGCAGGCTCTGCACATGTAGTTTGCACATCACACAGAAGCTAGGGGTTAGGTATGACCAGGTAATTACTCTTTAAACACAAGTCCCCCTCCTTTCCCAGAAGCAAGTGTTATTTACCACTTCCTCCTCAACTGCCCTTTCATTTCAAGCTTGCTCTGCAACAGCCTGATTGATTTCCCCAGCTCTCTCCACATAAGTCCTGGATTAAAAATAAACCCTGTAAATTGTTGCTACATATTTACTGACCATTGTGCTACACAGCACCTCCTGCTTTCTCAGACAAAATGCTTCCTCCTTCCCTCAGTGTTGTTTAGCTGGAAAAGACAGATAACTTCCTGCACTGCAATATAAATGGTAGGGTTGCCTATTAAGCTGGCCCTTGGTTAACACCACCAACCTGGCACGAATGAATCAGCAGGTGAAGGCGACACTGCAAACCCCTGAGGATTCTCCCACCCTGAAAGAGCCATTAAAAACGGTGCAGAGAAAGGAAGGGTATGCCAAGTTTAAGATTAACTGCAGTTAGGACTGTGAAAATCATACTGGGAACACTCCTACGGGCAGACTTCAGCCTGAAAAGGCAGCATTATCTCCACTTGGCACCAGCGTGCATGTCCAAGCGATAACTCTCCACAGGGCTCGCGTCGCCAGGGCGAGCACAGTGCCTTGCTGCAGACGGGCAAACAACCCTGGAAGAGCAGAAATTTCTCAGAACTGAGCAGTATGAACCAAAAAAAGTCGATGGCGTGGAGGGAGAGGACGTGACAAAAGAGCCTCTGAAGGCCAATGCAGGGGACAGGCTGTAAGGGAGGGAGGGAGCTTTACGGAATGGAAACATAAAGGGTTAACTTGGCAGTTTCACCAGGGCCTGTTCTGAGAAAAATAAGATCCTGTGTATGACTCATCCTGCCCATCCTATGGCATTTCTCACACACCCATGTAGATAACCAGATTCTCAAAAGCCTTGGAGCCCATTTTCAAGTGCTAAACACACAAAGCTCCCCAAAGACCTCAGTTATTCTTATGAGGCCAGCTACCTGCTGCCAGGCTGGGACAGGACTGCAGCCGCCTGTCTTTTTGGTGAGATGTAAACTACTGGTTGATGCCAGGAGGAGGGTGAGCAGGGGTGGCAGAAGCCCCAACTCTAAAGCAAGATAGAAATCAGTTGGAAATACCTTTTAAGAGATAACATTAAGCTTTTTTTCTTAGAAACATCTTGTTGGCTCTATTTTCACTCAGGAGAATACAGAGTCAGTGAAATAAACTCTCCTGGTTCCTTTCCTTTTCTTTCCTCCTTTTTCCTTCCCTTCCCTTCCCTTTCCTTTCTCTCTTTCTTTTCCTTCTTTCATCAGGACCTATGAATGAACTGACAGGAGGAGGATGGCGATAGCAAAATGCAGCCTTGCAAGAGCTCACAGCCACTGGGGAGGTGAGCTGAGGGCAGCAGCCACCCTCCTTGGCTCCTCTGGGAAAAGCCCTGCAGCTTTCTTCTCTTGCACCTTTCTTCTCTTCCAGCTTTCTTCTTTTCAGATTTCCCCCCCTGATAGACAGGTGTGACCCCGCTCTGGGGGCGGGCAAAAGGCAGGAGCTCAGCACACAACATTTCCCCTCTTTTCAGCTCAGAAGGATCCGTCTCTTTGGTGCAAGTTCTTGTTCTGGTGCTCTCACCTTCTAGTAACATCCACCACAGCCACAAATGGGAGAGATTCAGCTAGTGTTGGGCAATGTTCAGAGGGTAAAATATTAATCTCCTCTGTTATCAACACATACCCACGTTACTGGTCTTGAACACAGCCCAGCCTGGGAAAAGGGGTTGTGCACATGTCCCAGGGATTTTTGGCGGCTGTGGAAGCTCCTTAGAGACCAGGAGTACCATTTAGCCCAGAAATAGTTTTGCTGGACTCTCAGTCTTGCTGGACTAAATGTCCCTCAGCAAATTTACACCATAACTTCTAAAAGACAACAAAGCAGATCCAAAAACTGGGAAGAAAGAGATTTTATGCATTCTTGAATGAGACAGTTTGATAAAGCTCAAGGGAAGATTTCCATAGCTAATGCAAAACATGAGTAAATCTACTCCTGCTAACAAAGGGCAATAAAAGAGAATGTTTATAATGAGTTAAATTCTACAAATTATTTGTATCTGTGTTGACACCTCATTTTTATATTTCTGCTTAAAGGGGTCACACATCAAAGCTCAGTCACCCACAAATGGCAACAAGAATAACTGCTCTGTTAAGGTAAAAGCAAAATGGTTAACTATGTTACTGGTTATTTTTAAGCACTCAGATTTCATTAAAGAAACATTCAAAGGCAAAATAAAGCATCAGTCATCAAATGTTTGTGGATAAATGTACCAGCTTACTGCACTGAGCAATGAAATGGGTTGGGGGGGGGGGGGGGGGGGGGAATTTGCAAGTAAGTAATGGCTTCTTTAACACTAATGTGGCTTAATTCTGAATTAAATCCTTGTCCTGCAAACAGAGACTGTCATAGAGATCAGTATTACTTCATCTCCTTTTTTTCTTCATTTAATGTCATTACAGAAAGCCCAGTACTCCAGAAACATTTGCTGTTACCCAGCATGTGTGTATTAACAATAACTACTTTATGCTCCTTTGAAAGAATGACCAGTATGCCCTAGAAAGTACATTAAAATATAAATTAGGGAAATTTTGAAATATCCCATTGGAACTCTCAAAAGAGCAATACATTTAAAACAGCTCAGAATTTGGCTTTGAATATAGCTGAAGTCTTCTCAGAGAGAAAATGTGCTAAATTCTAAGGATCACATGGAGATATTTAAAAATCAGGCTATTTTGATTTGGAGACTGAAAAAAAAAAGAAAGAAAAAAGTTTCTACATTGAAATTAAGGCTGGATGAATGGTGCAACAATTCTACAATTGTGGGCCATGACAACCAAAGTAATTAAAATACAAACAGGTTAGCTGTAGCTGTGACAGCTCCGTCTCCTTCACAGGATGATTCATTCTCATGATTTTATAGGCAATGTGGTAAATCCGGGGTGGGAGGGGGAAAGCTCGTGCTGAGTTAAGCACTGAACAGGCCTACACTGATCAGCATCCCCAATTCCAGACACTCTGGAGGCTAAACAAAGTAGTTGGCTAAGATTTCACCAAAAACCTGGGGCACAGTGGGTGAGCTGTGAGCCCTGGATTCAGTGACTAAGTTCCTGGTGCCCTGTGCCACTGGGGACAGCATGAATGATGGAGTCCTGTGTCCAGAGCTGGGCCCCAGGACAAGGAAGATGTGGGACTGTTGGAGAGGGGTCAGAGGAGCCACGGAGATGCTCAGAGGGCTGGAGCAGCTCCCCTGTGGAGAGAGGCTGAGGGAGCTGGGCTGGGTCAGCCTGGAGAAGAGAAGGCTGTGGGGGGACCTCACTGCAGCCTCCCAGTCCCTGAAGGGAGCAGAGGAACAGGAGGGGAATCAGCTTGTTCAAAGGGCAGAGACTGGCAGGACAAGGGGGATGGATTAAAGCTGAAGGAAGGAAGGGTTAAATTAGATACTAGGGGAAAAATTTTTCCAGAGAGAGCGGTGAGGGGCTGGAACAGGCTGCCCAGAGAGTGGGTGGGTGCCCCATCCCTGGGGGTGTTCAAGGCCAGGTTGGCTGGGGCCCTGGGCAACCTTGTGTAGCTCCAGGCCTGGAGGTTGGTGTCCCTGCCTGTGGCAGGGGGTTGGAGCTCTGTGACCCTTGGGGTCCCTTCCAACCCAGACCAGTCTGAGATTCTATGATTCTATGATGCTGAGCACCAGTTTCTAAAGCATACAGGGCTTAGGGCACCACAAGGCTTGTCCTAGGCCAAACTGCATTTTGACATTGTTTAATGGACTGTTACAAACATCCTGGCTATTTTACCTGCAAATCTCCTGGGTTTATTGTGGGGAAAGTGCTGGTGGTAGGCAACTTTCTACTCATCAGAGAATGAGTACTTACAGTTATCACCTGATTTAAAATTTTCTTGTCCAGAGGTCCTTTCCAACCTCACCTAGGCCTGTCTTTTGCAACCAGCAATCATTAACCCACAGCTTCTTTCTGAGCTTCACAGCAGTCTCACAGGGAAGAAGAAATGTTTTTAAGAGAAGTCAGCTGGCCCATTGTCATCTTTTAAACTAAAATTCTAAAGAAGAGTTTTTTCAGTCCTACCCCAGCTTTTCTCTGTTCTCATTTTACTACTTAAAAAGAAAAAGGAAGAAAAAGGAGTAGGGAAAAAGGAAACCATAATAGTATCAGAGTTTTCATGTTTTGCTGAAGAATCCTAGTGGTTTAAATCTCTCCCAACTTTAATGAACTCACTTTTCTCAAATAAAAGTTTAACTTTACTCCCACAAAAATTTGGATCAGACTATTGTAACTGTCTCTGGGAACCAGGTGATATTAGGATATATTATGAACATTGAGAGCACAATACATATTCCTTAACCCCAAAATTTCTTTGAACAGTCTGTCTTTTAATCATGGGCTTCCCAAACAGGCCCTCTGTGGGCTTCATCTGTAAGGGAAGAGCTGATAGTCTCCACTCAAAAAACGTCTTCCTCACCCTCTTTCCCCAGGACAAATAATCCCAAGGCCACATTAATGATGATAGCCTAGCATACCCTCAGCACAACATTTTGGCCTTTCAGCAGAAAACTCAAGCAGAGTTGCCTGCTGTTGCAAATGCCAAAAGTGTGGCTGGAATCCACCTTACTTTCTCCAGGAGGAATTAGAAATTACCTTCTGAGGGAGGTTGTATCCACTGCCAAGTGAGAGAGTGGGGATTAACCAGAGGAACCCGACTGATCTCTGTGTGAGGTTTTGTTTGAATGAAGCTCTGGTTGTTTTCTACTGCAACAAGCTGCAAAGCAAAGTAACTTGCGGGGTGCTGTGAGGGAAAAGTTTGGTCTAAGGGCCACTCTGCTCAGGACTGTGTCCTCCCAAGTCAAAGGCACACCAGCACACCGAAGGAAAATTCTCTGTGAGGATGCATCAGTCAAACGTACAGCAAAGATATACCATCTCCAGGCTTTGAGCCCAGCCAAAACACAAGGTGAAGAGCAAAGCATGCCTGCTTATGTGAGTGCACAAGCCAGTCACAGCCTTGGTTGTGTTGGGAGAACTGCCTTTTGGGTCTAACTGAAAGGGGGATTTATTGCCCCCCCTCCATGCTATGAAAGCAGGGACAGTAGCTGTAGCAGCTTGGTGACCATCGAGTATGTTCTGGACACATGAAAACCTTCCTTCCCTCCCCAGATGAGATATCTGCCTTCAGTTCTGGTTGTAAACTATTGTACAGCGTGTCTGTGTTTTGATTATCATGAAAATGACACCCTGGGGGTACCTGCACTGTGGTTCTCTGTACGTTTCACTAAAGGAGTGAATGAAATCATCTCTGGCAGCCTAGTTTGCACAGTGTCTGTTTAGGCAGTACACAAACAGGATCCTTTTTATTTACCTCAGTTGCATAAAGCCAAAATTCATTCAGAGGATTTGCATGTTTGCAGGCCTAATCATGTCAGGCCAGTGCACATTTGCAACTCTGCCCTCTGTCAATGGCTGGAATCTGGAGATCTGTCTGATTGCTGTTAGAGGCATCACCAAGTGCCAGAGGCACTGGAGGGAGCAGGTAGGGGTGCAGTAGCTGAGGGTGTGAGCAGACAGATGCACCCATCCATGCCAGCCATGGAAATACCAACTGAATAGCAACTGGCTGTGGCTCATCTATTGTTCCTGGTTAAGTAAATAACACCAACTTCCTGTCCCTCTGGAAGCTGTACATGTAAACTGAAGCTTCATGCACCCCAGCTCTTATTGCTGAATTGTTGTCTCTTCATGCCCAGACTTGCCTAAAATGTTTAAACCAAGGAACAATAAGGAGGGACATATTTTTCAGGAAGGCTGAGCTTTCATTGAAGTAGAGCCTAGAACTCAGAATTCCCCAAGGACTCTGAGGGCTCCTGTTTTGAAATTACAGGTAGAGTTTTTAACCAAAACTGTATTTATTGAAATCTATTGACATTTTAAGCACGGCTTCACTGCACACGAGCTGAGGTTCTTACCTGGTATCAATGTCTTCATGTCCTCCAAGACACTTCCTTCTCACCTGAATCTAGCAGAGCTTTGCTCCTGTGCTAACTGATTTACATGGAGGTTTGGGTGAAAGCTCCAGCCCCACTTCCTTGGCTGCTAACCTTACACAACCTGCACAAGTAATTTAATATTTGAATGCTGATGACCCGCCTAAAATTCTTTCCACACCCCAGGGAAACCGTACACATTCCCCCCCAACTCCCTGAAACACGATCGTGGAGCAGCTCTCTTCACTGAAAGGTGGCAGTCTGTCAGGCTGGGTACCTGGGCAGGGAAGGAGGCAGGAACAGCACCAAGCGTGGGACCTCACACTGTGGCTGATCACACCTGAGCCAAGCCAGGGTCCCAAGCCAGGGAGTACTCATCTCAGAGCCAGCTCTGCAGTGGAGATTCACTGTCACATGAGGGTTTAGATCATTTGGATTTCATTCCTTAAGTGCCAAATAAAGACTAATATAAAACAATATATTAAAAAATGATGTTTCAATAAGCCCCTTTGCTGGAGGCTCTTATGTTCACCTCCTTTCCTGTGTTTCTGCATGGATTTTAGCTTGCACCAGAGGCAATGTCTGGAATATATTCTCTCTTCTTTCTTTAAGAAGCGATTGTGTTGGATAAGAAGGGGATAAACGACCCAGTTTTATGTAACTGTGGTTATTACACCCTATATCACAGTTAATTCATTGTTTAACATGAGGCTTTAATTCAGTTGTCTTCATCAACGAGCTACTTTGTGTCCATATGGCTAATAAGTGTTATTCTGCATTCAAACTAATGGGAAAATAGAATGTATTTTAACAGTGCAGCTGATCTAACAAAAAACACATCTGAGGAGGATTAACATTTCAAAGGAACTATTTGCTCAAGTGAGCTGTCTCTATTATGATCTAAGGGGGGGGGGGGGGAGTTGAAGAAGAAACCTTGAGTAACATTTTCATTATGGTAGCTTAGATACTGGAAATTAAATAGACCCAACTGAATTATAAAAACTCCTTGTACTTGAGCCTGGAGATAATTAAAACTATTTTACCATGTGTCAATGATAACAAATGCAAACTGGTAGAGATGGAAGGATAATACAGTACTGTAAATACTTTCTGGCAAACAAAAATATTGCTCTCTTTAACCATGGCCTGTAAAAAACCCCCATGATTTACCAGAAAGCATAAAGAACAGGCCGAACTGTATCAGTATGTTTTTATGGAAGACATATGGCTCATTCTCACTTCTCAGAAATGTGTGGCTCTGGTAGTAGGCAATTGTTTTACTATGGAATACGAGCACAACTTTAATTTAGATTGAAAACATGACAGGTTTCCAATGCAAGGCAGGCAAGTTTGGTTTGGGTTTTTTTGTTGTTGTTGTTTTTTTAAATCCCCATTTCTCCAATTTTTTAAACCTTGTTCTATTTACAGCTGTCCTTTCACTCTCCCCATCTGATGGGTAGGGGAAGCAAGCACCTGCTTGCACAGTCAAAGCCAGCATTGCTTCTCCCAAGCCAGCTGGCCAGGGTGCCATGCCGAGTATGTACTCCTTCCTCTCCAGAGACCAAATGCATCAAGCACAGTGTGAGAATGGTCTCTGCCAGCCCAGGATCTAGGGCCTGGCTTTCTGCAATTCCACAGCTGTGGAATCTGGCTGAAAAATAGCCTCTCTGATGAAGAATTCATCCACTTTGCTCAAAGGAGTGGAAAGAGTTATTCCCCGTTTGGAGATCCAGGGTATCCAGCACTAAGGTGGCGTTGCAGACTGAACACTGGATGTTGGAGTCTTATCATGAAGAAGGATCTCAGAGTTTAGACATGCTTGAGTAAGCCAATTATTTCAATTCCTGAAGCTATTGTACCCTTCTGTAGTGTACAGGACAAGTCTGTGTGGCTGTAGGATGCTTACGATGACAGTGTCCTTTCCAGGAAGCTACACCTTCAGCACAAGACTCCACTGTCAGATCCTGCTCGTTCACCTTAGGTTCTTTCTGGTCTAGGGAGCTACTGATGGCAATATCTGGATGGACTTTGAGGGATACCACACTGTAAAGTCAACAACAGGCCATGGTCATATGGCTGGTACAGTCTCATAAGTAGCGTCAGCTGGTCTTGAGCTACTCAATGGGCCATTTGACAAACATCTGTCAGGAACTGAACACATTCCTGAATTCCCCATGAGTGGCACTATTGATTGGGAAATCCCACTTGCACTAGAGGAGCAGAGGAAAGAAACGGACCCACTGCTGATGTGGGTGGATACATTCATTCATAGCGTGGACTCAGATGTCACCGCACAGGAACTGGCTCTCCCCATGGCTGAAGGGTGTACAGTGACTTTCTAAGACTCATGGCTGCTGTACTGATGCTGAAGACTCAAAGGGTCCTGGACTATGAAAGAAGATACACTCCTTGCAGTGATATTAAATGTGGATCTCTGCTAATAGATTCTACAAAAATACACATCTGTCTCTGTCTCCTGGAGGGAGATGCCTCAGATATCTGTACTGGCGACCAACACCAGTATATGGACTAGGACCTTTCCAACCCCCTTGGACAGGTATGTCCAAGGCACACATACTTGTTCAAGGGTAAAAACATCAGAAGCTAATGGCCATCTTCTAGATCTGTCTGTGGGTCTCCCCCAAACTAACAGCCCATTGATGACTATCTAACACCAGATGGTAATTATGATGCATGTCCAGAGCTGTTATAATATGCTTTAAAGGACAACCCTCCAGCTGTTCTACTTTACTGTCAGTTTACTGGAGAGGGGCTAAGATGTATGTGTACTGGGACGTGCAGTTGCAGCCTCAGAAAGATGGAAGATCCAATGTCCAGCACTGTGGAAACGTGTTCAGCTGCAGGGAGGGTGGATCTCTGCCAACAGATTGTGGCCACTGTAGTTACTAACAGGTATCACCTTATTTTCACAAGAACTTTAGGAATTGAAATGTTTTGACTGCTCAGATTAACACTTAAAAATGAAGATGGGTTTGTTAAAAGGGCACAGTTTCTCCAAGCTCTGAGAAATGTGAGATCTGGTTGCTGGAGTGAACTAAAGTTCCAGGCATTGAAATGCAACTCAGACTGATGCCACACAGGAAATGTAGCAGTTGAGTTGCAGACTCAATCTTTAGTCCTCTGGTTTTCTGTATATGTGGTAGTTTCTTGAACGTGAACTGTCATTCTCAAGCAACATAAATGCACCTCTATCTTTAAATGTATTTTTTAAAGACAAAACACATTGAATATTTGTCAATAATTCCTGGAACAGCCATAAACTCTGGTCACTTGCTATCTGGCAGAAGGGTCTCCCTGTAGTGCCCTGGTTTGGTCTACCTCTTCTATGCTACCCCCAGATGAGAAGCTCTGAGGACCAGGCTGTGTTCTGTGGGCAAAGCCCAGTGCAATGAGGTCCTTGCCTGTGAGCATGTTCTCACAGCCTGCGACAATAACTGTAGAGATAACGAGGAACAACAACTAGGAATCGCAGCAACTAGTGATTTCCTTTTCTCCATAGGATTTTACTGTTTTCAAAATGTTATTTATCACTATTATTTATTATGTGAGCTCCCTCTTGTGTCTTATTTTGCACCCGTGTAATCCTATTGTTTGGCTTCAGGCCTTCTCTTTTGGGGTGAAAAAAAATCTCATTTTAATGCTTTTTATTCATTCTTTTAATATTTTTTATTTTCCTTTTCAAGACAACTTTGGATTTATTCAACTGATGGGAAAATGAGGAAAAAAACCCCACACTAAACAAAATTCAACAATTAACAAGAAATATATTCCTTGCCACCCAGTGCTATTCTCTGGTTCTCACACAGGCCCTGTTGCAGCTGAAGGCAGTGACAGGTATTGAATTCCATTCAGGGATGGCTCGATACAGAAAGGAGTTTCACCTATGATTCAGAAAACCCACTCAGGGTATTTCTGTAGCTGAATGATAGACAAAGTTACACCATTAACCTTGCAACCGTTGGCATGTGAGCACAAGTGCCTATCCACATGGAAACACTGGCAGCGCTGAGGCCTTTCAGATCGTGTTGCTCACCCGTACTCCCAAGGGAGAATTTTTAAATGCTGGGAAAAAAGGAGAAACCTTGGCAGTGGCTAAAGTTTACATACACCTATTGCTCTTTGGAATGACTAACTCTACCCCAAAAATGACTCATACAGTCACTGTCTTTGATCTGATTGCATTCGTTATTATTTTTATTAATGATAATAACAGCGCTGCAGTCATGCCTCAAGGCCCCAGCTGAGATCAAGGCTCTGTTTTGATAGGCATTGAACATGCTGGGAAGATGAGACAAACCTTGCCCTTAGGAGCTTACACCTGAGCTGAAGAAGACAGACAAAACGCAGGGAGAAGGAAGTAGCATTACTTTCATGCTGCCTTAAGTGATTCGTCTGAGGCCGGGCGGGTATTTGGAGGCAGAAGGGGCAGCAGGGGCTGTGCCCAAAGCCTGTGAGTGATGGGGGCCCAAACTGGGCTCACCTTCATAAAATGGCCACTTGCAGCAGGAGGGGCTGCAGATTAGCAGCAGAGTAGTGCAGGATCCCAATGAGGCTAGAATGATTACAAGCAGAAAGTGGCCAAAACTGGGTGAAGGTGGGCACGATCACCTGTCCATGTGCCAACTTGCGTGGCATGTCCACCATGCTCATTGCAAGACCACAAACCAAATATCCAAGCCATGCCCTGCTTCTAGCCTGCAGATTTTAGCCTCTGTTGAGCCCTGAACTTTGGCTGTTTGCCCCCAAATCAGTTTGTGGATTATCTCTGTGCTAGCTCAAAGCCTGCACCCCAGGATGGAACCAGGCAGTAATTCAGCTTCACCTCCCAAATAATCTCTCTCCCCTTGCAAGACCATAGCAGTCTCGTGACTCCAACTGGAGAAGCTGGAGACTGGCAGCAGAGGTGAAACTGTTCTCAATTATCATTAGTGTTCTTGGCCAAATCTTCTTAGGAAAAAAAAAATATGCAAAAAAGCTTGAAATTAGACCCCTCTTGCTACATTTTGGCACCTAAATACATGACCTGCTTTTGCAAGAGTGCTGACAGCCGTTGGTATGGCAACTGTGATTACTGGAAATTTCCAGGGGCTTGGCTTTTGGAAAGCTGGCCAGTTATTTGGGTGCCAACATTCAGGTTTAGAAACCTAAATTTAGACACCCTTTTTTTTTTCTTCTCTTCCAATCACATTTATTTATTTATGAAACACTGATCACAACTTTAGAGACATGCAGGACACAAGATGTACATCCAAGAGCTCTAAGGGGCCAAGGGTAAAATATGCCAGAGAACCATTTGATTTATCAATGGATAAAAAAGGTGCAAATGCACAAGCTATCTGGAGTACACTCAAAAAGGACTATATATCTAAAAGCACTTTAACTCTGAATGCCCATTAACACCCTTTTAAGGTGGCAATTTTCTGTCAGTGAGAGTTTAGAGCACCTCAACCAGGGGACTATCCAGTCCATTGAGTTTAAGACCACCTCACTGGATGGATGTATATTGCTTTTTTGGAGATCATTTGTTTCCTTCTACACACTGTGGTAATGAGTCCCACAGTTTAATAGGTGCTGTATACACCGTAGATAGTCTGAATATAAAGCATAGACACTGAGCTTCAGAATTTGCAGAAGCATCTGGCTGCAGGTATTCATTAAGTGATATACTATGGGACTGCTTCTAATATAGAATCATAGAATGGCATGGGTTGGAAGGGACCCCAAGGATCACAGAGCTCCAACCCCCTGCCACAGGCAGGGACACCAACCTCCAGGCCTGGAGCTACACAAGGTTGCCCAGGGCCCCAGCCAACCTGGCCTTGAACACCCCCAGGGACAGGGCAATATACTTATTATCTATTTCCTTTTAAAGTGAAATGTGGACAAACTTCTATAAATTCTGCTAATTTAAACATGTATTTTTTCCCTGTATCCGTGTAGTTTACTTGCATTTATTTCATGTAGCTTCTAGATGATCCATTTCTGTTGCCATTTTTTAAGGGACAGTATTTAGAAAGAAAGCAGTACTAAAGATGCATGTGGGTACAATGGATATAAACAAATGTACCTGTATGCTTAAACATGTGAGTATGCACACATATGAAATAAATATGTATATTTCAATGTGCACATGTGGAAATATATGGGAAAAACTTACTGATAAAGCCCTGAGAAAAGTGTTTTTGCACCAGCAAATCCACATCCAAACCTTTTTAGATGTGTTTGGAAAGAGGGTATATCAACAGGCTATAATGACCTGGGGCCTTCATCCTCCCCCAAGGCCATCTCTCTGCTGCTGGAAGTGCTACAGTCTCTCTCAAGGGACACTGAGTTAAAAAGTATTGATATTTTATAACGACTTTTTGACAGTTGCTCACTGGCAGCAAATTTGAGGCTGGCACTAAAAGTGTTCTGATTTATCATTCTTGTTCTATCCCAGACAAGAGTTTGGGGTTTGTGAGCAGTGAGGATTTGCTTTCATTTCCTACACATTTCAGTGAACCATCTTCAGCAGGCTGCTAAGTATTCAAACCGGTACTGAATGAGTTCACTCCATTGCTTGGATGTCCTCTGGACATCAAATCAAAAGTTTGGTTTCCTCCAACTAGCAAATTCCATCAATTTCTAATATTAAAGAGAAAGCTAAATGACAATTCCAGCCTGGAACTGGCTGACAGGCATCTACCAGGCTCCAGGAATTAATCTAGAGGAAATGGATACATCTGAGATTGACTTTATTTTCTTCCAAGATACCCAGGAGCTAATATATACTCTGTTCATTCCAAAAACTCAGAGAATACTGCCCAAAAATAAAGAAACTGAGACCAGGGATTAGCCCACATCTGCTTGTTGTACACAAAGTGTCCTTTCATCTTGGGTGAGAATTTTCTTTGCAAATGATTTCTCTTATGTCAGTCATGTGGCTCCTGTGGCAAAGCACACAGGTCTATTAGTGAAACTGCTATTATAAAAGGATAATTAACTTACTGTGTGGTGCTGCAAAGGAGCACGCAGTTTGGCATTCTCATATCCTTATCATGGGTAGAGGTTTATGCTCTGCAAAGTAGTACTACAGATAATGCATATTATCAGGCATTTCTGTTTATACCACCAATTGCTTCAAGAAAAAGTACTCCTGAAGTTCAGCATCTTAGGTAACAGAAAGGGAAGTCACCATAGCTCAATGGGAAGGGTCTGAGGCACGAGCAGAGGTGGGTGTCCCAGCACTGGCTCCTCCATCAGAGCCTTGGAAGACCTTTTGCTCCTCTGTAACAGAGTTCTTATTTGGAAAATGCTTCCAAATCACAGGTTCTGGATACTTTCGTTGCTCTTCCACTTGCAACGACGAAAACCATTTTCCTCTTAGTGTTTCTTTTCTGGAAAGATTAAATCTGTCTTCACAAAAATAGTATTTTTCAGGTCTGTCCACATCACACCTAACCAAATACCCTCTACATCCTTCTATCAAATTAAGTAAAATATATTAAAAGTAACTTAGAAGTAAGGAAAGCTAAGCAGATGGTATCCATGAATGTAGTAAACACCCAGTTAGAGTTGATTTCCTTGCAAAAATTCAGTAAGAAACAAATCTTGAAATATTTATACATATGGAAATGAACTATGGAAAAATAGAGAATATTGTCTATACTGTGTAGCATTTTGCTGTTCACTGTCTCTTCCCCTGCCTTCTACTCTTTTTTCACATCTGCTTTTATTCTATCTGATGAAAATCATCAGACGATTTTTTATTTAAACAGTCTAATTGCAGCCAAGATCTCTGGTGCCATTGAAGAATGACCATGAGAAGGGGCCAGTTTGTATTCATACTGCTCAGGAACTCCTCTGGCTATTGGACCTCAGAGAATTCCAGTGTCATACACGCTTCACATGCTCCCTGAGGAGAGCAAAAGTCATGCTAGTCCTTCACTTGATATAGCTCTTGTACTGCTCCTTGGTTATTCTAGGAATGAAACTGGGGAGCTGTGGCTGTTTCCTCTCCTCTTTGTGGCTCATAAACTGAATAGTCCATGCAAGGGTACATGTCTCTGTCTGTGCAAGAGCATGGAGAGAGGAGGCTTTTCGATGAAGACGTTCTATGAGCCCTGTTTTTCTGAGATGTCACCTTGCCAAATTCCTTGCATGTAAAGGTTGGGCAATCAGTGTGCCTATTTTCTGATACTGGATCTTTAAAACAAAATCTGCCTATATTTATGACCCTTTAATCTTCAATATATTCTAATAAAGTTCTGAGGATCATTTCTTCAGGTCTACAAATGCCTATTGCACCTGAATGTTTTAAGTTATTCTCTAAACATTTAACATGAGGGAAATTAAAGACTGCAGAGACTCAAAGTAAAAGTTTCTTTTGGTTGACAGCTGTTTTATTTCAGTAGAGGATAGGGATCATAGATGGAAAATTGAGATTAGAACAATTCAAACCAAAAATTAGTTCAATGTCTGTTTTTTTTAAAAAATAAGGCCATAGTTGAGAGTGTGATAGTTTGCCCATTTCAAGAGAGGACTGACTAATTTGTAAAAGGCATGAGATACTAAGCAGGCTGAAAGTTACTGGGCTTCCACCATACAGTCAGGGGTGTACCTTTCCTGTGCACAAGGCCAGACTCTGTAGCTGAAAAAAGTGAGCCTGCCTCACAGTCTAGATTATGAAAAGTGCCTGATACAGAATGGAGGTGTGTGCTGTTAACTACTCTTTACTATAAAAAACCCAAAACAATAGCATTTATAGCTATGTCAAATATCAACCTATTGTAAAGATAATCTGTTACTTGGGGAAAAGCCCTACGGTTGTCTATTCTTCCCACTTTCTGGGCAGCAATAAGGTGAGACAGTAGATAATTTATTGCTTTGCTCTATTCCTCTTCTGTATTAACAAGAAACATAATTGTGTGGCTAAATGTTTTGCCACTTAAAAGCTAGCATTTAATTTTGTCCATCTTCCACTTAGAACTTTCCCCTTGTCTCCTCTCTGGCTGCTGGCAATGCATAATTATAATACTGTGCCATGCCACAAGAGCCATGGAGCAGCACAAATATAATGGGGGAACATGAGCATGGTACAGCTTCTCATCTGAAACACCCCTGCTAATTCACTGTGGCCTGAAACCAGTAATGAAAGCAGACTCACACGCAAAGGAAGGTCTGCCTATTACTTATAGGACAGAGCTCCAAAAAGCTAAATCCCTCCAGGCACATAAAAACACTCTTATCAAAGGAGCTGTTCATGGGCACTCACACAGTGCAAGGACAACTTGGGTTTTTCCATGATTAATGGTAAATTTGGAGGAATGCAAGCCACACTATACTCAGGGATTAGCTGTTTATCAAGCAAAATATATATTGGGAGCAGGACCAGCTGGGGCTGCCGAGCTACACACATTCGTTTGTTAGGTGTTCCCTTCCTCTCCCATTTCATAAGCAAATGCAGAGGGTGTATGTATGTGAACCCTAGAAAAGTCCCTTAAAGAATAACTGCCCACAGAAAGTCTGTTCTGCCCTGAATGCAGTCTCTTCTGTCTTCCAAAGCACTTGAGGTCAAGCTTTTATGAAGACATAATGTCTCCCCTTATTTTTTCCACCAGCATAAACTGAGCTTCATAGACTGAACTGGTACATTGTAACTGATATGCTTTCACTTAAGGCCATTTACACTGCTATTATTGCTTATTTCCTCTGCTATCCAGCTTCCTAGAGGTTATGCAAATCAGAGATGTGGGATTATTTATGTCAACAGTAGCTGTTTTATTAGAAAGCCTGTCTTTGAAAAGGTGGTTTATGTACAAGTCGCGTGTGAAGTCCCAGGCAGTGCAGACAGCAGTGCCAGAGTCCTGCCATGTATTACAACTCTGGGGTCACACTGGTGGACTCACTAGAGCTGCTGACTTTAGTGGGACTGAGCTGACTTGGACAGCAATTGAATCTGGACCGTCTATAAGAAGAGAAATATGTGATGGTAAACATCTTTTCCTAAAACAAAGCTTTTAGGTGGGTTATGAATAGATGTCATTTAATTCCCAATACCCAGGCAAAGACACAGATCTTACTGTAGAACACTGTTTCAGGGCAGTAATGCCACACTGGCTAACATCTGGTCCCAGAGCTGTAAGCAACCTCTTTCTTATAGTCCATAGAGAAAGCTACATCCTGAGACTTACAGGCTCTCTCTAGGCGCAAGTTTTCCTTTAAGGACCTTCACAGCAAAGATTCAGTGAAGGTAAAATGAAGACACAACTACACAGGTTTAATGCCAGGTAAAAACCCCCATGGAAATCACCAGAGAGGGCAACATCAAATCATAGGTAAACTGCCCAGGAGAAGTGCTTGGTAGAAGAGTTCAGCCCCATGACCTTTCTGATTGCTACCCAATCAGTTAGTGGTTCCTCTGCTGAAATTACCAACCCCAGTGGCACCTGTGATGGTGGTTTCTGTGGTCGGGCACCTGTCTGCTAGAAATTGGGTCAAGGCCTGGTGACTCAGTTCTCAGAAAGCTGCCAAGCAGCTGTCAGATGGTGGGAGTTTTAACTGTTTTCCAGTCTTGCTATGTGTGCTATTTGCTGATTTGGAGATATGTGGTTGTGAGTATCAACTAGCTTCTTTAGTCTTTCCCTGCCCTCTGAATCCTCCTTTATTTTGACCACTAGAAAGGAAAATGTGCTTGCTATTTTTATATCCAGTATCCATTTTTAATATGGTTTGTGTGTGTGAGGGCATGTGAACAATTCTTGACTTGAATTTCATGGTGAAAGAAACTCATCCCTGTGCTGAAACGTAAGTACACTCTGCACTGCCTCAAATCAGTGAGAACTCTAAATGATCTTCTGGGGGAACAAGTTATTGTTCTCATAACTAAGAAGCCAGGGAACCCTGATTATAAAGTGGCAGTTTTAACAAAGGATCATACTCAGCTCAGTGCTCGGAGGCTTCAAGAACACTCCCAAATAGGACCTCAGAATGGGTACTCATCTTTGGTCATCTAGCTTCCCTATAGCCAATGGAGTTATGTAGATGTCTCCAGAAGGCAGGTCACCTAGAGGTGTTTAAAACAGGCAGAATGTCAGCAGTTTTTCTATTTCTTTCCTCTGACTAAAGAAAGCCTGGAAAACCTGCGTACGATGGAGGGTTTGGTTTTAGTTGGTTGGAGTTAATGAAGTGAATTCTGCCTCAGAGAGATCAGCTTATGATCATATACGGAAAATAAATAACGTTGAGAAGAAGTGGTGACAGAAGAGCTTCCCACACAAGAAAGGCAATTGACAATAGAAGACTAATCTTTCTCATTACTTCCTAGATCATTATTTCCCTTTTCCCAAGACGCTGCGACCTGTTGTCTTCCAGCAGGCAAGAAAATGTGGCTCCATCATTGCAATACTGAGCATGCAATATTCATAATACAGAGGAAGAAATTAAGGCATAGAAGGTAAATCATTTGTCTGCAGCTACAAAATATATCAGTATTAGAACCAAGCTAATTATTTTGGGGTTGTTGGTTCCCATGGCTCTTTCAGACCAACCTAATACCTTATTAATGCTTCTCCCTTCTGTATTTAATACGATAAATCTTCATTTAAGAAGCTGCAACTCCTATAACATTTAATTACTTCACTGTGCAGCTTTAAGATGTGAGTGGACTTGAAGGAAAAAAGAGGGGGTGACTTAATTTAGATTTAATTAATTTTCTTTGTCGTTTGCTTCGTAAAAGGCTTCTTTTCCAACATAAGGCAGCTATGACGTAAAAGAACTCATGAGGTGGAGACCAAGAGTTTGAAAACAGGTTACCACCTACAATGAGGCCAAACTCACACTGCACCAAACCCTACTGAAATCAGAAAGGTCTGAAGATGACTGGAAATACACAGCCTGGGAGAGTGGCATGTATAAGTATGTATTTGCTTATTAAAATAATTAAGCGTTCTTATTTTGGTCAGTCTTTTACTGGCAGGGGTTTCTGGGAGCCCCTGCTGAGCAAGCCACACAAACCGTCAAAATTTTATCCAGAACAGCCACCAAGGAAAATACATTCAGTGGGATATTTGGATGGCAGTTGGCAGCTTCAAACACTGAAATAAATTCAAATAGTCTGGGAAGGTTGAAAAGGTGGTCAGGCTGTGAGGAAAGTCACACAAAGACCAGCAGGAAGGGCTAGGTTTCGGTGAGGGAAAACACCATGACTGCAGTAGGCCCTCTGCCTGCACAGCAGTGGTTAGTGAGCAGCCATGTCGTGCACACACTGCTGTGGAAACAAGGGCAGGACACAGCCCAACCCAGCTGCCACCAGCCACCATGTCCTGGCTTGGTAGGAGCCAGAGGAGGGATGAGGTGGGAAGACAAGGCTGATGGCAGCACTGGGGCACAAAGGGCCACTGCCTCCATTGAGGAGCTGTGGAGAGGCCCACGTGTAGGCCCAGCCCTCAGTGAGGCTGTGCCTTGCACTGTCCCAGCTCAGGGCCCCCCCAAAACCTGTCAGTGCCTTGGTCACCACCCCTTGCATGGCACAGCCCCCCTGCAGCTGTCAGCCCCAGGGCCACTGACCCCTCAGCACCAGCCTGGCCCATCTCCCATGTGTTGGTGCTGCTGTGACAGGCTTCACCAGGCCCTGCCTCACCTTATCCCGGTTTTTAAAAACCAAAACAACATGAGCCCTGTGATTGTGGACATAGCTGCCAGGCTGTTCCTTTGGCTAGAACAGTTTCCTACCCTTTCTCTCTTTCCTCTTTGAGAGACAAAGTATATAGACCTGTTTATAAAAATATCTCTATTTAAAAACAGGGAGAAGAATGTATAACTGCAGAGGCAAGAGTCCAGATAGGAAGTTGCCCACAGGTTGAAGGGCCTAGTGCAAAGCAAGTGTGCACGCAGACACACCCCAACACACAAGCACACGTGCATTTTACAAAAGCAGGGTTGGAGAGCTGCATTTCTTATCTGTACAGCCAAGGAAAGTGGAATAAAGTGCCCATCTACACAGTGTCCCCAGTTTTTTATATACAAACAGAAGGAGGAAAAATACACAGATCTCCTTCAGTGCTCAGAAACAAGGGAAAAAGTCTTTTCACTCTGGTGAAGTGCTTTAATTGCTCCCCTCAGCTATGGCTGTACTTGGAGGATTTAAATTCTGCTTTCCATTCAGAGATACTGAGAAGCTGATGCATTTTCACATGCTGCTCAGTATGTCAGGGTGCATGTTCTCTTGTTGCAATGAGCTGTTACGTCTGGAGAGGTGGAGACAGTTGTTACAGGACTGTGAGGGTCAGCATCTGCTTTTCTCTGCCTGAACACTGAGTACCTATTGTAAGCAAATCTAAATGAATGACAAGGTTGGGCATGTCACAGGTCTTTCAAGTCTGAAAGCCTTAAGTCACGTGTCAGCTATTACTTTTAAATGTTTCTAGATTTCTTCACTGAGGAGAAGAATTTGAAAGTGTGGATGCAAATGACCCACAGACAGAAACTAATCAAAGAAACCAAAAATTTATTTATTTACTTATTTAGCAGAACATGACTTTAAGGATAACTTCAAGGCTTTGGAGGCTGATTTAAAACTTCTGAATGCTTGGTATTTACTACTAAGTTACATGAACACTGTTTCAAGTTGGTTTTCTGTATCTGTGGATTCTGTTTCCAGCCACAATCATAGGTTTCCAGCCTTACGTGCATTTTCCCAGAGGAAGCCAACACAGTTTAGTGCTTGCAGGTTTTATAAACTCTGCAACTCACGTGGAGCCAATTCTCTAGCCTTTCCATGTACAAAGAAAACTTTGTGTAACAAAATCCATGCACTGATACAAAAGCCTCAGTGTCCTAAAGAGCTGTAAAACCACCGATTAAAATCTGCCCCCACATTGAAAGCTGAACATGAAAGTGAAGAAGATACATTTATAGTGAAAATATCCAATTGGATTATTTTCACAAATGTAAACACTCCTGGGAACTTGCCTTTGATTAAGGGTTGCTCAGGAATACTTCTGGGTCTCAGTCATATTGTACCGTGGAAATTAATAGGGTTTAGTCATATCTATATCATCAGCCCTAAATAAATGCTGCAGACTTCATCTTCCCTTTCATGGTTGTAGATCCCAATGTGTGCTTTTGCTCTTTCCACAAAGAAAAAGCCTTTTCATTCATGCCTCTACACAATGATGTTGTTCTTCAGATGGGCTATAACTCATTCATATGAGCCACGGCTTGGTTGCTGGCTTTATAAATGTTGGCTGTCCCATGATGTGAATTTATTCTTCTCCCTATGCTGCACACAGACAAACACATTGGCTTCTCATTCCTAGTCCATGTCATTACCTCTGTGGCCAACCCTGAACTCCTGTTTATGAAACCTCAGGAGCCAGCCACAAAAATCTTGAAATACACCAGCCTGGTTCTCCCTCTACAGCTCCTGCTTCTGGATAGTATTGACTGTGGATGATGCTGATGGTGCATCTTTCCAGCTGAGATTGGACATTTGAATCCAAGAAGAGCTGAGCACTCCCCGTGTGATCACAGGGCAGTTGGATGTCCTCAGTCAGGTTCATCGCTTCTCACTTATACCAGTGTAACACTCAGGGAGAACTGAAGGCAATTCAAAAGCAGAAAGAAGGGCCAAGCACATCACAGAACTCACTTAATAAATGCAAAAGCTTGGAAAATACAGCCAGCAGAGCACATATAGCAAACAGCATATGAAACCCAGTGCAAACATTTTCCCTCAAGCCTTCAATGATGCAGTCAATCACTTCAGTCCATTAGTAATAATTCCTGCTATAGGAATGGGAGCAAGCTTTGGCTTATATGAACATCACAGTCAGAAGCAAGGAATGAAAGTTGGTCCCTGTCTTGATGACATCCAAACAAGCAAGTGACCTTTGAAAGGAATATTCATTATAGAGAGGTAAAAATGACTTGGCAATAAACTTATTTTTTGTGTCTCCGCACTTTTTAATAGGTGCAGAAGCTGACAGGTTGAAATGACATTCTCTATACAGATCATCTCCCATTTGTGGCTGGTCCAAGGATTGAAAGACAGAACACTCATAAAATAAATGCACCTAGTGCAATCTTGGCGACACAAGAAGCTCAGATTAATTCAAAGCAAGTTTAGAGAATTATCCCATCTACTGGACTCTCAGACACCAAAATTCAGCCCCCCTCAACCAGCCAGCTGAGCTCATCTCTACCTGCCTCTTGGCTTTTATTAACACTGCTTGCATGGAGGCATTCATTTGATATTTAAATTGACAGCTCAATTATCTTTTCAAATTTAGTGATATGACAAGCCAGGCGTTTTATCCCATTACAATATTTCTAAGTGACAAAATTATTTTCTCTCTCCTTGACAGTATTATTGACCTGTAATCAGCAGACAAATGGGAGAAACTGAGGTCATCTCAAAAGTAAAAAGCCAGTTAGAAAACTGTTTGGCCAATTATGTCAGTCATCTTGACTTAATCTTGCAGCAGAACAAGGAAGGATTTGTTGCTATGAACCTTGGCCCAACAAACCCTACATGGAAAACTTTCCACTCATTTGAAGGGGGGTGTCTCATACGTGTGACTTCTTGCAGTGGGGTCAGTTGGCCCCAGGGGTTGATGGAGGATGAAAAATAGTGAGGGGTCAAGGCTTGTAAAGCAAATCAATTTTCTTAAAGAGAAGATTCTTCTTGGAATCAAGAACCCCGTGGCTATGTTATAGGTCAATTTTGACAAGGTTACAGCTGCTACCGAGCATCTGGGCTAGACAGCTTTTTTGGCTGTTAAATTTCTTAATAAAGTTGGTTGAGGTTTTTCTTTGAAAGCATGTTTGCTTAAAACAAATACTTGGTGGCTTGTTTTTTTTTTTTTTAAATAAAACATAAATGGTTATCACACATGCTTCATTTATAAAGCTGTCTCTGACATGGGAACATATAAGCTGTTTGTGTGCTGTTTAATTGTTTTAGCAACATTTGTTTTTCAGTGTGTCTGCTTAGTTGGGCTTTTAAGCTTCAGGAGTAATGAAACATGCTGTAAATCAGAAAACAATAATATGTTTAATATCACTAATGCAAAGGTTTCTGCCAACAACTTGAAATGGTTTTAAATGAAGATCTTCCAGACATTAGATCTTTGAATATGGTATCAAAACCTTAGCAGAGCAGACTGTTACCTATTGTTTGGCATTAAGTATAAGCTTTCACTGAGCTGCCATGTTACAGATGAGATAAGCAATTGCATTGATTTCCTTTAGCTTGGCCATGGCTTTTGGGTGATTCACCAGTCTGCACACAAAGCTGGACATCCCCCTGGGTGAGGTCAGTCATGGACTGCTCCCCTCTGTAGGATCGAACATCACTCATACAACAGACACCACAAGGTCGAGGTGACGGGGATGTCTCCTACCTGAGTCCTTCAGGGTCCTGCTGAAGGATCCAAGCAAAGGAGCTGCAGGTCCCTGCCAGACAGGGTGAGCCAAGCACAGCCACATTAGCAACTGGGAGGAGCCTGAAGGCAGGAAAACACATCAGGCTGTGAAACTAAAGCTCTGACTTCTGCCAATATTATTCCTTTGTCTATTTATTTCCACTGGTATGTGATGGCTATAACAAGAGACTAGGGCCCAGAGCACTGAAGAAATGAGGGAATGAAAAAGATCCCTGCAAACAGGGCAGCAGACTGTGTATGCTGCAAATCACCATCAGTCCACAGGACTTGCCTGACCCAGAAATATGCAGACTTATAGGAAAAGCAAGAAGAAATTATCTGTTTGGAATAAATGTTGCAAGATGAAGATCCATGCTGTTATCCAAACTCAACTATTCAATTCTAAATATAAGTTAGGGCCAGGGTGTTTTTCTTTTTCCTGTGGGAACTGGTGGTGCTTTGTGAAAAAGGGTCATTTAGAATTGGGGTTGGAGTTTTTTTTCACATACTACCAAGTATTTTTATGCAAAGACACTGAAAAAACCAGAGTGTTCCCCAAAGAGACTAAGTAATTCCTCCAGAAAGAAGAGTAAGATCAGGTTTAGATTTGATAAATTTTTACCATATTTTTTTCTTTATAGAATTTTGTTTTTGGAATAGCAATACCAGACACAAAGAAATATAAACACTTAATTTGCTCATACTTCTCATGTGTTTAAGCATGTCTGCTTGATCTAGCTTGTTAAACTTTATTATGTACCTGATTAAAAATTCTTTGGGCAGTAACACTTGTTCAAAGAAAGTGCACTGAGGTTATGGATATTCACTTGGCCTGAGAGACATCACAATTAGCTGAACTGAAATCCTTTGGTTATCACAGAATCACACAGAATCACAAGGTTGGAAAGGACCTTTAAGATCATCAAGTCCAACCATTCCCATCCCAAGCTAAACCAGATCCCTAAGTACCTCATCTACCCTTTTTTAAACACACCCAGGGAAGGTGACTCAGCCCCTCCCTGGGCAGACTGTACCACAGCCCCACAACTCTTTCAGTATTCTTTTTTTCCATATATCTAATCTGAACCTGTCCCTGTCTATCTCTGTCCTGAGTAAATCATCCAGCCAAACCTTTAGCTGATGGACAGCCAGAGCACGGGGCATTGCAAAGGGCATCTGGGACACCCATGTCATGACATTTGGCCATGCCTGTGTCTGAATGCTTCCTGTTTGTTGGAGTTAAAGAATGAATTGTTTCAATGCAGGGGAAAGAGTTTGCAGTTAAATTAAGGATAGATTTATCCCTCAAGTTCCACCCCAGAAGAAACGACTCGGTGTTATCTAGGCTGATGGCAAACCTGCACATTTCTCATTTCACCAGGTTACTCAAAGCAGGTTAGCCTCCACAAAGAAGTTTTTTACTCTTGCAATACTCCAGAAAAACTAATCTGAGTTTCAGGTTAACAGCATTATCTGCAACAAAGCAAGTTTGGCAGTTCAGTGTGTTTCCCCACTCTCACTGTGGGACAGGCAATGCTAAGCTTTGGATGAGGCTTCTTCTCAATCAGTCTGGCCAGTCTGAAGAAATGAGTCTTGTGAAAGTTGTAAAGTAAATGTACAGGATTTCCCTCACCAGAAGAGGCTTCAGTGGAATTATTCAGAAGAAATTAAGTCTGTACCAAGAAAAAAAAAAGCTTTTTAGGCAGAAGGTTGTTTGCTGTCTCTCAAGATTGCTCTGTTATTGCCAAGAAACCGTGGCTATAGAATTATGCCTGATATGTAGATAGATTAGGAAAATAATAACTTGGGGAACAGGTGACCAGCTCCAGTCTACTTCAGGCCCTCTAGATATTTCAGTTCAGATCAAAGCCAGCAAGCAGAAATGTTTTGCTTTTCTGTTACGTACTACTCAACCGCAGCATAATCTGTCATAATTAACAGATTAGGATCGACTAAGACCTGAGCCTCAGCTAGACATGAAGATAGAAAGCATAGAAAATTGCACAGTCAGGGAGGTTCAGAAAAACATCTGAGCTGAATCTTCTACTCCTTTGAATTTTATTTGCTGTATATTAACATAATGGAGCAATCAGTCATTAGACAGGGAGCTACAGTTTACCCATTTTTGGGTAATACATCACAATTCCTCCTTGGTCTCACAGAGCTTTATTTTCTAAAAATTCTTTTTACCACATTGACCAACACTGATTTCTTCCTCACAAAATGTAGGTCACTCCTCCAGTAAAAAAAAAATTAACAACAGCTGAAAATGGAATAGCCAAGCCCAAATACATATTAAAAAAAGAGCAGCCAAAGACTAAATTGTTGGGAGGTATTTCCTGCTATGTAAGATTAGGAAATAGCGATCTGGACTTCTAGAATTAGAATGGGAAGAAAGGAAGAAAGAAGGAAAAATGTTAAATTGAGCAGAAAACCCACCATGTTGTCTTTTTACCACACAGTGGAAAAACTGGGAGAACTGAGCAGCATGAAGAAGCTTGTGAGCATCTGTCAGAGGTGTTCCCATCTCACCACACTGCTCTGTGAGAAAAGAATCACCATGGCCCAGAACTGGACCCAGCACTCAAGGTGCAGCCTGACCAGTGTCCAGTCCAGGGGCACAATCCCCTCCCCAGACCTACTGGCCACACTATTTCTGACACAAGCCAGGATGCCATTGGCTTTCCTGGCCACCTGGGCACACTGCTGGCTCATATTCAGCCAACAACCCAACACCCCCAGGTCCTTCTCTGCCAGCAGGTCTCCAGACAGTCTCCCCCAGCTTGTAGCTCTGCCTGGGGTTGTTCTGTCCCATGTGCAGCACTCTGCACTTGGCCTTGTTAAACCTCATCCCGTCGGGCTCAGCCCATCGGTCCAGTCTGTTCATTGCAGTGGTCTACTTTAAACTGAACTGGGAATGGTCTCAGATCAGCATTTCAGCCAGACCTGGGTGTGTATCATCCCAGGGCTGATGTTTCTCTCCTACAACTCTTCTCCAGTGCAGGTTCTGCAGCATTTTTGAGAGTGCACATCGATTCTGATGGGAAAGTCCTCCAACATGTTGTGTCAGATTAAGCTGGGCACGGAGCCAGTCTCAGTGAGTGTGTGTGTAGAGATGTGCCACTGCAAATGTTGTGCCTGTAGAAAGTAAGGTTAGCAGTAGGCCAAAAATGGGGAATTCTGCACTGATCCACTTCAGTTTTGCTCTCTTTTATAGGCTGTTTCAGAGGGAGCTGAAGAGCCAGAGGTCACTGTTTTTAAGACACTTTATGTTTCCATGACTGCAAGAATATGACAATCATACCATGTATCCCTTGCTTTTAGAAAACATCCCCAGACACTGAACAGGCAATCAACTTGCCTTTTTGTACTTTGGAGAAGGCTTGTTTTTCCTTCTTGAAGAGAGTCGTGACCTGTCATTAGTTCCTTCCCCTGAAACACATCACACTGCTGACAGTAAAATGATGTTTTCATTCGCAGAATTCTACAGGGAAAAAAAAGGGAGCAGCCGTTTTCTCAAGGAAATAACCTAACAAGACCATGGTGATTACAACAATTGGCTGGAACATATCAGAAAAATAACTGCTGTGGATACTCCAAAGTAAGAAATTCCAAGAAAGGAAGTTTCAATCGCCTGTTTTAGAAACAGTTTATCTGGTGAGGTATTTCAAAGTGGTTTCCTTCAGTCACTAAATAAAATCTTTCTGTGTGGTTGATGAAAAAAAAAAAAAAGTTTATATTTCCTGATGGTTTTCCAAGGAAGTATGTGGAATATTCCTATCAAAAATCCACATGGCATTTGGAAGGATGATAAAAATTGACAATGCAGAGAGTTTTACTGCAAAAATAACATCACATGACACACACATAACAATGTACAGAATCATCAGGTTGGAAAAGACCTTTAAAGATGATCAAGTCCAACCATTCCCATCCCAAGCTAAACCAGATCCCTGAGCACCTCATCTACCCTTTTTTAAACACCCCCAGGGAAGGTGACTCAGCCCCTCCCTGGGCAGCCTGTGCCACAGCCCCACAACTCTGCCAGGGAAGAACTTTTCCCTCCCAGCTGAGCTGACCCTGCCCTGGGGCAGCTTGAGCCCATTGCCCCTTGTCCCATCTCCTGTCCCCTGGCTGAAGAGACCATCGCCCACCTCTCTGCACCCTCCTGGCAGGGCAGGGGAGGTGGGGAGAAGGTCTCCCCTCAGCCTCCTCTTCTCCAGGCTCAGCACCCCCAGCTCCCTCAGCTGCTCCTCAGAGGATTTGCCCTCCAGCCCCTTCCCCAGCTTGGTTGCCCTTCTCTGGACTCGCTCCAGGACCTCCATGTCCTTCTGATGGTGAGGAGCCCAGAACTGGACACAGTACTACAACCCAACCACCCAAAACTCAAAACTTAGCTCCTGACCCATGAAAATCTAATTGATATCAGCTAATCCCCATTGATACTAGCATATAGGAAGAGGAAAATGCTCCCTTTGAGTAGAGTTGGGAAAACCTGAAAGAGGAACTTTGTTTTATTTGGAGAAGTTGCAAAATAGCTCTGCTCCTTCTGAATACATAAACCAAACCTGGTTTGTATAGCCCACTGTATAGCCACTTCTGAAATATTCCAAAAGTTACGTGGATGAAGAACTAAGAATGAGCCAGAAAGTTTCCAAAGGGGGCAAACTGAATTAACCCACTGAATGTCCTCTGTGCTACAGTGATTTCTGCTAGCTGAAGCTCTGGATCACTGTCTCTAGTGCGTTATGAGACACGTTATGTGTCAGCAAAGCATTTAGGAAAAAATATTCTAATAGTTCAAGTAAATTTTCTGTGCAAACTCCAATTTTTCACTTCCTGTACAAATAGAACTTTTTTTTTCCCCCAAAATAGGAAATGTCAGATCACTTTTGATATTCATCTCTCCTCTGTCTCAAGGTATGAAAACAAAAATTTAGAAAAGCCTGGAAAACATGTCTTATTTTGCTATGAAAAAACCTGAACATGTTTATATTTAGGGTTTTGAAGGCTAGACAACAACAAAGGCAAGTGAACAGGCAATTTCTTGGTTTCCCTACTGAATGTAAACATTGGAAAACTGACAGTGAAGGAAAAAACACTTTTAACCTTAAAAAAAATGAAGAGTAGATTTCATTATGAAAAGTTGCTTTAAATGGATGTTTAAGTTTCACTTGCAACATGTCAAAAGATGATGTTGGAGAAGTTTTTGGTTGCCTTCACATTTTCCCAGTATAAGTCAGGAGAGTTCAACATAAATTTCTGGATTGTTTTAGTTGGTTTTGAACCTCAGCTGTTTTGCTTGAAGAATTTCACCTGGTCTGTATGCTGCCAGATTACACCTTTCACAGGTTTTGCTCAGCACATAGTGCATGTCACAGAACCATAGAATCACAGAATCACAAGGTTGGAAAAGACCTTTAAGATCATCAAGTCCAACCATTCCCATCCCAAGCTAAAACAGATCCCTGAGCACCTCATCTCCCCTCTGTTAAACACACCCAGGGAAGGTGACTCCGCCCCTCCCTGGGCAGCCTGTGCCACAGCCCCACAACTCTGCCAGGGAAGAACTTTTCCCTCCCAGCTGAGCTGACCCTGCCCTGGCCCAGCTTGAGCCCATTGCCCCTTGTCCCATCTCCTGTCCCCTGGCTGAAGAGACCATCGCCCACCTCTCTGCACCCTCCTGGCAGGGCAGTGGAGGTGGGGAGAAGGTCTCCCCTCAGCCTCCTCTTCTCCAGGCTGAACACCCCCAGCTCCCTCAGCTGCTCCTCAGGGGATGTGTAAACAGTCCATCAGATTAAATGCTATCCTTTGTGAGTAAAAGAGGAAAAAGCTGCCCAAGTTTCTTTAGCATAAAGCCAAAGTGTGTCTGGAACAATTGAAAACCAAAATTAAGCAAACAAAACTCCCATCTTCATTTGGTGGGTGCTTACGGAGATGGAGACACTCAAAACAACATCACATCTAGAGATTTAGCTTTGAAAATGCAAGTCTCACCAGTAAATATGGCCACTCAGCAGCACAATTCCTTAGAAACCATTTTCCAAGTTGAAATAATAAAATATTTTGCCCCAAAATATCCAGGGAAATAGCAGCCCAGGAAGCTCATGCTCCAACTGTATTGTGTAGTGAGACCTCAGTCATTGATGGTATGTTCATCTCCTTTGTTTCTGTCTTTTGCTTTTCCCTAACTAACTACTGGGTTTAAGCCCAAACATTAGGGTTGGTAAAAGACTGCATAAACCTAGGAAACTTAGAACCATTGAAGATGTCCTAAAAGTCTCCTCTGATTTCCAGGTGCCCTCTACATACATGCTTCTACCAGAGGTCCTGGGTCAACCTTAAATGGTGGTCTTTGATGCACTTGGACATTACAGGTGGCACAAGACACATACATGTAGGAAACTGGCTTGAGCCCACAGTGTCAGTGGCATGGATAAAATCAGAGTATATTTTCACGTGTTTTTCCTGCCCTGAAATACTGTCAGACATGGAAACTCAGCTGTCCCAGCCAAGGACCCGACTGCTATCTTTTATTCCACTTATTTACATCTCCCAGGCTGTAGCTCACAGGGAAGCTGAACCAATACATCAGAGTGACACAGGTGAGATACTATTATAATGCTAAGTATTAAAAACTATCTCGGCACTGATAATGGAGGAAAAAGCTGCTGCCTTATAAAGGCAACTGTTGGTTCAATGGCTGTGGAAGTGCAGGGTGTAGAGGGCAAAAGCTTCTTTATTCAAAGGGAAATGATGCTTTAAAACTGGCTCTATTCCAGCACTGTCGATAGACCAGTTGACTCTCCTTCCCTCTCTTTCTATATAATCTCAGTTACTTACAACATTAAAGGTCTTTAAAAGCTCCTTTCTGCTACAGAGCTCCATTTCTGCCCCCCATCACCCCGGTGAATGACAGTTTAAAAGAAGAACCAGGAGCTTTGCTGTAGATTTAGAAGTTGCTCAGAGCAAATCACTGGATGCCAAAGAAGCTGCCAGGCTACTGCAACTCACAGGCGGTTATAATCAGTGAACAAAGGCGGCGGAGGCAGCACCGAGGGGGAACCTTTTGTGAGAAATATTGACCAGCAAATTACACTGTAGACAGTGCTTTGGCACTTGGCTGTCTCAAGGTGACTCAGAAGATCCATTTAGCTCAGCAAGCTGGTTTCTAATTACATCAAACGCCTGACTGTTGTCAGTGGGCCCAATATTTTCTGAGCGGGTGCTCTTCACATGTGTCATTCATTACCTCACCCTGCACTGAGAGCCATCTCTATAGGGAGAATGGTTGGCAGCATCTTTGGCTTGGATAATTTCCTCAGAAAGTGGTTTAAAACAAAACCCCCCAAACAATCCCGTTCTACTCTGAAAAAGGAAAAAAAAAGCCCAAATACAAAAAAAAAAAAAACAGAAAGAAAGAAAGAAGGGTAAAAAAAGAAGACTACACAAAGAAAAACCCCAAAACCAGGCAAAGCCCCCAACCACCACATGCCAATTTCAATAAATACCCTGGAATGAGATGATGGCAAGCTGCTGTCAAGGGTTTACAAGTTGAACATAGTATTCCTTTCCTGGGTTTTAACTGGACTCTTGCTTTGGTGCCAGAATAACAGCTGTAGCAGCTGCAGTTGCATTTTACCACCCAGTACAGGCACCTGCTGTGGCCAAGGAAGTGAAAACCCAGGGAGATGCAATTTTCTTTTAATTACATTAGCTTGGTTTTGGCAGCCAGCCACGCAGCACAGTGTTGGTGGGGATGCGGCCTGTATGCACGATTAGAGCCTGCCTGCGGGTTCCTTGTGACGCGTGGCAGGTTACTCCAAAGAAGAACTGGGAAGGATCCGTGTTAGTGCTGATTCTTGTTCAAGAGAAATAATCAAGATTGGTGTGTTTTTCATTACATGGGGTACTGCTCTGAACTTTCAGACCAGCTTTAGGTACTTTTCAGACAGGCTGGGTCACGGCAGCCGAGTTCATACCACTGAACTGCACAGAATCAAGCCACTGTCCTGAGGAATGCCTTAAAATCAGTCAGGCTCTTTAACTGCTGCTTGAGAAAAACGATGCTGTCCCAGATGTGCCTCAGTGCAGTTTGGGAGACAACATGGTGAGGTTACTCCCAAACAGCCTGTTCCCAATGAGCTCTACAGATGAGGACATCGTATTTTGGAACCCAGGCACGCAGACATGAGCTGCGTACTGCCAATTCTCCTCAGGGCCAGAGCAGGCTTTGGCCTGTTTCGTTTGTTCCGACAGAGACAGGCAGCTACACCTGACTGTCTCTTGGTGCTGTGAAGGAGGAGGTGAGCTCCTCAAGAGGAAGAAGGTGTTCTTTGCTACTATCTGTGGGTAAAATTAATTTTTGCCACAGCAGATGCCTTCAAGTGAGTCCAGGTCTCTTCTAGGATGGTCACATTGGGGTATAACATGCTGTTTCTTACAGCTTTCATTAGCTTCCTTTTGTTAACTTACAGAATATGTAGATGAATCTACCACAACTCTACAACAGTCCTCACTTGTTCACTTCTCATTTAGCCTCAGATGCTGTCACTACCTGAATTAAAGTCTGTTTTCACATTAAACAAGCTCCTACTGCTTTTAACCTTCTGGACACCATCTGAGGAGGTGAACCATGATGTATACCTGATGAACCAAAGTACACTTTGTATCTCCATGTCCTATGTTCCCCATCTACATCAGGAAAGCTGTCTCAGAAACTGGCAAATAGCTCTCACAAGACTCTCACAGGTTCACCCTGGCATAGTGGGTGTAAGTGAGGAAGACCCTTTGCACCTTCCTCCCTAGCAAAGCCCCTACAAGAGCCAAACAGCACATCACTTGTATCATTCAGACCTGGTCCCTGGGCCACCACCAAGTGTAAGAAAAAATGCTCCTGGTATGCAGGAGCTGTCAGGAAGACCCTTCATGGGCACCTGACCAATTCAATTTCCAAGGTGACAGGGCATAAGACAGATGAGTCTCAGCACACACTATCTGTCCAGAGATCTGACAAGTCCCTGCATCCTGCAGGAGACAAGACAAGGAGCACACTGTGGACTCGTGCATGCCAAAACAAGAGCCATCTGTCTCTCTGCCCCTGTGCTATCAGAAACAGGATGGCTCCAAAACCAGTGCAAATCACATACTGTGAGTCATTCCCTCCACAGCAGAGCTGTATTGCAGACTGGGGACAGTGCAGCACATCGACATGCATGTTTGCAGGACACCACAACACTCAGTCATCACAGGAGGTTGAGATCTGGGCTGCAGTATCAACAGTTACTGTGCTTTGTTTTAGGGAACAAAGGCAGTAAAAGAAGACACAGAAATGGCTTCTGTGTCCTGTCTGATCAACTGGGTGAAATATTTGCTGAAAAACAGGTCTTGTGGTTTCTTTAGGATGGCTGCAATCATTATTCAGTGAGAGGACTGCCCAGCACAGGGAGCAGCACTAGGGATTGCCTGCAACATTAAAAGTGGGACTTCAAGGAGAAGTTTGTTTTGAATAAAATTTTCCATTTTCAAATGTGCTCCAGATTGTTCATCAGTAATGTTTACAGAAAGGACACCACAGTGGTATTTAGGAGTTAGACATGAAAAGGACAGACTCCAAGCTCCTCAAAAGCATTTAGAGTAAAACCAGGGTAAAAGAAAGAAAAAAATCTGGTAGATGTCAAGAGTAATTGTTCCTGCTTTGAATCACTACTGGTGAGAGGAGAATAAAGCCTGGAGTGAAATGACCAGATCAAATGAAATGAAAGAGTAAAAACTGGGAACGGTAAAGGAATTAACAGTGATTGTATTGAGCGTCCCTCCTTCTTCTTCAAGCCCTGCTGAGACATGGGTGAGAAGACCTAAAGCCATAGAAACCAGCTGAAACAGAAAGGCTGATTTAGATGTCATTCAGGTTTGCACGGTTCAGATGTTGAACCAGTGGTGAACTGAAAGAGAACAGCTGTCACAGGGGTTGAGTCAAGATCTTGGGCACCTTCAGCAGCACAGGGAGGCAAGTGTAAAATGCAGACTAGGAAGTCATGTATGGATAGCCTTATTCTGGCAAAATTCCCCTCTATACCCTTGTTTTAATATAATGCTTTGACAGTGCTCCTTCAGGAAGAACATCCTCCCAGGGAGAGCCTGGCAGTGCTCTTAAATGGGACCGTGGCCATAAGAATGATTTATTTTACTTCATGTTTTCTTATTTGAAATAAAAACTGAATCTGTGGCCAGTCCCTGCCCCCACCTGTGAAAGGAACAACAGTTTCCTGGGGAAAAAATGTACCTTCCAAGTCTCAGGAGGGTTGTGGATGATGGGACAACTTGCCCTGCCAGCCACAATAGGCAGATGTCTTCTTGAGACAACTCCTGGGGTAGGAAGTGTCCTCTAAGGAAAAAACAAAGTCTAACTGCCATAAAACCCGTATATCCAAGAATTTTTCTGCCAACTAGAACAGGCCTCTTTTTCTGTTGGACACATGGGACCAGGGAGACAACCCATAGCACAAGTGCTGGAGACGTTTTACCTTTGCAGCATCTCAGCCATGGCAAGGATGCCTTGGCAGACTTGTGGGGTTGTATCAGGCATCACCAACACAAGGAAAGAGAGCAGAAGAATCTTGTGTGAGTGTTCCACTTCACAGCCTGGATGCTAATGTGGTGCATTGTTTCTCCAGTATTTATTTTCAAGGCCTAATTTTCGGGCATTGCTGATACCAGCAACACCAACCAGTCCCCAAGTTACTCCTTTACAGTGTTGTTTGATCAGCCACAGGTGAAGGCTGTGTCTGCTCAGTGATTTCAAGTCATTCGCTAAGAACCAAATCTTATGACTCACTGCTGAGATTATCTGGCCATGCATCTAGGGATGTATGGGAAAACAGAGAGGAGGCACTCTTACCTATTCCCACCTTTGCAAGACTGTAGCTTTAAGAAGCATTAGCCCTGTGGTCTTTCACATTAAGTATTGCAGCAAGCCAGATGAGCTGATGGAAAGAAATCATCATTAGGCATATGCAAAACCTGAGATAACGCGTTGAGAAGCTTTCATTTTTTTCCTGCTATTGTGGCATAGCTTTGATTTAATCTCCTATGCTAATCTTAACCATGTTCTCTTCTAATTTATCTTCTTACAGTGCCTATGGCTTCATTGCCCCAAAGCTGAGATACTGCTATATATCCTTACAGATATCAGCCCACCACTCTCACTCCCCTTCCTTCCCACTATGTCCTCTCCCAAGGGAAGCAAACCATTTATTTGGATGGTGTGAATACGAAACCCCACCTTTACCATGCAGAACATCCTCCTTGCCCCATAAGCCCCCTTCACAAAGGGAAAGGAGGTTTGAAAATTACTTCTTTGATATAGAGTCTTGTTGCTAATATTTTATCTTTGGTAATCAGAGTTAGAGAATCTGAAAATTCCACCTGCCCAGGCGGCCAGGAAGGCCAATGGCATCCTGGCTTGTATCAAAAATAGTGTGGCCAGTAGGTCTGGGGAGGGGATTGTGCACTGGTGAGGCTGCACCTCGAGTGCTGGGTCCAGTTCTGGGCTCCTCACCATAAGAAGGACATGGAGGTCCTGGAGCGAGTCCAGAGAAGGGCAACCAGGCTGGGGAAGGGGCTGGAGGGCAAATCCTCTGAGGAGCAGCTGAGGGAGCTGGGGGTGTTCAGCCTGGAGAAGAGGAGGCTGAGGGGAGACCTTCTCCCCACCTCCCCTGCCCTGCCAGGAGGGTGCAGAGAGGTGGGCGATGGTCTCTGCAGCCAGGGGACAGGAGATGGGACAAGGGGCAATGGGCTCAAGCTGCCCCAGGGCAGGGTCAGCTCAGCTGAGAGGGCAAAGTTCTTCCCTGGCAGAGTTGTGGGGCTGTGGCACAGGCTGCCCAGGGAGGGGCTGAGTCCCTGGGGGTGTTTAACAGAGGGGAGATGAGGTGCTCAGGGATCTGGTTTAGCTTGGGATGGGAATGGTTGGACTTGATCTTAAAGGTCTTTTCCAACCCTGTGATTCTGCGATTCTGTGAAAATTAGGATATTCTTTTGGAGCAGCTGAGTTGCAGACTAGGTTCCATGTGTAGGGGGTTAGCATAGTTCTCAGGGAAAAAAAAAGTCTTAAAAAACTCCTTGTAGGAAAAATATCACAATCTGCAGTTACATATACAATCCATTTGCATCTGAATGTCCAGTATTATCCTGGCATTGTCTTATCTACATACAGCTGCACATGAAAGGCCATTACAGTTATGTCAAAACAAAGCCACCCATTAGAGTTCCCTGCGAACCCAGACCACGTGCCACACGCTGCTCCCTGCACCCCTTGCTTGTCTAAAAGTAACGAGCCCCTTTCCCAGACAGCTCCTATTGATCAGCTCCTGGTGGTGATGCAAATGCCTTCCATGTGCAGTCAGGCATAGCCATGAGCCTGGAGCACAAAGAGGTGGAGCTGCTCTGTGCCTTGCACAACTGGAGAGCTTCCTGCTGCTTTCCCAGTCGGCCACAGACCAGGTCTATCTACTCCACATCAATCCAGGACATCCCATTCATTTCAAGACCAGTTGCCACAGGACTCTCTGCAGGTGGCTTCCCAGGCAGGGCTTGGCTGACTTCTAGCTTTGTTTTTCTTCATGTCAGGAGTCATTTGGAGATAAAAGCAGCCCTCAGTGTGTACAGAGGATAATAGAAAGACTCAAATCATGGGCAATATCCCTGACCACGGACATTTATTATTGTTGTTGTTAGTGGTTCTGTTGCTGTAGTATCTCCTGAGCATCAACCAGTGTCAAAGCTCACCACACTTGATACTGTATAAACATATGAAGGGACAGAAAAGCCACTGAGGCCTGACCACATAAAAAAAGACAAAATAAATAAACAGTGGAGGAAGAAAAGACCCTCCAGAAATGGACAATTTAACACCATTTTCAAGAGATCTCAGAGTTGGGTTTTTTTTTTCTAAATTCTGCTCTCACTGATGCAAAAGGAAAAATTCCTTTGGGCTCCAAAGGGAATAAATAACGTTAGGTCAGCACTGAGCACCTGGGAAATGCTGTTACAAATATGGGATGAACCTTAGCAAGAAACCTAGTGCAAGGGACAGGATTCGGACTCGGATCTGGTTTCAAACCTTATCCTAATTATAGGGCTAAGAACACCTTTACATTCCTTATCAGTTTGATAGTGAAAGTAATTTCTTGTCCTAGAAGTCTGATATGCACCTGGGCTTGGTTTTTTTTTTCCTTTTTCCTTTTTTTTTTGTTTTTTTTTTCCTTTTTAGATGGCTACATAGGAATAAAACCCCAGTTATGAGACAGGATAGCACAACACTACAGCACATGCTATTTTCTGAAGGCATTTCCAAAGGCAAGAAACATTGTCCAGACAGCTTCAGGCTGAGGGGAAAGATTTTTTTCTTCTTCTTCTTCTTCTTCTTTATATAAATGGAATCATTTTTGAGGATGGAGTATTTTTGCAGGACTATCAAGCACCCCTGTGTTCTTGAGGGAGGTTATAGGCACTGCTCGAGAGGATTCATGGTACAGAGACAGTGCTGGAGTGGTTGAAACATTTATCACTGCTGGGTAAACATACAGTTCCAATTTATGTTTACCAGACATGTGGCTGTTAAGCTCACTCCACATTTTGTTGGCAGCTGCCAGAAGAGCTCTTTGCATCCAATTGCAGCATGAGAGGCTGAAAATCCCCCTGCTTTAGGGGTAGAGAGCTCCTTTCTCTGGGTTACAGCCACTGCCTGGAGTTGCACTGGCAGCAGCTCCTTCTTCCTGGGATTTCAACCCAGAATCACACACACTGCTAAGATTTGGGATTAGCACCAAAGTCCCCCCACAAGTACAATACCCGAATTTTGGTTTCTCATTCACTAGCCTGAAGCTTCAAAAAGACAGAATCTAACCCAGCAAAAACCTGCCTCTTGCTGCCCTGTGACTGCAGCAAGAGCAACGGACCCTCCCTGGCACTTTGGGACAAAACTTGCCAGCCAGGAGTGTGTTTTCTGCACCAAATCTGGGTTTGAGGACAAAGTTGCTCCTCATAAGGCATAAAGAGGCAGTGCAGAAAACACAAGGCTTTCCCAGAGCCAAAAAGCGGAGGCAAAGCTGATACTTTCAAGAACTGTGAACTCTACAAGAAACTGTCACCTAGGCAGAAATATAGCGTGTTTGGGTGACGATCTGTGTGTGTTGAGGAGGGAAATGAGTGCAGCCAACTCTTCTGCATGATGTTAAACTGTTCCTGAAGAGAATCAGGTCTCCAACAAACTGGACAGATGCTATTATGAGTAGTAAAAAGACACTATCTTTTGTCATGTTGAAAGACTCCAGCTGAAGGGTCTTTTGTGCTTCATGAAAGGAAGGCGTGTTTATGCAAAGGGTGTGCTGCAAATGGGAAAGCTAGAAATAAAATAAAGTAAAATAAAGTAAAATTAAATTAAAATAAAGCAACATTGCATTTTGCAGCTGGGTAATGGAGACTGAAGAAGGTAATGGAGATTAAAAGGGTAGACAATGGCAGGACAAGGGGGAATGGATTAAAGCTGAAGGAGGGAAGGGTTAAATTAGATATTAGAGAGAAGTTTTTTCCAGAGAGAGTGGTGAGGGGCTGGAACAGGCTGCTCAGAGAGGGGGTGGGTGCCCTGTCCCTGGGGGTGTTCAAGGCCAGGTTGGCTGGGGCCCTGGGCAACCTTGTGTAGCTCCAGGCCTGGAGGTTGGTGTCCCTGCCTGTGGCAGGGGGTTGGAGCTCTGTGATCCTTGGGGTCCCTTCCAACCCAGGCCATTCTGTGATTCTGTAATACACTAAGATCTGATGTGTTATTAAGGATACAACCCAGAGATATATATGTTAAGAAAAATTTGGGCCACAGCTGACATGCAGTCCAAAGCCATAACCAAACTGTTGCCCACTTCTGTCCTTGTTAGTGTCTGCATTTCTCTCCTGTGAGATCTCCACCAGGCCAGTGCAGTGGGAATTTTAGCTGCCTTCAACCTCAGGGACCCACGATTTAATTTCTACTGATTACAAAAATTGTCACTGTTTTGGGCCTGCCTGGGGAAGAGCCACACCAGCTGTGTGGAGAGAACAAACTATGGAAAGCCCATAAATCCTCTGAAAAGCATTAAGGGAATTTTAATATTCCTCATTAGACAAGGTTTACATGGTCCCTCTCAAATAATCCACAGAGATTTTGAGAGAGAACCCAGCATCTGCTCTGACCTCTAGTGCACTTTCACACTGCTGCCCCTTTGCCTTGAGCCCAATAATGTCTTTGACACTGATGTATCTCCCAAGAGGGCCCCCAGGCCTGGGGACAGCCAGAGACAAGCAATCCTTTACCTCCCCTGCAGACTTTGGCCAGTGATCATTGCTGAAAGCCTGTGGCAGTGTGAAAAGAGCAGAAAATAATAAGGATGGCAGGTCCATGACACAGACACCTGCTAAGGAAGCTTAGCTTCATCTCGGCTGATCTTTCCACGCAACCTGGAAGATGACCCCTGCGTTTTGACAACAACTTGGCAACCTCCTTCCTCCTTTCATCCTACAGCTGCTCTTGCAACAGTGTTCGCTGGATTGCTGCTGGTTACAGGACTCCACTCTGCCTTTATTTTTGTCACTGTCACTGACATTGCCCAGTGCATATATTACAGATGCTCTTAGTGCTTTGCACACACAGACGATTGCAGCTCTATTTTTTTCCCTTTTACACACACATCTATATATACACTCGGGGTAGAATCCCAGACTGGTCTGGGTTGGGAGGGACCCCAAGGGTCACAGAGCTCCAACCCCCTGCCACAGGCAGGGACACCAACCTCCAGGCCTGGAGCTACACAAGGTTGCCCAGGGCCCCAGCCAACCTGGCCTTGAACACCCCCAGGGACGGGGCACCCACCCCCTCTCTGGGCAGCCCCTTCCAGCCCCTCACCACTCTCTCTGGAAAAAACTTCCCCCTAATACCTAATTTAAACCTTCCCTCCTTTAGCTTTAATCCATCCCCCTTGTCCTGCCAGTCTCTACCCTCTGAACAAGCTGATTCCCCTCCTGTTTCTCTCCTCCCTTCAGGGACTGGAAGGCTGCAATGAGGTCCCCCTGCAGTGGATAAGTCTAATGCACTGTGGATGCAGCCATCCCACCCAACGTAACACATCTAACCAAATTTAGATGTCTACTTGCTGTTGGGGCATGCTGTGTACGAGGTAAATATGTCTAGAAGAGCCTCCAAGTCTCCAGTGGCCCTTTAAACCAGCCCACATCTCTCCATTGCCAAATACAGATTAGGATGCACCTCCTGAATTGGGCATCTCTTTTCTCTTCCAAAGGTTAAAGACCTAGCAAGATGGAAGGAAGGCCTTGATCAACTCTATTCTTCCAGGAAGTTAGTTCAGGGTTCTTTATTCTTCCATAAACAGCTTTCATGCAATTATTCAACAGTGCCACATTAACGACACTGGAGACAAATGGAAGCAGGCAGAGGAAAAGCCCCAGGATTCACCAGTGCATGCTGGCTCCAGGGCTTTGGCTTGTCATCTTGGGGAGGTGAAGGGTGACTGTCTGTGCAAAGGCATCTGGAGCAGGGATGTGCAGTTCCCTCTCAAGCCACCAAGTGTCAGTGATGCTCTTAGGAATGGTCTCTGCTGCAGGCATTGAAAATGCTGCTCAGGTAAACGGGCCTTTAGTTTTTGCCTTTCTGCCTTTCACAGGACATTTGGGAAGGATCTGGGATGTGAGATGAAGAGATTCAGAGAGGGATCTGCCTGGTTGGTGTGTGCCTGCTGATCCCAAAGCCATCTCTGGAAAAGATGTGGCCTGTCTTGTGTTTCTGGTGATACTCCAGGTTACAGCCATGCAAATATTGGGCTTGTAGAGAGGGGAGGCAAATGCTGAGGGACATCCTAAACAGGTTTCCCTTTGATGAGAAAATCGTCAAGGTCTAAGAGGCTTTTGTTATTTCAGCAGTTGCTAATTGAGGCAGTTGGCTTGCCAGCTCAGTTTCACAAAAGCCCCTTGCTAACTTCTAACAGCTTCAGAGGCAGAATATTAAAGATGAGATTATCTTTTAACAAGAAAAAATATGGAGAGACAGGATTTGAAAGGCAGCATTCTGGCACACAAGAGCCCAGGGGCAACAGAGGAGAGTAGGAAAGCTGAGCTGTTGGCCCTGGGAAGTCATTGGATATACCCTTTGCTGCATCACGAAGGTGTAACTGCAACATGCACATAGCATAATCGGGCAGGACTGGCAGTAAAAGCAAGAAACAGGCATTAGCACCCATGGGAAGCCAGAAGAGAAAGTCCATAGGAGCCCAGGCAGTCTCTTTTTGACAGTTTGGGGTCTGCTGCCATGTCCATGCTGCTGGAGAGGCAAAGGCAGGATGGAATGCCATCAGATCAGCCAAGCAACAACCCCACAGAGCTGCAGCAGTATGGCACAAGCGTAATGCAGCACCAGTGTGGGAATGTTTGTTCTGACACACAATCCTTGACAGGGGTGCCTTGGACTCAGGGAGAAAATGTCCAAAAGCAGCAAAATGTCTGGGCATATACATCCCATGAAGTCATTGTTGACACAGCTCCAATCAGGACAGGGGTCTGGCCTCTCACAGCCAAATTCTGTGTGTTTGCACTGTGGTTACAACAGTCTGGCTGCCTTTGGTCAGCTCTGATAAACATAAACCCCTAAGACATGCTGGGAAAGAATGGCCAAGCACCAACAGAAGGGCAAAATTCTACCTAGCAGTATTGCCTGCTACTCTGGGGGCAGGATGCTGAAGCCAGAATGGGAGCAGGGAGAGAAGCTGAGAGGAGGAAAGCTGGGCATCACGTAGAATGTGTATGTGCAGCAACCACATCTGCACTTGGAAAGTGCCTGCACTAAGGGATATGTCTTTCTCCATAATACCAAAGGGTTGTTTTTATGTATTATTTAGCTCACAAATCTGTCCAACTTAGGGTTGATTCTCCATTGCCATGTAGCCAGCTTAAAAAAAATAAATAAAGGAATGCAAAAAAGGTGTCTGATGTATTACATGAGCTTGGGAGGCTTATGGGCACACAGAGGAATGTGTGTAAGCTGTGTGAGGGCAGGATGGGTCAGCTGTTCCTCCTGCAACCTGTACTGCTTAGCCCCAAATAAATCCAGGCCAAACCCCTCAGTGTAATAGGTATGATAGAGTCCCTTATCCAGAGGCCTTTGCATCTACAGTCACAGAATCACAGAATCACAAGGCTGGAAAAGACCTTTAAAGATGATCAAGTCCAACCATTCCCATCCCAAGCTAAAACAGATCCCTCAGCACCTCATCTACCCTTTTTTAAACACACCCAGGGAAGGTGACTCAGCCCCTCCCTGGGCAGCCTGTGCCACAGCCCCACAACTCTGCCAGGGAAGAACTTTTCCCTCCCAGCTGAGCTGACCCTGCCCTGGGGCAGCTTGAGCCCATTGCCCCTTGTCCCATCTCCTGTCCCCTGGCTGCAGAGACCATCGCCCACCTCTCTGCACCCTCCTGGCAGGGCAGGGGAGGTGGGGAGAAGGTCTCCCCTCAGCCTCCTCTTCTCCAGGCTGAACACCCCCAGCTCCCTCAGCTGCTCCTCAGAGGATTTGCCCTCCAGCCCCTTCCCCAGCCTGGTTGCCCTTCTCTGCACTCGCTCCAGGACCTGAAGGTTTGGCTGTTAGCTCTGAAATCATGCAGATGCAGGGTAATGCTCACATGCTGTGGATTTTTAGGAGAATTCAGCCCAAGTGTCGTTGGCTTTGGGTTTGGTTGTTTTTGTGTTGATGTGGGTTGGGTTTTTTTTCATTCTATGTGTGAGCAGGTTAAAATCAGAGGTTCAAAAGCAGCTAAGATATTTTCTACCTATACCAACGACTTAGGATTCAAATTGCATGTGCTTTCTAACAATCCTGCCTCATTCTTTAGTAAAAAAAACCCCAACTAGTTCTTAAATTTGTACTTTAGAAGTTATGCAGGCAAAGTATTTATTTTAAAGATGTTTTTCCTGGCTAGCTGCTTTCTCTGGGAGAAGGGAAGAAAAGATCATTGCTTTTCCTTGCCTTTATGGATCCAGAGAACTCCTGAGATTGATGGAAATGCTTATTTTTAGTCTTCCTTAGCTACAAACCCAAAGCAAACAGATGTTACGATGAATAAGAGAGGAGATACCACCAGAGGTCTGTGGACAAAGTCATAAGAAGAATCACTGCCTGGGGGATTAGACAGGCTAATTTGAATGAGGAAGAAGTCCCCCATCTCTTAACAGTACATGACTGGCCATGGGAAGAATCCAGTACAAAAAAGCTCCTCATTTCCTTAAAATTTCATCTGGACACACGCTGGGAGATCAGAGAATCACAGAATGGCATGGGTTGGAAGGGACCCCAAGGGTCACAGAGCTCCAACCCCCCTGCCACAGGCAGGGACACCAACCTCCAGGCCTGGAGCTACACAAGGTTGCCCAGGGCCCCAGCCAACCTGGCCTTGAACACCCCCAGGGATGGGGCACCCACCCCCTCTCTGGGCAGCCTGTTCCAGCCCCTCACCACTCTCTCTGGAAAAAACTTCCTTGTAATATCTAATTTAACCCTTCCTTCCTTCAGCTTCAGTCCATCCCCCTTGTCCTGCCAGTCTCTGCCCTTTAACAAACTGATTCCCCTCCTGTTCCTCTGCTCCCTTCAGGGACTGGGAGGCTGAATGTGTTTTTGCAGAGGCCACACTGATCTTGAATCAAGCAGGCTGTTGGTCTCAGTACAGAGAATTTGATGCTCTTAATGTGGACAACATGAACTCCATTAATCCCTTCCCCTGTTAATTCAGTGAAGCTGTGTCAAACTGCATGACACCAACAGGAAAGCAAAATTCATCTAACTTCTAAGCCCCACATATTTAAGATTAGTCTAAAATTTTTGGGATCAGCCTAATTTCTGGTGGAATCAGTCTGGCTCCTCTGACTCTGTGTCACAGTAGTTTACCCAAGCTGAAGACCCAGCTATTTTATTTGGCTCAAGTCCCAGAACACTTGAAAGTCCAGAGAATATTGATGTGATTTTCCAGCCCCTCTCTTGATGCTCGCTGCACGAATCATCCCTCAAAGCTTATCTTTCTCCTCTTTTAATAAAAGCTGAATTTTCTGCCTGCTTCGAACATGAGTAAAAGTTTCTCTTCGCTCAGTGGGCTTGCGCTCTCAAACTGGAGGAAGAAATTCATCTTGCTTGCGTGCTCCTCTTGTGAGCTCGGGGACCACCCAAGAACCAAGGAGCTTTGAGTGCGTCTCTCCTCTCAGCACCACTTGATGGCACCAAAGCCCACTGAAAGGTCTTGGGCTGTAAGGTGGGGCTGGGGAGGAAGAGCATCACTTCAGGGTGCCCATGGCCAGGCACCTCCAGCATCCCTCCAGCATCCGGGGACACTGAGAAGAGATGCGAATGTCACAGCATCATGTTGACGGCAGAGAAATCCAAGTGGATTACTCAGCTTGTCTCCAGGAGCCAACTTGTTCTGAATCACTGTTGAATTAATTCACAAAGCATCTCTTCAAATGAGGCAATGGGATTCCTGACATGCCAAAAAGCTTCCAGTTCTCCTTGTAGTCTTCCATGCAATGGGCAAGGTTTGCACTTACTGTGGAGAAGTGAAACACAAATGCAGTTCAGTCCTGATACACAATTAGAAATTAGACTTGCAGTATCTACCATAGACTCATAGAATCCCAGCCTGGTCTGGGTTGGAAGGGACCCCAAGGATCACAGAGCTCCAACCCCCTGCCACAGGCAGGGACACCAACCTCCAGGCCTGGAGCTACACAAGGCTCTCACTTGTTATGTGTGGGTGTGGACCAGGTAGCTGGAGATGCTATTGGGTGGTTTGTGCCTAGGATGTGGCTTTTTGGGAGGGAGAAAAGGATCAACACTGGTTTTGAGCATCACGTGATACAGGTGTAGCCATCCAGGGTCCAGTGCTCAGACCACAGGTTAGTTCTGTGGGGGAGCACGAGTACAAGGGTGAGCTGCGAGTGGGAAAAGCAGCTCCGATTTCTTTCTTGGAAGGCCCTGGGCCATGGCATTGCCCCAGTGACACAGCAGACTTCTGAGAGGCTGCGTTACTCAGCAGTCCTGTCCCTTGACATTGTGCTTCAGCCCCTTATGCCATCAAGCCACCCTTCCATGGTTCATGGATAGTTCCAGAGCTGTGACGTCCTGCTCCCCTGCGGTGACACGGTGACACAGCGACAGCTCTTCCCATAGCACGAGTGCTGTGGTGGCTCCTTCTTGCCCTCGCCCTGGGCAGCACAGGCACCCACTGCAGGGCTTATGAAAGCCACCCACCATAGCCTTGCTGTGAGTAAGCATTAATGCTGTTTCCAGGAGCTCTGTGTCCTCTGCTGCTACATCTTTATCACCCCACCAGGATGTGGTGTATTTCTGTTTCCTGTAGCAAAGGCACATGTATTTCATGATGCTTTTTCTACACATGCAAGGCACAGCCTCTGCTCCCTCAGGAAGGCATTGCTGAGTCCTGCAGAGGAACACCAGCACTGTTCATGTGCAAATGCTTATGGACAGGGGTAGATGGCCATTTATTCATAAATGTGCATAGATGCTGATTAAACACACATGCACAGGCACAGGCATGTACAGAAATGTACATTCCACTATATGTGTAATGCACACATGAACATGGAGATACATATATAGTACAACATGTATACAGCATGAGAAAAACAGCCTGAGAGGGGATCTGATCAATGGGTATCAATAGCTGAAGGGTGGGACATGGGGGGACATGGGCAGCCTCTGCTCAGTGTCTGTGGGGACAGGACAAGGGGCGATGGGCTCAAGTTGGAGCACAGGGAGTTCCCCACCAATCTGGGGAAGAACTTCTTCCCAGTGAGGGTGAGGGAGCCCTGGGACAGGCTGCCTGGGGGTGTGGAGTCTCCTTCTCTGGAGAGATTCCAGCCCCATCTGGAGACCGACCTGTGTGCCCTGTCCCAGGGACCCTGCTCTGGCAGGGGGTTGGACCCCATGGGCTCTGGAGGACCCTTCCAACCCCTGTGATTCTGTGATCTGCATACATACATATATATGCCTGTGCATATGTGTGTGTGTGAGAGTGTATATATATATATATTTCTATATATAAAAATACATCCAGCCTGGCTGCTTGCTGAGGAGATGTGAAGTTTTCTCATGCTTCCTGGGAAGGGAACATGAGCTGCATCTGCTGAGTCTCAGCTCTGACGTGCTTGTGGCTGCCACAGGTTTGGGTGTCAGCCAGTGCATCGCTCTCTGCTGCTGCTATTGTGGTTTGAACCATTTAATACTTTACCAGAGTCCCCGAGCAAACCCAAAGTTTAAAGACAGTATCAACTTGTCTCAGTTTTCACTCTGGAGAAAGAATTAATTAATAGAAACAACATATAATTGTTTTAAAAGAAGTATCCAGTTAAGAGTGTGGAACTACAGCAGATTCCAGTCATGGCACAGTGACTCTTCACATTGAGAGGGCTGAGACCAACACCCACCTCACAGTGTCACCTCTGAGAAAGGGATCTCAAGGAGCAGCCATGGACCTACAACACGGAATGTCCAGTTTTCTCTGGTCTTTCCTCTCCCAAGCAAAGTGTTCTCTGATCTTTATTTCCAGGAATGGAGGACATGCTAACCTCATTCAGGCAGTAGCAAGTTCACCACCATGGTGACAGTTTCAGTGCCAAAAGCTGGCTGTCCTCCAGCCCCCAGATCCCATGGGATCAAGGTTTTATTCTCTATGACTTGCAAGTGCATCTAAGACAGACATCGTCCAGCTGGGCTGCTGCTCCCAGAGCTTAGCTCAGGCTGTTACTGGCAGCTCTCAGGATATGGGTCTTGGTGGCCTCAACTTAAACCTTCAAATCCAGGACTTTTCCTTCCCTGTGGTCAGAGCCTCCCAGATGGGCATGGGGGAGGGGGGTCTGATTGAAACTGCAGTCCTTGAAATCACTTGGCTTATCAATTCCAGTCTCCTGTAAAATCAGAAGATCAAAAACTCCTTCAAACCAGAGTGCAAAAGCTCTTGGCCAGTAACTGATAATAGCAAACCAATCCTCTTCAGACCTCCCTGAGCATGAGGGCGTTTTAAGAGGGGATCTGTGCCACAGCTGGACACTCCAGAAGTGCTAAATGTGACTGTGGGCCTGGCTCTAATCACAGAGGCAGAGACTTACTGCCTCTTTGTAAGGTCCCAACATGAAGTCAGAGCGCCCAGTCCCTGCTTGCTGTGGTACCAAGGGGTGAACAGAGGTTTTGAACCTACTCAGCAGCCCTGATCTTTGGGATTTTCCTCCTGCATTCCTGCAGTCTTTACTCCCTGCCTTAAGGAGTAAGTTGTACAGCGTAGTAATTGCTCCACCAAGCTTTTGTTCCTTGGTGCCAAGGCCCCTGCTGGGCTTTGCACTGTGCAAATCATTCAGATCTAAGGTCTCTAATCCTCCCCAATGGATCATGTGTTTCCAAGTAAGCACAGCGTGGCAGGATGAAAGCCAAGCCCTTGCTTCCTACCTGGGGGAAACTGTAGGTTACCAGGTAGTCAGTGCAGTCTTGTTCTTTCTGAGAATGGGACATGTGGTTGACAGAGAAAACCTGCCAGGGCGAGTATCTTAGAAAATAAAACATCCACTATTTAACCCTGGGTACACAATGGACTTTACCATCCACACCCAGGTGTGCAACCTTGACATCCACTCCTTGAACCTTTGTAATGCCTGTATTAGGAACCAAACATAATATGGTGGTGGATGGCCTGATATTTGGGGCTTGAGGGATGTTGGGGTATCAATGTCAGTCCCTAGATCAATACCAAGGTTACTTCCTTGGCTTCCCAGGGGAACTGTGGTGCCAGTTCTGTTGGTTTCAGTGGTATCTGAGTCCCAGATGTGCCTCACTGGAGACCTGGCATTGCCCTCTTGCACAAGAGCTAGGAGTGTCTCAATCCAAGAGCTCTGCAGGACTTGCTAGACAAGACATGTTTTCTGAGCCAGTTTGGATTTTTCTCTGAGCAGAAGTGAACAACATTATGCCTTGTGACAACATAGTGACATCAGCCAGGGGAAGCTATCAGAGAAACAGGCTTTTCTTTTAGTCATTGGTAGATATTTGTAACAACTGTAGGGATGACAGTGCTGAAAAGTACTGGAAGGCAAGTGTGATCAGTGGTAACCTCTGAGAGTGCCTCAAGACGCTCTCTGAACTGCATTCCTAATCTTTTATACTGTCATTTGTGATTAAAACTAACCAAGCAATCATCTGAAACAAGCTAGCCAGGTTCAGTCTTTACCTGAGAGCTGTCAGAGGTTGATCTATAAGATCCTCTTGTAGGAACAATCCTGGTGAAATGTAACACAGAGCTAACACAAATTGAACACCTCAGACACAGATGGCAACTGTGAAATCTTTAAATCCCAAAGAAGAAGTCCTTCAACTTGAAGGGTTTTTTTTTTTCAAATCGATGATATGATTATTGGATAAATAAACCCTGTGATTGTTCAGCACATAAACACCCTCTGCTAAATGTGTCCGTCGATAGACAGTTCATACCAATGATACTAACTATCATCAAAGGAGTAATAACCCCTTTATTGATGAATAAATCTCCAAAGGACAGATCAAATGGAGGTTAACTAGCCATGCATGACATTAGCAGGAATTAGTCTGGAAAGAGCCTTGCAGGCATGCTGGCTACTGTACGTGGGGTGGGAAACGATGTGGGCCCTACCTGTGGAAGGACCTCCAAGGTCAAAACTCTACCCTCCAGCAAAGGCCACGCTGGTTACTTCACATTATATGGTCTCAAAGCATTGTTTCTGTTTCTTATTTCTCTGTTGTTTTCTCTGGAGATTCAGAGAGGTTTCTTACATGGACCTTCTCTCAGCATTCCTGAAGAGTGGTAAGATGTGGATGCCAAGGTGCTGAGGCTGTACACACACGTATGTGGACCAACCCCTCCACCCAACAAGCATCTCTCTGAAAGTTGCCTGGTCTTACCCAGCCTGGCTGAGCAGGGAGGTGGTGGGTGGAGGTGACCTGCTCACAGTCACACGTGATGTCCTTGAATGCGGCTGAAAGGTCCTTACTGTTCTCCATGCTATCACTGAAATTCAGTGAGCTCCCAAAGTCCAGTGTTAGATAGGAATATGAGTTACCTCTTTAAAAACAGGGGGTTCTGTTTAGACACAGAGAAGGGCTTAGAAAGATTTCTCAACAGCAACAGCTGATACGAAGTAAAATGTATATGAAATTAAAAACAGAAAGCCAATGGTTGGACTATAACTGGGTGGAAAGGTCAATATTCATCAGGCACCAAATACTGTTGTTCTACTGTTGCCTTTGAAGTAATTTCTTGGTCTGCTTTCCAGTTGAAGTACAATTTTGTTTAGCAGTCTGGCAAAGTAGTAGGAGGGTTTCCACCACTGATGACACCCCAGAAAAGCCTTCCCAGTGCCTGTCCCCATCACTGGTCAGTGAATAACTATTGATTATTGCCAGCAGGTCAAGGGAAGTGATCCTTCCCTTTTATTTGGCACTGGTGGGGCCACATCTGGAGTACTGTGTCCAGTTCTGGACTCCTCAGTACAGGAGAGACATGGACATACTGGAGAGAGTCCAACGAAGGTCTATGAAGATGATTAAGGGAGCAGAACGCCTCTTTCCACAGCAGGGGAGTCTCTGGCATCCCAGTGCTCTGCTGAGAGGGGTTCAGTTGTGGTGCTCCATTTCCAGCAAACACTGCTAACTCCTCTCAGAGCCATGTGTGTGAGGCCAGAGGCTAGCTTACCTTTTCCATGGAGATATATTACAACCAATAATAACAACGAGCTCTTTTCCCCCCATAAGATGAAATCAATGCACATTAGAATAGTTAGCTTGGAATTACGTAGCATATTAATGACCCTCTTGATAACTGCCAGTGATGAAAGCTGGCTGGATGCACTATTTATCTACAGACAGAGTGTTCCCAAATAGGACACTGGGGTACCTTTTGGGAGGGAATCAGCGACACTATCTGAGGCGTTGGTAGTTTTCATTCTGTGTCTGAGCTGCTCCCTCCAGGGTTCCCAGGTTTCTCATCAATGGAGGGGAAAGTCCACTGCAGGTTGTGCAAATGTCAGCTGTCATTGTAGCTCTCTCTCCACTGACTATGTGGGGACTCTTCAGTGACGAGTTCAGATCTGTACAGACCATAAATTAGGTCGGGTGAGTCTCACTCTAAATGCTAAGGAAGGTTTGTCATGGTTTTGCCTTTGGGGTTTGGGTGCTCTCCAGTGTCTTGCATGGACTTCGTGGTGAGACTTCTGCTGCCAGGAAAAAATAAAGCCTTCCAGTGCCCTGACACTTCTTTTCATCACTCAGTGAGAAGGGCCAGCCATGCAAACAAAGTAAACTTCCTAGCTGGCCTGTTTTTAAACTAGATAAAGCAGCCTTTGCCAGAGCCAGCAGTCCTGGAGCAATCCAATCTTTCCAGCTACGCTACTACCTTCTCCCTGCTGAAAACAAACACTGAGCAGGCAGAAGGAATGACCCAGTCTTTTCTCCTAGCAAGGTCTCTCCATGCCAAAGTTCACACAGGGCAGTGTTTTACTCAATTTACAATGAAAAAGTGGAGCACTGAGGGCTGGACTCCTGCCACCTACCTTTAAATAGAAACCACGTGGATATCTGCACCTCAGCTCGTAACGCTGGGCTCCCCTGGCAGTCTGTGAGGCATTTGGAGAGCACAGCTCATCTGAACTGTTTTAGGTAGTAGTTCTCACATGCTTCAACAATAAGTTGCAGGCATTATTATCATTTATAATAACCTAATTAATCTTAATGATAATAAGAGCAGATATTGCTGGCCTCTAGTGAAGCATAGCATAGCATAGCAAAGGCAAAGGGAAGGCAAGGAAAAGGAGAGGGAGAGGAGGGGAAAGGAGAGGAAGACCCAAAAGCATCTGTCAGTGTAATATTTCCATGACAAACTGCATCAGGGTTTAGTCTAGAAAACAGATCCCTCACACTTCAGGATCCCACACAGAGCAGCATCCCAAGCTTGATTTCTGGGATCTGACCATCCAACCATGTTCCTCTAGAAATTCCACAGTCGTTACAGGTCAGGGTTTGGGCTCAGTTCAGATACCAGCTTTTATGATGGCACTTACCCAAAGCAAGTTATAATGATTTTATGTAAATTACCCTCCTGCCAGCTGGTAAACAATACAACCCTAAAGCACGTGACACCAAGCTTGTGCTGATCTTGACTGATCCCTCTTTGAGGCACTATTAGCACAGCCAACGGTTTGTTTTCCCCCAGGACCTGCGTGGAGGACAATTAGTTAAACCCAACTACTCTAATCAGGTGGATTTGTTTTGGAGCAAGGCAGGCTCATAATACAAAATGCCTCTTTCAGTTTGAACAAGCAGATTTATTGAAGCTTTTACGTGCACACTGTGTAGCTACCATAGGCAAAATTAAAATCCATCTGGAGTCAGGAGGAAATACAAGCCAACTAAATACTACAAGAGCAATAGCATTGCTGGCTCTCACATCCAGCTTGCAGTCAGGGTAATATTTTATTGTTATTCATAAGAAAATGAAGTAGTACTGATAGTTCCTTCTTGTGGCCAGGTCCTGATAGGCTTGCATAGCAAAGACCATCTTTTTTCAGTAACTTTTGGGTCTGCTTTGCTTTCTGTGCTGGGGGATGTTAAGATTGTGTAAGGTTCTGCAAAACTGGGGCTGAAGACTTTATGGAGGCTCCCAGAGTAGTGGGCTGAGGCAGAGACTAGGACCATCCCAGCTCTGGCTGATCTGAAAGCTACAAGGCTGGGTCCCTGCTGGGCTGAGACCCTCATCGTCTCCAGTAGTGCCAAAGGCTGTTCCTGACTCACTCCAACTACAGCACCATTTCGCCCTTCAGAAGTACTCCTCACAGAATCTGTTACCCTCAGCCAGCAGAAGAATAAAACAGCCCATGTAATTATACTCCAGGATTACTTCATTCAGCCTGATTAATTACACAGGCGGAGTATCTAAGCCCCAAATTTAGAGTGGTGACTGTGTTCTAATTATATCCTCTGATAACTTAATTCCCTCTTTATAGCCCAACTAAAAATAGTCCAGACATTTTTGCATTACCCTCACTCCAAAGAGGAAATTTGGCACCTGTCACTAGATCCAACCTTAAGACTCCTGGAACCTGCTGGGGAATCCATTCCCCCAAGAAACACAGCAGCCAGGCAGTGCAGGGGCAGATTTCTCCAATCCTCATACTGTACACAGGGAATCTAGTGCTGGGATGAGGTCTGGCCAGCCATGACCAGTGAGTGCACAGGATGCTGCTGTCTCCCTCCTGGAGATGAAGAAACAATGCAGCCAGTCTAAGTAGCTCATCCAAAACCACAGGAAGAACTGGGTTTGGGATTAGAAGTGAAACCTTTCTGGTGTCTGGCTATTCACCTCCTAAATGAGAAAGCTTAGGCAGACGTGGGTTGAAGGCATCAGTAGACATTCTTTTGCACACACTTTCTGCCTTACTCTTCATCCATGTTTTTCAGTGTGGGTGACATCCCTACAGAAATGTGCTTCTCTACATACACTAGTATAACAGAATAGTATATGCAGGGGTAGACTTACTTATAGCCATATAAAGGCCAGTAATACACCTTTAGATAAAGATCTTGCCCTGGTCAGGCCCCACCTGGAGTGTTGTGTCCAATTCTGGGCTCCCTGGGATAAAAGGGACAGGGATCTCCTGGAGAGAGTCCAGAGGAGGGACAGAGATGCTGAAGGGCCTGGAGCATCTCCCCTGTGAGGAAAGGCTGAGTGAGCTGGGGCTGTTCAGCCTGGAGAGAAGCAGCCTGAGAGGGGATCTGATCAATGGGGATCAATAGCTGAAGGGTGGGACACAGGGGGACATGGGCAGCCTCTGCTCAGTGTCTGTGGGGACAGGACAAGGGGCGATGGGCTCAAGTTGGAGCACAGGGAATTCCCCACCTTATGCTAAGCATTTTCTAGAAGTCAGAAATGAAATCTGGTTGGAGACCTGCCCCTGCAGCCTACCAAAGAACAAGCTACATGTAGTTGAGAATTAATTGGAGCCCCTTATAATCATTTTAATACTGCTTTGAGGAAAGGAGAAGGAAAAGAAGGAATAGAAATTCAGCCCAGTGTCTTTATTTCCCTTATAATGTGTCATGTAACTGCTCCACTTGTTCTTTGCTTAAATGTGTAATCACCATATCGTGTTTAGTAGCTAATTGTTTTATTTTGATTTCTTTCTGTCTCATTAGGCCAATTTACTGTTCCCATCCTTTTTCTAATAATAAAAAGAATGATAATAATAACAACATCAGAACCCTCCCCAGTGCTGCCTGTCAGGCTCTTTCCACAGTAAAGCTGCTGCATCTGCATTTCATTTTATGTCTCCCATTTATTTCCTGCTGCATTATTTTTTTGGGGGTCGATGTCTGCATTCTGTTCTGATGCAAAGGACAACGTGTGATTGAGAAACAGCAGAATTGGGAAACAAATTAAAGTTAAAAAAATAAATGTAGCTGGCTAAAGACAAGAGTGTTTGAATAAAAAGTGGAGTAAGAGGTTTGGATTTCCCAGGATCTCAAAATCTATTTGGATCCTCAGAAATTAGGGTGCACACACATCAAAACCCAATGCAGGTAGTAGGGAGCTCGGACTGTGCTTTAGGCAACTACAATCTCATTAATTCACCAAATCCTGCCCTATTTCCTTAACACTGAGCTCAAAAGCAACACTGAGCTTTGTGTACAAAACACAGGAAACTGATACAAGTTCTTGACCTGATTTCAAGCTTCAGCCTCTTCCCACACCAAATTACTGTAACCTTTGCCTGTGGGATGAACAAAATGTATTTTAAAACAGCTTGGGGTTTTAATTTCATATAAAATTCTACATAGTTTTAATACTTTATTCATCACAAAGATCATCAGTTTCACAAAACATCAGATACTTTTCCTTTCACATCAATGAGAAAATGCTTATAGATGCTTCTAGGCATTGCAAGGCTTCTTGAACCACAGACTTACCTGTGGGGAGCCCTGTTGGGGATACAGCCTCAAAGTTTTGCTCCCCTAAATCAATAGGAATCCTCTCACTGCCCTACAGAGAGTCAACCTTTTAGGTATAACTAACAAGCACGGTCTGGGCTAGAAATCCCGAGCTGTGAGGATAAGAAACCAATCCATGAGTGAGAGGATTCCTACACGTGACTGCAAAGTGAGGGTCGAATCCTCAGCTGGGGCACACCGAGCGGTTTCTACCTCTCCTGTAGATTTCCATCCCAAGGCTGCTATTACACCGTTACACTCAGCACCCTATCTACCCCCAAACCCAGTGAACCGTGATGCAGAGTCTCGAAGTGCTCAAATCACAGCATCCCACTCTTTTTGCCCATCTTTTCAGCCTCGAGAGTTTACACACAGCACCAAGTGATAGAAGAAACGTCGTCTTGTTTGGGCAACCTCGCTCTCCTCGACTGCCAAGTGCTTTGAGCTAAACAATCAATGCTGTCCTTCTCAACTTTTTCCTTTCCAATTAATTAATTTAAATTGACCATTAAGTCAGCAGAGTTTTTGATTGATATTTTCATTAACAACCCTCTCATGCAGACCTGTCCAACACCTAAGAAATGTATGATAATGTCCAATCTGCATGAAGGGGTCTGAACATCTCCCTTCACCTCTCAGTGCTAGTGAGTTATTACTCGAATTGTGCTTGCTGTTTCATTGAGTGTAATTTGAATACAGATTAGCTGCCCCAGTGTTCCAGAGCTTTGGCATTATCATTACTGGGGACAGTAATTTGACTGATGAACACACGGGTTATCACAAGGTCATCACCTTCACAGTATTGGAATGGTCCATCGTCCCAATTTTGGAGGGAAGGAGACTAAACCTTTCAATAGCAAAATTAAGTCCTGTAAATTAACTTGTCCGATAACTTATTGAATAAATCCTTTACTAATTAAAGAACCAATACGCCCCTTTGTTCTCAGATCTTCAAAGGCTTTATTAAAATCAATGAAGTAATATCAATTTAACAGCATTTTTTTTTTTTTGGTAACAAGAATTAAGATCCTTCATCCAATTAGACACAAATGTTCTGTGTATGCATAATGATTCGAAATGTTAAATAGGAAAAGGAAACACACTGGGTTTTGCCTGTGAAAGCAATTACCTGTCAGCCACGCCTCCTCAAAAGACATATTCTTCCTTCATTAGTCCTCAGAAAGCAAAAATGGAACTGAAAATGTTCTTCAAACTTACAAAACCCCCTACATTGCATCTGAGCAGGGGCAGTGCCATGCTGAGACACTATTGCACCTGCCCTGCTCAGGCATTTTTGCCTGTAGGAAAGAGCATTGGAAAATGCAAGCAAAAGAGGAGAATGCAGGATCTGAACTAACACACAAGCTGATATAAAGAAACAATCTTACAGATGTCAGAGGGACAATTGTGTGGATTTTGCTAAACTTTCCCCTAAGAAACATGCAGCTGAAATAGCCCCTGGCTTAAGAATGAAGTTAATGTGATGGCATCTCAGGGGGGACCTCATTGCAGCCTTCCAGTCCCTGAAGGGAGCAGAGGAACAGGAGGGGAATCAGCTTGTTAAAGGGCAGAGACTGGCAGGACAAGGGGGATGGATTAAAGGAGGGAAGGTTTAAATTAGATATTAGGGGGAAGTTCTTTCCAGAGAGAGGGGTGAGGGGCTGGAACAGGCTGCCCAGAGAGGGGGTGGGTGCCCTATCCCTGGGGGTGTTCAAGGCCAGGTTGGCTGGGGCCCTGGGCAACCTTGTGTAGCTCCAGGCCTGGAGGTTGGTGTCCCTGCCTGTGGCAGGGGGTTGGAGCTCTGTGATCCTTGGGGTCCCTTCCAACCCAGACCAGGCTGGGATTCTATGTTTCATGCCAATCTCAGCTGATCCCCAGCCAAACCATCTGTTGGCACGTGTGGTATTATTTGGCCAAGGCATTAGGTGTCTAATAAGCTATAGTTTATGGGAAAAGGTACAACTACACAAAGAACACATCAGGATGTTCAATTGTGTCAAGACTGGCTCCAGATAAAGGCATAATTTTTATTTTTTCAAACTGAAAAGTTCTCATGAAAATGGCTTTTTAAAGGGTGTGTTTATATTTAAGGTTTTTTGGCAAATTCAGGGGAAAATGCCTTTTATAAATTTGTATTAAATATTTGAAAATGCTTCATTATTTTTTGAGAAAATTGCCTTTTTTAAAGATAAAATGAAACACTGTGGAATTGTATTTTTGTGTATGCTAATTAAAAATTAAGATCTAGAAGTGCTAAAGATCTGTGATATTAATACCTGAAGTGATCCATCTAGAAATCTATGAGACCATAAATGTTTTAATTAATTCCTTTGCAACGATGAAAGTAGGAATGTTCTTTTGACAGAGGTGACACCCAGACATGACAATATTTCAGTGAGAAGGAGACAATGCAGATGAAAATTAAAATGTGCAAAAATAAAACCCACTGGTTCTGCCTGCTAAAGGACATATATGGGGAATTAATTTCCTGTGTGACCATTAATATGGTCACAACATGTACAGTGAAAAGTAAATCAACATTTTAAAATGACTTTTGCACCTATTCTGTGAAATGTCATTAGTACCAGAACTATGGAATGTAATGAATGAGAGAGGATGAGAAGATGTTAGCACAAAGGAGGCAGAATTGGGCTAAAATTGGGCAGGATGACTTAAATACACAGCTTTCAAAATTCAGAACAAATAGGTGATGGCATGCAATGTTTTTGGAAGGGCAGTTAGTGGTGTTTCAAGTTTTCAGAAAATTATTCAATTCCATCAAAACATTTTGCTCCATTTACAGTTTCCAACGTGCTCTCTGGTTGAAAAATTCCAGTATATGTTAGTGGCTTTTTCTCAAAATTTCAGATATTTAAGTGGCTTTTTCTCAAAATTTCAGAATTTCAGATATTTAGAACCAGATTCTCAGCGTTTTTCAGGATAAGTCTTAAATATGCATTTCCAGAAAACTTCATATATAAAAATTTATTCTGAAACATATTTCTTTTCACCTAGGCAGGGCTATGAGTTGTGGTGTGTGCCTGCACATTGACTTAAAGACGGACAGACTTCATCCTGCAGTCTCACTACATATTATTTTTGACCTTCACAGCATTTTGCCAGCATTAACTAATGAATTCTCCCAATGTCCCTCTGAGGGAAGCCAGTAAAGACCATTATCCCTCTTTTATACAGAGCCAAAGAGGTCTTGTGCAACAGCTTGCCTGAGGCCATCATGTTTTCTTCCTTTTCCTGGTCTCTCAACACCAAGTCAGAGCAATTAGATCCTGACCTTTCTGGCTCCTAGTCTTGGGCTCTGATCCCTAAATCACACCTTTACTGACATTAGCAACCACTGTGGTCTATGTCTGGAAGTTAAAGAGCTAAAACTCTGTAACATCTCCCATGCCAATCCTGGTCTGTCATTTTTTAAAGGAAAATTATCAGCTCCTGTTTGCTGCCACTGAAGAAGAGGAGGAAAAAGAGCTAAAAAATACTTGCTCAGTGTATGAATTTGGTCTATGTAAATCAATTAGTCATCAAAACAATTTGACACTTGGAAAATTGAATCTTCAATTAGATGTTATCTTCCCAATCTCCTTTATATGTTCCCTGGATAGAGATAACACCTTTGTTATCTTGCTGAGAATCCACCTCCCCTACTTTAGCAGAAATGATCAACTGATAGTTATAAAACCCTTGATGTTTGTCCTTGAGTGAGAGAGTCCCACAGACATGAAAGCATTAGAAGCCACGGGACGAAACGTTACTTACTACAGCCTCAGTGGTGAGGTTTTACAGCCTGGTTAAAGTGAGGGATTCCAGCCCTTCTGCTACTCCTGTGATTTAAAGATATCTTTACTCTGGGAGCTGCTTCTGAACCCTGTTACTGGCAAGAACAGGACAAAAAGAGAGAAGTGAGAGACTGGTGAGGGGCTGGAAGGGGCTGCCCAGAGAGGGGGTGGGTGCCCCATCCCTGGGGGTGTTCAAGGCCAGGTTGGCTGGGGCCCTGGGCAACCTTGTGTAGCTCCAGGCCTGGAGGTTGGTGTCCCTGCCTGTGGCAGGGGGTTGGAGCTCTGTGATCCTTGGGGTCCCTTCCAACCCAGACCAGTCTGGGATTCTATGAAGGTTTGTGAAGAACAATCCTGCTGCCTTGTGCCCACCCCTTCTCCTCACATTGTAGGAAAAGAGAAGTGGCTGCAGGCTGAGGAGAAGTGGCCACAGCACACCTTGAAGTACAGCTTGTCATCGAGGCCATGCGGCTGGGTGAGCCCATGGGGTGAACCCAATGTGCCCGCAGCTGTGGGCTGAGGAAGCACTGGAGGGGGGTTAGACTGGAAACTCCACCTCTGCCTGTGCATCAGAACCCAGAACTGACTTGCAGTGTGTGTTTGAGGCAGCATCTATGAAGAAATACACTGTCCTGAAGTGACAGATGGTGAACGCATGCATTTCTCATTTGGGTTCCAGATTTTATTGTATTTTCTATATTCATTATGGTCCCTCCTCTGCCTCTGGCATTATTTTTATTTTTATTTTACAGTGTGAGCTCTTCTGAATGCCACATTATCTAGGATAGGAAAAGAGCAATGTCAAATTAACCTCCAGACCTGCCTACCTGCTAATCTACACTGCTGGCTCATGTTCAGTTTCTCACCCACCATGACACCCAGGTCCTTCTCAGCAGGGCTGCTCTCCAGGAGCTCTTCTCCCAGTCTGTACATACGTCTGGGATTCTTCCAGCCCAAGTGCAACACCTTGCTACTTCCCTGACACAAGTTACTCCAGCAAACTGTCAGCAGAAGTCCTATATCTGGAATAACTTCAAAACTGGACGAGTGCTTGAGTTCATTTTAATACCAGCTTGAGTCATTTGCTAGTAAATACAGAGGTCACCTAAGGTGCAGCCTTAGTCCTTTCCTGGTGGAAAGAAATTCAACTATTCACTGCAATATTAAAATCTAGATAGCAGAAAAAAATGTTCCCCTCTGTCACACTAAAAGTCAGGTTTGCCCTAATCATAATCTTACTCCAGATGGTTTGCTTTTTTACAGTGCAAGGGGCAATTATTTATTTTAGATTAAATTTAGATCTCAGCTGTGAACAGTGATGTAGAGTGTAATCCCTGAAAACTCAGTTGCATTTAAAAACAAAGGTTATGGCTTCTTTAACCTTCAGAAACTATATTCCATTATAAACCCATGTTAGTTACCTGGTCTAAATATACTAAAATCAACATCAGATAAATACAAGATGCATCAAAAGATTTAAGGCACCTGTTGTGTATTTAAAAGAATTATATCTTGTTTATGGTACAGTATAAAATGCACATCTGATTTATATAACAGCTAGTCTATTGCAGGGGAAATCTCATTTCAATCATAAATGGCAGAAGTTGATTTAAGAATTCATTCTTTAATGGGTCTGCAATGTTCAAATTTAAACTCATTCAATTCATCAGCAAAATATTCAATATGGGGCACAGGGAACTCATTTAGGCAAAGAGAGACTTTTAATATAAATTTTCCAGGAGATTTCTCCATCGATTCAGCAGTTTAGTGCAAAATGATTTGTGCGATACATCCCGCAGGATCAATGCAGGGCGAGTCAATGGCTAATATAAAACAATCAGCCCACCCACTACAGGGAACGTGTCAATGAACTTTGACTTCACATTGAACTGCTCTGGGGAAAGGAGAGGGGAGTCTGATCAGAATTCATCATAACTTCCCCCTCCTCCCCTCCCCCTGACCCGTTCTCTATGATTATGTTTGTTTGTTTGGATTACAACCTGAGTTGGCAATCGCAGAGCCCTGCAGTGTTATGTTCTGCATGAACACATGTGAAGGTACCACCCCTGCCCTCTAAAGTGAGTATCCTCAGTGCCCTTGTGTCTCTTGGTGTGAACCATCATCTCACGTAACTGTGGGGGCTACAGGGGGGGTTGTAACTCCTAAAAGATCTGTGAGTCTAGAATCTCTGGACAAGGGGGAAAAACAAGACACAGCAGAGAGGGGGTGGGTGCCCCGTCCCTGGGGGTGTTCAAGGCCAGGTTGGCTGGGGCCCTGGGCAACCTTGTGTAGCCCCAGGCCTGGAGGTTGGTGTCCCTGCCTGTGGCAGGGGGGTTGGAGCTCTGTGACCCTTGGGGTCCCTTCCAACCCAGACCATTCTATGATTCTATGATTCAGTGTATTTGTGCTTTGTGCAGTTAGGGTTACCCTCTTGGAGGGTCTGAGAGGTCATTTCTCAGGATCAGAGCCTAAGAAAGTGAAGAGGGACACATACTTTTATTCTTCCTAAATTTTATGGCCATAGCTAGAACTCTTTGGATGGTCTCATGTTGAAGTCTACTTGCAGTTGGTAGGAACAAAGTTCATTTCTCCATCAATCTACTCTTCCCTAAGTGTTTTCATACACAACCAGGGACTTGAAGAACACAGCAGGCTCCTGGAGAGATGAGTGAAGGGCAGTGTGAAAATAATCCAGCAGTTTTTAATGTAGGAAGTGTCAAGAGCCTGATGTCACTGCTAAAACAAAAGAGGCAGAGATAAAAGAACAGGGGAGCTGACAATGGGTGGACAACCTGGCCAAGAGGAAGATATTTGACCATGGGCTTGGGACTAATTTTAGGGACCCAGAGGTGCATTCTAGAATAAAGTTATTAAACAAGATCCTGCTCAAGCTACATCTCAGCAAGTTATCCTGGAGCAACATCTGACACGCTGCTCATGTAACTCTGGCCACTAAGTGCCTGGAAACAGCCAAATATCCATTTCAATGGGTTGGGATTTCACAAAAGCAACTACAATTGCACATCTTATGCTGCTGAATTGCCTCAGTCCAAGCCTGATGAATTTAATTTAAATTCTGTCTCATAAAGGCTTTGTCATCAACAGAATTTGACTGAGTGATGATGATCTGCATGATGATGTTGTTTATGGATGGGTTTAGAGGCACTCTGGAGATGGATTTTCTGGATGGGTTTAGAGGCACTCTGGAGATGGATTTTCTGGATGGCTTTGAACCCCTTCAGGTTTCTATCATCTGAATCAAAGATAAATGTGCATACTTTTACATAAAATGACATATGTTACACAAACATCTTCCAAATCAATGACTTCTGGATGGACTATAGCGTGGACTCATTTCATTGCCTTGATTGAGTCCCAGCATGTAGCTGGGGTACAGCTGGTACATTTCTTGGGCTAAAAGGTGGGAAAACTGCCAGATCCCAGTGTTTAAGGGTAGCCTTGCAGAAGTGGTGGGAAATGGAAGGACATAGCATCATGGTGTAACAGGCAGCTCTCATTTTTTCTTTCCAAATAGACCTCCATTTGTTAAGCTGGAAGTTCAATTTCCTTCAGAAAACTGATGGGAGAGAAAGTAGGACATTCATTTGGGTTCAGAATGAAAGATGAAGAGACTGGCTACAGTTTTTAATAGATTTCTAGTAATCTGATACACTTGAAGCCTGAATATAGCCTTAAATTACACTGAATGCCGTATAAGCAGAAGTCAAATAAGATCCGAGTTGGATGTAAGTATTGTCAGTCCTGTCAGAGAGTGCCTGTACATCTTGCATCCTAATCCTTCCTCCTCCAGGGATTGTGAGATTTAATGACTACAGTAAACTCTGTTTGTCAACTACATAAGGTACATTGCAATGCTTGTCTCAACGTTTTGCTGTGTACCCAGAGACCATGCACATCTCTGAAACCACAAAAAGCCAACAGACAAAAAATCCAACACTTGGAGCCCCAGAAATTTTCAGGTTTGACATTCCCAGCTCTGGCTGGAGTAGGGGAACTACTGTCAAAGTCTGAAGGACCCTTCTTAGAGCACAGAATACCTTTGTAAGGTTATGAAGGCTTTCTCATTGAAGGAAGTTTAATGTGTAAATTACACCAGCAAGGATTTCAGGGTGAAGATTTCAATCATACTTAACTAAAATTAAGTACATAGGACTTTACCACAAGTCTCTTGGAATTCTCAGTTCTCCCACTGACTTCAATGAATCACAGAATCACAGACCACTCTGGGTTGGAAGGGACCCCAAGGATCATAAGAGTTCCAACCCCCCTGCCACAGGCAGGGACACCAACCTCCAGGCCTGGAGCTACACAAGGTTGCCCAGTCATGAAGTTCACTTTTGACTTCTTAAGACACTTTCTTACCTGGGTAAGGTTACCTAGGATTTTTTTTCAACATTGCTTAACACTTACAACACTCATTGACTCGGAAAATGACCCTTTCTTATCCATCAAATGACATCAAACTTTGAAGCTTTATTTTTCATAGGTCTAAAGGATCCAAATTGATAAAAGGGGCTGGGTATAATTTTGTAATACTTGTGTCCAGTTCTGAGCTCCCTGGGATAAAAAAAGACAGGGATCTCCTGGAGAGAGTCCAGAGGAGGCTACAGAGATGCTGAAGGGCCTGGAGCATCTCCCCTGTGAGGAAAGGCTGAGTGAGCTGGGGCTGTTCAGCCTGGAGAGAAGATGACTAACGGGGGACCTGATTAATGTTTATCAATATCTGAAGGATGGGATGCAGGGGGAAATGGGCAGCCCCTTTTCAGTGTCTGTGGGGACAGGACAAGGGGCAATGGCTGCAAGTTGGAGCACAGGGAGTTCCACACCAATCTGTGGAAGAACTTTTCCCCAGTGAGGGTGAGGGAGCCCTGGGACAGGCTGCCCAGGGGTTGTGGAGTCTCCTTCTCTGGAGAGATTCCAGCCCCGTCTGGACTCTGACCTGTGCAATATGAGCTGGGGAGCTGCTTTGGCAGGGGGTTGGACCCCATGACCTCTGGAGGTCCCTTCCAACCCCTGTGATTCTGTGATTCTGTGAAATTACTTCACACTTGCCACCACAAACTGGAAGCTTTAAAAACCTTTTCTGCTTTGCCAATCAAGAATAATCAAGGAAGTTAAACAGCAAAATTTATCATCAAGCTGCTAATCCTTGGAGTTCCATGTCATTGTTGCACTGTCACAGGCAAGATGACACCAAACCTGTCAGCTCAGCATTACAATGTTTCCCTACATCATAATTGGGAGTGCTGGTACAAAAGGTTTACATGCAAACCCCACTGTAATGAAAATCAAAGAATACATTGATTTAATTTCCAAATTATTAATCAACTTCACAGCTGAACAAAAATATTGTATTGCTCAGCTCAAGCAAATCCTAACATCTTTGCCTCTGGCTATGAGTCCAAGAACTGATGAAGGACAAAAAGGTAAAGTATGTACTGCACGTGTCTGGGGAAGCTCAGCATTGGTAAAGAACAAACACACCAGCTGTACAGCAAGGAAAATAGTTTAGTAATATTCAAGGAAATGAAAAATCACAGAGGAATAAGGTAGGTAAAGGATCATCTGGCTTCAAGACAATAATTTCCCATGCAAACTCACTTTTCCAAGAGGATAAAATACAAAGAGTGAAGGATAAAGCAATACAACAAAGAATGGCCCCAGCAGAGATAGTGCCTCAGGAAATTTGACTTTGTAAAGCATTTTTCCAGTGCATCAGTCTTCTTGCAGAAGCAGACATTGATAACCAAGAGGAATGGATGGCCACAGTCAGAGGAGGAGATCAGTTAGGGGATGGTGCAAATGATCCAGAGGGCTGGGTCGTAGAGCAGAACTAGAAATGTGAGATAGCAAGCAGGCTGCCAGATTGGCTCACTCTTTTTTGCAAGGCTCAAAAGTGTTGTAAGGGTACAAACAGCAGTGTGTGAAACGCAAGGGAGAATATATCAGCTGCAACAGCCCAGACTCTACAGACTTCCTGTGTTACCTGGTATTCAGGGAACCAGAAAATCTGGATAAAGTGACAAATAACTGAACACGAAGGAAAAGCACACACAGTAACAACACAAACTCTGTCTAAAGCACATCTCAGCCTTCTTAGATTATTTTTTGTTCCAAGGACAATTGAAAAAGCCCTACAAACATTCAACAGTTAACAAAATTTGGCTTCTACAAGCTGAATTTTGCCTTATGACATTCTTTTTTTCACTGCAGCACCCAGATTCGTGTTTCAGTGGTAGATCTTGATAGGAGATATGGGTGCATTGACAAGCAGAATGTGGGTATCACGGTAATTATTATCCATAAAAACAATGACACTGAACTCCTTCAACCTGAAATGGTATCAGCATACCCCAATGAGGTGCAAATATTGTAGGAGTATTTTCTAAACGCCATAGCTACATATCCCTCCCCACACCTTGAGGCAGGTCAGGGATCACACTGGCCTCAAGTGTCATGCAATGGTACATCTTTAGTTCATTTGTATTTACCCACCTCTGCTGTCTGTAAAAGAACACTTGTGTGATGCCAGCTCCTGTTTTCTTACTAAATCCACTGTTGTGCAAAGCCAGGGGTGAGACAACTGGTGGGAGATGTTCATAAGATCATGGGCATCTTTGTTTTGCAAACTGATGGGCATCTTTACAAACTGATCAACCCTCCTGGTGGTGAAGGGACATCAGTACATGTGTCCATCAGGACTTGTCACTCTGCCCTCCCTGGGGAAGTTTATGATTCTTTTTGCCCCAGGATGACTGTTTCAGTGCTCACCTCAGGCTTAGGTACAACTCAGGCACAACTCAGGTACAACTTCAGCACCACTCTAACATATTAATATAATTCCTGTCTTCCAAGCAGTTAAAAGTTAATCACAGAATCACAGGAGTTGGAAGGGACCTCCAGAGCCCATGGGGTCCAACCCCCTGCCAAAGCAGGGTCCCTGGGACAGGGAGAAGGAGACTCCACACCCCCTGGGCAGCCTGTCCCAGGGCTCCCTCACCCTCACTGGGGAAAAGTTCTTCCCCATGTTGGTGCAGAACTTCCTGTGCTCCAGCTTGCAGCTGTTGCCCCTTGTCCTGTCCCCACAGACACTGAAAAGGGGCTGCCCATTCCCCCTGCATCCCATACTTCAGATATTTATAAACATCAATAAGGTGCCCCCTTTGCCCACCCTGTAATTGCAATCCTTCAAGGAAAAGGAGAGGGAATTTGGGGTGAGGGCTTGGGAATTGAAAGGTGGAACAATAATTAACTGTGTTCTCACATGACACTTCCATGATTAGCAAAGAGGGAAGCGTAAAATCAAGGAGATGGATTGAAGATGGAGGCAGGCAGGAGAACAGACCACACTGAATCGTGAATCTGTACTTTTCCTTTTTAAATGAATGAAACCAATAAACTTTAATAGTGCTGGTGAATGTGCCTTATCATTGACTGAGAATCAGATTTGGTATCGATTTGATTTTCAGAATATTACTCAATCAAGCACACTTAACTGCAGAAATTTAGTATTTTTTCTATCTTAAAAAAATCAGTGCAAGCAAATCTGCCAAGCCTCCCCTCTGGCTACAAGTCTAACAACTGTTGAAGGACAAAAGATAATATATGTGAATACCATTGCCATGGTTCACTGGGTTAAAACAAACGGCCCCCATTTGACCTTTAAATTGAAGGGTTTCCCTTTATATCACTAGAGGCAAAATGCATGTACATGAGTACAACAACAACAAAAAGGGGGCTCAGGTAGCTGAGCTGTATTTGATTTGTGAGGGTTTTATTCATTTTTTAAGGGGATATTTTTTCTTTTCCTTTTTGGAGGGGGGTAAACCCAAAAGTCAAATTGATGAAGAGAAATGGAATCTGAACCTGGCCTGGGTGACGTTCACTGCTGGTTGGTTGGTCACCCTGAGGGAAATGATATGTGTGCAGCTGGGATGATGAATTGGGTTTGTTTAAGTCATCATTACATTGTACTTTTTTATGGAGCTCAGTATTTATAACACTTAAAGTTGATTGAGTAATGTGGGTTGCCTTGGCATCCCCGCTGGTCAGCCGGGGTGACGGGCCTTGACAGCGAACATGAAGATATTACTGCTCCAAGACTGGTCCAGGATGTCGGGGTAATCTTAAGCAATATGCTGCTTGCTCTTGTGTGTAATACACTGTTGAAAACTTTCCCTGTGAGTGCATATGCAGGGCTGTGTGTGTGTGTGTGTATATGTAGTCTTCTGTATATTTGATGGAGAGCTCAAGCAACTATAGAACAAGAGATCAACTGCTTTAGCTGAGTTAATTCTTCATTTTCAAGTAACATTTTAGCTTAAGAATAGCATGCTTGCAAACTTGGAACAGAGTGACTTCAAAAAATATTTAATATATTCATCCTTTGGGGTTAGTCTTCCTTCTCTGATTCTGCTGGACTCCTTTCAGCTTTGCACAACCATCAGGAGAAAATATACCACTTGGGAGCAAAATGGTTTCACACACCTTTCCTTGATGGAAGTGACAGTGATCACAGATTAATTATCTTTAAGCCATCAGCCCCAAAGTAACAAACTCTAGGCAAGTGGAGCTGTGCAAGCATCCAAAATGTAATGATAGGATCAGAAGTTCGCCTGAGGGAGGTGGGCACTGCTCCAATAAGAGAAAAGTCTGTTTATCTGTACCATGTTTGAACCCATGAAGGTAAATGCATTACAGGAGTGCAGGTATCTGTTGGACCTGGGGGTGTTGGGTGACTGCAGGCTGAATAGGAGCCAGCAGTGTGCCCAGGTGGCCAAGAAAGCCAACAGCATCCTGGCTTGTGTCAGGAATAGTGTGGCCAGTAGGTCTGGGGAGGGGATTGTGCCCCTGGACTGGGCACTGGTGAGGCTGCACCTCGAGTGCTGGGTCCAGTTCTGGGCTCCTCACCATAAGAAGGACATTGAGGTCCTGGAGCGAGTCCAGAGAAGGGCAACCAGGCTGGGGAAGGGGCTGGAGGGCAAATCCTCTGAGGAGCAGCTGAGGGAGCTGGGGGTGTTCAGCCTGGAGAAGAGGAGGCTGAGGGGAGACCTTCTCCCCACCTCCCCTGCCCTGCCAGGAGGGTGCAGAGAGGTGGGCGATGGTCTCTTCAGCCAGGGGACAGGAGATGGGACAAGGGGCAATGGCCTCAAGCTGCCCCAGGGCAGGGTCAGCTCAGATGGGAGGGAATAGTCTGAAAAACTGTACTTGAAGAGTGGGAAATGCAAGAGCCAACATGTCCTGGTCACTAGCACATCACGACACAGTCTTTACTAATAATCTACTTTCTCCCCAGCAGCCCTGCCTCGTTCAGCACAAAGGGAGCAGCTGGTCAATATTGTGTTTTATTGTCATTGTTCTGTGGGTGACCCTGCGATTAGTTTACTACACATTATCCTCATCCCATCCTTAGGAAAGAATTATCACCCTGCTACCCCATATTTAGGGTTATTTGAATATATGAGAGTCTTCTGTGATTCTTCTGCCTCTTGCAGGGGAAGTGAAAGGAGAATTCTACCTGGAATATATTGTAAAAGACAGTGTCTTCCCTACCCTGGTTTCCTTGCCCATTTCCCATCTCCACTGGCCTAAGTCAAGGCCCAGTTTGATGGCTCCTGTTACCTTCCCACCTGCGTTCCCAGCCATATGTTCTCCCACCTGGTATCAAAACCTGTTCTCATCTGCATGGCACAGGTCCCAGCCCTAGAGAAGTCCTCCAGGTGGCATGAAGAGGACGTGTTCGCTGTCATACGGTGTGTAGGGATTTCGCTGCCTGGCACAGACTGACAACTGACAGTGGAAAGTTGTTAATGTAGCTGATGGTTCTTACTGCTAACACAGGATCTCAACAGTAGCTGCTACCTTGTGCAGAAGCAGGCTATTGTGGTCGGAATAGCAGTCCCTGTTGGCTCCACTGAGCAAGCTTTGGAGCTGCTGCCTCACTCAGTCACAAGTTACCACTCTTCTCTCTGGCATGTCCAGGACACGGTTGGTTGGTGCCCCATAAATTCTTGGATACCTGCTGAAAGCCCCAGTGTTGATAGATTCAGAAACATGAGCTTCAATTTGCTTTTATACAGAGGGTAAAGGCAGCATGCCATGATGTTTCCAGGAACATATTGCAGCACTGGGAGCTGCAGGGCCTTATAAGAGGCATCTGTGAGACCTTGGCACACTCAAGCAGGAGCCAGCAGCTTTCCTCTCTTAAGAACCTAAAATACCTTCAGTGATATAATGGCAGAGATCTTCCCTTTCTGAAAAAGAGACTCCTTTCATGAGGAGTGCTGATACACTAACCCTCTAGCTTGGGTAAGAAAGACTTTGCCTGATGCTGTGTACCATATTCCAGTCTCCTTGTCTGGCTAGTCTAGTTTTCCACCTCTTGTGTCCTTACCCAAATCACCTTCTTCCTCCATTCCCATTTTACCCCCAGCCAAACACATTTTCCTGCAAGAGGTTCCAGCTTTTCTCCACCTCTCTCTCCATGCTCGAGTCAAATGGCTTGGGTCTGTTCCCCACACTGGAGAGAAAACCCCTCAGATATTGTTCCAGCAGTGCTGGAAGAAATTGCTAGGAAAATCCTACTCACACCCCACAGATTCAGAAAGGAGCTTGTCTACTACAGAGGGAATCACTGGCTATCCCTATCTAGGAAGTTTCTACTGACTCACACAAATTCTTACCCCTGTTTAAGAAGATTTTCCTGAGCTGCCATCTCTTAATACTCAGTCCAGTGCTTTAGACAGCAAGAAAGGTACATCTCCCTACTTAACTACTAAAAAGACAAATTTTCATACATGTGACAGTCTTTTCTTGTAATTTCCCACTCAGAAGCACTTTGACTGTGTAATGTTCCCAAAATATGTGGCCAGGAGAAATATCCAGCATGGAAAATTCCAACCAGTCCAGTTCACATTCAAAAAAATTATAAGCAATATAAAGCAAGGTCTTGTCATAAGAACTTTCTGAGAATCTTCGAGCCAAGGAAATGAAATATAGATGCTATTCAGTGTTTGTGTCACCTGTAGTTACACACACCATAAATACACTGTTAGAGGCCCAGAACTCTAGATTCCACCTCACGTAAAACAAGAGCCCGACAGGGAATTCAATCTTTATCCTTACTGCTCTGTGCTGATGTTGTGGTTTTGCCCCAGCTGAGAGTTGAGCACCATGCAGTCGCTTGTTCTTTAAAAGGGGAGGCGGGAACACAGGACTCGAGGGGCTGGGAAAGGGAAGGGAAAGGGAAAGGGAAAAAACCAAGCCCAAGGAACCAAAACCTCATGGCTTGGGATAAGGATAGTTTACTGGAATAGCAGAAAGAGAGATGTAACACTAACAGGACTTTATAGCAAAATACACGAAACTGGTGATACACAATGCAGCTACTCATTGAACCACACAACTCAGGCTGTGCAGCCCAGAGCTACCCCAAAAAACCCAAACCATCCCCAAAACCATGCATCTGGGAGATGTCTCCTCCTCTAACCAAGCCCCTTTTATGCTGTGTAAAATTCAACTAAACACTTCCACTATTTAAAAAACCTATTAAAGCAGATTTTGAAAGTCCAGTATGTGGCCATGGGCATTGTCACTCAGTTTGTACACAAAGGGAAATGCACACACATAGTGGGTGTGCAGATGCAAATTCAAAGCTTAACGAACCGGGTCCTGAAAATGATTCCTAACTGACTGGCCAGCACATGGATCAATAGTAAGGCCCAGAAAGCCCTTCAATCCTGTATTGTCATTTCAAATCCAGGCTCTAAGTGCTAATCTACAAGGGCTGTAATTTATTGCTTTATTAAAATTTTGTGGGAGTGATAAATCCACCTTCTGAACGCTGAGGGTCAGGTGCTGATGCCCTGTTTGACTTTTCTCTTATGTTCACCATGATGATTTTGCTGGGCTGGGTCATACCCTTGGTTACTCTGATGTTTCCACTGGAGATGAGCACATCCCCTGCCTCCTCACAGAAACAGAATCATTTAGGTTAGAAAAGACCCTTAAGATCATCTAGTTGAACTATAAACCTAACACTGCCAAGCCCACCACTAAAATACATCCCTAAGCACCACATCTACATGTCTTTTAAATACTTCCAGGGATTCTCCTTCCCATCAATGGTTAGAAACCACTAGTTCCAGAGTGGCAATTTGGAGAGAGGAAGTACTACAAGATCATCTCCCAGGAGCAGAGCAATTTTTCATCCCAGACAAGAGCTGCAGTTGGCAACAAATGGTCCCTGGCTTCTCTGATGCTGGTTTGGTCGCTAGACCCTCTGGATTATAGGAGATACAGAAGTAAAAGAAGAGGCAAATATGGAGGGAGCACTATAATAAGGTAGTAAATTTAAGGATCCTGCCTAGCGTTTTCTATTTAGCTGGGTTTCTAAAGAGACTTACAAAGAAATGGTTTGAGCAGGGAATATTTCAACTTCTTGCTGAGGCAGCAGAATGAAAGCAGAGTCATACCGAGACCATCTAGGAATGGTCAAGCTTAAGGAAATCTTAAACAGTCTCAGTTTTCTGGTTTTTATCACCAACTGTAAATGCTAAAACCAAGGTATGTTTGTGTTCAGAGGGAGCACCTCCATGATGTTAAGATCAACTCCTTCAAAGTGATGAAGGGATCTGATGAGGCTCCATACTCCACCCCAAGAGCAGGTACATGCCCTTAGTCCTTGCTGAGGTTTGTAGAAACTATTAGTATGTGGCATCTCTTAGGACCTGCCCAACTTCACTCATTCATGAGCCAGACAAAAGCAAGAACAGAAAGAGCAGGCACTCTGTTCAAGAACATGACTATGGTCTCAGAGATTCTGAAGTAACCTAGGATTCTGAAAACATCTTCCTATGTGGAAGTCCCTGACATAGTTTTGGTGGTTTTGTCTGAGGGGGTTTGTTTCGTTTGGTTTAGTTTTGGTGAGGTTTTTGGTTCTGGTGAAGGAAACATTTGTATTGTTTGCTTTCTGCCTGCTAAAAGTTCTCTGTATTTCCATGCTCTACTACTTAGTAACCTCCTTAATACAGTCTGCAGTACATCCTTAATGCTGCTGTAAAACCGAAGAGTGGAAAAATGTCAACAATAAACTTTTGCACAATTCACTGTAAATCACACGTGCACATATCCTTGTATCCCCTTGGTCAGAAAATTTTGCCTACGAGACCACCCGTGGTGCACATCGAGAACCTGCTGGGAGCCACTACCGCTCCAGGAGGAGGTTTCCTACATCAAAGCTCACAAAAACCTATCTTCCTTCCCAGGTAATATGAATCTCAAAGAGAAATTTGTTTTGGTTTCTGAAATTAAACAGAACTATTTAAAAAAGAGGATCCCTGTCCAAGGCATTTTAAGAAAGTCATGAAGTGTCAGGGAAGGCAGCAGGCCTGCCAGCGGCCTAGTTCTCTTCACTGAAGACACAGGCCCTGACAATATCCTCATGTTCCCATGAGACAGAAAAAGTTCCTCATGCTGAAAGGATCTTAATAATCACATTCTCAAAACACAGTGGCCTTGATGACAGGGGTACAGACTGACCTAAACCAAGAAGTTATGGGAACGTACGTGGGAGTAACAGAACATGTTAAGAACCAACCACAATGAGATGGTCAAAGCAGCCGGTGTGCGGATGCTTTTAGGCATCAAAGGTAAACTAATGATATTTAGCTATAAGATATGTTTATCAGAACTCATTATAATCACTAACCAATCAGCTTGGTGTGAACAGTGTGTGTAACCAATTAGCAGGTTTTTAGCTTGCCACGTTTGCAGTAACAAATGTCTATAATCTGTGTGATTTCACCCAATAAATGGCTTCACCTAAAATTCATATCGAATTGCCTGTTGCCCATTGCCGATCTCCTCAATGAAGTTAAAAATGTCTTGCTGTGTGGTGTTCAATCTATCAAATTAATTCTTCTCCTAGTTAGCAGAGCCATTTTCACTGTCAGGTTGCAAAATGCAAAGAGCTTTCTCTCCCACTCACTGAAGGGCCTATCCTGCCAACCTGGTTCAATATGAATGGAGAAGTTCATTCCTCGACAAATGAAGTTCACACATGGGCTGTGTGCCAGACAATTGCCAAAGTGCATGTAAGCTTTGTCTTGAACTTCTGAATTAAATGATTCGTGAGGTAGACACAGAAAGGGAAGTGCTACCTTCATTGCTAGAATACCACTCTGTGTGTTAGGCTTGTCTCCACGCACACAAAAAGGAGCACACAGCTACAATGCAATTTGAGGAATCCCAAGAACTGAAAAATGAGCCCCCATCTGGCTTGTCCCAGGGCTGTCACAGGAGAGATGTCAGCCCCACTGTTCAGGGATGAAACCTGTCACAATGAGTCAATGGAAAGGCTCTCCTATTCCATTTAGATGTTGGCAGCTAACTCAGTACTTCCAGGGACAGCGTCTAAGCATTAGTTTCAACCTTTGCCTTCCCATGAGCACACAAATATTCACTGAAGAAGAGACTCACAGAACAGGAAGGATTGGAAGGGACCTCTGGAGATATCTAGTCCAATCCCCCTGCTAAAGGAGGATCACCTAGAACAGGTTGCACAGGATCATGCCCAGGCAGGGTCTGAACATCTCTAGAGAAGGAGACTCCACACCTTTGGAAATTTTGACTCCTACTACTAACTGATCTTCCATTCTGTACCACCACTGTGAATTGTACAAGGATGAGATCTTTAACAATTTCTGTTGTTCATACTTCTGCATTTGTAATCAGTTGGTGCAGAACATGCTGCAAACTTCTTCAGCTGAGGGCAGTCACACCCCTGACTTGTAGAGACTAACAGCCAGGTTTCCAGAGACATTTAACAGCTAATGAGACAGAAGATACTGGAAGAGTTTTCAAAACTTTCTTGGTGCCCATCATCCCTTTAAATCATGGCATTGGTGGAAAGGATAATGGCTGATGTCAAGCAAGAAGGGATGGATGTTGAAAAGTATTTAGACTCCAAAAGATGCAGCTGGTGCCTAGTGAAAAACTGATGTGCAGGGACTCAGCAAAGGCACACTCCAATTTGATGCCTAACTCACTCAAAGCCCCAGATAAAACAGCTGAATGTCTCATTTCAGTTCTGAATCTGGAGATATTTAGTGAGAGCAAAAGGACATCAATAGGAAAAAAGTTATTACTTTTTTGTTGGTGGTGGTTTTGATCTTCTTTTCCACTCCTGATAAGAAACTTGCTTCTAAGTACCAATGAAAATGGTTTAAGATGATGGTTAGGCAGGTTCATTTAGATCCAGGCTGAGAAGCTGGCATTATTATTTATTTTGTGAAAGCTACTCAGTGAAATTACTAGCTTGAAATGCTACACTGTGGACAGAACAGAAAGAAAATAGAAAATAGATCACTTACCCTATGAAAACTGCACCTTATTTCTTAAAAGTCTTTCAGGTTTAATTAAATCCGGCATTATTGCTTGGATATAAGAAAGCTGTTTTTTAAATGTGCATTTTCTACTGAAATTGTAGTTTCTAAAGGAATCAACAAGAGTGAAAATCTTGATTTAATTCTAGCCAGCAGTGACAAAACAGTTGCCCATGATGTATATGTCACTATTGCTCGATGGTACTATTTGCCCCTAGGTATTCTGACTGAACAAGCCAGCAAGTTCTAATCATATAACACTATTTCTGGTTTTATGAATGCTGAGAAAAAAATAAGAGCAAGAAACAGAGATCTAAAAAAAAAAAACCCTCCTTAGAATTGACTCTAAATGAAATTCTGTTTAGGTGCACATCCTTTTCCTGGGAGCGCATCCCAGATATATGATAAGGTAATGATAATAATGTCAATTCACTCTTTCTTAGGCAGGGAATAAGATTACACAGACTTTGTTACTACAGAGGCCTATCACCCCCACAAAAGCCTGTGCTGTGAATGAAATGGTATTTGCCTGTTTATGTGAAGAATGATGAAACTTTAAATGAATCGTTGACCTTTCTTGAATGACATGTGACCTGTAAGATATCTGAGCTGTATATCAAGAGCAGTTCTTGAAAATTGCTGTCTGCTGACCGAAAATAAACAATAAGATATCAAATATGGTTTGAAAAAATTGACTTGGTTTAACACTGGGGGGGAAAAAAAAAGGGAATTATTTTGACTCACCAGTCAGAACACATCAATTCATTTCAAATCATCCTTCATCTGGAGACTGGAAGGGCTACTTCTTGCCTTTAAAGCTGCTTAGGTTTGAGCAATTGCTATTTACCAGAATGCATGCTTTATTTAAACAATAACCAGCAGTAATAAAGAAGCTGTAAATGCAGGGATTGTTGGGATGAGATGGATTCTGCAGAAAGAGAGAGAACCTTTGTTCTTAATATAGGGATATCTTGTTTGAGTTGAAAGGTCAGCAAAGAAGGGCAAATCTCTGAGTGGGTCATTTGGGCCTTTCTCTTACTCAAAATTCAGCCACTGAAGGACTGTAACTGGTAAAGTAATCCAAGTAGAAAGTCTGGAAAGTCAAGGCTTTGTGGCAATTGGATTTGTTAGGGGCACACACGTTCCCTGCCTGGCTCTGGGTTAGCTTTTCTCTTTAAGGAGATAATCTTTCCATCTGGTTCTGCAGGACAGCAGGTGCTGACCATGGATTGCCAAAACAATACCCAATACCCAAATAGACATGATTCAGCAGCCTTGCAGATTTTATCCTAAAACCCTGTCCACACCAGGCTCTTCTTACCTTTGTCAGGTAGTGCATTAGTTTACTTTTACTCTAGACAGCACTACTGAGATTAGATGATTTATACATGTGAGCTGGGCAAATCAGGAATTAGTCACATCAATTTTGGATACTTCATTCAGTTAACTGGGCCTTTGTTTTTAATTAGGAGAAAGATGGGACCATCTGTGGGTGATGGAGAGCAAGAAGCAGGTTAAATTGCTTTGACACAGTGTCTGGAGAGATCCTGGTAAGCTTTGGAAGGGCAACTAATTAAGGTAGGTGCCTAAATCCACATGGAAGGAACAACACTTCTTATCCAAAGGGCAGAGATTAATTGACCAATGACACATTTTGGATGTTCTGGAGCATCTTGGATGGCACTAGTCACCGATGATGAGGCAACTGAGTTGATTCCTAACTGTCTAAACTGAATACTGTAGTGTTCATCTAAAAGTTGAACAGATGTCTAGAAACTGGGCCCTTCTGGGTTGAAAACACCACAGAGAAAGAAACTCCCACATTGCTGTGACAATGTTTTTCTATAGTTAGTTTTTTAACAGAACCTGTTTATTTGGCTCCTCCTGAGATACAATTAGCATAAAGAAGGAACTGAGAATGGACGAATAAAGCCAGAGAACAAGAGAGAAGAGATGAAGGGGGATCAGAAGAAACTGGCTCAGGGAGTGCAGTTTTTCTGAGATGCATCCAACTGGAAAGGAAGAGCAGTAAGGAAAAGGAAGCAAACAGTGGGCTAGGGTGACCTAGGCAGATGGTTAGGTCAAAGGCCTATGGACCAAATATCGATGTCTTACTAGCTCAGACAATTTGTATTATCCCCTAGGAATGGATTTCCTGACTTTATGTTATTTCATTGCATGTCCTGGAATAAAAACACCCATGGGCCTCCTCTGCTGGGAAGCCAGCAAAGATCTGTCCACTTCCATGTGCGTTTTAATACCTGTCAGCTGACTCGCAGCACCAAATAAAACACAAGCATTCAGCGATGACAGATGGATTTGTTGCCCTGGAGGATTTGGGATCCATAAACCAACAAATGGATTCACTCATCTGGAGAAGTTGTTTTTTCATCTGTGACAGCTATAATACAGATAACATTATTCATTGGAGGTAAAATCCAAATCAACATAGGGGCCATGCACAAATCCTGCGGCAGAGTTTACAGGAAAGTAAATTAAGCCCTTTAACACAGGGCTTAATTATCTCTGGAGCTGTGGGTGGAGCAGGGAGCTCGACTCCAGCCCACCACCCTTAAATAATTTACATTAACACTGGCATAAATTCCAGAGAAGGCAGGTTCTCCCCCAGGAAGGTCCTGAGATTAGCTGTTTAACCAACTTCACGCAGATTATTTTAGTAGCTGTGTAAGACTGGAATCCTCTTATGGTCCCACATTTGCTGTCAAGCTGTGGGCAGCACAGGAGGAGCAGGTGAATTTTCACTGGAGCCCAAGCTCAGTCAGGAAAAACAATGTCGTTTTCAGCTGAACTTGGCTAAAAATTTACTTCACGATTGGGCTGAGGCTGAAAGGAAAGTTGCAGATGAGTCTTTATTCTTATATGTTGCAAAATAGGCGACTGTGGAAACAGAAAGTGAATTCCTACTATTCTTACTCACACGTGCCTGGACCTTAACCCTTCAGAGATGGATCACGCTGTCTGGCTGAAGCAGGAGAGCAGAGTGAGAGAGGTATGATATTAAAACTGTTTATTCTCTTTGAAATAGCACATTCTTCTGTAATACAGCAGGATTCAGGGGTTTATTCCATGATTTGCCAAATGTAGGGTGGTTCCTGCCCAGCAGACCCTTAAGTATGTAGAGCTGAAGGTGATCTCTGAAGTCACCATAACCAAGCCTGTGTAGGTACCTTCTATATAACAATATGGTATATATAATATGATATATATTCTATATAGAATATGATAAACTTTCTGAACTCTCTCGTAAAAGTCCTTAGGTTTTCTGGCTATGTGTCCAAGCAGAAAGCTGGTCCAGATCCTCACTGCTCCCGTGGTCTGGGGTATCAACTTCCTGAAACAAACCCCATCTTTTTCTGATGAATTTGTACTGCACCTAGATAGGACCTGATATTTAAAGCTCCTGGCGCCACTGCAATAAAAACAATAAACAGCAGCATTAATCATAATCCAAAAAGCGTGTATTCATCTCTCACTAGCCATATAAAATATAGGTAGGGCCTGTCTGGTTTTATTTATGTACTCAGAGGTTCTGGTATTAAACTGGGCTATTAAATGTCAGGCTCTGTGCTGGGGGGGAAGGCAGGGGGGTGCTTCTGCCAATCAGGGGGGTCAGTGGGATAGAAACAATGACCAGTAATCACCGCTAATGGCTGGGCCATTAGTACTGATGAGGCACGAATGTCAGAGACCAGGTGCAAGTGACACGGGGAAAGGAGTGAGCACTAATTGCCCTATTCAGAAAATGTAAATGGGCTCCCAGGCTACGTGACAGCAGAGGAAAGGCAGGGCCCTGGCTGCAGAGCTCAAGGGAGGCATGGAAATGCAGCTGGAAGAGCCTTTCCAGGCCTTCTCCGGCCTAGCTGCCAGCGGGGCCTTCCCCCGGCGTTCTATCTACCGCCAAAGCCTCAGGCACTGGGAGCGTGGTCTTTCCTCAGGGGAAAGTCAATCCTTTTAATTTCATTTTCTACTTGACCCATTGCTTGTAGCAATGGATAGAGCCTGCGTCTTAGAAGACTAAGGGGGGACCTGATTAATGTTTATCAATATCTGAAGGATGGGATGCAGGGGAAATGGGCAGCCCCTTTTCAGTGTCTGTGGGGACAGGACAAGGGGCAATGGCTGCAAGTTGGAGCACAGGGAGTTCCACAGCAACATGGAGAAGAACTTTTCCCCAGTGAGGGTGAGGGAGCCCTGGGACAGGCTGCCCAGGGGGTGTGGAGTCTCCTTCTCTGGAGATATCCAAAACCCGTCTGGACGTCGACCTGGTAATATGAGCTGGGGAGCTGCTTTGGCAGGGGGTTGGACTCGATGATCTCTCGAGGAGCCTTCCAACCCCTGTGATTCTATGATTCTTTCAGCCAGCACTGGCTTTCCCCATCACACAGGTATGCAGTGTTTCACACCACAAGCTAAAGCACTCTTCCAGAGATGGGACTTTGGGCTTTGGATGACCAGAAAAGTCCCTGTCACAGCTGCCTTATGCAGGAATATCCTCAGAGCCTCTTTTTGGCCAAGGAACCTCCATAATGTCTCCAAAAATAGTTGATAATAAACCATGTCTGCCCAAAAAGCATTTTGTTAGTAAAGAATATTAGTGCATCTACTCTGAAAAGCACAATGAAGTTAATCTCGGCTTGTTTTTACTTCCTAAAAGTTGTGTCTGTGGGTGTCAGCCTCTTCTTCCAAGTAAGAAGCAAAGAGACAAGAGGAAATGGCCTCAAGTTGCACCAGGGGAGGTTTGGATTGGATATTAGGAGAAATTTCTTCACCAAAAGGGCTGACAATCATTGGCATAGGCTGCCCAGGGAAGTGGTGGAGTCACCATCCCTGGAGGTGTTTAACAGACATGCAGATGTGGTGCTGAGGGACACGGGTTGGTGGTGGACTTGGCAGTGCTGGGTTAATGGTGTGACTCTTCATGATCTTCAAGGTCTTTTCCAACCTAAATGATTGTGTGGTTCATTCAGCCTGTCCCAGAGTAATGTTGGGAGAGGGTGAATTGCCTTTGGGACGTGCAGATCTTTCCTGTGACTGTTGAGAGGGTTTGGCTATGTAGCAAAGAGAAGAGTCTCAGTCAAATAGCTGGAGTGAGGAAAAAACCCTCCCTGAAGATAGATGTGACACAGAGTAAATGTGAAGACTAATTTTAAGCACTCAAGTGTGTCATTTCTATCATTCTTATTAGACAAGCATCAGGCATAACTCCATGGCTACGGATGAGCTCTCACATTGCTTCTAGGCTACCTCTGGGATGGCCCTTTGAGTTGAAGAACCACTTTGTTTGGTTTTGGACTTTCTTGACTGTGCACCAGCTTAACTACCTCAGTTTAAGTGTCCAATTGCTACTTGAACAGTGAGCCCCTTACAGCTATTTCACGGCTCTTTGATCTTTGGACATTGGATGGGAGTGATGACTTGGCTACCCATCTTTTTCAGATGAATTTGGTCTCAGTCCTCCTTCATCTTAACTTCTTTCCAAGCTGGATGCTACTGAAAGGACAGAATACCTCTCCCTATCAGCCCTGTCTTGTGCCCTATTTGCATAACACATTGCAGACACATATATGTACAGTGTGTATATAGCACAATGCTAAGTACAGTATTATTCATACAGGTTCTGCAGGGCCCAGGAGCAATGATGCATGCACACACCCCAGGGGCAGCAGTTTCCCACAGGGATATTTCAGCTACAGCTATGTGTCTTCAGACAGCTTTTTTCCATGTCTTGCAAGGGATTTCATACTTCAGCAAGAGGGTATGTATGTTAGCCTGTTGCTTGAAATAATTATTGTAAATGAATTAGCAGTCCTTGAAATGCTGATTTGTGTGTTGAAAATTAACTGGAAGGTTTCCAACCTGGGGAAACACATCAAACATCAGAATTTAGCTGAAAAGGAGTTCTGGCTCTCCTAAGGCATGATATCCAAAAGTGCCAGCTTAGAGGAGAAGTTTCTGTCTGGTGGCATTGTTGTGATAGGACACACGTATGTGTGTGCACACACAAACACACACTACTGATAATTAGAAGGTCAAAATTTATTGCTGGTTCTAATCTCCTAACTGTGATATCTCGATTATTTATTACTGAACCACATCTGATATGCTAAAGGAAAACAACACTTGTCAAAACCTACCTTTTGCAGCCTGTGCTGTATTCTGCATGCTTATTTATATTTGTCTTTCATTTATGAAGAGACTTATAATTTAAAATTTCCCCCAGATGGCTGTGAAAAGTATAAGAGGAGTTTAGAAAAAAAAGCTTCCAGGGTATGAAGAAGGGTTTGTAGCACTGGAGAATATGTACAGCTTGCTATAATAAAAGGCTTTAAAATAAAATAAAGGAACACTCACAAAAGCTGAAAGAAAAAGAGATAGGAAGGGAAAAGTGTAAACTGCATTGCTTAGTCTTTACAGTGCAAGCCATAGAACGGGCAAGAAGAAAGATAACTGATGGGTAGTATTTTAAGGCATATTAACCCAATTACAAGTATATTTTTACAATCGTAGCTCCAACATTTATCACACTGCATTTATTAGACCTCTGAGCTAGGTTATGTCAAATGAAATGCTGTGAAACTACAGCATTTCATTAAATTGCTGCTGGAGCAGGGTATTCAATCCTGATACTCTAAAACCACATGATTTTATCAAAATCTTTGGAAATTGAAGCAATCACTAAAAGGTGTCGGGAAATTAAAATGTTCTGTCTCGGTGAAAGAGATACACTCCTTGTAACATATATCAGTGGGGGTTTTTTTAAAGACACATTACTATGCAGAGAAAAGGCATCGAGTACAGGAGACACAGTAGATTCCAGAAAAGTCCAGCTGCTGCAATTTTTCATACTTAAAAATATACTGTAAGGGCAAAAGAGCTGAGTTTGTTTCACAGTTTGGTTTTGGGTGGGGTTTTTTGGGTTTGTTTTTTCTTCTTTTGTACTCTGATTGATCAGGTGTCTGCGTGGAAGAAAATCATGCAGAATTTATAGACAGTGTTACGAAAGGAAAATGACTGTTTTCAAGCCTGTTTTCTCCAAAGTTTAACACTTTTTGGGTACTTTTTAATGTGCTCAAATCTGGCACTTGGCAAACAAACATTCTGGGTAATTGCAGGACAGTTTAAGATGATCCTGAGGGCATGAAAAGGAAGATATGATGTATTTTACCTACTTTCTCATGGAGGCTTTAGGTTAAAATTCTGTCTTTTCGTTTACCAAAATGCCCCCAAGCACCTGGCACCCAGAGCTGAAGGGTCATCAAGATACAGGCAAATAAGAACCTACCTGATTTCTCTATTGCCTTATATATCACAGAATCCCAGGGGTTGGAAGGGACCTCCAGAGCCCATGGGGTCCAACCCCCTGCCAAAGCAGGGTCCCTAGGACAGGGCACGCAGGTCAGTGTCCAGATGGGGCTGGAATCTCTCCAGAGATGGAGACTCCACACCCCCTGGGCAGCCTATACTTGCCATTTTCCAGTGCAAAATTAATTAAAAGAAAATTGAAGGCATTGGAGAATAGAAATCTTTTATAACCACACTGTAGTTACTTTGGGTTGCATGGCTCTTGTGTTCATTTCAGGGCCTCACACGTTGGCTGCAGATGTGGCTCCAGGGAGCAGTGGGTCTCCTGTGGGTCCTCTGTCCTATCTATTAGCCCAACGTGTGTGTTTCATACTCTACAATGGCACTACACACACCCCGGCATCTAAATCTCACTATATATGACTATTCAAATCCCAGAAAACCTGAAAAATCAAACTTCTGTCAACTACCTCCAGCTGAAAGGTGATGCACAACAACACATGGTGAAGCCATAAAGAACAGTGAGTTTTCTGGCTGTGTTACAACCCCAACTGCACTGTAATCTCAGCCTGATCACTTGCTTTGCCAGGGTGGTTGGGTAACATAGTGTCTGACTCCACACTGCAGCCCTGTGGGACTGACTCAGCTGGGGCAACACTTGCAGGAGAAGCAGGCTCAAACAAGTCTTGTAAGAGGTAGTTGCAAGAGGATCCAAAGTCCTCATCATGCCTCAAGTCCTTTGATGCTGGTGGCTCTGCCAGGGTGTGCCAGGACAAAGCAGTTTACAGTAGAAACATAGACATGAGGAAATGGAAGGAGGAGTTGTCCTCCTAACACTTACTCTTGGATGCTAACAGCACCCTCCTTTATCACGTGTTGCTGCTGCCAACAGCTGCTGCCAGCAGTGCTGGACACATTGAGTTGGGGTGCTGTGTTGGGTATGCAGAGTCAGAGTGATGTCTGATGTGGTGAAGGACCACTGTGCCCACAGTTACCTGCAGATCGTTGGGGCTGCTATAGGAAGTGACATAGTGGTGCAGATACAGATGAAAGCAACAACAAAAATGACCACTGATAAGATTTCTGCTATAGCCTATGACAAGGTTACTCAGGCCATCAGTATCTCTCATGGTTTCCTTTTACCACTGAGTCAAATTCAAGTTTCTTGACCTGCTCAGTAACGAGGCCCTACCTATTCTGCTAATGGGGTTATTGTGCAAAACCCCTTCTGTTCCTCATTGTTTTTTAACATTTCTCTTCAAACACCTTTGTGCTTTCTTCCTTGTTGCCTCTTATGGGCACAACACTGTCCAGGAACCAATCTGTAAGGCCTCCATTGTGTCCTTCAACTACTTCCTAGGATGTATCTATGCCTTAAGTTCTGGGGGGAATCATCTACCCAGTAATCACTATGAAAATAGCTAAAGTATTTAACCATTACTTCTTTACAGGATAACTCTCGGGGCTCATTTCCAGCTCATAATTTGAGCTGTGGGTGACCTGTCTTCATAGCTTTCTGTACAATTCTGTTGTGACATTCATTGCTCAGGAAAGTACATTCTCAGATGTGTATTTGTACAGAGCCTGACACAGTAAGTCCCAAATCTCTTTCAGAGAAAGTGGGTTGTTGCTTCAGCATTGCCACAGTATAAAAATAACAAAGATTGGCACTGTGAGAGATCAGTAATGATATAAAATCTCACTGATTCTTCAGAAAGCCATAAAATATTCTCAATATGAAATGGATTTAAATAAGAATTGAAATAATAAACTGTTGCTCTTACTGCTATCACAAATAAACAAGTTGATAGTGGTGAGGTTTTTGGTGCAAAGGTACTAGAAACACTTCAGTTAAGTGAAATAAAAGCCTTCAACAGAGATAAGACAAAAAATGCAGAAATGCCGCTATTGTTGAGTAAAGGGTCATGAAATCCAGTAGGATTTCAGGCTTCCAGGCTTGTGTACTAAATTTAATCTCAACTATATTTGCATCATTGGTCAAGACCCATCTGTTTTTTAAATGATGTCCCAGCTAGAGCTGCCTTCACCATTACAGCAAAGACCTCTGCGGAGAGGGACCTGGGGGTCCTGGTAGGTGACAGGTTGGCCATGAGCCAGCAGTGTGCCCTGGGGGCTGAGAGAGACAATGGGATCCTGGGGGCATCAGGAGGAGTGTGGGCAGCAGGTCACAGGAGGGGATCCTCCCCCTCTGCTCTGCCCTGGTCAGGCCCCACCTGGAGTGTTGTGTCCAGTTCTGGGCTCCCTGGGATCAAACAGACAGGGATCTCCTGGAGAGAGTCCAGAGGAGGCTACGGAGATGCTGAAGGGCCTGGAGCATCTCCCCTGTGAGGAAAGGCTGAGTGAGCTGGGGCTGTTCAGCCTGGAGAGAAGAAGACTAAGGGAGGACCTGATTAATGTTTATCAATATCTGAAGGATGGGATGCAGGGGAAATGGGCAGCCCCTTTTCAGTGTCTGTGGGGACAGGACAAGGGGCAATGGCTGCAAGCTGGAGCACAGGGAGTTCCACACCAACATGGGGAAGAACTTTTCCCCAGTGAGGGTGAGGGAGCCCTGGGACAGGCTGCCCAGGGGGTGTGGAGTCTCCATCTCTGGAGAGATTCCAGCCCCGTCTGGACGCCGCCCTGTGTGACCTGTCCCAGGGACCCTGCTCTGACAGGGGGTTGGACCCCATGGGCTCTGGAGGTCCCTTCCAACCCCTGTGATTCTATGATAATGCTGTCCAATGCTGAAGGCTTGGAGAGAGTTTATGTTTTTATTGGACAAACGAACCATCAAGCTGCATAAAAAAGGAAGAGGAATTTTTTTTAACTTGTCTCCTCAGTTTTGTCTGCTGTCCCACATTTTGACTTGCCATCCCCCTTGGAGGTGTTCACATCCCACACAGGGTAAAATCCTACAGCCAACTATTGAATTCATTGCTATTAGGGGCATGTTCCCTGCTAGTCCTGTATTTTAAACAGAGGTCAGCTAGCTCACAGTAATTATCAAATTATTGATTTACTGGGTTAAAGCTGTTTTTACAATTGCTTTAGAGGTTTAACAGTGTTGTATTTCTTCCCCATCTGTACTTGACGTTATCCCCTCTTGCTCTGAATGAAGTCAGGCTGTGTGGAAAGAGCAGTGGTCTCAAGACCGTAGCAAACTAAAATTAACATTGTGTAAATAAACACAAATAATGCTGAGGGGGGGATAATCCCCTGTGGTCTAGTCTTTTTCACAGAATTTATTAAAAGGTGGCTGGCAAAATTAGCCTTTTAGCATCGCTCCAAACAGCAGATTAAGTGGGGTTGGTAAAGCAAGATCAGGTAAAGCAGTCCCCAGGTGCTGCCTGAGCCAAGCGCTCTGGTGCTGGAGTTTACCCTCTTTAATGAACTGACACTGTGTAACAAACACAGTGGAGAACTTAATGCAGTGTGCTGGAAAACGCCTGTAGGAAGAGCTACCTGTAGCACAGGAAAAGGCCTGTGGGATCAGAAGAGAGTGCTGCCTGGGGAGAGACCAGTTTCTGATTGCTAAACCCAGCTCTAGCTCTACTGGCCCAAGTCCCTTGCTTAAGTCTGAGGCTGACTTCTGCCTCCAGTAGTGCATGTGGTAATTAGGGCTCCAAAGGCAGAAGCACCAAGGATTGTCACACAATCTTCCCCTGACAGGGAGCACCAGCAGCAGGAAGCAAAACGAAATCCAACCAAACCCCAACACCCTGCAACAAGAAAAAGTCAGGGAAGAGAAACCCCAATGAATGAATCAGTTCCTCTGTGCTAAAGGCATAGAAGCTGAAGGTGTTAGGGGTGGTAAGAATGTGATGAATCCAGCAGGGAATGAATCACAGGTCTCTGTCATCACATTTCTTCTCTTGCAGATGAGCATCATCTCCTGGTACTGCCCAAGGTGGAGCCAGATGCTCATACCTGCAAGCTGTAGGGTGGATTTTCCTGGGGACAGCATGATGTCCCAGTTAAAAATGCAGATTTTCCAGAAACACTACTTTGTACCTCTTTTAGTTATGTTTCCCCTCAAAATTGTAAAAGGGAAGTTACTAAAGTCAAGCACAGAAATCTGGTTAAAAATCCAGCTAAAGAAGGTCTGATTTTCTGCAGGTCCTAAATGTGGGATGTCACTGGATGCCAGCGCTCTTCCATGGACTCACCCCATCTCACAAGGACCTGGAATTCAAGTGAGTAACAACTGCCTTCCCCACCTGAGCTGGCTGGAGGAGAATAATCAGCTACAAACATACATCATATATTCATGTGTGTGTATATATATATGTATGCTAGTTGAAAATTGGCTCTAAAAAGCTCACCCAAGGCTACAGAGCCAGTCTCACTGCTCTGGAAGGCTTGTGCTTCCCTGTCTCCTAATGTTTGCACTCAGGAGCTGCCTGGATGCTCGCAGTGACTCACCTCTGCCCTTGAACAGCCCTGCTTTGAAAACATTCTGACACCATCACACCTGTGCTCCCAGAAGAGGAGTGAAAATGCCCCCCCAGGGGCAGATAGCCAAGGCACGGTTCCCTGCCATGCAGCAGCAGTTAACTAGCAATTTTCTGCATTAATCTGTACTCCCTCAGTTATTGCTCACACCA